>NC_140781.1:148360812-149638312 GCF_044657685.1 Stegodyphus dumicola | reverse complement strand
TTATTTTTATAATTTGAGGTTTCCAAACAACTGTTTAAAGACAATGCTCTTAAACATTTTTTTTTTTTTTCCAATTATTTATTTTCGCAGCACTCTTAACGCTGTGGATGTAAAGAAATCAACACCTGAGGCGGCTCGACCAAAATTTGAGATTCAGTTTATGACAAGACAAGCTACGTCTTCGAGCACAATATAAATCTAGCGTAGCTTTGGAATATGCACGTCTTAGCTAAAGCTGCAATTGTCTTTTCAATCTAAAAGTCACCTTAAAATTACGCTCTGAATTCCTGCGTCTCTCTGATTAAGCATTCGAACACATCGGTCCATTAGAGGTTCTATTAACATCTATTCCGCAGCATCATACACAGACTAATACAGTCAGATGAGTTTTACTACACGCAGCTTCATGTTCAATAAAGATAAAACCGCGACCTCCTTATTCTGTTAGACGTTATACTTTGTATAAATATTACAGGAAAACGGCAAGTTGCATAAACATACACAGGCGGGGTGCTTTCACTCTGTGAATGCCTTCTGTTCCCGAATTACTGTAAGAGATGCGCAGGGGGTCGTAAGGACCAACCGGTAAATACAGCTTTATGAAGCAGCATAGTGAGTTCGCGGGTTCCGTGATGGTAATGTAAAAGAATTTGAATCACAAGTTTGAAGAATGCAAAAGGAAGAAAAGCGAGGGATTTATCAACAGAGCAGAATCGAACAACGGATGTCAGCGTCGTATTCTATTCTTTTCCTGGATAAACTTTAATAAAGATAGTGTCACAGGAAATGATTTTCACTGAAGGAATTTGAAAGGTTAGAGAAAAATATATTTCAACAATCGTAGGTCCATCATAAACTTTAAGTGTGCGGAGACATAACAAATCATTGTTAATCTGATAAAAATTTTAAAAATAACGATATACGAAAGAGTGAAGAATAAATCATAACAGCTGTATTAGTTAAGCTATGTTTTTAATTAATTAGTGACTAGAGTAAATATGTCTCCAACGAACTCGAAGGGAATTAAGTCGACATCCCAACCGGCACCTTAATGTCATAACTCTTATACTGAAATCAAACTTCCACGCTCCATTTAAAATTCTACAAAACAATGCACAGCGGTTTACAGCAAGAAGAATTTTACGCTACTTGGGTATACTACACCTTCGGTCCAGTAAACCAATATACAAATACACAAGAGCTATGCACTGCTGTTGCCAAAACATGAATCTCAGATTATATAGACTATTTACTACTGGGCTCAACAGCGGCCGAGCGGTAAAGTTGCTGAACACTGGTAGTTCAGTCTGAGATTCGAATCCAGCGAACGGGCTGGCTGCATGGACGTTTTCGTGGTTTTCCCCATGTGTAACGAGTATACCAGCCAGCTTCCCTCAGAAAGTCCTCTTCTTAGACAGACAGCCCTCAAGGCTTTTGCTTCAACCACATAACCCAAACTATTTATTACGGCAAAGATCTCAAGGATTACCTTGCTTTAGGAGACTGCATCATTTTGTTTGCATATTTTTACAAGAACATCGTATTATTTTTCTTTCCTTCACTAGTTTGTAGGAAGAATAGTCTTTATGGTGAAGGCGAGGATCTAAAGGATATTAGTTCATTTAAAATTAGGCGAAAAAGCAAACTCAGTTTGACGTAGATTTTGAATAAATCTATCCATTTCAAAAGCGATCAGACACAGGTCTCTTCCCTTCAGGAGCAGAGCGGAAAATAAATTCTGCCCCACTTACTTTTTGCCTAATTTAAAATTTTACATTAACACATTTCTCTTCGAGTTTGAAATTAGATTGTATTCAGGCTATGCTTAAGCTTACTACAATCAGCTCGGATAAGCCGGAAGTCGAACCCGGCAAAAATTATGGTTCCACTCGAGCCCGGAGTGAGCTGTGGTGCTCAGCTATTCAGCTTGTATGCTATACTGAGGTAACACACAAAATGTACATTGCTTCGGAATTTGAAACTCAGAATTGAAGCCATTGTAGAAGAAACTTCTTTCCAAATTATCAGCAGCTTTCATAGTAATGTGAAAAGAATATGGAATCCTACGAATACTTCTGCTTTTGATATTTTTTACGATCATTAGTTCATTTATAATCATAGTAATATAAAATAAAGCGCTTTTTGTGAAATTAAATTTTCCCGTTGAGTACTACAATCTTAAAGATTCAATAAATGTCGAAAACTGATTATTCATAACTCATCGCATCAGCGTAGATCTGGAGCAAATTTAATTACGAAATTTCATTAAAATGAAAGCCAAAAATAAGAAACATAATAGCATTTTGCAACATTTTAAAACCAACAATGAAGACCCACTCTCTTTTGCATACACGCATCAAAGTTTCCAACAGTGAACTAGGACTTCTCGTACGCAATCCAAGATTTAAACCCGAATCCCTTTTAAGTAATGGTACCGCAAACTATGCCAGCAGGAGCACTTTTCTCAGAGTTGCCCCGGCAGGGGCTAACGGCTTGAAATTAAGCAATGAAGTACCAGGTGCATAAAGGGACGGAAAGGTCAAACGGCCGGATCCCCACCCTTTTACGGAATGCTGACCCGACAAAGTAAATCTCCATAAAGAAGCACACAAAGAGCGAAGTTCGTAGCGGTTAAGGTCCATGGTGTTGCAATTAATCTTAGCTCAATGGAAATCATTTAGCATACATGGGATTCAGGCAATTTAAGGTTATATATTAATGAAAAACATCATTAACTTTTCTATACTAGAAGGGAAACAAAAATGAATACACATTTATATAAAGACCGTTAAAAATACTTCAAGTGCAGGATTCCCAAAGGGCATTTAATTCAAATATTTGAGGTTTTTCAAGTTTTAAGTAATCCTTCACCTAAGTTGAGGAATTGTCTTTAAATTCATGCTCCTTCATAAAGCATTTTTATTTCCAGCGCGCTTATTGTATATCGTAAATTCTAAAGATATACTGTTTTTAAATATTTTGTGATTTTGCTGTTGAACTGAATTTCGTGTGGCGTAAATTGCGAAGAACGCGGTATTTAATAAGTAAAGTTAATAATAAAAAGACCAAAAACAATTTTTGTTACCATCTTACTAAGAAAACTGAATATTCTTATTATGAACTGAGAAAAGACTGAAAAAATACAAAGCCAACATTTAACACTGCATCGGGAATTCTAAACACATGCTGCTTTAAATGTTTTTGTAATTTTGCTCTCCAGTTGTATATGGAGTAAGAGAGAAGAAAATGATGTTTAATAATAAAGATAAAAAGAAACGGGTTGGCAGGAGTGAGTGCAACAGCAGCATACTGGTAGACTGCGAACTCAGCGACAGCGTAAAAAATCTTAACAAATCTTTTTAGGCGATCGTTAAAATCTGAACCCTTTCAGATTTCTTAATTTTTATTTTTATTTCTTTATACTTTAATTATTTTTGACTTACGATTAATTCTACTCGTTCTCTTATTTATAATGGACCGCGAGTTCTTCGAGTGAATTAAAAAATGAATCAGTATTTGAACCATGCTGTCATTCAAATTCGTGAGGACTTTTAAAAAGTGGATTCGCGAGGTCAGCCTAAACATGAAGTTGCGTTTCGTCGCCAAATCGCTGCCCCAGAAGTACCTTGAAAACTAGAGCTAGCAAAAAAGATAAATGCAAAAATAACGTTTATTTCATTGATGAAAATAAAGCATAGGCAGTTAAGTACTTAGAGCGTAATTTCGTAAGTATCACGGTAATAAAATACTTTTACAAAGTAAAAAGTCTGTACAGCCTTGGGTACAACATGACAATGACATTTCATCACTACAACCACCGATGTCTTATAACAACAGTCTTGTCACCAGAAAGCGTCTTCGGATTATCGCAATGAATTACGTAGGCCATCTTTTTTTAAACAACATAATGAAATAAAAATAATATAGTATACGGAGAATCCATTGTTTGTTCTTCGAATTCCATTCTTGCGGAGAAACCTCCTGCTGTTTCTCCAGTCTACTACAGTGCTATGTAAGAATGCATGAGATATAAATTACAGGCACTTCCAAACCGAGTTCTGTGTCATTCTAACTTCGGTCGCACAGATTTTGTGATAATGATGAAAATACTATAATAAACGTTACATAAGCAGGAAATAATTTTATTTATTTACTAACAAGCGAAACAATAACAAATGCAACAGCATCTTAAAACGAAACCATTTAAAGTTTTGGAGAATATAACTGTAACCAATTTTCTAAATAACTAATTTTTACGCAATTACTAAAGCTATTTTTATTAAACACTTCCTGAATGGAATTACTTTGAATCTATTTCAACAAATAGATGAAAGGCAAGCATAATCTTAGGGATTAAAAAAATACTACATTAAGAACGTGTCTAATGTAAGGAGAGGCCTGTGCCATTATAATGTATATCTAGGCATTTGGAGAAATTATAGATCAAGAGGCCACGAAACTCATAGCTTTTTCGTGAAAATATTTAAAAACAATAATAATAAATAAAATAAAAAATAGAAATTAAAAAAAAAAAAAAAAGCGGAGACATAGAATACTTTCATAACGTTGCCCAGTAAAAAATAATATAAAAGAGGAACTTTTATGACGACAGTAAATACGAGATGAAATATCAAACAAAAATACATTGGGAAATAAATGTGAAATTAGGTTAACACCCATGAGTACATAACAGTCAGTTTGAAAGGCATTTTTACATTCTGATTTTAGCAACACTGGTTGAGCAAAGGAACTGAGGGAGTCTGTGAACTACATTACACTACATTAATATAATGTCAATGTTTGGTAACAAGTTTTCTGCTTTTGAAAAGTTTCAAAATTGTAATACATTTATTATCAGTCATGTTTAATAATCTTTGTTAATTTAAATGTTCTTTAATTTTTTATTGCCTTGCAATGTTTTTAAATAGTGAAATAGGTTAAAAAAAAAAAAAAAAAAACCATTAAAAATGCATACACGATCAAAATGACCGCATGTGTACCTTTGCGTTATAATGGACATGTGTTCTTATAGATGTTAAATTAATTATGGCAAACCATGAAAGAATTAGCTGCCTAAGATGAGGGATGCTTTCTGGAAAGTATCAATTAAGATAAATTTGGAAAGCGGAACTTTTACGATACGGTAAATATGGGATGAACAAAAATATATAAAGAAATAAACGTGAAATAAGGATAAGTCAAGTCCTTATTACACCTAACAGAAATCTACAATACGAATTTAAAGCAATTCAAAAACACAAACACGAGTGAAAAGATAATAACGTCTATTTCCGCATGTGGCTTTATCTGAGTAAATAAAATCCCTCATATACCTGAAATTAATCTGAATAACAAATCTGTGATTCTTAATACAAATTATTCAGTACTAAATATTATCTTTTGGTTTATGAATATCATTCAAAAATTCATTTTTTGCGTATGGAAAGAAATTTCTGTTAAATTTCTCGTCGTCAACGCGTTCGGCATAGTTGACTGACTGTACATGGCTAAGTTTGTATTCGTCACCAAGCGATTACGGTTAACTTGAGTTAATATGGAAAAAGAAAAAAAAAAAGTGTATTGCGCATGCGTGAAGCATTAACCATTTGCTAAAGCGAGACGCTACAAGATTTCCCGCTGTGTAGTATATTATACAAGCCAATTTCCCTAGAAACGTGCTCCACGTGAGCATCTCCCTTGGGTAGATAACCCTCGCGTCTTTTCCGCTATGCAGTCGAAGCAGTTTCAGTAATGTTTCGCATTTTCAAACTAGCCTAAGCGCATTTATGCTCAAATGATTCCCTTCTCTAGTTCAAAAACAGATGCGATTATTCACACTAAGAGGCAAAGTTATATTTTGCTCAAGCATCTTACTTTTCCAAGAAATCTCTTCCTTCAGTTTTTCATTTCATGGAAAAAGATTTAAGCTTTATTGTAATCTAATTCATCTACAGTACAGACTGCAAACTTTATGTAAAGTGCTACTATTCACCAGTCATACATAATTCAGTCTTTTACAGTTTCGCTTCCCACTTCTATAATTTTTCTTATAAGGTTTTCCGGAAATCTGCGGCTATATCTTGCCAACCGAAATTCAAAGAGTTCGAGAAACTATCGTTCCGGTAAACTGACAATCAAACAATCGAGGCTTTAATACAAATGAAACATAACACGCACCGTGTCTCTTGAGTCACTAATGATCCACGACAAAATTTTCATTTAAGGATTTTCAGTATTGAAGTTACATAACCTTTTCATATCATCATTAATTGATGTATTATAATTAAATTATAACAGTATTAATTAGGAAGGCATCGGTGATCTAAACGTATGAATACAAACGTCTGGTTGTCTGTCTCTCTCAAAAAAGCTTAAGATTTACCTATCAGCAGTAAATTTTGAATTATCAATTAAAATAATCAACAATAATAATTATCAGTATTATTATTATCGTATCAATTAGGATAATCACTAATAGTTATCAATTTTTTTCATTTTATCAATTAAGATAACCAGAATAATAGTTTAATGAACAACATACTTTTAATCATCAGCCTTTTAGATAATTATACTTATTAATGTTAAGCCAAAACCCATGAAGTGAAACCAGATTTTTAGAGCATTTTTACGCAACTGACAACAACGGGTCCGTGATAAAGATAAGACTTTTTATTTTGATGACTTTCTTTAGACGAGGTTTTATAATTTGATATTTAACATTTGATAAAAACACATAATGACGACACCTTTAAATTCAAGATTAGTTCATAGTTGAAATATGAACGATAACCTTGTCCCTCGCATGACCTTACCGAATATGCATGTCTTTGCTTCGCCGGTCGCTCAAAGGGCTTCTTGAATGATCCACAGAAGAATGTAACACTACTACATTTTTAAAAAGTTCACCTTTTGCTTATAAATCCGACTCCAAAGTAAACATTACGTATCTGTAAAATGAAATAAATAGGTATGATTATATAATACTTTCTCGAAATTTTTTCTTCGAGACGTTCGATCCTGCTTTGACAAGTTAATTGCGGCAGCATTTCAGTTCGTAATGCAATTTTATTTAAATTATATCTTTCGCTAAGGAAGGCGGGAAATAATGAACAAGTTCAATTAGAGCAGAATTTATTTATACATGCGCATGTTTTATCCCTGTGATAATTACAGGCAGATGTTCTTCGGTAGATTACTTATTTGCGGCAGGGCAAAGGCCGATTCAGACATATCAGAGTGAAATGAATGGAAAAGCAAGGAATGTCTGCAAATATTTGATTACGGCTTCCATCGATGACGGCTTCCATCGGTCATGGCAGCATACAGACGTTGACAGAATGTGTCGCCGGGTGTAATTCAATTAACTATAATTGGAATCATTTCGCATAATTATTATTCACGTGCACAGCTTATAAAGTTAATGGAATATTTACAGATGGGAACGCTCTCTAGCAAAGTAATGCTTGTTTCAAGCTCCAAAGATTGAGTTGGTTAAAAGGTTAATGAATGTAGAGGAAATTAAAGTATTTCAGGGACTATTGATCGTATAACTAACTCTTTTGATATGACAAGCACAACAATGAAAACTTTAAATTTATAAATCTGCTATGTATTTTTAAGGGTATACAAATATATATAAACAGTAATGAGAAATAAAATACGCAATACGATATGTTAAAATAAGTTAAACAGAATTTAAATGTTATTCTGCAAAGGCCGAGGAATTTTAAATCAATCTGTTAGGTACAATATCTTACAAATAAAATCCGAATAATAAACCAACAAAAACTAATAAATGCGGGAAAATTCTAGAAGCTGTGTTAATTTGTTTATAGAAATGTATCTCAAAGTTTAACATCCCGCTGATCGAACCTGATCTGAGAGACAGTTTCTTTATTTTATTTTTATTTATTTATTTATTGCTTATTACGTGCTCCGCCCTTAGGCACTACACGGAAAGGGGGGATGCCCCGTGGAGGTCTTTTTTTTAAGGGAAACTGGCTCGTATCCACGTTACACATTGGGAATACCACGAAAACGCCCATGCAGCCAGCCCGTTCGCCGGGACTCGAACCCCGGACCAAACTACCAGTGTTCAGCGGCTTTTACCGCTCGGCCGCTGGTGGGCACAGTTTCTTTATTACCTTTTAGTTTTTCGTAAACTGAATCTTTGTTACAACTACATACAGTGTAGTTTAGTCTTTACCCATAAACAGTAACGTTTTCCCCCTGGCTCAGGTTCCGGCGAGAGTATGGATTCGTTATGTAGGGTTTGGACGATTTTTCCATACTTAAAATAAATACCAGCCATTTTATTTGTCAAGTTTCCACGTAAGCTAAGCGCTCAATGCAGAGAGCTGAGTAAGACAGCTGAACCCTGGTAGTTGGGCTTGATTTCAAGTCCCAGCAAATGGGTTGGCTGCATGGGCGTTTTCGTGTGTTTTCTGATATGTAACGTGAATACGAGCCGCTTTCAAAAAAGTCAGTTTGCAAAAGTTCTCCATGAAAATATCCCTTCCCTTACACAAGTAGGTCCTACCCTATTATTTAAAGGTCTTACACATTGCTGGGCCTCTCTGCATAGTTCTACCAACAAACGTGAACAAAATATTCAAAAGTTTAAATTGCATTTTACAACAATTTATTAGTTACACGCAAGTGAATTTAGATTTTGAATTTCGTCCGTACATGCGTATTACAACAAATATGAGAAGTATTGTTGGACTTGTGCATAGAATCGGCTGATTGCTGTTAATACATAAATACTTAAATTTTTAATTGCGCGAAACTTAAAAACAGTCATAAATTAAGATGATACAATATAACTAATATAATATAAAATGCTCTGAATGTTATACATTTAAGCACACTTTTATATAGAATATGTTCTACTACGACCCGCACAATTTATTGTATAAATGCAAAGCAGGTTTAAGCCGGCAGTGAGCTCTGTCAAAAAAATCATATTTCGCGGTAATAACACTACAATAATGACGTGGTTATATAAAAAGAAAATCAACAAAATAGCCTCTTATTTTATTTATTTATTTTTTTTAAGCTGAAATTCCTACGTTCATGTCTTTACCTCCCCACAATCATTTTATCTGTAAGTACTGTACATAATGAATCAGTCTCATCTCACTATTTTCTTTAAGAACGCATTTTACAGTCCAAGTGCTGTAACAAAAGTAAAAATGCATTTCGTCTTTAAAATCGTGCGTGGTACAATTAATCATACTTAACAAGAAATCTAAAAGATTTCCAGGTATTCCTAATCTCGATCATAATAACCATTTCAAGCAACATGAAGTCCGACTCCTATCAGGGAACCTCTAATTTCATGTCCTCGACATTTGCTGTCCAATATGCAAAAATCGTAAATGACAAAAATTACCCTGAATCTTCAAAGAGGGTAAGGTGAGGAATTATCTGGCGCCGTCTGGAACTTCATTCCCCCTCTTAACGCCCTTGGCAAGGTCGTTTCTTATCCCCCCGCAGGGGTTTTCATCTAAAGAAAGGTCGTTGCATTCCTCGAGTTTTTCCCCTTCTCAAATCACTAGTAGGTACCCCACCCCCTGTGCAAACTCCTCTTCTGCATCCACCTGGTAAAAGCACCGCCCCGTCCTCAAACAGCCTTGAGAAAGGTTTCCTTATTGGCAGGTTTATCGCACTTTTGGCTGATAACCCAGTTAAATCTACGACTCAAATTTTACGAAAGTTTCGAGAAATTTTTTTAAGCATAGACGAAATATGAGATCAAACACTGAAACACTAACAAGATGATCGTATAAATCAATTCACAGTATAAATACAAATAATACAAATAAGTCATTTTATATTTTAAGCAACAAATTTTTATAGATTTTTTGACATGGTTATTTACACCGACACATCTGAACATTTTACAAAAACATGCGAATGCACAGAACAAAATCATTGAGAAATGTGATTAAGGTAAAGATTAAATAAATACCAAAAGAAAAGATCCGTAGAAAGCATTTTGCAAAGTATGGCGGCCTCAAAGAAAGAAGAAAAAAAAAATAGCTCATTGTACTGCGAAGTAACGGTAGCTGCATTTCTCGATATTATTCACTTTGTTAAAGGTTTATGCAATTTGATTTAAACAATAAATCCCTAGGCAGTTGATTAAACATAAAGTTCAAATGATAGAATTGTCCACGCTTTTTCGAAAACAAAAAAGTTGTCGACAAAAGTGTTTCTGAGTGTCTTATGTTGCATGGATCGCGCTAATTGGGTATTCTGAAGCCCACGGTAGGGAAGATATATTTCACTTGAACAATTTTATTAAATTACATAAATCTACGTAAATTTATAATATTTACAATAGCCGTAGGAAGTGTCAATAACTTCTGGCAAAAATGAGCTGACACAACATTCGGTCGTAATTAACTTGACATATACATTAAAGTCGCAGAAATGTATCAACGTGAAATTATAATATCTTTGCTGGTTGATTATTACGCTTAATCAATTTTTAAATGAGGTTAAAAAAATACAAAACGCTTTTAAGGCCTTCCAAGAAAAGCATAGATACTTTGGATATATAGTATTTCCTTGCGTATTTTTCACCCTAATTTTTTAGGCTTTTTAGGCGCCAGGCTGTGAAAATTTTAGAAATGTTCGCGTATTTCCCACTTCCTCAATGTTCACAGAACCAGCTCGCCTAAATTTTAAAATGGGTTCGTCCACACAGTGATTGTTTTAATGACTAAGAAAAACCCTCGCAGACTACCTGCGAAGGTCACGCAGAACCTTTTCCTTCTAATTTTTGAAGTTTATGTAACCAAATACAAGAATCGACCCATCACGGCGATGCAAACACGGGCTGCCATCCAGCCTACTATTTCACCGAGTCACCTGCACGTTCACCTTCTCTAATTATTTATGGATGCTTTAATGTCTAAGGAGTAGCAAAGACAACATAAAGAACGGCCGAGATTAGAGTTACAGGGAAGTAGAAATTAAAATATCTTATTAGACGTTTTACTATGTATTCTTTTTGGAATGCAGGCTTCTCTTAAAGAAATAATATCCCGATAGTTATCTGCAGTTTATGTACCTTTCATTTGTTATTTTCGTACTGTAATCGCGTCCTCCGGAAATTATAATATTCTCATAGTTTTCCCCTCACGATTTTCGGACGATAAGATTACTAAAAAATTAGAAATACGTTAATCATTGCGTGCCTTCCTGCTTTAAAATATCCTAGGTAAGTTCATGCCAAGATTGCCACATTAATATTATTGCGACATGTGATTTCGATGTTTTCATGCTTGCTTGCAAAATGAGGTACTATTCTTATGGTATATATTGGAGAGGGACAACAATTAAATTCTAAAATGCTGGTTGGCTGGGATCACATCCTCCTCTGGTATGGGGGGATTCTGATAACTTATATATATATATCTATATATGTGTGTGTGTATGCGCGGGGAAGGTGACTGTGATGAGTAAGTTACAGAAATTTACATTTTTATTTACAATAAATTCTATGGGGAAATGGGTCATATCTCATACTGATGTTACACATGGGGGAAAATCACGAAAACACCCATGAAGCCAATCCCTTTGCCGTTTACGTAACGGAATTACCCTCGAAATTGATATTAAGAGTATAAAACGTATTTCCTCTATATCCAGCTATGAAATTTTAAGCAAGCGTAACAAAAGACAATTTTGCGTTAGGTCTGCAGTAGATTTTTGAAGGAATTAAATCGCTAAATATTTGTGATGCAAAACGAAGCCATATTTTCATGTGCTTTGCGCTCAACTGGCGGAAGAAGTCAAACATGATTCCAATCGACCTGGCAACCCTAGATGAACAGATGGTGCAAGAGAACAGAAGGCGTCTCGGCACACAGCAACAAATGTTTTCTAGGCATGGCCATAAAAGTCAAAGAAGAAAATGCATGTAAAAAATACAAATACTTAAAAAACCATCCATTTCGTTGGGTTTTTCCGGCTTAGGTTTATTGTTTACTTAAACCACTCATTACAATTTTTTTTAGTTACATTTTGAAACTGGGGCGTCAGGATGGCGAAAAGGGTTTCTTTTTCAGTGGCAAAATGTATCAAAAAGATCCACTTTTGCAAAAGGCCTCTATTGTTTCGTTGGAATCTCGACCATAATGATGGAAAATTTCGGGAAAGTTTGTAAACTCTGTCAGCATCATTTTCACAGTCTGAAAATTCATGATTGACGGCGACGTGAAATAGGATTTGTAACTATACGTCTGTTCTTAGATCTGAGAGGGGGGATCGTAAAACTGTTCTCTTGTATGAAATAATGTGCATTGCATTACCTGTATAAGTAATTTCCATTGCTCGAAGTCTGTGCTAGTTTTCCATTTTTTAACCATTTTCCATGTTTACATTTTTTAACATTAAAAATGAAAATCAATAATTTTAAGAAAATTATGAGAAATCGTTAATAAGAGAACGAAATAAATAATTTCTCAATTAATTATTTATTTCAAGTATAATAATGAATTAAGGGCACAGCAAAATTCTCAACAAAACATTATTTCTAAATTTGACCAATAGATGGCGACATTGTTAAAATAGGTCCAGAGGGTTTGAATCCCATGCACAAGTAGTATGAAAGCGAAAATAACAAATTAGACTAAAATATCTATTAAAAAGTGAAACAGATTTTCATATTACCAGTCACATGGAAATAATTTTAGTAGTGCAAGAGATTTTAGCTTTTTAAGTATCTAACAGCAAATGAGGTAAGCTTTATGCCCAACTAGCATTACGTAATACCAATATGCCATCTGAAAGGGCCATCGGTGGAATAACGACTCTTTAGTCAACTGGCTCCCCAACGAGATGCCTTATTCCTGTCTAGTGCAGAAGAATTTTTTCTAACTTTGATAGCTGAAAGGTAACGATTCATGACAAATATATAAAGGTTATCTGCTTTAGAGAGGTGTACTTCTTACAAAAAAAAACTTTCTAAAACAGCCGTCAAAGAGCAATAAATCACAGTATTCAAATAAGATCATAAACCAACAGAAAAATGGGTGATTTTTTTGTCATGAAGTTAACGAGTCAGTTTACAATAGAAAATCCTCCAAGAAGACATCATTCCTCTTAAGCATATAATCCTTCATGTGCTTTGCCTTGTGTATAACACAGACGATGGCAAAATTAAGTAAATGTTTTAGCAGTTAGGTAATAAAATCGCATTAAATTTATCTCTAATTTGGAGATGATTGGTTGCATCATCACTTTCTTGTTGCATCAGGTTTAGCAAATAAATTCAAATTTTCGTAAGAAAGCCAAAAATATCTTTCAGCAGAGCCAGTCTGCATTCTGGAGACTTTTTAAGACAATACACATAATATACATTAAGAATCGAATGTAAGACAAGCTGCCAATAAAATGGACATGCAATTGCAAAGAAGTAACTAATCATTTCCTCGTCTGCCAAATGATCGCGTAAAGTTCCTTCGTTTGGTTTGTTTAACTATGGTAAAGCACGTGAAGGCTACTCGCCTAAGGAAAGGGATGCCTTCGTGAAGGTCTTTCTAACGGGAACTGGCTCGTTTACGAATTACACCTAGGAAAAACCACGAAAGCGTCCATGCAGCCAGCTTGTTCACTTGGAATCGAACCCAGGTTGGAACTACCAGCGTTCAACGACTTAAACCCATCGTTGGGCCTACGTAAAGTTCCAGTCCTACAGTGTGAAGCAATGAAAATTAGATAGTGAACTCACTGCAGGTGATTTCATCCACATACTGCTACTGCTGATGAGTCCGCTTTACACAAGTATTCAGGATTTAAAGCATACACGTATGTTTTTTTTTTTTTTTTTTTTTTTTTTTTTTTTTTTTATGTTGGTGAAATTTTGAACTTTCTTTTTCTCTGAGGAATAATATGTAATAATCGGGTTAAGCTCTGCTTAATTATGATCACCTTGCACTCCAAAGGAGTGCTACTGAATGCCTGCGATGATCTTTGCAATGTACGTCAAGGAATGTACCATAAAGTTTAGAGTGCGATGGAAAGCACATGGTAAGGTATTCTCTTAATAATTTTAGTTAATCATCCGTTAAAGGAAGTTTCAGGACATCATTGTTTGAATAAATGTTATGAAACAAAATTTATATTGCAAAACAATAATGCCCTGTTTATCATCTTACCTTACTCCTCCAAAAAGTAGCCCTCCACCAGTAATCGAGTGGTTAAGGCTGCTGAATACTGGGAGTTCGAAGCCAAGCGAACGAACTGGCTGCATATTTGGTTTCTCCCAATGAGTAACGTGAATATGCACCAGCTTCTCTTAAAATATCTTCCACAAAGGCTGCCTTCTTCTTAAGCAGATAGTTCTTGTGTGCTTTGCCATATTCAAATAATTTGACCAAACCTCAAAACGGTAATAAGTTGAATGCACGCAGCTTAATTTTCAATTCTTGGCAGTATATTTTCAGGTGTAAACACACTGAAAAAAGAATAAGATTAGAAGAAGGAAACTATAAAATGGAACGTAGGCAATTTTCGATACAGCGCAAATCAAGGGGGAAAGTGATCTACCTGTCCGGAGAATTCAACTCGTAAAGCAAAAGAAGTTTTCCTCTCCCTTTAGACACTGCAGGTGATCTTCACACTTCCCGAAGAAGACATCTAACAAGACCCCTTTTTTAAAAAGTTGAGGGTTACTACGTCCTTTTATTTTTTGAAGCCAAATAGTTACTTGAATAACAGTAATAAATGCAAGAGATAGCAAAGAAAATAAAAAGAATTAGTAAACACAAATATCTGCATTAGAAACCTCTTTCATTAATTAGCATACTAGAGAAAATAGTATTTATTATAAATAATATAATTATAAAGCATACAAATTATATTTCTCATAATTATTAATTTAATGTCTTTTTTATCATAATAGTAAAGGAGTCTGAACCAGACCGGAAAATTTAATATAGTTAAGTGGCCTTCAAACGATTATTTTGTACCAAAATATGTTAAAAGCGCGCTAGAAATACATGTCTCTCTATTTCTATCTCTCTCTCAATATATATATGTACTTCTTGGCAAGATATCGCCAAGTTGGCCACGGTTTTGGCGACTAATTTTTCTGGCGACCACAGTTGGCGAGAAATCGCCAGATTTCTATTTCTGTGGGAAGTTCCAGAACTGCGAAGTGTTTCTTCTGGTGAAATACATTTTATCAAGCTATCATCGGTTCTGTGTGCATTCAGTCTGCACGCAGATTCAATTAGGAACCCGTCTACCTGAGGGAAGGCATGCGTTCGCGGAGGTCTTTCTAAGGGAACCGGCTCGTGAACACGTTGCCCATGGAGAAATCCACGAAAATGCCAATGCAACCAGCCCGTTCGCCGGGATTCGATCCTCGTACCGAACTATCAGTATTTGGCGGCTTTGCCGCTCAGCCCCTGGTGGGTTTTTCTCTCTATGGTCTCATAACATTCCCTTATGGATAATATTATGAGTGGTTCGTAGCATAGTTGCTGGTAGAAAAAGACCACAGAGCAATAATCCAACTAATACCGCCGTCGAAACAAGAACCTGACGAAAAGGATTCCTCCAGTATTGAGTGGCCTTATCAACTTGACCACTAGTAGATAAACTTCACGGCATTTTATCTAAAAATTAGACATTTACTATATCCTTTTTCATAGTCATACAAATTCTGCAAGTCTTTTCACACACGATTTATTATTGGCATGGATTGTTAACAATGTAAATAAATACTTAAACCCACACATGGCGTAAAAGCTCGTTGTGCACCATCTTTAGACTAACGAACTAACTTCTGGTTATTCACAAGATTAACTAATATTAAAAAAATAAATAAATTCTCCCATATCCTATCTTAATTTTTTTTGAGCGATTTTGTTTCTACGTTCTTCTTGAATACAGAAGAAACAGAAAAATTTCTGTAACGTGTTTTGTTCCTCAGTATTATTACAATCATACCTTGATGTAAGGTCTTCTAGGGATCCGGGGAAAATAACATTATAAATTAGTTATCTTTTACACGGTGAAAAGGACTTATAAAATATATATGAAGGATCATATGGAGAAGAAAAGCAAGTATTTTAAAATTAATGTATAATTTTAAACAATCAGGGTATAATTTAATATAATGAGTTTAATTAAAATTTAAGCAAATAGTAACGTTCCATTAAAAATTATTTACATATTTTTTATTCATGTAAAACGTAGCAGAAAAATTTGAGTTACACTGAAAAGTATCCTTTAAATAATTAAAAGTTTTGACATGTCATCCTCTAGCCTTGCATATTTTCCTTTAAAAAATCTTTTTACAAAGCTTTTATCATCCCTTAACAATATTCTCTTTAGCATTCAAAAATTTATTTACGAAATAGAGCCGGTAGGATTGCATAATTGACGGATCAAAATTCATTATCTACATCAACATATTCTAATTCATCCGGAATACTGCAGCTTGCTCTCGAAGATGTTAAACCATTTCAGAAAGAGGAACATTATTGTCGTCTTCCTGTTCCTTGATGAAAACTAGAAGTGAAGTCTATACTCATACAGTACATGTCACGTGATTCATTTCTAGCCTAGCTGCAAAGTACATTTATACTTACAGATTCACCAGTTCCATAACCTGAATCTAAACACAAAGGAAGTTTACCGAAGATTTTTTTTTTTTCACTAATCATTTACTTAAACGTGTCCACAGACAGAACTGAACGTGGATGTGTGGCAAGAAGCACTTATTTTCCCCGTTCATCTTCAAATAAATTATTGGCAACCATATGGCTGGGTGTGAAATTTACAAATTTAATTTCGCTCCTTATAACACCGTGAAATATTGCTACGTCATTTCAGATTGAGAAACAAAAACTTATTTTCCGAATGAGAAAAGACCGGTTGGTCACTGCAACCTGCACTGTACTTCAGCTACAGTTTGATTCGCAAATAATGACAAATCGTTCTCGAGCATTTTCACGTCTGAATGCATAATGTTTAGGTGAAGGAGAGCAGCTGTATACGAATTCGATAAAAACCAATAAAACAACTCAACATTCCCATTATAGGCGGCGGTATTAAATCAAATTATTGGCTTCGATTCCCGGCAGACCGTATCTCTCGCATGCGCACTCAAATCGAATATCGATCAAAATGGAACAAAACAATAAAAAAACAGCCATCCGAAGCTTTGAATATGATTACATAGATTATATAGCATATTTGAGTACGCTGGGTGTCGCCAAAGTATTATAAATGAATGTAAGCGCATGCCGAGATGAAAGGGTCGAATCAACAGAATGGTAACATTTGCAACAAATAATAAATAAATAAATCGAATCAACAATAAATCACCTTTAAATAGCGGAAGTTGAGAGAAGTGCATCACATATTTTCCCCCTTCTCCGATTTCTTCCCCAAACTCGCATTCAATCAAACATAACCTACCGGTTGGCCACAAAGGAACTCGGAGAAAGTATTTTGCGCGGAGTTAACTTTTACACTCGATAAAAAGAAAATAATAATAATAATTGAAGTGTAAGAATCACGAATTTCTGTACTGGTGGTTAGAAGACCGACGCCCATTTTTGTTGGGGGAGGAGGAGGCAGTGTTTTGAGTGAAAAAAAAATTAGGACATAGCGGGAGGAATTATGAAGTGTTCCATATTTCACCACTGGATGACGCCAAATGGATCTGACGTGCGGCAGCCTTTGAAAAGGAAAATCTGGGATTCCTAAAAAGTTGCCTCCTTCCTTAAAAAAGTCGTTTTATTCGTG
This sequence comes from Stegodyphus dumicola, assembly GCF_044657685.1. Classification (NCBI taxonomy): domain Eukaryota; kingdom Metazoa; phylum Arthropoda; class Arachnida; order Araneae; family Eresidae; genus Stegodyphus; species Stegodyphus dumicola. The sequence goes on along the minus strand of NC_140781.1, from coordinate 149,620,537 downwards.
AGGTGCTAATAAAAAAAAGCTATGTGGATGAAAAATGCTCACTTTGACGCGCTCGTGTTACGTCCAGTGCTGTTAACTCCAACCAGAATTTTTCTTGAACCCGGACCTAATTCAGTAATATTTTTTGACGCTTCTGACACTTTCTATCCAAGCGGACACCTCCCACAATAGATAAGTCTTTATCCCACTTACTTTTTGACTTAAATGGTTATTCATTAGCCTTCTGCTGGCGTTTTTGCCAAGTCGAGCTTTCCCGTAAGTTACCAACAGTGCTAACGATGACAGTGAATTATTATAAAATCATGCACAGTTCTAATTAAATTTACCATACTGGCTCATTTAAGGCAATAAACTATCATATGGGCGCATTTAAGGCAAAATTATTGAAAACTTAAGTTTTCCAAATATGCACGGTTAGATCCGATCGATTCCAAATATGCACGGCACGATCTGTCCAGAGATCCTTACGTATTTTCGCTAAGCATCACATTCAACATTTATTCACAGATTCGATTACAAAGTACTTAAGGAATTTCCTTAATCAGTTAATGACAGACATGATTTATAAAATGGTGTAATAGTTTTCTGCTGTATTTTATTTCAAAGATCAAAAGAAAGCTAGTCAATGAAGAAGAAATATAACTCTCACCAAATGCAATGAAATATCAGTTACCGAGTTCTAAATTCATTACCAAACAAAGGAAAAAGTTACCTGTGTTTCCGTTTATTTTTCCAAGGAAATTTAAGAGGCGCAAACCAAACATTAAAGGAAGATCTACTGAGGCGTAAACTTATGCTTGCGTTTTAAATTTTATTCTATAATTTGCTAATTTGACTATTTTGTTGGCATTAATCAGAATTGAAAAGAGTCAATGAATTTTGAGATCCTGCTCAACGCTGGTAATTCCACACAAGTTCACATCCTGGAATTTTTGGGGCTTTCCTCATATGCAACATGAATGTGAGCAATTTTTATCTCCGAAAATCCTCCGCGAAGACTTTTCCATTTTTAGGCCTGTGCTTTGCCATAATTCAAACAATTTAAGTAAGTCTTCGCTTCTTCATTAGCAAATTTTTCTACGATCATCTTAAACTCAGACCCGACTGGCAGTTATTAAACGAACTATTATTAACGCGACTGAATTAATAAGCTTGCACAAGATATATTGCATCTGAATCAGGAAATTCATATTATTTATCTCCTATACATGCTTAGTTAGCATCCTTCTCTAATGACTGATATTTAAAATAAACTCAAATAGACATTTCCAGAAACATTCTATGACTCTATCAACCAAAATAACTTTTTTTTATGAGGAGAAATCAACACGCAGCAAGTAAAAACTACTACATGTTGAAAAAGATTACAAATTTTTGATGATTGGTTTACTTGAATATGGTTTAGGTTTGATATGTAATTACAGCAAAACACTCGAGCGCTATATGCCTAAGGATACGGATGCCTTCATGGAGGATTTTCCGAGAGAAACTGGCTCGTATACACGTTAAACATGGGGAAAAACACGAAAACCCCCAGGCAACCAGCCCTTTCGTGGGATTCGAACCTCGGACCAAACTACCAGTGTTCAGGGATTTTCAACTCTCGGCCGCTGGTGGGCCCTTTATATGAACACGATAAAGTAAACGAGGGTTATCTGCATAATGGGAGGAATGATTTCGTGGAGGAACCTTTTAAGGAACTGGCTCGCATCCACGTTACACATGGGTAAAAGCGCCTATGCAGCCAGTCTGTTCGTCTGAATTCTAGCCAAGGTAGAAGTATCAATGTTCAGCGACTTTATCGCTCGACGTTGGTGGGCCATATAAATTTTGGGTGTAGGTCCTAAGTTATTAAACAGGAACGGCTCGAAATTATGCAAAAAAGATTCATGGATTCAGTCAGAAATCAATCAGGCATTTTGAATGTTAAGCCGGACCCAGCAATAAAGTCTCTTAACACTGGTAGTTTGGTCCGTGGATCGAATCACGGCGAACGGGCTGGCTGCATGGGCGTTTTAGTGGTTTACCCCATGTGTAACTTGGAGACAAACTAGTTTTCTTTAGAAAGTCCTCTACGCATCCCTCCCCTTAGCCAAATAGTCCTAGAGTGCTTTGCTATAAGTCAATTAAATGTTAAGCCAGGAACTATTATTTACTGACAATAAGAAAAACATGGATCAAGCCAACTGCGCAGTATTAAAAAAACGTTAAGATATAATGCAAAGTCCTTAAAAGATATATTCGTGAAAACAAACAGACAAAGTAATTCAGACAGACCAAGACATTACATATGCCTCGTTTCTAAATTCTGCTACTTATTACTCTCACAAAACCAGTTCCTTCTCGAAAAAAAAAAAAAAAAAATTGACCGACTATTTTGAATAATTAATAATTCAGTGCGTCTTTACTAATCAATAAATTTCAAATGAGAAAGGAGACTAGTCTTTGCTAGTTCCCCTACATTAATAAATCTCATTTAAATGAGACATTTAAGTTTTTATAAAAGTAGCAAACAAATGGATAAAAAACTGCGAAATTCACAAAAAGAAAACCAGAAAAATTTCTAATATTTTAAATGCATTATAATGACCAGTTTTAATGCGCCATGATGATAATCAATGTCGTCATTTTACAGATTCCTAGCGGCGAGAAAATTTCTTTATCTGCGCCATTTTTTATTCGGTAGTAATAAATATTCGTTTCGCTTATAATACTTCGTCAGCCATACGTTATTTGAATATTTCCGTCGACTTTACACAGCTGTCTTTTCATAGGAAATACGTTTTCACGAGCAAGCGGTAGTTGTGGTATGCATACTTATAGTAAGCAAATTCTGGGAATAAAAGAAAACTGTTGAATGTAGGGGAATAAATGTACTATATTAACGCAGCAAATATTTTCAATTAATATGAAAATGTAAGTAACTTTTTAATTTCGCGTAATAAAATCTACTTTTATTTTTCAGTTACATAATCGAATTTGAGAATTTATATGTTATTATAGTACTATTAGACATAGATAAGTATTATTTATTAGCGGATATAGACATGATTGACTAAGCCGACAAAAATATGCTTCGAAATTCCTACTGCGCAAAGTAACATTAATAAATATGTTACTATAATTTATCACCTATTCCTTTACTTCATCGATAAAAGAAAACATATTTAAAATTTTTACTTCGAGGTATGATAAATACACTCTTGTACAGCACCTTGAGCACATCAAGCTCGTTTAATTATCTTTCTTCTAAAGCACTTTTAGTCAAACTCGTTAAACTATCGCCTTTAACATATCGGGTTTGTTTAACTACTTTTCTCGTTAAGCACCGCCCACCAGCGGCCGAGCGGTAAAGACGCTGAACAATGGTAGTTCGGTCTGAGGTTCGAATCCCGCGAACGGGCTGGCTGCATGGGCGTTTTCGTGGTTTTCCCCATGTGTAACGTGTATACGAGCCAGTTGCCCTTAGAAAGTCCTCCACGAAAGGCATCCCTCCCCTTAGGCAGATAGCCCTCGTGTGCTTTGCCATAACTGAATAATCCAAATCCAAATCCTCGTTAAGCACCTTTAAAGTATCAAGCTCGTTTAACTATTTTTCTCCTTAAAGACCTTTAATATACCAAATTTATTTAATTACCTTCCTTGTAAAGTAGGGCTCACCAGCGGCCGAGCGGTAAAGTCGTTGAACACTGGTAGTTCGGTCCGAGGTTAAAATCCCGCGAACGGGCTGGTTGCATGGGTGTTTTCGTGGTTTTCCTATGTGTAGCGTCTATACGAGCCAGTTTCCCTTAGAAAGTCCTCCACGAAGGCGTGTGTGTTTGGTGTATTTAATTATGGCAAAGCACACTAGGGCTATCTGCCTAACAGGAGGGATGCCTTCGTGGAGGACTTTCTAAGGGAAACTGGCTCGTATACACGTTACACATGGGGAATACCACGAAAACGCCCATGCAGCCAGCCCGGTCGCGGGATTCGAACCTCGGACCGAACTACCAGTGTTCAGCGACTTTACCGCTCGGCCGCTGGTGGGCCCCCTCCACGAAGGCATCCCTCCCCTTAGGCAGATAGCCCTAGTGTGCTTTGCCGTAATCTCAATAAGCCAAACCATCTAATCTGATAATCCCATAAAAGCGCACTACTCTTTATTTCTACTCGACACTTAAAATTTAAATTGGACTCATGCATAATAAAAGGTAAAATACATCCTAAGAGTCGCGCATAACTTTAAGATTCCAACGTTGAATATTTAATTGAAACTTCTGCCGGTTCACAGTTACAAGATAGTGTTTACACATGAGAACTACTTTTTTAAAGCAAAATTTAGACGAATGCGGAGATATTGTAGATATCACTATTGTAAATACCTCAAACATAAATTATATTACAGACCTTGAACACGATTACTCAAACGCGTGCCATCTGAGATTTCAATTCAGAATCGAACATTATATCTGTTAAAAAATCATTTGTGCAGCCAAGGGACTAGAATTTATGGTATAAACATGAGCCAGGTGATTATTCAGTGCAGCAAATTTAGCAACGAGTTATTCTGGGAAGACAGGAAGAAGAGATGCAACATTTTTTAGAAAACAGAAAGACACTGCACGGATATTACTTGTAATGATTTATTTAGTTTTATCTAACCAGTTATTTTATGTTCAATAAGCTTTACTGTTTTTCTCCTTTTCCGTTTTCCTGCCAGAATGCAAATTTTAATTCGCGCGTAGTCAGATAAAGATAGAAAGAGAATTTAAAGAATGGTTTAATCAGAGCGTGTTCCACTTGCTGAAGTTCACGTTACTAATTAAACCTCTTCAACAACAGCCTGTTCGTGACGCTGCGGTATTTCTTGCCATTAGTCTTGTCACGTCGATATTAGGTCGGAGCCAACTTGCTCGTTATTTACTCTGTATAGCCTTTGGCTAACTCACGAGTTGCTTAGTTTTGATTTGAATTCATTACTTTTGAACTATGCCATAAATGCTGGTTGGTTTTGTAAGCACAAAAAGTGGCTTCTATTAAATTTCCGAATTTAATAAAAAGGTCTTTTACATCCTTCTTACGGTTCTCTGTCTTCGTCCTGAACATAGCGATAAGTCACTTAGCTTTCAGATTGAGTCTCACATTAGCCTATGCTTCCAAACAAGGTGAGATCTAAATACTTTAGTGTTTTCACATTTATCAGTAAAAACAGTTTCATTACGAATTGCTTTTGCGAAGTTGTGAAAACACTCTGCGATTAAAGTGGAAAGTGAAACACAGTCACCAAGACTCTTGTCTACAGGATATGAGTTCTTGGGTTCGGGCCTTTACAGTAGCGCTTAAACTATAGGAACATCTTTTGCTCGGGCTACCGTGGGATTTTATTTAATATATATTGTACTCTACTTGGTAATAAGTTATTTAAATAATAAAAATTAAGATATTAGAGTAGATATAATAGACCAAGAACTTCGATCAGCGCAGTTCTCGATTAAAATTTTTAGACACAGGGAACATGACATGCATTTTTTTAAAAAAAAATCTACAATAGCAATTAAAAATCAACGATTTAAAGATAATATCATTTTGAAATTATTTTTGTAACTGTCCTTGTAATTTTTGAGTTATTAAGTAGCTAAGAGAGTATAAAATAAATGCATGTATAAAATTGTTTTACGTATATAATGATACATTTTAAAAGAAGAGATCAGTTATAATGAAGAGCAAGAATACTGCAAATCAGCAACAAAAATATTTTCACCACTATAGTATAGTAAAAAATAGCACAAAGCATAAATTCTCTAATAGCATGCATGCAACCAGCATGCAGTTGCAATCAATTTAAATGAATTCTTAAGAAGAATGTAAAAACGGTATGAAGGAGAGACTATAGTTCGTCTTCATTTAAAAAACATATTATTCATAAAGCAATGAATTTTCATCTTTTTTAAATAATTTCGCCACCCTTTAACTAATTAGTTATTGTTTTATAAATCATAAACTATCTTGGAAATTTATTACCTCTCATTCTTGAATAAAATTGATTTAAACTGGATTGTCTTTGCCCATTCGTAACTGTATTATCGGAATTTATGCTTTGATTTACTAATTCACTATAATTCGGAAATCTACTTGTTACTCATATCTTTATGAGTTTGCTTTCGAAGGAGAAGAAAATATAATCTCCCTCTTCCTTTAAAATATATCATGATTTATATGTTACTAACTGCTGCAGCTATAAGCGCATGTTTAATAAGTTACAATATTCTTTTATTTTTCTCTCATTTGGTACTTATTAGGCCCACCAGCGGCCGAACGGTTAAGTCCCTGAATACTGGTAATTCGGTCCGAGGTTCGAATTCCGCGAAATGGCTGGCTGCATAGTGGTTTTTTCCACGTGTAACTTGTTAATACGGACCTCTTCCTGTTTTCCCGAAATCATCAATCTTCATTACACGCCTTCCCACAGGGGTTACATAGTGGGGAAGGGGCTGACTGGACATTGGCCTCTCCCGAAATGTAGGAAAGCAAAAAAGTTTTAGATTTAAAGAAAAAGAATTTTTAAAAGAAATAATCGAAAAATATTTACGATCTCAGATATTTGCACGAATGAAGCTAATACTTTATTTAAAGTGAAACGAGAGATGTTCAAACTCTGTGATGATTTTGGCAATGAACTAAAGTAAAAAATAATATTCTTCCGAAATTTCGCATAAAGGTGAGTTATAATAAAATGTTTTAGAATAATTATTTGTTTAAAAACGAAGTTCTAAAATGACGTTCTCTCTTCTGAAACGATTTCAGCTTTGGTCTTAATTGCGCCTTTGCAGCTTTTAATTCTTTCATTTATACAAATCCAATAAACTACATTTTCCTTATTTCTATTTCGAATTCGATATTGATAACATTTATAAAGGGTTAAAGTTTTTTTTTTTTTTTCTTTTTCCTTTTAGTTTCAATAATGTCTGAAGCATTCATATTGATTAACATAAGATGTGAAAATAATAGTTAATATTGTAGCAGAATTACAAATAGAATGAAACTAAAGATTTCGAGAGGAGCTTAAACTAAAACACGTCTTCAGTCTAAGACTAACTTATTCACAAAGAAACTGCCCAGCTCTTCTTAATGATTCATCTTGATATCTCCTGAGGAGCTGTGGTAGGGGGATTATACTGTCCGATTTCGCAGGAACAGGAAGAATTTTGAAAAACGCGCAAACAGAACTAATTATTAATACGAGCCAGTTTCCCTTAGTCCTTCACGAAGGCATCCCTCCCTTCCATGTAGTGCCTCAGGGCGGAATACGTAATAATAATATTTGGTGCTTATTACATAGTAGCACGTGTTATTTCATTAAATAGAATGAAAAAAAAATGTCTGTTATTAATACGATATCGCGCTTAAAATCTCTGATAATATTTTAAATTTACAACATCATATAATGTAGCATTTTCTAAATTACCAATTTTGTTCTAATTCTAAATTATAATAAATTTTATTTTCGTGTAAAGCTTACCTTTTTAACATTGGCTTGGTGAAAGGAAAAAAACTATTCCAAAATTCAGGTTTCATTAGTAACTCGGCTAGTTTCAGCTTTCTTGCTTACGTACAGTAAGGTATGGACCTCAGTCCACAGCAGTCTTTGGAGATGCATTAATCAGTCCATCACAATTAAAATACTCAGATGCTACGCAACCAAAGAGCGATCTTATTACAACCACAACAAACAAAATCGAAGAAACAAACCGTCAGAAAGCACGCCTTTTCGTTGGAGTGTTCTGCTTTGTCAGTTTTGGCAAAGCAACCCGAAAATCGCGCGCAGCTTTCGTCCAGTCAGATCCCAGGACAAGTTCACAGCAAGTATTGGGTAGGGTAACAGGTTTGGGACACGGTGATTTTTTTCTCGTAAGTTCCTCCCAGTCGTTTGCCGATTTCCCACTTTATTTTATTGTTACTTTTATAAAGTTGATTTCCCTTCCCTAAATTTGATTTTTATGTTTAATTTTTTAAAAATCTATTTGTTCGAAAGAAAAGATTAAAACCTTGAACGTCATTCTTTATACTCCGGCATATAATGAAAGATTAAAATATACAAAGATATATTCTCGCAGAGAGTTATAAATTATTTTCTGGGAAAGGATTCTGAAGTTGAAATGTTCATTTAAGTTCCGTTTTTTTGAGGAAAAAAAAAAAAAAGAATGAAAAGTCAAGTAGGAAATACTTGTTTCCTTGTGCATGAAATGTTTTTCGATGTCTCTGTATTTCATTGCATCAGTGTTATTATTCTTATCCAAGTCCAGCAAAATCGCATATTTATTTTATTTAAAGAACAAAAGTTCATGCAATCATAACGAAAATTCCTTTTACATACGTTGCATTTTTGAAGTATTAAATATTTATGAGCGCATGCAATAAAGCAAACTCCTTTCAAAAGTTAAGGAAGAAATAAAATTTACTGTTCCCTTTCGCGCAGAGTCGTAGCTAGGGTTTTCAGCACCCAGGGACAACTGAAGATTTCGCGCCCCCTACTGCTTGCCAAGGATGGAAAACATTTAATTTTAAAATGTCGTAACATCAGTTTGGCGCCCCTTGGATTCTGCGCCCGGGGACAGATGCCCCCCTTGCCCTCCTCTAGCTACGCCCCTGCTTTAGCGTAGTTAAGTAAACTGCACGCTCAGAAATCTGCCATTTTCTAATAGCTATTTGCAAATCTCTAAATCGCAGCTCAGAATTTCTTCCGCCCTAAATAAATTACCAAAAGCAAGAGCGCTGAATTCTAGTTGCAGTGCATCCTGCCGTTTTGTAATAACTAAAAGAAAAATATTTGCTACGATCGTGGGAAGACAAACATCGCCTTCATGGATTTTATGCACAAAGATCTAGAGGACAAAGAAGGCATATACCACTTAAAAGGATTTTATACAAGAAAGACGCAGAAACAAAGAAGAAATACACCAGCTACAAGGATATTATGCAAAAAGACGGTTTTGGGTTCCGTTTGCAGAACAGTTCGGTTAATGTGGGGTCACCATGTAACCAAGAGGAAATATCAGTGAAGGTGAATACTATTCACAGATTGCCGCTATTCAGGATAAACAAGAGCAACAATGTTTACAGATAAAACTGCTTTCCTTTAGAATCTGGCATACTTTACATTACGATCTAATAAGAATAAGAATATTAATACAGTCAATCTAAATTGGTAGCTAACAGTCTTTTCACTATTGGGTCGTACAAGTATAGTTCTATCGCGACTTACTTTCCAGTTCCGTTCCAATTTTGCTGGAGAACACCCCGGAGAACGATCCAAGGGTTTCCCACCCATTCTCCCATACCACTAAGCCGCTCGAAAGATCTTTAGGTTCGCCAATATTTTGAGTGCAGTACTACAAGCCCAACGCATATGAGCATTTATTTATTTACTTTCATGTTTCAAATGTTACTTACATTTATTTGTTCATTAAACTTTGGAAGGCGTGTTTTTTTCAAATGCACTTGCTGAACACCTCCACCCCTCCAGGCATTTTGCTTAACAGATGCAGTGAACTTGCTGAAATGCTTTACTTTCTTTCATGTACTTTCGATTACCTTCGAAATTTCAAAAACTGGAATGTTATTTGGGCGTTTTTTAATCACTTTAAATTTATAGACCCAAATGTTCATTAAACTTAGAATGGGTTTATTAAACATATCTGTACGGATGCCTTAATACACCAAACTGAGACTCAGTTTACGAAACGAAGACTTATGAGGAGAAATAAGGACGGTCCAAGCGCACGCGCACACACACACACTATACATAGACACCAGACATACAACAAAAAATTAATATTTTAACATATTTACACCTCTTCAGTTTAATATTTTCGAAAATTTTGTGCATATATGAGAAGCTACAATTTCAATTATAATACTAAAAATAAATTTACTTCAGCTGGCATGTAAATTAAATACATGCCAACTGCAATAAATTTACAGTTAGCGTGTTTATGGCAGCAAGTGTTCACTAAAATAATTTAATACTACAAAATATGAGTTGACAACTAAAATATGAGACCAAACATTAAGTTAATAATACAAAGCAGGAAGCAATTCATGTTATCTTTCTTGACGGAGCAGTAAAAAATAAGAGTGCTTCAATTCAAAATTCTTACAGTAAATAAATAAAATCATAAGGAAGCAATGGACTAATTAGTTACACGAAAATTAAATCGATAACAAAAACAGTTTTGCATGAACATACACAAGAGAAATGCATATATATATATATATATACAGACAAATTCTCTTAATAATAGCATACTCTCTTTTAATGCACACAAAATGCCCTTTAACTTTTCTGTTCTACACACCGATTTGTTAACGATAAGAATCTTCTAAACCACAATTAAACCGAGCTAGAATGCAAAGGTCATTTTTGTACGACTTTACATCAGTTAGCTTCTCGAAAGCCATAACAAGCGAAGCTGTGCAAACGGATTAAACTGAGTTACTGAGTGGTCACATGCTTTATGCATGTTCGTGATAACAAAATAAGTACTTCATGATTCCTTGAGCATTTCCTCTCAGGAAGAATGACTAGATGCTATTTAAAAAATAACATATTGACTACCCCCTTAAAAATAAAAAAATAAAAATTATTCCGTATAATTAACAATTATATAAAATAGTTTCCTAAAATGCAGTCTCCAAAATATTTCTTTTTGTACACCATTGCGATTACATCTGAACGTTTTGGAATCTGCTTTCCTCATGATTAACAATTTTTTTGAAAGAGGTGACAAAAAATTAAGTCTCTGTTGCACATAGATATATAACGAAAGAAAGTTTATCGCCTTGTTAATGGTTAATACTTATTTGAAGTCAAGCCAATGATAAGAATACAGCTGTTTGACGTCAGAATTCTGCTATGTGTTAACTGTAATCCGCAAGGTTACTTCCCAAACTGAATAGCATTCTATCTGACGTAGCGGTGAACTTGAAACAAAGAGATAAAAATATGTTTTTAAAAAAGATTCATTCCTATCACTAAACGCGCGTAGGAAATTAAACAGACAGAGTAAGAATGATAAGCGTCGAAAGGAAGACGCAAGAGCAAAAATTAGAGAGAAAAGTTTTTAAAAATTATTAATTAAGAGTGATGTAAAACATTTAGGTAATTATATTGCGATGTTTTTACCAATATTAGAATAAAAAACTATTTCTCTTATCAGTAAAATTTTCGACTTATGGGAAGGAAAATTCTGAGAAGCCTTTTATGCAAATATCTTTGCATCCATAATAAATGAAATGCTAATAAATTATAAATAATTTTCATTACCTAATAAAGAGAAATCAGTGGTTACTATGCATGATCATCCCACAAAAACAAAAATGGGACTTTTATGAAATTTAACTTCTTTTTAAGTCTGAATGTTTCATTTCAGCATGAAACATGGAATACAAACGCACGCATATAGATTTTAAAAGTTAGCCAGAAGAAAATCCGACAATGACTTAATACTCGCTACGAAATTGTGAAAATTGCTAATAGGTTTCCAATGCTCATCTTATGCAGATTACAGATAGCAGAATAAATATGAGTTGTTTGGTATTGTAGCCTCTCAAACATACATTTGGGGGTCTTCCAAGAAGAAAAAAAAAATTATTCTCACACTTACTTTGAAAGCAGCTGAAAAGAATTTGTGACATGAAAGAATAGTTTAGGTACAGAATGTTCAAGAAAGCGATAGAGATAGTGAATAATAATAAATTCTCAATTTTAACCATGTATTGCATGTAATATGTACTGTTCGGTATGGCGATTAGCGGACCAGGCTGCCAATCGTTGGGCTCGGATTCGAATCCCGTAGTGGATATGAATGTCTGTATAAGTATAGTGTCTTTTCAGCATGGAGACACGTGAAAAACTGTCTAACCGAAAGTCCTGTGGAGAGTCTGTGGTAGGGGTGAAAATATGTGAGAGGTCAGGATTCCGTATCTCAAGCTTTTCTCGATCAAATTCCAATGGAGCTGAGCAAAGCTGGATTCACAATATATTTCCCAAGGACTGCCTAACGCCTTGGCGACGACCTCTCTTAGGCACGATGAATTCGTGAACTCGATGTAGAACATGTTCAGATCAAGAGGACGAGTAACAACAAAAATAAAATCTTAATTAATTAATCTTAATTCTTATAATTATAGTAAACATAAATAATGCTGCACTTAGTAATTTGCAAAACTTAATTTATATTTAATATAATTAGTCTTGCCATAAATCACAATATTTTAGAACATTATATTTTAGACACATGCTGCACACAAAGAATGCTCTCCTATCTCGTTCTTTGGTAAGGTTAATAAAAGTGAAGAATTACATGAGAATACACCACTCCCTCTTCATTACTTTGATCCCAGAAATTCCACTTATTTCCTCCTTTAATCATATATATCTCCAGGCGGAGGGGATGGATGGAGCAGGGGGTAAGGGAGTGGCGAAAACATGTATTCGATCAATAAATCTATAAAATATTTTTCCTACCTAACATAAATTAGAGCTAAAAAATCTCACGGGGATCTAATCACAGTTCTAAAAATAAAATGTCTCACCTACATATATAAAAACATCGCAGTTTTCTTAAGACATTGGAGAATGGATCCAGATATCAGCAGTCATCCTGGGCAGCGATGTCGTAAGCGCTAGAAAGAAGTCATCTGTTTATTTGGGTCAATTTAGTCACGGAAATCGAACCTTATTCAAACAACACTGACCTTATGCTTGATCCTTAAACTTCTATGATAGACGTACTATGCTTTTGCTTCAAGGATATTATCGGATAAGATAAATGTAGAATTATTCCTTCTTTATTCTGTGGATCGAAAACTAGTGATGTTTGTTTTGTTTATGATCATGGCGAAGGATGTTAAATTGCAGAGATATAATCCACATTTTATGATTGTACTTTACACCTAAAATGAAGCTAACTCATATTTGTCAAGATGGTAGTCTAAACCTTCGCAAATGCAACTTCTTCGTGTAAATCAGATAAGAATGTAAATTTATCTCAGATAAAGGAAGAGGAAGTTATTTTGGCAAGATCTTCCCCAATCCAGAGATTAGAGTTTTCGAAAGCTAGATGTTACAATGAGTTAACACTCAGCTCCGGTTGTAAACAGAACAACAGCAAAGCAGCAGATATGCTATAAATATGCATAATATATCAATGCATTTATGATAATATGAAAAATGAAGTAAGTTAACCATTTTATGATAAGTTATGTAGTAATGTCAAGTGGAAGAGAAGGCATTGTGTACCTCAGTTCTAACAGTCAATTGGTTTAATTTGGTGACAATAATCATTAGTTCACACAGATTTAAAATATTGGGATAACAAATATGCTAGACACATGCATGACTTTGCGCAAAAGTGTAAATGAATGATTTTTCTCCTCATATGTTAGGTTAGGTTATTTGAATGTGGCAAAGCCACGAAGGCTATTTACCTAACAGGAGGGATGCTTTCGTGGAGGAGCTTTCTGAGATAAACTGGTTCGTATTCACGATACACATGAAAAAAGCCATGAATACCAACCACGCAGCCTGTCCGTTAGCCTAGGATCGAGCCAAAATCCGGTCAAACTACCAGTATTCAGCGGTCTTAACCACTCAACTCCTGGTGCTCCTGGTTATACCAGAACACAAAGAGACTAAGCTGAATTACCTGTATTTGTACTCTCGTGCGCTCTGGCAGTAGCAGCAAAGCAAGGAAAAGAGTTATCAAATAATATTATAATGACTACAACAGAAAAGTGTTACTAGTGACTTCGCAAGATGTGGTTAAATAAAGTAGCGAAATTTTATTCGTTTTCAATGCAGGAAAAAAAAAATGCCTCTATATCAAAAGTTACTGAGATTTCAGCGTCAAAAGCAAGCTGCATTTTTAGCATATGAAGTCGAGGATCGTTTCAGTTTGGAAAAGATCATACCAGAAATATCATTTAAATATCACAAGGGATAAATATAGTTAGAATAAACCACATGAAAAATAAAACTATAATTATTGGTTCAGTTATGCAGTTTAAAAGAAGTTAACAACAAATTATTTCCACAGGAAACGAAACAAATTCTCGTTAGAGCTTTTATAGAATAAGTTATGAAAGAAATCCAGATTAGAGAAACACCGGCGATCAGAACACGAAATGTACACAGACTGCCCGAGTGCGAACAAGGTTTGAGGTGGTATCTGATTAATTAATTAAGTTAGAGACGCCTATTTTGCACTATGGTTAAGTCCGGGCAGGTACACAGCGACTCAACTTAGTGCTGAACCTATTTTTGGTTCAAGTAATTTGGCTTCATTACACACAAGAAGTCTTTTTTGCTGAAGAAAATCTACAGCCTCCAAAACTTTGTACTATCTAGTACTTATAAATATTTTAAAAGCACATCCTCAAGCTTTTTTTAAAGTTTACTACGACATAGGCAGAAATGAAAATTTTTCTTAGACTGACATGAAATTTCTTCATCAGTCTTTCAGCAAAAAACAAATAAATGAAATAAAATCCTGTATGATATTGCTTAATTGTATCATTGCTGCTAAAAGCAACGGGTAAATGGGATAAAAGTTGTTTTTCATCGAATTCACTCTTATGGATACTTTTGTTTCTCTCTTTACCTCCTGTGCAATACAAGTTATGAATCTAAAGTTTTCGAGTCTTCTGACGCAATGGAGCTTTAGTCGTCACACATTAAGTTCAGCTGCATAACGCATGAAATGAGCATGGATACGAGTTAGTCGACCAAAGATGCCACAGACAAAAAGATATAACTGGAGAACATTAACTATGTTTTAAAATAACAGACTTATTTCACATCGCCAAATATCCTTTATCTTTCTAATCACTTCTTTTACTACGCAACATACTTCGATGTGTTAAATTTAAAAGAGAGTTGGGATCTGGTCAGGTTAGTGTAACAGATTAAACATTGAGAAGAAAGTTTGGACTTCGTCTTCTTTGAATTGTTTCAGTGATTTGTAATGCTGTAAAAGTCGTGGAAACGTGATAAAAGTTTAGATTGCCGATTGTGTTGAGTTCGTGACTTTCTCTTAATAACAATTGCAACAAGAGAAGTTAAAATAAAAACTTTTTATATAAAACAAAGTGATGGGATAAGTTATATAAAAAAGAAGGTATCCAAATTGTACCGCGGACTGTTACTCAATGAACATGGAGTTGCACGGAAAAGATAATAAAGGAATTGTAGATACTTGATTCTAACAGAAGTAAAGGACACATGTTTAGAACTACATTGGTAAAATCTGATTAGCATGATTAGCTCAATTTTACAACCGTTATCATTATTATTATAACTATACGAATATTCAGAATTGCTTAGTATTTCGAAATATAGCGCTGTGTTAACTACTTTCCTTTACTAAATAAAGCGAAATAACTGCAAATGACAGAAATTAAAATCCTTTCAACCGGCACATATTAAAATTTAACACATTAGAAAGCAACAAATATCTTTGGCTTTGACTACAAATATAACAGTAAAAGCGAGTCTTTAGTTCAGTTCTCGAGAGTTTTTCAATTTTGCATTCGTGTTTTAAATTGGCCGGAGATAAGCAGATTTTACGAGCTTAACACTTTGATATCTACAAGTGGAATACCCCCCTTTGCTTTTTGTTTTCTGTCTGCTGCAGGTATCAATATTATCATCTGATTCTTCTGCATAACTCGGCAAAACCAGAATTCGTCGATTTCTGCTCGCATGTATTTCTGAAGAGTCTAAAATTTCTGCATCACTTCAATAGTTATCTGAATATATCAAGGATTATTCGTTTTCTTCAATCGAAGTACACAAATTGAAAACTATGAATTAGGGTCAAATAATGTAAGGTGTCGATATATCTTCTAAGTTGTTATGGGTTCAGATTAAAACGTTATGTATCGTTTAACGATGGGTTTGATGATATATTTATAACTACTGCTGGTTCAAAAATAACAACAAAAGTCAAATTTAAAAGAAACATATTGGGTAGAACGAGAAGATTATTACCTTCACTTTTATGAAACAATGGCAATAAATCCTCAGATTTTAGAAAATAATTTAAGAGGAGAACATGGTTAAAATACTGAGAAATGTACCAGGACACTAATTCTATTTTAAATAATAGCCGGGAGATACATTTGAAGAGCTATACTTCCAAGGCCTCAAGCTGAAATTTACAGAGGCGAAAATTACCTACTACAGTTAGAAGATATATATCATTCACAATTAATTCAATTCAGCAGTATCTTTGGATCTTCTTCCTTAAAAATCAAATGTATTCTCGCCCTTCCGTAAATTTTATTTATTTTCAAGCGTTCATAGAAATAAACCAATCCTATTATTTTTTTGTTTATTTCCATTTTAAACAACTTTGTTAAGCTGTGGAACCGAAACTCAGATATTTCCAGCAAACGAAATGCTGAAAAGGAAGGAGAGATATATAGCTTCTAATAAATGGTTTGATGGCATATTTACAACTAGCGCTGGCTGAAAAAAGAAATTGTGGGCAGTATGAGAAAATTGCAACATCTTCATCGACGAAAAACAGCTCAATAAATCTTAGAAATCCTTCATGACTGTATAGACATTTCTAAGGATTTAGCTTCTCTGTGTTCTTGAAAAGAAACAAGAATAGGCGGGCGTGTTTATTTCGCTTTATTATGTTTCAACCGTAATGTAAAATATATATATATATATATATATATATATATATATATTAAGTTTTGAATTAAAACTAGTCCATAAGATAACGTGAAAAATGTGTACTGCCCTCGCCGGGGACTCGAATCCCGCACCTCTCGAATACGCGTCGAGTATGCTTCCAATTACACCACGAAGGATACGGAATGGAGGAAGAAACTACCTTATACACTGCCACTTTTAAAGGGCGATTGGTATGAGAAGACCTAATTGCCAAATCCTAATGAAGAAGAATTATCGTCCACCAATTTTTAGTTCGGGCGCCCCTGTAGATTCATTAGGTTATTTACGCAGGAGACATGAAAAATATGCAATGCCCTCGCCGGAACTTGAACCGTAGACCTCTCGAATACGCGTCGAGTTTGCTTTTAAGTATACCCCGAAGACAGGAGGAAAGGAAGGGAAAATTGTCTTATGCAACAATAATAACAATCATTAAAAATAATTAAAATTAGTGAAAAAATATAATAAATATAACAAGTATGCAACAGATTTATTTTAGGTGTGGTTTTTCAATTAATGACGAGAGTAGATATCTCAGATCATCTAACTCTCATTCATGTTTTTAGAAAAAATATCACAGCCTTAGTATTTATAATAAAATTCATAACAATTCTAGTCCCCTCCTTAGGTTTATTTACATTAATTTTCCGCAGTTTTGGGGAAAGAGATTTTATTTTTCGTTAAGTATTTTAACTTGAACACACGTTACAGGTATAAGAAATAGAAAAAGGTTGCTATGAATTTTGTTTAAAATTAATATTTAAATGTGCGGAATCATTAGATACCTTCTGGTACAGTGATATTCAACATTTTGTGCCTCATGCACCCCTTTCACTATGGCTAGAAAATCTTCCCACCCTCAAAACATGGGAAGTATATATCATGTAAAACGAAACGTATGATCACGCAGTCATTTAATGACGAACAAACCGATAATAACTGCAAACTGATGGCATCTCGCGCAGTATAGGGCACAAATAGAGAGGCTGCGATTACACCCGGTTCGAAACGTTCGATTTTTCCCATTCATATTCGTGAAATGCACATTTTGTATGACGCATATATTTTATTTATTGGAACTTCTGTAAAACACTTAAATCAATCCATTCGATTGACGCGTATCGATAAATGTATTTCATCCGAGATTTAGAAATCCAGATGTCTCCAGGTTACCACACTTCCACTTCCACTTTACTTTTTAACATTCTATATGCAAGATAGAGAAACAGTTCGCTGAAAAAAAAAAAATTAAGCTGTTAAGTAAACTTCACTGAAAAT
The DNA here is from genome assembly GCF_044657685.1 of Stegodyphus dumicola. NCBI lineage: Eukaryota > Metazoa > Arthropoda > Arachnida > Araneae > Eresidae > Stegodyphus > Stegodyphus dumicola. Next base: position 149,602,533 of record NC_140781.1, on the reverse strand, counting down.
TTGAAAATAAATACGTTTCTTCAAATCTCGCTGTTTATCACACCGGTACTAAATCATTTATTCAGTAGTGACTGAAGAAAAACGTTATTTTTAATAGGATTAAATGAAGAGAATAGTATTCCTAAAAAATGCGCATTTAAGGCTGTTCCTTGCACTGTTTCCTGCTTACAAAGATTAGAATTTTTATAAGCAATTATTCTTACTACTACGCTTTCTAATATGGTATCCTACATTTCACAAGCATTTCATCGAAACCTAACACAGGTACTAATGATATTAATCATTATCATATATTATCAGTGGACTTTAACAAATGGGGAGGAAAATTTCTGTGCCTTTCAGACAACATAAAAAACATGAGAATTCAACAAAAGGCTAATTTAAATGATTAGCAACTAGCCGCCCTCTTGACACGGTGGTGTTTGCTTGGTATTATTACTTAGCAAGGTATTGGCAAGATTACTTGGAAGACAATCTGCGTAAAGGGCATGAAATTTTCGTGAGCTACCCTGGTGGCATGGGAGTAGGAGAGCCGGGTGCCAGGTTGAGTTCCCGGTTCGAATCGCGGAGAAAGCATGGATGTTTCTAAGTGCCCAGTGTCTTCGTAGCATGCAGGCACTTAATCCGTGGATTTGATCTGACGTCATTTTCAGATAAATATAAAAAAGTGACTATAAAGCCAATGCCTCACTAATTTTTCGATGAAAAATGTAATTGTTTACTTCAAGTTTCATTCATCATGGCGTGTAAAAACAGTGCAAAAAATAATACAAATATAACATTAATTAATCAGATTACATTTTCACATCTGAAGCCCATTTTGATATGCGAAAACTACTGCATAAAACATTGCAATATAAAACTTGATATATTTTACATGAGACATCAAACTTCATTAATACCAATTCAATAATAACAAGCATTATTAATTCAATTATTCATTACTGTATCATTATTAATCATTACTGCTTCATTACTGTATCTTTATTATTCATTACTGTTTCATTAATACCAAATTACGCATTTTTATTTGGATAACTTGAGGAGTGGTTAAAAATCTGAATCAAATATTTTTAAATCTGGCCTTGGAAAACCATAACAATTTATAAATAACACAGAATAATAACAATTTATTATTAATCGTAAATCGAATCTTTCGATTAATCGTAAATCGAATCACTAATGCTTCTTAGGCCGAATTTAGCTAATTAATGACTTTTGATCATAGAAGTAAATGAATACACATATTTAAAGTATCCCTAGGTTTTAGAAGTAATAAAACTATCAAAATATATATTAATTTAGTGGAATAGCCCACATCAGATTCTGATAAGGATTTCTAACATAAAGAAAAATGATTTTAAACTTAAAAAAAGTATAAAATTTAAATTAAACATTAAATTTTAAATATATCCTGTTCATATGATGTGCGACAAGGCTTTAGCATTAATCGATATTATATATTATAAAATAAATAGCTCCAGAATGATTAATACATAAAAAAATATTATCCGATGCTTTTAGAATTACCATAATTTGATAGATTTCTTTTCAATCTTTAATGTGAGCACAGTCAAAACAATTTTCCTTATTTTCATGAACCGTAAAATTCCCTCATATGAAACAAACTGATGCGTTTTTATCAATATTCGCAGTAAATAAGAATCGATAGAAAGGGAAATTTAGCATTTACCCGAAATACCATACAGATATCACGATTTTGAATACCAAGTGCCACAAAAACATCATGGCTCACTAGCATATGTTCAACAATGCTGTAAACTGAATTCTGAAGAAAATAAATGCGAATGTTAGTTTAATATGAATTACTTTTTGGAACTGCCCATTTCACAAATAATAATAAGCAAAACAACGACACGCTTCATTAACTTCATTCATTGAATGTTTTACTACATGACTTTTCCTCTAGATTTTACAGAATTGGGCAAAAACTTGCTTTAATCTCTCCAATACTTACTTGTTCTCTCTTTCAGTTGTACAAGATGCAAAAAGCACACAAAAGTGAAATAGCTTCAGTTTTCCGTGATAAAAGTATTCGTTGAATTAACTATTATAACTTTCCTTCCCACAAGATTTTCTTTTCAAATATTTTCAGTTACAAAGGAAGGGTCTAGGACTTCTCGCCGTCGCCATTTCACTGTGGCTGTTTCGCCGTCGGAACGTTTCGCAATCAAGACATATTTTTCTTTACATGACTGTATTATAGCTTGCCGTATTAAATTTATTTAGTTTAATAATTTTGTTTACTTTTTGTATAATTAATGAAGGTTGCTTGTAATATATATAGTTATTTAGAAGTATAAGATATAAAGAAATCAGACAAAGTTTGTTGAAAAATTATGTCAGTATCAAAGAGAACTGGGGCTAATATTTACATAATTCGCCAAAATTTCTTGAAATTTTAATCGGCTAGTTCAGAAAAATCACTCATACAAGCAGGAATTCACATTTTATAAAATCTGAATGGAAAAAGGAATTACTTCAGAATCTTGTCGGCACATTACTCTCTTAAAATTAATATATCATGTGTAACGGTGTATTTGTATAAAACTGTACACAAAAACATTAAATATTTTATTTTATATAACATATTTATTAAATTTAATTATTAAACTAAAGAGTTATTAATTTAAATCAACTTAACATAATACTGCAAGATATAATACAATCGTGTAAAAAAAAGTCTTGACGGCGAAACGGCCACGGCGAATAGTCCCATTCAAAAACACCTTACAAACCAAATCCTTACACAAAATACTATACATACAGCTAATGATATCTTAGGCTGATATCAGTCCAAAGTTGCTGAACGCTGGTAGTTCGGTCCGGGGTTTAAATTCCAACGAAAGAGCATGGGCGTTTTCGTGGTTTTTTTTTCCCATGTGTAAAGTAGATGCGAATTTTCCTATTTCCCTTGAAAAGTCCTCTACGAGGCATACCTCCTTTAAGCGAATACCACTTCGTGCGTCTCCGTAATCAATTAAATTAAAAAGTTATTGGATTTTGGCTTTTTGAGAACAGAGTTTCTCTGAGAATCTTTTATTTTGTTTGACATATCCATGCATTTCCCGGTTTTCGCGAACGTCACTAGATCTGCATTTGATCACTTTGAGTCAGCTGAATTATGAGTTTATTATGGATCAATAGATTACATCCTGATTATTAACTCGTCTGGCAAAATTAGTCAGTCTTCTTAAATGAATATTACGTCGATATATATGTAAAATATTTGTTGTAGCGAATAATCGCTACAACAAATATTTTACTGTATACAAATCCCTTAGACAAAATTCATTAACATTAAAAAGTGTTCCTACAAACTTCGATTTTTTTTTAAATTTAAAAGATTATTAACGAGATTACTGGATGACAAAAGTTTTCATAAGAGAGTTATAAAATGATATAATAAGAACAGAAGAAAACGAAATTTGTTCTTCGAAATTTGCGAAATCCTTGAAACGCTTTACGAAACCCCACATTTAATATCCTTACTACATTTTAATCGTAAATATTAATTAATATTTCGTAAATTAGAAGTTTAAAATTCACACTCTTGTATTCGTCAGGTTTAATTTTAATGTGGCATTTAAATCTTCCGTTAATACTGAGAAAATTATGCATAAAAAAAAACTAACCCTTTCACAAAACTAAGCCTTTCTTTAAATAATTAATTTAATCTTCAAGCATTGAAATAAAACCCTCATGAATCTATCTACACGATATTAAATTCTGCTTGAAGATTTACATTAAAGAATTACATTATTATTTATTTTTTTTATGTTAAAGCATCAAAAAAATTAATAAACTTTATGCCATTTATTTATATGGAACCTAGCACCTGCTCTGAAAATGATTTAAATACATATTAGGTACAGGAAACCATAAAACAATATATGCACTTTATACATGACGCTCCCATTCGAGTGACACTCCTTGAAATTCATAGCTAATCCCTGTAAGAATAACTAATTAAATAAAAGTGATTGATTTTTTCCGAAATCAGTTTCCAAGAGAAAATTACAATAAACCCTCCCAACAGAGAGTCTAATCAATATGCATAATTATAAACATTAGACCTCCTACTAGACTCAGCTTACCGAATAAAATTGCAGAAAACTATTTAACGTTTCTTACTACAATTTTCCTCTCATTTCAGAACAGTACTCCTTTTCGTCCACAGATGGCGCCACTACGTAAATCAGATGTAAAGGAAGAGTTGACGCTTTCATTCATATGTTGATCATGTTACGCATTTGATTGGCTAGTTTTAATACTTTGTTACGTTTCATATCTTTTCCGAAAAATTATTACTGCCTGTAAGCGTACACCAGCTAGCTTCGTTTAGTTGCCATTGAAACGGAAAGCAAAAATTACCGCTCCCATATTATGGTGATTTATTTTTGACCTTTGGACTAGCGTCTTGAAAAAATAAATGAAATAAAGGAACGCAAATGTTTGTGCAATTAAAAGAAGACATCCACAACACCCTATCTCTTTAACGCTGCTTTTCTTTAAACCGAGTCATAAATTTCAAAGGCACTTTTTTAATTACTTTTTATTTATCTTTCGGTTACGAAATGCAGCATATGGTACTCTGATTAGCAGTCTACTCGCATTTAATTTACAAATTTTCCTCGAAACATTATATTGAACAATTGCAGATTTTGAGCGGAAGAGTTAAATCAACTGGAATTACTAAAAGACAATCAGTTAAAAATAAATTAATGGAACAATACAATATCAATCCTGTAACCCAACTTATTCTCTAATTCATACATAAATGGTAAATGCGAGTACACGCATGAGCAGTAGTCCTCTGAAAAGATTAATGTCTTGATTTTTTTAATTTTTTAAAATTATTCTGTTCTTTCACACTTTGATCTATTTAGCTCTTGTTTTATTAAAAAAAAATTCTTTGATTTCCCTCCCCCGTTTATATTTTGATGTATGAAGTTCTAGTTGATCTGAAAGTTATTTATGAAAGGTTTCTGACTGTTTTGTGTTACGCTTTTGTATATATATCAATGAATGAATTAATATATATATGCATACATATATATAATATGTATTAATATATTTTAGTACATAATTCTTACCTTTTTATTAATTCTTTGAATGTAGTTATATATATATTTAGTTGCTGTTAATTTATGGTAGATTGGTTTATCCCCTCAATAACTCCATTAATCTGCGATCAATGACAATAGCTATTTTCTCAATACTTAACATTTTTTTTTTTTTTTTCCGATTAAGGATTTTTCTTTACAGATTTTTATGTATTTAAAGCAATAGGTTTAGAAAATACTTTTTTAAAAAGCTAATTAAAATACTAATTTTTTTTTTAAAATTTCATTGTTGTAATTGAATTTCTGTTTCTTGGAGATGGTGTATGAAAAGTTTTCTAATTATAAGTTATTGATTATATATATATATATATATATATTATAAAAATTTAGCAGCTCAAGGGGCTAATTTTAGTCCAATTTGTTCTTTCTTTCTTTTTTTTATAGAGCACTTTTGACTACTTTATTATATCGTCTTGATATATATATATATATATATATATTAAAGTAAACAATGAATATTTTTTAAATCATGCATTACGAAAACACTATTTTAAAACACATTTAAAAAATTAATTTAAATTTGAGATAATAACTAAATAAAAGTTAAATGATAAAAAAGGATAATTTCTAGCCGATGAAATAAGAATATGCTATTCACACTTGAAATTAGCCCTAATAAGAATTTTTAAAGGAACTTTACGTTATATTTTACTCACTGGGTTTAAAGTTTAGCGTTTTTTTCTTTCGTTTTTCCTGTTTAAGCAAAAGTGTTACTCTTCATCGTCAGTTAGTGATAACATTCTTAAAAATGACTGAATACATGTAACTTCATTCATTGTTGTATTCCTGATTCGACTGAATAAATGTTGTCTTTATGTTATACATGTAACATAAATATAGGCATTTTTCTTTAGAAGTATCCCGAAAATTAAGACAAATTAACCTTGAATACTATGTTACACATTCACAGAACCGACACCGTATAAGACCAGCACAGTATCGATATTAGTTACTGGCATACAAACGAACAAGATCAAATGGAAATTTTGATAATAATGTTGAGATAAGTAAGAGGATTAATGTACATTTGTCCCTTTCACAGAGCTGTCACAGGCATATGAAGGACAGTGCGTAGGCAGTGGCGCAGCTAGAGCTTTTGTTGCCTGGAGCAGTCTATTTGCAACCCCTCTCAATACACGCCCAAAAAAGGAAATCAAATCTATAAAATGCCAAAACGGCATGCATATGAAAATAAATAAAAGCTCTGTGTTAATTTTTGAAATAAAGCTTTAACTTCATGATTTTAAAGTGATATTTTGCTTATTTTACTGATAACAAACTCATCAATGACATTTGGAACCTTTTTCATCACAAAAATTGCTCTTCTCTTTACAGTACATTATCTATTAAAATACAAGATACGCATTTTTAAGTCTTGGGCGCTTCTTAACTGATTTGTATCTAGAAATTTCCTTCACAACAAGTAATACTAACAGCAATTGTGAGGAAAATTCAAAGCACAGTTAAAATATTTGGAGTTTCGTTAGAATGAATTGTAGAAGTTAAAGGGACTGCCGTTTAACCTCTCGCTTTCGCCTTTCCAAGCAGTAACGGAAATAAACTTTAAAATCTATCTTTCTTAGTGAGGAACTCTTGCTTATTTATATCACAGCATCCTAATAAATGTCGGTTTAATTATAATTCGTATTTCCCTTCTAAACGTTTCGATGAAGCTGGAAGACTTAACAAGAAAGTGAAATTATAGATGGTATCTTTGTAATTTCTTTGAATACGCTATCCAGTGTAAAAAGAAAATCTTAATTCAGTCTCATATCATAATTATTCCGCATCTCATGATTCTTCACCTCATCAGAGACCGAGTGGAGAAAATAACTAAATACTGGCAGTCGACCTAGGGTCAAATCCCAAATAACGGACCAGTTGCCTTATGTGTTTTATATAAAATGTAACGTAATGCATATGATGTTGTATTCACGCATGCATGACGTGAGTACGAGACAGTTCCCATTTTTTAAACCCTTCGCGAATAATTTAATTCCTCCACGAAGACATCCCACCCTTAAACAAACAACCATAATGAACGTTGCTATAATCCAATAAATCTCAATTAGTATTTCTGCTCCGAATATCCATTTGACTAACCCTATAATATGCTTCACACGAAAATTGCCGCCCCAAAAACATGCAGCCCGAGGCGGACCTCACCCCCTCTAGCCAGCCACGCCATTTGTAATGTTGACTTGGCGCCGGCATAGCATCGACACGTTGTAGGAAACACATTGGGATGCAATGGAGGACATTGCATAATGTAGTTAACGATTCTAATTATAACAGTCCATTAAGAGGGAAAGAATTTGATTACATTATTATTTTTAGGGTACTAGGATAGGATCGACAGAAGCATAGAAAAGACAACGCCACAGAAACGACACACATAGAGCTGAAATTGGTTTTTGAGCTGCCTTGTCGATCCTGATCCAGCAAAAAGGCTGTCAAGTTTTATGCAGTGCCGGACCAATTCCGCATTCCTCAATCAGTTACCTATATGTTTATAAACACAGTCATATATACTACTAACTTGAACCTTGAATTTCTTAATGCTGAGGGGAATGCCGTAGCTGGTTTCCTTTATAATTTAACATTGAGAAAAGCCCCCTTCCTTCTCTTCATTATTCTATCTACTTTTTCGTGTTGCGAATTCCATTATTGGCCTATTTATAAGCAGTAATCTGAAACAAGAGTAAATATATCAATTGTGAAAATTCTGGGAAAACGGTGCAAGTAAGCTGACGAGAACTACTCAAGGGTGAAAAAGGTGTTAGGAATCATTCATGTATATCGAAATGAGAATGTCTGTCTTCTGCCATATGTATTATTCTCCTATGCATAATATCCTATCATAAACACCATTCTCCTAAACATATTATACACAAATATTATTATTCTTGAAAGAAATGTTTCAGAACATGGATAAAGCAAACTCACTGTTCTCTCTATAACACAAATATTATTATTCTTGAAAGAAATGTTTCAGAACACGAATAAAACAGGCTCACTGCTTTCGCTTAAGCCTTGAGTTAACATTTCCCCTGCAACGCTTTTGAAGCTAGAAATGTAACGATAAAAATTTTTCTATAAAAATTAAAAATAATTAAACAAACAGATCAAAAATGTTAAGAGAAGACTAAAAATTTCTTTCCATTTTCTATGTAGCTCTTGTACGGCAAGTTATGCTTTTACATCGACGACAAGGCGGTCAGTCTTCCAGAGTTTTCAAGCATATTGGATGTTGAGCCGCACCATTGGATTTAGTCCGTTCCATTTCAGATGGAAAGGGTCTAATAACCCTTTTCTCTTACTACCAACTACTCAAGAATGCTTTCAGTTCGACAGTGGTTCAAGCACCCCATACAATAAAAAACTATACTTACAAACATCGATGCATTTCGTGGGATACGGCCTCAGGCCCAAAATAACGGTTACCCTACAAATGTCAACAGTGCACCTTTCTTTATAATGCCTCTTTTAAGCAAAGTTTTCTTAATTATATTCTTTTAAGTGATTATGATGCTGAAATAAGTGTCGCTGATATCTAGGCATCCTGGAGCAGTCTCATCTTTTAGGGGCGAAAAGGCATTGCCATACGAGTCTTAAAGTTCTGAGTCGGGTGCTCTGACTAGCAAGAACTTCAGTTTCAGGACATAAAAAGTGAAAGCTTAAGAATTAAACATTTTTACTCATTATGAGGTGTTTACCTTTGTGCTGCTATTGAGATCAATATAATGCCTCATCACTGAAGGCAAAATATCAGATTAAGTACAGAACTTTCTTTTTCTTCTAGTAATTAACCACTAACACAGATGAATCCAGCAAAATATGCTCTAACAGGTTTCTGGGTGTAAAAACTGTCTGCTTTTTTTATATGCTAAGAGGATTCCTTCGACTTCCTGTGCATCCATTCTTTTCTTGTACTATTTCCTCGGGGTAAATAGAAAAGGGAAACAACAGCATTTATTTTTACATAGTGTTGTTAACAAAATGAGACCTAAAGAAATTAAATGAAGCACCGAACCTAGCAACCAGTGAAATTTTTTTTATCAGAGTGCCCATTTTGATATTTTATTTTGAGAATTTTTTTGGAGGACCTGATTAGGCGGAAATCTAAGGAATGCTTAGAATTCTTGGCATGCGTGTTTATCAGAGAAAAATAAAAAGTTCAGATTCTCTTTCTTTCTTTTTTTGTTGTAAAAGGACATGTCCAACGTTTATACTTGTGCAAATTTAAACGCTACTAAAAACAGAATGCATTTAATTCTGTCAACGATTTTCTAAAATGTAGGTCATATTTTTAACTAAAGAGTTATTAGTTAATGACTTATAATAGAGAATGAAAGAGAGTAACTGCTCGTGATAACTACTCTCCATAAAGTTTTATGATTTCATTAATGCAATCACAGGTTATTCATTTATTCATTCATGGTAATTACCAATTAAAGTACAATAGCGGTCTAGTTAAGAAAGGAGATTTAAACAGTTAAATCGCGTCCAATTAAGTTAGTATTCCAACTTCTAAGAAAAGGGCTTTCACCCCATCAGTATCACAAAACTTCATATGAGTTGGAAATATTCCAAAGGGCAGGCTATAGAGTTATTTGAGAAAGTCTATGACTTGAATACACAGATTTGAGTATGAATACCACTTTTTCTCTGATTCTTTTCAATTCAAGGACAAGTCCAAACTAATTTTTGGATAGAAAATAATGAATGGAAAGAAGTAGTTGTTGCTTATTCGAAACCCGATGGAATGAAATGTTTTTGGAACTGATTTTGCTATTACCTTATTACCTAAAAATAAATATTGTATATTTCCAAATATAAGCCAAGATGGCACTTTTTCTTCAAAAATTTACGCAAAATTCAAAACCAAGCCGAAATAAAAAATCCTGTAACGTTCAAACATATTGTTATTTTCTTGGTGAAAATTTTGCCATGAAGGTAAAATGGCTGGAATATTTTCCAACGAATTCGCTGTAAAGTAAGACGCCAAACGCCGCCTACAACGGTTTTAACTCTGGTAACCCTATATGAATTGGGATATTTTTTTCACTCATTTGTTATCTCGTATATATGATCTGTGGCATCTGTGCTAGTCTTATTTTCATTTTGGAAACGACGCAACAAACAATATCGGAAATAAAACAACTCATTTTCATGAAGCGTATAACTCATTTTATTTAAAATTAATTTTTTTCGCAAATTTAAGAAATAATTAAAAGTGGTATATCTGGCGATTTATAGGTTACATCTGGCTAATGGAAAAGTACCTTTTTTCTCCCCGAGATTAGAGAATCCGTACATAAGCCGACCCTCATCATATATCTTTAGAAAAAGTTAAAATAATTCTGGTCTTATACATGGAAATATAGGGCAATAGCAAATTAAAAGGCACAGTGCCCATCAGCAACTGAGCGGTAAACCGTTGAACATGGATAGTTCGACAGGGTTAAAATCTCGTCGAACGGATTGGCTGCATGGGAGTTTTTGTGGATTTTCCCACGAGTGAATACCAGACAGTTTTTCTGAAAAAGGCATCCCTTTCTTTAGGCACCTAGTCCTCGCGTGCTTTGACGTAATCTGAATAAAACGATCAGAAATGTGCAAGATGAAAAATGATGTATATAAGCGCAGTTTGTCCTTTGCACAGTGACAGGGAGCACGGAGCAAACTGTATGGATATAGAAGCCTTATGTATGTATAAGTAACTGAAATATTTTGGAGCTCTGACATAAGAAAAGTGACATTTTATACATTGCCATACCATAAACAGACTCAGTTGCACACATCTGAGGATCTAAGAGGTTGGTCAAAATTGTAACTTTTAACACAGCATAAACATGTACAGGCAATTTTTTCCAATGAGAATTAACATATTTAAATTCAATGGCACAAGCTAAATTCAATGAATTAGTTTTCGAAAAAAGGCACACCCGGCCGGATCAAGGTCAAGTGAGTCTGTTAAGGTCAAATAACCCGAGTCTCGAAAAGGAAGAGAAATTACTGCAAGCTTCGGAATAGGTTACAGCCTATGGATAGCCCATGATACAGTAACTAATGTAGTGACAGGTATAAGTTGGAAGATTGCATCGCATTAAATGGAAATGTACATGGCATGCTTCAGGCAAATTTCGATACGTAATCTGTTCGGCTGTATACATATTTTGAATGTTACATAAGAAATATCCTCTCAATAACACAAAACTGATTCAATTTGTTAACTTACCTCAGTCTATCTTCCTGTATAAAAATATGGAGAAACTTAACAACCTTACGCAATAACCATTAAGAATCAGGAAATTCTTTTCTACCAAGCCTCCAGTTCTTTTAGTCAGAAACACCCTTTCTTCCCAATGAGAGTCCCTGGCCATACACTGGGCTTCAGCCCATTGTCCACCAATAAACACTAGTTTTCTTTCCGCTATCAACTAGTTCGGATTGTTCTGTTTTTGCAGCCCAGCAAAGAATAGAGCTCTTAACCTTCCGACCCTGGGTGTGAACCCGGGAGGAACCTACTCGCCGCTCAAAGTGCCCTTTCTTCAAGATACCTTTTTTCATTTTTTGAGGAGCGGTCACCTTAGCCATATATGCAATATGGGTGGGACTTATTTTGGTTAATATCCTGAACAGATCGTACTTTTTTTTTTTTTTTTTTGTTATTTAAGGAAGATTTTTAATAATTTTTCTGTCGTCATCTGTTTGGCATTTCTATTTGTTCAGCTCGTAAACGTCATTGAAAACAAGATCATTTTCAGGTCTGTCACTTCTAAGGGATTATTGGGCAGCAAGGGCGAAACTTGGATAGTCTTCTTCTATTACCTTAAAGTGCTTTTTCCAACTCATCTTTCTGCTATTCCCTCCCCTCCAGAAAACAAGGAGCATCGCTTTAATTTCGTTTGTTATTGAAATAATATACTTTTCAGCAGCTTGAAGCATTTTACATTATTTTATTTTAGAAGTTAATTTATTTTTTATAAATAGAAAACAAACAATTGAGCCTTCTGGTTCAATTGTTCGGCTCATTTTTGATACTCCCTTTTGAATGCTAATTTCCTTTATGTGTATTCATAAACTTCCATGAGTTAAGAAAGTAAAACACATTGTAGGTTGCTACATTTTGTTGTCAAAAATTAAACAGACAGCTTCCGTACCTTGACAAGAAATGGTATGTGGAAATGTAAAGGAAACTCAAACAGAAAAACATTTCCAAGACTGGATGTCAAAGTATTCAATGTCTTGAATCTGAACCACATTTAATAAGATGCATAACAATCATTATTGTACTTCTACATGAACTAGTTTATTCACTTTAATTTTATTTTATACCATTGGGGGGGAACTATGTATACATTTATAAGTCTTTGAATTTAGAACTGAGGAGAATATAGTTGCAGTATTCAACACATTTTGAGAACATCCAGGATTACCAAACTGCAAACAAGCAAGATGGCAAATAATCAAGAATTTGCTATAAATATGTGCCAACGAATTAAAGTTCAAAGGTTAACTTTTATAGTCTCAGCGTTTTGAAAAACTTAACGATGCCTCCTCTACAATATCAACGATTATTTCAAGTAACGCGTTTAAAAGAAATTTACTCAGTTACTTTATTTTACATGTAAAAATCGATACACAAAAATCATAAGAAAGAATTTTAACACTAAGTTATGTGAACTTTTACTGAAGCATGGTTAAGGTTACCAAATACCGCCAGTTTTATTTAAAAAATACGCTAACTGCATAGATCTATTGGCGATTTTCTCCTTGAACACCACGTAGGCCTTGATTACCGCAACAGAATTCAGATTTTAGAAATCCCTTAAGTGCCTCTACAGCTGCATAATTGAATTTTATACTTCCGAGTGCCCTTACAGCTGCACAGTTAAAGTCCCTACTCCCAATAATTTAAATTCATTAATGAGAAATTGATAATGCACATTTAACCACAGAGAAATATCGGTTAAATAACATTTCATTTTATATGTGCACAAATTTTATTAACGATAAATGATCAAAATTTCTTTTACTCGGTAAATAAGTGTCGCAGGGTTCCGTATAAATACACTGCCTAGAACTTTACACTGTCGTAAAAGCCAGTAATTTAAAAAAAATGATGATGATGGACCTCATCCAGTATGAGAAGTGTAACATCCTCCTACAGAAATCAATATTTTGTTACTTATCAAATTTGGCGGTTTGAGTTACGACATGGGATTAGCCGACCCATAATCAAGTGTTGAAAGTAATACTCATGAAATGATAACGTGAATGATTAACGTAGTAAAAGCGATGAGCCTTTTTAAAATTAAAGGTGGGGAAAAAAAAGTTGAAAGCTCTTGAATGTGCAGATGCGATACTTCAAAAATAACCCAAAATGTTTACAAACTTATTTTAGCGTAAATGATTTCATTGTTAAATCGCTACAAATAGTGGTACCATCATTCATTCAATATCCGTTCAGTTCTATTGGAGGATACAATCGCTTACTACCAGCGAAGTACCGGGAGGAAACATTTTTAGAATTTAGTAAAGCGTCTGAATACAAAATTTTAAACATTTACTAGTCAGCGGAATTTAGGACCCGCAGAGATTGTACTGAGTGGCAAAATGCTGCCTAGCGCCGGCCTTGCTTACTACAGAAAATGTTCTGGAGAAAGAAAAGCACATTTTCTTATGCTAACCGACTAAGGAGGTGGAGGGTATGAAAGAAGGTTAACATTTTAGTGTTAATTTTAGTTCAAATGCAGAAAGCCTGCGGGTGAAAGCCCTTAGAAAAAGACAAAAAGGAAGACATATACGAAAAAAGTGATAGAATATAAAATTCTGATACACGACAGTTACTTACAATAAAAATAAATACGGGAAAAAAATTCAAATGTTTGCCGATTGGTCCCGGTCCTTCTACACCCGGAGTTAAGAGTGATGACAGACAAGGCAATACGGGACAAAGAATATGTATAGACTTTCTTTGATACGGGAGGCAATGGTGAAGGACCTTACATAGTTGCATCCCCGCAGAGAGGGCACGTTGAGCTAGAGACGATTTCGAATCGAAAGAAATGGTCCAAAATGTAGTCTTGTCCAGTAGTCAAACGAAAGGAGGCAATTGCCTAGTCTCAGAAATGCTCTGGTAATATGTTAAAAAGCTATTTCTCGATATTGTAAATTACGTGATTTTTAATAATTTAATGATATGGGTTACAGTTGAATATTTTTTACGTATTCTACCACAACTAAAGGACCTCGTCGTACAATTTAGACACGAGGAACAGTGAATCAATAAGGGACTTGTACGAACTGTATGGATTGCGCTGTGGTATCTCATCATCATTAAATCTGGTAAACATTTTCATATTTCACACTGTAGTGCCAATCTCATATTCCAGTTGTGGCATGAATGCTTTTAGCAGTTTGCAATTCTGTACGGTCCCGGCCATATGTGCAAATAACTGAAATTAGAAGCTAAGTAAACTCTTGTCTCAAATTTACAATAACAGAACTGATTATGTATGCACAAATGCATCACAAACCTTCTTTAATACTTTTTTCCTTTCTTCGAAAGAAGGGGGACACCTCGAAGCGTCCTTTTCTACCTCCCACAATGTAGCATGCACATGGACATGATCTTTTCTTCTAAGCCAGAAGGGAGGGGGAGAATCGGCATAATTTTCTGATCTGAGTGAGTGAGTGAAGGCAGATCCAGCGGTTTAAACTCTTCATTCAAAGGAAATAAAGCACGAGATCTGGGCGGTGACCATAATATGACGACTGGAAATCATTTTCTAAAATGCAGCTTCCTCCTTTTCCGTTTTCTTTAAAGTGACTCAAAGTGAAAGATGACATTTCCCGCTCTTATCTTCGCCGGAGATTGTTATTTTCGGAAGAAAACTGCGCCGTTCTTAGAATATTAAATTCTTTGCTACTTAGAAGAACTTCTGTAGAAAAGCCTCTTTGGGGAGCTCCTCTTGTAATCCTTAAGTTATAAACGAAAAGGATTAGTGTAAGATTTTCAGAAAGAGAATGTGCTTATTCATATCCACAATTTGGAAATGCAACATTAACATTTTTGTTCTCGTAGTAGTTTTAATATAAGTCAAGCCAAACTTATAGGAAATACAAAACAAATACAAAACTCTCAAAGAATTTCGAAAGAAAGAAAAATGGACCCATTCTTTGATTTAACACAAGATCTAGTGATAGCAATGAGACTTAACAAATTGCGTCTCATTGTCTCTCATTAGCTGTGGTATGTAAAGTGTAAATTGAATTGTTCCTTGCCTTTAATACGAATACTGGGAGCATGTATTTATTATCTTGATTAAATCATGATCACAAATTAATCAAAAATTTCTGCCCCAAACTCTTCGGGTACCTAATAAGCACACGAGGAAGTAATTAAGCGGTGACAAATAAACCTATTATGGGCAATGCCCAAAACAGGGAACAGCCTTGAGCACCATTCATGTGACAGTGCGATTTGGCTTATTTACGCTCCCAATTTTGATGGACAGCATCCGGAGAGGAGGGTCCGAGGGGACCCCACTCCTCTCCCCTTCCACCAAACCACACGAGAGGACTTTCGGCTCGCCACATATTTAAACTGCCGCCATGCCGCACCGACACTATACATTTACAAATATCCATGTCTTCTCCGGGATTCGAACCCTGCAGCGATGCTAACCACTATAGTGGTTGGACGGCTCAGACAACTTGTAGTGTGCTTTACTGTAATCAAATAATTCAATCCGGGTCCATTCTGATTGGCTAAGTAGATAAGACTATTGCTCCAGTTGGCTCACTGGCGAAACATCTAGAGTCAGGTACTGGCGATTGAAATGACTTACTACACGCAAGTTTTTTTCTGCGCTTAAATGTGAATAGCAACCAGTTTTCCCTAGAAATTCTACCATGAAAGCATTTCTCTTAAACCCTCTGAGTCCTTGCTTTAAATAAATTGTTGACCAGTTATATCCGGCCCACAACGATAAAGATGTTTACAGCGAATTTTTCAGTTATTTGTCAAGCAGCTTCTTAAATTATATTAGTTATTCTGCAGCATCGGTAGTAAGAAAATTACGATGATAGTCAAATACTGAATTTCATACGGTAAAAAGTAAATTATACTTCATTTACAGCACGCTGTTTTAATGTTGACCATTTAATTGCAAGCCGATAATTTTTGAAAATACAGTAGGATAATAAAAAATATTGATCCTGCTTCAGAAATACCGCAAAATACATGATTCATCATGCGTTTACTATAGTTATTGTTGGAGGTGGAGGACGAGATTATAGTGAAGCACATTTCGGTATCTGCGGACGCATAGCTTAGTGAAGGAATTTTTAAGGAAAACTGGCTCATATTTGCGCACAAGGAGTTAAAGTAAAATATTTTTGTTAACTTGTCCATTAAGCAGTATAATTATTAAGTACAGAAACTGCAGATTATTTTTTTTAATTTGATAAGACATGTATAAGTTATAAAAAAATCAATTATTTACTTTTCCGATATATGTACCACAAATCATCCTGTTATAGTCATGATAAGGAAAATTCAGAAATGCAGTAACTGTAATCTTTCTTATACCTTTTACCTTATTTATAGGGCATTTTTCAGATATTAACAAAAGGCTTGCGCATTTCTTAAAAAAGATATTATCAAGAACAATTTATTAACCCGCCCGAGACATAAGTTGCTCTGAATTTTCAACTTATCTTTGATTTTATGGGCATCACCATCACAGTTTAAGGATATTTGTTCTTCAGTGCGCAGAGAAATTTCATCTTCGCACATTAAAGGCGCGAATGGTAACTTTGAATGCTTTTACGAATCCCTGCTGAGCTGAAATAAGTTGAAAATACTCTGCTTTCCCCCTGTCCCCCTTTCGCCTCTATTGTAAAAAAGCTTCTTCTGAGTACATTGGAGGGGGAAGGCGACCCTTCTTTCCCGCGTGTCAAGTTGGTTGCGGAAATTCTCTTGCTACTCGTGAAATGACATCAAACTTAGAATCTCCAGCGTATATTTTACAAATGAAAGCAGTCAGTACATCCGGGTACCTCATCTAATTTTCGTTTCTTTTTACTCCTCCTAGTCGAGTCTGGTTCAGTCTCGGAGTAGTACGTGCGACAAGACTTACGATAATTTCTGCCACAAGATTAAACTCGATGTTTCTGCCTCAGTTCTTTTAGACTAAGAGAAGGGGAGCATTGTTAGATGTGATGTTGCAATGGCAATTTTTTTTTTTTTCTTTCTTTCTTTCTTTTTCTTTTTAGAACATTTTATAGAGAAAACTGAGTTCCTTATATCCGTGCTTTCTGTGGCACGTGAGTTCAGTCTCTTCCCAGAAACAGTGTATTCAATGTTACAATATTTCAGTGAGAAATTCTTGCATAAATAACGTTACGTTTGATATCCAGTATCTTTCCTTCAAACGTGAAAATATATATATATATATATATATATATTGGTCGCTTTCTGTGGCACGTGATTTCTCTCTCCCGGAAGACATTTGCGAAAAATTAAAAATCTTTTCAGTAAAATCTTATCGCAAGCAAAGATAAAAACCAAATACTGAAGGATTTTGATAATTTTTCAGTTGTCTTACGCAGAGGATATGTGAAATTAATTTTGGAGTTTTACTTACTTTTAAATATAACGACCTATAATAACAGTATAGAACAATGAGTTAGACAGCTTTTATCCAAATGTTATGGAAACATATAATTCTAGATTTTTGAAGATTAAAGTTCACACATATATTTTTTTCTGTCTTTTCAAGCAGTAAGAAAATTACGTATTCTATATCGTAAAAAGCTTTTTAACAGTACTGTAAAGTTAGTTATATATTTTTATAAGTGGTTATAATATAATATGATGAATAATTTTGTTTCAATATGGTGTAGTAGATGTTTGCTGAAATTTTTCAAACAAATTCTACATTTCATTCAGTAAATTTGGAATAGGGTACTACTTTTATTTACTAATCCTGATTGAATAGAAAACAGAAAGGATTATTATAAAAAATGCATAACTGACAATAAATACATACCTTATAAAAAATTTTTGCTTTCTCGTGGAAACTACTTAGATTCCCCCCCCCGTCCTTTTTTATATATATATTAAAAAACGCAAGTCTTGAATACAAATTCAGTACTCAGTTCACTCATAACACACACTGAAACCTTATTAAGGAGCATACTGAGTGAGTTACATAACTCCATTGTGTATTATATTCTACTCACTCATTTACGCTACGGAGCCAACCAGCGGCCGAGCGGTAAAGTCGCTGAACACTGGTAGTTCGGTCCGAGGTTCGAACGGGCTGGCTGCATGGGCGTTTTCGTGGTTTTCCCCATGTGTAACGTGTATACGAGCCAGTTTCCTTTAGAAAGTCCTCCACAAAAGGCATCCCTCCCCTTAGGCAGATAGCCCTAGTGTGCTTTGCCATAATTAAATACACACACCATTTACGCTACGAAACAAGCACTAAGAGAAACTTTGACAGACTTCGTGTACTTTGCTGTAAACAAACAAAAAATTCCATTTTTCAGAGGATAGCAAAAATTTCAGTTATTTTGTAAGGATTATAACACAACATTGTAATTTCAGAGTGTATTTGTTTATCTTCATTTACATCTTGTACATGTCACATTTATATGCGACATTTGGTTGCGTATTTTTTAAATTTTGGTTAAGTTACTTCATTTGTAACGCACAACGAGCGCTAAGAAAAACTTTCATAGCTCTCGTGTGCTTTACCGTACTCGATAAACAGACAAAAAATTTCTGTTTTTCGGTAGGACTGCTAAAATTTTAGTTATTTTTTGTGGATTTTTAAGGATTTCAAGGAGTATTATGTTTTGTTTTTATGATGTTTATCTACATGTCGTTCATGCCACTTTTATGTATTGTAACATTTGGTTATGTATTTTTTTAAAAAAGTTGTGCCTGTCTTTTACAGCTAATGAAACTAATTATTTCAGACTTAGTACTTTGTTCAGGTACGAAAACTCTCAAACTTGTTTAATTAACACAGCGTTTTATACCTATTCAGATTCAAATCAGGAAGTAATCGCTTTGGTACTTTTATCAAAGTCTAATGCCTGTGTATCATCTCAACTTGTTTAGCATTGAATGATTAAAAAGAAATTAATTTATTTGCAGCTCCTACAAATTATTATTACGTACTTTACAGGTACTAAATTTTAAATTATTGTTATGTAACTTAGGCATATTAAATTTTATACCTCAAGAATTTATTTCTTATTGAATGGCTTTATGTCACTGAAATGTATATTAAGGTTAAGCTATATGAATACAGCAAAGAACAATTTGCTATCTGTCTAAGGAGAGGGGTGACTTCGTGGATGATTTTCTAGGGAAAATAGTTCATATTCACGTTACACAAGCGAGAATTTAACAAAAGCCAACCACACAGCCATCTCGTTCACCTAAGTTCGCCCCACCAACGGCCGAGCCTAAGTCGCTGAACCTACCAGCGGCCACCAGGGCCCACCAGCGGCAGAGGGGTAAAGTCGCCGAACACTCGTAGTTATGTCCGAGGTTCGAATTCCGCGAACGGGCTGGCTGCACAGGCATTTTTGTGGTTTTCCCCACGTGTAACGTTTATATGAGCCAGTTCCCCTTGGAGAGTCCTCCACGAAAGCATCTCTCCCCTTAGGTAGATAGTCCTCGAGGTTTTGCCGTAATGACATAAACCAAACCACACGGCCACTGAGGGGGCGAAATGCATATTATGCAGCGCAAAATTGTATATAGCCTAAAAATATTAAAATGTAAATACTATTTCATTAACTTTAGCGAGATTTTAGTTTCAAAGCTGCTGAAGCCTCAAAGCATGAAAAATTGAAGCCAAAGGATAAAAACCTTGACATTAAGATCAAAGTAATAGCATCAATCATCAACAATATATGACGCATTTTATCTTTATATGATATTATAACATTTTTCTCAACCTGCGATATTTCAGAACATATATACTAAACTAAACATAAAAAGTTTGGGGATTAGTTTATATCAATAATCACCATACAGGATTATAAAAACATTTAACACGAGAATGCAATTTAAAGAGGGAAGAAATCCAAACTAAACTTACGACTATCATAAACATTGGACGTCAATCTTTTTGAAATTCTCACTGACCAAGACTTCAATCATGTTCGAAAACTCCAAGCCTCAATTAAGCAACCTTCCGCATATTTTTCCAGACTTCATATTATCCCCCCTTTTACCTCCTTACAGATCTCAAGTTCAAGGCCTTTTAGATTTGATGCCATAAAATTCAAGTTTGAAATTTAAAGCCCATAACTCTGCTGATACGTTAAAACCCAAGCGAAGATATAACTTGGTCATAAACACTTCAAAAGGAAAGAAAATAAATAGTTGTTAATCCAAATTAATAATAGCTGTTATAAAATACGAAACAACTGCTACATCAAACTGCATTACGACAGTCGCACGCAATGTTTACTGGAAAACAATATGCAAAGAAAATTTGCAGAAGTAATTTTCTGATTAAAACAAATTGAGCTTGTGGAAAGTTTGGCAGGTTTTACGACTCTTTTAATTGTTGATAATATTTAATAATTCGATAACTGGTTTAATAACTTAACGGTAAGCTGATAATTAGCTTAGAAAAAACGATAAATGCGATGCCCTCGTCGAAGTCTGAAAGGAAACATTTAAAAGAGCTCTCTTTTCTGAATAAATTTCCACTTGTGCTTGAGTTTATTGGAAGTCCCTGTATGAACTAGAGACGATGAACTGTCTATTCAGTAATAAATAGTTAATTTACATAATTTCCAAATGCCATTCAATTTTTTATAGATTAGAGAACATAAATTGCTCTCTGCAATAATTATTTAATGCAACCGACACTAATTAATAACTATGAATACGGCAGTTACGGTATTTTGCCCACAGTTACGAGCTTGAACTGCGTATCCAATTAATCAGTTTTGAGAACTAATGTATGTAAATTTAGGGAACAGAAATATATAATTTTCTGCCTGTCTCCATGACGGGTGACATATAGTCAAGTGCTGTCAAGGAGAAAAATCTCATGGTAGAAAGAGTGCCCTATTAATATCAGTAATATATCAGTTTTACCTGCAAGCTAAGGGGTCACCATTACAGCATACTGAATATCTTTCGCAGAATTAATATTCGACCAATTCGCAAATTAATTCTCTGTATGATTTAAAAATGCTTTTCTTTCTAAATCTATTCTGCTATGACAACTATAATTTGATGTATTCAGCATTATCAGTATTTTCGAAAAAATGTTCTAAGCTAAATAATATAGAGGTATTGCTACTAGATCTTCCATGTTATAAGACAACATTCTCTAGACAGATACATTCGCTAAACTTGGTATTTGTAGCGAGAAAGGTACACTTTTGTCTTCAGCTCATTTCTCCCTGATCGATAGAAGGATTAGCGATGCTATTTGCCATATCGCTGTGCCCGGGTTGGAGTTCCAGAGAAAGAATGAATGTAAATGTATAATGTCTGTGCGGCATGTGGGCACTTGAAATACTGACTAGATAAAACTCCCGCTCCTCTCGAGTGGTTTGATGATAGGGGGAGAAAAAGGGTGGGAGACCTCGGATCTGTCCCCCGGGATGTTCTCCATCAACATTTTGGCGGAGTTGCACATTTAGTACGGTCGAACAATACCTGTACGAACAACAATAAAATTCTAGCGACCCGCTCATTGCTACATGCATATGTCATCAAATTTACATACACACAGGAAAGAGAAGGAAAAAAAAAGAAAGAAAAAAAGGGGGTAAGAAACAGAATGGCACACTTTAAAAACTTTTTATAGTACTACGGTCTTTTATAATATTATGGTCTTCGTTATTTAAAAGGTATCAATGTATGTCGGTAACTATTGCCAAATAGGCGGCAGTTCTAATTATGGTAACTTACAGTATGTCCATGACTAGAAATGGGCCCACCAGCAGCCGAGCGGTAAAAGCGCTGAACACTGGTAGTTCGACCTGAGTGCGACACCAGGCGCACGTGCTAGCTGAATGGGAGGTTTCGTGATTTTTGCATGTGTAACGTGGATATGAACCAGTTTTTATTAGAAAGCCCTCCATGAAAAGCATCCCTCTCTTTATTTCGAGAGTCCTCGCGTACTTTGCCGTAATCAAGTAGACCAAATCACTAGAATAGCTCTGAGTAGAGTTACCATTTTAACGCAATCCGAGTTTTAAGTTTAGGAGTTGCATAACGGATGTCCTTGAAAGAAGAAGATTAAAAGTAGTTGCAGAAATAAGACAGCCACAAACTGTATGCGAGAAATGAACATGTTTGTTATGTAATTTTTTAACTTAAGTAATCTAATTTTTTAAACTTAACCTAATTTAGTTTTAATTCATCTAATTTTTAACTTAATTATTTTCCTTAATTTAATAATTTTTTTTTTAATTTGGCGATTATCTTGGCGCCGTTTTAATAATGGGAGCCGTAATAATATGAAAGTACTTCTTTTATTAACAATACTTTGAAAATAAGAACACAGTAATGAAAGCTAAAAACAATACATTCAATTGAACGATGGCCAATAGGCAATCCCGGTGCATATATTTTTCCGGAGAAAATTATTTGGCGCATGTTTTCCAGTAACGGAAAGATCCTAATATCAATAAAATGGTTCACGAAAGACATGCTTTACAGAAATACTGAATTACGAATAGTTTAAAACAATAAGAACAGTTTAAAAAAATACAAGCTTTACGAGTGTTAACATGAAGCAGATGAATTTTTTTAAAAAAGGATATAAATAATCTCATTGAAATATTAGTAAACAACTAATTTTATTAACGATGTTCACTGTTTTCCTCTTTCATCATACTATCGAGTAAAGCAATATCCTGAGTTTCATGAGTTCTAATCTGAAATTAGGCATCTGCTCTCAAAAGACTAATTTCTACTAGGGGTAAAGTTTTATTTCTAAATACATATCTTGATAAAAAGGATTTTTTATGAGTTAGTGAGCGATTATGTAATATTCCTTATTACTGGTCAAAAATAAAAAGGTATTTTCCCCGTACTCTGATTTAACAGCAACAAAAAAATTACAGTAATTATTGTAAAGAAGTTAATAATCTTGCATACGTTCTACTTTAAAAACAACACGATATCTTTTTAAATGGAAACATAATTTCACCACCCGAAAATGTTTCCTGTTAATTATTGCATAATTTACAGCATTTATTATCCCAAACAAGTTGTTAGCGTTAATTAAAAGAGAATAAAATTCTCTTTTAATTGCTATTTGATTGTATATTACAGGGAAAAATACAAAAGCCTCAGACTTGACAAATAGCCTTTCACTACGAATGACAACAAATCGAACACTCTGGCTCGAAAAACTGCAGTGGAATATTAACTAGTCTTCTATTTGAAAGTATTTAAATCTTTGCATCTTAAGAAATACGATGCTTTATCTACTCGGTAGCAAACTATGAATATAAAGTAACACAATAAGAAGCATTTGTTGTTGATAAGTTGTCACAATGTGCTTACATTTTTATTGGTATTTGATAAAGCAGCTGTCACCAAAGTATTTTTGAACAAATAAATTAGACTTGTTTTAATTAAGCTATTGGAGATAGGAAAGTGAGCCTTTGTCAAGGAAAAACGTGACTCCCTTGAAAAAAATAGTCAGTTAGTGGTTGGATTCTGAGGTGAAAACGGCATAGATTCACTGCACCAAACATCAGATATCTATCTTTCAGACAAGAACTAAGATTCCATAGAAATTTCTACGAAATCGAATTATATATTCAGTAACTTTCAGCTGTCAACTAAATATATCAAGAAAACACGAGCAGCCCCTTCAAAAAAAAAAAAAAAAAAAAAAAAAAGGGGGGGGGTGGAGGAATCTGTTAGAAATTGTCGCATTTCCATCCGTGAGTGTTTTTGAGCTATACATAAAGGTTCTCGCGCGCCCAACAAGCATCTAGACAATGCCTCGTTCGAATCCTGTTAGGCTTTTTTGGACCAAGTTGGTTCGAATCCTATTAGGTTCGAACTGTTATATGAAAATTACTCTGTGGAAGGGCACAATGTATTTTCCATATTTCCTAGTAAAAAAAAAAAAAAAAAAAACCACTAACAGTTTTTGCAGTAACGCCTGAATTAAAAGGTTTGTAGAGATATTAGGAAGCAGGAAAGATGAAAAATGAGCAACGCTCTCGCCGGGAATCGAACCACGAACCTCTGGAATATGCGCCCAGCGTGCAGACCACTACACCATGAAGGCGGAAGAAACACCTTATAGGTTTTAGACGATTATGCTTTAATACCCGTATTTAATCGATCAAGCCTGGTGGATTTAAATGCAACGTCACGCCCTATAAAAACTAAGTTGCACATAACAGTTCATCCTTATAGGGGTAATGCATCGCGACATAGGGAACAGGTACCTTCCTTTGGAAGGTTCTTGAAGCTTCATAGAAGGAACTAGCAAGATGCAGTGATAAAATATCATAATAAAGAAATTTAGCCCTGGCAATATAGATTTGTAAAAGATTGGCTAAAGCATGCTTCAAAGCTCTGAAGTACACTGTCCAAATGGTAAATAGACTCTTGAAGAAAGTCTGAGAACTTCCTGATGATGATAGAGTCCCGTGCCTCTTATCAGTCGCCCTTTTTGTGGTAGATAACGTATGGAATTATTTCATTTCCCCCGTGCATGTTTCGTGGTGTAAGTGCTAAGCACATCCAATTACCAGTTCGAGGATCCGTGGTTGAAATCTTTCCGAGAACATAGTTGAGTTTTCTCATATTTTCTGATCAGAAAAATCTTATTTGTCGTATGTACAAGTTAAAGTAAATACGCTTAATTTTACTGAAAATATTTACAAGCATAATAAATCACTTCAAATGCAGCTGATATTTTAACCTTTTATTTCAATAAAGTACTTCCCGCCTAGGTTTGCTTCTAAAATTATTTCCATCATTTAGTAAATGACAAAATATTTTATTGGAAATTTCGCTTGGAATAGTATTGTTTATCATTTTCATCAGACACATTTAAACCCATTTTAGGCGACACGAAATCAGCACGTTCTAAGAATGATGATGCATATTATGAACAATTAGCTTTTAGAATGTATAAACCCTAAATTAGGAGTTCATACATATTATTCAGAGTTCGAGTAAAATTGAAGAAATCTTCCTGAGCAACGACTTGAACGTTAAATGATGGAATCGTAGGGCGAAAGGGGCTGGAGGACATCAATGAAACCATGCATCCGGGTCTTTTAAGTGCTCTGTCTCGCCTTCTCCCTCTTCTCTTTTGTTTCTTTGATGTAGGCTCCAGTCGTAGGAGGATCATATAAAGACCTTAAGGGTTACAAAGGCTAACGATTAAAAAAAAATAATATATTACGAATAGAGTAGTTGACGAATTCCAACTTGAAGAATTCTCTTCTTCTCGAGAATTGCACTTCTGAATCTTGAAGACATGGAATCAAATTCGCCACCAACGCTTGACGTGAATCACCTACGTTAGAATAAGACACAATGAAGAAGAATAATTTTCCGACGTTTATTAAATAAAGAAGAAGATTAAAGGTGTTTCTTTTCGTTTACAATTCTATAACTCAAGAATACTCATAAGGTATGACTTGGACTCGGAAACATAGAACGCCCTTTAATAGAATCGTTCTATACCTTTGCGAATAATCCAAATAGAAATAATTAAGACAGGAACACCTGAATCTTGAAAAAGACTCGAGATTCGAAAACTGGAATCTTCCTGCTGTTTTCGTCATTCAGATCTTAACCTAAAAATCAGTTGAACGTTTTAACCTCCAATGTCCGGTTTTATCTATGCCCAAAAGAAACATTTATAAGAAAAAGAAAGAAAAGTTTTTGCTAACTTCCTAAAAATTTCTGAAGCTTATCACGATTAAGAGCAATTTCAGAAAGAGCTGTTCAGAATATTAGGTATGATAATCGACAAAGCGTTAAGTAGTGTGGGAAAAGTCTCCATTAATGACTTCTAGTGTTTTTAAATTGATCTAAAAGTGTTCTGTGTTTAGTGCTTTTTTATGAATAAAATAAACAACTTTTAGATTTTTTAAAAAATTTTATGGACATGATTTAATGATCTATGTTTAAAGTTTTCTATATTAAAGGGACTCGGGAAATTACGATAAAAAATTCTAAAATACTTTAAAGTTTGAATAAAAATGGAAGCAATGTGTATTATACATATTTTTACATAACATATATATTTTCACAATGATAGAGATAACCCTTTAAAAAATGAAAATGATATATATTTCTGCAGTCCCTTGCGCACGTAAAATTGAACACTTTGCATAATCAATATAAATGAAACGGCAAATAATACTGCACGCAGTTTTTTTAAAGGATAACTACCACTGAGAAATAAATTATTCACTGAATTTTACACATTTTAAAAAAAATTTGTAATTTATCATTATTTTATGAAAAGCCTAATAATTTCTGCAAAAGTTTTACGAATACTAAAACTGCAGCGCAGTTCTCCATTGAACAGTATCAGGATGGCTTGAAACAATTCCATAAAAATTAAAACGCAAGAAATACTTTTAAATATCCGAAGTATTTTAAAATCTTAAATCCTTTTAAAAAGCATATAATGTACATGTCTGTGGCGAAAATTTCTTACAAAACGTTTCAAATTCATTTAATTTAATTTTTTAACATATCATTTATATTATTCCTTACTGTTGGGAACATAAAAATGAAATTTCGATTTTTGAAGGATATTTGCAAATTTGAATGTTCCTTACCCTTTTAATTCTTGAAATAATCTTTCCCTCTACCCTTGCTTGGATTTTAACAGATTTAGGGAAAATGTTAAAAAAATGTGAAATGTTATTTCAATAATGCTTTAGATATTATTTAAAAAAAATGAATCTTAAGATTTGATAATTTATATTAAATTTTCCATTTACTAAATTTCATTTCCATCTTTTTATTAAATATAGGCGTCTTTATAAAAAGCGTATTCTTAGATTCGTTTCATATTAAAGGCAGGTTTCTAATATAGATTTAAATAAAAACTTTCAATTTTAAATAAGTTCATTTCCTTTTATCGTCTTCTCATAATTATTCTTATATGCAAGAATAAATGATGATCCGGGAGAAATGAAAATTTTGAAACGTTCCTACGAGTCGAATTCAAAAAAATATGGGATTCATCCTTTTTGAAGAATTAATCTTCATTGGATTAGTTCTAATAAAAGAAATTCATTGTTTTAATACAGGACATCCCAAATTTACATATGAAATATATTCCTGAGCGTTTTTGTAAAATTACAGCCAATTCAATTTGTAATTCAATTAATTCCTTGTCTGGTGACCACCAAATTTATCAAAAAATAATAATTAAATTAAATTAAATTAAAAATAAGGCCGTAATATAACGACATTTTAAAGATTTATCAAAGCAATATTGAGTAAGTTTGAAAGAGGATAGCAATATGTTACTAATTTAGTCTGAAAGAAGAAGATGCCTAATGAAACTTGATTGAGATAGATGACATTCGATTGGATAGGCAGAGAAACACACCTTTCCTTGTGTTAAATCAATCCGTTGTTATTAGCTAGAGAAAGCTGTTAAAAGTTAATGGCATTCTCTGAGGTAAGATTATTAGGTTGTGCTCACAATGGTTATTCGAATGATTGGTTGATATTTATACATTACCAATAAATTATAATTTTCTAACAAAGACACGCAACTTGCATCAAGTTTTCAATTTAGAGATTATTGGAAAAAAAAATCACACGGTAACAACAATCTATAGATAGATTACAAACAAGCATGTTACGAAGGGCACTGGATACAGATCTATTGTTTGAGTCTCCCATTGTGTTATCGATATGAAATGAATAAGTTCTTAGGAATGGCTAACTGCTCACAATACAACGTGAGCAAGTTATTAAAAAGCGAAGCTTTATTTATTTTATCATACCTGCGATAGAGAAGCTAGTTTTCTTCTATGAAATTAATAGAAACCAAAGAATTACATACATTATTTGCGTTAAGCTTGATATCGGAAATTTTCTTATTCTTTTAAGTTTTCAAGATAATAATATGATAATGTTTTCAACAACACTACCTACCCCCCCAAAAAAAGAGTAAAATACAATTTCGAACTTCCTTTCCGTTTTTAATCAGAAAAACAATGTTACAAAACTGAAATGAGAAGTATTTAGCAAAACCGCTTCTTTCAAATTACGCGTTTTTCATGACTGAAAAAGGAAATTGTTATTTTGGTTTTAGCTGAAAACTATAACATGAGTTTTCTTTCTCAGTCAAGATAACTATTTATGGCATTAGATAAACATACGCGCAAGAACATGAAGTTCAGCAGTAGAATACATAAATACACTTTTCAGCGGTAGAATACATAAATACTGTTAGTCAATGTAACCACAAATAACACTGTACGAAAAATAAATGCCTTAAAGCATTAAAAAAGTATAACTTTCAAAATCTCCATGCATGTATTGATAATGTATTTCTTCTTATAGTATATTAAGTTCTTTTTACTTTTGTAACCCAACGGCTTGGTCGCGGCAAGTCAGAGTTCAGAAAATGGTAAATAGCAACCGTAAGAAAAGCTTAGAAGAAAAACAATTTTAGAAAAACAGCAACTGACAACAAACGTTTTAAAGATGTCAAAGAGGACAAACAGTGAAGCATCAACGATGTGAAGTGTCAGTGAATCACAGTGATCAGTGTAATCAAGAGTGAAGTGTCAACGATGGAACAGGAGTTCTGTGGATGTTTTGTCTTCTGGCTTTAGGCTTTTACATGACTGGTAATTCTTTCTTTTTATGCCTGAATGATAAAATATGAATGTATTTAGAAATAAAGCTTTCTATTACTATAATACCAACACACATACCTTCAGTGTAATGTCAGTTTTAAAGGAGAAAAATAAAATATTTAAGAAGCTAACTACTCTTAGATTTAGGGCAATTTTGGTTATAAAATGGCAGTCTAACGCGAGACCCGAATGACCCGCTTGGGATCAACCAGTATTTAAGACTCCTAGACATTGACTCATATTATTTTCCAGGTTTTTAGTTAGTACTTTCCACCACGTGAAGTCTCCACCCGAAAATTATTTTGGAGATGCTTGAAGTTTCTGCTTCATTTTCAACGAAGATAATACATAAGTGTTCCAAGCTTTCTAAAACGCTATTTTGTTTCCGAAGTAATTTCAGATTAATGCTTTTATTCGATGTTATTTTTTAAAATATTATGTAATTGTGTATGGTAATTAAGGAATTCATTAAATTTCTGAGCATTTAATTTTTTCTCTCCTAACAAGCAACGAATTTTTCAACGGACACTGAAACTACAACAACATGGTATTTTTGGTTCTTGCCAAGAAAAAAGATATACAAAGAAAAAAGATATATATAAAAAGATATAAAAAAGAAAAAAGATATAATCTAGACACAGAACTGGACCTGCCCGTCTCAGATAATCTGCATGTGATTTAATTCAAAGAATTAATGCATGAAGAAAAAGCTGCAAAAGGTGAACGAAATGAAAAGAAGAGTCTTTTCGAGATTGAAAATTAAAACTTCAACTGGAATAGCAAAAAATTTCTCAAAAAGAGGTGACAGGTCAGGAAACAGACCAACCCAAAATGGATATTATTACAGTTGTTCCTAAATTTAACCCTAAAGAAGATGAAGTTGAATTGTCTTTGACAATTTTTGAACATCACTTAAATTATTTTAGTATTCCAGAGTCAAAATTGATTTTTTATCTCAGTTTATTATTAACAGGCTACTAGAGAAGATGAGAAAGAATCTCAAGATTACTGAAAAATTTAAAAAAAAACAAAAAAACATGCCTCTTAAGCGATACAGGATAACAGTCGACAGTTTCAGATAGTTTTTTTTTTCCAACACAAAAAAAGTCCCGATACATCTTGGAGAGATTTCTACTTTGAACTAGCATCATATTTTGAAGTATGGATGATAGAATTTAAAGATTCTGAACAGCTTAAAAACCTAATTATTAGCGACAAAATTAAGAACAAAACACCTTCAGATCTTAAAGAATATTTCATGAATTCGTGGGCAGAATGGAATCAGTCATTGGAATTAGCACAGAAGTTGGATGCCTATGAAAATATTCGTCATGGATTTAAAGAAAAATTCAGTACCATCTAACAAACAAAATTTTAGAAGTGTATTCCCGACATCAGAAAGAAAATTTAAGTCCTCTGCGATATCTTAGAGAAACTAACCGCGAGAAAACAACAAGACATGTATGTTTTAAGAACATGAAACTCAACGCTAGGAAAAAGAACCATCCAGTGTTATGGGCGAAAAAATCCTGGATACATACTATCCAAATATCTTACCTGCTCAAGATCTAAAGAGGAAGCAAAAGTGTCTTTAAATAGTGTCAGTTTTCCTTACTTTCGAATCAACCACATCTCCATCCAGTTTAAGCGTCCAAATTCGCCAATTGAACTGTCCAATTTAATAGCTGTAATTTATAGAGTGAAAGCTGCTGTATGTGCTGATACCAGTGCATCGCACTATACTGCGGTAGAAAAGTTATACCATAAGTCCAAGCACATTTCTTTGACGCTCACTGACGGAACACAGAGCAACGTAGCTGCTTTGACTATAGTTATGGATCTTAATATTGAAAGTAAAGTGGTAGCCACAGAATGCATTGCTTTACTTGAATCAAAAAACACTCTCCTAGGAACAGACTTTCTCCAATCTGCTGGGATTGTCCAAGATATCCTCAGTGGTACTTGGCATTGTGAAAATCCTCATGTCCAGTACCCTTTTTACGAGGTGCTTTCCAATACAGAAAATTCAACAGCCATTTCTGACTGTCAGAAAAGAATTGCAGAAACTTTGCTTCAGGTAAATTTTTTGAAACGTTCTCTTTAGTGAATCTTCGAAATGACGAAGGTAAACATCTAAATACAGAAAAACGTACTCAACTAAATCGCTTACTGAAAAGAATTGCTTCGTACCAGAAGAAGACTCAACTCTATATATCGAACATTGTATTAATACTGGGAACAGTTCACCAGTTGCAGAACCTCCTTTCATAGAATGAGTTTTGCTAAAGGAGCATAGCTGAAAAAAAAAAAAATTCCTGGCGAATGGTATAATTGAAGAATATGAATCTCCGTGTGCCAGTCTTGTTGCATTGGTGCCTAAAGCAAACGGTAACATAAGACTTTGCGTTGGCTATCGCGAACTAAATGCCACTGTTATTGCAGACACATACTCTTTATCACGCACGGACGATCTTCTCACAGAAGAGAAGTCCACGATCTGTATGTCAACCGTCGATCTTAAATCAGGGTATCAACAGTCAAAGTACGTGAGGCTGATCAAGATAAAACAGCTTTTATTTGCCCATTTGGGAGCCACATAAAATATTTGCGCTTGCCTTTCGGATAACGGAATGAGTTTGCGACCTTTCAACGCCTAAATGACAAATTTAGAATAGGCCTAAAGATTGTTTTTGCTTTGTTGTATTTAGACGCTGTCATTATTTTATGAATGATGACACCTGGGAAGAAAAACTGCCTCCAGTGAGCACTGCCAAATGTGAAATCACTAATCACACAACAGCGTTTTTGCAGTTTGGCAGAGAATTAAGAGCAATAGATGATGTTACTCGCAACCTAATCGACAACGATAACTTCGTAGCTGAGATAGCCCCATATCTCAAACTATTTACCCGTTTAACCGTAGAGATTAAAGAACACGTCGAACAGAAGCAAGAAAAACGAAATATATTATGATCGTCAACGAGAAAAAGGCTTCCTACAAACCAGGGTACAAAAGACAGATGACGCTACATCCTATTTACAGATAAAAATATAATTAAATCGAAAATTCATGCCCAAACGTGAAGGGCCTTATTTGGTGATCACTAGTCGTTCACCCGCTACATATGACATTGCTGATCCAGCTAAGCCAGATGAAGCCTATTGGACTTCTACAGCTCAGCCTTACGTGCTTATGAATTTCCCGTTTCGAGAGACAGTGGGACTGGAACACCTCTTCGGAGACGAGACAGATCAAAGAAATATATTACTGGCTCTTCGCGAGACACCGCACGAGCCAGAAGGGGAATCTGTAACCCAATGGCTTTCAAGCGCGTGGTCACGGCAAGTCAGAGTTCAGAAAATGGTAAATGGTAGCAGTTAAAAAAAAAAAAAAAAAAAAAAGGTTAAAAGAAAATCAATTTTTAGAAAAATAGTAACTGACAAAAAGATACAAGTATAAACGTAGATATAAGTTTAAAGATGTTGAAGAGGACAAAAATGAAGGATGAGTGTTTTGTGAGACAGGGGGAGTTTTGTGCATTTTTTGTCTACTGGCTTTAGGCACCTGACTGGTAACTCTTTCTTTTTATCATGTAAATAATAAAATGTGAATGCATTTAACAATAAAGTTTTCTGTTGTAATACTAACATACGTACCTTCAGTGTAATATTAGTTTTAAAGGAGAATAATAAAATATTTAAGAAGCTAACTAAGCTTAAATTTATGGCACTTTAGTTATACTTTTAAATATAAATTTTGCAGTGTTTTCTAACAAATTAATGAATTATTTATTTTACGAATACACGTTTCTGGTAAATCTGTGTGCGTGAATAATATATATATATAGTGTGTGTGTGTGTGTATGTCTGCATTCCTAAACAATACAGTAAATGAATTAAAGAATACATTAAATGAAAAAGAATATCTTGAAGTCTATATTACATAAAGAATATATAAATGTGGTTTATTTTTTGGATTTTCTTCCCTTCTTATACTTTGATACATTAAATTCTGGTTAACACAGAAAATTTGTAAAAAAAAAAAAAAAAAATGCTGCTGTTATATAATTTATACTAAATGCACTACACTTTTTAGAGCATTGTTTGATTAATATATTTCATTGAGCTTATTTAATTTTTTAATCATCTTAATACACACACATGTATAGGGGAAGCTATTCAAGTTGTGAAATATTTTGTAAACGAAGCGTCGTTTATTTTTATGCAAAGAATAATAAATGAAAATTCAAGTCCTACCTATTATTTATTCTTACTTCCATGTTGAGAACTCCTGCTTTAGCCAATGTTACTCTTATTTAATTCAATTTTTCATTTCGATGATGTGGAAGTAACTGTAATTTTATTACTTCGTAAACAAAACGCCTCGATCCTTGGTCCGTAGCGGACTATCAGCGTTTCGAAATACATGAATGACCCCAGGGCAGAAAAACGAAGTGTAAAAGATATTTAAAAAGTATTTTTGTTATGAAGTTAGTCTTGTTTTTCTGCATCATCCATATACATAGCAAAAGTAACCGAAAGTCTGTCAGAAAAATAATGGATTAGATTGTGAAGATGTCTCGATATCTCCGGTTCAATTCTTATATTTTCCTAAATTTCCACGCGTTTGCCAATTAGGAAAAAGGCTGATGTTTAGTTATTTATTTACTATTTCTGAAAGAACATTAGTTCCTTCAAACGGCTTTGAAAAACATCAATTTTGCATGGTTGAATGTTTAGTATTTTCCCGTCATATGTTTCCATTATACAAAAGAAAGTCGTAACACATTCACAGATGTTATTTTATTCACTTATCACCAGTAAACAACTTCGACTGATTGGTTGGAAACACATGAGTTTAGAAAGTTGTGTGTGTCAAGTTTTCTCAGTTTCGAGAAGTACGTGACAAACATTGCATGCCTATGTTTTTGCATTACCAGACCCGCAAGGTGACCGACCCATGCCCTCTTCCTAGGATGCGGGAGTGACGACCTAACTCTACCCCTTACTACTTACTATTAACTAGTTTTGTTTGGTTGTTACGTCATTATTCTTCCTTCTTCCTTCCCTTCTGTCCATTACCTGGCAGCTAGAGAAAAAAAGCAAGGAAAATTTCACGTGACAATTCGGATTAAAAAAATGAACGAACAGAAAACTGAAGTTGTTTATTTCCCTTGGCTATAATTTGTTTTCCTTTCTGTATTTGAAAGTAATTAATATTAAATGACCTTGAATTGTACTGGAAAACTTCTTGTTTTGTTTTTGATTGTTCAAGATAAAGGGAATAAGCTTTTTCTAAAACAAGCTCCTCATCCCTTTATCTGAACGTTTGATATAAAATGCGGAGCTGTTGTTTCTCCTGTTTTACAAATGAAAAATTTTTGTTCAGTTATAAACGCAAAGACTGGTATTGTGTATTTGCTTCTTTAAGTGATAATGCTTTTTCCTTTAGCTAAAACGTAATAAATGATTGGTTAGGTTATTTAATTACGGCAAAGCTTCGAGGACTATCAGCCTAAGGAAGGGATGCTTTCGAGGTCTTTCTAAGGGAAACTGGCTTGTATACACGTTACACATGGGGAAAACCACGAAGACACCCATGCAGCCAGCCCGTTCGCGAGATTCGAAACTCGTACCGAACTACCAGTGTTCAGCGACTTTCCCGCTCGGCCGCTGGTGGGCCAATGACTGATTGGAATATTCTCAAAGCAATGTATTGAATTCCATCCCGAGTACTGGCTATGTTTTGCGAATACTTGAAATCAAACCACTCGTTTCTTCTCCATAAATAAAATCTCGTTTCCCCTAATTTCTGTCTGGGTCACAGATTTTGCAAAATCCCGAAATTTTCTCCGAGTAATTAAAAGAAAAACAATCGAATTCTGCAACAATTAAGTCAAACTTTTTAGCAAAATTAAATGCCCCTCTCTTGTTGATAAAATGCAGCTTTAAACGCACACTTTAAATACATATCGTAAATGTAAGTAAAGTTTATTTTCAATAGTTTTTTAATCTTAAATTGTATCCAGACTTCTTAAAAAGTAAGAAACCAATCAAAAAAAATTTCTGAAGAACAAGTAGAGAGATTAATAAAAAAAAAAGTTTTTATTTAATTTTTTTTTTTTTTTTTTTTTTTTTTTTTAACATTATGGCATATATTTATATACATTACATTTCATTCTAACTACCAATCTGTTTCTTTCCGCTGCTATTGAAATAGGCTTTTATGGAAATAGGCTTTATTATTTTTTATCTGGTATATTCAGTAGGAAAACATATTTTGCACTCTATTTTCGAGGAAACCTTGGTATCATATTTTTAAGAGTAACTGTAATGAGTTGCAGTGTGATATAAGAAAATATATACACAAAACGTTTCAGCTATTGTTTTGTATATGAATTAGGCCGTAACTTTTAAGAGCCTAATTAATATAAGAAACGTGATAGTCGAAATGCTTGGTGTAGTATAGTTTTTTTTAAAATTATATTAAAAGTTTTTTAATGATATATTATTATTAAATAACCTAATAAATTAACCTAAACCTGCTAAATCATTAAATAACCTTTATTCTTCGCTTGGTATAAGTGAAAGTGTTCCATTTTAAGACGCCCACCAGCGGCCGAGCAGTAAAGACGCTGAACACTGGTAGTTCGGTCTGAGGTTCGAATCCCGCGAACGGGCTGGCTGCATGGGCGTTTTCGTGGTTTTCCCCATGTGTAACGTGTATACGAGCCAGTTTTCCTTAGAAAGTCCTCCACGAAAGGCATCCCTCCCTTTAGGCAGATAGCCCTCGTGTGCTTTGCCATAATTAAATACACCAACACCACCTCCATTTTAAGACATCTAGTACCCTTGATAATGGAAAACTGAGTTTCGCAGGATTGTGATTTTTAGAGAAAATTAAT
Organism: Stegodyphus dumicola; assembly: GCF_044657685.1. Taxonomy (NCBI): domain Eukaryota; kingdom Metazoa; phylum Arthropoda; class Arachnida; order Araneae; family Eresidae; genus Stegodyphus; species Stegodyphus dumicola. The sequence goes on along the minus strand of NC_140781.1, from coordinate 149,566,595 downwards.
CTAGCATTTCCCTCTGTTCGCTTCGTTTTCTGTAAAAGAGAAAATTCATAAAATACAGCCTAAAAAATTCGAATATTATTAAAAACAAATACAGTACAGATATAAATACAAGTATCCATCCTATAACGCGATTAGATTGGTTCCTAGAAAATTACCGTGTTAGGCGAAATCATGTTATACGAGTATAACAACCAATACAAAATATATGCGTTCCAAAACAAATATTTTTAAATACTTCTGACTGTTTCCTCCTTTAAATTTAGAATTTTTGCCTTTCTTTTTTCAACAAAAGATTCAAAATTTGTACTTTTTAATAGAAATAAATTTTCTTTTAAAAATTGTTTTCGTACTTTTAGACTTAGTTTCAGACTAAAATATAATTTCGCAATAATTACTCCTAAAAACGACAAAGTTAAATAGCAACACATACCTGAAATGTTTTTTTTTTAAACCTATTTGTCCAAACTTACAATTACGTAATTTACGCAATGTACACTTGGAGCACGAGATACATACCGTGTTAAATGATGGGTACGACTCAATTTCAAAAGAATTTCAGTGTGAGAGAATGCGGATAATTCACAGAATTTATTTTATTTTTGGGTGTATAAATGTTAAATAAATAGGTTGTTACTGTGTACTACACACACTGGCATAGTACGCGATTTAATTTTGCAAATGGTTAGACTAAAAATTATGTTATCGAAATTTGTACATACATAAAGCGATGTAAGAAGGTTTACGCATGTTCATTAACGTGCTAGAATAAAACCGTGTTGCTGTGCTATATGATGGTATGTGCAACTAAAAAATATAGTTTTAAAAACCGATAAAGAAAAGGGATTCATCATCAGTTGCTCGCGGGATGAAATACCTTAAGCCCTGAAGAAATAAGATGCGTGAGTGAAATTTATCATGGCAACTAATATATTTTGTATATAATAAATAAATGATCCAATTTTCTCTTAGAAAAGCTTACTTTTCCCAGCGCATTGAGTTTTTCTGTGTTGTGCCATGTACAATTACCACAATATAGCTCTGAAAATGAAACATGTGAAAGGAAATAAAGAAGAGTCTGAGGACAATGGATATTTAAAATTACCACAAAGAAATGAACAAGAATTTAATGATAACAAAAATTGTTTATATCAACAGCAGACGTGATAAGAACAATCACAAGTTTGAGAACAATGAAACTGATTTCAAATTATCACAAATTCAGGGCCGACGCTACGCGTCTTGTAGTCTGGTGCATCCCTAAATTCTAAAAATTTTGCTGCTCCTAAACTTAGCTGCCCAGTGCTCTCCCAAGTCTTAAAAATTCCCCCCCCCTTTTTTCTTCTTGACACTTCTCTAAGTTCTAAAAATTTTGATGTCCCTAAATTACATCACTCAGTACGGCCGCACCGTTCCTGCGCAGGTGTGGGGCAATGAAGATGACTTGAAATTATCGCAGACGTGAACAGCTATCAAAAAGTGATAAATAATGAGTAATCAAAGGACAGTAAAGTTATTGAAAATTATATTGACATTCGAAATAATTAGCTATGAAATTAATAGCACAATCAAATAAAAGAAATTTTAAAGTGAGCAAAAACAGCACAATATAATAAGCATAAAAGTTAAACAATTTCGTGTTTCGAATTTTGATTGTTATTCACTCTAAGCGAACTGACACCACATTTCTTTCCTCAGTTTGTATTATTATAGTTCATTTTATATAATACATATTTCGAAATTAACATTTTTGAATTATGTATTACTAGCAGAAATTTTAACCATTAGATTGGTTTAAAATTAAATCAAAAAGTTTTTGACGAACTTCTATACCTGAAAAACTTCCCACATTACTTGAACTTCAAGATCTGGAGACTTTCCTGTAAAGATATGTGCAACAATGGAATTCTACATCGAGATACCAAATATTTTTAACACTATATATGCTTGTTAATTATAAAAAAATTTCTAATTATAAATTTTTGGTTTGCTTGTTAATTATAATACAGAAGACTTTTCTCTATTTGTTCGTCATTGGCTTGAAAAAAAAAATCTGCTCAGCAAACGTCCATCGATTTCATGTAGAATTACATGCAGTAAATTATTATACCATTTTTAGAACCAAAACAGAACATTTAAACTTATTTTATCCTCGACCTTGAACTTGGAGCAGTATGAACAACGCAATTCATAGGTATTAAATAATAATTTACATTTTAAAAAATAATCTCTTTGGTACGCAAAATAATATTTTAAATAATTTCCATTTCTGAAACATTTTCTTTATACGAGTAGCTTAGTCCTTGATGATGCTCTTAATAAAGAAAAGGCATTTACAGTTGGTAGAAGAAAACAGTAGACATGAACAACTGCATATTAAAATATATACATGTAAAATAAGGCTATTTTCTCTTTAATTAATTAGGCTGTTTTATTGCGACGATATTATACTTGGCAAGTCTGATGCATCTGGCGTTTCAGATAAAGAAGACGTAAGTCAAAATGCTAAGTTTCTTTTCTATTAAATCGCTTAGTGCTTTTTTGTAATAGTGATATTTCAATAATAATAGGATATCAATTCGATCACATGATCAAATTTTATTACTTTCATCTCTTATGCGATTTGAAGTTAGCATAATTACCTAACTGAATGAACTTGATGATTTAAAAAATAAATAAGTTAACGATCCAAGCATTAAAAAAGTGCACTATTAGGAGGATAAAATGGTATAGATTTATCATTTTAAAAATATTTATCAAACCATGATGAAATCCCAATTAAAAACATATATAAAGATTTTATTTGATGATAATTATCGTGATGATGATTGATGACATGATTTTGTTCCAAAATACTATTCTCCTTAAATGCTCGACCAATATAAATAATGAGATGTTTAAGCAAAAAGAGCAAATGAACCCATGCTAGTACATAATTTTCTCTTTTAACTTAAAATTCTAATCGAGCTGATATAAAACAAAAGCAAATATGAGAAATCTTCCGTAGGTCATTACTTTTTAGATTGTCAGGATACACAGCACAATTTAGAGGGGGGAAGACACGCGCTGAAAATATTTTATAATAGTTACAAATGAACGATATGAGCGTGCAGCGTTAGAGAGCAGTGGGTTAGGTTTAACCCCTCCGACAGAGCACGCGTTCGCACTGGGAGAGAGATCTAAGCGCAGAATTCCAAAATGAAGATTATATCGCTGGCACCAACTCCACAATTTACTTATCAAGGTCGTACTGCTGCTACGATTGAGGTAAAAGACCTTGGCTTGGTCGTTACCATGGCGATGAAGAATAACGCACTGTAGTCGCGATTATTTGTACAATACAGCGCCATCTGTTTTATGACATACAAACTAAGCATCCATATATTTCATAATTAAAGCCAGGTATGATTCAACGAAATTAAATGAACATAAATTTTATTTACGGAGGACTGTAAGCTGAACTTCGTAATTTTTATGTTTCAGTCAACAGCAGCAGAGCAATTTTATGATGAGAAACAAGCGAAAGAGGTAGTGTTTGATAGATGTGAATAGCTGCGTCGTTACACGGGAAACTAATAAGACCAGAATTAAAAACACGAGTTATAATATCATCAGTGGTTAACTTTGAATGAAAAAAACATCAAATATTTACGTAATATAACAAAAAATGACATATCTATGCTTTTCACAGAGACTTTCCAAAATTATTATTATACATAACGGGCAACAAACACGTTAATAAAAAGCAACAAATGAAACAGAAAATAGAATATACCCCCAATGCATACGGTCGTATAGCATGTACGTATATATAAGTCAACAACACGTGCTGCACAATTTGTGTATACATTTTACTTAATATCCATGAGATATTCTATAAAATTGTTACCATAAGGAAAAATTTCCAAAATTTCAGTATTTTCCTATAAAATTTAAACTTTTGCTCATGAATAATTTTGAAGATGTCGGAAAACAGGCTAGTAATTTTTCACATTTTTATGTGCCCCTAGAAACACACACGTAACTGCCGCACTAATTACACAGAAATAAAATTATTGTTATAGTAGTATAACAACAGAAATAAAATATATACGCATGCCACATTAAATTTGGATTCATAAATTATATATATTGCTAAACACAAAAATAACAGATAATTTAAGAAATCTTTTAAAATTATTAATACAGTTATTGGGTAATCAATTATAACACTGATTTTTCACGTTTTGTTCAACTGTAATTATCTTCCTAAGATAAAAGTTGTAAATCATATCTTCATTATCTTATCTTAACCTATTCCTGTGCGTTTTAAAGCAGTTAAAGATAATCTTAAAAACAGTCCTATATTTTTCAAAGAGTTAAAAATAACCAAATAACCTCCAAAACTAATCAATGTTTTTTCAAAGGATATCTCAATCAGATCATCTTCACTGGATAATGGAAGCTTACATTCTTTTTAAAACCAAATGGGAAAGAATGGCAGCATATTCCCTAGAATTTTATTATTATATTCCTAGAATCCCTTCGTTCAGAACTGTTGCTATAGGCCATTTAAGCACTTCAAATTCGAACCCTTATTCTTCATAAGAAACTTTATAGACACTTGATGCTTGATTTCAACGTTTTTTATAAGAATGTGATGCTTTATTTCAACGTTCTTGGTAGGATTTTGATGCTTGGAGAATCACTATTTGTTGCTCAGAGAGTTAATCGCGAGAGATTATGTATATACGGTTTTAGGGAACACCCAGGGTTGGATTAACCATTAAGCAACATAAGCACGTGCTTAGGGCATCATGGAAAGGAAGCACCACAAAAAAGGTCTTTAGATGTTCAAAAAATGGGGCACCAAACATTTATTCATTGCCGGTTTTACCATATAATGCATGAAGCAGCTAAACCAAAACCGAGAGAAAGAAGGAATGAACAAAAAACTGGCGTAAACATATGTGCGGGCACCAAAATCTTTTAAGTGCTTAGGGTCTCTAAAAGTTTTAATCCGGCCATGGAAACACCCACCTCATATCCAAAACCACGATATATTGACCAGAGCTATACTGTGTATAAAGCTACCACAGAGTCAAATTTTGTCCGAACCAGAAAAACTTGCCATTAATTAGTAAAAAATTCGATAGAATATTAATAAAAAAAGTTTATCTCTTTTTTGTTTAATGGCTTTGAGATAGAGTTTCCCGAAAATATACTTTCATTATGAATCTGCGTGATCATTATTTAAACGGCTGTTGAGCCATAAAATAAATGCGCTGAGTTATTTTAATTGCATCATGTGATATGTATATGCCTAAACGCAGTTGACGTGTTTAAAGTGGGCGTGCAATGCGTCCGAACTAACAGCACCCGATTATTTAAATGATAACAGTCACAGCAAGGTCGGTGGTCGCGAAGTTTTCAGTCAACTATTGTGTTTAGGGAGTTTTTTTTTTTTTAAACTGTAAACAGTGAACTTATAAAATTATTGTAATTAACCACTTACACGCTTAACAGCGCTTCTTAGCACGTAAACCGTTAAAAAATAAATAAAAAATATTATGTATTATGGCCTATTCACTGAAGGTGACGGTATTTAACAACATTTTACCTTACAACTAACTAACCAAATGCCGCGCAAACAAGTAGAACATTGACCGAGAAAGAATACTTAATTTTTTGCACCAATTTTAATTCAGCATCACTAATTTGTAATTGCAAAGTGAAAATGTATAAGTTTTTGCCCACTGTTCTTGCCACTTCGGTGCTCAACCATAAGCCTGATTGAAGTTTCAGTCAACGATCGCTCATTGCCAGAGGGAAAGGGGTTAAACAGACATAGCTAGCAGAAAATTTTTGACACTGAAAGTTGACATCACCGCATCACACTAGATGTTGCGGAAAATGAAGTTTAGAACTGGTTCCGAAAACCTCCTCTACTAGTTTGGGTTCCTAACCTTCCTTAGTTTCTACGAACCAGTTCCATTCATCTATTACTTTTTCGTTTATTTATCGCTTATATTAGTTTTTCCCCTCCTCTCTTCTGAAAGTGATTAAATAGTTTACAGAGTTCAACATGGAATTAAATTTTGAAACCAAGAAATGAGAGAAATACATCTCTAGACACATGCTTTCCATCCGTCTTACAGAACCTTCTCATTCTCCCCTTCTTTTTAAAGAACACCTCACCTTTGCCAGCTAGTTCGCTCATTAGAGAAATTCGTACAGCGGGAATTCGTAAAGTAAGGAATAACATTAATTCAAATTTTGACTCCCAGATGGCGCTGACATGCCAGCAGTACCAAAATATCGTTTTATGTAGAAAAATATAATTCTTTTACATAACTTATAAGGTATTTCTCCCACTTCCCTAGCGTGCTTTCGTGGTGTAACGGTAGCACGCTGGGCCGGTATTCCAGAGGTCCGTGGTTCGATTCCCGGCGAAGGCGGTTGCATATTTTTCATCTTTTCTGCTTCCAATTAACCTAATGACTCTACAAACTTAAATTCTGTTTTAAAAGTTGATTTCTTAATTTCGTAAAAAGAGCGCAAACAAAGAGTTATAATTGTACATATTACTGCTCATAATTAACGGAACTTCGGCTAACTGCAGCTACAAAAAGGCTACTTGTTCTGTTAGCAAATATGAACTAATCATTATGAAACATTGTCTACCTACAGCATTATGAAAGCTGTCTGATCTGTTAAAACATTTCGGGATGTATCTGGAAAACCTACACAATTAATTGAGAATAAATACACTAAGACGAATGGTTTCGCGGAGAACTTTGCATGGCTTGACACATGCTACCTACAAAACTATTATAAAATAAGTCTAGTTCTATTTCAATTCAGTTTTAATTATCATTTGATAATAGCACTTTAAGAACCACTTCTGATTTTTCTGCCAGTGAACAGCTCGTTTCTTCGTATAACATATGATTATTATAGGATAAGAGAATCCTCTTAGACTCTTTAGAGCAGCCTTCATCCTCTCAAACGTTTTGAAGGACTCCGCTAAAGAACTTACCTTGGTCCTTGTCCAGACGCTTTGAATGTTTAAAAGCATGGTTTCAAAATACATGGGATGCTCTTACGGTTTTCAGAATGTACGTCGGTCAGGGTTCACCAAGGCAGAAACTTTCGTAGCAGTGCTCCAGCATAAAGGTACCGACACTTTTGTGAAGGTCAGTTTTTAACTTGAAAATAGAAACCTTCAGAAAAATGGTGACACTGTTAAGTGCAGGCATCGCTATGCGAGCGCGTTTGCTACTGTGATTAATAAAGCGGACGAAAGTCCTACTAGCACAGTATTGGGTAGGCATACGTCGGCACCCTTAAGAAGGTAGCTGTTTTCAAGTTAAAAACTAAGCTCTATAAAAGCTCCGACACCTTTGCACAAGGGCATCTTCGTGAGGATTTTGTAAACACTGGATGGCGGGCATAAAAGTGCGTATATCTTTATGACAAGACTATACATCTCGGAAAATGATTCACGTCGAAATGATACGCATCCTCAGTCCATTTCAAGTAAAGATCATCCAAAATTAGCACCTGCATTTGCTGTGATTTTGAATCCTTTTCATGATATATGTGTTTTCACATTCAAGCTTCATGAGGCACAAGAAATAGTGACTGACACGATTACCTGTTTTTCCAACAATGCTGCAAAATTATAATTTCTAGGCTAGAAAACGATAATTATTTGATACATTTTTGGCAAACATGCTAAATGTAAAGAAACGCAACACATAATCTACATTTATCTGCTTTTTCTACAGTTTTTAATAAAAACAGCATTTAAGTATCACGGCAAAGGCAATTTTCCTATTTGGCAATCCTTATTTTTTAAATGCAGCTAAATCCTCCCTCCTTTGTTTTAAGCAACTCGATGCTTCCTTCTTTATCTCCTCATTTGTTTTCTCTTTTCGAAGTATTATCGCATCAATTCCCAAAACAAGTTTGACGAAGTTTAGTACGACATTTTATTATCTACAAAATTTAAGACTGGTCGTTCTTTACAGCCTTAATAGCATCTCTTATGTCAAAGGTCAGCCATTCGAGCAACAATAAAGGTATATTCAGTGAATCAATAATAATATATAAGGTGCTCGAAAACGCTGGTTACAGTTTTTGCTTTCTTAAATTTTGATTCCAGACAAATATTTCCAGTAGCACTTTTTCTTAGAAGACAGAATTAATTAACAGATTGTAAGTATTTTAATGATTGGAAATTTGAACTCTATAATGGTTATATAAAATGCTACTTAAATAAATAAATAAAGTAATAAAACTAAATTAAAAAAGAGGCTCTGCACTATGTTTTAAGAAATCTATAGCGAATATTTAAGAAAATGAAGTTTGTATCCACTTTTTTTAAAACCCTCTTTGAGACATTTAGTGATTCGTATCACAAATAATGCATATCTTCAGAATTCTTAATGATTATTAAAGAAAGGGCAGCAGGAAAATTGCTAGAATAAATAACTTATTTTATGAACCTAATTTTTTAAGGACAATCATACGAATCAGTTATTTTCCAGAAAAACTCTTTTCGTAATTTATAATTAAATTTTTATACCAAAACTTAATGTAGCATTACAGCCTTGAGACATTACTCGAATCACCAACGACGCGTTGCTTAGCTCAGCTGTCGAGCATTTACTGTAACTTATCAAAGCATATTTATTACCTTCATCTGAAGGAGACCATTTTTGACACGAGACTAATGGAAGTAAGTAGAAGAGGCGGCGGTACAGACCAACGGCCATACACAAGTGAGGAATGCGGTTTGAACCATTATAGGATTATTAACTCCTATCGCTTCAAGCAGGTTTCCATCTGGTGCTTTCAGAGATGTCGAGGTGTATCTTGACCATTAACTGCACAATAAAGCCGAGCGGGATGGAAATTCGAGACTTAAATATTGTAATGTCAGCAATGCAAATTCACCAATTATTCCTTATTTCGAAATTAGATGGATTCATTTTTTATCCAATTTTCTCCGCCTGTATTTTCAATTTTAATAGATAAGGAATAACACTGAATATTCTAATGAGCCTGCCATTTGCATTCGCATGGTAGTAAGATTCCTTCTAATTGCGTATAACTCAATAATAGCGTATCTCATAACTATTCATTTCAGATACCGATAAGATCAGCTTTAATAATTCTGAATAAATTTCACCTTTGGCTGAATGGTTTTTATTACAATCTCATCCAAAGCATTATACGTAAACGTATTGTGCTACAAATCCTTTAAGAAACTGGATGAGGGGTAAGTCATTCAATTAAATGAAATCGCTTATGTATGTTTGTGACAATGAAACTAATTAAGCAACTAATCATGATACAAACTGAAACAATAAAATTTACAAAATTAGGCAGGCAAAGCAAGGATTATAGTTAAACAGCAATTTTTAATTAAAAAATGGGGCAAACTTGCATAATTTAAAGGCAGAAAATAACGGCAGTTAAAACAATAAGCTCAGAAATTGATATAAACAATAATATGTTAGGTAACAAAAACACTTTTTAGCTCCATACTTTTAGGTTACTCACGGCTCTTCTGGAATTAATTTTAACCTTTTGACTACGAATTAAAAAAATTACCCCGTTTTCCATCCAAATGAACAAAATATATCATAAATACGGTAAACTTAACATTTAGGATTTTTTTGACAAACGGCTTTCAAGCCAAAGGCTAGGACACCTATGTCAGAGCCGTAGTTAATGATGGGATATAATGTCCCACACGTAGCGATCGACTTACAATAAGCACACCTATTATTCTGGAAAACTTTATTATATGAAATAGAATTTACATAGTAGGATACAGGGTAAAGCATTCTTTGCACAACCCAACATTACACATTGGGCAACTCATATTTGTTCTTTTCTCTATGTTCATTTGATGTTCGTCTATGTTCTCTGTGTTCGTCTTGATTTTCCAACTATTGGAAGATGATTCCCAACATTCAGGAGATTCTAAGTGCTTTATAACCCAACAGGAATTTTAAAACTTTTAATGGGACATATATGTTCCGTTAGTAGTCAAAGGGTTAAAGAACTTTTAGGGGACTGAGAGTAATTAACAGAGATATGTAGCAAAGAGCACAGAAACTGCAAGTTAAATAGACATAGCACTTAAAAAATTATGATGCAATATTACGTGAATACGAGCCATTTTTCCTTAGAAAGCCCCCCCAGGAAGGTACCTATCAACTTAAAGCCCATTTTGAGCTACACACACATATCACCTCAAGGGCTACACATTGCGAGCCATTCCCTCGCATTAAAATGTCACTCATTAAAATAACTAAAACCTGGAATAAACTCAAACTAATTCATACACTAAACAACGCGCTAAATGTACCAGGAAATTTAGTAGAAATATATATGCTTGACGCTTACCCATATAGGGCTTGGATTACATTAATGTTAAATCAGATACTTTATATGAAAATCGTAAGAATTTGATTTCTTGCCATATTAAATTATTCACTGTGTAGTTCTGTCATCGCTATCTTTTTGCATTATACCGTGGCACCTACTCCCTGAAAAGGTATCACAAGATAAGTAACACTTCATTTTCTTTTCATTTTTTTTAAAATTCTTGTCCATTCTCTTACACTCGGACATTCTTGAAGGCTGTTTCTGAATTTTTCTTTCTTTTTCACTCCGAGACATCAAATTATAGCTGTTCCAAAAAGATTAAAAATATATTTCTTTTTTCTCTCTTTGTATATATACATATTTCTCTCTCTCTCTCTCTTTATATATATATGCAGATACATATTACAGAATGCTTATCAATAAGTTATAACTCTTGACAATGTGCGAAATGTTCTAACTTGCATATAGCAAATTTCTGCATAGTTTGTAGTTCAAAATATCTGTATTTTTTGCTACATTAGAATAATACGTTAAATGTTTCAAAAAGATAACATGACTGAAAATTTCATGAAGGATTAGCTGCAGGTTCTAATTCAAATTTAAGAAGTAAAGCAAATAAAGAAAGATTTTAAACTATCACATTTTTACTAATTCAGAAGTCAAACAACAAAAATCAGCGTTAATTTACAAAATTTTCACAGGACTAGTTTCGATGGTTTTACCAAACCATCATCTTCAGCTGCAAAACCGCAAATGAACAAGATAGGAAATAATGTTTAGATAAGATAAGAAAGCCTGGACAAGAATAAGCAAGTGGCGCCATCTGTTGGCGAAACCAGAACTAAAACATAATTTCTCTAAAAGCCGAAGGCAAATTTGGATTGGAATTAGGATCGTTAACTAGAACAGAAAGATTTTTATGAATGTGAAATGCCTCTAGAAAATCCAGTTCTCCAATGGAAGATGTTTTTTGAATAATGTTTTTTGAATGATGTTTTTTGTTGTTTGACTTCTGAATTAGTATTTATTCGGCGTGTTATTGTGTCTTAATTATCACATTTTTAATGACGTGATGTGCATCAATAGAAATATGCAAAATTGAAATCGTCATACATTCTTCAAAGAGAATTCTAGCCAAATTGTTACTTATCCTGTTAAAGATCGTTCAGAAAAACCTCGTTTTATAATAAATGAAATCGACTTTGAAAAATGTTGTTAAAATTTTCAAACTCTAACTATTTTCACCTAATGGGAAAACTTCCTAGTTTAGAAGCTGCAACGAAGTGACTTTTAAATATCCTTGCTTCAATACTAATAATGGTTAAAATGCGATGACATTAATTCACCAACCCTGAAAAATTAAAATATGGCAAGTGTAGAAGATAATATCTGAAATGCTGTAATCTGCAAAGCTCTGCTACACTGCCAATTTTTGGCAGTCAAGAAATGACTAGATTCAAAGCAGTTCAGGAATTTAATTTATATGTGTGCATATATCATTCCCATTAGAATACGAGTTCTCATATTAAAAATACAGAAAATAATAATAATCAGCAATAATTATTTTTTAACAATCATCTCTATCAGCTAAATAATTATACATGCAGTTAAAATGCATTTTAAATGTAGACCCAGACATGAAAGAAAGAATGCAGAGGTGAGCTGTTTCCTGTATTCACACCTGCTCCGATAGAGCTGACTTTCCTCTTGTGACCCTTCGCTTAATTATCTTCGTGACAAGGACCGGCTGCAAATGCAGCGACTCCTGAACTACCTGAAACCAAGGAAACCCCGTAGGATCTGAAACTCAGCTCCCGTAGAATCTAGCTAAAACAGGTTATAATTTTACATAGTCTGTTCACGAAAGAGCATGCGAAAGCGCAGCGTGTTTTACATGGCGGTTGAAATTATCTACAAAGAATCTTTTTTATTATTAATTAATTTTGAGGGAAAAAACATAACTTCAAACGTATATTTATAATTAATATCAGTTAAGTGTCTAGAAGTTAAAATAGTCGTTATCGCCTGTATTTAAAATGTTGTCCTGCATTTACAGAGATCACAGTCTCATTGGAAAGCTGTTGAAATTTTCTTGCATGTAGTTTTGGTACGCTTTTTATTACAACGAAAACTAGGCACGATCACTTACAGAACGTTGCAACACCTAGTAATTCCTCAAAAAACTCCCATCATCTTCCACCCACTCTCCCATCCCACAATTAGGGTATGAAATAATCTTCGATAGGATGCAAAAATACTGCACTAGTATCTGGGGAGAATACCTAAACAACAATACAAAAGAGGCTGATACTTTCTACTGCGCAAAGCAAGTAGTTATGATACTTACGTATTAAAGCAACACGAAATTTTCAGAATGTGCCACACTCTGGCAACCATGCTCATAACCACTCTTCCGGCAACCATGCTCATAAACAATCCTTCAGTCAGGCTGTCATTTTCGTATGCGTTCTTTTTTTGTTGTATTCCAAATTCCAACGGTTTTCATAAATAAATCGTGATTTTTTTGCCTTAGTTTTAAAATATGAGCTTCTGGAATTTGCCAGCAAAAGAAGAAACTGCGGTAAAATTTCTGCAAGAATACAGAATTTTGTTGAAAATTTTCTAAAGGAAGCAACAAAGAAATGCATTTCCTCGATAGCTGCTGTTGCCGAAGATTGCACGAAGCCGAGTCTCCACAATTCTCCGATCTTCTTTGAGGTGAAAACAGATCGCTGTGCACTTCGGGAGAAGAATAACGCAAAAAAATTAGATTTGAAAGAGAATGTAAGTGTTTTATTTTCTATTGTATCATGTAATCCTTATTTATTAAATCAAATTTGTATTTTAAATTGCTAAAGTATATTTTCTTTCTATATGTTGGTAATGTTTACCAACTTACAACAAATATCTACAGTGTTGGAAGCTTTCTAAAAGCAAGACGGGAAAGCCACCAGCTTGCATCCGGTAAGAAACTTTTGTCTTTTTATCCGTAGAAGATTGGAGAACATTCGCACCATAGCTTTAAAAATTTAAAACTGAATTTTTGAGATGAGCAAGTATACATACTGGATTTACACCACTCTAGAATCTTTTTGCAATATAAAGGACTCATGTACTGTACCTTAAATTGTACAAAGTAAGAAAAAGTTAAGATGGGTACATACGCATCTCCTTTCCTGCATTTTTTTTTTTTACTAAATATTATATATACTTATATTACTAAAAATTTTATAATCTTTTACATGTACCTAATAACTGAAACGCGCAATGCTTCTTTATACAAATTAAAGTAAGTAAATGAGTAGACAGAGTTCATGAAATGGTAAAGAAACTGAACTCTGATGATCGCTATTATTCTTGACATACAGAGGGCTTAGCGAATTAGACAAAGGCTAAATCATGACTGTTAAACAACTGGGTCCTTACTACTTCCACATATAGCAAAGTTTGTAGACAACTCATGGCTAAATATAGTTAATAGTACATGCAAAATGTGGTTATAGCAAGGAAAAGTCAGTAAGATATGGACATAACTAGGTTTAACCATGATGTAAAGTTAACAAAGATTTTCCAATATAATACGAGCCAACAGAAAGGATTCTCTGATAAAAACCGCTAATAATTTTACCGCTTTTGATGGGACTAAGGGAGTACTGAATCATACTACATCATACTGCGACATTATACAGAATTCTGCTGTAAATGGAGCTGCATGATCTCCAGCCCTTCCATGAACTCAAGCTAACCTTGGTTCCCAATCAGTAATATTTAAAATGGGCCCATGAGAAAGGAAATTTAATCCTTAATGATTGAAAGAAGATTGCTAGTACAATGTCTAATTCGTTTTCTGTTTTGTCACGAGGCATGAAGATTACTTGTGCATCGTTTACCTGAAAAAGAGTTGACACTTGTACATGGCAGAGGGAAAAAAGAATCAATAAAGGAAATGCAGTGTTTTAAGCAATACTTCTATTTGGAAACTCTAGAATCATTCATTATTCTTTAACGTCTGCGACTTTTTAACATCTCAGCGAAACAAGTACTTACTTTCATACTAATATAAGCACTTCTCGAATAGCCCCCTTCAACAGTGTAATGTACCAAATCCTTTATTAATATTTGGAAATATTTCGCAAAACACAAAGACGTTCCAGCTGCATCTTGACCACCCATTCTCCAAATATCAATTCATTCCAACTACCGTGGGGTGAGCTGAGGGGGAAAAAAATCTAATTTAACGATGTCCCTTAAATCTAAACAAGCTGCAGGTATCACATCATCCATAATAAATACTAGGAGAAAAATCATGTAATGCCTTTGCTTTACCAAGGCCATAGTGTAACTTTTAGCTTTTAAAGGTAATCTCACACAAACGAAACAAGACAATTCAGTCTATTTACACTGGCTTGTTACGTAAGTTTCACAGTTGGCCATAAGTAACAACTTGTTGCTAGATTGCACATGGCGTTCAGCCATCGCTCAAAGCAAAAGGTGTTTGCGCTTTCAAAGTATTCAATCTTTATGCCAAGAATGCGACACAACTGGAAGGAAAAATGGCTTGAAGCCAATTGTAGGAAGATAAACGATAGGGAGAAATGTTTCATAGTAGTCTTAAGTAAGTAATTGAGTGAAGGAAATTAAAAAGTTTTGATATGCTATTGATTTTTCTATAGCTTCAGTAAAATGCCGAACCATTAACTATTCTACCGTGTAAACAGTACGTTTTATTAATATACATATTTGTATTATACATTCATATTTATCTATGTATGAATATATCATATGAATAAATGAAAGGATGGATAAAGCAGATGTATAAATAAGAAATATATAATGGCATTTATACTCTTTTACCCCGGCTTAGAAATACCACAATTAATAACAGTATACTAAAACAGTAACCTGATTTATCAATGTACATTAAAATAATCTTAATCAAAATAATAAGCTGCTTATATTTATATCTAGTATATACATAATGGTTTTCCACAGAAATTAAAGTAACATACTTAATACTTATAACTATACATAAACCATCTAAAATTAGAATTAAGAATTCTAGTCACAGAATTTCATAAAAATTCACTTTTCAAATTATCAAATGCCCTCTCGAATGAAAAAAAATCATCTAACCTTCCGAACTGCGACGCATTGTTCATAGTTAAAGGTTAGAAGCAAAACCAGCCAGTATCTTTTTTTGCTCGCTGCTGACTTTAATTTGCATGCAGTTCAAGGTAAGTAACAAAGGAACGCGTACAAAATAATCAAATACATTTCAAAGCAGATCAAGGCTATTTCCACCACGCTACAAAGCGTTATCTGAACAAACAGCAAAAACAATTACATTGTTATTCGGAGCCTGAAGTGCAAATTACGTGGTGAGGTAAAATGAAAATAAAACTCTCCAAGAAATTTTCATCAATTCCGAGCTAACTCTTAAGAAATTAAATTTTTGACTCTATTTTCTAAAGTTGACCTAGTTCCACGATGGCATTTGTTAGATTGTTATTTTACGGATCCAGTAACAACCAGAGCTAAATCGTGACAACTAAAGTTCTTCGAAAGGGTTATTTTCAAACGTCAAGCGTTTGTAATCCAGAGTGCCCTCATTAATTGTTTGGCAAAATTTGCAGCTTCTTTTTATGATGAAGCTGAAATTCTTCCGGGATAAGAAAGGGCGGGCAAAAAAGTATTGTAAAGAAAATAATAATGCTTAAGTTCTGGTAGCATTTATGGGGCGTTATCCTGCCGTAGAAAGCTTTGACCTTAGCAGAATAAATACAATCATTATCTAAACTAAATTTGGAACTAGCAAATAAACTGTTTACTTCAGAAACTATGGAATTTTGGAAATTCAAAGCATGAAAGTAACAGATGAAGGTCATTTTACTTTTCGTGATATATTATTTAAATAAGAAAGGACACAGCTTCCAACAAAGATCCTTACATAGTAGAAACCCATTATCCGGGACTAATGCTCTCTGTTTACTCGTCAAACACAATTGCAGTTAAGATTCCTCTTCGTATTTTTTATTCCATAACTATGTGTCCAGGTATTGCAGACTTCTTCTACACTTTTGCGTTAACAAAATTGTTAACAAAATTGTAAAAACGGTTTACGTTTCTATGGAGATGAGTCTGTGTTTGTGTTTACAAGAAAGTCATAGAAGCATCTCTTTCTTTCCTACAATATAAATCAAACCTTCCGTACACAATTAAAACACACTTCTCTCTCTCTAAGTAATTAGTGCTATCCAGTTATATAAGAAAAATATAACAGTTTTAAAAAGGGAATTAATGTGTTTGCCTACTCCCACATGGGACACCCTATCTAATTCCCAAACGCTCTTTTCAAGAATGAATAGCATGAGCGTTTTCGTGGTTTTCCCCATGTGTAACGTGTATACGAGCCAATTCCCCTTAGAAAGTCCACGAAGGCATCCCTTCCCTTAGGCAGATAGCCCTCGTGTGCTTTGCCATAATTAAATTATTACACACATAATAAATACACACAAGAATGAATACTTTTATACTCTACATTCATACATCTAGAGATTTTTCCTTTAAAATTCCATTAAGTAATTATCAATGAATTATTCTTAGTTTATACTTTATTTCTTTAGTTTCCGTCAACAAATTTAAGAAAAATTATCAGAACTCCAGAACGTCTACATGCGCTGCATATGTGATTTTTTTTGCTGAAAAAAATTATTTTGTAATTCATTCCCAATAAAACAGCAACTGAAGAAAATGAAGTATTGCTTAAAATCTGAAAAATAATTATGCATACAATATAATTGTTCTCAATTAAGAACACTGATAAACGATTAACCGAAAATTCATATAAAACGGAAAGCGAAATGCTACTTTGAAGTTTTCGTTCATTAGAGAACATTTTGCAAAGAAATATACATGATCACCTTTCGTGATGCATCAGATGAATCTTACAAACATTTTATTTTCGTTATATTTTAACATAAAGTTTTACTTCACATTCAACTAAAAACAAAATGATAATCATTTTGTTCTATATGCTATCGTTTTATACTTCCTTCATAAGGTACTTTATCTGCCAGTCGTTTCAGAGGTATTCCTCGATTTTTAGCCGTAATTTAGATAAATTTTAGATCAGCATCAAAATGTCGACAAGTGTAATGTCTTTCTGCTGTCCAATATGTAAAAGCGTTGCTACGACTGTGTTTGTCACCTACATCAGAAATCTTTTGTGGCTTTTCTGCGCGCTCAGTACAGTATTCAAAGGGAAAGCTATTAAGACTGTGTATTACACTAACAGCTATCCAAAGACTGTGTATTACACTAACAGCTATCCGAAGACTGTGTATTACACTAACAGCTATCCAAAGACTGTGTATTACACTAACAGCTATCCAAAGACTGTGTATTACACTAACAGGATTGTGTATTGCATTAACTGGTTGCCTCGGATGATTAGAATTTTACTAGATATCTTTTATCATAAGCGACTACTGTGATTTTAAAGTTTTTTAACACCTCGATTCATTAGGCTAACAACTAAAAATGTCCTTTAATAAGTCGATTTATTTGAATAAGATTTGATAAACCGAGCGAAAATTAAAGGCGTGCATTTATAGTAAGATTTCTTATGAAGCGATGAGATAGTGGTGTAGTTGTCACTATTGTCGTAGTCATTAAGGCATAAAATGCCATTAGCTTCATTCACACCTGTACAGCAGAGTTTAAGCCATAGCCAGGCAGGAAATTGCGTATGATGCAGAAAATAAAATTTTAAACTCATAAAAATATATTTTATTTAAATCTATCTTTGGATAGGACCTAACAAAATTTTGTTTTGATCTTAAATAAATTCAAATACGATGAAATGACATAAAAATTACACACTTTTTATGCAGAAAGCATTTTGTATTTATATGAGGTAATTTTGTATCTATATGTTAAAATATATGAGGTAAAATCATAATTAATGATGATATAAGTATGTTAACCTGTTCCTTTTAATAAGAATGTTCGTTTTGAAATCAGAAAATGGTATAAGAACTCCTTATACGACGATAAAGACTATAATACGTATTAAAGAAGCAATAATGAAAAGAATTTTCATATGGAGTTGTTTCTTATGCGTCGAATGCAGTTAATTAGACTTAGAACTAGTCGAATGCAGTTAATGAGATTAATTGCATATAAAATAAGAAAGGGACAACAAACTTTTTGAAATTTTTACACTTTTTCTTTACAAAACGACAATTAGAAGTTATACTAAAGTACATAAACAGTTAATGGCAACAAAGAATGTAAGACAGTATTTTAAGATGGATGCCTTGCTGGAGGGTTTTCTACGAGAAGCATGCATCACCCATGCTGCTGAGCAAGAAATAAACACTGAAGGACTATATTAAGAATTAGTAATGAAAATACAATTATTGTAAAACAAGATCAATAAATTAAAGGACTTTAAGACAATACAAATATTTAAAAAAACAGCCTTTAAAAACACCACGTATTAAATTTATTTTTTCGATTTAAAAAATGTATGAAGATTTTAGCAGGACAATTTACCATATGACGAGAAAAACCTTGGTAGAACGGTGGGCTTATTAATACGAGAAGTTAAAAAAAAACCAGTTATTTTCTTGTAAGTTAAGATAAAATTGTTGTAAATTATGTTAAAATGATTTTATTAACGTGGAAAATTGAAAAGTTTATCATATGACGAGAAAACACCTTGGTAGAAAGTAATTTGACTGTTAATTTCGACGGCGGGCTTATTAATATAAGAAGTTAAAAAAATTACACCCGTTATAACTATATAACACTTTCTATTCGCAAATTATGTTACAAACAAATAATTTTGGATGAAAATATTTCGAAAAACCAGTTACGTTCCACATCAAACAATGACAGACACTGAAAAGGCTCGTAGAACCCACATTAGAAGTTTCAACACAGCTTCAGCTATCATCTGCATCAACACTAGTGAAAAAGAGAGTTGACCTTGATGCTGGTATCCCATCAAAGAAGGCCCACGGGCAATATTTCTGCCTTCCACAAGCGTCCATCAATTTTAGCACAACCTTCGAGCAGCGGCGCAAGAATTCCTGCGAACAGCAGGTTTCCGTTTATGCCAAGGGGAAAGTTGAATAAATAAAAATACAGGTAAAAGGAGGATCCAACCGGAATGAGGGATCTATCCAACCACCTGGTGATGAAAAAATAGAAATGAACGTCTCGGGCTTGCTGAAGAACAAAAAGCGAAGAAAATTCAAGATCGAGGGGTACATTACTAAATACAAAAACCAAACACAAAGTCGCCTTTAGTGTTTTGTGAGATCATTTCTCCAAACTTTATGCATTCGCTTCAGATAATTCCGCGAGAAACTTTTAAAATTCTACACAAATATTAGGTTTATTAGCCTGGTATTGTCCCAAATTCAGAGGTTATGACAACTTGATTATAAAATTTGTATTAATTTTTTTGAAATTCAATCCTACCAAATATATATATATATAGAGAGAGAGAGAGAGAGAAAGCAATATGTTCAAAGGAACTAGTGGCTAAACCACGTGTTTAAAGTTGCAGTAATTTAGTGGCAATAGAAAAGTCAAAATTAATGACAAATTTTAAATTCAAATTCCAAAGATACAGCGAAGTATTAGACCATAAACGATCATAGCAGTAAGGGGTAAAAATAAAAAAGTCTTATAAAGACATTCCTTTGAGACATCATCCTACCTAATTTAAGATTTTCCTGAAGGTTTCTAAGTTTTTAAACATTTTGGCCTTATTAAATTGTACATTGGTATGTTCAGACACAGGATATATAATTTTTACATTTCTCGAGACAACCTTCGATGAAGATGGTATCAGAAATATAAAATTTTACTTTTTTAAAATTTTACTTTTGTATATCACTTTTCTCGATTTTATGCAGTAATTGTTTTCACTGCTATGGTCCGTTTTCCGATTCTGGTCTATTTTGCTGTTTCTTTGGAATCTGAATTTATATTTACTATTAATTCTGAAATATATTTAACGAACTTCAGTTCTGCACTCGAATGCAAAAAATAATTTTTGCCAACCAGCGAATGAGTAAATACTAGTAGTAATTCTTCTCACCTTCAAGTGCTAAAATCGGTATGGGTAGTTTTCTCACAATTTAACATGATATGAGCTAGGTCATCTCGGAAAGTCCTCTATGAAGGCATCTCTTCTAAGATAGCCGTAGAGTGATTCAGTCTAAAGATTTTCTACTTACGTAAACATTATTTATTCTTAATATGTGTTACATCCTTCGTAATTACTTAATACAACTACTCTTCGTTCTTTTATTTTTAGTTAAGTTAACGTAATAAAAAATTAAAAAAAGAAAATCTTGTAAAAGCGACTGAGGATTTTTCAAGCCCAAGTGCATAACGGAAGCATGGCATTCTGGCAATTGTTCAACAGGTTATGTAAAACCGCCTCATAGAAATGCTCAGTTCTCGAATGTTTTGACAGATTTCTCCTCTTTTATTTTAAACTTTTCTTACTGAAAATATGCAAAAGAAGAACGTCAACTATAATAAATGATTCTTCAGCACCAAAACTGACCTAATTTATCAGCTGAATTTCGTAAAGAAACTTTAATAATAGCTAGACAAAATAGCATTTTAAGTTTAGGTGTCAGGAGTCTGTCCTCTCTGGTAATATTTATGATTAAAAATTAATTAGTTTAATTAATAATTTCATCGTTACGCCAACCAACGTGGTGAGATTTCAACAACAATTTGCTGATATAATAAAATAATAATATAGAAAAACTTCAATACCTTGGATAAGGCCCCAAATTTCTAAATGAAATGGTAAAAACTAAATTTTACAAATTTTTCATTCTCCGGTTACGGAGAAACTCAGACTTATTAGGAATGAGGAGGGGGGAAAAAAAAGATAATGTAAATGATCCGCATAGTTTACTTTAACAAAGATGGACTTTGTGCAGTATAATAGTAAATATATGAAAGAAATTCAAAATAAAAAGGCCACAATTTGTTGCTGACTGCACTTTCGTTGGAGAGTTTCGTTCTAACGAAACTGCAGTCAGCAATACATAATCAAGAGTAGCAAATTAGACATCCTAGGCTAGTCTGCAATACATATTTGCTTATTTGTGATACTTTTTATTATTACGCTGAATTAAGGAACTGGTACTTGGCTAGCAGGCTTGGCTGAACCGCTGGACACTGGTAGTTTGGTCCGGGGCTCGAGTTTCGGCGAGTGGGCTGGTTGCACGGGCGTTTTATTGGTTTTCCCATGTGTAACGTGGATACGAGCCAGTTTTTCTTAAGAAAGACCTCCACGGGGCATCCCTCCCGTGTAGTGCCTAAGGGCGGAGCACGTAATAAGCAAGCAAAAAAAAAAAAAAAAAAAAAAAGCACCCAGTGCCGAGAACATCAGGCTTCGGCCGATGTATGTTTTGGTGCATATTTTGCTACATACATTTTGGTCATATTTTTTGGACCTCTCTAGGGTTATACCAATCCCCTTCTTGAGTCTACGGTCTTTTGGAACTTGTCTGACTTCGTCAGAATCTGGAGGAAAAACAACAACGCTGGACTCATCCATTTATTTACTAATACAGATGGACACATTACAAAAAACTCAGCTCATCGGCATTTGCTATTAAAATGGGTATTTCGTTTTAGTCTGATTTTATTTACTTTGCATTTCATGTGCTTACATTTGTATGTTAAACTCCTTCTACGGAACAGAAATAAGCATTTCAAAAAAGCAATTTTTTTTATTCTTCTTTGTCTCAAATTATCAAAAAACAAATCCTCATACATAATAAAAGCGCGTATTTTAGGCGTGCTAATCTGCTACTTCATTTCCATTCATTTCATTGGAAAGCGGAGAAAGTCTGAACATAGCGTCGTCTTCAGCGTTCCCAAATTACCCCACTACAATTAGACGATGCATATAAAAAATGACCTGCGAGAAGATTATGCAGCTTGCGTTTGGATAGTAGATAAGAAATATATTCAAGGGAGGGATCATGACTGCATAATAATTACACATCATACCTCAAACTCCCATTCATTACGGTTCTACAAACCTATAATTATAAAGCTAGTACCCCGAATTATAACCACTGCGTCAGCTATTATGTGGGGCTATCCAAAGATTATCTCATTTTAAATAGTATCTCTTCAGGAAAAACTAAAACGAATTTTGGATAACATACGAAGAAAGACAAAAATGTTTTGTGATAGCTAAGTGTTTGAAAGATATTTTGCCAGCAACAACTACTATAACAATCTACGCTGAAAGCGGTAGCTCTCTTGAGTTTTAACACATACGAATGGTCTTGTATTGCATTAAACACAGGAAGAAAGTTTGTTAGTTGGTTAAGCGGTTATGACTGAGGCACACTAGGCCTACTTATCGGAAGAATGCCTTTATGGAGGATTTTCTAAAAGAAATTAGCTCGTATTCATGATACATACGGAAACAACTACGAGAGCTTCATGCAGCCAGCCCACCCGCAAAGTACTGAAATCGAGACAACTGATTAGAAATATTTAGACTGAGACTATACACGGGATGGTTATCTGCCTAAAGGAAGGGCTGCCTTCGTAGAGGACTTTTTAAGGTAAATTGCTTCGTATTAAAGTTACGTATGGGAAAAGCCAAGGTCAGTAGTCAGACAAGGTTGTGCTCCTTCAAAATCAATACTGTCTCTTTCTGACGCTCGGGACACTGACGTAGCTTAGCGATCTTCTGAGTTACGTCAATTTACTCACAGAAGTGGAAGAAACTTTGCTTTGTGGCAGGACGTCGATGTGATCGTGATGGTTGACTGTGGTCGCGAAGAGCAAAGGAAAACCACGAAAAACGCCCATGCTGCCAACCCGTTTGCCTGGAATTAAGCCTAAGTCGAATTATCTTGACTGCTCGGTCGCTACTGGGCTTGGACTATTTAAAAGAAACTAGCTCCTATTCTCTCGGGGAAGACCACGAAATTTCCCATGCAGCCAATTCATTCACCAACGTCGAATTAACTGTATTCAGCGCTACTGGGCGAAACCGATACGAATAGTGGGAGAAACTACAGTTAACTCTTAATTTACTTGAAAAACTCTTAATTTATGCGGTCAATATTCGCAGTAGCGGATTCAAATGTTAAAAAGAAAAATTAATAATGATTTGCTTGACTCGGCGAATTTGTTTTTTAAAACAAATCATAACTAGGAATGTTTGGCTTCATGTTTTGCAGGCGAGCTGTCAACCAAAGAACCTGAAAGTTTGCTCTTAGAAACTTCGAATAAAAACTATGCTGGAGAATTTTATTTTTGATTGACAGGCTGTAATTCACATTACACGTGGGATTTTTCCTTTAGGGGGAAATCAGTAAACTTTGTGTACTACGAAGAAGCAAGAGATTCGATTTCTGAAAAGAATTCTTTGCGAAAAAAGAGGAGAAATCCGTTCCATCAAGTAACGGATTTTGTTTTGTTTCCACCCTCCCACCAACATAAAAAAAAAGCAAAGAATGGGTCTATTATATCTCAAAAAATTTGAAAGCAATACAGTGTTGCAATATCTTTTTTATTAATTTTATTAAAACTATCTGAAAACATTAATTATAACTTGATAATAATAGAACTATTAATGCAAGGTATGCTGTTCATATTCATAGCATGTGTTTTCAAAGTGGTTTGATACGCATCAGCCAAAATAAAACAGCGTTAAAATTTCACATCAAAGAACATGGATTCTACGTTCGAAAAGGAGGAATGAAACCGATCTTCCATAGTTCATCACAGCTGGTCATTTAATCACAAAACTACGGTTCTGCAAAAATCATGTATAAAAATATTTCAGTTAAATCTAGATTTCTTTGAAGCCTTTCACTTTCATAAAAAATTTACTTCTTTAGTTAATGCCATTAACTCTGATTCAAAATTCAAATATCTTAATTTTTTCATATTTCATTATTGCTTTCTTTGACATTACCGTTCATTTCTCTTTGCTACCTTTATTCATCTCATCAACAACATAGTTGTTTAATTAATTTCGTCATAAACATGGTTGTTTCTTCTCCGCAAAGATTTTTTTATTCCCGAAAAAAAAAAAAAAAAAAAAAAAAGACATATCGATAGTGTTTTATACCACATCTACAGATAGCGTGGATATTGACTTGATCTTAAATTCTACACTGGCGTGTATCTCTTTCATTCGTGCGAAACCATACTGAAATATAATGAGACATCAGCTATAGTATTTGAAAGCTTAACTTAGATTATTACTCTCATAACAAAGCATTTTTCCCCCCAAATTTTTAATTTCCAAAGTTTAACTCTTATTTAAGTAATATAATGCAATATAATGCAATGAATATAATGTAATCTGCATGGGCTAAAGTTACGATCTTAAGCTCCCGAGAACTTACTGAAACCAGGCACATCGACCAATAAAAGGACCTCGCACTCACGTGATACACGATCATACAAACTCGCAAGTGATCGTGAGGCAAGGAGGTTAGAATACATGGAGCTGGCGGCTCTGCTATCGCTTTACGAGGAACGCGAAGCCGGGGAAAGTAAGTAAGCCCACCAACAGAGGGCTAGAAAGCGTTGCCTTCAGGGAGCGATATGATGCCAAAACAATTGTACTTGTCATGTTTATATAGGGCTCACCCGCGGCCGAGCGGTAAAGTTGCTGAACACTGGTAGTTCGGTCCGAAGTTCAAATCCCGTGAACGGGCTGGCTGCATGGGCGTTTTCGTGGATTTCCCCATGTGTAACGTGTATACGAGCCAATTTCCCTTAGAAAATCTTCCACAAAGGCATCCATTCTCTTAGGCAGATAGCTCTCGAGGCTTTGCCATAATCCACACGTTTATATAGTGTGTTTCCGCAGATTTCAGGCGAGATGCGGCAGGGCAGCAAAATAAAATTTACAGTTCACAATATATTTTTCAGCATAAGAAAAATTTTAAAGATGCAAAAATATGTGACCAGCATTCACATAAGCTTCTAAACATTTTTTCCCGTGTAAAATATACAAAGAAAGATATAAAGTGCCCGAAATTGCTTTCATATTATTAATCATAAATATACTGCGCGTAATTGAAATCTGGCGAAGGTACAATATGTTAAAATAAAAATAAAATAATAAAAAATAAAATTAAAAAAATACTTGCAAAGGAGTTAGCATATAGTTGAAATACGACTTACTTTAAAGTGTAATCAATTACATTACAAACGTCATATTTTATTTGTATTTAACTTCATATGATTTTTTTAATTACTTACTTACTTTTTATTAAGAAGTATTTAATTTTTAACAAATTTTAATTGGATAGTAAGTAATAAACCGAAGAATAGCTATATAAATTTAATGGCTTCATTTTATCCTGACATCTGTGAGAAATTTGTTAAACTTGATAAATATGTAACACGAACTGCCATAAAATTAAGCTTGTTTATTGAAATCCTTATTTGAGCAATTTTAAATTTAGAAGTTTTAAAATAATTTTCCTTAATTACCACGCTGCACATACCTATATAAATCTTAAGTACGTGTTGAGAAAGGTTAAATATTACAAAAAATAGTAATAAATGATTATATTAAAACAAATGCATCTCCATTTTCAAAAATAATATATAAGGATACGTAAAAAGCCATATCTATTCCATGAAGAAAATATTTTTAATTAATCAATATAATATAATGCAATATACTGTAATGAATATTATGTGATGTAATATAATGTAGTCTGAGTTAAATTTTTTCAATTCTAACTTTTTAAATAACATCTAAAGGAAAAGGCATGATCAGTAAAAAGTGCCACAGAAAGACGGTTAGGACTTGTAATCCCATTGCAAAGGAAGAGTATCTCCATCATGCTTATAAGTCTTTTTGAATTTAATATCGTATTTAACTAATTTTGTTAATTATAAATTACATTTAAAAACTGCGATGGAAAATAGCACTAAATTTAACAACTGCCCATTTTTTTATTTTTTATTTTTGATAATATACCGCTGACCCGGGAAACTAGGTGAACTTTTCCTGAGTAACATACGCTAAAATTGGCAAAATGCACCATCTCCCTTTTATGTGGGTTCTATTCTTGGTACCTAGTCAAAACGTTGACTAGATACCAAGAATAGAACCCATATAAAAGGGAGTAATGATAAAAGAGATAATGATTTTTCATTATCTCATATAAAAGGGTATAATGATTTTTCGGTGATTGTCTACAGAAGCTCTCTCATCTGCTTTACTCGCCCACCAGCGGCCGAGCGGTAAAGTCGCTGAACACTGGTAGTTCGGTCCGAGGTTCGAATCCCGCGAACGGGCTGGCTGCATGGGCGTTTTCGTGGTTTTCCCCATGTGTAACGTGTATACGAGCCAGTTTCCCTTAGAAAGTCCTCCACGAAGGCATCCGTCCCCTTAGGCAGATAGCCCTCGAGGCTTTGCCGTAATCACACACACACGCAAACACACACACACGCATCTGCTTTACTCATGGAGGTAAGAAATGACCTCCTCCTTACTTCCTACCTTCATGGCTTTACTCTTTCTAAACCCCATATACTAAGGGCATGCTTTTCCCGCATTTTTGGCTTAACTTTGACTGCAAAAAGGCCATTTCCATGCATTCTAACCTTGTCATGAGCCTACTTCTTTGGCGTACCTCCAAGTATCGTATCACGTACCCCACCAGACGATGACTTCAGCGTGATAGTAACGCCGACAGTAACCCCTTCCCGCCGACGGGCAACTGTTCAGAGTGGGGACTAATAAAAAAAGTGCAGGTGCACGCCCTTTTTGGTAACCTGTGCTTCTTTCACTAGAATGCTAAGTTAGTGTTCATCTCTGTAACTAAGTTCAATAAAGAATATTTCACCCCGAAGCATTCTATTCGTTTTATACTAGAAAGAGGGTAAAGTGTATTATTGCATGAACAAATCACGTCAGTAATCAACGAGTGCTTAAATTAAATCAGTTTAATTAAGATTATAATTGAATGAAATCATTTCAGATTTGGACTTCGGCGATCAATGAACAATTAAACTTGCATAGTTGGTTTGGCTATGCCACAAAACCAGATATGGTTATTATGCAACCAGACACTGAACTAACAACTCACAAGGCCAAAATCCGCCTAAACATACTCGGAAAACGAGATCCAATATAAATACATACTCAACAATTAAACTGAAACCGACAGTTAGATTTACATCAGACGAAGAAGAAAGCAACAACGACCGGTCAACCTTCGTTATGGAAAGTAATTTAGGACTACATGGCATTTATTTTTATTCGAATCTCAGACTGCCACAGAAGTGAATATCTTATCCTCCCGAGAGCATTCACTCGGGAAAATGGGTACAGAAGCTTAGCAATAATTCTTTTGAAGTGTGAGGCTGAGTAAATTTTGAAATGCAATTTGAAATCATCGTAGATGCCGCAGAAGTTTCTCTCATCACAATATATAGTAAAAGCAGCAATACCGGAAAGAGAAGCATAAAAAATCATGTTCAAAATAGTGCTTTCAAGGACAAAATGCCGACCAGTGCTGGCCAGTAAAATACACCTCGCAAAGTATAAAAAAAGCGAAATCCTAGACATGCACACGCTCCGGATTGTAAGGGCATAAAATGTGGCGTTATTATCTCGGTAGAATGAAAAAAAAATTAAAAAATTTAAAAAAACGCCAACCAAACTATGTTCGCCTTTCTAAAATAGCGAAGTATACGAAATGTTTGTTTTATTCGAAGATGGAGGGGTGGGAGAAGGGAAAGTAAGTTCACCTGCTGGCTGTCAGTCTGTCCTTGAACAATAAAAGGGAATCTCGCAGTAATGCAAAGAAGGAAAAAAAATTGCAAAGTAAAAGTTTAAATCGTGAAAGACATGCAACTAGATAATTTTGTTTACCTACCTTACAGAATAGTAATAACAAAAAATAAATAAATGAATAAAATAAAATTTTAAAAAAAAATCTACTCGCCGGCACTTTGAATGCAGGTATTTCGTGTAGAAATGGCGCTAGAGTAAGGAACCATTCCGCGTGAGAACAGTACTTTGTAACTCACTTTTTCGCAAATATTAGATAAAATAAAGGTATATAACCAGCTTAATATTTGGATTTTTCCTTTTTAAATGCAAATGTTTGCTCAGAGCTCAGTTTTTCAAATTAGCAGTACCGGAGCCCTATGGAAGGTTATCAGGAAAAGAGAACAGTAAACAAATAAATAAATAAAATTTTAAAAAAATAAATAAAAATCTGAAAGGTTTCAGATTTTAAATTACGTCCAAAGGGTCGTTTTTTTAAACATTTTGTCTGTTACCTTTATTTGTTAAATATTACATTCTTCGCACTTAAACCATAACATTCAGTTAAGAGCAGTATCGCAAAATAGTTTTAAATTGAGCATATCCCTTTAGAATTTCCGATACAGAGTCTAGCGCGCTGGAGATAAAAATGTTTTTTCCTGTACAACGTTGCCCCTGCTCGCTTTGAAATCCTTGAATTTGTTAATCAAAAATTCATTAAATTTTTACAAAATATGAAATCGATAATAAAACAAATTCCAAATTTGGGCTTCCACATGCCCATATTCGTAGTAGGATTACGTCATTCAAAATTCGATGGCTCTATGTACCGTTGTTTTATCACAATGCGAGAAATATACATACATTTATGCAGATTTTTCATTATTTAATTTCTTCAAATATAATGCAGGACTCTAACATTTGGTGGCAACAGTTTGAAAAGTGAAACGGACATTTGTAGTGAAACAACGCAAAATCTCAAAACGAAAACAATAGTCCTTCAGGAAATAAAACGTAAAGATATAAATAAAAAATAATAAATTACGTTAAATTAATGAAAATAGTTAACTAACCTCTGATAGTGACCAATACCTCTGAAAATATAAAGATCGGCATTGACAATTATATTATTTTCTATTTATTGCGATGAACTCTGTAATGCAACTGAGATGATCAAACATGCAAAATTAGCAAAGCAATAGCCTTGTGTTTGAGAAGATTTTAATTAAGACTGTCGATTTCGAGGACAAACAGGATTAAGAGGGACAGGCCCCTCTTAATCAAAGCAAAGATATTTTTGTACCTGTTTGCCCTCGAAATCGATAGTCTTGACTAAAATCTACGCCAATCACAAGGTTGTTGCTTTGCTAATTTTATGTTTTACTTTAGCGCGTTGCTCTTCTGTCTTGATTTTATCAAATACGTATTGAGGTGACCACTAAATTGTCTAATTTCGTGACTGATCTAAAATACATTATGTCAAACTTTCTCAAACCCATGGTTGCATGTACCACTAATGGTAGATTACGTTACTTTTGGTGAAATAATTTTAAGACAGATTTAAATTAATTTAAAATAGCTCCACATTTAGTATATATACTTTTTATTCCTTTTTTGTAGTACATAAATAACAAAAGCTTGAGAAGCTCTGCTTTATGTACTAAAAAACCAAGGAAGTGCATTTCTAGTTGCTATACTAACAAAGCTATTTTGTTACAAAAACAATAGTTAATTATTTTGGAATCGCTAATTTTATTCCTACTCAGGTCCAAGGATTTAAGACTGCTGAATGCTGGAAGTTCGATCCTAGACGAACAGGCTAGCTGTATGGTTGGTTTGCGTGGTTTTTCTCATTTGTTACGTTAATACGAGTCTGTTTCTGTCAGAAAGTCTGCCAGGAAGGTATCTCTTTCCTTAAGTAGATAACCTTGGTCTAGAGCCTTAACACGTTGAGCGCGGCGCCGAGTTTGCTGTCCTTTCCGTTCAGCCGGCAGCGAGCTAAGCCATATTTTTGTTTAGAATGTTTCAATACATTTCATTAAAACTAAATTTGATCACATTTCATTGAGACTATATTTATTTTTTAACTTTAATACTGTCGGTCCCGCGGACCGACGCCAGCCAAACGAAAATTCCAGTGCCGGTCCCCAGGGACCGACGCTGGTAACACAGAAAGTTCACTGCCGGTCCCCGTTTCCTGTCAGGGCAGCCGATAACACATGGCTTGTTAAAAATTAAAGTGGCGCTAAGATAGTTCATTGAAGTTGCCCCAATCAGTCGCGTTATTTCGAAGATGACAGTCCATTGCATGAAAATTTTTTAACTTTCATAAATATTAAATGATCAACCTTAGATCAGCATATTCCAATAAATCTTAGTTAAAGAGGTCTGCGAAACGAAAAGCGGATGCATTAAATTTAGAAAATTTAACTTTCAAAAACATTAAGTGATTAACCTTAGATTAACATAGTCCAATAAATTTTAGTTTAAGACGTCTACGAAACAAAAAGTAAATGCATTAAACTTAGAAATATAAATAAAAGTTACTAAAGCTACTGCTGGTGATCTGTCGTAAAGAAGTTGGAGGGAGAGTACAACACGCAGCTTCTAGTAATAAAATTGTTGATTTACTTTATGCAGTTCAAACCGTGGTTAACTAAAAGAGAAGATGTGAAATAGGTAGAATTAGTTAAACATTTTAGTTAGTAGCGAGTTTTTTTAAATATGTTAAACAAAATTTAATGTAAATTATTTTTTTATTCTCGTCCAAATTACATATAAATATATATTTCCACATTACATATAAATTTTCTAGTATTTCGGAAAAATGATAAATTAGTTAATAAATTTTGTAAGTTTCTATTTCTCGTCTGTATTCTTCGTTAATTTATTTTTGTAATTAAATCGCAATTTATTAACCTAATGGCATTAATAATTCACTATGCCACAGTTCTACTTTAATATATTTTTCTCTGATTTTAACAGCCTGGAATAGAAAAAAAATCCATCATGCAGATCCATAACTGTCATTGCTGATAGTTATTTTTTCTAAGCCGATCACCTCCGCAAAAGACCGAATCATCTAGAAATGGGGTTGGTGGTCTTAGAGCATTTTTTCGCAGCCTGTTTGGCCCCATGCACCCCCTTTCGCCATCGCGAAAAGATCATTTTCACCCCTCTTTTAAAAACGTTGAAAAATACATATATAAATTTACTCAGATTTAATGTTTTTTAATGATTTTTAATGTGTTTTATATATTGAACAATAAAAAGGAGTAGAAGATGTTGATAAATAACAAAACTTGAATAACAATAGTTTTTTTTATTATTATTATTTTCATGAATCAAATAGCTAAATAAAAGGTTGACCGCATTCTCCCTGAAAATTTCAAAAATTCCCCATAGGGGAAATAACACCTGCTTAATAATCCCTGTCTCACAGGGTGTCCCAAAATCCCAATGATTGGGCTCTTTTCTTGTAAGTCTTTCATTTTATGTATTCAACACGCTGTAGCCTACCAGCGGCCGAGCGATAAAGTTGTTGAACACTGGAGATCGGTCCGAGGTTAGAATCCCGCGAACGGGCTGGCTGCATGGGCGTTTTCGTGGTTTTCGCCATGTGTAACGTATATACGAGCCAGTTTTCGTTAAAAAGTCCTCCACGAAGCCATCCCGTCCCCTTTAGGCAGAAAATTTGCCGTAATCACATAAACCAACAAAAACAACAACACGCTGAACCGTAACCAACTGCTCATTGTTATTTTCCTTTACAGACGGTGCAGGGAAAAAAAAAAAAAAAAAAAAAATGGAAGCAAGCTATAATTTATAAATATTGATCTTGTATACGTACCTCTGTACCAAAATAAGGTATAGAATTTTATAAAGACAGTTTTATTGCAATGGATGGCAGGATTCTACAAATATCTAATTTCTGTATTGTCCCCGTAGGACTAAAATTGTAATTAGTAGAATATTTATTACGCTTTCATAAATTAAATACAAAAAAATTACAGAGGGTAGATAAAATAAATCTTCTTAACGCTACGCCAGAAAATTATTTTTAAATTTTATTATTAATTTTTACTTTCATTTGCAGACGAAAGAAATTTTACACCTAAAAAGCAATTCCTTTCAAAGAACATAAATACTCCTGTTTCGAATACTTTCTCATTATGCTTTTGCCACTATGTAACAAGAATCGCTTGTAAGTCAATCATCCATGTCTAGATTCACACAGCTGGTAACGCTGTTACAATGATCAGACCGATCTCGTAACGTTTTAATCAACATCGTCATGCTTCGATGGTATCAAGGTAAGCCCTGTGTGTTGATACTAGAAACATGGATATAGAAGTTAAACATCAACAAAGATTACAAAAGCCGTGTTAAATACTGTTAACAACGCGATTATCAGAGACTGGCTTTTAAATCCTTAAAAGACTACTAAGAACCCGACAATTTCCATTTAGCTAATTAATGTATATATATATATTTTTAACATAATGACTCTATCAGGTAGATATTTTTCATTCTATAATATATTTCTACAAGTACTCACATGTTTTAACGACATTTACAAACTAAAGCAGCTACTTAATTTAGTATATTTACCAACCAATTTAGAAAACACATAAAAAAACATTACTCAGTTTTCTTACATTAATTAGTGAAATCGGAAGAACTCATTGTGTTACATTTTTTTTTCTTAATAAAACTTTTAGCATTTTAGTAGAAGCTTTTTAATGAAACATTTTTAACCACGTAACAAGTTTTTAACAAGAATAACGGCTTTAGTAAAACAACTGTTTAATCTTAACAGACAGACTTTTTTTTTTAAAATAACAAAACTAAATAAAATAAGTATTATTCCTTTTAAACTCCGGCTGAATTATGATTTACTGATTTGTTGCTTTCTTTCAATTTAAACCATGGCGTATGTCGATTAAAACCATGTTGCTACAAAACAGTTTTTTTCATTGCAAAAATTCTGTTCCTTTGGACCATGCGCGCCTACTAAATTATAGTTTATTTGTCGTTGTGTTGTGACTCTGAATTGGCGCTTCTTTTTCAAAGCAGAGCTGTATAAATAATTATTATGAAATTCTGATCTTCTTTGGACACCGAACAGTATCCAGACCTCCCCAGCCATCAATTTAGAAGCAAAGTCCTTCAATATGTTCGGCCCACCAGCGGCCGAGCGTTAAAATCGCCGAACACTGGTAGTTCGGTCCGAGGTTCAAATCCCGCGAACGGGCTGGCTGCATGGGCGCTTTCGTGGTTTTTCCCCATGTGTAACGTGTATACAAGCCAGATTCCCTTAGAAAGTCCTCCACGAAGGCATCCCATCCCTTAGGCAGATAGCCCTAGAGTGCTTTGCCATAATTAAAATAAACAAAACCTTCAATGTGTTCTCTCCCCGTCAGGTACTTATCTCTTATGGAGAAATTTCTTTACGGTCGCATCACAGGTCAGGCTCTAATGGAACTCTCTCAATAACTGGCAAAAGTAAGGAAAACTATCAACTGCTGCAGGCTAGTATACCGACCAAAGTATCCTAATCCTCTTTGACGTCATGATTTATTTATTCTTGAGCACAGATCTGTAGATATTGAACGGTTTCTTGACCGAGATACAACAGGTATTTATTAAAATGTTTAAACTAAATAACAAATATAAATATGTTATTAATGATTCATCCATATTTTGTGTTAAAACTTTTTGTGTTAAAACAAAATTATTAATTATTTAATAATTTTATCGACACGACTGGAATTCCAGAACAGGAATTCTATAACAAAACTCTGAAATTTTCATTCCAGAAGCAAATTGATGACTTTTCCCCCTAGATGGCTGGTGATTATTTTATCGACTGTTCTAGGACAAAGATTTTCAGACTTTCTGTCCAGGAGAAACTTTTGAAAACTTCCCCACATTGCTGCATGGAAGTATATTTTCAGTAGGGCAATGCTCACGGAGGTTATCTGCTAAAGAGAAGGGATGGCTTCCTGGAGGGCTTTCTAAAGGAAACAAGCTTGTATTCATATTGAACATGGGGAAAACCATGAAAACTAACCCATTCAGCCAGTCCGTTCCATAGGGGATTGAACTGGGTCAAACTCACAATATTCAGAGGTATTAGGTCACTGGTGGGACCCATTGCACGGAAGGAGTGCCTAAAAATACGAAGTCTACAGCGACAGATATATTAGGCTGATCAGTAATATGTAGATATAATAATCTAGCAATAACTCTACGCGTGTCCTTCATGCCTGCCTCCAACGATATATATACATGTTCACGTATTGCATGCATGTATGTATGTATGTATGTGTGCGTGTGTATACATACACATATATACGCACACGCATCCTTTCAGAATCCGATCCCGATAGTAGAAGAGTAACAAATAAAGTAACAACTCGTCTCGAAACATTTCGATTCGGGGAGGGGGGACCAGGAAAGTTGTTCATCTTCTGCAAAACATTTTGAATATTTGAAAATAAGTGACTTTAAGATTTTTTTTAATATTTAAAACGCGATGATAAATTTTTTAACAAACTTTTTATAAAACAGCTACAGAACCTTTGCAAAAGTTTCGTGGAGTTCAGATTGAATATCGCTGTTACAGGATTCTGAGCAATGAATCAATGCATGGTAGCTGTAATCCTAGCTGTCATGACTCAGCTCTTTCTAAAACTGCTTTATTATCTACAACAAATGCATAAGTTATGGAAACTGAAAAGAGGATTCGTTTAGAAATTTTAAATTTCACATTATTGACCATTTTAGCAGCTTAAGCAAAATGGACACTATTTAAAAAGACTGGAGCTCAGCTTTAAAAAATTAAAAAAGGTAAAATAAATTCCTCTTCCCCATTTCAAGCACTGTCTATAATTAATTTAACCGCTACGTTTATCTGACATCAGTTTGAGCTTTTTATATCGAGAGATTAAATGAAACAGAGAACAGAAAAGTCAAGAAAAAGTTTCGCTATCATAATGAAAGCTGCTAGTGACTTCAAAAGACTTTTTCTCTAAATTCAAAACGAAGGCCCAGTGTCAACTAATGAGAGAAAAAAAAAATCCTGAATAATCCTCCTATCACGAAGCTGAACGAATTCGATGGCAGATCAAACAAAACCGCTCGTTGTAACCTTTTTCTTGTTCTTCTTTCCCTCTCTCTAGCTCTTACATGACTTAAGCAGTCTACTTCAACAAAATGAAATCCATTAGGACGTCAAGGATACGGGCTTACTTTCTGACATGTGTCAAAGCAAAATTTCGCCAGATTGAGAAATTTCACTTTCTCAGGAGATATCTGCTGCTGAAACCCTCAAATTCTTCCTCTCTATATTGTATTTCATCATCCTGATGATATACTCCACACAATGCAAGAGTTTAGTTCTATGGCTACAATTTTTTGTTTAATTACAGCTTAAAAGGTTTGACACGTGAGCCGTTTTCGTGAAATAATCATGCATCTATGTCATTATAATTATGCAGGTACATTGTTCAGTCACTAACAATTGCCAGTCGTCTGGGATTGGAATACGAAGACTATTTAAGTCACGAAATTCGCCAGGGCGAACTGGTTATACAAAGGAATTGAGATGATGAGTGCTTTTCAATCGGAAAACTCCTTGGTTATTTAGAACTTCGATAACGCTCGGAATATTCCACAAAATGATTTGACATCAAAACTGTTTATTGGGGATTTCAGGTCGTATAGGTCAAATAATCATTTTCACGTACTTGATCACAGGAAGGACGTTAAAATAATATAATTGATGAAATAAAATGGATAGCACGATAAAAGTAAGAAGAGGCCGAAGCCATTAAACATTAAATAACTTTTCTACACAACAAAGGCTATTGTGGAGCAAGCGTCGATGGTTGCGAAATCGAAGTACTGTTTGAGATAAACCATTTTTCATAACAAAAATTAGATTGAAGGTTTCATGCAATACACAATGCCGAAGACCGTTTTTCTTCTCTTTTTCAAGTAAAAAGAATATTGCAAGTTGACTACTCAACGAATGTACATTAAATAGTTTATTCTTTCCAACATTATGCGTTGCATAACATAGAACCTCATCATCAACAACACAACAACCCACAGTGAATTCGAGGTTCCTTCAGAACGTTTTTCCAGTATGTCCTCATTTTCTCTAGGGTTTTCACAATTCTGAATATACATGGGCTTAAAATAATTTTCAACGTCCTCTAGCAATCAAAACTTGAATCTTCCACGAGTTCTGCTTCTTGTAGGTTATCGTTAAAAATTTCAGCAGTTACTGATTTTCCTATGTGAGTTTTTGTAATATGTTCACTAATCTCATTCTACTGACTGTAATATATTGTATAAAATTACCATCTTTATAAATCCCTTATATTTCATAATTAAATCTTTTTTTCCAAGTAATGTCGAATATTTTAAAATTTTCTGAGCTAAATATTTTTCTTGAACATTCCCCTCCCCCCCAATTTTATTTTTATTTATTTATTTATATATTTTTTGCGTGTGAATATGTGTGTTAACTTAGCGTCCAGGTCTCTGATGCAT
The DNA here is from genome assembly GCF_044657685.1 of Stegodyphus dumicola. Lineage (NCBI taxonomy): Eukaryota > Metazoa > Arthropoda > Arachnida > Araneae > Eresidae > Stegodyphus > Stegodyphus dumicola. The sequence continues at coordinate 149,529,832 of NC_140781.1, read as the reverse complement.
ATGCACGTTTCGTATTATAGACTCTGATGCACGTTTCATATTATAGTCTCATAAACAGTATTTTTGTTATTCTGTTAATCCCGATTTTAGAATTATACGTCACGTGCATACGAGCCAGTTTCCCTTAGAAAGTCCTCCACGAAGGCATCCCTACCCTCAGGCAGATAGCCCTAGTGTGCTTTGCCATAGTTAAATAAACCAAACCAAACCAAACCGATTTTAGAAATTTTCGAAGATCATTCATCGAAGGCCATCAATTAGCAAATAAGATTCTTCTCCGTATTCAATAGCAATATCATTACTGCAGTCGAGTCCTAGTCCACCAGGATAAAGGGTTCAATTCTCCACTCTCTAAAAATGATCTAGTCTTGAAATCTGAAGAACATCCTACCTACATGTACGTATTTTAAAGAATATACGCTTATGTAAGTATACTCTACGCATTTCAAGCCACTAATGTTAAACCCGCAGAAACTGTAACAACAGACAACAAAAAGTCCCACCAGTGGCCGAGCGGTAAATTCGCTGAACAATAGTAGTTCGGCCTAGGTTAGATTCCAGACTTTTTCCTATGTGTAACGTAAAGGCATGCTTTGCTATAATCAAATTAACCGAGCCAATCAATATGGTGGAAAAAATGTAAAAGACTGGGTCTACTGTGTCTGACTCCTCATGGCGCAAAACTATTTCATAAATACATTTTTCTTAACATTTGTTACGTAACTCACGAATAGCAAATAGACAGTTGATATGTTACGCATTAAACATTTTTAAATGCAGAAAAAAGCTTTAATATTATGCAACCTAAAAAACCATTTGCTTCAAATTTAAGCCTAAATAAATGTCGTTAACATAATTTAATTACTCTTTCCTTGTTTTTGTTTATTAATCGAGCATAGCAAAGGATGCCAAGACTTCTCTTTTTTTTCTTAAGATATATTCAATTGCACTGTTAGGAATTTGAATGGCACTGTAACACTGTTTTTTCTTAAGGTATATTCAATTGCATTATTAAGGTATATGCATAAAGTACGTTCATTTGGATTGCAAGAATTTTATCCTTCCTCGCTGCGTGCTTTTGTGGTGTAAGTGGTAGCCCGTTCGACTAGCCTCGTAAGGTTAGGAATCCTGACAAATAGCTGATGTTTGCTCAACAGGATCTCTAAAACAGTATTTGTACTAAAATGCGCTATTTAGCATTTAAAAAAACTTTGTTTAGATACTATTGTCTTCTTAAATTCTTATTGCATTAGCAGAGCTGTATTTTGGCATAAAGCTTCCACGGATCAAAATTAATTCAGTTGAAAAGTCAGCGATGTGAGTAAAATTATTCATTTTCTTGCCGAAATGAAATTAAGCTTTGATTTTATTTTAATATCATTTCACAATTTTATGACTTGCATTGTGGTGTGATTATCTCAAACACGTGAAGTGCGTGAATTTGCAAATTTTACTCCTTCCATCTGTATGCAAATTCTACGTTTTTTTCTTTTTATGCACTGCTTTAAAGAGGTACACATTTTCTAAATGATAAATATGAGATAAATATTTTGTAGAAGCGGTAAATATTTTTCTCATCATTAAGCTAAAACTTGAGATGGATATTTCTTGAAAAGCATCGGTTTTGTAGATTCATGACCTTGAAATAATGCGGGCAACATAAAAAATAATGCAAAATGTTCAGGCATTTTTTATAATTTTTTTTTGTTTTGTTTAGATGAAGTAAATCATCACTAATTATTTTCATAATCTATTCAATAATTTAATTTGTATTCAATAAACGTGTATAAAACTTTTCCTTGGTTGAGAGAACATCTCAAATAATTTAAAAAAAAATAAGTTGTCAGCATCTTTCTTCAGTCGTACCTAAAATATCAGAAATTATTAGAATTTTCAGCTCTTAAAAATAAACATTTCTTATGAAATTCCTGCAGCATTTCTAAAATAAAATAAAATCAAAGTTGAATAAATAAATAAATAAATCTTCTTTTCCCAAGTCTTCAGGAACGTATACATTGATAGTTTTCTTACATTTAGGCTATTTTCCATCACAATTTCCCAGTTTTGCCAAACAGCACCCATGAGAATGGAATCCGAGGGCTTCGTACAGCTCTTTCTCCATGTTAGGTTAACTTATTTGGATAGACAAAGCACAGAAGGGCTTTGTGTCGAAAGGAAGGGATGCGTTTATGGAGGACTTTCCAATGGACACTGGCTCATATTCACATTACACATAGAGAAAAACAGGAAAAGCCAGCTCATTCGTCTGGGTACAAACTACGAATAAGCAACAGTTCTTAAATCGTTCAGCCACAGGTAGGTCTCTTTTATGGCTTTCCAAGCGGAGATAAAGAAAATTCAATTTAAGAAGGAATTAACATCATTAGTTTAAGCTCAGTTCAGGATATTTACAATACAAAATTCCACATTTAATCCTACTCGTTCTTGGAATTTATATGAGAAAACTTCTGCTTGTGTATAGAATAGCATTTTCATTAAATACCAAAATTTGGATATTAATTTGACAAAAAAAATTAGTGCGGAATTTAGCATCAGAAAGAGAACTGAAGTAACTACAGTAAAATAAAAAAATAAATAAATAAATAAATAAATAAAAAAAACTGTTGCGTTCGATCAACCCCATGCAGATGTTATCGAATTAAGAAGTCACCTTCGAATTTTAAGCCTCACTGCCATTACAATAGCAGCAGGTTTGTTGCTGTAATATATCAGTTTTGTGTTCTTACGCAAGAAGTGCAAGGCCTATAAGAAGGATCACTGGGGTGTAAAAATTTTGCTTACGTTAAGAGGGAAGAAAAAAGTCGACAAGAAAGAAAATGGCAGAAATCTGAAAAATTCTGCTAATGACAGAAGAATTAAAGGTCTTTATACCAAGGACAGAAAAAAGTTCATCCCAGAACGTCCGATGTTGACTGGGAGACGATGACGTTTCTGAAAATTTGAGAACGGCAAAGCTAATTCTACAGGTATTATATTAAAAGAATAAATTTTTTCCTAAAGTTCTGAGAAGGGGAGTGTGTGCCTATCTTAGTTTACAGTGCAATCAGAAATGACTATGACAAGCACAAAAACAAAGGACATAAACAATGGATAGATGAGATCAGTGTAGTCAAGCTTCATTTCTGCCGTGTTTTTTCAAATTATTTGACCTCAACGGAAGACTGTTATATTCACCTCAGACCGCAGTTTGACGGATGAGATTCCTTCGTCATCAACAGATTTCATGGAATTTTTACCATTTCCTGGTTTCTAATAACATAAACTAAACTTTAGTACCATTGATTTAGTCGAAGTTCCATCGACTTTGCGCGTGGGAAAAATCAGATTGATGATCTGCAACAATAACGCTGGTATTCGTAGGGTCCAATTAACTAGCTCTATGTGTCATTGCTTTTATTACCTTTGATGATATGCAACAATAACGCTGGTTTTAGTAGGATACAGCTAACCACCTTTTCGCGTCATTGCTTTTATTATCTTTACTTTGGATTTGATTAATTACTAAAATTTTTCTCACCATTGTGCTTTAGTTACACCAACCATAAAAGCACTAATTTTATGACAGTTTTTTCCTTCCCAAGAACAAACAGCAAATCTGACCTCAACCAACTAGAAGGATGATACATTACAGTTGATATTCCCCCAGAATAGAATATAATCACCAGCAAGAATTTAATGAGCTTCTTATGCACCAATACAGATTCTTTTTAATGCATTTTAAGTCGGTTTGTTAGCATAGTCACACTTTGTTTGGTTAAATAAGTTTCGTTCGGTATGCTTTTTTTTTTTTTTTTTTTTCTCGTATTACAGTTACCGGACTGATGCTTTTTAACACTGAATTCTGCACTGAAGATTTTCTTTTAGATGATGTGCAAACATTTGGATTTGTTAAGAAATAGCATTTTCTATAAGCATGTTAATTTTTGAAAAGCATGAAAATATATCTAAAAGTGCTCACAAATTGGACCATCATTTTAAATTGTTAATTAGTTTTATCGATTTTGAGAAAACACAAGAAGGCTATCTATCCATGTATGTATCAGGAAAAAGTTCGCTGCTGTTCCATAAAATATGAAAAAGGCATTTAATAATCAGTTAACTCAAATTTAAGAGTAGTTTTTTGGACATTATAACTTTTTTCAAATTAATTTTTTAGATAGCTTGGTGAACTTATTGCTTACTTGCGGTGATTATCTACACCCTTTTCCCCAACATAGCTAGTGTAAATTTCTCAGAGCACATTAAAAATAATAATAATAAAAAAAAAACAAGAATACCATCTTCTTGCTATATTCCTTACATTATGCTTGATATACTATGAAATTTCCAACTACCTCCCTTACCATAAACACTCGATTGGAGTTGATACATTCATGGATAACATACTGGACTTGATGTTTGATAATAAGCAATGCAGAAACAAAGAGTTTCCATAGTTTATCATTCTAAACGCGAATTAAACAAGTACGAATGTCATTAATGCTGGTAATTCCCTCCCCCCCCCCATTTTGAAGAATCTTGACATATATGTTTTATTTAAAAATATTTTTGTTCTCCAGAAATAGGCAAATTCAAAGGAAGTAACGTATAATTATTTCACGGAAACACTTATTCGCTTTTAAATCATACGCTACTTGTTTCACTTTTAATAGCTATAAAAGAGTGAATTAAGGGGACAGTGGACGATGCAGCAAAAATCGACCAAAAATTGGAAAATAAAAATTTCATATGATAATATTCTTCAGTTTTAACTCTATCGTCTACAAAAACCTTCTTTAAAACTTTCTTTAACCTTCTTTAAAACCTTCGGTACTTTTCCGTTTCGCCGGCGCAAATCTCGCCAAGCAGACTTTATTGGCGACAACATACAGTATACACATAAAAATTTTTAAAAAATGTTAGTTCTAAGAATTCTTTTTTTTGAAGACAAACATTTTAATATCGCTTAAAATTTTATAAAAAGCCAATAAATAAAGACAATAAATTTGTAAAAAGGTATTAATTTAAGAATTTTACTATACTTTTATGGTTCAACATCCTGATTCGCCGGTTCATATCACGTGACCCCAAGCGATTTCATCTCACGTAAACTACTCTACAAAAATCTAATGCTCTCAGTAATTATCTACATTAATTTCAAGTTAAATCTTAATTTGGAACACAAGTTTAAATGCAAGAAATATTTCAATTCGTACGAATAGCTTACTCAGAAATTATGTAAAACTGCAGTGCTTTACTTCGCTAATGCATTCTCATTAGAACTGATGAATTTAACCCTTGACTTTACCTTTTCTATATTTTCGGCTTCGGGTAAGCGCTGTGATTGCATCCTAATTGACTTAATTACCGAAAATGGCCTTAGACATAAAACTGAACTATCTGATAAAAATTCAATAATTTCAATACTGGCATGTAATGAGTAATTATATGCCAGTATTGAAAAAAAACAATCAATCTGGTAAGAAAAAGCTGCGACTTGTTTTGAAAATGAGGCGTAAAAGGTTACCAGCGAGAATATTCCGTTTTGCATCGGTTGTACCATTATTGGCGACTTTATCGCTTGCGCCGGCAAAACGGAAAAGTACCAAACCTTCTTTAACTTATAAGCGTTTGAATACGCTTGTTTACCTTTTTTGTGACATTAAAAGGGTAAACAAACATTTCAGAAACATTATTTTAATTTACGCGACAATATTTTTACTGTTAGTAAGATATAAATGTGTAAGGTTATGAAGACTGCAATTTATGCAATTTCTTTTCACGGATGAGTTACCCAAACATTCTAAATACCCAACAGATGTCATATAATTTTTTTTTGAAAGTGTAGCATTGCTAAAAATATGAAACCTAAATCTCATTCAATGATGAAAAACAAATCAACAGTAAATGTTTTATCCAAAATATTGCCGGTGTATCAATGACTAGCCAGTAATCAGCTTTTAGCATGATCCATATCTGAAAAAATACAAAACACTAACGAGAGTTTACATAGCGACATTTGGAAGAACTGCCCGAAGGAAACATTTGTATTGAAAACAGACTCGCTGTTATCACAGCAATTAGTGATTTCAATTTTGAGTGTTTAAATACTTTAGGTATGGAACATAAAGATATAAATTCATGTTCAATATCTATTGGACAGAGGCAAGATAAATGTCGTATACATCAAAGGAAAAGTTCGACTGGATACAAGAAAAGATGAATTACCAAAAAAAAACTATGTAAGGTAGGTAAACATAATGAAAACGTAAATGAGGAAGGTGAAACATGGTGCAGGACGTTTTTAAAGTGATTCTTAGTTTTAAAAAAAGTATTTGGATGAATTTAGTGAAAGTGTTCGAGAAAATATCTAAAATAATATTAAGTATTTCTTGCCATTCTACAATTCTATTAGTAAAAACATTCTTTATGCATACGTAAAATAATGTTAAAATATTTTATATTAAATAAAATTATATATTAGGACATGTTAAGAGGTAAATATTATAGGTAAGCGTAAAAATATTCTTAAAATGTATTTTTCTCACAATGAAATTTTCGCGATTATTACATCTTCAAAATGCTCCATGCGCTTTATTTTATGTTCAAAATGACTGTAATTTCTAATTTAGATTCCCATTTATACATGTAACAAAAATTAGTATGCATTTTTGAATGCGACTTCATTAAGGGGATAAAAGTCCAATTAAAGTGTATTAAAGTGGGAAATTTTGTCCAAAATTCAGGTATATGTGAAAGAAATATTAATTAAAAACTAACAATTTACGCAATTCACTAATTGATACCAAGTTGTGTTTGCAATGCATTTTTAATAAAAATAAAGCAAAAATAACAAGAAACAGAAAAAAATTAAGTCGCATGGAGCATTTTGAAAAAATTAAAAAAATTCAAAAGAAATTTGAAAAAAAATTAAATTGCAATGATCCAGAAAATTTTTTCAAAGATATTTCATATAATTATAGTAAAATATACATGCATGCAAAATTTCATATAATTCTATGACAATAATTAAAAAAAAAAGTATTTGAACGTCCACTGTCCCCTTAAACTACAAACACTTCTCCGAATTCAAAAACACGAATATGTAACAATTTTTACCAAACAGAAACTTTTAGATTTTAATTATTTTAAAGGAAGCAAAGTATCAATTTAGCTGCAGAATTTTCACAATTACTAATTATCATAACTTATGCATCTCCCGATAATTACGTTCAAGTACCGAAAAGTTTTCAACTTACCCTCGCTGTTGTAAATCGCGTACTTCCTGCTTTACGCTCTTCTTTGGCAAAATAAACTGTTTGCCACTCCACCTTCCGGAGCTTCCCCGTTGTTCCCCAACAGGCATTGTTTCCAGAATGAAATATTGATAGCGATACTTCCAGTAAATACGCAGCGATGCAGTTCATTGCACAAACACAGCGATATTGGTAATTCCTTCGTTTCATTGGTCCATAGTGTCAACGCAGATTTTCATGGTAACAAACAGATGTGACACTTGTTGATTGAATGGTTGCGGTATGAGTCTCTGCTTTTGACAAAAACTTCTGCAGAAGCAATAGTGCGCACATCATTGCGTCAAAACACCTACACGAATAATGACCAAATAGTGTCTTTTAGCATAACTCTATAAAAAGATTTCCTCCTATACAGAGATTTATTCCGAGGTTTAAAAAATACTCTGGGCTTTTTGCGGGAATTCCTGGTTTATACGTAGTCCGTAGTGTATTAATTCATTTGGCGCTATTTTTGCAGTTAGTAAACAGTTGCTTCTAATGAATACTTCTCTAACACGTGAAACAGCTAAACATTTTTGCCATTTCCACGATGGATAAAAACGAAAAAAAAAAAGTGACGGGGGGGGGGGAAGGCCGATAATCATACGAAGCGTTCGAATTTTGAAGCATGTAGGGAGAGATGACTATAACTTACGCTGGTTTTGGGGTTGGATACCTGACTACGAAAAAGTAACGAAAATAATAAGGATAATAAAATATCTCGAACCAAACCGTTCATCTTCGACGATTAACAACTTTAAATGAACTTGGCTACGCAAGAAAGAGCCAAACTAGCACACTTTTTTAACAATACACGCACATTTCTTTCACTGCATTACGGTGGAAGCAATTATTCTTTTAAGATCGGAGTCATATTTTATGATGGAACACGCCATATAGAAATGCTTTTGTTGCCAATTCAGAGTAAACTGATTATATGAAACAAGCCGCCTCGTGTTAAGAATCCTTCGGTGCCTTTCTGCTTGTCAGGAGCATAGCGTGCCTAGCGGCAAACCTTCTCCTATTGGCTGAATATACATATAGATTAAAAAAAAGTAATAAAAATGCAGAAAATAAGTGAAAGTCATTTCTGGCAGGCACGTGCATTTACAGGGTCAGGCCGGCGCGTTGCCGCCAGCCTTGCTGACCCCTCTTTCTGTTCCCTCCCCTTAACTTTTGTCTCATCTCACGACTAGCCAGATATTCCGTGTTGTTTTTATTACCGTATTTTGTTTCGCGATCGGCCCGTCCCAACGCAACAGCCTCGTACGACTGAGGGAAGGAAATTCTAAGGGGAAAAATCATATTGAAAAAACAAAGAAAGAAATGAAAGTGACGACTGGTTTTACTCCACAAGATTTACGCAAGGAGGAATATGGATACGGCAATAGATGCAATGCCCAGTTTCGTATTTCTTTGGATATCGGAAAGTAAAACGGACTGCTAAACTATGTCATTGCTGACTGTCCCCTTTAGGATATTGTTGAATATCATTCGAAATTTAGGGCAAGGAAATGTGTAATTTTGGACTCAAATGACAAATATTAACCGTAATAAAATTATTCAAGTAAATTAAAAAAAAATTCATAATTTTACTAAGGGCCTAAATTCAGCTGGAGCCATCTGAGCCAGAATTCGGTACATCTCAGTTTTTGAGTGAAAATCTTATTTCCAGTAGGAGCCCCAAATAAGACAGGTCAACAGTTTGAACTTATTATTTAACAATATGGCATTAATTAATTTAATTAATTTTTAGATTTTTATTATTTATTTTTGTTCACTTTTCCAGAAAAGCTAGCTTTCTTAAGATTCTGGCAATTTTAATTTTAGAATTTAAGCCCTGCCTTAAGATATATATTCCAAATGGACCAGTTTTTGCGCCAATAACCTCACTCACTCATTCTCTCACCCAAATGGACCAAATATTAGTTCTTAAAAACGTAACAAAAAAGTGCTTTTAAAGAAACTCACATTTCGTTTAGGATTTAGAGTTGTAGTTAGATTACTTTTTTTTTTTTTTTTTTTTAATTTAAATTTAGGGCACAGAAAGTTTTAATTTTGGATTCAAATGTTAATCAAAATATTATTGAATTAATATATGATGAATTATATTATGAATTTAAACAACAAACTTTGCCCATGCAGCCAGCCCATTCGCGACATTCGAAGCCTGGACCGAACTACCAGTGCTAAGCGACTTAACCGCTCAGCCGATGGTGGGCCTAACTTTTAATAGAGCTTAAGCTAATATCAGCTCGAAAGCTTAACTGCGAAGGAAGGACCTAATAATAATTTAAAACAACAGAAATTATAAATTCAGTTTCTCAAGGAATAATAAAAATAAAAGGATGTAAATAATATTAAAAAGCATTTAAATCTGCTCCGCTAAACAGAGAGGGAAATATAAACATAATTAATCCTATTTCCTTTGCCAGCAAATAAAATATCTTTCTCTATAACATGCACATACATAATTAATCCTATTTTCTTTGCCAGTAAATGAAGTATCTAAACTACAGCATTTTATCTGAGGTATTTCAGAATTATGCATTTTAGTTATGTATATGTGTTTCTTCAATCATAAATTATGTTAGATAAAGCTGGATTTAAATGTGTCTTACTGCTTGTAATTTACCGATTAAAACTTATTTTATTTATGCGTATTTAACAGATATCGTTTATTTTAGCAGCTTTCTTTAGGTAACAGTGGTTAACCTTGAACGTATCGCCGCAAATGCGGAGGTCTGTAATATGATTTGGGCATTTAAAAATAGATTTACGTTGATTGATTTGATACTTAGCACCACAAAAACAGATTTATTACTTTAAAGATTAATTTTATATTATTTATTTCCAGTAATTTATGACAAATACTTTGTAAATATGTAAAGAGTTGCAAAAACAACACTTCTTGTTTTTTGAAAAAAGCCAATATCATTAAATAGACCCTTTCACTTAACCAAAATGCATTAGATGTTCTGTAAATTTAAATTTGTAACTTCTAACTTGACTTGAAATGATCTTTAGTTTTTAATGGCCCCAGTAGCGACTATGGCTAAGGCAGCTGAATACTGGGTATTCGACCTAGGCGAACGGATTGCCTGCATGTTTGTTTTTCGTGGTTCTTCTCACGTACAGCGCGGCCTACCACTGGCCGAGGGGTTTAAGGCCTGCTGACTGCTGGTAGTTCGACGTGATTTGGACGAACGGGTTGGCAGCATGGTTGGTTTCCCCTGGGTGTAACGTGAATACAAGCCGGGTTCCTTTAGAAAGTCCTGCACAAAGGCATTCCACCAGATAGCTCTCTTGTGCCTTGCCTTATTCAAATAACCTTTAGTTTTTAATGAGCTTATGATAAATATTTCAGAAACGCAACTTTTCCAAATTAATTCCTGTCATATGATTCTTACATAACTCTAATGACCCATGGATTTAGGTAATGGTAAAAATGAGAGTAAAATATTTTATCTAAATTGTAATTAAATTAAAAACCAATAGCAGTATAGGAATACTATGTCCATTTGAGAAAATATAGCCGCTTCACCTTTTAAGGTCTTGTCAACAGCATAATCTTTGCTTTTCTCACCTTCGCCTCTGCAGAACTTATACCTTGACCACCGCTTCTCTTCACCATGAGTTGTAATGCTGTAAATATATGAAAGTACGTTTATAACGGCGAAATACAGAGCACACACGTCTTAAACCCGCCTTTTTTAAATTCAGTCTTAAGACATCTGCTTTTTTGATGTCTAATAATTTGATGGGAATGGCCGAACCTATGGATTCTTTGCCACAGAAGGTAAATAGATACCGCACCCGCGAGAAGAGGGGAAGGGCCCATACAAACAATCAAGCCTCGTACCTTTCTTTACCTTGAGTAGTATCTTGGATTTCTGTCTAGCTGTCATCCTATACCGTTTAAGATGGTATAGCGTTCTAAACACTACAAGTTCAAGACTATTATTACGTTATTTCAGTTATGTGCATTTTTAAAGAATGCTGTGCCACGATTAAAAGAAGTGCATCAACTGGTCATGATTGCTTCATCAGCACATTTTTCTAAATTCTATTATAGCACACACACATACATTCACCAAAATTCGTATTCCCAAACCACACTTATCGATAAAAACAAAAAGAACAAAACATGGCCCGTGCAACTGAATAAATCTTATTATAAACATTTTTGTACATAATTAGTCAGATCATTGCTTCTAAATTTATCCACAATTATGAATTTTCTCTGCGCGTCCCAAAACTTTAAACACGTTGAGACGTTGCTCTACGTTATAACATGTAAGTATGAAGCCTCAGTTTGTTCACATGGTTTATACGGGCTAAATTACTATAAAAGAAAATTATGCAACTCAATGACATCTTCAATCCATACTATGCTGACGTATTTAAGAACAATGGGCTCAGAGTATACTTTTCGCAAAGCATAAAAAAAAAAAAAAAAAAAAAAAAAAAGTAACATCATGAGTCGTCAAATACCTTCCATTCAACTACGTCATCTGTCACATTGGACTGCATTTTGTCAACTGATCAAAATGCTTTCAATTGTTCCTTCCTTGAAAGAGATGCTGCAGTAGAACTAGCAAAAGCTACTCTGTCATCTGTTAAAGCCCACACAGCTTATAATTTTTCTGGTACAACAGCAATGATTTCATGAATACGTCCAATGAACTCCTCTTCTTTTTATAATGCATGATAATAAATTGTTTGTACACTTGCCTAAAATACATTTTTAATTATATATTTTGCTCTATAAGTTAAATGTCAGCAACACGGAGCATGCCAAGCAAAGTTTTCCAGTAAAAATTTCATATTTTTAAACTCATAAATTATATTATGCAACTCGTAAGAAATTAGAAACCTTTACTTTTATAAATCGTGAAAAGTGATACTGAACTACGAATAAAGATTTATAAAGACACACAGGCGCCTGCATGAATAGGGCGCTGAACATGTGTAGTTCGTTTCGAATTCTGTTACCAGCAAGGGGCCCACGAGCGGCTGAACGGTAAAGTCGCTGAACACTGGTAGTTCGGTCAGAGATTCGAATAACCGCGGACGGGCTGGTTGCATCAGCCTTTTCGTGGTTTTCCACATGCATAATGTTTATATGAGCCAGTTTCCTTAGAAAGTCCCCCAAGAAGGCTTTTCTCATCTTAGGCAGATGGCCCTGGAGGCTTTGCCGTAATCACACAAACCAAACCAAACTGTTACCAGCAAATGGGCTAGCTGCATAAGGTTTTCTCTACATGTAATGTAAATTCGAGCCAGTGCTTCTTAATCATTCACGAAGGCAACAGGCCTAAGGCAGATACATCCCCTATTTTTGCTATAATCAACCAGCCAACCAAATTAATGCCAAAACACCATATATAAAAGGATTAATACCTTTTTTTTCATGCAATTATGATATACTGAAATAAACATACTGAATACGTTTTAAATTTCAGTTCATCAACGGATGTGTCAGTATTGCTGAATTTGTTTCACGTAAGATTTGGTATCGCTTTTGTTTGGTATTTTACATATCTCTAAAACCTTTTTGCTTATGATACTAAACCCCTTAAAAATACTCCTAATGGCTGGAATAGGATTTCTGGATCGCAGATCTTCTTTGTTGATTTCCCAACACTGAATGTTTTGCATACAACTCTGCAACGGCAGACCTACGATATGTTGAAATTTCTAACTTAAAAAACATAGCTCTCGATATGACCAGCAGGTTTGCAATACAATGATTACAATCGTTTACACATTTGTTTCTTACTAATAAAATGATTTAAATCGCAGTCTGAGAGACCAATTTGCGAAGTTTTTTTCCGGCAAGAAAAGGCGTGGTTCATCATCTTCATACAAGATAAGAAATCCATAACGCACAACTAAACCTACCTGTTCAAAACATCATAAGGGAGAGTCAAGATTTCCTCGTTATAATCACCATACGCTGCATTCGAAATCAGTTAAATCTGAATGGGAATGTGTGTAAATTTTAAATCACGTTTTTTGGGCACTGCATCCATTACTCGTCTACACACAACACACACACAGACAGTGGTATATGCCTTTCCTCCAAATCCAACACGAATTCCAGCCAGTCACCCCAGTAGTTCTCCACGACAGGCACACCTGCCAGACAGCGCCTTCAAGTGTCAAATAAATCAAAAAACCTTTCTTTTTGAAACCATAGTTTAAAAATCACTATAAATATCGTTATTAGCATATTTCAGAGCTTGGTGCTCCATCACAAACAGTCAAGACATTCTTGCTTCAAGGCCAGATCTACCTGCCAGTTTATTTTCATAAAGTTTCTCCTGATAAGAACTCATAAATGCTTACCAGACATTCTATTTGCAATCTGTAGTATTCATTTTTGTTTGTAGAATGATATTCCGGTGAATATGTATAATTAACTTTTCAGTGTATTTGTATTTCACTGTCCTCTGCACCTTGTTGTTTTTTGTTCAATTTCATGATCTTAACTTATGAAGTACGTTTATTCTTCTCGAATCACAAAATTTTGCTTTCAGTCCTTTTAAGGTAATATGCAGTAAAGACGTAACACTTTATTTTGAGTTTTATTAAAGAGTTAGCTATTTAAGTAGCTCCGATTTTACGGTCCCATTTTTCCGAAACCTATAATTTGCTCCAAAAACATGCAAATATTCGCTGCAGAAGACAATAACGCAGGGTTAAAGCAATGCGTCCCAAACTTTTCAACTGGATGGCTGGTTAACAAGGCAAAACTAGGGACAATTATCTGCCTAAAACAGAGAATGTCTTCCAACCTTGAACTGTATAATTTATTTTTGAATATCTATCTATCTCTCTCTATATATATATAATGCTGTATAATTTTAAATTCACTTAGTTCGAAATCAAGTTATTCTTATATATATATGAATCTATTTATCTAGAAGTTATTACTAGTATTTAATAAGTACGAGATACAATGTTTTTTGGGGGGGAAGTGATTTTTGCTTGTGACAATGACTGGCGCAAGTTTTTAAAAGTTTCACGGTGAGAAGCGCAGATCTTTAAATGTCTCTCCTAAAATATTCCCCTTTTTCTTCATTTCGGTCAATATCCATTACTAGTATACCGGGTAGTTCTTTTGCCTTTTTTAATAAGTCGTTTAACTTCGGTAATTTAAAAGCGCTTTATTTTCCTCTTCATTATCACTGATTTCAGTGTTATAAGATCATCCAATTTTTCATTCATCGTTTCTCCATTAATTCTTTGGGCCCACCAGCGTCCGAGCGACAAAATTGCCGAAAACTGGTATTTTCGACCTGGGTTCGATTCCAAGCAAACGGGCTGGCTGCATGAGCGTTTTCGTAGTTTTTTTTCCATGTGTAACGTAAATACGAGCCAGTTTTTCCTTAAAAAGCCTCCAGGAAGGTTTCCCTCCACGTGGGCAGATAACCCTCGTGTACTTTGCCGTAATCAAATAAACCGTAAACCATCAAATCACAGCGAACATGCTGACCGCAGGGCACTTTTTGTGGCTTCTCCCATGGGTAACATAAATGATAGCGAATCATTTACCTTTAAAAAAAAACCTCCGTTTCTTTCTTTCTTTCTTTTTTTTTTTTTCTTTTTTTTTTTTTTTTTTTTTTTTTTCTGTTCATGTGTTTTTTTCTGATTTTTGGAGCTCTTTCTTCTAATAATAAAAATGCTGCAAATTTTTCACTTGCGTAAATTAATTTTGGACGTAATACAAGCTTCATTTTTTGCCTTTCTTATACTACGTGAGAATTTTATCACTTTTTCCTTTTAATCCCGTGATATATGACTTAGACTTTCAGATTTATTATTTGATGCAACATCTCTGAATTTGCTTTCAGATTTGTTATCCAATTCATTTTCAGAACCAATCTTTCCAAATGATATACCAAAGTGTTTTTTTTTGGGGGGGGGATTATTACTTCGTCAATCGTAATATTCCTTGGAGTTTCAGAGTCTTTTAAAACGCCAGAAATTAAACTTTTCAGTTAAATTTTATTTTTGGTTAAAATTTTTAATAGTTTCAAAGAACTACTTGTAAAATCTTGGAATAACAATACAGTAATAATAAGGAATAACAATAGAGTAATAATAAGGAAAAACAGTAAAAGTAAAATAAGCGTAAGGTGGAATTTTACTGAGAAATCGAGGAAGCGTTTTCGGAAACATTGAAATTATTGGAAATACAGCAACATACAAAAATAGCTACAAATACTTTTCTTATTTAGAAGTACACAATTAAAAAAAGTTAACTGCTAAAGCAATTTGAATAGGAAATTGAAAATATAGAAATCTAAATGGAGATGCAGCGCTGTTATGGAGACTTAACGAAATTTTAAAATTTCGTCAGAAGCTCGCTATTGGCGAACAAATTCATCAGAAAGTTTGCCATTAGCGATCGAAAATTCAATATTTATAAATCTTTTGGATTATGTATAGAACAGTAACAGAGTAACAGCTCAATGTTTTTACTATTATGTATTTCTCGATGAGTAGGTTCATATATCCATCTATCTACCTGTATATAAAGGAATATACCTTTTTGAGGAAGACAGAATTCCCGTTGGAATGTATAAGGGAAGTGATGCCTTCGTGAATAACATTTTACAGGAAATTGACTTGTATTTTATGCTATTCATGGTGAAAAATCCACGAAAACCTCTTAAGCTATCTCTCTCGATGGCTCGACCTCAGACAGGACTACCAAGGTCAGTTAGTCCGATATAACCGGCCATTCCATTACCGGCATACCTTCTTAACATCGATGGTCTTACGACACAATGATTTGGATTTTGAATTATTATTACTATATTAACATTTGATTAATATGAAGTCTGTGTCTGATGTGTTCTGCCGGCTTTGTCACGACGTAATCTGCAAATAACGTCACGACGTCGTCCGCAAATCATCATCAAGATGCGCAAATCTGTTTCTTAGTTCAGGGATTAAAAAATAAAGAGGTAAAAGAAAAGAGGCTTATTTGTACAACTAAAAAACTGAAGTAATATTTTTACAGTACTTTTTGCCATCGTCGCAGAATAACATGAAGCATATATCCAAAAAGATGATGTTAAAGTATTTAGAAAATTTTGTCTTCGAGGTAGAACACAAGTCTGACTATTCGACGAAGTCTATATTTTTTCTAAATTAGATATTTGTATATATTGAAACTAAAATGGAGTAATTTGGCCTTCATGCAGGATAATCATCATTACTTTGGCAAGATTCTCTATTCTCATCAGCGTATGTTAACAACTCCAAATACAAACTGGCTTAGATGAGTTTTGACTCCACTCCACTTTCTATAAAATGATGTAAGCAAAGAAAAACTCTAGCAAAGATTACCTGCATACATTACTAGGTTTGCAACTACTGAAGCATGATATTTGTTTATAATCGATTAAAATTATAAAACGTTACAAAAGATTTTCTTCCCTCTTATACTGAGACCAAGAGTAAAGGATAGTATTGTTGCAGGTATTAACAGTTTGTAATTAAAAGAAGCTAATGGTTCCATAGCCAACAGAATTCTGCGCAGAGCCCCTTTTTTAAATTGCATAAAATGATATTGAAATTCGAAAATTTCGCGCCTTACAAATCTATCGAGTAGTATAGTTGGGAAATATTAGATAAGGCACAACGGCCGCAACAGATTGCCGCTGAGTTATTGGCCGTGAACAAAGCCAAAATGTTCGGTAAGTGAAAAGGAGCATGCTAGATGTATGATCATATTTTTTTTTAGTTTTTATTATAGTAGAATTAAGCAAAGAAGTTAATTTTTGTTTGCGTAATGAAAATCACAGCCTGTATCTATTCAAGTAAAATTGATTTAACTATTATTTAATTTTAATTAATATATTTAAATAAATTTATTTAAATTAGTTAAGGTATTACTTTTCACTAATGTTATAAAAACTAGCACGATAATAAATGTTAACTGAAAATTAATTTAAAATTAACCAAATAAATTATCAGCAAGCTAAATTTTACTAGCTTAGAAGTAACAACAAGCGGTCAAGATAAGCGGAATTTTACATTTTATAGCAACATCTGGCTCCATTCGCGCAGTTTTTCTGTCGTGCACTGCAGTAATAAATGAAATGCAAAACAGTAACGAATACAATAATAATTTACGAATGCGTCCTACTCAGAACGGATAAAACCCCATGTGCAATAATTTTATCTCGGTTTTATAGCCAAAAAAGGTGAAACTAATTTAATACAACCACTGCAAAAAGAATGTTACACACACAACGAGCACTTTACCATTTCCTCTAACGATACCTTTCGTGATGACTATCTAGTCATTGATGAAAGATACCGTTCTTTAAGCATAAAATCCTCATAATCGTTTACACATATTTCCGGGGATCACGAAAAACATAAGATTAAATCAGGTGATCTAGATAGGCTGATAGAGTTCCGATGGTATGTGTTTCAGTTTTAAGATACATAGCATCCAAAAAAAAAAAAAAAAAAAAAAAAAATAATTTTCTTGTTTTTAATCAGATCATATCTCTTCACCTCTGTCTTTAGCTTTACCGATTTTAAAGACACCCGTAGGTTGTGTTTATCTCAAGCTTTGACTAGTTGTAAATAAACCAAGCTAAACAGCTTCTACATTTGAACAGATGCACCTACGGAACACATACAAAGTTTTGACATTCTACTAAAATAATCACCACGGAAACAAGCTTTGAAATCCTGTGCATGTATTTGTCATATACAGTAGCAAGAAATTTCAGACAATTATTAGATGACAACAAGACCGAACTCACAGAAATGGTAGAGCAATTCAACAATTTACTTTCCATATTTTAGGATAAACCGTATTTAGGTGAATGTTAAATCAAAATTACTTGTAAATTAGTAGATAAATCTTGAAAGAAATGTACCTGAAGGGTATTTAGACTTTCCTGAATGAGCAAATATCACTTAAAATTTTTTTTTTGTTTTGTTTCTGGATTTAAAGAATTTTTGATAACGAAAATACTCGAGAAGCACGATTGATCAAATATGCGTAGCACGCAGATTGTCGTGTGACGCAAATGTTACGTACCAAAACTGTTGAATAAATAGCCGCTAGACACGACGTAAATGCTACGTGCGGTTTCCATATTTAAGGCTATTTGACTCAATAGTATTAGATCCTTCTCCAGTACACTTCTACCTCCACGAGAGAAAATTTCTTTCAGGTTTCTACTCTGTCAGGCCCTACATGGGATCACATCAGGAACTGGCAAGAGCAGGATTTTAATTTCCTGCTGAAAACCAGTATAACCGCAAAGTTCCATAGTATTAGATCCTTTGCTATTTAACACAGGCAGCCCAGTAAGTCCAAGCCATAGCTGACGCTCTGTAGAACTATCTTTCGAAGTTGAAGTTGGTTCACGGTTTTTCTTTGTTGGTTGCATTAAAAAAAAATAAATGGTAGTTTCTTTTCAAGTATCGCAGCCGCGATTTCAATAAGTGGAAAATTGCCGCGATTTCAATAAGTGGAAAATTGCCGCGTTTTTGATATATTTTCAAGTAACACTCAATTAATTTTCAAGCCAACTCACACATATGCATAACACACGCGTATGTGAGTGTAAGTGGATTTATGCTTTATATTTAACCGAACAATATTCACTGGCTGTTAACAAAGTAAATATCGGCCACACAGATTTTTGATTTCTTATAAATTATTTTAGAAAATAATTCATTTCATTATTACTTATGAACAAAACTGTATCCTATAAGAAGTAAAAAGATGAACAAACAAATGTTTTTTACCAATTTACAAAGTGAGAATGAGTTGGCGACTTTTCAATGCGGATGCGAATAGTCAGAAAGTACAGTTAAAAATTTCAATTCCCACGCTATTTCATTCCTATGAAATTTAAAATAATGTATTAATCTGTCACGAAAACAAAGCTCTCTCGATCTCTCTCTCTCTATATATATATTCTAGGTAATAATAATATTTTAAATTTAGTTATGTATATAATGTTTAAATTTTAATTTGCATTATTCACTTTCTTTCCTAAAACAGAAACACGTTAAGAATTAATCTTTATTTTATGCGCATCATTCTTAAATTAACAGTTTTCAAGCGCGACTTTTATTACGCTAGAAGTTTACACAAGGACCAAAGAGTAAAATATCGATAATCTATTACACAAGGACAAAAAGTAAAATATCGAGAATCTATCTCCTTTTGCTTAGTTTTGAAACGAATCCGATTAATGCTACCGAAGCTTATTTTCTTAACGAAAATATCTTGATAAAGTGTGATTTTGAATGCTCTTTTTTCTACAACAAATGAAAACGTCTACTTCCCGTTTTCATTTGTTGTATAGCCCCGCTAAGGCCAAGTTTTTAAAGACAGCTGAAAGCAGCATCCCGGGCTCGAACCCAGGTGAACGGGCTGGCTGCATGGTTAGTTCACGTGGTTTTCCTCATCTATAACGTTAATAGGACCCAGTTTTCCTTAAAAAGTCCTCCGTAAAGGCATCCCTTCAATTAGGCGGATACCTTTGTGTGCTTTGCAGTATACAAACAACCTAACCTAACATTTCCTGCTTGTGCGTTTAACAATGTGTTGTTTACTGTTTATGAGCTTAGCCAATATAAATCGTCCTCCATGTCCCATCTATCTTGTGAAGAACTTATTAAGAATCTGACTTGTTTTTGCAAAAGAAAATAATGTAAGAATATGAAAAATTATATAAGAATATGAAAATAATGCAATGTAAAACGTAATGTAATGTAAATAATATAAGAAAATGCAAAATAACTTCATGGTACAAATATTAAAAAATAATGAATGATAGAATTAATATGCGATTTATTAATGATATAATATTACCATATTTATTCTATTCCCAATCAATAATCAGAATAGTAATATCGCAAACTATTTACTTGTTCTCATCAGTTTCAATTAAAAAATTTGTAGCCAGCGGCTTGGTAGATTTCACTTTCATAGCAGCACTCTACATGTTTATAAAATATCGAAATATCTTTCTTATTATTTTATATTTTTAACAAGAAAGATAAATTATTCACGTATTTCATCTTGTAACTTATAACGTGTACAGCATACGAATGAATTATAATCCTAAAAAAGTCCAGAAAAATTATGAGGATGTGCTTTGAATTAATTGCTTATTGCTATTTCTGTTGAATGATAGAAGCAAATGGAATGTCTGATTAACAATGAGTAGCTGAAAAAATGGACAAAACTAGATGTTTTGGTAAAAAAATGAAGAAAAACAAGAAAAGACGACTCTTTTGATGTTTAAATACTCATTTACTTTCACCAAGTCATCATACAATCGCCGCTACGTATCTTTCCTAGATAAGTAAGCATAAGTAACAGGGTAGGTTTTTTTTCCTCTTGTTCTTCTAATATAAAATGATTCGCAATAGCATTTCATTTATGTATAACGACATGCTCGAAGAAAATAATGACGGGGGGCTGTGTGGTGTAAATAGTAAAACAGCAATAAAAATGAGAATACTGATAAACTTGTTCTACAAGCAGCATTCATTGGAGAGAGGGGAACTTGAATCAGTCAATGTCAAGGAGAAAAAAGAAGTGAATAAGTTTCTTAGCACGAACCCGTTCTCTTTGAGGTTAAGGTTAGGGCTTGGGCAAAACGGGGTGCTTTCATATAGTACAGATCGTGTAGAAGGGTAGGGATAGGTCTCGAACGAAGAGTGAGGCAAGGGTTGCCATTATGTATTACGATTAGCAATGCATGTTCTTTGGTAAACTGAACCACTTTAGCTTCTCCCTTTTGGCGACCATATGCAGAATAGTTTTACACAGTATTAACATATTTAATAAAAATGAAAGTACTGAGTGAAACTGCTAAGGTCATTCGCCAGACTACTAATGTTGGCACTTTTTAGATCAACTAAATTCACGCCTCGGTGGGCTGGCCCGAGATGTGGATTTTTATAAAGGAGGAGGAGCTGGTGAAATAGCTTGGCTATGCGAATGTAAAAAAATCAGGGGAAAAAAACAAAGAGTTTCGAGCAAGTGAAAAACATACGTTCCGTAATACATTGCAAAGTACAGACTGTGTTACT
Organism: Stegodyphus dumicola; assembly: GCF_044657685.1. Lineage (NCBI taxonomy): Eukaryota > Metazoa > Arthropoda > Arachnida > Araneae > Eresidae > Stegodyphus > Stegodyphus dumicola. The sequence continues at coordinate 149,508,440 of NC_140781.1, read as the reverse complement.
AGCTGTACATAGTTGTTAGACGAATGTAAGTATCCCTATAAACGCAATTTTCTTTGCACAGGTTACTTAAAAGTTAAAGATTTCAATAATTTTATTGCTGAATTCTCTAAGATTCTGTTAAACAATCGATCGAACGGTTATTCGATAACGATAAGCATAGCTTTCCAGAGCATAATTTTATAACTTAGAGCTTACGAAATGAACTAAGATTTGGGTCTACTGTGCACCAAAAATGAAGATACATTAAGAATTAGAAAAACTGGAGAACAATTTTTCAAGAAGAGAAGTAGAAGTTTAAAAACTTATTATTGCTATATACTGTCACTTATGATAAAAGTTTCCGTTCAAAATAAATCTTGTTTGAAAAGCAATTATTAAAACATCATATATTTTATGCAAATTTTATTTGATAAAGTATTGATTTTTATTTAGGGAAGTGTTAGGAACTTTTATTTCTCCCTCCTTTTTATATGGTATTTTTTCCATTTTTTTATCATTATATACTATCATTTCAAGCCCAAAAATATTTAAATTATACTTCATAAAATCAAGTTCCATAAATCAAGCTTTTTTTCTGGCAGGTACGAATACACATCGCATAAGGAAACAGCCTGCATTATTAGGACCTTCCGTACCTACTCTTAGGTGGTGTGGTGTAGTGGTGGTGTATTTAATTATGACAAAGCACACTAGGGCTATCTGCTTAAGGGGAGGGATGCCTTCGTGGAGGGCTTTTTAAGGGAAATTGGCTCGTATACAAGTTACACATGGGGAAAACCACGAAAACACCCGTGCAGCCAGCCCGTTCGCGGGATTCGAACCTCGGACCGAACTACCAGTGTTCAGCGACTTTACCGCTCGGCCGCTGGTGAGCACCTACTCTTAGGAATATTTGAAATGGTGCAGTTCGATTCGATTCATTGCTACCAGCGTTGAATTTCTTAGCCAAAAAATTATGAAAATACCTCACTTATTGTACAGCAATTGAGAAAAAGGTGGCTAAAGGCTTTATACCTTTAAATATCAATTCTAGACACTACTTCCCATTATAAAAATTCTAGAATACAGAATTTTATGTAAAGTGTTTTACTACTGGAGGTAGGAGGAGGATTCTGTAAGGTTAATCTTTGAATTATGGTAACTCGGCGATTTTTTGGCGAAAATTTGGCGACCAACCCTGCTACAGCAACCTGCTAGTTTTTGTTTGGACGCCATTTTGTTTTCACGAAGTAAAGGCATGGTTTTTTTTTTTTTTTTTTTTTTTTTTACTCAATTTTTTTCCCAACAATCTGCTAGCCGAATTACGCTTATGCTAGAACTGTTATGGAACAAAAGTGCTTAATCATGACGAAGATTAGGTGCGAAATTGGGAGAAAGTGCAGAATCGCAAACTGCTTGCCGCGTTTTTAAGAATTGCACATACACGGTATCCATGAACACGTCGACCTATTTTCACTTAAAAAAACATCCCAGAATTGCACAAAAATGGCACTGCGCACACTCTTGACTTTATCCATGTACACTGCTAAAGTCCTAGCTAGTAACCTCGCCTTACCAAAATGTCGCCAAACTACCTGTTACTATATTCCAAAGATTAGCTTTCTGTAAATATACAATCGAACTTTTTATATTATCTCTGTAGAGCAAAACGCCCAGTCAGCAAAATGGTCAGTATGCTTTAATAAATGAAATGCAATAAATTCACACCACTACGTTCTTAAGTTGCAGAGATGTTCGAGAAACATTTTGACTGATATATAGCACTTTCGGATCCCGTATTGCTAATGGACTTCGACCAAATTTTCACGAAATTTGATTTACGGAGAAAGTACGAAACAAAATTTACTCCATTATTAAATACTGGCTAAAACAGCACTCGTTGTTAAAAATAAAATGATCATGTGATCAGGCGACGTGATTTACGGTCGTCTGAATTCTTTCCCGGCAGGCCTTGCGGTAAGTGTTTATGTAAACAAATCTTTAGAATTCTATGTAACGTATTTTTTGGCTTACCAGGCCAAAAATCTTCTTTATTTCCTGTTTCTCGGATTAATTGCGCTTGGATTTTTCAGTCTAATATGTTTTTGTATGTGATGTGAATAAAAGTAAGAAAAAAATGGACAACATGTTCTTTATGTAAGAATCTCGTTTAATTTTCTAGTGATATTGTTATTTTTTTCACTCGTTATTGACTTCGTTTGTAGTTGGCTCACGAAACTATTCATTCACAACCTCTGAGAATTTTGTATGCGAAAGGTATAGAACTTTTTGTAAGCAAAAGTAATTTGTAATTATTTTATAAGAAACAGAGTATTTGGTATATATAGTACTTACCACTATTAGAATAAATATCTGTGTTAACTACCGTATTTACGCGAATCTAATGCGCATCGTTTTTGGCCAAATGTAGTATTCAAAATTAGGGTGCGCATTAGATTCGATGGCGCATTAGATTCGCATAAATACGGTAAATATTTGGTAAGGCTTGAATTCTGCGAAAAGTTCATTGTATGCTTCGTTTACAACAATAGATGTTAACAGAGCGTACAATTCAGTACAGAATTTTAGCAAATAAACAGCGAAAAACTACATCAATCATAAAATGAATCTGCGTGTTAAAAAGAATGCAGAAGTTGAACAAAATAAGAAGTGTTTACTGCTTTTTATTTTTTCATTTATTTATGTCACTGATTTTCCTTTATTTACGTTTTCTTCTCCTCTCGAATTAAACAAACAAAGGAATTTTAAATAAAAATGTCTTTTTGTGATTCATCAGAAACTGTTCACCTGTGAGCGATGACCGAGACAGTCGGAGCTATCCATCTACAAGTTAGAAACTATGGTGGTTAAACTTTTTAATGAAAGCTATCGGTAGCTAACAATGTTATATATGGTAGCTTCCAACTTATACTAAAAACCAATAACAGATACAAGATTACATAACATGCGTAAGTTAAATCCATAAAACCAAAGTAACTATAATGATTTTTTTAAAGCCTACCTCATTCATTTTTTAGTTCCGACAAGTATTCAAAGGTAAAATAAGACTTACCTGAAAAAAAAAATAAGCAAAACGTTAAAAACACATACAATTTACATATATATATATATACACACACACATAAGAGAATTCTGTATCCGAAGATATTCAGTATCTGATTATACACTATATAAGTATATAAAAACATACTTTATTAACCACACTGTGGGTGCAATTCAGTGGTCTCAAACTGAAATTACATGCTATCCGAATACACAGTCTGAAAACAGCTAACAGTTCAGATTTTTTTGCTAATCTTTGGAATATGGTAACAGGTAGTTTGGCGACATTTTGGTAAGGCGATAAAGGTTACTAGCGTTTTTCGTGTATGAAATTTATTTAATGAAATATAGAAATAAACTCATAGGTGAACCTCTTCCTAAGTACAATCCAAACGGCAAAGCGTGCAGTGATTATCTGCCTAAGGGAAGGAAACTGGCTCGTATCCACCTTACTCATAAAACACCAGGAAAAACACATTAAGCCAACTAGAATTCTCCTAGAATCAAACCCAGATCGAATTACCATTGTTACCGCTTGGCCGCTGGTGGGCTCAAGACAAATTGAAAATATTATGGTTCAAAAAGTGAATACCACTATTTAAATTAAATTAAATTTTTAAATAATTTTGAGGTGGTCACTAGGAATTCAGGAGCTAGACCCATTCAGAGGTCCCATATCCGGAGTTAAATATGGGATCCTCCAATAACCGACTCGGTATACTAACCGTTAAATTGCAACAGTTCGCAGGAGGAATACCCTTTAATTTTTTGCACAGTTTGTTGTTTTGGTTGATAATGAATAATTCATTTAAGTATGCTTTTTATGTATTACTTAAAATTTAATCCTCTTATTTAAAACATTCCATTTGTATATTCGATTTAATAACAATATGTTAAATGATTATTTCAAGTAAGGAGGTATACCTCACCAAATAACTTAACGTACTAGAAAAAGAAGATGATGCTCATCCACGACTGGGTTACGTCATCAGAAACCATTCAGCCATTCCAGTTGCCAAGAAGCAACAAGAGAGCTCGTAGAAATTAATGGCAGGTCATAGAGAAAATCAGCATAACAAACAAATATGCTTAAAATACGTGGTGTATGTACCCACATCAGAGAAACATGCAGGTGTTTAACTTCGTACTTTGCAGTCTGCGAGGAAGTCATGACCTTTGTTTAAGACATTACTATCTCAATAGAAAATTATTCTGAAGCCATTGTCAAGTTCCACCTCTAACTCCCTCACAGCCATTGAATAAATGAATGAACAAAAACAAATTGCATCGTATAAGTTACAAACTCCTTTTAATTCCAATAGGTACAGACCGTAAAACACTTTTCATCTTAAAGGTGGAATTCGGAAACTAATATAGCTTTTTAAAATATCTTAAATTCGCTTCGGAGAAGTTTTAATAGAAAGTTTTCCAAGGTAAGCTAGCTTGTATTTGTGCTTTACATGGGAATAGTTACAAATGCTTCTTGCAGTCCATTTGATCGGAAATCGAAATACGCAAGACTGCTAACATTTTTTTCTTTTTTCATCCATAGCTGGGCATCAAGCAAAACGTTCACCAGTGGACTGGGGAAAATGTGGACCTTTTTGCAAAAAATTAATCCTTAACTATTTATTATATTAAGCCTATTATTATATATATATAAAATTATCAATGTATATACTACGAGAAAATGTGGTCCACAAATTCCCAGACATTTTTACCCCAGGAATTTCACCACTAATATCAAATGTAATTTTTCTGAAATATCTTCATTTTTTTAAAACGAGTATAATACCGCTCATCATCACGGTAACTAATGATTAAAACTGCTAAACACAAAGATTATTAATTTTATGTATTTTCCTATTCAATTCTCATGACGAACTGAGCTGGTTTTGAATGTTCCTGTAACGCATATTTCCAATTAGTAAACGCAAGCTGCGACTAAATTTAATTTCGTACAAGCACCAATGGAGCTGTGTGGTATATCCTTATTGGCATGCTAATTGAGAGAAAAGTTTTAAATACATGATTCTTAAAACGTAGTCTGCGAACCCTTAGGGGTGCTAGAGTTAATACTCATGGTTCAGCGTTACTTTGCAAACATAATTTTTTTTATTTGATTTCGTTTTGAATTATATAATAAAAATTTACCGTGGTGGTTAATGATTAGAGGTCCTCGAACTCATAAAACTTAAGAACCGCAGGCTTAAATGCTATTAAGTTCCACCTATTTTCAGCAAGTGTTAAAATTAATACATAAGTAAATCATATAAAAGAAGCTTCTCCGGGATAAGCTTACTGTAACTTTTGTTTTATTTAACATTCGACATCCAATGATTCTTTTACCATATTATTACCACGTTCAGATAGACTTTTGAAATTTGAAATAACAGCTTTATAATTTAACTTACAAATAAAAATTTTTATTTTTCACAAAATAACTTTAATACCACAATTTTCATTTAAACATAAATGCACACAGTGCGAAAAATTATTACTAGACCAGTCAAATAACTGTCCCAAATTTTGCAAAGTACTTTTCGACCGTTTTCAGCTTTTAAAAAACTTGAAATCTTTCTTTAAATTTCTTATGGAACCAATATATTATTTATCTTGGTACTGCAACCAAGATTTCGATACTGAGGGCAGAAAGAAATTACTATTTGCTACTTAACATGTTCCGTGTTCCTCAATCAAAACATCAGTTTATGTTCAAAAACTTATTCATACGTTGCGTGATTGTTTGGCGGATTTTTCAATGTACATGGTGACAAAAGGTTTAGGGGGGAAATTTAAGCAATAATGAAAACTTTTGATAAATGCAAGTTTCCAGAGCAATGATCTTTTAACTCGAAACTATAATGTCTAAAAATAACAACAACAGCACATTTTATTCAAGAATTTTATGAGAGCAAAATTGGCATCAAGGTGGATGTGTGGCGGGTGGTGCAGGAAAACATCTTCAGACTTGACTTCAGTAATATGAAAGGTTCACGCAATTTTCCGATTAAGATTCTCCCGAAACCATGTAAAGAGAAATGGTGCTTGAACTTTGACCACAAGAAAAACTAAACTTAACGGAAGTCATTCATCCCTTGTAATGTATTGACACACACTACTGCGTATAACTCGTGACTATTCAGTCTAGGATTTTGACTAACCCTACAAACTACTACGCGCAGAAAAGTAACAGCACGTTCCGGGAAGATTAAAACGAGATTAAACAGCAGATTTTATCAAATATGATTATGGCAAATTCTTTCTTTCCTAAAAACTAAATATTAAGTATTTACATTTTAGAAAAACGAGAATTCTTTTATTCGAAAACAAATACATGAAACTGATGGAGGATAGCTTTGTTGCAAGAAGTTTGAAATAGTGTTCAATTATATAACTGCGCAAAGCCGCATTTAAACTACAAAGTATTTCTCTCACTTTCCTACCGTGCCTTCGGGGTGTAGTGGTTCTGCACGCTGAACTGGTATTTCAGAGGTCCGTGGTTCGATTCCCGGCGAAGGCGGTTGCATATATTTTTCATCTTTTCTGCTTCCAATTAACCTAATGACTCTACAAAACTTTCGCATAAATCTCCGAAGTGCAACGGAAGGTCTTATAACAGGGTTATTTAGTTAGAATTTACGATGTATTTTATATCAGTGAATTTGATAAAATTACATGTGCAACTAATTTATTTTCGTAAAAGATGAATTAAATCATAAGCCTTTAAATAACCGTTGAATTAATATTTGTTCGGCGTGTTATTGTAGCTTAACCGTTAAATGTGTTACAATTAATTTATTCTTACTGTTTATTTGTTGAATTATCATTTACATATTACTATCGATGCAATAATTTTATTACTGATGAAAAATTATTTAATTATTACTGAAACTCTTGATATTATTTATAAGTTTTTACCAATGCTTGATGCCTGCAGACAGATGGTGAAGAAAATGATTAATTCGAGGATCGTCGTGAGCTCCGTAACACAGAAGCAGACAATAAAGGAATCAACTGCAAATGTAACGTAGAATTTCGTACGTGTTCAAAGAGGATTTTAGGAACATTACCTAAATGATCCGTCTCCCACAAAAAATCAGCTGCGGAAGGACTTTACTCATGCAAGCGGCTGAATGAGTAAGATCTCTCAACACTGGCATAGTTTCGAATCCCAGCGAATGGGCTGGCTGGCTGAGTGTTGTATTGGTTTTGCCACATATAACGTAAATATGAGCCAACCTTTCTAAAGGAAATTAGCTTGTATTCACATTACGCATAGGAGAAACCACGAAAATTTTGAATGAAGACAGTGTGTTCGCCCAGATTTGAATGTCAGACTCAAAAGGAGCCATGTATAAAATTACATTTACTGCATGCTACTAGTACAGAAATTTATACTGTAATCTTAATTTAGAACTAAGACTGAAATTTAGAACTAATACAAAGAAGAGAGAAAAAAATGTATGTGGCGTGGACGCACCCAGCCGATCAATATTTATTAATGTTTAGCAATGTTTTTGCCTGAAACATTGTACATGATAAAGTTTTCACTTAACTTCCGAGTTAATTTATTTTATGAACTTTATTTCATGGTTCATTCTTGATCAAAGTTTGAGTTGTGTTGTAAAATATGACAATAACATAATTGATCCACATTCATTTAATCTTTATTTAATGTTATTTATTTATTATTTAATTTCGTTTAATCTTATCGTAAAGTCTCAAAAATGTATATACAACTTTAAAGTTAAATTTATGCTCTATTTTTTTAATTTTCCCATTCGCATTATCAATTGATACCGTAGCGAGTTTATCGTTCGCTTATTTGATTCGATAGAAAATCGGGGGTTTACTAGTTGCTAGGAGAATAGTTGATTTTTGGGAGCGTTCTTGCGTTATAGTGACTAATCTCACTTGTCTGACGTAATCAGAACAAGCCAAGAATTTTATGGAGTACGAGATAGCATCTGTCATTGGCAAGAGCTTTGAGCACAATATTGGTGACCAGGTGACCACTTTTCTCAGTTCCGCACCAGTTTTGAAGCAGAGCACTTCAGGGGAATGTTCTGAGAATCTCCCACCCCTCTTTTCCTACCACCAAACCACACAAAAGGACTTTCAGCTCACCATATATTTAGAGTGCTCCTATGCCGCAAAGACATTATACATTTTCAATATCTCTCTCTTTTCCGGGATTCGAACTCATGGCCTTCAATATGGTACTCAGAGTCACTGAGCACTATCTCGCTAGGCTTTGATTTCTCATCTAACTTTCACAGGAAGAACCATGACAATCCCCATTTAGCCATTCCATTCACCGGCATATGATCCCAAGGAAAACTATCATTCCCTGGTGGGCTATCAAGATTGGGAATTTAAACTTGAGGAGAAAAAATAAATCAAACAGGTGGTGATTTTGAATTTCTCCCAGCTAAATTAATTCTCCCAATTAATAGTATAGGGGGCACAAAGCAGGTCAGTATTGTTTCTCAGCTTAGTGTAATTGACATACATGGGATTTCTGAAGACTGACGTAGCTGCTGTACCAGATTTTCATGCTTCCGCCACTTGCGACGTCAATAGGAACAAAACTGCCTGTACATAGTCATTTCCAGCATATCTTCCATGCATTGTAAGGACGTATCCTGCCGGCGCTTTGCATGATAAGTAAGCTCATCTAGTAACTTTTCAAAAGTTAATATGTTTCGCAATAAATATATTTTATAACTTTAAGTAATAAATTGAAGTATTATTTAATTAAAAATTTTATTCAAAGAGGATTTAAATTGCTATTAGTTAAAAAACTCTATTAGGTACATTTATGAAGTAAAAGAATTAAAACATGCTCCGATTATTTCAGTATTAGTAAATTCGCTGCTTAAGCTGAATGAGAAATGAAAATAATCCTTCCATGCCAAATATAAAAATCCCGCCTAAATAAATAGAACTTTCATATGCCATTTAAAATAAATAAATGAAAATAACAATGAAATCAGTATCTTAGGGATTTTACCTGGAGAAACTCTTTGAAAAGCTTCCGGTGTAATTTCAAGTGGTCTGGCATTTGGACCTTCAAGCAACGAGATTTCAAACTATCCAATCGAAAAAAAGGTTACTAACCCCAGCCATCTTACTCACGGAAAAGAAAGAAAAGTAAAGCATCAGCAAAAAAATAGCGAGTTTAGGGTTGGTGTCAATATTGGTAAACACTAGTAGCAGCGTGGATGCCTATATAATAACCCTCCTCCCAAACGTGTCGTCCCCTGGTAGATTTCCTTTGACCAATCAGGTTTCGACAAGGTCTATCATCAACTATTTAAATCGTGTTTACGGTGTTGCATACGAAACGTTGCAAGGGGCCCGGAAGGTATGACGAACTTTTGATCTCCTGTATGTAGGTTTTGGTTTATATATATATATATATATATACCTGACTGGCGATTTTGGGGAGTTATTATTCTTTTTGGTACTTGGGGGCCTTGTGTGTGGCAGTAGGAATAATGCATACATATAAGGCTGGTTCAAAGACCTGGACAGAGTAGGATGACTCATACTCAAAGTTAATTTCTTGCAGAGTTATTTGAAAAACAAATCTTAAAAATCAGGCGTGATTAAAAACCTGTGAAGGTGGATCCGCGTGTTCGATCCTTCGCTTTAATTTATTTATTGATTCAAAATTTTATTTTGTCTTATTGTTGTTGTTGGCTGTTGACTTGCTGTTACACAATTTATATGTTTATGTATAAAATTCATGAAAAGCACATTCAGAAATGTTTTGTTTCATATTTGGGTTAGCATGCTTCTCGTTTTGGGAGACATCTGAAAACATACATTCGGGAATTAAATTAATATAGTCTGATGATGGGCTGGATAGCGGTGATTTATTTATTTTAATCAGTCACACTTTACTTAATCAAGTTATTACGATAGCTGCACGCTGAAGATTTTACGTAACAATGCTTTTTGCATTTGAATTTGGATTTATTAGATTATAAAAAAGCACGCTAGGGCTATCTAAGGGAAAGCGGAATGGGGTGATATTCACATTACACAAAGGGAAAACCACGAAAAACCCCATGCAGCCAGCCCATTGACCAGGACTTGAATCCGGGCAAACTACTAGTGTTCAGCTATTTTAACACTCGGTTTCTAGTGGATTGAGATGGGTTTGGAAATTTATATGAAACTGCATTTACAGGTTGCTTATAAATAAGGAATTTAAACAAAACAACAACAAAAATGCAAAGATATTTAGCAAAAATAATAGATTAAAAATGCACAAAATTAGCATATATATTGCTTTATTTTTAATCTGCCTAATGCAACGTAAGTTTCTAATTCTAATGCCTTCAATATAACACTTGGTTAAGAATCATAACATTTGGTCGATCCATTCCAGATTTCATGTTTCATCTTCCTGCCCATATTTTCTTTTGTTTTCTAAATTATTGTGTTTAATAAAATTATGCATAAATATTTTCGTGGTAAGGCGAATATGAGCTAGTTTCTCTTAGAAAGTTTAGCTTTCCCTTCATATTTTCGTGCGATCAGTTATGCATTCAATAATAAAATAGTATCTATATGAGTAAAGAAACCAGCAAAATTAACAAAAAATAGTTCATGAAATTTTGTTTTCTTTCGAATTTTTATTCTATTATGACTCTAATTTGTACTTGAAAAAAATGGACAGTAAAATTAAATCGTCTACCGTATTTAATATGAATCACATTTGAAATCTATTCTAAAATTAAAAACATAGAGAAAAGTCTTCATTTTAACAAGTTATTTGACGAAGTAGAATTACTTATTCCATGAAATACTATTCTCAGAATAATGTGCTAGAGCTAGAACATTAAGCAGCAAAGTATAAAACTGAAACAGAAAAATGGACATATTTTCTCTATTTTCAGAGAAAACATATTTATTTCAAATTTGTAACGATAATAATTCAACTTCGTACTGGAAACAAATGCAGGAAAAGTTCATTTCGATAACAAATGCAATGGTGTTGGTCTTCAGATCTCATTTTAATATGTGGGCAACCGAATTCCTCTTTTGAATTAACGTGTTATAATAATTATTTAAAATAATATTGATAATAATATACATGAAACAAAGCTTTCTTCCTCTTTTAAATCAGCCCACGAATGCTTTACAATAAATAATCCTAATCCTTTTAAATGGATAAAATTAAATTATCTTATGTCAGACATATGAGAGACGACAATAAGAGCAACAACTAACTAATCTGGATAAGTTTCGGTTAGTTTAAGAGTGGTTAATTATGGCAGCGCATGCTACGACTATCTGCCTAAGGGAAGGAAAGCCTTCGTGGAAGACTTTTTAAGGGAAGTTGGCTTGTATTCACGTTACACATGGGAAAAACCATGAAAATGGTCAGGTAACCAGCCCGTTCGCTTGGATAACAGATCAGTTTTCAGCGATTTTACGCTCTGCTGTTGGTGTTACCGGGAGAGTTTAGGAAAGGGTGGTTATAAGATATTTCTCCCGCCTTCTTGGCATGCCTTCGTGGTATAGTGGTCTGCATGCTGGGCGCGTATTCCAGAAATCCGTGGTTCGATTTCCGGCAAAGGCGTTGCTCATTTTTCACTTCTCCTGCTTCCAAAAAGATACCTAATGTCTCTACAGTGGCGCCCAAACTAAAAGGGTGGTGGATGATGATTCTCCACACCCAGGATTTGGCAATTAGGTCCCCTAAAAGCTCCAATCGCCCTTTAAAAGGGTGAGTATATAAGGTATTTCTCCCGCCTTCGTAGTGTGGTGGTCTGCACGATGGGCGCGTATTCCAGAAGTCCGTGGTTCGATTCCCGGCGAATGCGTTGCTCATTTTTCATCTCGCCTGCTTCCAATTAATCTAATGTCTTTACATGGTTACTTTAACAAATGGTGTCTAAATTAGTAGCTAGTATTTAAATAAAAATGTAAATTAGTAGTTAGTAAATAAATAATTAGTAAATGGTTTATTCACTAGGGAATGAGAACAATCTAAATTAACGCTATTTTTTAAAGAAAAAGAAATATGAATACTCCTTTAACAGCTTAACACTGAACTTCTCACAATCATTTTACCCAGTCTTTTAGCAATTCAAGGACTGGAAGAAGGAAATGACTATCAGGGTCATTTTACTTCCGATTTCTAGAATTATTACTTAAGAATGTTTGTAACTAACGCAATTTTCGCTCAGCGTTTCTCAATTAAATCAAACACGTTCTTTGAACGGTATGTCAAATATGTACCGAAATTAACAATAGCCGTTTCTTTCCAAAGAACAGAAGGCAAATCGCTCAAATTCCTTTCAAATATCCCGCTATTTGCGAACCTTTCTCATCTCTGGGAGTGACAGAGAGAGAGGCCATTTTCTCCCAAGATAGTAAAATGTACAAATATTGACTTCAATAGCCTGTTTGGCCGGCACTCTGTTAAATATTGACGATTACTCTAAGACCTTTTTTTCATTCTCAGGAGGAGAGGAGTAGAAAAACATCGACACTGCTGCGCTTTCAAGATCAAAAGCATTTTGACAGCTGAAGGAAAGAAAGTTGAGGTATAAAATGTCGGTGGCCTTGTAGAAGTGGTTTAAAGCAAACAGTTAACACTTTTATTTAAAAAAATTTAAGTAATAAGTGAATGAAGCTTATTTTTCTTCCTTCGAAAAATATGTTGTCTGAATGGATAAACTATACTTTGATAAGCAAAACATTGAAAGGAAGATTCAGTAGTTAAATTCAATAACCTTCCTTAGCACATAACGCAAATCGTATCCTTACAAAATAGTTAGACTTGTTTTTAGAGAACTTGAAAACATCAATAACGTTCTGAAAATCCTTATATTAAAGCGGTAAATAAAGTCAAGTAAAATGTCGGTCGGTGAAGGAAAAAAAAAATCTCTGTTAAACTTGTCATTTGTTATATTAATAGGGATAAGATAAAACATTCGAGGACTATCAACATAACAGGATGGATGTCTTCGGAGAGGACTTCTTAAAGAAAACTGGCTCATATTCTCGTTACACACGGGAATAAGCACGAAAACTTCACAGGCAACCAGCCCGTTTATCAGGATTTCAGCAAGGGGCGAACTACAAGTGTTCAGCGATTTTAAAGTTCGGCCGCTGGTGAGCGTTAGAGCTCAGTTTTGCTCCTGTTTAGTGCAATAGAATTGATCCATATTTAAGAATAAATAAAAAATAAAACGAAAGAAAGGAGGCTTTTTAATCTATTATTATTTGAGTGGAATTAATTGATTCGTTGGTTATTTTACTCAGAATTTGAAACAAATTTATGCATCTTTCACATCTTTTTATATTGTAATATTAAATACACTTTTTCAGCTTGAACTGAAAATTTATGGTCGTCTTTTTTTAATAACTGACACTTTTTTTATTTATAGTTTTAATAATCTATGAAAAATTAATGCAACACACACAAGTTGCTCACGCAGACTCTAAAAGGTTTGGAAACAATTTAAAATCTCAAATTCTTCAGTAAGATACAAAATCTCCAATCAAGAAATAAGAAATGCAGTGTATTTTTAAAAGTTTCAAAGAATAAAATAATTTATCAAATTCAATGCGTATAAACAGCTAATGTATACTTGAGCTTACGTTTCGTGGAGCAGAAATCAACTTCTCTTGCTAAGCGGAGCAGTGAACAACTTACGAATGAACACTTGCTTACCTTGGTAAAATACTGTCTCAATGCCATGCTGAAAGATGCTTTCCATCTCCAGAATCAGTCAAGGAGCAAAAAAAAAAAAAAAAAAAAAAAAAATTACTTAAAATCATTAAACCTCTAGCAGTTCCACTGCACTACCTAAACCATATTTCTAATGGGTCAGTAGAATATTTTTCGAAACGTTTTCTTATGACAAAATGACAGACAACAGTTTAAAATGATTCAAGGTATTGCTATAATGGGACGACAACTGTTTAATTAAATGCACCTCTATGCGCAAACATTTAGAAGCCCAGTTTTTACTGCAGAATATCGTACACTGAAGACCCATTAAATTTTTGTAGTACAGACAACACCCGCTGTAACGAACCTAGTTCATAAGGAATTTCCAGTTTTAATGGACAAACATTTTGGTATCATCCAATACTATTTTGTACGGCTATAACGATGCCCCAGATTAATGGAAATTGGATATAACGAGCTTTATGGATATCTCTGATTGTAATTTTGCGTTTTCATAATTTTTTAAATAGTTTCTGGATTGAAGAATTACTAACCCTTAAAATCATCCATATTTAAGCTATTTATAGCTAGAAATACCTTTCCGTTACTGTTCTTTTATAATAATTTCCACGTTTGCTTGCATTTTATACCAAAGGCTATTCGAAATGGGTGCTAATTCTTCTCAACTCGTAAGCACCCCATTCTCTAAAGAATCGAATAATTGAACATGCGAAACTGGCTATAGTAGGAATTACAGGGAAATGAAATGGGAAAATCGAAAGGTAGAGAATAAATTCAACTTTAAAGCTGCATATACACTTTGAGACTTGGCGATAAGGTTAAACGAAGACTAAATAATAAATAAACGATTAAACGAAGGTAAGTCAATTATTTTATTGTTCCATTTTACAACAAATCTCAAACTTCGCGGAACACTTAGCAGTAAAGTTAACAAAATAAAATAACTCTTGAAATTAATCAAAAATTTCTGCTCACAATGTTTCGAGTAAAAACATTGTTAAAACATTAATAAACATTGATAAACTGAATGCCACACACGTTTTTCCTCTTCGTCTTTTCAAATATATGATTCTTCGAAAAACAGACAAAATCGTGTTGTCACGAAAATGATTATTCATAAACGACAAATAAAGTTAATATTTACAAGCAATAATAATTGTAATTAACGCTTAATAATATGATCTTTCTTAAAAGTTAGTTATCCTGCACTTTCTTCAATTTTTGAAGATTTCTTTCTTTTTTTTAGAAGGACTGGTAAGATAAATCAGCCTTCCTGTATGGAATCAGATATAGCGAACCTAACTATCGGTCCCTTGTAATTCATTATAGTGGGATTTGACTGTCTACTACGGTTAAATCCAAGAGAACATTTTTTACACTAAATACTATGGCAGACTGCTCTTAACACGTAAATAACAACATAACACACATGATAACTGCAGTCCCTGTGTGGTCGCAGACCGAACATCCGTTAACAACTTTCGTTCGAAATTCTTGGAAATCACAGATCCAGACCAATAAGATTCAGGTTTATGGGCTATTTACGTGTTAATGAAATGTGATGTGTTTTGACTACTAGTAGATGGTTTTCTTTGAAAATTTAAGAAGGCTTGCTTACCTACAATAGACAGATCATCAATTTGCAACATGCGTGATTATACAGATGGTGCAAGTCAAGTTTGTGTACGTATATATTATTTATGCATCGTTTTATAAACCACTTTTGATTGCATTTATTAAATATGACGAAATTTTAAAATGGATCAGGATTAGATTTTTTATGTCGTCATCTTTAATGATTAACGCAGAGGTTTGTTTCTGCTAGGGACTTTTAAATTTTTGTTATTCCTTAATTTATTATTATTTCCTGCTCTGCTTATAAACATTTTGCGTGCAAAGCCGTTTTCAAATTTTAATGTTCTGTTGGAGTGTATTCGATTTTTTAGAACAGGAAAATTGATTGTGCTCTACTGATTTTTCGCTTGTCAGCTAAACGTGTGAACGACTTACATAAAAAACGCACGCATGTGGAATGCGATAATTCCTTACAGAATTTAAGATGAATATTTATACTGAATGCAAATATTGCGTTTGATTATATGGCAAATATTTTTAAAATATTGTGCGTCTCCTCAGATAGTATGTTCCAAGGACTTTTATGAAAAATAACGAACATATAATTCTACATGTAATACATACACAGATACATATAATATGATGTAATGATTCTACTATAAAGTTTAATTGATAAAATGCACATAGTTAATACATTAGTATAATATTTCTTTAAAGGGCAACCAGGGAGAAGCCAGAGACCCTGCCGACGAACGAGTTATTGTCCACTCCCATTTTAATTCGAGCGCCAATGTAGAAACCCTTAGGTTTCTGGAAGCTGGAAATGGGAAAATTCAACTGTGCGCTCGTCAGAATTCGAATCACGAATCTTTCAGTTGCCAGCGGGACGTGCTAACCATTTACACTACAACAACAGGTGTGGAGGAATGCTGTGATTCCTTACAACAGAAAGTTATATCGCTTTGCATGAAAGAAATCAGGTTTTACCTGCAATGGACTAAGTTATAAACGACTGGGAGAATTATTATTTAAAACCACGAAATGTACATGCGATTTCTACCCAGAAGTATAAGAAATATCTTTTTAATGGATGAACTGGATGTCATCACAGAATCATCAGCACATACGTTGATAATTCTGTTATAATATATCACAGAATAATATGTAATGATATGCTAATATTAATATTATTCAGATAAATTATTATCGAATTACATGAATTTGCAGTCAACATCCAGTTCAAAACAGAACTGCTTCATAAAACATACGTCGAATGATAAGCAAATAATAATTAAGAAAAGAGAAATGAAAAGAAAAACCAAGTTGTCCACACGCCATCGCGTGCATGCACACTTTCTTTGCATTATCATGCTTCAGATGGACGACAATGCGTCATTTGTTGAATATTTTTTAAAGCTATCTTTTTTATTTTTAGTCTCTCGGCCGGCGCCAGATGTAAGGGGTCATCTGCAAAAGATTATAATTCCCTTTCTAACAATTTCTTTTTCTCATAAACAAAATCAAAGGGTATAGAATTGTGGATCATAAATATTATATTTAGGAATAGAAAAGTGATAAAAAGTGCGTTTCTCCTCAATTCAACACCTCTGGTTATAAGAAATAATGTTAGTTACAGTATCATCACAAGATTTTTGCCTTCTTGCCTAGTGGCTATGAATCTCTCTCTTTCTGAGAAGAATTTAAATAGCATCTTTATATTTTACAAGAAAAATTACACGTTTCATACAGGGATTGCTTTTTATGAATCATTTAATACCTTCGACAGATTAAAAAAAAAGAAGTAAGAAAAATGCAGAATTTTCAACTTTTTTATAATAAACTATAAAAGTAAAAAAAAAAAAAGCCTCTTATACGTTACTCCTAACAAAGTGATCCTTAAGATAGGAACAAATATTCGTCAGGCACAATTACGAAATTCCACACATGTTACATACACTAACATACCAGCTGTATATACATAAAAAATTTCTCCATATGAAATTTGTTGTCATGTAATAGAACTGGCACCTGGATTCCATACCAGACGAATAGGCTAGCTGCATAGTTTACTTTTGCAGTTTTCTCATGTGTAACATGAATAGGAGCCAGTTTCTCTTAGAATGTCCTCCATGAAGGCATTCCTTCCCTTAGGTATACAGCCATTTTGTGCCTTCTCATATTCGAACAACGTAACGTTACGTTACGCTATGCTATTTATGCAATTATTATTCACGTGACCTGGGAAGTTTTGCCATTAAGACCTGCAATTTTTATTCGTACGGCCTAAAAGACAAATAGTTCTCAAACAGTTGCCATTTGACATGGCAAAATCTTTGAGAGCTATTCGTTATGGCATAAGATTTATATCCCAAATTATAACTAATTTCTTTACAAACTAAGCGATTTTAAAACTCAAAACGTACCATTTTAGGAATTTATGTCTTTATTTTTTAAACATATTCTGTTTGATATAATTTATAATCCATCGAAGTGATAATTTTTATGAGCAGTTAACTAATTATTACACCTAATAAAGGATATTTATAGAGCTGCACGTTACATACTACCATACCAAACAATAGATTAACTTC
Source organism: Stegodyphus dumicola (assembly GCF_044657685.1). Taxonomy (NCBI): domain Eukaryota; kingdom Metazoa; phylum Arthropoda; class Arachnida; order Araneae; family Eresidae; genus Stegodyphus; species Stegodyphus dumicola. The sequence goes on along the minus strand of NC_140781.1, from coordinate 149,490,509 downwards.
TCTAACCACATTTTTCATAAATAATAACTTAAAGTTTAATGTCTCATTTAATTTATTCTAGTCTTTGGGGCAAAACTGGCGACTCACAGAGATAACCCCAATTTCTAGAATAACAGAACGGAGTTTTAAAAACAGGGGAAAGGGGACTTAAATATGGCGCACATTCATAAACACAAATGAGTCGTAATTCTTACGTCAGCCTTTGTCATCATGTTTTTAGAACTGCAAGAAACCTAAAGCTTTGATTTCCATTTCATGAGAAGTTGAACTGGTTATCATCGTTCCTTTGATCGAAAGCGCTGAGTTATTTAATCATCATAATTTACCTTCGCATGTAATTTTTATCTTTTGTGAAAATGCCAGAGCTTTTTATTTATGCTATGAGCTTTTTATTTATTTATTGCTGAGATGCTTGGGCAGAAAAATTTTCGTCTACACATGCTTTATTATTTTGTCGTAATTTTTAGTCACTTACTTTTTTAATGAATTTTATTTTTAATGAAGGTAAACTCGAGGCACTTATTTTAAGTTTTATAAAAAAACCTCTTATTTTAAGTTTATTTTATGTTTTACAAAAAACCTTTTCTATTTTCATTCTGATTCACCCCGTGTGTATTCGCTTAGACAAAACCACGTTCAAGGCAGTTTGAAAATTAGCGAAGTTTAACTGTAATTCATGACTTATATGCAGTAAGCAGCTATCTTGCTGTCAATAAGAGCTGCCGCTCTGATCGTTAATGTGGTTAGGGATACTGACTGACGAATCATTGGGTGCGCGTTTAAACTCTGAGAAGGCACAGATGCTTATGATGGGGTCATCACGTCATAGCAACGCTAAAAGAAACGTTTCCGAGAAAAGCACCACTTTGAACAGTACGTTCCCAGCGAACCATGTGCGTTCGACGATGTGTTGCGAATACGCGCCCGGGACATTTTATGATGTCGGAGAAAATGTTTCGCCTCTCTCATGCATGTATTTGCCCCTCCCCCCCAAAACTGGTTCTTGAGTAAGTTAACCAATCAGAAATCATGGAAGCAGATATTCCCGGAAATGTTTCTTTCAACGCGCTAGCAAGCCTGCTAGTGGTTTAAGTTTATATAGTATATGTGCGGCATGGAGGCACTTAAAATACTGTCTAGCGTCATCTTGAATGGTTGGGTGTTAAGAAAAGAGGGATGGAAGACACTCGGATCCGTCCCCGGAATGTTTACCATCAAAAATGAGGCGGAGCTCCACAGTTAAGCATGCGGGACTGTACCTGTAGGGCCACTGATAGAATTCTGGTCTCCTTCTCGCTTCTACGTATACCCGTTCATAAGAACTAGCGCCAGTCTGTTTGGAAAGAGACGGTGTTAGTCGGAGGCCGCCTCGATTTCCACTGCTCAAAGTTGGTAGGTACCTCTTTATAGTATTTAGTTGAGGATGAAACCAGGTGCCTTGTTTGAGACGATTTGATTTTCATAACTGCAAATTTAAAGGCAGGTTGCCTAAATAATTAAAAGCTACTGTCGATCGTAATCAATCGTTTGTTTGAAAACGCTCGGTTTGGTTGTAACTCACCAGGAGTGAACAAATAAAGTTTGCTGAATTTTAAACCCGTTCTTGGATAACTTGATAATAGTCCGGGTAACATTTTTAATATGCAGTTCTGGATGAAGTACCGCTAGATGAATACACAGAATAATTCGAGTAACAGAGTTACAAACTAGAACTAGCACTGTTATTTCCCGCTAACCACTCAAAAGACTACCGATTGTTGCTCTGTATTTTGTCACAAAATTATTTAAATTAGTACCTGAATGATAATCCTATATATGCTGTCATCATCAGCCGTGCATAATATAAATCAAAATATGTAGGAAATATGCACACATAAAGACATTTTAAATTAATCACAAATCAGAAGTGATTTAGCGATTAATCAGTATAAAATACTAATAATCATTAGAGACCGATATACAGTATTTGGTATCCAAATTACAGTCGATATAAGCCATTTACCATCAAAATCCACCATGTCATCCTTAAACTAGCTGAATAAATTTTTACTTAATTATAGCAAAACAATTGCGATTGGGCGTAGAGATAGAGAAGAGGGTGCATTTAATTATGGCAAAGCACACAAGGACTATCTGCCTAAGGGGAGGGATGCCTTCGTGGAAGACTTTCTAAGGGAAACTGACTCGTATACACGTTACACATGAGGAAAACCACGAAAACGCCCATGCAGCCAGCCTGTTCGCGGGATTCGAACCTCGGACCGAACTAACAGTATTCAGCGACTTTACCGCTTAGCCGCTGGTGAGCGATAGAGAAGAGGGAAACTCGCTTATATTTAAGTTACACACAGAAAACCACAAGTAGTTGTCATGCAGACAGTCGAAAATCAACCCAGTTACCAGGGTTTCATGGCTTTTAGCACGTGAATCTTTTAAAATAAGAACATTCATCTTTCTCGCCTAATCAACCCACCAGTTTCCGACTGGATAAAACCACGAAACACTAGTTCGATCCGAATTCTAATACCGGCGTGGTTGCATATAGGAATTTTCTTAACTTTTCCCATGCGTAACGTGGATGGCGAATCAGTTTTCAGATAGCCCTCGTGTGCTTTGTTTTAATCAATTAATTTAACTTTCTCGAAGGCTTATCTTTGAGTGTACTATTAGTAATAATTTTTTCTACTAATACGTTTACTCATTTCCAAGACTCAAACTTTTAGGTCAATACGCGCGTTACCATCAATTTACAAGTGACAGCTCTAGCAGAAGAAATGCTACTTATGATCGAATGTTTAGTATATAATAGTTTAGAATGTTTTATAGAGAGATGGCATTATAAGAATCTGAAATTATTAACCATAAACAGATAATCTTATTTCTGAACAGTAATTACAATCATCAGAAGATAGATAAAAAAAGGGTACATTATATTTGATGTTCGACAGTAAATTTGGAAAAAATTAAACATGAGAAAGTTCTAGTGTCTTCGTATAGACAAATTATGATGTATTTTTTAAAGCAATATGATATTCATAAACTGTCTAGATATGGATTGCTGGGGAATATCGTATAGATCTTACTGAAGAAAAGATAAAGTCAAAATCCAAGCAAGTCTTAAATAAGTATAGAAAAAGCTAAAGGATAGCAAACATGCATCGATTCGTCCTATTTATAAATTAAGCACTAAAAATTTTCACTTGTATTTATTTAGCCATCATTTATCTGCTGAAAGCATTGTTAAGAAACGAACGAACTTCCGAAATGTTACCTGAGAATACGGAGGAAAACCAACATTGCAGAACATTTTAGATCCATGGATTTTTTTTTTTCTAATTGTTATATTAAGCTGCATCACAATTCATTTAAATTAAATGTGCGAATTTTCTATCATTTATCCATTTTTAGTAACTTTTTTTTATTTTGAAAGAAAACATCTATTCAGAGTGTTTAAAATCATCTGAGTTTTCAAATAATTAACAAGACTACCTTCGATTCTGGGTATATTAACGTATATATACATATACAAAAGAAAATTCAATATGCTTCGGTTGTAGAGTCATTAGGTTTATTTCGGAAGCAGGAAAGATGAAAAATATGCAACGCCTTCGCCGGGAATCGAACCACGGACCTCTGGAATACCCGACCAGCGTGCAGACTACCACACCACGAAGGCATGCCAAGAAAATGGGAGAAATACCTTATACGGTGAAAAAATTTCAAGTCGTGCATTTTTAATATTCCTAATATTTGAGCACGAAAAAAATTAATTTCCTTTTTAATGAGCTCTGTTGAAGCAAAAGTACTAAGTATAAGTTTTATTATGGATACAAACAGTTGCTTTAAACCGCGAACGACTTTTAACATGACTTTTGAAATAGTTACGAGATCTAAATATAATTATTTAAGACCACTCTAGAAACAAAAACAGTTGTCATTGTCTTTCGAACAAGAGAGATCCAAACTGCATTTCCCAACCCATCTAATTTACTTTGCTATTCGCTACAAGCATCGATTTTTAGTTACAAAGAGTTATCTTAGTCCATACTACAATTCAAGATTTTTTTACAACATATCAACAACAAAATTCACGACAATTTTAGCACCATTGATAGAATAAAAGAAATTTTATACCATGATGATATAGAAAATTGATATATTTAAACGACCCCCGAGGATGCGTGGTAAGCGAAACGACCTTGAGAGGTCAAACGTAAGCTCGAAAACCAACAAACTGAAAAAAGTATCCGAAACAAGCAATTAAAGGGTATCACAAAAGGAAGAGGGGGGGGGAGGATTTTAAACTAAACTCGGAAATTTCAAAGCGTTAAAGTGGAACAAGATAAAACGAAAAGAACACCGCCGCCATTTTTTTCCTTCTTTTTTCTTTTTTTTTTTTTTCGTTCTTCTCTTTATCTCTATTTTTAATTTGAATTTTACTTTACCTTCGACGATATTCCATCATTACGGATCGCATTTTGAATTTAAGGTGAAGAAAATAGATCTTGGAGCCAGCTAGAAAATAAAAACACACACACAAGGTCGAATTGCAAAGGTCGTTTGAAAGCAATAAAATGATTTCTTAGACGAGTTCAATAAAATGAATGCATTACATTGCAATTTACTTTTCTCCCCCTTTGCTCTCAGCCGAAGACGAAGATAGAGGGGGGGGATGGGAACTGATGCGGTCAGCACATCATTTGCTCTTTAACGAAACTCCGTCATAAAAATTAATGATCGCATGAGGGGAAAAAAATCTAATACACGTTAATAAAATAGACTTTATCTTTTAATTATATGTGTATATCTAAATATATTTTAATGCAGGTCAAAATGATATAAAAGAATGTAAATAAAGTAGTTAAAACTACGAAAAATATTTGTGCTGCTGGTAACATAAAAAATCCCGTTAAAATACATAGATCGAGAGGTATGCCATTGTCAGTTTCAGCCACATTTTTTGCTCATCTTGCCCCAGTTTTCAATATTTTTAAGTCAGTTTGGGAAATGATGCAAAATTTATAACCTTATATTGGCATTATGGACTGATTTGTTTCCTTTTTGCCTAACGTAAATCTCAAGCTGTGCACTCAGCGTGGCAGGTTCATTGTATGTCATGTTGCACCCCACAAGTGTAAGACAGCACATGCTAGGTAATTCATGGTATCAATGAATTTTTTCATCTATATTTTACTTCTTTTTCTCTTTTGCATTTTTCAATTCGCATAATTCCTTATTTGGTTCATTTTTAAATTCTAATTCTTTTGCATCATTTATATTAACGTTTAATTCTATACTACTGCTTACAGAACATATCGTTTCCTTCAATGTCTTCATTCACTTCAACTTTTAATTTTATTCATATATACATACATGCACAGATATATATATTAAGGCATCTATTATTATTATTTCTGTGCCTTGAGATAATGATTTCCAAGCTTTGTGGGGTTCTGCGTTAAAGGAATCTGGCAATTTCTTCATATTTTGGGGTAAAAAACACATTTTGAATTTTAATATTTTAAATTTCGGCCAAAGCCTATCTTAAGGATAAATTTCGTTGCATCAAATATGTTTGATTCACAAAATTGTTGATAAATTATCACAGCCTGATATCTGCAAGACGGGCACTTGCCCCGAGCATCTCCTTTCAGGGGCGATCTCACAATCCTCATCTAATATTTAAAATACATCAAACTTTTTCTATTTTGTTCTATACAACATCATACAAAGAGGGGGAAAAAATAAGAATTCTTTTCTTTTTCTTCCCACATTCTTACTCCCCCCTAGCCGGATTCCTAAACTATGCCGCAATCAATTAACCTAATATAACTCCGCCTAAAAAAAAAAAAAAAAAAAAAAAAAAAAAAAAACGTGGTTTAAAATGTATGAGCTTATATTTCAGACACATAATACAAATTAATAGAAAATAAATTTAAATACCTGAAGCAAAACAGAGAGAGAAGAAAAACATTCCCTTTCTTTAAATAACTTTAAAAGAAAAAAATGTTGAATTATTACAGTATTTCATAAAATACTTCGCGTAATTCGCCTTAGTGATTGCTGAAAAAAAATTAGAGGGAAGATGGCATCCATGGCAGATATTGTCCTGGGCCTTAGAAATATAAATTTTTTAATCATAGATAAAGCAATCATATTTCATGCACAGTTTATAAGTTTTAAAATGTACCAAAATGTTGAAACATTCTAGTACAATAAACAATAAGTTTTTACGACTGACAGGAAACATTATGAAATTTTATCATTATCAGAAAAATGATTTATCTATTTTTAACATGCTAAATCACAAAAATTAATTTATCTCGCCATAAATACAAATCCTGAACAAAATACTTCGATTAAGAGCCAGAGAGAGACCCAGAGGTTATAAGCGATGACGGAAATTTTACGGGATTTCAGATTACTATTTTTCAAAGTGCATTCTACACTTCATCTAAAAAATGGCTGTTACAAATGTCAAGACAGAAAAATGTTTCATAAATCTCCGCTGAACTGTTTTTCCTGAAAGATGAAGTTCAAAGATTGTTTCTTGACTGCGGCATTTATAGCTCATTATCACACAGCAATATTTATTATACTTATTATTCTGTATGCGTCCGTATGTCGAGTAGAATTGTTTACTGCTATTTCTTACATCAGTCTAAAATTTTCGGTATCAGTGGTTTATTTCATTACTGTGTTTCCGGGCTTGTACAGAAATATCACAACTTTTAAATGAGCTTAAATGAGTTTACAATGAGTTTAAAATATGGAGAAATACTTGCTCATTGTGCGTTAATAATAATTTTTTTAGTATTATTTCTTCATGTTCGGAACAAAGAATAAAGCAAAGTGTAGTTCAAAATTTTCATTATCATACTTAAAGATGGGGACAGGGTCTTAATCGCAAGTCTGAGTTCTCAGGCACGTATGTTTATGTTGCAGAATTAGGTGCGTGAGTGACAGGTGTAACCCATAAATTAAAACGCACCTAGATAGGCTTGGTTTGGTTTGGTTTACTTGATTATGGCAAAGCACACTAGGGCTATCTGCCTAAGGGGAGGGATGCCTTTGTGGAGGACTTTTTAAGGGAAACTGGCTCGTATACACGTTACACATAGGGAAAACCACGAAAACGCCCATGCAGCCAGCCCGTTCGCGGGCATCTAGGATAGGAAAAATTATTTGCCACCACAGCAAACATCATCAATTAACGTTTAGCAACTGAAAGGCGCGACTCCAAAAATCAACACACATTGTTGTGAACAAATATCACTGGAGGACAACTGTCACCCTCGCGTTTAATCTAGGCTTAATATATTACTAAATATATAAGTAATATATAAAAAAAATATTAGTTCCGTTAAAAGCCAAAATATATTACTTCCGTTAAAATTTCGAATGTATGGTTAACATCAATATATTGATAAACATCATTTTATGAAATCTCCACTCTTTACAAATTTAATAGTTTTAACAAAGGCTGCCACGAATAACATTAAGACAGTGTTGTTGATTTTTCCACACTTCTTATCTTCAGTTTCATGTAGTAGTTTTAAATTATCACACAATATATCTTGCAGTTCATTCCAACCAGTTGCAGTTTTAAAATAATCGATATTCTCTTTTATTAAATGAAAACTGAAACTCAAGCTTATTACTAAAAAACGTAATGTAACAGATTAATATATTTTAAACTTTATGCGTCATAACTAATTCTAACACAATATATCTAACAAATATATATCTAACAAAGGAAGAAAAGATGGACAGGGCAGCGCAGAGTCTCGTAGCAGCGAGATTAGGAAGCAATCTGACTGAAAAATGGCGCGTACTCAGTATTTATAGTAGCGGTTACGGAATAGGCTAGCAAATTCTAGACGGTACTGGTTGACATTTCCACTGGAATTCCAACGCACAGGACATGTGTCCTGCCGACTCAGTTGTAATAAATTCAAGCTCAGGAAAGGCGATGGCTTAGTAGTTTTAATCCATAATGACTAGGAAATTGGAAGCGAAGGCAGATTAAATCTTCAATTTTATTTTCGGCAACATGTTGCGGCTACACACAAGTCGGCACATTAAATGTTCCTGTTCCAAAAGGGCTTACATTTTTGATAATTTTGTATCAAGAAAGCAGAACAGACAGACAGCAGTGTAGCTAGGCCAAAGCGTGGAAAGCAAGTGCGTAATGTTCAGGATGAAATCTGAAATCAGACTGAGTTAGTTTTGGTTCTCAAAGCATTCTGATTGGATGGTTAATATTGCTGTAAAATTATTATTGGCTGTTAAGAGTTTTAGTTCCGTTTACATCATCAGAATTATGTAAAAGTCATATGACATAGAATATCTCGAAATGACGCAGTGCAGAGAGGAGTTACTATTTTTAGAATAGAGAAGGGAAATTAATTTACGTTGGTAATTTAATCTTTTACATATTCTTTTTCTTACATATATATACTTAGAAGTGGACTGGAATAGAGAAAATAAAAACCATTCAGTTGTTTGTCAGTCTGTCTGATTTTTATAGCATAAAAACATACACTTTTTAAGTGGTTTTACGTGAACTTCACAACGTTATCGCACTAAGAATTTGTTATGAAATTGTCCATTGCATAAAATTAGCCTACCCGAGTGCAAGCTTTTACATCATATGTGCTGATTTGAAATTTGTTTTCCTTTCTTTCCGCGCTTTATGTGTGGATCAAATAACATTTACATGAGTTGTAACTGAAAACAGGACGCAAAGCATAATTTATAATGAGGTTTATTTAACTGAGAAATGCCTCACTGTTTTTTCAGTTTGTAGGTATCTCGATATATAATTTATTACGACAAAGCCATCTGAAGGCTAATTGCTTAAATTTTGCACAACTTTTAACACGTTTCCTAACGAAGGCAGGTGAAGATCGCAGATGTCAATAAATTTGGCATTAAAAATCCATTAATTTTATTTTAAGAAAAGGAATGAAGATGTGTTAACAAATATTTCAAACAGAATGAATGTCTGTTGACTAAAATTCCATAGGAGAAACGGGTTTGCTACCCTAAGGGAAAGCGATGCACTCACCGACAGCAGACGACATCAAAGTAATATAATTGAGGCATTCTAAGACAGCAATTAAAAATAAAACTGAGAACAAACAAGCAACACACAGCAAATACAATTTATGGTGCTACCTCGAACCAGAATTCATTAACAACCGGAATTAAATACCCCCTAGGTATGACAGTGGTCTTCTTCTCATTGCTCTTCTTCGACTGGTGAATAATGTAATAGTTGTATACAAGACAATCTTTTTAATTACATTCATCGACTTAATGAGACTTCGGGAAAGAGTTTGAGGAAAATATTGTTGCTTTACGTTTACGTTGCTAAGCTTACGCAACACTCACATTCTTAAAACAGTTTAAGAACTAAAAGTAAAATTTTTCAAATTCCAAATATAGAAAAGTAGAAAAGGTACGTTTAGGATGCCAACTAAAGAGAGTTCGAATTCCTGTTACTAATTAACAACACAAGCGCTTTGAAGTTTTGTTTTAACTGCAGTTAAAAAGTGAATAAATTCCATATTTGTCGATAACAGAATCTAAGGACTTTCACTGGAAAAGTTTACTGCCATTTTTAAAATTTCACTGGTTCGGTTTATTTGACTACGGCAAAGTACGCAAGGGTTATCTGCCTAAGGGGAGAGATGCCTTCATGAAGAAATTTCTAAGGGAAACAAAATTTCACTGATCTTATTTTAAAAGGCACATTTTAAAAAATGGTTAGAATGGAGTAATTAAATTAATCAAATAATTTGCACTAAAACTAAAATTAAATATTAACGAAGCGAAGCTATGTGATATTAAGCTAATATTAAGCTTTGTGAAATTTTTAAGAACTAGCATACAAATTAAGGTTAGCTTAGGTTATTTGAGTAGGGCAAAGCGCACCAAAGCTATCTGCCTAAGGGAGATGCTTTATGGAGGACTTGGTAAAGGGAACTGACTCATTTCACGTTATACATGGGAAACATGACGAAAACCAACCATGCACCCAGTCCTTTCGCCTGGGATCGAACCCCAGACAAACTCCCAGCATTCAACGGTCTTTGACCATTAAGTTATTTTTAGCACCCATACCCATTAAGACTTGTAATCAAGTTAAAAATCTTTCTCTTTTCATCTTCTTTAATGCGGTCACTGCTTTGCCACCAAGCACTTAATCTTTTGTCTCTCTAAACAGAAAACTTTCTCCCCTTGCCATCTTCCTCAAACATTATTCTGCACTCTGCTAAAAGAAAATTAAATTTTACTTTTAAGATTTTCATTTCATTAATACTTGTTCTTCACGCTATATTCTTATTCAGAATTCAGTTACCGTTAAAAAATTCTGCGACTTGACACTTGTTCTCTTCTTTTATTACCGATCATTTTGCTAAGAATTTTTCTCGCATCATCGCACATTCTATGGAACGTTACGAAATTAACATAGGGTTGCAACACTGAAGGTCGTAATGTATCCTGATTTTTCTAAGAATATGAGGCTCTAAATCCTAAAATTGCCTCCGATTTGCTCCATAACTTAGTTTTTCATAATTTTCTTCGAAGTTTCTATACTGTAATACGCAACTGGACGAAACTAGTAGTGAAAATTTATTTACAAAATCTATCTTATGGCAAAGTCGGTGTATATATTTGTTTGAAGAAGCTAAAAACTTAATTCTTACATCTTAGTCAAAACCGATCATTTTGCTAAGTAGTGGCTTTTTCCTTTGGCAACAAAGCTTTTCCATTTGTGCAATAATTTTGCATGGATATTTTGTCTTCCATTCTTTTAGATCTCTCTGTCACTTACTACAATTTTTAGTTCCTAGGAAAGGAATTCCTTTAATATATTCAAGAATTAATGATGACATTGAGTATTTTATTAGCTTTGAATTTTTCCAGCACGTTTTCAACTATTTGAATCTGTTCAGGGTCGTTATTACTGTCTAGGACCACTCTTTTGAAAAAGTCCTAAGCCTCTTATTCCTCTCTTCCGCTTCAGTCATCGCAGGTAAAACGATTTTTATCTGACATTAGTCATCTGATGCTTCAGCAGATAAAATTTCTTCCTTTTAATTTTGCTTCTGATAGGTTAAGGATCCATCTGACTTCTCAAAGGACACGACACCAACCAACCAAGGCTAGGGAATTTTTTGCAAAGTACTTAATGCAATCGCCTCTCTCTCTCTTTTTTGAATGATTTGACAATATTTATGATGCTTTACTTCGTCTTTATTAATTCTTGGAGGATTTATAATAATTTTACCCAGAATATTCTTGCTTTCAAGTTCTAGCTATTTTCTTCCTTTTTTACTCCTTGAATCATTGACAATCGACTGCTGACTCTTTGCACTCCCATACCAGCAACAAAGAAAACATGGGAACTTAGTATATGTCATGCCAGAAGGTCATCCCAAACCTTTCAGTGCTGATCTTTATAGTTTGTATTTTTTTAAATCAGTTCCAAATTCTCAAACTTTCTTCCAAACGTGCAGGAGAAACCAACAGGTGCAAAGGCACACTTGAACTTCCACTCCCAGAAATCAACTTTTAGGGATTCGTTGGAAGAGTGAATGAAAAAGTCTCCATTCATCGTTTTGTATTTCGTAAAAATTCTTCGTATCAGTTCTTCTTTAAATTATCTTTCTTGAAATGCAAAGTCAGCTCTTTCATTGCTTCAATATAAATATATCGTTGCTCCATCTGTTTTCTTTTATTTTCTTTTTTAATATTTTCATTAGGAGATAAAAATTTATCAAAATTCTCACTCAGGAAGAAAATTTCATGGAAAGAAAACAGTTACTGTGCAGAAACATTAGGTATTTTTGTAAGCAGGCAAGATGAAAAATTAGCAACGCCTTCGCCGGGAATCGAACCGCGGACCTCTCAATTACGCGCTGAGCGTGCAGACCACTACACCACGAAGGTTCGCTAAGAAGGCGGGAGAAATACCTTATAACTGACTTAAAAATAAAATAAACAAATTTGAACTATGTTTCTGCTATACTAAAGTGAAGAAATACCACAGAATTCCGATTATCGAGACTTCAAATAACCAGAATTCATTATCTGAATCGCTAGTTCTCCTGTCTACAGCAAAAACATTACCTTTGTTGTTCATTTTACGTGTTATTATTTTTTCGCACTGATTAAAATAATACGAAAAGGTCAGTGTATATTGTATTCCTTGTCAGTGTATATTTTTAACAAGCTATTAAATTAATTTAGATAACTGTGTACGACATATAAACTTGCCTGAATATTCGGTAAATATATAGCTTACAATCATTTATAGAGAAAAAAAAATTATGTACTGCAAAATAATAAACTGTTGTCTGTTTACTCCGTCAGTCATTAATGAGACATATAAAACGCTTCTTTTTTCCCCTAAAAATAGAACTAAATAAACTTGTGATTGTTATGCCAAGCCATTTACGTAAGGATGTTTTGTCTTACAACAAGGCCGTTGGCCTAGAATTGGCCCAGGTCGAACTACCAATGTTCAGCGACTTTACCGCTCGGCCGCATTTTCCCCAAGAACTGCATTTTTGTAGTATTATAAACCAACGGCCTTCGACCTTTACAGCTCTACTTCTCCCTTCTCGCCGTTTATCAATGTCGCTAACCCCTGATAATTTTTTTCCTTTTTTCCCCTTGATTTGCCCCACAAGTAGTCAAGTGATTAATTCTGCTAAATGCTGGCAATTCTACGCCGGTTTGATGGTTATTTTTCCCCATATGTAAGGGGAATACGAGCCAGTTTTCCATAAAAAGGTACTCCAAGTAAGCAAATAACTCTCATGCGTTTTGCCATAATCAAAATATCCTAACCTTCCCTCTAATTTTATTCAAGCGGCGCATTCCAAACAATATATAAACTAAAAATTCAGAATTTTTGGTTTATTTTGCGATAAATGTACATATAAATTTAAGGTTAATTAATTGAATGAATATATGTTATTTATATATTTACATATGTACATATATACATATATTTTTATTATATTTCATGTGTAAGGAAATTTTTCCACTAACTTTGTTTCACTTTACACGGTGTTTTTTTTTTTTTTCCTTTTACATTTTCAGCGCTTTTGTTTAATCCATGCCTTAATTTTTCCTTGTCATGAGCATTTTGTTAATGTTTGAGTTACGGATCTGTTAATATATTCCCCTTCCCCGAGACAGTGAAATTTCCCCTTGGAAAAATTTATCAGCATCGAGAACCCTGTTATGTACATTTAATGTACATTATACTTGCAATACCACCAGCTCTTTCCTTTTCTATACAAAAATATTTACAACAACATGCCAGATTCATAACAGTTTCACAACGTTTGAGTTTCCGAGTTCGAAGCAATGCATTCTTTGACTATAAAAAGAAAAATTTTCTGTTTTAGTATCAAATAAAACTGTGCAACTGCTTGTCATTTTTTCTTCAAGCATGTGGAGAGCACAGGTTTTTTTAATATTATTACTCAGAATAAAAGTCAACGGCCTCTCATAAAGTACAGAAACACATAAATTTCCGTTTCATAACACTCTTAAAGCATGGAACACAACCTGATAAATCAGCGATCCCAATATGGTGCACGAGACAATAAGATTCAACAAAGGCGATGGATCTTGCTTGTTATAACTTTACGACATAGAGAGCCTGATCATCCCGCTGAACTTCATACGAATGGAACATAAAAACAAGACCATCAAGAGAAAAAAGCAACAACTGAAGTATCAACGGCATTTCAAGTATGCCTATGCCCTCTAGATACTACTCGGAACACGAAGAGATTCCCCTTTCCTCTCTGTCAAATAGCGAAATGAGAAGGAACCGCCTGGACATACTACATCAATGTTGTGCATATGATTCCGGCTTGTCGTAATCCTTATGCTATCATTACCGAATGAAAGTAAGAGGGTAGGCAGTTTTTTACCTAGATTGGCTATATAGGCAGCTAGGATTGTGCATTTATTGAAGAATTTTTGATAAAAAGTTTCATTTTCAGAACACGTATAGCTAAGAAATGATGATAGTAAAACGAAATACTGGGGCTCCGACTGTTATGAGAATATATATATAACAAATAATAATGTGCTTCTTTTCATTAAAATGTTTAAAAACAGTTTTAAAGTTATGGTAATTTACTGTTCGGAACCGCTCAAACGATCACTTTGGACAGAGACATTCTTTCTTTAATTCCAAAGAATAGAGCAAATATTTATATAAAAATTATCAGTTAGGTACATTACTATAAGTCATATAAATTAAAAGTATTATACAAAATACTTCAGTTACAGGTACTAATAAAAAATAAATGTTCAAATAATTAAGAAGTTGGTAGAAAAGTGGATTTATGGTTTTCCGCAAGTCACAATCGCTGCGGACCCAGCGTACCAAAAGGCGACCTCCCAAAACAAAGATAAATTTTTAAAAATAATAAATATGCCCCGAGTCTTAGGATGAGGTGGGGCTCATAGATTCATAGGTTTAACATTAAATGCATAAACAGCTTTTAAATCATTAAATTACTTAAGCGAACTCTTGCTTCGTTTTGGTTTGTTTGATTACGGCAAAGCACTCGAGGGTTATCTGCCTAAGGGGAAGGACGTCTTTGTGGAGGATTTTCTCAGAGAAACTGACTCGTATACATATTACTCATGGGAAAAACCATGAAAATGCCCATGCAGCCAGCCCGTTCGCCGGAATTTTATCTTCGGACTGAACTACCACTGTTGAGCGACTGACAGCCGCTGGTGGACTTTGTTTCAATATTTTTCTATTAATGGTGCCACACATATATACATATATACAGTGCCACACATATATATTAGAGCGAAATTTAAACAATTGGTGTAACCTCCATGAAGCTAACGATACGTTAAGTTTCATGGCGGGACAAGTCTATTTTATTAAATTCGGAATAAATACAAAAATGAAATTTAAAATTGCGAAATAGATTTTACCAGATTAATTTCAGATTATCCAGGAGGCATAAAACTGCCGATTTCATTCGCATTAACGAATATTCGCGTCTTTCATGGCATTGCCGCCACATGTGTTCGGTGAGTTAAGAATATAGACGGTGGTAGACGGTAGTTAAGAATTAGTTTAACCACTACCGCGCTCATGTTTATTTCGCCATTTTGCACATGGCATCCCGTACCAGGATCAGTAACGTAGTATTTGTGGTTAACTTGCAATGTACCAATTTAGTAAGCAACTAAAATTCTAAGAGAGAATATTACTGAATAGATGTTCATTTTTCCTGCTTATTCGCAACAACCACATTGCATAATGATTCATGATACGTTCTAAATAAGTTACCATATCACTCTGGCAAACAAACACATGTGCAGACATATGACACTCTGGCGCACATTTGGCAGCTGGCACCCCGTTAAAAAAAAAGAACTCTGTTTTAATTTGAAAGCTAAACTAAAGAACTCTCGCAATGCTGTATAACGACAAATTAGAAATGGCAATTTGGCAAGCAGCTTGAATGATAAATTTTCTGGAAGCGTGCATTTGCTATCGCACTCCAGCAGACATCACTAGTTACCGATTGCTCATCAGACTAAGATCATAGTATTCTAAAAGTTACTGAATTCGTTCCTAGTCTGATGACGTTATCAGTATTCAGCAAAAGTTACTGACTGATAGCTTCATCAGACTAAGAACTTAATAACATAAACTTGTAGATATGGGGAACCATTCTAACGAAGTTAATGACTTATATTCCAAATGATTTAGTTTCGATCATAAAAGCCTACTATTCAGTTACATGGTTTATACAGAAATATTAGTTTATTGATCTGATAATATTCACTGAAAATGATATGTGCAAAAGATATCTTGAAGACCTTAGCGTATGGATTCGCAAAATTTAATTAAACTGTGGGTAGATAATTGTTAAAATTCTATTTTATACAAACTCTGTTTCGCCCATCAGAGCCTCAGAAGTTAAGACCACTGAACACTGGTAGTTCGACCCCAGATCGAATCCGATGTATCGGATTGGCTGCAAGAGCGTCTTCGAAGTTTTCACAAAACCAAGGGCTAAATGGTAAAAATCGCTGAACACTGATAATTCAATTCAGTTTTGAATACCGACGAACAATCTCGCCTGCATGGGTGTTTTCGTGGATTTCCACATGTATACCGTAAATTTCTCCAGTTTCCCTAACAAATTCCTCCAGGAAATCATCACTTTCCTTAGACAGATAATCCTCGAATGCATTGTCATACTCAGAGAAATAAACAAATCTCGTTTCCGTCACCGAGCTTCTGCATATTTGACTTCAAACAAAAAACGAGCAGTGCATTCCAGAAATGAAAATAAAAGGAGGAAAGTTAATCAACTTTCATACATAATCAGCATAAGTTTTCGGTTAATTTCCTTTTTCCGTTTTCATAATGTATTAACATAATAATAAGATCTAAACTACCTTTCCTCCGTTTAGTTGAAAATTAAAACAGTTATACCGTTTTACTGCGTAATTTATGCAGAAAACTTTATACGCAATAGCAGGCGAATAAATTTGTTTATGGGAAAGTTTATTTCATTCTTCATTCTGATTATTACACCGAGAACAAAAGCACTATAACCCTATTTCATAGAGCAGAAATAATATCGGTACGCTCAGATCACATAAAAAAGATAGGACTCCAGCAAAACACGAAATTGTTGTACTCTATTTCATCACGTATCCTCGAGAAACAGCTATTGGGAGGTCATTGGAATATTCATTAGAAAGATAACACAAATAAATGACACAGATTCAAGTAGGAAATTTTAAAGAACTGTATAATTATACTTTTTATTCCTTCATCACAGTTATAGACCAAAATTCTTTAATGCATGATGGAAGGTACCGTCATTCGTACATTATCAAGCATTCTTTCTCAAAACTATCACATGATTCACGATGGCTGAAAGTTAGTGAATAGTAAAATTTCCTTTAAACAAACGATACTAATTTTATTTATTTATTCATTTTAAGTGGGCAAAAGAATTCCTACTAACGAGCTAAGTAACTCGGTTCACTTCGTCGGCTAGTTTGTTGTCGCATTGTTCAAATATCATTAAGTAAAATTTCTTTGATTTTGGAATAATAAAATTACATCTAGTGTTCCAGATGGTTGAGAAAATTTGCATTTAATTCATTTCGAAGGAACTACCAAGCATAGATTCAACTATTTCTGGATTTCGAAAGTGCATTAGACTTCATGTATCTGTAAGACATACTATCTCTCTCGTTGCCCAGTGGATTTGATTGATTGTACCAGATGTCGAAGGTAAACGTTTTGGGAACAAAACATCTTAGTTGGTGCTTCGAAATAACCAAAATTCACAAGCTAGTTATCGAAAATTGATTGCAGATATCCAAGGAAATAACGCAAAAATGATAACAAATTATTTTTAAACATATGCATAGAATAAATAAATGAACGAATGAAATACTATTAAAGATAACTCATATTATGCTTTGCAATTGTTCTCTGTTCTAAGAGCAAAGAAGCACAGGAACCACTGAATAATTGAAGTTTTTTAAAATTTAATCATTTTAAATCTTAGAAATATTAGTACTTTAATCTCTAGTCCTTCAACAGCATCATTCCATCTTTTATGTCCGCATTTAATAAACTTAAAGATTTTCTCTTCTGAATCCTCTGTAAAAGTTATGAATTAAAAAAAATCAAAATTCCTACTGTTCCCGAGAGTGCTCAATTGCCAAGAATTATTAGTTAATTAAAGGTAAAATATAACGGCTGGATCGCAAAATACAGACGACTATACTTTATTATGTAATAAAATACGATCAGCTGTAGATTTTCATCTAAAAAGTGTACTTCGTGATATAGTACTTAACACATTTCATATGCAAAATATAACATGGTTATATAACGTTCGCAGTGCTTAAAATAAAAAAAAAAAATGTTTAAGATCAGTAATGTAAAAAAAAAAATAATATGTATATATTATTGCTAATTTTGTGATGTCAGCTTGTGTATACAATAACAATAATATATAAAATACTTAGTTATTTTATACATTCTCAGAGCTGCATTGCATAGAATGCTTAAATATTTTATTCAGTACCATTGAATTATATGGCATTTATGTTATTTATATTCTGTACGCCTTTGAATCGATATTCATTGAATTCTACTTGAATTACCGAGTATGGATTTCTCATTTTGCCAGTAACTTCCATATAAATATGCCGATTAAAAACATTTCCTTGCTCAGGCATTAATTAAACGGACAATAAGAGGAGTTAATTTATGGCGGCTTTTAAATGTATGGTTAAGTTTGGATACACGTATATAAACCATTAACTTCAATAAGGAAAAAAATTCAAAAAATTTTTTTTCTTTCCTTTCTGTTTGCGCTAATGAATGGGCAGATGCATACCGCTTCCTAACGCTGTTATACTATTTCGCTTAATGATCATGAACTTCGGATTGCAAAATATTGCCATTGAAAGAGAAAGTACTCAGCAGGCTGAAGATACTCCAAAGCTTTTAAAATTTCACAACAGCGTTACGCTAAGGCAAGTAAGTTCCATCTTCATTCCATTAAAAAAAAATCTTGCGAGTATGGTCTCTTTCTTTATCCCACTCACGTGTGAATCCCATCCAAATATTGCCTTTTGTAAAGAAGTGAAATGTAATTTCCCCCTCCCCGATAAGATTCCTTTGCTGATGAAACGTGGAACATTTCACTCGTGTTATGTCGTATCTATCTAGGCCGGCAATTGAAGAGTAATAAGGAAGCCATATCTCATTTTTTACCCCATCGGAAAAGAATTCGCAAATGACAGATTGATCATCCTGAAGTCACGTATCTACTCCACTTAACAAATGCATCGCTATTAGCGCAGCTAACACATTAATTCCCAGTGAGTGGAGACGAACAGTATATAAATGTTTCAACATCAGTTTTTCATCTTTGATTTATGCTTCTTGTCTTTTCAGAGTTTTCAAAGACCGGTGGCCATGTGGATACTCAATGGCGAACACAAATGATGATTAAGATGGTACTGGGTTTAGTTTATTCAGTGCACGATTTGGGGCAATCAGGTATTTACAGAGTATTCTGCATATGGTAAACCGATCAGTAGAATTTTGATTTATGCCTCTGAAAGTTCCATATTTGCCCAAGGTGGAAAAAGATTGATGGAGAAATAGCTACTTTCAAGCGTAGCAATCTCAACTAATGACTTTCCTATTAGGCCTGCGTTACATCATTTAAGAAATAAATACAGGTTATAAGTACTACAATATTTTTTATGCAACCGAAGTATCAAAGCTTGGAGCATATTCAAGCCACCCAAATAATTTCAGTGCCTTCGCGTGTATTTGTTCAATACACAATTTAGGATAGACGAGCAAGATTTGACATTCTGCATAGCACTGCTAAATAATTTGGATACCGTAAAGCATCTGCCTGTAAAGGAGGAGGGAACCTTCGTGGACGACTAATACATGGGGAAAACTACCCATGGAGGCACTCCCATTCGCCTAGATTCGAACCCGAGTTGAATTACCTGTATTCGGCAGTCTTTAGCCTCATAGCCATTTGGCGAGGCACCAACTAATAATAGACACATCTGTAAGCAGTACATTTTCCAGGAAAAGGCTTTTTAAATGATTCATGTGAATAAACTTAAAATTGTGAATATCTCTTAACGAGATGTTATTTTATATGCGATTAAATAATACTCCCCAGAGGATGCTCTTGATGATTTTAATGCTCTTAATTAATGATTTTAATGCTCTTAAAACGTTTATGGATGCTAATTTAATTACTGCTTTGCACTACAACGTCTGTAAATTAAAACCTGCAAAACATTTTTTCTTTCCTTTTAGATGTAATGTATCTGATGACTGAATACTAGTTCTGTAAACCTGGAAACATGATTTGCTGAATATTTCTAGATTTGAAACAGTCCACGCAACACACCAACTTAATTACATTGGTAACCAAAAAAGCTATCTAAAACAATCATCCAATAGCGTTGGTTCTTGGGGTAAAAAAAAAAAAAAAAGCTTCTTCGTGATTCAGCGAGCTATGGAAGTCTTTTGACATCAAAAATTAAAAAAAAAAAAAAAAAAAAAAAAAAAAAAATCAATAGTTTTTGTATTTTTGCATTAATCTAAGGTCTTTCTTCCCGGAAGAATAAAAAAGTAACACACGCCGTTAAATTTGAAAGATCATGAATAGCATAAAATCTCTAGCCAAATTTTTTCTTCGTAACTAACTTTTTTACTGCCTTAGTTAAGCACATACGAAATGCACAAACAAGAATATTTTCTTTCGATCTTATTGAAGATGTTTCAGACAGCTTCAGATATAGAATCAGGATAGATATCAAAAGGTTTGAATATTTATAAATTCAGAAAGGTTGGGGGGGGGAAACTAAATCTTATATTTGTGATTTGTATTCAGATTTAAATTTAATACCTTAGAGTTTTTTTTTGTCTCAAAGAAAATAAGAAGTTGATGTTAGGAGTCCAAGTTATTGATATATATCCATTTAAACGCTCAATTTTTCAGACACGAAAGTGCAAACCAGCGGCCAAGCGGTAAAGTCGCTGAACACAGGTAGTTCGGTGCGCGGCTCGAATCCCGCCAAATGAGCTAGCTGCATTGCCGTTTCTGTGGTTTGCCTCATATGTAACGAGTATACTAGCCAGTTCCCCTTGGAAAGTCTCCAAAAAGGCATCACTTTGGCAGATAGCCCTCAAGTGCTTTACCTTAATTCAAAAAAAAAAAAAAAAAAAAACAGATGAAAGCACACTTTCCGAAACATACAAGTTTTCATGGCTCAAACCAAAAAAGTAAAATAAAAATTTGTTGCAATCTAAATGTACTTACTACAAGTACTATTAATAACTGCACATTTCTCTTAAATTGTCTCTGATTTGGAATATACAAAATGGAAGATGCTCATACAGGAAAAATTTTCTCAATTTAGTAAAAGCAATCTTTTTTTTTGGGGGGGGGAGGGAAGGAAGTCTTCCCTACGAGATTTACAATGTATGTTCCCAGATAGAGACCACCTGACAGATTCGACAGCTCAAAGCGATAATTATAGTAACCACAATATATGACATGCTAGCCGTGCCTTTCACTTATGATAGATAGCATAGATCTTATACTTCGTTGACTTGAGCAGTTTCTCATATGGAAAATATGAGAAAGGTTTTTTACGCGACAGAAATGAAACATGAATTCTTCATTTCGTAACAGACTCGAAATGTTCGCATGGGGAAAACACATCTTTTCAGGTGTTAATAATTTGATTTGCACGGAATTACAAAGACACCCTAAGGATGCGGAAAGAAATTTTCTGCAGAAAGATTGTACTGCCTATTGTCCACGATATTTTTCTCGTGCTTTGCCATTATCTAGATAATCCGCAAAAACGTATTTGCGGTCATGTGCTATTCTTGTCACTTATAACTATGATCATATTTTCAAAGCAATTATTGTCAATAAAAGGTTTTTAATCTATATCACTCTACTTCTTTCCTTGTTTACTAAATTAATTAATTGATTTTTTTTTGCGCTTATATAAGGTTATTTGCATATGATAAAACATACGAGGGCATCGGTCTGGGAAAAAGGATGCGTTCGTGTAGGGCTTTGTAAGCGAAACTGACTCGTATCCATTTTACACAGGTGGAATACCACAAACCAGCCATGCAGCCAGCTCGTTCTCCTGAGATCGAGCCCAAGTCAAACTCTCAACATTCAGCGGTCTTAACCATTTGGGTACTGGAAAGCTAACCAATAGCCGAGTGGTAAAGTCTCTGAGCACCGGTAGTTTGACCGGGGTTTGAATTCCGGCAAACTTGCTTAGCTGCAAGGGTGTTTTTGAAGTTTTCTCCACGTAATTGGATACAGTTCTTTCACGAAGGCATCCATAACCTTATGAAGTATTTCTCCCTCCTTCATAGCGTGACTTCGTGGTGTAGTGGTCTGCACGCTGGGCTCGTATTCCAGAGGTCCATGGTTCGATTTCTGATGAAGGCGTTGCTCATTTTTCATCGTTCCTGCTTTTAAAAAATACCTAATATCTCTAAAGTGGCGCCCGAACTAAAAAAGGGTGGAGGATGATGATTCTCCGCACGCAGGATTTGGCGATTGGGTCCCCTAAAAAATCCCAGTCGCCCTTTAAAAGAGGGAGTATATAAGGTATTTCTCCCGCCTTCTTAGCGTGCCTTCGTGGTGCAGTGGTCTGCATGCTGAGCGCGTATTCCAGAGGACCGTGGTTGGATTTCCGGCGAAGGCGTTCCTCATTTTTCCTCTTTCCTGCTTCCAAAAAAATCGTAATGTCTCTACAACCTTATGCAGATAGCCCTCGTGTGCTTTGCTGTAATTAAATAAACCAAGGCTTGCTGGAAAAATCAAGTTGGTGCAAATGTCTTTCTAGAAGAAATTGTTCGGCGTGCGCTATTCTGTACCGAATGAAATCTGATGTGTACATCACATGACTTCCTTATTATGAGCTGGTTTGGCTTATTTAATTATTACTGCCTTTTTAAATCATACAACTGTCGCCCAGACGGCATAGTGGTTAGGGGATCCTACTACGGTACCGAAGGGCCCGGTTCGAAGGGCCCGGAGAAGACATGGATGTTTGTAAATGTATAATGTCGGTGCGGGCATGGCGGCACTCTAAATATGCACCACACAAATTATACAATTTTTTTGTTACACTTCATTTAAACGTATTTCCTCAAATTATTCTAACTTAATTAACCGATTCCTCAAGGCAAATTGTCATATAAAAACGCAAATTTTGAAAATAAATGTCAATTTTTGTCATACGGAATTCAAACTTCTTATAGTTTTATTTTTACATAACGAAGTAAAACGTTCCCAAATATAAGTATAAGAGCCGGGAAATCGCATTAAAAGTTAGATTTCTTTATATGCCCAAAATTAGTTTTCTTTAAAATTTTACATTGTCAAAACATGAATATTTTCGTGATTTAAAACACTTCTGTAACTAGAAGTATAAGACTACGACCAACGATTGCGAAAATAAAGGCCGAGTAAGAGGAGTAGGTATATACATTCAGTACTGCCGATTGCAGTAAAAGTGGGAGGTGCACATTTAGATGTTGTAGCAGTTCCATACACAAAATTCCAACGTTCTAAGTCTAACCGTTATCGTTGGGAGATACATACATACCTACGCACAGATACACAAAAAAAAAAAAAAATCTATTTTACAATCTGTTTTGGTAAAAAGAGTAAAAAGTTTATTCTGTCCGTACGTACAAATTTCAAGCAAAAAATAAATGTCAAGCAAAATGGATATTTACGTTGGAATATGATACCCAAAATTTTTCGCGATTACAGTACTTCGTACAAGGAAGTAAAACGATCTTTTCGTTGCCTTTGCTCATTCAGCTGCCTCGAATAACTGAACTCTTTTTAAATTTCGGAACTCATAGAATTATATAATAAATAATGAACACCATGTAAACAATGCATATGTAAACAGTTTAAATAAGGACAATAGCTCTAAGCTATTAGAACATACGCCTGAAACGTTTACTTTAAACAAAGCATACCTTAGCTCATCTCTTTTAATAACGGATATTACGACTGCCTTGAAATATTAAACGGCATTCCATACGCATGACGCTACAAAAACCCAGCTCATAGTGAAACACCCAAGAATCAGAAGAGTGAAAACAAAATGCCGGTGCTCCAATTCTATCAGTCTACAAACCTACATTTACATTTTGCGGTATCATTCTTTCTCTTACCCGCCCTGTTTTAAATTACAGGACAACACCTAAAAATGTTCCCCCCCCCAAAAAAAAAAAAAATTAAGAAAACTAAAGTTTTTGGTTTTCACAGCAACGCATAACGCGAATTATCAGGCACTATAAAATCAAAAACGGTGGTCATTGTTATAACGCTACAGTTCTCATCATCTGGAAAGCGAAAACGTTGGTATTTGAGTTGACTATATCCCGCCTTTGTCTTCTACTACATTAGTGTTCAGCGTTCATGACCTATTTTAGGGCCGCAAAGTGTGTTTTGTCGCTCTTTGTTAGTTTAACTTCTTACTGTGCTTTTTTAACGATCGTGCTTGAGGCGTTAAGTTTAAACACGTTATTACACGGGCAGATGCTCATGGATTGTTTCATGCAATTGAATGTACAGAATTTCACTTTTATTTTTAACAAACGCTCGTTTGATCGTCCTTATTTTCAAGGCACACATGAATTGGCGTATTTAAGATTCCATTTCACTTTCATTCAGTAAAGTTAACCTTCAAATGAATAAACGCCTAAATCAAGTCAGCTATCCCCAAGAATATGTGAAATAACAATTTGATAGCTTCCATAAAACTCATTTTTGATCATGTCTCCCCCCTTAAACAGTTCAATACATGAAAAGATACAGTAATTTATTTTATAACACACGACGTGAGATATTAAGGCATCGCAAATAAGATTGGATTTGATTATGATAATACATTCTCGGACCACTTGGCAATAGGGAGGACTTTCTAAAGGAAACGTTTCATATACACGTTACACATGGGGAATACCATTTGTAATGTGAATGCACATAATTAAAAAAAAATCCCATAATCATTCCCTTTGCCGAAATGTGAGCTCGGGTCGAGCTGCAGGTCTGCAGCAAACTTATCCGCTTTGCTATATGCAGATTCATCACAAATTAGCAGCTCCTGTAACATTATATAAGAAGCATATAGCTGTTCTTCAAAATAGAATTCACAAACAAAGCAATAAATATAAATAATAAAGATATCAACTTATAAAGTGCTCCATCAGCAGCCAAATGATAGTAAAGACCACTAAAATATTGGTAGTTCGACCCAGATTTGAACGCAGGCTACTTCATGGTTGGTTTTCTTGGCTTCCTCATGCCTGAACGTGAACAGCAGTCAATTTGCCTTAGAAAAGGCTGGTTTGGTCACTTAGGTGGCAGGAGGGTACAAAGTTCGGGTTCCTGGGCCGAATCCCTATCCCAGATAGCAATTGTAAGATGTCAATAATATATATAACATAGTTCTTGAAAATAGCTTATCTATGAGCTGGTTTGGTTTATTTCATTATTTCAGTATGGAAAGCACGCAATGGCTATCTGCCTAAGGGGAGGTATGCCTTCGTGGAGGACTTTCAAAGAAAAAAACTGGCTCGTATACACGTTACACGTGGAAAAAACACGAAAAAGGCTAATACAGACTGTTATATTTTCCTTTAAACAAATTTTCTACTTTCGAAAAGTGAATTATTAAAGAAAAAAAAAAAATTCACATAGTTTACAGCGACGCAACAATAAACTGCACGCATGCTCTGAATTTCATGAAATATGGCCAAAAAACATTTCAGCACTTTACTTTTCCCATAACGCGGGATATACTGCAATATTCAAGTACTGCCGCTCCTATGAAAATGCGAGTTTCAACTATTCGGTCACTGATGAGCGAGATGTTAAGGATAATAAGGTCACTCAGGACAATCGTTGTAAAAAGGAACTTATATTCTGTGTTGGTTATAAGGCTGTTACAATAGAAAGAAACAGGAGTATCAGTAAAATGGCGCTAGCAAATACTGCATCTTCTTTGCTGTATGGGGGGGGGCAAGAAAGACAGCTGGTTTTGATTGCCGATTGCTGTACAAGATTCACTAACTATATCAAATGAATATGTTCTTATTTAATAAATTCTCGTCAGAAACGAATTTTTCTCGACGAGGTCACCAGCAATAAAGGACAAAGGAAGGGGAATGAAGAGGGAATAAAAATAATAAAAAAAGGGGGGAAAACATTCTCTTGAAAAGGCAACGTCTGTCAGATACTCACTCTCCCTGCAAAAAAAGGGGAAAAAAAGAAGTCTCAGACAGAAAGCACCTGCTTTCCACCTTCCCTTCAATTCCGAACTATCCATGCCAGGTTACACGTCAAGAGGGGAGATCGGGGGAATCACCCAGCGTAACTTTTACTGCCAAAGGTTGCTTCTCTTTAACCTGTCTTTCAAGAGGAAGTCTACTAAACATATGCTGCACAAGCGTGGTACTCAATAAGAAACGAAACTAGGTTACGTACCGAATTAAAGGATCCTGCCTCAACCTACGATAGTGATCATTTAGTGCAAGTCAGAAGAAAACAGTTATCAGGTATACGTAATCCTAGAAATTTTTTTTTAAAAAAAAGATAAAAGTACTTTTATCCATTGGCCACCCACGAAGAAAAGTGAAGACAATGACTAATACAACAGATTGACTCGTCTTGACTCCATCTTTAATCTCAAAAATTAAAATAATAATTTCCTAAAATCTTTTAAAAATGACAACTGAAAGTTCTTTTTTTTAATGATAATAAAAACAACAGTAAAATTTAATTATTTTTTAATAATAATAATAACAGTAAAATTTGATTATTTTTAAGATAGTCTACAAATTTATTTTATTTTGTTTTTTTATTAATAATGTACAATATTTGTCAAAGTGATATAACACAAAGGTCTAAGAGAATATTGAAGAGCACACCCTTCTCCTATGGGCTAACACTTTTTAACCCTTTCCGGCACGCTACCTATTAAAGTCGAAGTTTTGATTTAAAAAAAAAAAAAAAAAAAAAAAAAAAAAAAGTAGGCAGTCTAATTAGGCCTAGAGGAATACACAAGTAAAATTTTGTGAAGATAGCACTTATCGTTTGATAGGCAAGATTTCAAGGTAAAAATTTAAAACTAATATAGAATAAGGAAATTAGTATACAGCCAAAAAAATAACATAGAAATTTCTTTTCAAACAATTCCTTTTATAACCTAAAAAAATCTGGAAGATATCTTTGAAAAATGAAGGTCTTAAAAAACTAAACATGGCTAAAATATATGGACTGGTTTGTGTTGAGCTGCCTTATACTATAAATAAAGAAGGTTCAGAGTAACCTATAGTAACTTATAAATCCCTTTTCATTCAATTTTTCTGTGCGTACAGAAAGATATTATTAGTTGTGTCCAGACCGGACACACTGTGTCGCAAAGGGTTAATAATGTAAGCACGTTCTGCACACCTATTTTTTAGTAAACGGTAATTATAACATTTCAGACTCTTTTCTAGCTAGTCGCCAAGCGGTTAAGACCGCTAAATGCTACTAGTTCGGCCCAAGTTCGAACCCAGGAGGATGGACTAGCTGCATGATTGGTTTTCTTATATTTTCCTGTGTGTAACAAAAATACGAACTAGTTTACCCTAGAAAGGTCCGAAGGAGCCACCCCCCCCAACCTTAGGCAGATAGCCTTTGTGTACCCTTCCATATTCAAAAAACCAAACCTATCCCGTTTTTCTAATCGGAAGAAAAATACATTAATGCAAAATTTTAAATTAGCAAAAAGTGAACTTAGTTTGGTGCATATTTTGATTTTGGCTTAATTGATTAC
Source organism: Stegodyphus dumicola (assembly GCF_044657685.1). NCBI lineage: Eukaryota > Metazoa > Arthropoda > Arachnida > Araneae > Eresidae > Stegodyphus > Stegodyphus dumicola. The sequence goes on along the minus strand of NC_140781.1, from coordinate 149,463,035 downwards.
TGTAAAGCACGTTAGGACTACCTGCCTAAGGGAAGGGATGCCTTTGTGAAGGTCTTTCTATGGGAAACTGGTTTGTATTACACGTTACACACGGGGAAAACTAGGAAAACGCCCATGCAACCAGCCTGTTCGCCTGAAATCGAACCCAGTTCGAACTACCAGTGGTCAACGTTTTTACCGCTCAGCCACTGGTGAGCCTTGGTGTATATTTTGAATAAAACTATCAATTTCGATGGTGATCATACACGGGTCCTTTTTGTACAAAGGCTGGAAATGGAAATACGGGTGCTCGCGTCCCGAGACTCTGCTACAGGATATAAGCACTGAGCCCATATGGGTTGCTATATTTCCTCATGTTATGGCTCATTCTCACTTGATGCACATTTTATAAATCATGAAGCCGTTTGTCCCTTTAATATTTATGTATTTAATTGTTGAGAGACCGGCTTGATTTATTTCATTACGGCAAAAGCACACAAGAGCTATCTGCCTAAGAAAAGGGATGCCTTCGTGGAGGACTTTCTAAGGGGAACTAGCTCGTACCTATGTTGCATATGGGGAAAAACATTGAAACTCCACTGCAGTCAGTCTGTTTGTCTGGAATCGAAAGCAGGTAGAACTGTCCCCAGTGTTCACAGACTTTACCGCTCGGTCACTAATGCGGCATATTGTTATTTGAGAGCACAGCAAAACGCTGATATAGGGGAACTATTATTGAGAGCACAGCAAAACGCTGATATAGAGAAACTATTATTCAAATGATTAAGCGTATCTCATACCCTAACTAATCCCGTACAGTAGTTATGCTTCTGATTTCTTCTCGAAGCTAGGAATTCATTTACGTTTACGAATTTCCATAGAGCATTATACCCATTCCTCTAGACAACAACATTCATTTGGAATAATGCAATGCATTCCTTACACGGGGAATAAACGCATATTTTCCCTATTTAGGGAATTAAATGATATTTCATTCCCCATTGCAGGGCAAAAAGCTCATTCATATTCGAAATACGTCCTCTTACGTACACAATTTAAACAGCAGCGATGGGCGTGAAATGAAGAATTTAAATGACAATAAGAATATTTAGATAAGACATAAAAGAAGATACTTCGATATGAATTGAACAATGGAAGGGACCAGAGGAAATATTACTCTGTTGGCCTTCAATAATTCTACTTCTTTCGCAGGTGTGATTCTTTTAATCATCGATCTCTTTTAATAATCGATTTAAAAACACGTTAAACATTAAAAACTAAATTGCTAAAAGATGCAAAATTTCATACGTAAAATATCTAGGATTTGCTGTATTAAATTTGTATTATTTGACTCCACTAATACATTTTTATAATTATAGTTAGGAATAAATATGTGTTTACAAGAGATCCCACTTAATACGCGTAAGGAAGAAATACGCAGTTTAGGAACTGAAATTGCGATACATTAAAAAATAGTACACGGGTTTTAGCGGTAAATACGAGGTAGTTCACGGAAGCAAAGTGTACTTGCAACAAAAATGCACATTTGTTGGCATTTGAAAGCATATTGATCATTCTGTTAATTACTTTGCGCTCGTATGCTCTATTAAAGTTAACTACATTTCTTTGAAAATATTTTTATTTTGTATATTTATTTGAAAAATATTGATTTTAAATTTGTCAATTTAATTTTGAAAGGTAGAGTGTGTATAAACTGTTCAATAAATTAAAGTGTTATTCTAGCTGTTTTTATTTACCGTATTGATTAGTAATTAATTGCGATTTATACTACAACTGTTTCCTATATTTGCATAGAGTTCTGTAGAATATACCTGTATTTATTCTTATAGTCTCTTCATACATATATACCAATATATACATGATAATGTTGTAGAGATGGCTTGAAGATTAGAAGATAGCCGTTGACAGCGAGATGTTATCTCTGCAATTACTTGGAAAGGTTTTAAGGAGTAGATTCACAAGATGACATAACGGAAACTGACTTCACTCAAAATAAAATTTTTAAATAAATTATAAAACGGATCACATCATTAGACAGTAGCTGAAACAGAGAAATGAACAACACGCATTTGCACAGCAAGAGGAAGACAGAAAAAAGTGAATGCGCATTTCAGCAAAACGCACGTTTAGAGTTGAATCCTTTGCTTAAATTTTGAACGGAGATCGGACAAGAGTTATGCGCACTGAGCGAAATAGAATACGAATTAGTTTTCAAATGACGCAGTTTAAATTTCAGGAATGGGACGTAACCAAAGTAAAATGAGAAATTAAAAGGACTATTGCTAAATTAAAGTTAGTAATTAACTTGAGAACACATGTTTCGATGAAACAAAAATAACCGATAAACATAATGAGATAAACATAATAAGCACTGGGAACATAATGTTAACTAAAGAGGTGTTCACGGAATCATTTTTTTATGGCATGAGATTTTTATTGAATAGCGCTTGCCAAATTTTTAAAATAACAGTACAGTCTTACACAGCAAAACCCATTTATCCGAATCACCAGCGCAGTCATTTCGGATAATCCGTGATTAGACTAATTTTCAATAAATAAATAATACCTACTTCTCCTCCCCGCAAAAAGAAGTAGTAGTCTCTCTTCTTTACTTATATTAAAAGAGATATTTATCCTTAAGAATGGAATAATTTTTTTAAAAAGTGAATTTTTGAAAGGAAACTGAAGCAACTTGTTTACAGATTTATTGATACAATGATACTTTTCACCTCTGGTTCCGTTAACCGAAATTCCGTTAAACAAAATCACCTGTAATTTCAATGATGCATTACGGTTACACTTTACACATATTCTTCAATCAGCTTTCAGTAAAACTACATAATAAAGCAGCTGTCCAAGTGCAGCACTTTTTATGAGATGTCGTTTCTTTGCATTCAAATTATCTTCAGATTAACACACGCACATTAACTGCACAATACCAAAGAAAGAGGAGACATGTAAATAGGTAATGAGAGATAACAGTAAAAACAAATTAAAAACAAAGCATTTTGGCACGCATCGGCATCATTTTATTACAGCGCAAGAGCTTTAGCAATCGCTGAAATGCCACTGCCAGGTACCCAAAAAAAAAAAAAAAAAAAAAAAAAAAAAAAAATCACACCTAACCTAACACATAAAGAAAACACAAGACGTGAGGTAACTGCATTAACAGACTACAACAAATAAAAATTGGAGTAAAAGTCCAGCGTTTCAGCAATTGTGTGAATAGGTGTTACTTGGGAACAAGAAAATATGCTCCACCTTCTTTCAGTTTTCACAGCAGGAGAAATTCTCCAGGCATAGCAGAAAATGAAGGAAGCAAACTTGAATCTTAAGTGCTTTTGGTGTTCTTCCAAACCGTGGAAAATGATTTGTAAAGTTGCAAGCTGATTTGTAAAGTGATTTGTGATTCACTAAACTGATTTGTAAAGTTGTAATATTTTTTATTTGATCAATGTTCGGAACTCAAACATGCAGACAGCCCAGACATGATTTGTCATTATAACAATTAACCACCCAACTCCTAGCATTGCATCAGTTCAGAAGGATAAATTGGCAATTCACACTGTAGATGTGCCATCATGAATACGAATTCCACGTACAATGTATGCCTTGTACCGGAGTGTAATACTTTTACAGATGGCTGATTGTACATAACATTAAACTGAATGTAAAGCCATAAAGTAAGAAATTTAGAACCAATTTTACAAAGACCAAAATTTGAAACTCATAAGTAATAAATTTCATAAAATCCAATAAATGCAAAAAAGAATTTAATCAATATTAAAACTAAAAATTTTAAACAAGTAATACCCTAATTTAAAATAATCAATTAAATTTAGAGAAAAGAACATAATAGAAGAGGAATTCAATCAACTTCAATGCTACTGCGTCAGGAGGAGGAACACTGAAATCAATTGAAATCTCTCTTCCACAAAATATCCTTGCTTTTCTGTATCCAGAATTAAGCGCGAAACTAGTCCAATGTATTTTAATTATAATAGTTTACCCGAAAATTCTGGCCCCTTCCCAAAACAAGCTAAAAAACAAATTCTAAACATAGTGCTACTTTTAAACAAAGAGTCGTCAGTCCGAAGAACTGAAACCGAAAGTGACATAATAAAATACTTTAGTGTAAATATCAAATCAAAATTTTACCTTTAAGCAAAGAGAACTTATCCAAAGAATTAGAAACATAAGTGAAATTACTAAATCCAAACGTAATCGAAATATACAGAATTAAAAAACTACCTAACTATGAAAAGACTTTTACGAGTAGAGACTTTTAGGTTTGCTAGTTTGGCGAAACTAAAATTCAGTGGCGAGAAAGCAATCTCCCAAAAGGCGAAAATTGCAACAAAAAACAGAATTTTGAAACCAAAAGAAAAATATTTAAAAACTTATATTAAAAATTTAATTCAAAATCTACTTTTTGATAAAGAATAATAAAACTTTACTAAATAAAAATGAAATTTAAGTGAATTCTGACCCTTTATTTTAAACAAATAGGGAATAAATAATGTGATTCAGTGAAAAACTTTAATTAAATTTCAAAATTAATTGTACTTTAAAATTAGTAGACTCAAAAAGGGGTTCAAAAAGTGGTAAAAAATTTCTTTATATGCTGTTTTGTAGAAATAAGTAGAAAAATCCAATTAATTTGAATTATTTTAGATTTTTGAATTACAGAAATATGCAGAAGAAAGTTTGAAAAAGAAAACGTCTTTCACGTCATGGGCTTATCAGGTGACTTTGAATATAGGAGGCCCTTGTTTCAATAAAAAGATAGAAATAAATATAAAGAGAAAAATAAATAAAAAAATAAAAACCTATAAACTCTTTAAAACACCTTTCTTTATCCTTCTCTTTTGGAGCTTTCAGATAAAAAAATCCATACCTTTAAAAAGTATTATAGGGTGTATACTATTCCAGACTTTTTTAAAAGACTATTAATGAATTTTATAGGAATCTCATTTTCCTTTAAAATTTTGGTGAGAATTATAATTTCTTCTTTTTGTGTTTTTTTTTTCAGTGTAAACTATTTAATTCTGCTAATTTGGTTAATAATAGCATTTGCAATAATTTATAGATATGTTGGAGTTACAATTTATAAGTTTAATAGTAGAGAAATTAAATTCTTTTCTTTTATCGAAAAGTCTAATTCTTTAAGATTATGAATACTAAGATCAAGGTAAACTATTTTTGATTGATCTTTATTGGTCTTATTATTAAGTTTTAGATAGCTTGGGGAGATGTTGCTATTTTCTATGAGATTATAATTGTTGAAAGTTATAATATCATCAATATATTTATAAGTGTGTTCAAATTTACTGAAATCTTTATCAGAAAGTCTTTTTAGGAATTTAATTTTTTTTATAAAATAGAAACAAGTTACAAAGATGAGTTGAATATGAACTTCCACTGGAATTCCTTGTGTTTGCAGGTAAAGAAATTTTGAATGTTTAATATAGTTATTGTATAGCGAAAAATGTAGAAATTCTTTTCGTTTTTGTAAATCCAGAATATTAAGTATTTCAGGAAAAAATTTTATCTTTCTAAAAGACTTTCGTAGATTTCTTTGAGTGGTAGAGACGTGTATAGGTTTTTAAAACCATAGCTGTTAATATTGTACACTTTAAGGTTTCTAACTTCTTCAGTGCTTTTCAAGTTGTCGTAAATAATCCAACAGCAGTTGTTTTCAGCTTATTCAAAAACTAGATTACTTATAGTTTAAGTAAAATGGTAAAAATATTATCAAAATTCTTCTTGACGTTTCTAGTACTATTGGCTATAAATTTGACAGGGTTTTTATGAAATTAATTCTAAAATAGTTATTGCAACTATTTCTAAAAAAGTTTTTGAAAATACCATTATTAACCAAATTAGCAGAATTAAAAATGTTTACACTGAAACAGAAACACAAAAAGAAGAAATTCTAATTCTCACTAAAATTTTAAAAGAAAATGAAATTCCTATAAAATTAATTAATAGTCTTTTAAAAAAAGTCTGGAGTAGTCTACACCCTATAAATAATATTTACCGATAGAATTTCTATGAGGTCATTTGAAATAAATAAGTGCACTGAAACGCGAGGAAAACAACACTCATGATGTCATCTTGCTCAATTGTGATGTCGATCTGTCAACGATGGGGACAAATTTTTGGACATGCTGAGAGACATCTGAACAGTATTCTTTTTTGAGTTTATTGCATTTTATGAAATTTATTACTTATGAATTTCATATTTTGGTCTTTGTAAAATTGGTTCTAAATTTCTTAAACTGAATGTATACTTATGATTGAATATAGCTATCTGATAACAACCTGGCAATGACGTCAATATGGTATAAAAAATATCGTGTCCAGCTTGTTGAAATATTCTTTACTTTACTTATTTAGAAAGACACGAAATTATAATGCCATTTTTATTCTGATGCAAAGTTATGATTCCGTTTTACTTCCTTGTACGAAGTAAAAAGGAAGTATTGTAATCGCGAAAAGTTTTAGGCAGCATATTTCAACGAAAATATCCATTTTGACCGCTATCGAATGCAATTTAACGATGTTTTTGCGTGATATCTGTACGTAAGGACAGAATAAAATACTCTTTTCCTTCAAAAAAATTATAAAACTGAAATTAATTCTGAAGAGTATTTTTCGTGGCGTCTGTACGAACGTATGTACGTACATGCGTACGTTCGTGCGTACGTACGTATCTCGCATAACTCAAAAACGAGTAGCCTCAGAACGTTGAAATTTTGTATATAGGACTGCTATAACATGTAGATGTGCACCTCGTATTTTGGTTGCAATCGGCCGCACCAAACGTATATAAATATATTTATATATATATCCACTCTGTTACCCGGCTCAGTGATCTCTGTTTCTTTACTTTTATATGTTTCTAAATTGTACATTTTTGGTTTTAAAAATTATTGAATTATGTTGTTTCTATCTTCCGGTTAAGGATTTTATGCCTTTAGTAAATCTGTGTGCAATAGTTTTAGAATTATCAGCAATTTTAAAGTTGTTTAATTGCCGCTAAGCCTGTTTTTAATGGCGGCCATTGATGTTTACATTTGAAACAGGAGACTAGTGGATTTGTTGCCAATCTAGAGAAACTTAGCTTCGCAACAACAAAGATAACGCATTCATTTATTACTGCCAATTAAATCATGCTTAATTCTTTCTGGAATTTTTTCGAGGAAATAAGCGTTTGAGATTTACTTCGTAATTTTTAATATAGATATTTTGAGTTTTTATGTATTTTTGCCTTCTCGCGAAGTGAGAACTGAATTAATTAAATGAGAAATACTCAATCGTCTGTGAAAACTGTTTCTTTTTTGTTTTGTTTGCTTAATTTCTTTTATACATAGTTCTAGCTTTATTATAGTATTTGAATAGAACATGCGGCAACGATTAGATACTTCTTTAAATGATATACATTTTGTGCATTCTGAGTTATAATATGAGTGAAATATAATACTGTTAAGTAAGCCTAGCGCCAGAGTGTCGCTATGGTAAACAAAGTGAATTTTAAAGAATGCATTTATTCTATTGTGGTTTATGCGCTGTCGGTGAAGTAGGTTTAATTCAATCTAATAAGTTTAAATAAAATGCAAGAAAAATGCGTATAATTTAATATTCCGTACAAGGAAGTCATGTGGTGTACACATCAGATAAAAAATCTGATGAGCATGCCCCATGCCCTCACAGTGATATATATATCTTTTTTAGTAAGCAATTTAGTTTTACTTTGCTCTCATCTCGGTGAGACAATACCTTAGTGCTGCACGCAGCCGAATTATATTAGCAAACAGTTCGAAGGTTTTCAATAAATTCAGAAAACATCACGCTATTCAAACCGAAACAGTTAAAGCTCTCATCCAAGTTCTTATTTTCTAGAATTTATTGACTTTTACGTTCATTAATAAACCATTTAGAGCCTAAAATGTGACTGGAATCTGTGGATTTGCAATTTCAACGATAGCGTCGGCTATCTATCCCTACTTTTTTACAAAAATGAGATTAGTTCAAAGTTCTGACCAACTGCAGTTCAAATAATTTCATCAGTTACAGTTACTAGCCCGTACATTACGTAAACGAAGTTAGAATGACAACATTCATATGCAACTGATGGATGACCTCATAAAGGGAAAGTTTTTACATATACGCTAATAATAAATGTCTTACCCATTTCCGTCCCCCTTCCCATTATCGAAATGAGTTCCGATAAAAGTAATTGAATTTTTTCATTCTGCAGGAATGAAGCAGAATTTTTTCAGTTGTTTTTAATATCCTTACATCAATCATAGAAAGCTTTCATTAAAAATAATTAATAAAATAATTCTCTTTTTCAAGGTCAAGGACAACTATTCGAAAAATAAGGGCCTTTATTTTTCCCCAAACTTGATACAGGATGGAAAAGTGCATACTGGTACGTGGATTAAATACCAATATAAATTTAATGCTAGACTGATTTATGAGGATAGCATTGCTACGTGAAAGTTTTATTTACCTCTAATTAATTCCTTCCCCCCCCCCTTCAAAACAAAGAAAATAAGTTTCAATGCATAAGTAAGAGCAGCAGAAAATTGTATTACTACTTGTATATTATTTTTCAGTTTAAAGTTATTAATTTTCAACATATTTAGGTTTTAATATTTGAAACACGGAAAAGCACAGGAGACTATCTACCTGATGACAGGATAACTCCTTGGAGGACTTCCTAAGGGAAATTAAATCGCATATACTTTGCATATGACGAAAAAACTTAAGCAGTCAGCCTCCTTTCCTCTATTCGTCTGCATTCGAACTCGGGTCAAACGATGAGTGTTGAGCCGTCTTATCCATTCGGCCACTGTTGGGCCTTATATTAAGGAAAACATTATTTTTAAAATTTATTTTAAACTTTTTTTTACTACACAAACCCTGCTTTAATTATTCCACTATAATGATATTAGACTTGAAAACAAGATCATAATAACCGCAATAAGAAATCGATTCAGAAAAAATATCTTGTAAAACTTTAACAAAAATTCTTATTGACGTTTCAGATTAATTCGGTCAAAGTCAGAAATAAGATAATTCTTTTTCATCTGTTTTGTAAATGTTATCAGATTACTAATAAACTGACAGAAGTGGAAAACAAAAACCTCTGTTCTGTTTTCATCACCTCGATTAGCTTCTCAAAGCGCGCTAGAAAAGAAATATGTTATTCTTTATTGCAAATGTTATTTTTTATTGCAAAAACACACCAGAACTCCTGCCTAGTTCGAGATACGTAGTCTTGAAAGCTCTAAAAGAAACGGACTCGAATTTATGCTACAGGGAGGACAGCATTAAAACGGTAGAATGGAGGAGAAATTAAGTGAAAATTTACTTGTTCTAACTTATTTTCTGTTTCCTTATTTGTTTACTATCTGTTTTCAAGCTTAATATTCCTCATAACAGAATATCCGTGTTAACTGTTACCAGAAAATTCAAAATAGCTCTTTTAAAAACTTATTATAAAGTAAGAATTTTAAACAAACTGAAATGTATATTGTAAAGTTTATGCGACTTTCGTAAACAACGTGGCAATGAACGGAAAAAAATGCAAAAAAGCACGAATTTCAAACAAATAAAGGATTTAATCCTGCATGATATAAACCTAATTAAAATGACGGTAAAGAAGAGCTCTGGAGTAAGAAAATTTGCATACAAAAAATAATAAAAACAAAAATAGCAAGGGACGAGAGCAAAGAAATAGCAAGGATCAAATCATCCTAACTTGAGGAAACCGTGAAGTAAAATATGCAAAATCCTTCTGAAACGCACACTAAAGCAAAGTAACTAATTATAATAAAATCATATAAAAATGAACAGCATAACTAAAATCCAGCTGATAATGGAATAAATTATGAAAGCAAATAATATAAAGTAAAACTATCCCGCGCTAAAATAAATAAATAAGTAAATAAGACTGAAGAAAATAAAAAGACTGATGGTGCGAAGTTGAGCGTTAATTCCATACAATAAACATAAGCAAAATAATTCTATGTATTATAAGGAACAAGAAGAAAAGGAAGATTTAATCATGCGTAACAGAGAAAAAAACAAACATGGACACTAAAGTTTGTAAACAACAGGAAACAAAATGTCAGAAGCTTGTAAATCGAAAGGAATGCGACGATTAAGAAATATTGAAAACATACGTAAAATGGCTTCATGTGCTTTTACTCGAATACTTTTTGATGTGTATACAACTTGGCATGAGTTCAGTCGTTAGTTTTTCATCGGCCTCGTAACTTGATGCCACTACTTCGCTTGAAAGAATACTTAATAACATCGATAAGGTTCAGAGAAAGATAAATGATGCGTTTTCGTCGGACACAGCACATTTTCCACAGGCTTTGTTTTCGATCGTTGTTAGTAAGACCTCAAAGCAACCAGGTGGAACAACGTCTGGCCAGAGATTGATTACCATAGAAGTGTATTGATGTATCACCACGCAGTATTCACCTAGAATAGTTCTTCTTTAAACACGCGAAGAGAGGTGATTGAAATGTTGAAACATTTCGCTGTCCAGCCCCCAGTGATTGATTGGAGAAGTATTTTTAAGAATGTAAGCTAATGTTTCAGTGCCTACACCAGTTTGCATCTTAAGAGAACGCATGAGTGCACATGTTATCACTAATGTGGTGCTCCTCTAAGCGATTTAAAATATGAGGGAAATGCAGGCAGTTAAAGGAATCAAATTGTGACAAAACGTATATAAATATAAGGAATTTGTCCCTTTGCATCGCATAATAGATTAACCGTTGCATAACATAAAATAATCTTTCAGAAAATATAGAAGTCATTTTTCCAGTAAAGGAATTAACGTTTAGTGTGTGTATTCATAAATACTGAGTATTATAAGAAAAAATTTAAAGATATTGAAATGTGGCTTTCGTACAGGCTAGCAGTTTTTGACATTCCAAAGCAAAACACGAATAGTTTGAGAGAGCTGAAAAGTAATTTTTTAAATCTGTTATTCATTAAAATGGTATAAAGAGAAAATATATAAGAAAATAAATTCAATTGAGAATTTAAATCAAGTGAGAAAGTTCTAAAGAAAAAAAAATAATTTATTCCTACTAAAATTAAAATTTTCATGAGATGTTGAAAACGAGAGTTTTTGAGCTTTTGCAGTGGTTTAACCAGCATTGACGTTAATTCTTGGTTTCATTCTATGTTAGACATTATAAAATTTTTTTTTAAAAAAAGCCTTCCCTCCCCCTTTCCCGCTTCCTTACATACATAATGGATGACATATAAAAGAATGGGAATGACTTCGTGATCAAAGTTAGCTATCATCTTTGTAAGATTAATCTCCCGCGTATGAAGAAAAATTTATAAATATTGTGTACTTCCCTTAAAGAAAATAATTAAGCATTGTCACTGTTGCTTTCTTTGCTGGTATATTTGCAGCCAGAAACCTTTCTAAAGTTCATTTTTCAAGTCCAAGAGATTAAATTCAATTAAATCATCACAGTAACAAGAAGTGATGATACAGAAATTACGCTATGTAATTATGTATACTCTACTCTAAGCAAAATTGCCTATTTTGATTGCATTTAGACAGGGTTTTATGAAATTTTTTCATCGAAGAGAATTTAACAGGAATCCTTCGCGTTACCAGTAGTATTTACAACTATGTTTATTATGCCGTCGAATCTAATTAACCATCTTTCTTAATTTTTTCATAGACTAAGCAAAGTTACAGTGTATTTTCCGACCCTTTCTTTTTTTTTATTTTATATAATTTTATTACTATTATTATTTAACAAACTTTTCCCGTTTGTTCATTACCCCCTATATTTTGTAATATAGATATATCAAACTAATAAAACTAATGAGTAAAACTAGTCTTGAACGTCGGAAATGAATTGGTAGTGTTCAAAAACTTTTCAAGTATACTTTCCAGAGGCATTCAATAAGGTATAAGCCTACGTATGAAAAAATATTCGTGGGATGACAAAAGGTGATAAAATGCTTTTATCATGCTTTGAAAGTATAAAAGGGAAAGCATACAAAGGAGGCGTTATTATTTATGACTTTTGAGGGACTGTTCAATGCTGTCAAACACTGATGTATGTCAGTGTTAAAAATATCAAATATCGTTTCATACCTCATTTTTCGATAAAAAGACACGTAACATAGACAAATATTCATGACAGTAAGGTTGCAGTCTATGGGATACAACACCTTCCTATGCATCATTATCAAGTGAGCAGACAAGAAAGAGCGGCATTTGAACCTAATCTCCCAGATCAGGCCGATGTGTGGATGTGACCATTAATGAATGCTAAACTCGAGGAATATACGATGGAAAATAAACGAATTTCTTAGAATATTACGGAGCAGTTTCTTAGAATTTAATGGATATAAACATTCCTGTTGGATTAGTGAAAACAATTCTGCATGAAAAGTTGATAAGTGATGCCTAGATGATGTCCAGGATACTGACGTTAGAAATGAAAGAAACACCAGGTCGAATACTCTTGAGAACTGCTCGCCTTGCTAAAAGACCAATAATTATTTTTGTTCATGTTTTGTGATAGGGAGGGAATGCAACTGCACCACTGTGACTCAGAAAAAAAAATTAAGAAAGCAATGCGTGAAAACACAGTGAATCGTCTCAATCCCACAAGTTCAGAATTTAGAAATCTGTCAGGAATATTCTGGGCACACTTTTGAGGTTGAAAAGGGATTACTGCTTTTTTTATTATATCCCATATAATACTACGACAATAGGTGTTTATTATGACATCCTTTGGCTCAATGCTGGCAAGCTATAAAGGTAAAACGCCGTGGCAAACGCAGCAGAAAAGTGTTGCTTTTGCATGACCCAACTGTCCAGCACACGATTTCCCAGTGCTTATTTCACTTTCTCCTTCATGCACTTTATTCAACAGACCTCGTCTTAAGTAACTTCTTGATCCAAAAACTGAAGCAATATTTCCATAGTTCCGGCTATAGTGACGATGATAATGATTTGAATGGTGTAATAAAACACTTTTTTTGCTGGGAAACTGGAATCCGAAGCTTAAAGAATTGTTGAGCTAAGTGCATTAACGTCAAAAACAATTATATAGAAAACTAAGAATGTAATTTTAAATATTTATCTTGTACAAGTGCGTTAGGCTTAAAACTTACTGAACAGTCCTAGCACTACTAAATGGAAGAAAGCATCCGCAAGAAATGCGAACAACACGACTTTTGACATTTATTATAACCGAATTTAACTGCATATAGGTATGAAAGCTAATAAAATATGTACTTTACTTTTTATATGTCTAGAAGGTCGTTTATGGACTAGTTTTATAATTTGCTTGAAAAATCTTACGTTAAGAATGCTCCTTTGCAATTAAAAATATCTTTTCGCTTCAAGAAGGTTTGCAGTACAGCAAGCTCATTGTGAATTAAAATTAAATTAATGTATTACAATATACTTTCGCAATGCAAGTTAAAAAACTTTCACCGATGAGAAATAAAAGTGACAGTTTACGACCAGATGGTTACAAATAAAAAAGTAATACAATAAGTGTTTTGATCTTAAAATAAGTCAAATAATACATTTTACTACTTCTTATATTTCAAACAACAGCGATTCAGAAAGTTTCGATTCATCATCTGCATTCCATGTTTAAAAAAAAAAAAAAAAAAAAAAAGCATGACCTCCTACTTCCCTTCCTACCTTCTACTTTTCTGCCTCTCCTACCTTCTACCTACCTTTTCCTGTTTCACTTACGAAGACCTTTCAAGGTCAAAGCGGAAACTGAAACATAGCACATGAATTGCGTAAATCAAGGGTGATGATCGTCTTACTGAATACTTTAACAAACACAAATATTACTGGAAGTGGTGATATAATCGAAGGACAAGCGCTCTGTTGGAACTGGCTTAATTCGAAAGGAAAATTATGAATGTTATCATTCTGAAAGTAATAGTGACTAATGGTTAAAACTTAACGAATGTACTTTCCAACCGAATGATAATTTGACTTTAGTACTGGGTTCAATTCCTGTGTCAGTCTGTGATTTTTGCTATTTTTTGGTAAGGGGGATTATCTGGATTATTGCAAATAATGCAGATCTGACAAAAGGAAGGGTTGCTTTCGTGGAGGTCTTTTTAAGGAAAATTGGCATTTGAACCTGGGTCGAACTACCAAAGTTCAACGACATTACCGCTCAGTGGCTAAATATACCGATATCCATGAGCAGTTCTTTTGAGCCACAATAAAGAAATAAAACAGACTTATGATTGGTTAATTAATAGTGCAAATCTTTCATGAGCTATCTGTCTATGGAAAATAAACATGCAAAACGTTATAAGAAAAACTGGCTCGTCAAGTTACGCAAATCTTTGCAACCAGCCTAGTCACCAGGAATCGAAATCTAGACGAAGTAACAATCTTCAGCAGTCTTGGTCACTAGTGGGCTTAGAGTTTTATGTATGATGCATTTTATATTATAAGATGCCAACTGAAGAGATACCAGATTGAAAAAGAAAAAAAAAAAAAAAAAAAAAAAAAAAAAAAAAACAGCCTCAATTTAGTTTTCAGAGTTGAACGAAGTGCTTAAACACTAACAGTTATAAAATTGTGACCTTGCCGTAATACGCCTTAAAACACATAAAGGATTTGATATTCTAAAATACTTTGTCATACATGGGAGATAAGATTTGGAAATAATATTCACAAAACAGTATGTTTTTACAGCATAATGAATGATTTTTAAGTGATTCATATATTTATGACTTCATATGGGAGCTAGCTGGATATTTTAAACACTCAGTAAGAGCAGAGCACTGCATTTGATATTTTTTACTTTTCAGACCTCGACAAGCATCAGATCAGAAAAATAACATTTAAAACATCTTTATTAAAAAAAAGGTTGCAAGAGTGCATTCAGTCCATATGTACGCATAGTCACAAAAGTAAGTATGCAACTCATAGCTTAAGTGAAAAAGCTCTAGTTCTCAAATAAATATAAGAAAAATATTATTTTGGAGAGTGTTGTTTATAGCTTCTGATTCAAGTCAGAAAGTAATGAAAAATAAACCAAATCATTATATTTAAAAAAAAAACTTTAAGAATAATTTTGTTAACTACAAGTAGAAATTTAAATAAAAAAAGTATATATGCACTCTGAATTTTTGACTTTTAAATAGGCTGAATGAAACTTCTGGAGTGATTTTTCGTATTTCAGTGATAAGTTTAGAAGTTCTGCTACAAAGCTTGTAAGTTTGAGCTTTAAGTACATCAACAATTCACCAATGGCTCCACGTGGAAAATAATTATCAAAAGATCTAAAGGATGCAATAATAAAGCTCTATAAGGAAAGCAAGTCAAAAAGACAAATCGCTAAAATCATAGGCAAAAGTCCTGCAACAGTGCAAAAAATCATTGAAAAGTTCCAAGCTGAAGGAAATACTCTAAACAAGCCAAGAACTGGACGACCGCCCATTTTGACGGATCGAGAAAGGCGAATTATTGTTGGAAATGTGAAAAAAAATCCGACGATTAGCGCATCAAAATTGACAACTGATATGAAAAACAATTTTGCGAAGTCATGCAATCCTGAAACAATTCGCAGTTTGTTACGGAAGGCAGGATACCATAATCGAAATATGCGAAGAAAACCATTTGTTAGCAAAGTGAATCGCAAAAAGAGAATAGATTTTGCAAAAGAAAATGTAAAGCAGGACACAAATTTTTGGAATTCCGTGATTTTTTCGTATGAAAGTAAATTCAACATCCACGGGTCAGATGGACACCAAAAAGTTTGGAGGAAAGCAGATGCAGCTGTAGAACCAAAGAACATGAGAGGAACTGTAAAACACGGTGGTGGTTCGATTATGGTTTGCATGGCAGCAACTGGAGTAGGAAATTTAGTTATAATCGACGGAATAATGAATCAATATAGTTATTTGAATATTTTAAAAAATAATCTAAGCCAAAGTGCTTCTAAATTGGGACTCGATGGATCCTTCACTTTCCAACAAGATAATGATCCCAAACATACTGCTCGGGTTGTTTGGGAATGGCTGCTATATCACGTGCGAAAACAGCTAAAAACCCCACCGCAGTCACCTGATCTTAATCCCATTGAACACTTGTTGGATTATCTCGATCGCCAAATTAGAAAGCAAGAGATCAAAACTAAGAATGATCTAAAAAAAGCCCTTTTGGAGGAGTGGCAGAAAATACCATCTTCTGTCACTCAAAATTTAGTAAAATCAGTGCTATCTAGATTGAGAGGTATTATAAAGGCCAAAGGCTATTCAACAAATTACTAATTCTTTTGAAAAATTGTAAAATTTTCAATATTAATGTCTTTGTTTTTGTTTGCATACTTACTTTTATGATGTAAATTACATCCTATTTTAAGTTAAGCTCACTTGCTAATTAAATATTTGTATTTTTTAATTACTTTTCATTTTGTTATTAAGCTCGATTTTGCTGTAATCGAAATAAATCGTTAATTTGAAAACTCTAATATTGTAGGTCTGTTTTTTTTTTTTTTTTTTTTTTTTTCATAGGACATCATCACATACACTCTGCATACTTACTTTTGTGACTATGTGTAGTTATTAGAAAAGAGCTAAGATATAACGATGATGCATTACCCTTACTGGGCTGTACGGTTAAAGCCAAGAAACACTAGTTCACTCCATATTCCATCCGCTCTTGGCAATTGGCTGACTGCACAAGCGGTTTTTTCCCCGTGTGTCACGTGTATACCAGCTAGTTTTCCTTAGAATGTCCTCCACGAAGGCATCCCTCCCCTTAGGCAAATAGCCGTAGTGTGCTTTGCCGTAATCTCAATAAACCAAACCAAATTATGTATAAATAATGAGCCACTTTCGCCTAAACAAACTTCCAATGTAAAGCGTTCGTCCTCTTTGTCAGGTAGTTCACGCTTACTTTACAATAGTCAAATGCTGTTATTCGATGGCGCACAGTTATAGCTCTCGATTCCACTGCACTCTAGTTCCAAAGAGCCTACTGAAGGGCAGGGCATGATTTACACCAAGAAAAACAAGGCAAATGCCTCAGGCCTCCAAATCTTTCCACGATGTTTAACATATGTAAAATTTTAAATAATAGTTTTCCAATTCTAAGTTTAAAAAATGCATAATTAGAATCAGGAACTACATTTTAATTTCCGTGACTTTTGGAAGAAGGGGGTCGTTTTTCAGGACCCTAAATCTAGAAGTCTTGAACTCTAATTGGCCATTAATATCGTTTGACAAGCTTTAATTTGTGAACTAACGCTAAACTGCACATATAATCTCTGCTACTGCGTGACCACCACATTTAAATCTCATATCACATAAGGATCTTTTAATTATCAAAGTGCGGTCGCATTTTTTATTATTATAATGATAGTTTAATTGTATTACTTTAGTCTTATCCACGTAACTTAATTAAGGTTTCTGATAAAATCAATAAGAATTTTTTTAATTCTTCTTTTCTTTTTTTTTCTTTTCATTTCAGTCCTAGATCTCCCGAGGGGAGAAGCAAGACCCTAGTTTTAAATGTATAAGCTTATATTTTACGTAACCCATAATAAAAGGGAACAGTGAAAACAAAGCATAGCAAGGTGAAATGTAACTTTTGTTTAAATATATTAAATGGAAAAAGTAACTTATTAGAATATTTTATGAAATTCTTTATATAATTTACTTGAGTTATACACTGACTACCAATAAGTATTTGGACATCTATGCAAATGACGATATCGGCGGTCCTAAGGTACGTCACGGTCTCCGCCGATATATGTCGTGTAGGAAACAGCATCGGCTTTAGTCGCATGCAAGATGCCTCGCAGTTCGGAGCTTTCTGATTTCGAGAAAGGTATAATTATCGGGTATCACAAATGTGGCCGATCCTTAAGGGACATATCTAGCGATCTGAAGTACCCAAAATCGACAGTGTGATTAAGAAGTGGAAGGTGAGCGGTGATTGTCGGAATGTGCCGCGAGTCGGCAGACCAACGAAACTGGGAGATAGAGACCGACGAGTGCTGTCCAGAGAAATTCGGAAGAACCGCACCCAACCGATGGCCCTCATCCGCGAGGAGCTTCAACAGGCATCCGGGAGTATTGTTTCAATGAATACCATCCGTAAGGAAGCACATCTGCTTGGTTCTCATGGTCGTGCTGCTGCCCATAAGCCTTTGATCACAAAGTCCAACCGCGCTGCTCGGTTAATGTGGTGCAAAGCACATCGAAATTGGACCGTAGAGATCAGTGGAAACGGGTTCTTTGGAGTGACGAATCAAGGTTCACCCTTTACCGTTCGGATGGGAGGGTCTGGGTCTGGCGTCTACCTGGAGAACGTCTCCTGCCAGAATACATTGTGCCAACAGTCAAGTTCGGCGGAGGTGGAATTATGGTCTGGGGGTGTTTCTCCTGGTATGGGCTGGGACCCTTGCTCCCCATTCATGGTAAGCTCAACTCCGATGCCTACTGCACTATTTTGGATGACAATGTGCTTCCTATGTTGTGGCAGTTTTACGGGTTGGACCCCTGTTACTTTCAGGACGACAATGCCAGTTTTCATGTTTCGACGTTAACCAAGGCTTGGTATGGTGCCAATGGAGTTCATCGAATGGACTGGCCTGCCCAGAGTCCAGACCTAAACCCTATCGAGAACCTCTGGGACGAGTTGCATCGCCGAATTCAGGGGTGCACTACCCGTGCAAAATCGGTGAAGGAACTTCTATGTCTTCTCCAAGCCGAGTGGAAGAAAATACCACTAGCTGTCATACAAAGACTTATGGAAAGTATGCCCCGGAGGGTCCACGCTGTAATTACCTCTCGTGGAGGCTCTACCAACTGTTGAGTTTGAATAAAGTTAGTTTTTCTTTTCTACCACAGGTGTCCAAATACTTATTGGAAGTCAGTGTATGTACTATACTGAAGAGATCTGGAGGAAGAATGGCCTCCACTTTTGTAAATCGGGTTTTGTACAAGAGTGTTTTTGTGATTTTCTTCCATGTGTAATGTAAATAAGAGCCAGTTTTCTTTAAGAAATATTCCACGAAGGCATTCCTTTCCGTAGTAAGATAACCCTGTGTGCTAAAATTACATTGCAGCCTCGAAAATTCCCAATTTCAATCGCAGCCGAAACAAACATCTAATAAAAGCTCATTAAAGTAGATTTCTGATGATTTTATCTTAATCATCCGATTTCAGACAGGTTCAAAGAGAACTTTCATTGATCTCATAATTCAAATCTGACAGTTTTCCGTTAAACCATAACCCCGCATTTTCCGCGCCATGTTGAAGAATTGTTCCTCGTACCTTTGGCTCGATCTAGACGAAACGGAAGGATATAAAAGAACAACACATACTTTAATTCCACCACAAAACCCTCCAAAAACCCAACTCTTGGGGAAGAAAAGGCTTACGTTACTTCCGCCCCTTTTTGTGAATAAGCTGTTATCAATTTCCATAATTTTACCGTGCCCACCAATTTAAACGTTAGGACGATGTAACAAAGAGCTGGTATATGCCTCTCCTTTGTAATTATTTGAATGAAGCTGGTGGTTGATTTACTTTAATCAAGTTTTGGTTTGCAAGACGTTAACTTATGATACCGTAAGTAAATCATACAGCAGTAATGAAAGGAATGAGTGATAGAAAATAACCATTCCTATGTTCTGATACTTTTTTCTTCCCGTTATGACCGAAAGCTACATAGTCATTTCGGCTTCAAATCTCATTTTAATTTTATGAGTTGGTGGTTATTCGAACCCATTCTTCCTTTGTAAAGAACATCTTTTTCTTGAAGAAACAGCCGCTTCTTCACCTCTTCGCAATCCCAAGTAGTGAAATCCATTGCAGTAAAAAAAAAAAAAAAATATGATTAGATGAAAAACGTGGTCGCGCCGGCGATGGTTATAAGCATTATTATCGTCAGAAAAAAAATCAAATCAAACTGACGAAACCTGGCGCCGAGAAAATACGAAAAGAAAAATCGTCAAGCAATATTGCTTTAACTAAACGGTACCGAAAGACTTATTGAGAAAGCTCATGAAAAAAGCTCTTATTGAGAATGTTCATGGTTGGCATTCTTACCTCCCAAACAGGAATGGGAAAATGAACGAAAAATCTCAGGATTCAACTTTTCTAATTTGAATTTAAAACAAATAATAATTTATTAATTTTTAAAGTAAATTATACGAACGCACTGTCCAATTAAAAAACTCCACTTCATAAAATTCCAGAGCACGATAAGCAATTTTCAGTTCCGTGAGAACTTTATAGGAAGCACAGCTATTGTTCTACAAAGTAATTTTATGATGATAAACATAACACAAATGATGTTTCACAAAAAGTTTGCAACAGCGTGGCCTAAAATGAAAGTTAATAATTTACCTTGTGAAATCACTTGAAATTATCATTACTGTGCATGGTTACAGTTGGATACAACTCACTTCCCCTTCGTCGAGTACTTTAAAAAATCTCGCCAGTTGTTTCTTCATTTGGCTTTATGAGTGGCCTATTTTTTATTCACAGAAATCTGCCATGCATATTTTTTTGCCTACTGTTTTATGCATATCTTTCTATTGTTCTTTACTCACTGGCTGTAACTAACTATACATAATCTGGTAACTAACAGACAATTTTATGCAGAATTAAATGAAATATAGCTTTGATTTCTTACGAAAACTGTGCGCTAGTTTTTGCTTAAGCGATATTTTGTAGGTTGCGCTTTTTTTGAAGCATTTTGTTTAAAGTTTTTCTTTACTTTCCCAAGCTCGTGACATGTGTTGAAGAAACTGCATTACCCTCACGTTCTTCCGTTTCGAAATTGCGAACTTCTTAATCGGTCAATGCGACTAAAAGGTTGTTAATAAAGCTTATCGGGCTTAAAAGTGCACTTTCTACTTCCAACGCAACTATAAAACATAATAACAATTATGGTTCTCATGGCATAGAAAGTAAAGAAAAAAATAGTATTATTATAAAAAAATATTATTTCGAAACTCAGCCATTTATGCAGATAAGCAGCTTTCTTTTAGTTTTAGTTCATTGATCCTATTTTAAAAATAATTGGAATTTGCCAGCGCGGTCTCCAATATCATCTTTAAAGTGAAGCGATAAATAACCATTCCAGTATACCAACAAAGACTGGAGATGTTTCATAATACCCGTTATCCGAAAAACGTAACAGTTAATAAGCCATCTCGCATCTCATCTTAGAGATAAATACATGAGTTTTCTTTGGGGGGGTATGTAAGTTTTGGAATCAATATTTTGTTAAACATGCATACCATGTAGTTTATTTCGTCTTCTATAAGTAAAGTGATTGTTGACATTATTTCGCAGATATTCATTAATCACTTAATGCAAGAAACGAATGTTTGTTTAATTACTTATGACAAACACGCACGGGCTATCTGCCACAAGAGGAGGACTTTCGAAGAGAAATCTACTCATATTCCCGTTAAACATGAGAAAAACTAAGAAATGCCCAAGAAATGACTGTTAAGATGTGTTGCTTATAATTCAATATACTAGAAGGAATCTGAGACTGAATAAGTTATTTCTGGTTGCTAGCCCTCTCAGGCTAAAATAACCTGCTTATAATGTATTTTAATCTACATCTGAACTCAATTTTGTATTTAAATAATTTATTGAATTGAGTTTACAGTGTAGGTTTGAGTAGCCATATACCCAAAATCGAGAGTTTATCAAGTAATAAATGAATTGAGTTACAGTGTAGGTTTGAGTAGCCTCATAATCAAAATCGAGAGTTTATCAAGTAATAAATGAAAAACAGATTTTGCAAGGAGATTTCACCGTTTCTAGACCCTGATGGTTATAGTAGGCATCTAATCAACTTTTATTACAGTTCATTCTGCATCATTTTAATCAAGAGAGTAAAAAACGAATTTCTTCTGCTTCGTTATAGCATAAAAAAATCCTCGAGCATAAGTATGGAGCCAGAGAGACCAAGTTAAAAAAAATCATAGTATTATATCTAATTGTCAGTAGCACATAATTCTTTCGTTTGCTTACCTCTAAATAAGAATAACTTAGCTTCTTTTAAAAAATGGCAGTTGTAATACATTCCAGTGTGTTGGAATCTGCAATTAAAAATGGCGCTTTGTCATGGCACGATAGGACGCCATTAGGAACATAATCACTTACATAATTATCGTTTATAGGAATGCCTGCCAATGTTTCCTTTTAGCTTAAGTCTAGCTTTTTTTTTTTTTTTTTTTTTTTTTTTTTGTTTTTGTTTTTCGTCAACGAATGAATGTCAATGAGAAGTATGTTTATTGTACCAATAACACCGAAATTTTTTGGTCTAAAGTTTCTTGAAGGAAAGTGAATTCAAGGCAATGTTGCAGTACTTAAAAAACTCAAAACATTGCATAATAAAATTATTTTTTCAAAAAACTTAAGTGAAATCTAAGGAAAATAACTTAAAATCAAGTTAAACGAAATCTCCGTAATGTAATATTAAACTGTTGCAATGCGGTTTCAAGCATACGATAGTAAAGTCGTACTTAAAAAAGGCTAATATTTTCTACTCTTTGGAAATAAAAATGTTAACATCAATTAAAATATTATTATTTGATTGTTACTGCATAATGATTCACAAAAATTTTCATTTCTCTCTAGATAACATCAAGCATTTTTGTCCAAATTAGGTTGAAAATTTTTATATATAAAAATAATCTGTTGTATAAGGTTGCCCAAGATAAATCGCACCGGACTTGGGAGACTTCACTTTCTTTGGTTTAGATTTATCTTGAGCCAACCAGTATATAATTTAATATCATGGGTATGATAGCTGAAGCAATTTTTATCTCAATTAAATAAACTCTTTATTGACGTAAAATATTCTTAGTAGGACATCTAAAGAATTATTTCTTTTATAATAATATGCAAGAAGACTGATTACACAAGTGACAATCTATTGAACGCATATTTTAAGTTTGAGGTGTTTGATTAATTTCGCTGTATATAAAATGCAAGCCGAAATGCATTCCACGTAGAAAGAACTTAATGATAATCGAAAGGCATCATCATCTCTCTTCTAGTCAGAGCCTCCTCCCCACCTGCAGGCGTAAAGAGTATGCCCTCATGCCGAGATCTAATTGCGATCCTGTTGTTTGCAAAACCTGTATTTTAAGGAATGATACATGACATCTCAGCTCCACTGACCTAGCATATTTTGGAAGGAACCTTAAGGGTAAAAGCTCTCATTTAATTAGAATTAATGAATTTAATTATGGCCTAAAATATTAATTAAAAGTTGTAACGAATCTATGTAATTATACTCTTAATTATGTCTTTGGAATCCACGTATGCACAATTCATCTCAAATTTTTTGAGATAATTATTAGTGTTCACAGCTCAATAAGTTAACATGTATGTATTCTTTTTATACAGAATTAAATATTTATTGTTTAAAACATCTTGCAATGGATAATTTTTGAATATTCTGGTTCATATTGATTTTAGTCTTACCATATTTCATATATGTTATAAATTTAAAACACAAGCACCTTACTGATTTCTTAATTAAAATTCTTTCTCAGCACAGCTTACAATTTAAATTAAATATAATGTCATTTGAAGCTAATATACACATAAAGATCCTGTTTTTTTGCATGTTTCCGTAATGTATTTAATTTCTATTACTGAATTTTAACTTCCTGTCATATCACTAATTTTGACCTCCATAAATGATAAGGTTGACCAATGACCGAATGGCTTAAGCAGTTGGAGGGATAAATAAATAAATCAAAAAACTAAAACATAAATAGTAAAACAACGAAAAATAAAAGTAAATAACCATGAAAAATAAAATTAGGATGAAAAATTAAAATAAACACACAAAAATTAAACTTAAAAGTTAAAGAGAAATGAAATGTAAAGATATAAATTAAAAGTTAATAAACAGAGTTAAATTAATGACAAATAGCTACATAATAAATTATAATACTCAAAGCCTATCTAATATGAGGCTCCGGCTAGAATTAACCCTTTCGAGACGGCTACTCTTTGTTTAAGACGTGTTCTCGTGACGGATGGAAGTTAAAAGGAGTCGTTCCACAGGCCGGAGATTTTGCGTCCGCCAAGTCTCTTTAGAAGAAAAAAAAAAAAAAAAAAAGTCTTAACATCGCAATTTTTGGTACTATTTTAGATTATCACCTAGGCTATCATATATGTTCAAATTAGCGTTTAATAATCTTTTTCCTTTATTTTACATGAAAATATATAAAAAAATTGCTTCCTTTGAGAAATAATTTTCGGAAGAGGGATACCGAAATTCTAATTGATAAAATTTAGTAAACTTTTAAATTAATTAAAAAAATACAAGAAAAACTATTTACAAGAAGAAATAATAAAATCTTTCACGTGAACTGGAAGGCAGACACTCAATAAGCTCAATCTCTGACAAAATGTCCATTTGAGAATCATCAGAAATATCGTTTTCTAACTCTTTAGGAAATGAATCATCACTCTCATTCATATCCCTAACTGGATCTTTTGCCATTCGTCTGATAAATAAAGCATGCTCGCCATGATAAACTGAAGTCAAGGCTTTCGAAATGAAAGAAATAATGCAAAGTGTAACAGAACCTCACATAGTAACCCTAAAAGACCCCAGCTAGTATCAAAAAAAGGATTCGAAGGAATATAGGAATGCGAATGTGGCGAGTTAAAGAGACGAACTCTCTCCGTTTACATTACGCCTCCCCCCCACAATAGTTGACACCAACGTTGCACAGAATGTGATCAAATTGAAGGTTTTAGATCTTAAAACTATAGTCAGTTCAAAAGCAATGGACACTGGACGCCACTAGTGGTCTTTAAAACGTTCCAGGGCACTGGTACAAATGTGTGACGGTCGGGGCTGAACGAGAAAAAGCTCTGACAATCGGCGCAAAAGGGTTAAAATTTCAGGTACTTCTCCAGTTGTATCCGGATGAATATAAGCCCTGGACTTTGCCACATGATACTAATTCCTTCATGTATAACGTAGTATAGTAATGGGCATAAATAAAGGCACACTTTTGCATTTTCTCAAAAAAATGGGAGAAAATTGTAAAATTCATTATTTTTATGAAAACACATATTATTTATATTATCTTTAGAATATTGTAAAGATAACTGCAAAAGGTTAAAATAAAATTTAAATTAATAAATATACAAAAATATATAGAATATTTCAATCCATTATAAATGAAGAGCAAAAGTGAAAACATTTTTTTTTTTTTTTAACGTGCGGTCTTTTTAAGGGAAACTGGCTCGTATCCACGTTACACATGGGAAAAACTACGAAAACGCCCATGCAGCCAGCCCGTTCGCCGGGATTCGAACACCGGACCGAACTACCAGTGTTCAGCGGCTTTTACCGCTCGGCCGCTGTTGGGCACGGGGTTTGGTTTGGTTTATTAAATTACGGCGAAACCTCGAGGGCTATCTGACTAAGGGAAGGGATGCCCTCGTGGAGAACATTTTAAGGGAAACTGGCTCGTATACCCGATACACATAAGGAAAACTACGAGAACGCTCATGCAGCCAGCCCATTCGCGAGATTCAAACCTCGGATATGCTGTATGTTTGGAATTTATTGTCTGTTTAGTGCAGGATTTACGTCAAACGGCACAAGCTATAGCTTACTGCGGCCCCCTTTTTTGGCCCTCTCAAAATTAAAATATAGTATAGATATTGTATTAAAATACAGTATAACAGACTTAAAGGGCCCCTATATCTCAAATAGCTTAGAGCCTCATCAAATCAGTTGGAAGTCCTCATCAAGCCCTGGTCCTGTTGGAAGTAGAAGTTGTTGTATAAATGAAGCTTACGGACGCTTCGACGATTACGTTTTAAGATGTTCAAATAGACATGTTGATTCATTGTACCATCAGTGGGCTCAAGACTGACGACACCTGCGAATAAATGGTGTCCAATATTTTATCTCTTTGTTTCTCAGCGGGCAAAATTTTACCATATGTAAATAAAATAAAGCTTTAACTGCTTTATCTTTATAAAATTTAATCTTTTTATTAAATTATTTAAAAAATTCTTATATAAGGCAAATAAAAAAAAATTTAGGACACATAATCTGAAATTTATTTTGTTTCTATGCAACCCCCCTCCCCGATGTCTTATTTTTTTTTTTTTTTTATTTCTGAGGATCTGCAGTGATACGCAATTTGATTATTACTTCAGTTCTTTTCATCGCGGAGTTTAAGTTATAAATTAAATATTGTTTCCGTTTTTCTTTCTCTTTTCTTTGCATTTTTCCGATTAATTTTTTATATTCTACGAGTTTCTTGCTGTGATTTACTAACACACTTTGACCATTTAAAACCTTTTGCCCTGAACGAAGGAGAGTCAGTTAATTAAATATAATAAAATTCTGCCATACTTAGTATGTTTATTTTTATCCATATTTATATAAAATGAAAAAAAAAAAAAAAATAGCCTTCTAAGTTGGAGCTTCCCCAATTTATTTCCCCATATAACGTTTATAATTAGATGTTTGATACACTTTATACCTCGACTGATTATTCTCGCATGTTAGCTCTATAGCGTGGCTGATGCATACAATAAACATTGAAATTAAGAGTGATATCCTCCGTAACTGCGTTTGTCAGCGGAATCCGCTGAAATTTTATTCTAGTCAAATGATAATCTGTGGTTTTTCATATTTAGAAAATCTACGTTAAAAAAAGAATATATATATGCAACCACAATTTAGAAAATAATGAAAATTACAAAATTTTAGGCAGTACAATAACACTGAAACCCGGAATGGAAACAGCTAAAATTGCAGCCCGTTCGAGAAGAGAAACAGTCTGCACCACCGTTTAGGACTCTTTCCCGAGCTGGTAACCTTGGCTACTAGGGGCAGCCGAGTTGAGCGAGCGAAGTAGGAGAAAAAGAAATAAAACCAGTGCAAGTGCAAAAGTGGGAGATCAGTGACCCGCAGACGATCTTATTCTGAGCACTTTTTTCCCCCGGCTGGCTACAAGGCTCGTAGCCAATGATTCGTCGCCAACATTATATAATAACTTCGCCAATTTCTTACCTGCTTATTTTTTCCCGTTCGCCACTTTCTTTGAAGGCATACTCGCGCGGGCATTTTCCCCTTCTGTCGTACTTTCCCCTCTGAATTATTCTTTCTTTTGCCAATGTTTTTGAGGTGCTTAGCAGGGCGCCATACCAGTGGGAACATCTCTACATCATGCCATACAGACCACACGTGGAATCCGAATTCGATTAAAATGCGCGACTCCAGTTTCTTTTATTCGATTAAAATTTATTTTCTTCATTCCAATGAAAGCTGTTGCGAATGCAGTTGAAGCATCACGAGGTGTGTGTCACGTGATATAAATTTCCAGCTGACATGAATACTTAAAATATTCTGTAAAAAGACGAGAAGTAGTTATCTATCAAAGGGAATAGGATTAAAAAAAAAAATCCCATTCTTCATGCCACAAATAAATTTACGCTTCACAAACTAAAACATGACTTTAGCAAATATAATTACAATCTAGTCTGGTGTTACTTTTTAACTCATAACTTACTGCAACGTAACACAGAGATAAAATTTATATCTTATTTTATGAATTTTTTTTAAAATTTCATTTAGTGCGCATGTTTATGACGTAGATAAGATTTGTTATACATGATGAAGAATATTAACCCTTCTTTATGATTTATTATGGCTTCTAAATCACAAAACAGTTTTCTTTTCTAAAAATATTGCTTGTTGAACTCGGAGAAACAAAAGCAATGTTTCATTCGATTTCATTTCATTTTTTAATAGAGTAAATAATTCACTTTATTCTCGATTTGATTATTTGTATATATATGTATAACCCGGCTAAATTCAATACAAAGGACTGCTTCGCCTTTTTGGAGCAGTGAAGTGTTTTATACCAAATATCAAATCCAAAATAATTTTAGTCTTTGAAAATAAAAGATATTCTTTGAAATATATACAGGCCTCTTTTTTTTTTTAACAGAAATTAATGTCAAAGAAAGACCAAATTTTCTAGATGTTAATATAAAAGTGCATCTCTCGTATCAATTTAATCGGAAAATCAAAATAATCACACATTTACAACCTGTTTGTTAATTTACTACTCCTGCTAAATTTTGCATTGGGAAGAAATATGACGCACATTGTACAGTTCATGTATACTGTGTAATATTTAGAGAAAACAAAAAATAACAGTCTGGCAAGTAATAAACTCTGGCGACACATGGCATAAATTCCGTATCTTTTAGTATCCTCTTTACGAAAAACGCCTTATTAGAAACCTGGTTTTAATAGAGAAAAAGATGAGACTCATGATTACCAGCAGTCTCAGCTCAATAGCTGAGATTTATTAGAAGGCTGATATATTTTCTTTCTCAAATGTTAGAAACAAAAAAGTTTCCATACAACCAGTCCATTCTACCACTCGGTGTTGAAATAGCCCGGTGGTAGACAAGTAGGTAAGACAGTTGAATTCTATTAGTTTGAGTTCGGATCTCAGTACTCTTCATAAAATAAATTTGCAAAAACTATTCTGCTAATAATTTTTGTCGTGGTCGTAACCATTTTAAATGTATAAATTATCAATAAATATCGGCATCCCGTAAGTTTTATTTTACCCTAACAATTACTGGTTCTAAAGCTTTATACAAGACAAAATACGTGCTTTGCGAAGCTTGTTTATGCTACCAAATCATGGCATATTTTTGTAAAATAAACAGTATCTTTATAGAAAAAGATGAATTCAAAGTTTGGATATTTCAATAAATGCAAGAATTTGGGTAGATTCTCATGTAAATATCCTCCCTCCCCCAAAACGCGTTTCTTTTACAGGACTGCAGTACGAGTAAAATTACTATCTTTTAAAGCAGTAGTATAAATTATTTGCAACATACACGTTTTATATTATAAATGCATGAACTAAAGCTGTCCTGTCACGCTTGCGCGCGTGAAAGAAGCGAGACATAAGGAAAACATTCGTCACTTTTAGATAATTTTATATCGTTAGAAAAATTAAATGTCCCCCCCCCCAAAAAAAATTGCTGTTAATTATACTAATCGGTTCGAGAATAACAAAAATAAGGCAGTAAAAATATCGATGATTTTTTTAATAAATTTTGTGGTAAATGTGGGACGGTTAAGGGGTTAAACAAACTTATTCTCGCAAGCATTCGCCAGAGGCCATCAATAGCCGAATAGTTAAAGCTGCCGAACAGGGGTATTTCATCTCGGTTGGGTTTTCGGCAACCTAAAGGACTGGCAGTATGGGTTGGTTTATTTGATAATGGCAAAGCAATCGAGAGCCTAAGCAGAGGGATGCTTTCAACTGGCTGGTATTCACGTTATACAAGGGGAAAACCACGGCAACGTCCATGCAGACAGCCCGACTTGCCAAGAATCGAACCCAGAGCGAACTACCAGTGTTCAGCGACTTTTCCTTTCGGCAGCTAGTGGGAGCTGGTTGCATGGAAGTTTCGTAATCTTGCTCATGTACAACGTATTTAGGAGCCTGACTGTAAAGCTTTCGTTAATAGAGACCTAACCTTTGATAAACAGAATATCGACTAATTAATTAAACAACCCATTAAAAGGTTATATTTGTGATGTAGTGATTGTACATAATTTTGGAATATGCATGTCGTTATAATATAATAATTTATTGAAAATGAGACACTAATTTGGTTTCTTTAAATATTAATTTAATCGTCGTTCAATATTTAGCTTAAGTTCTTACCCAGCAACACTTTTTTTTTTAAATTTTATTTTGGAATACCATAAACGGTACATTCCAGCATAGTACTACTGTTTGGTGTTCTTCATATTTATAGGCAGCAAATTATATTTTCAGACAAAATAGAAGAGTCATTTCCTTCTGAAAACATACTTTATCCGCTTGTTTTAATATCAATATTTATTACTAAATTATTAACTTGGGTATTGATTCACAGATTAAACGAATTTCTACTGGGCTTTTAAAACATTACTTTGCCAAATAAGCTAATAAATTTTAAAAATATACGATTAAGCAGATTAAATACTCTAGGAAAGAAAATAACACGAAAAAGAGAATTTCCAGCCGGGAAGAAGTCAGACATGGACGATGATATCACGTTTTCAACTATGTATCATCACATAACAAAAAAATAATCAATAAAATTGACTATTGAAAAATATATATGCGGGAAGATTGAATTGAGATAGTCATGAAGGGTTGGATGTCAACGTCAACCGCGAAATACCCAAGATTCTTATCACATTTTTATCTCTGACGTATTGATCGGAATAAAATAGACAATAAAACTGAATAAGTGAATGAAAATTAAATTGAACTGAAATAAAAATGTTGCTCTGGTACTTCCAAACAGAACAAAATAACCGAATAACTCTCGTCACCGTAATTCTATAAAATATACGCAGTGGATTCCGTAAAACGCTTTTAGGGATTCCGCAGCTTTCATAAAAAAAATTCTAACGTATTTGTGGTGGCATTTTATAATATTCTTATTAAATATTTGTTATTTAAAAATTTTTAATAATCTCATTTACAACTGAAAAAAAAAAAATCCCAGATCCAAGGAGTATTTTTAAACGTCTGTGTTGTGTTGTACAAATGAGCGAGTTGGAAATATGGTTTCTTTAGGAAACAAGATAATCGAGTTGAATAATTACATTCATGAAAACTGGTTCATTGTGCAGACGAACTGTTCTCTAGAGTCTGTCATATCCTCAAATAACTAACTCATTATTCATTCGACTAGAAATAAATTGCTCAAGACAATATCTCATAACTGGAAATACGGTGATACAAGTATTATTCCACGATGCTACTTATCCAGAAAAACACACTACGAAGTCTTTGTGTTACATTTTCTCGAAAACTTTACACAGAGTGAAATTTCCTATGCAAATTTAACTATCTAATACATTTCAAATAACACCAAAGAGAATTTCACAGTATAACATAAAAAGCTTTCAGGACAGTTCATAGCGACAATCAAATTTAGTTCCTTCATATAGTACATTGCCACCAGTCCTTTGTTACATATTGTTACAGCTTTTCTTGGCTAAGGGAACGAAAGAATAATATCATGATCCATTCTGAAAAGAAAGAAGCCGAACAAATAATGTACGCTAATACAATACCAAACCGCTTCCGACGTTTATGACACGCGATGTGACATCACTATTTGCACTAGCTTTGGCACCGGCCTTGTCTTATTTGTTGTGACTTATCTCATCTGTCTGATAGTAACATCAGACGTTCATACATTCAACATAACCTACGTACATACGTTCATGAATTTTCTCGTAGTAAGGATCTCAAGATTCAGTCTGTCGCTAAGGGGGGCTTGGGCACTGTGTAGACAACAACTTCGTCCAGCACCGCTCCAGTTTTAAAAGAGTATCCAGGATTCGAGAGTCTCCCATCCTTCTTTCCTTTCCATCAAACTCTAGAAAAGACTTTTGGATCGCCGGTTATTTTAAGAGCCTCTATCCTGCAAAGGCACTATGAACGTAGGAACATCCAAGCCCTCTCTCAGATTTGAATCCGGGTCCAAAAATAAGGCAGCCAAGCAACGCTAAACGCATTCCTGCTAAAAAAAGCGACCAAAACAAAACACGGAATAAAACAAAAACTATTTAAAGGATATACGCGAAACTGATCCAGGAGGTTGGTGTGGCATTACTAGACCACCTAGCAAAAACTAAAGCAAAGACATACAAAAACATATGTCATGACATCGCGAATGACCAAACGGGTCGGAAAAATATGCGATGAAAACATTCAACTAATAACAGGTATGACACCCTCTAGCTGAAATGCATGCTTAACAACGGCGAGGCAAGCTAGCAATAGTATGTTGATCGCTTGTTGTGGCAATAACGCCCATTCATGTAGCAATGCATGTTGCAGCCCGAGGAAGGTGCCTGGCGGTATACTGCAACCTGCTATCCATCGTCCCAACATGCTCAAGACAATATACACACATAGTCTATAGGATTCTGGTTTGGTGATCTAGCAGGCCAGGGCAGATGTGTTGCAGCCCGAGGAAGCAATGCATGTTGCAGCCCGAGGAAGGTGCCTGGCGGTATACTGCAACCTGCTATCCATCGTCCCAACATGCTCAAGACAATATACACACATAGTCTATAGGATTCTGGTTTGGTGATCTAGCAGGCCAGGGCAGATGTGGAATGGTTTCACTCTCCAGATAATTTCGCACCGGTAGAGTTCTATGCGGGCGGGCGTTATCGTCCATAAATATTGCATCAGTATCCATTGCAGCAAAAGACGTACAAGAGGGTGCAGAATTCTGTCGCGATATCGGACGGCTATAACGGAACTACCAGGAATCACGTAGAGGTCGATGTGGCCGTTCATTGTTATCCCAGCCGATACAAGTAAGCCTCCTCCTCTGCCAATAGTCCCTATTGACGATGTTTGGCGACCGATAGTGTGTCCTTAGCTCTCGCCAGATCACTGCACTTCGGGAATCGTTCTGGATGTTAAATCGAGACTCATTTGTAAAGAGTACGTGGCCCAACTGTTCTTGTGTCTAAATGCGATGTTCACGGGCCCAATTCAAAAGCGCTCTGACATGCGGTGGGGACAAAGGAACACAAAACACAGGTCATACAATCCCCCTTCATGCAATCGACACGACACAGTTTGGCAGGATATGGGCTGTCCTGCTGCAGCAGACAGATGCGATGCGAGCTGGCGTGCTAGTAGTTATCTACGGCGTCTTGCATATAGCAACAGGAAACGATCATCTGTCCTTGTAGCAAACCTCTGGTGTCCACACACACGTCTTCTACGGAGGTTTTGATCCTTTTGGTAACGATTCCGCAGCTTTCTGACGAGACTACGATGCACATTTAACTCTCTCGCAGTAGTGGATTACCTTGCACCAGCTTGCAACAACCCGACAGCCTCCAACGCATTTTATCGTGCAAATTGTGTCTTCGGCTCATGCTTTCCACTTTGGCTATCTCGGATTAAACAGAACTAACTCTGCATAGGTCTGTCATGCCCCTTTTTAAGGTGTTGTGGTGGGACTGAGGAATTGCGTTTTACGCTAATTTTGGTTGTCTATTTACAATCCGCGATGTAACCTCATATGTAAATTGTATGTTTTAATTCCCCCTTCTACATTCGTACCTTTTCTTTTAGCGTTTTTTGCTTATTTTCTGAGCAGAGTATTATAGCGATCAGGGCGGCGGCCCTGTATTATAAACGACATGAAGAACTTCGAGAAAAGATAAGGGAAAAAAAAAAGACAGTTTTTACTCCAGAAAGTTTCGCTAGTGGTTGTCCGATTATTATACGTTTACTGATAATGCAAATGTACAGCTGCAGACAAGGCAGGATTTAACATTGGTGAGATTCAAAGTGAAACATTTTTAAAGGCCCCGCCCAGACAAACGCAGCTGAAAGTTTACGCAAACAGAAAAGTTCTAACACAACAGGAAAGTTATTCAGCTACTCAAGCTCTTATGTTACAGCCAATTTATCTTTGCAATGCGTAAATTCGGTCGTGGTTATATAGGTATAATATTTTTTATACGGTTATTTCGGATGTGAAAAATATTTCAAGGACACCTCGAGGATCCATATCCGTTCCTCTAAAATAATAATTTCTTGAATTATTTATTTTTAAGGCTTCTTTCAAAGGTTCTTCGAGAAAGTACTGAATTTAATTTGAAGAATGTTTTTTCATAGAATGTAATTTAACAAGAAACGAGATGTAATGTTTTGGTGGAAAACGTAAAATATTTAATAAAGTTATCTAGGCATTTTTATGAAACAAAAATTTGAAATTTCTAAGACAAATTGATTTTTAGATAGATAGAAAAAAGAAAACAGTCCAACCCTCTATTGAAATCAGAAAAGTGGGAATAAATAAAAGTGAGAAGCAGGTGGAGGTAAAATTGCTAATTTCGCTCTGTCTAGGTCTTCGAGTCCTGAGAAAACAAGATGGTGTATAAATTATGGTGAAACGAAAGTTAATAGATTTCTGGCCTCCCACGAAGAAACACTTCTTAAAATCAGCAATTATCCGCGGACAATGCGTTACTGGTAAATTTTGAATGGTAGAGAAAAAATACACTGCAGCAGGGAGGGAAAACAGATATTTCTATTGAAACGAAATTATGTTCCAAAATTCAGTCTTCAAACAAAAGCCTACAAACTAAAACAATGAAAGAAAAGAAAGAAAACATATGTTGAAAAAAGCAATACTTTTTTTTTTAAGATAGAGAATTTCTTGTAAGGGAAAAAAAAAAAAAAGGCAAGAAGATGCATTGACGGAATCTTCGTCTGTGTGGCGCTATTTTGTGTGTTACAAGGCGATTAATTTGTAGTGATTCAAGGTTGTTAAGGTTAAGAGTTATTTTCGTATCACTATATCACGGATTTCAAGACTCGGAAATCCCTAAATTGATGATGAGTTTAAAGAGTACAAACCTTGACTTTTGCAGGTGTTTATGGAAATAATTAATGTATGTATGCCAGAAAATGTAAATTTCCTTTCAAATCTTTTTCAGCGAGCTTCTTAAGAATCGTAGCACTGAAAAAATTCAGTTTTACAAATGTGATGGCTTATTTGGGAAGGCATATGCGATTTTATAAAAAGAAATTTTTTGTGATTTTTCATTTGGCAAACAAGTATATTGAAGAACATGACATCAAAGGAAAAGTAGTAACTGCTGAATATGAAGACTGTTACCTAGTCACGACATATTGCTACCAAAGCAGGAAGAGGTTATGCCCAGATTACAGACAGAAATGGGATAAAGATTTACGAGTATATCTAAGAAAATCAGATTCACAGAAAAATGACATTTTATGTAGAGATCTGAATGCTAAACATGAAGAAATTGATAGTGCCAGATCAAAATCAAATCAAAAGAATGGTAGCTTTACTGTTGAAGAGGAGAGAAGGATTCTTTTATTTGTTAAAGGAAGGCTTTCTTGACTTGACTGGACCATTAATTGTGAACGGAAATCAAAAATCATGAATGGCAGTTTTTTCTTGTGGCATTTGTCTAGCAGTATATTTGGAATTGATTTTCTCTTAATCGAGTGAAAAACCTCATTCAGTCGTTTAGGCATTTTGTAATGAGATGTAGAAGACCTCATTATTTGACTTTTATATCAATCTTATACCATCAATTTGTAGAAGTCCTATTTGTCATATCTTCTCCTCCAAAAATGTTGAGCTCTTCAGTTTAGGAAATCCATTTAAAAAATTTTCTTGTCATTGTTAATTTGCATATGGCGATGCACACGAAGGTCATCTGTCTTAGAAACGAAATTCCTTCGTGGAGGATTTTCTAAAGGAAATGAATTACTACTCACGTTACAACTGGCGAAAAACAAGACCCATTCAGCCACCCCGTTTCGCTGACCTTCCAGGAAGTAGTTCCCTAGGATTCAGACCCGGGAGGAACTACCAGTATATTCAGCGGTCTTATCCATTTGATCATTGGTGAGCCAGAATTTATAAGAAACGTTAACCAAAAGTTTGAAAACATTGATCTACACAAACAACGATCTTTGTACTTGGAAAACATTACATAAAAAGCTATGTAATAATAAAATAAATCATCATAATAAAAATATATATAATAATAAATTAAGTCAAAAAGTGGAGAACTTTTTTGCTATCAATAACTAACTTGCGACCCCTTGAAATAAATCACGGAATTCTCTTCCTCTGGCTGCAGCATTTTATCTGAGTAACACACAAAATTTCATCCGAGAGAAGAGACTGCATTTTTGCGAAGCCAGGTTTCAAAATCTCGCTGTAGTGATGCATTTTTATAAATCTAAGCTTCTTAAAAGAGTTGCTAAAGCAGTTTTCAAAATTCATGCTACAGTTTTTAAGTAGCAACATTCTTTTGTACTTTCAAAGCAGTAATTTCCAGTTTTCGTATCCAAGCAATGCAGGAAAAACTGTGACATGGTGATGTCACATGGTTTGTTATATTTTATATAACTTTAATATTTTACGTAAACATTTTTAACATGAACATTTATATAAGATATAATTTATTGGGGGGTAAGATAAGGACATAATTTAGTACAGTTTTGAGAAATTTATTATCTTCGAGAAATGCGTGGTCACTTAATTCATATATACTGGCATTTTAATTAAAAGTCGATATCAAATAATATAACATAGTCTCTTCGGGTACTTAAAAAATAGAATAATATTAAATAAGTTAAAGAAATTGAACTATCGAAATCCATCAAACCCAATATCCTGACCTATCACTTTTGCTTTAAAAAAACAAAATTTTATAAGAATCTCTCGCATATTGATTTTTACCATTATGATTCGAAAAGCAAGAAGCAAATGGAATATTCCGTAATGCACTGAATCATTCAACAACATCCTTGACTATCAATGAGGCATTTCGATACAAATGCACCATACTCAATTATTTGTTTGCAAGGACAAACAAGGAGATGGTGACCTGACGTCCTTAAGATTCTTGATCAAGAGTGCTTCAAGCACCCTACAAAAGATACCATCGAATTATTTCCTCTTAGAAAGCACGTAAGGATATCACCTCAAGGGTCATGTTAAATATTTTAATACATCATTGGGATTAAGAAGGTTGGAGAATTGAAGCGCTGAGAATAAGAATTTACTTTATTCCTCAGCACATTGCACCCGATTATGCGATTTGTTAAATATTTTAAAATAATTCTCAGTTATCAGCTAATTAGTAAATGTATTTTAGTATTCTATTTTCTTACACGTCATCAGAGAGACACATGATTCATTCTTTGAATATTTTGTTTTTGTACATTTATTTCCTCTTACGTGACTACTTTATTTCATTTTTGTTAATTTTGAAATAAATATTTTATGAAAAGTGCTCTCATTGTAATTTGCTTCATCTTCCATGACAAAAAACTGGGCTCCCACCAGTGGGTGTGAGGTAAAGCCGTTGAACACTGGTAGTTAGATCCGGTTTCGAATCCCAGCGGACAGGCTGGCTGCATGCACGTTTTCGTGGGTTTCGTCATGTGTAACGTGGATAGGAACCAGTTTTCTTAAGAAAAGTAAACTGAAAAAGGCCAGTCTAACATTTCAAAAAGCTGTCCTCCACGAAGGCATCCCTTCCCTTAGGCAGATAACCCTCGCGTTCTTTGCGGTTATCAAATAAAACCAAACCAGACACAAATAGCGGTGTTTTTGATTATCTAGAAAAGCTTAAACATTTATCCTTGCGGTATATCGCAAACACTTTTGGCCGGCTGGAGATACGAGTGTTGAAAACTACTGGAGAAAGTATCTCTAAGAAGTAAACATAGAACACAAAACTGTAATGTACCAAACACTTTTGTATTTAGCTCTAAAGCACATTTCCCGGAAAAGTATATCATAACAGAAAGAACTGTTTAACCTGTATCCTGCTGATTCAGAAAAGGGCAGCATCTCGTATGATACAACTATGGCCTTGTGTGCTAGTGTAACCTTTCTTTTAATAAGACTTTAAAAATACCGTCCGGTTGGCTGCACACCCATTTGGCCTATAAGATCTTAGGGCGAATGTCATCTCGATGAAGAGTTAGAATGCTAAACCATATTTTAAAGCCGCATGAAAATTAAAAGCGAAAGCCATTCTTCCTGTAGGTATGAGAGTGAGACTCGATAAAGATGCGTTATTCCACCTGAAATGCACAAATAACGATTCCCTTTCGAAGCGATTTACATCTTAGTGCGCTATAGATCTAATTTCATTTATACTTAATTTAAAATTTTACTCTACCAAAAATAGTCCTTGGAATTCAGTAATCAACGTGAACAGGTATCTAAATTGTATTTTATAAGAGGAAAGCTTAACCTTTGACACACAGCTTTCTCTACGAAGTTACTTTAGGGCCTTAACAGGCAATGCACTTCGCATGTCTCCGAAATAAGCAAGATAATTAAGAATTTTATGCGAGTTCACGTTTTTTTAAGTGAATTATAATACCATGAGACTTTCTCCAGTTGAGGAAGTCTAGAATAAATTACGGCTCATCAGTGGCTGAGCGGTAAAGTCGCTGAACACTGGTAGTTCGGTCCGAGGTTCGAATGCCGAGAACGGGCTGGCTGCATGGGCGTTTTCGTGGTTTTTCCCATGTGTAACGTGTATACGAGCCAGTTTCCCTTAGAAAGTCCTCCACGAAGACATCTCTCCCTTTAGGCAGATAGCCCTTGAGGCTTTGCCATAATCACACACATACACACACTAGAATAGTTTACTGGCATTGCTTGTTTGCAGTCATGAGTGAGATGTCAAGCGATATTCTAATTTCTTGTTCTATTTATTACTGAATTTTCAATAAGTAGTTTATGACTTTACTCAATTTACCTTACTCAATTACTACTATTTTTAATACCTTACTCAATTACTACTATTTTGAATAAGTAGTTTATGACTAAAGTTACTGACTTTTACTTTATGAGTAGTTTATGACTTAATAAGTAGTTTATGACGGTATTTTTAAAGTCTTATTAAAAGAAAGGTTACACTAGCACACAAGGCCATAGTTGTATCATACGAGATGCTGCCCTTTTCTGAATCAGCAGGATACAGATTAAACAGTTCTTTCTGTTATGATGTACTTTTCCGTGAAATGTGCTTTAGAGCTAAATACAAAAGTGTTTGGTACATTACAGTTTTGTGTTCTATGTTTACTTCTTAGAGATACTTTCATTGAGTATCTAAAGTTTTCATTGAGATTTCCTTCGACAGCTTATTCTTTTATCTTCAAAAATTTAAAAGAATGATAGTAGATCTGGTTCCAGAGCCGCTGCAGCGGTACCTGGCGGCAGATTTTAGAAGCCGCACAGACTACAGCGAGCGTATCAAAAGTGCAGCACTGCATAGTAATATACAGATGAAAAGGGAACATAATTCAGAAAAACACAGTGTTAGTAGATATATATATACTTCAAATTGTATGCTGTGTTTAGCGTAGAAGCAAATAAAATATTCATTCACATATGGAGAGCGGAAACAATACTTGAATAGTTGTGAGACCTAAATATTTAGTCATCGTTGTAAGGAAACGAAATTATATTGCCCAACTAAATGGCGATAGACGCAGAATTAAGAGATTTCATTTATTCCCTTTTCCACTGATAATAAATAACATAACTGCTAAAAAAATTTGAATTCGAGAGTTAATGTCATCCAAAATTTGTGCGCTCTTCCGCTAACCATAAAGAGTACTAGAATACATTTAAACCATCGCGAACATCTTAGACTCAATCTACTCAATGAAGATTAACTTTTTATTTATTAAAAATCACTAAATAAAGACTGATCATGAAGGGAAAATTTTTGTTGAAACAAGTAAATTGCATTTAATGTTATTAGTTCCATTCATAAATTTCCCCTCAGCTATAAAAACAACACACGTTATTTGCATTTTAAGATATCGTAAGCAGTAAACCATAACCTCCCGATTTTAAAAGGCACTATAAAATATTTGATCAAGTGCTTACAAATTGTTAGCACTTCGAGCGAAAACACATTAAATACCTATCGCTTCATTAGCAGTTAAATCATACGCCTGGAACTGGGCTACACGAGCATTTTTAACAACAAATCCTAAGTGATACTCATGTCAGCGTTTATTGTATTAATAAATGTCAAACATTTTCTCAAAGCCGTTATTATTTTGTTCTAAGAGAGTTGGTTTAAAGTATTACGTAATCAACAAAAGGAGACAGTTGTGTATATTGAAACTGAAGAGAAGGGAGAAGAAGGAAACCTATTACAATTAAAACTTTTTTATTGCTAAATGTATACTTTGTTCTTCTTAAAATAAATAAATAAATAACAATTTACAGCTTTTTGAAATGTTAGACTGGCCTTTTTCAGTTTACTTTTAAAATTTAAAAATAAAGTTTCTGATAGTTACATCATTATCCTTTTTCCTTGTATGGTTATGGTTCACATGGAAAGGTTTGCTTATTAATATTATTATCCTGTTATTTTCTACTGCGTTCCTATTATGCGATCCCATTACTTTCAAGAATACTGCTAAACTTATTTTGTTTTAAAGCACATTTATTAACTGTTTCTACAAATAACTTATTAGGTACTCGAAAATTGTTCTGAAATATATATTTAATACCTCTGAATCCTTAACACTTGATCCTACGCAAAAACTTTCACCATACCAGCTAAAGGTAAAAAAATGGGCCAAAATGTTACCATGTGTCCCAATTAACAAGAACTGACTGCATTTGTCTGAGAATTTTATACCCCAAGTTAAACCGAATCACATCCGGCCTAGTTTCTCAAACAAAAAGAAATAATCCATTTTAAGAATACTCATCTGTTTGTAAACATTTTGTGACGCACTCAGTGTGAGTAGCAGAAGTTTTTTAAGCTCAGACCTAGACCTAACCCGGGTCGAAATGTACTAAAAATTTTTAGAAACTGAGTAGATAAGGAAGGAACTCATCCACTTCGTTGGTGGACATGCCCCAAAGCGACGAAACTCATCCGCTTGAAAATTCTCATACCCTTTTCACCGATGTCGCCCACGAGCATCTAAATAACAAAACATTGTAAAAGTCACGTTTCATCTCATCTCCGAGTAAAAGAAAAAAGGAAAGGAAAAGAAGAAACCTAGTAAAATACCTAGGTCTTCGCGAACCGAAAATGCCGTGGATGACTGACTGATTTTTCCGCCGGAATTCTTCGTTCTCTTAATTGTTCCCTTTTCCAATGGACAAGATTAAGAAATGTTTAACATTTTCTCTCGTCTTGGTTAATGAATGAGCAAATTAAAAAATACCAACGCTTCGGCGATGCGTAGAGCTTTGTTACAAAGCAATCATTTAACCACCATAACATGTAATTACTTTCGAGGTTCGTCATTTTGTTCTTAAGTGTTTTTATCGTCACAAAGGAGTGTACATGGTAAATTAACTTAATGCTGCCATTAGCTACTTTGAATATGTAGTGCACAGGGTTATATTAATAAAAGATGCTGAAATGGTTCTCCATTGTAACCTAGAAGCAACTTTATAATAACATATGTGTAACATGGAAATATATGGCGTTTGCACCAGATGCAGTGAATTGATGAGGATCAAAATGTTATCAAAGACATCTATTTGCAAAGTTACGAGTTTAACGTATGGGTAGATTAATCTACATAGTCATATTATATCTTAACGAAATATACTTATTTCTTCTTATTTTTTTCTTAGAGGATCAATCGTGAAACTGTATATAATTAAATTAGAATTTACATCAAATGCGATATTAAAAATACTAAGAAATCAACACTAGACAACTGCCAATTCTAGCTGTTAGTTCTTTCTAGTTTAGGTTTGATTACCTTATTTGGATATGACAAAGCACACGAGGGTTATCTGCTTAAGGGGAGGGATGTCTTCGTGGACGACTTTCTTAGGAAAACAAAGTCGTATTTATGTTACACACGAGGAAAACTAACCGTGCAGCTAGATCATTCGCCTGTGTTCGAAGACGGGTCGAACTACCAGTATTCAGTGGTCTTAACTGCGTGGCCATTGGTGAATCAGTTGTTACCATTGAGTTTATAGTAACAATATTCTGTTATTGAGGAAGAATACTATAAAAAGACATCCCATTTCGCATATTTTGTCCCTAATGAAGCAAATCATTATGTTTACAGCACAGTTATTAAAAACTTAGGTAAAGCTGCATAAAGTAAGTGCAAACATTTTCGAGTATTTTCATTATGACTTTATAGACCTAATATTTTCATCAATTCAATTATTATCGTAATCATGCAGTCGGAGATCTAAAACAACATGACAGTTACAAGATTGAAAGATTTATCAAAAGAACTGAAATTTTCAAAATAATATCATACTCTACATTTGGACTTGTAATCTAAACTGAGACTTCAAAAACCAAACCCCCCCAAAAAAATATATATATATATATATATATTCAGAATGTAAACAGAAAAACAATCAGTGGAAAAATTAATAATGAAATAAGGAAAAAAAAACACTAACGCAAATTTAAAAAAAAAATCATTTCTACGTCCAATGAAGCTTAATGTATTATGTAGGGGGGAAAACTGAAAAATGTTTTCAGAATTCAATTTAATTAAAAAAATTACAATTCCTCTAATACCATTACTAAAGAATATAAAAACAGATCATTTTTCTCAAATCGTCCGACAGACTTTTTTTGACTAATATAGAAATGAAACCTGGAAAATTAAAAAAAATTACAAGAATTCAACTTACATTTCAAAGTAACGATTTGGGAATTATTTCAGAGGGTTTTTAGTCATGTTTCATAAACGAGGAATTACGTCAAAGGTATTCGAACCATTATATAGCAATCACTACAAATTAAATCAAGCTGTTGACGACGGATAGACTTAGGCATGTTTTTTAAGAATACAACAAACTGCAGATCCGAGGGTGGTACAGTTCAGATCAAACTGATAGATGCTATAAAGCGCATATATCATCAAAGTATATAGTTCCGTGGTTTCTAATAGTCATATTTAAAAAGTACGATATGAAATAATTGAATTCAAGCATACTAGGGTAAGACATATTAGAGCTATCTGTGCCTTTATGGAGGGTTTTCTAAGGGTTTGGTTTATTTGATTATGGTAAAGCACTCGAGAGCTATCTGCCTAAGGGGAGAAACGCCTTCGTGTACGGCTCTCTAAGGGAGGCTAGCTCGTATACATGTCACACATGGGGAAATCTTCCATACAACCAGCCCGTTCGCCGGAGTTCTAACCCCGAACCGAACTACCAGTGTTCAGCAACTTTACCGCTTGGCCGTTGGTGAGCTTTGCTTTCTAGAGGATATTTGTTTTTTAATCATGCTAGGCGTGGATAAAACACCAAAATCTCTATGCCTCCAGGTCGTTCACCTGGTGGAATTACCAATGATCGACAGTTTCTACCGTTCAACCGCCGGTGGGCTGCGCTGGATTTAGTAGCGCATGTTTATAATTTATCCGAAATTAATATCGATTTCAATAAATGATTAGACAGTTTTTTTAACTGAATATAATTCATTAAAAGTTGTAGGCGTGAACGGGCTGGCTGCATGGGCGTTTTCGTGGTTTTCCCCATGTGTAACGTGTATACGAGCCAATTTCCCTTAGAAAGTCCTCCACGAAGCCATCCCTCCCTTTAGCCAGATAGCCCTCGTGTGCTTTGTCATAATTGAATAATCCATAACCCATAAAAGTTGTAGTATGAAGGCGCGCTGAAACCATCGCTGAAAGTTATTGTAATTGTCAACAGAATGAAGCTCTTGGAAAGAATGAGGCATGCAATTTCCTAAAAACAGGACTTTTCGCTGGATTTTTTTCGAGTGCTCAGTTAGAGAAATGCCAAGAACGATAATTTTATCTCATTTTCAGTGAAATATAATTATTTTCCCCTTTCTAATTGCCGGAATTATATCGAAATGAATTACAGCACAGCACATTTAGGCTACTCGTCCAGGGAAAGAGATGCCTTCGTGGAGGGATAGACATTTTCTACAAACAATCATGCCTTCTCTGAAATCGAACCCATGCCCAGTGGCATAGCATCCATCTCCGTTACCAGCATACCGAACTAGGCGGCAATTAATAATTATTAGCAGCTACAATCTCTAGATCTGAAGTGAAAAGACGATGCAAGAAAAACAAGATTTAGCAAAAACAGACTGATGTAAATGATCAAAATCGAGGGATTTATTATATATGCTATGTTTACTACTTTTATTTTACAGCTACAACACGATTTTTACGATGTTTTTCATGAATAATACTTATATTTTTATAGTGTATGTTATACTGGCAAGAGTTCGAGAAAATAAATGAATTTCTGCAAAAACGACCCGGCATAGAAAAATGGAAGAAAAAGCAATTAGATGGTAAGTTCAGATTTTAGAGAAAAGTACACAGGACAGAGTAAGACAACTGCAAATTCGGTT
Organism: Stegodyphus dumicola; assembly: GCF_044657685.1. NCBI lineage: Eukaryota > Metazoa > Arthropoda > Arachnida > Araneae > Eresidae > Stegodyphus > Stegodyphus dumicola. Next base: position 149,419,003 of record NC_140781.1, on the reverse strand, counting down.
ATTTGGAACAAATGGAACAGCTCGGGTGGCTTGAGGTAAATAAAAGATGATACTTAGGATAAGGATAATAAAAGATAATACTTAGGATAAGGATAATAAAAGATAATACTTAGGATAAGGATAATAAAAGATAATACTTAGGATAAGGATAATAACGATGATAGCCACAAAACTTTACAAGAATTCGATTGATCAATATTGCCTAACTTTACTGCATACATAAAAATACTTTCGCAAATTACGTAAACTTGCAACAATGATATTAAGTTAATATTGCAAACAAAGTAAAAACCCTTCAGCTGCAGGTTAAAACCCCAGCGATAATGTCAGCAGAACTATTTGTTAACGGTCAAGAAGTAAAATCGCTGAGCACTGTGGTTTGACCCGGGTTCAAATCCCAGTGAACGCAAGGACTGCATAAGCGTTTTCATGGTTTTCTCATCGGTACTAGACAGTTTCCCTTGACAAGATATTCCTTGATAACTGAGGCGAATATACTACCGAAATAATATAATCGCATCAAATTATTTTTTCCTCTTTAAAACTTTTAGATTTTGGGTGCATGCTTGGTGAATAAATAGTATGATACCAATGCTAATTTCAAATCAAAATATTAGCAAATCACTTCATAATTACAAGCATACATTTTGCAGTCATTGCAGGAAGAAAATATTTCATATTAACGCTAAGAAAAAATCTTAGCTATTCTTAATTTCTTGAAGTACATTAGAACTGCTATGATCATTCGATTTCATTGCGATAAAATAACTAACAGTACAAGGAGAGAAATGAGTCTTTCAATCGTTTCGTAGTTACAAATACCAGTCTCAAGTATTCAAAAGTACAGAAGGTCGAAACATCCAGTTGATGGCAAGGTTAAAACATTTACTTTTCACGCTTTTTCCTTAGACTGTATTCCCCGAATCGTGACTCTAAAACTATTCATGTTACCTAACACTGAAGTTGCCAGCATCCGGTAGTTGTCTTCCAAGAAATTATCCCTGATCAACTACAGTATTCTTCTATTCATTTCACTATTTTAACAAGATTGCTTCTTCTCAAAAGAACAAACAATACGTGTTCGGAACAAATTCCTGAATCGAGCCCACAAGGATACATAAATACTCTGGAATAGACTCTTGGAAGCATTCCGAAAACAGTTTGAAGAAAAGATCTTGACAAAGGCTCTTATCGAATAAAAAAGGTGAAAACACCAAAGCTATATAAAAAAAAGGCCCATACTCTGAAATGCAAATGAATATTCGCTTAGGTGAAAACAAGTGCGTGAATAAAAAATCTCCTCTTGAGTCAAGGAAAATTGCTCAACAATTCGCAATTTACTCCTCGCTTTTTTATTTTATTTCGGTGGCTTCATGTGTTAAGACTCGGGGTGAAAATTCCTGTTTTTATACTTGAGTTTGATAACAGGGAGCAACGATTTGGGCTTGGGTTCTCCCTCCACTCAGTAGAACGATATTCAATTAGTTATGTCAGTCCAAGGCGTTGGAAGTAAATGATATTTCGATTACATCTAGGAGAACAAAATAACGTCCTTTTCCCCAAACTCATCATGATTTCACTGAGAGTTGTTCAACCGCACTTTCACAAAGTAGATGATATTCCCACACTTCTAAAAGAGGCATACGCATTGTACGTTTGTGTTTTATTTCTTTCTTCCTACGGAATAAATGTAACATCAGCGACAGTAATTGCAGCCTAGCAGCTTGAGATATTTTCGAAGAAATGCAGTTTCAATGATGCTCAGCAACATCAGAAAAGTACGCAGAACCTTGAAATACAAGGTGTTCAGACACCCAAGCACCTACCATTAAGATTGTTGGGGAGGATTTCCATCATTCTTTTTCAGTTAAAAGAATTTAGTTTACGTCATATTATGATTTAATAATAATAAAAAAGACTATTTAAAATACGCTTTTTAGCATCAAAACTTAATCTGGCATTCTTAACTTGGAAAACCACTTCACAAATCAGCATAATGCAAGAATTCTGCCTCTCCTTTTATAAGTTATTTTGTCGTTTTTATCAGTCAACATCAAATTATGATTATCCCGTTCCAGAGATTTTTTTTTAAAAATTACACAGTATCTAGCAGTTGCCTAATGCATCGTAAATATCAGTTCTCAAACCATCTAACTTTCCGGTTCGTGCGATAAGTTATCCAATTAACTTGAATATGGAAGTGAACGAATGAAATAGTTATACATCACTATTTTACCTTTTAAAACGCAAGGTTTTTGAACGCGGAAGAAAATTTCTGCACACTCAATAATGCAATCTTTGTTATCATTTGAATAATGAAGCCAATGACTGAGTTATTGAACTTGAAATTTGATTTTCGACATCAGTATGGTATGACTACAGTTTTGTGTCTTTTCGCCATTATTGTTACTACTCATGAAAAATCACGGATGGGGCAAAAGGCACATCTGTCAGTACGGAACATGAACACAAGGGGGTGAGCTGTGCAGAGATTCTGCTGTCACAAACATTCATCTTCACGGGGTTTGACTTGGTTCCGCGGCGTGGGAGTAGTCTCTGGCTACCATACTTACAGGTGGTTTAATGGCTACAGTACTAAATAATATGGAGCCAGTAGTTGCTAAGCGGTAAGTCCCTGAACACTAGCAGCTCAAGCTGGGAACAATTTCAGGCAAACGGGCCGTCTGCATGGCCGTTTTCGTGGTTTTTCTCATGTGTAACGTGTATAAGAACCAGTTTCATTTAGAAAGTTCTCCACGAAGGCATCTTTCCCCTTAGGTAGTTCCAGTGTGCTTTGCTATAATCAAATAAACCAAACCCAGGAACTTAACGTGATCATTTGACAGATGAAGAAATGATTAGTTACTTCTTTGCAATTTCATGCCAATTTTATGAGCAGTTTGCCTTAGTTTCGATCCCTAATGGATTGGCTGTGTAATATGTAACGTGGACATAACGCGTATTTCTCTTAGAAATTCTCAACCATGCCTTAATTTCTTAATTGAATTAAATTATTTGTATTACGGCAAAACAGACAAGAGTTATCTGCCTGCGAAAGGAGGTCTTTCGTGGAGGACCTTCTAAGGGAAAATGGCTTCTATTCATATAACAAAAGGGAAAAAAAAACTTTTATTACTTAAATCATAAGATCAATATATATGTATTCACGCTCATGTATATCATTATACCTAAGGTGACGTGTGAACATATATAGTAGGACTTCACATAACTGGACTAATCGGAACTATACTAAACCGGCCGGTCAGTTTTGCCCCCCCCTCCTATAGATTAAATAAGCATTTATATCAATGCAAGTGTTTTTTTTTTAAATTTTATTAATAAACTCAACGATTTCAAAGCGAGCAATGGCAACACTGCACGGGGGGGGGAAATATCTCCAGCGCGTGAGACTGTGTATCGGAAATTCTAAAGATATGCTCATTTAAATTTTTTTTCTGGGGGGGGAGTTTTGATTTTTTTGTTTATCTTATTTTATTTCAGAAAAGTTTATGCAGTTATAAAATACAAAATATTTTTATTTCCATAAAATTAAACTAGAAAACAGTTTTTTTTAAACAAAATTAAACCAGGAAGTTTTATTTTCATTTGACTCAACATACAGATCTTTAGAAGCGGGTGAACTTTTCATCAGATTACTAATTACAGTCTCGACTAATGCAAAATGCAGATTCATCTCAACCGCAATTGTGAGCAAGAAAAATTCAGATTTAGAGCTTAAACGATGAAAACTCAGAGTGTGAAATAATTATTCAGAGGAAGATAAGAATAGAAATAATTTTCATCCTCTCAGTTTTTCTACCACCATCTGGTTTTAGAAACAGTTTCAAAGGGGAAGATGCACTTCTGTTTTAAATTTAATTTAGAACTATAATCACTTGCATGAATTTCAAAAAGTTCCACAAATTACAGGAATCCTTGTTAAAAAAGTCTGCATTTCAAAATTTGTCATTGGAACATTGTTCAAGACATCTATTTTTTTGCTTGTGTGAATAACGCAAAGCATGCTACTACTATCTGCCTAAGGGTAGGTATACCTTCGTGGAGGACTTACTATTAAACAAGGTGAAAGACTGGAAAAGCTTGTGTTTCTAATACGAAATTGATTTAACAAAAATTGTATCACGTAATATAATAAAGGTAATTACAATAATTTCACCATTAGTTAAAAATTAACAATATTCATCTCTTCAGTTATAATTAAATAGTATAACTTAAAAATGTTTTCTTTGTAGCAAAAGAGTTCCTTATGTACAGTGGATAAAACAACTGAGCTGTGGTAATTCCGTCCTGGGTTCGAATCCAGGCTAACGGGCTGGCTGCATGGGCATTTTCATAATTTTTCCCACGTGTAACATGTATACGAGCCAGTTTCCCTTTGAAAAATCCTCCATGAAGGCATCCTTCCCTTTAAGCAGATAGGCCTGCTGTGCTTTGTCATAATTAACTAAACCAAAACCAAACCAAACCTGGAAACTAGCCCGTGTTCCATTCTCAGCTAACTGACTTTGCAAGCACCAAAAGCTAACAACACATCAGGAAAAATCACAAGCCATCCTATTCCACAAGCCCTCTCAAAAAATAACCAGATTACAGAAACTCTACATTGACAATAACATAATCAAAATAGTCAAATTCCTAAGATATCTAGGAATTATAATTGATAATAAACTTAACTTCATTGAGCACCTACAGCAAATTAAGAAGAAAACTTCCAGTACAGCTAACAGCCTGAAAAGAATACAAAGGCAGGATGGGGTGTGAACTGATCTATAAGGCTGTTACAGAAAGAACAGCATTGTATGGTGCAGTGATAGGGGCATCCCCGATGATAGTGAGAAAACAGAAGTATCTCAATCCATCTAAAGACTCTTCTTTTTGAATTATTCCCGAGCCTATAGAACAACCTCAGAATGCAGCATTGTATCAGCTTACCAGCAGCATGCTGCTGTTCTTGGTTGCGGAGCAGGAATATACCAAGACTTCAGTTCTTCAACTAAAAAAAAAAAAAAAGATCACAAAATTAAAAATGAGATAGTAGCTGCTAACTCCTACTCGGCCCATCCATATGAAAGACAGAAATAATATCAAGCTATGCACGAGATAGAACAGATACCAAAATGTGTTTCTGGAAATATACACAGATGGCTCCTACATAAACAATGTAAAAGGATGCGCCATAAAAATCTATCTCAATAATCACGACACAAAACAAAATTCAGCTCGATATAAAGAGTAATGTGTTTCTAACCCAGGTCGAAATGCCAGTAGAAGGATGGCTTCTGGAGGGCGTTCTAAGGGAACCAGTTTGAATCAACTTCATATTTGGGGAAAACCACAGATATGCCCATGTAGTCAAACCATTCGCTTGGAATCTAACCCAGGCCGAAATACCAGTGTTTAGCAACACTACCGTTCGTCCGCTGATGGGCTACAATTATATTTCTGCTCTGAACAGGATGATGATTTCCGAAGTCTGACTGCAAATAGAGTTAGGGTTTAGATCTCAGCTTTCGTCTGAATCTAAGACAAAGTTAGGCTATTCGAATCTAGCAAAGCAAACGAGGGCTGTCTCCCTAAGGGTAAAGATGCCTTCTCAGGTAAACTGTCACTTATTCCCGTTACACTTAAAGTGCACGAAGGTCAATAGACAAACAAAGTTGGGCTCTTCCCGACGCTGACGCTACTTACTAACGCAAGTGGGAGAAATGAAGGCACAAATGCAGTAATTGTTTTTGAGGATACTTGTTAGTGATGCTTCAAGAGAGCATTCCTAGTACGAAAGCCAACCATGCAGCCAGCCTTTACACCTGAGTTCGAACTATCAGTATTAGCGGTGTTTTTATTCAGCGGCGTACTTACAGAATATATTCACTTAAAATCTCTTGAAATAAAAGGTCTTTTGACAGTCTAGTAACTGGTGGTAGAGGGTTCAAATTTTATCTTTTTGGAATGCTCTCGCTCAAAATTGGGATGCATGATTATAAGGTATTTCTCCCACTTCCCTAGGGTGCCTTCGTGGTGTAGTGGTCCTGCACACTAAGCAGGTATTTCAGAGATCCGTGGTTCGATTCCCGGCGAAGGCGGTTGCATATTTTTCATCTTTTCTGCTTCCAATCAACCTAATGTCTCTACAAGGTATTCCCGTGCGCTTTGCCTAAATTATCCTTTTAAATATCTGTATTTAGAATAATCTATTTATGATCTAATTACAATTTTTTCAGTCATTTTGATCCCACCAGGTTTTCCTATTCGTGTACATTGTGAAAACGTCTTTAGACTGAAATGTACAACAAGAATTTTTTCTTTTGTGATGTAAGAGTCATAGATTAATTCCGTACTTCTAGAAAATTAGTATTACTTTAGGTTCATTTTCTACAAAGGATATGTTAAACATAATTTTAGAAATCGCTATACATTTATTTCTGTTTAAAAAAGAAAGGAAAAAATATAAATAGCCAAATCAACTAATTAAGTAGTAAATTAAACGACGAGGAAAATTAAGACTCGATACGAACATAATTAAGTTAGTAATACCTACGGCTGTTTTATAGTTAATGAATCCTCGACTGATGCTTCGAAACAGCTAACTCGCCAGACAGAGGACTTTCGCACTAAACTATAAAATATCATACAAGCATCGAAAAATTTTTCAAATAACAGGAGAAAAGCGGTATAAGTTTAGTACAAACAGTAATTATAACTTTTCTTTCAACGGATGTGCAAGTAAAGTATATCGTAATAGGTGGTTAATGAAAATTGCACAAAACTTTCTTGCGCTTGTTTATTATCCAAGATCAGGTTTCTGATGACAGCCTTTTCAAAAAGGAAGAGAGGATTGAATCATTTTCTCCCGTTTAAATGGTTCAGAAAGTGTTTACTGATCCAAATCTTTCAAACCGTTGTTTGTTTACGTTGCATGAATCAGTAAAGATAAGTACTTGTTAAATTAGATCAAAAATGTCAGCAAATCAAGGTCTTATTCGTTGTGTGTAAACAGAAGCTTCTTCTAGTCTCTTCCAAATGCATTACAAAATTATCATTTACTCTTGAATACCAAATTATGGAAATTTTAACCAAGCGGACCCCAAAAAAGTGCTTGATTTTTAATTTGAATAAGATAACGCATAACGGTTATCTGCTTAACGAGAAGAATGTTTTCATAAAAGATTTTCTAAAGGAAACTGACTCGTATCTACATTACACATAGGGAAAACCATGAAAATATCATTGCCGACAGGCCATTCGCAGGGATACGAACTTGGATCGAAGCTACTAATGTTCAACGTTTTCAACCACTCAGCTACTAGTTTTACTTCATCGTGACTGAAAGACTTAATGACACAGAAATACTTACATGCAAGTTCAATTTTTTCATTATCATTCTGTAAATCATTGTTTCAATAAATGGACCTTCAACAAAAAATAGAAATTTATACATATAATCTTTATTATTTTTCGACTGCATACTGAATGAAATGATATGTTAGTTTGTTCTGAAATGCTTAAAATGGGGTACCGTTCTGCAGTTAAATTTTTTTTCGCCTGCTTCCTATCCCATAGTGGTTTTGGATTATTAGAATACGGCAAAGCACTCGAGGGCTATCTGCCTTAAGGGAGGGATGCCTTCGTGGAGGACTTTTTAAGGGAAACTGGCTCGTATGCACGTTACACATGGGGAAAACACGAAAACGCCCATGCAGCCCATAGTGAAAGGAATGGATAAAACAGTTTCGCATGAACCGACAATCCGTAGAAGATGATTCTCGTGAAGGACGACCATGGATGTATTGACATCAAAAAATATATTTCTTGTCCAGGAGGATATATTGAGTGACAAGTGATGAAAGGTCAAGGAGACAGCAGCAAGATAGGATCTAGCTAAAAGAACTCTTTTAAGCAATCTACACGAGCATTTTCACATGAACATTTTCTGCAAGATGGGTACCCCGATTGCTTTCAGAAGTTCAAAAACAGCAGTGCGGGTTTAAGAAGCTTAGTCACTCTCTTTACGCCCCAGATTTAGCCCTGAGTAGCCCAAATTTAGACTCTTTGTTCTCCAAACGGAAATCTGACCAACGCAGAAAGAGATTTAATGATGAAGATGACTTGAAAAGAGCAGTTATGGGACATTTTGGAGAGCAAACCTTCAGATTACGTTTTTAGGGACAAAGAATTGCTCATTAAATTGTGTGAAAAGTGTCTCGAGGAGCAAAATCATCTTGAAAAATAAACCACTAAGTTTTTCTCTATTTTAGAAATATAACGTTTGGATTTATTTACGTATATACGCATACATTTGATAGGTTTCATTCACGAGACTAGAAACAGTTTAAAAAAATCAGCCTGTCCAAAACTTGCCATTACCACAAACTTCGCATATTTATTATTCCTAAAAATAACTCCTATCCACAGATTATTTTTCCAAAATATTATATTTTTCGTTAAAACCTTCATTTCCGAAAATGTACCATTTAAAATACTCATACGTGACACTTAGCTCTTTGTGAAATGTGGCAACTCTATAAAAAGGCACTTACTCGTATATACGGTGTACTTGCGTGAGTGATATTTAGCTAATTTGTACATATGGTGCGACTGAATGATGCAATGCTTTAGTAAGAATATTTTACAAAGGTACTATATTCGATACGCATCTTAATAATGGACACCGAAATTAACTATATCGATACTTAATACGCCTGTAACCTAATACATATTATATATAAATATTGATATCAGAATTAAAGTTAAATTTTCTTTCATGAAGATAAATTTATAAGTATCTCGCAAATGCGTAAAAGATATATATATATATATAATGCTCTTATTTTATGCGAAGAAAATAATCCGCAATCTATATGATGTAGATATTCCCATTTGATAAATGTATTCGTTAATATAGTTTTATTAGTATTTGACCTGCGTAAAAAATTTCTTTTTTAATAGCAGAGGAAGTGAAGTTGCATTGAAGTTAAAGGTAGTATATTGAAGTAAAGCATCGACGTTTAAAATGAAGGTTTAGGAATGACTAAATGCATTGAAGTTAAAGGTAGTATATTGAAGTAAAGCATCGACGTTTAAAATGAAGGTTTAGGAATGACTAAATGCATTGAAGTTAAAGGTAGTATATTGAAGTAAAGCATCGACGTTTAAAATGAAGGTTTAGGAATGACTAAATACCTGTAAACTCAAATTTATTTTTCATAAACGCCAATTAAAATAGTTTTATGCCATAAAACTGTGTACCACAAAATTTGCTTTCGAGAATGTAAGTAAAATGAAGCATCAGTTATATATCATAATCTATTTTAAAGAAATTTTAAGCGAAAGCTAACTAAATCGTTTAAACTATTTCATCGTCCATCACTAAAGTATTTTATAAATAATGTGACAATTAACAACATTACAGTCCATATCTTATAATGGCTAAATTCTTTGACCTATTTATTTACAGTCAATTACTATCTTGACATGGCTTCTCTTAATCCTAAGATCTGTGTTAAAGAAGCCCTATTGCTAACAACTGAAGTCTCAATAAACGCTGTGAAGAAATACTAGCTTATATTTTGATAATCGATAATATATTTGTTGTTTATAAAATTCGAAGAAAAAGTAATAAGTTGAGAATTATCGAAACGCAACATTTTTTTTATCGCATTAGCCGAAATGAATGAATTTTGTATTTAAATCTCACCGATACATGAAAGAAAATTATGAAGGATATATGATGTAGGAAAGGAGTCTGAAATGTTGTGCTGAATTAAAATAAATGAATAAATAAATTATATTAGATAAAAATAAAAGTAAAAGAATAAAGAATCCTCCAAATATAACTGCTGCATTTTTATAATTATAACTGTTTCTAATTACATTAGTACAACTTAATTTTCCAAATTAAATTCAACTATTTTACACCTTACAGATTAAAATGTTTAATAAGAACTTTTGCAGATAATTTATGTCTAGTAAATTAGCAAAAAATTATTCTGTCACTAATAGAATTAAAACAATGAATTCTTAACAATTTATTATAGTGTACTCTTGATTATCCAGGCTTACGCCGGAGAAGCAAGTCACGGATAATTGAAAAACACGGATAATCCAAACTATCAATTTCCCGGTATTATCTATGTGTTTATTTCTAAAAAAATCAGTAATTTTACTTTGTTATTGCTAATTTTTAAATATCTTCTTCGAAATGCTATTTTATCGTTGTATTCGAATCCCCAATGGTCAACGAAATCCAATAGAGTTCCAACAACAATCATTGATGTTTTGGGACTAATTGTCAGTATTATCTTCCTCGCTTGTATTTTCATTATCATTCTCTTCCTTTTGTTTTGTTCTTCTGACATTTAAAACAATATCCTCATCACGTAAGCACTGAAATCTCAGCTCAGTCCAATTGCCCATCGAGCCATTCCTCGGTATTTTTCCTTTCGACATTTTCGAAGAATTTTTCATTTTCAGTTTTTGGCAAATTTAACTTCAGTTTTGCCTCCACTTCTTCACAGCTAAATAAATCTCCGATTTCTGTATTAGGAAGGTGCGGTTTATAGAGCATGCTCGAACTTGCGCTTGTTTATTTTTTGCACACTTTCGCACGCGACGTTAAGTGTGCGAGCGTGGGCATCGCCACTCACGGATAATGCGCATAATAATAATAATCGAGAGTGTACATCGTACCTCAAATACGTCATGGAAGTAATGTAATCAAATCAGTTTTCATCTTCCTTTGTTTTTAGTTCGGGAATTTTAGCAAGGGATAAAAAGGGGCATAGCTGGTAATATACTGTGTAGCTTCTGTGCTAGTTATGGTGCAAAGAAGATATATAATTTGTTGTCGACTTAGCGCTGTATTATCTTGTTAAGTATTCCCTCTATTACTTCGCTGGGAAGTAGACACGGTAATCCAAAAGTTAGGAGACATTTAAATAAGCATTTAAAAAGTTTGTATTTTAGTTAATTTACTATACACATTGGCGCTATTTACCCATATATGCTTAAAACTGTCTTTTTTTTTTTTAAAAAGCTTTCTAATCTGTAAATTTTTCAGTTACAATTGCGTACACTAAACGACCTTAAATCTTAAATATATGGTTTTTAAGCTAACTTAAGCATTCATTATTCAGTATTCTTTTACGATGAAATGCTATTTTGTAACGTAACTGTAATTAAAATAACTGCATAATAAAAATCTTTTTAAAAAGATGAAAAAAGATTTTATGCATTTTTATGCTACTTACGTTACTGAACTGCACATTTTTTAAATGTCTATTGACTTCTGTAGTAAAAGTAATAGTTTATTAGTCTTCAAAAAGTAACAGCAAGGGCTGATGTCAGTTTATATAGTTATAAATATTATTCTGTAAGAAACTGCATTCCCCCGTGCGTATTTTCCTGGTATCAGTGGTTAACTGGTCCAGTTTGTGGAAGTTGTGTTGTTTGAAACCCGGGGAGGGAACAGGTGAAAAAGGATTTCAATTTTTTAGCTATAAATATGTTTAATACTCTCAAATGAAGAAATAAAATGCAATCAAATCCAGGCTTCCCTAGCCATAGAATCGGCCTACTTTGTCTAAGTCACAATAGTGAAAAATTTATGTTTAGTACATCTTTCTCAATCTTCGCAAAAATGTGATAGTTTTCTATTCAGTATGTTGTTTTTTGCATCTAATCGAAGTTCTTCAACTCTACTAAAACAAACAAGCGAGTTATCCCCCAGTCTATTAAACAACAACCGAGTCCCGAGAAGATTTAAAGAAATACATTAATTAAAAGCTTTAAACTAATCAAATACAAGATTGTGCTTACAGGTTAAATCTACCCTCTTGAGAGATATCAGTAACAGAAAGCTGAGCTTAACATTGAAATCAATTCGATGCTAGAGACTATAGATGCAAATAGCCTAACCAAGCCATTGGCTCAATTTATCTACGTGCACGATCTACTTCGGCTAGGAAAATAGCTAATGCCGTATACCTACTGTAGTACAGTTAGGCGAGGTATAGTAGCACGGCGACAGCATAAAATGATATTTTGCGAGTGAAGGATTGTGCGATCAGATTCTTCAGTATTCGGGTGAATATAGGAGATTTGGTTTGAAATAAAAAATTTCCAGAGTAGTTTATAGCTATACGCTCTTAGGACGCTTATAGATACAAACTCTTAGGATCTTTTACGGCGATTCCCTCGCGATCCAAATGCCGGTGCCATTAAATCGGGCTCTGTTTCGAACAGACAGAAACATTCTTATAGATATACCGACACAAAGGTACCTACATCCTCATAAATATCAATTTCTAACTTGAAGAAAACAAGGTACTTTTAGAAAGGTAACATTTTATAAGGTACAGACTGATCACTTTTACGCTAAGGCGACCCGTGATACCTCCCGGAAAGTATAAATTACTTTTAAGGATTGTAAAAAGATTTAGGTATAGAGTTGATATATAAATAACACGCATCGAGAGAGTATTTCAGCAGCGTCATTCGAGATAATTTTATTTCTACACTATTTCGATTTAACGAATTGGACTTAATGAGCATTAATTTTTAATAAATTTCCTCAGCGACGAACATTTAGTTTGACTTAGTAAAAATTTTGAATTATTAAAGTTCAAGTAATCCAGATCAAACAAATAGTGCTATAGCTACAAATATATGATCTGACACATTTCAGTTATCAATAAATCATAAACTATTGAAGATACAAAAAACCGATAGACTAGATAGACAGCTAAACTTAAAAAAAAAAATCAGTTTCACAAGTCCATATAGACGATTCCACATAGACGGCGCTACCTGAAATAATTTATCCTAAACGAAGAAAATGGCGACTGCATAGGAGAAAGCTCAAGTTGTGTGCTGATCTCTACAAACAAAATCGGTGACACAAGTTCAGAGAGATCCTATTACTAGAAACAGTACGCAAAAACACATCACTGTTTTATAGGACAAAAGTGAGGAGTTTTTGATGTTCAAATACGATAACCACTGCGGATAACCGCTAAGCTAAACCGTACTGGCAACAACTCAGTTACAGTTTCGAAATTCGACATGCCACGAAAGAATCATGTATAGAAGTGTACTAAAACAGGATAAAAAACTTCCTGTCTATCAGTGCGATGAAATTCAATAGTTTCGGATATACTAATAATTAAAATGAGTTACAGAACTTTTATGTACACCCTGTATATTAACTATTTCCGAATGCGGCTTCCTATTTTATTCTTAATTAAGTGTCCCTTCATAGATGAAGAAACTAAAATATTCAAGTTATTTTGTCTGGTGCAGCGAAAATAAAACAACATTTGTAATTCTAGCTGGTAGTTTAGTGATTACATTGAAACTAAAATTCATTTAAAATATTGAAACTTTCTGTTAAATCATTTCCAGATATAGACAACTCATGCAGGGATATGATTAAAGATACATAACAGAAGAGAAACTGTACGTATGAACTAAAAAATTATACTAAAAGAAATATATAAAAAATGCCGTTTGCGGCACAAAAGGAGAAAAATAATGTCTTGGAAATAGGGAATATTATGAAGGTCCCTGTCCCTTTCGAACAAGGGAAGGATTTTCACGTACGTTTTTGACGAGGCACCGTTAAGAAGTAGTACTACAGTCAGTAACTTCAGCAAATCTTTCAACTTTAGCACTCTTATTTTTCAAAAAAATAAGAGTGGTGATGGAAATAAGAGTGAAAAAATAAGAGTGGTGAAAAATAAGAGTGGTGAAAAAATAAGAATGAAAAATGGATATCCCGCATTTTGAACACCTTGAAGAAATATATAGGTATTTAATTAACATACTGCGTGTTTCAAAAAGAAGACGTAGATTTTACTTTAAGCATTTCATAACTGTTGTATAGATAAAACGTGTGGCAATGAAACTGTATACCGTTACAGCATACGTCACATACCCGAGATACATAAAAAGACTGCAAAGCTTGGATTAAGATTCCAAATTTTCATATTTTTCATTTCTATCAGATGATGTGTGATACATTTTTTTTAATGTCAGAAACAATTTAAATAACTCTGCAAACTAGTGAAACCTGACCTTTTGCTCTGAAATGCTTTTTGTAGATAAATCTTTCAAAATTTCAACCTTTATTAAATTATCTTGCGCAAAACGTACATCTGTTTTTCTATAAAAACTTCCTGTATCGATAAATTCCGACGAGAGAAATTATTAAAAAATATATCTCTGTAACCATCTTGCGTCTTTAATCTTTATCTCCCATGTGTGTTATTTCATTTAACATGTTTATTCGCTCTCTCTGTCGGAAATTCTTCAAACTAAACAACATTTCCGATTAACAGTATAAACATAGACACTATGTTATCATGTGGAAGAAATCATTATAAAGAACTCATTCATTTTTGGGGTGAATAAGAGAACTGTAAATACACGGAAAGTTCAAAGCGCTACTGTTTCGTTAAGCCTCGTTTGTAAAAGCTCATTCAGCTCTTACACTGCAAGTGAAACTATATTACTCTGGCGGAAGTTTTAATTGAGAGAAAAGCTATTTCCTCACATAAATGTAATTATAATCTCTTTTTTTCCCTTTTTTTACCTCGTATTTTGTAATACAAGGCTATAATATATTTCTTTCAATTCGCCCAAAATGGGAACAAACCCATTTACTATCGATTTCATATCCAATCCATTTATTCTACCACTGAAACTCTCTTTTTCAACTTTCACGCCTAAATAGCCCATTTAATACATAAGCGAAGGAAATGTGTAACAGATGTTGCTAATCCTAGAAAACACTTCATTTACATGACTATATCATATTATACATGAAAGGTTAGGTTATTTGAATATGGTGTAGGGATTTATATTTATTTTAAACAAACAATTTTATTTAATTTGTTATTCTTTCCTGTAAGCCTTCATTCTCCTAACTGTCAGTGCAAGAATATTTAAATTTGGTAGCGCGCGTGAAGGAATGCAAATTCTACGTTGAAGAACTAAAAAAATATACTAAAAGAAATATATTAAAAATGCCGTTTGCGGCACAAAATGAGAAAAATAATGTCTTGGAAATAGGGAATATTATGAAGGTCTCTGTCCCTTTCGAACAAGGGAAGGATTTTCACGTACGTTTTTAAAAACCGAGTTTCTGTGCGAAAGAGGGAAAGTCAGGCTATTTGCCGTCAACTCTGTTGCTTAAGCGTTTGCTCCCAGAGTTATTGCTGGTTTGCGTGGCTTAATTGCATTTACTTGCTGCCACTAGTTTTCGACGGGGATTTAAGAAACGGGATTTAGCTGAGCCCTGTAGCGTAGTTCTATTACTTGTACATATCTTCAAGTTTTTAGTTTCGTTATCTGAATTTCAGTTACTGCCCAAGAAGACGCGAATTTTGTTAGCGTTGAGTTGGCGCATTGTAAATCTTAAAGAGTTAATAAAGGATACTTTTAACCCTTCCTCTGTGAAGTTGTTACTCTTACAGTTTTCACATAAAACTGAATCTAATGGACTCTAACAATGGAAAAGGAGGCAAGGGCTATCTGCCTAAGAGAAGATATACCTTCGTGGAGGCTTAGGTGTATTCACTTTACACATGGGGAAAATCACGAAGACCTACTATGCAGCCAAGACGTTGCGGTCAAAACCAGGATGAACTGCCAGCATTCAGAAATTTTAACCACTCAGCCATTCTCGGAGTATTTATACATAAGAATTTGGGTGAACAATATTTCGTGCAAGAAGATTAGAATGATTTCGTATAAACAATATTTTTTAAAATATACTACGAGTTAACTTAAATTCAACTTCATTTCATTCAATACAACTATAATATAATTTGCCGCTTAATATTAATAAATTCTTAAACAATGTCAACTACTCAGAATGAGAAAAACCTTCGAGAAATATCAATAATATACAGCCACTGAATAGGAAGCCTAACATGGGATCATTTTCAAGCTTTTAAAGCTACTTACTATCAGTTTGTATAAAAATAGATTAATAAAAAGTATATTATTCTGCCAATAATTTTTGCTCCCGTCTTCAAGCGCTGAAATAAGTTATCCACTGAACTTGTGTCGAAAGAGGGAGAATTAAAGCGATCCGTTCCAAGGATGGTGTTAGACTATAGTTAAAAAAAATAATATGCGTTTGCACTTATTTAAAATGCTCCTTATTCCATATCTCAGTTGAAGGGAGGAGGAATAACCGGGCACTTCCAAACAGGCCCAATAATCGGCACTTCCAAATAGGCATTTTCTAGGGACGGCCAAATCCATCATTGTACACCCAAAAAGCCATCCCATATGCCAAAGTTGGACTTGCAAAAGGAAGAAAAATATAGCGCAAACATATATCTACGTCTTATTTCAGATTCGAATTACATTAGTGCAGATGAAATCGATTTTATATCCGCAAAGGATGGGAAGAGGTATCTCAAACGCTTATCTAGGATTAGAAGAGAGGTCCATCATTGTGAAAATGCTTACCACTATACGGAGCATTCGTGGAATAAAAAATTCAAAGAAACAAGGTCATATCAGACTTACCCTTGCATTCAGTTCTTCGCACTAACAGTTTGCGTTCAAAGAAACTTCTTTGATTGGACAGAGCATTTTTCATAATTTTAAAGCGCTGTGTAACGACGCACAACTCAATAATATTGGGTACGCCTTACTTTTATTTGCAGTAATATCGAGTATAGACGTAAGTCGGTTATAAAGTAATACGCCTATTAAATTAGTCGAGCTCAATTAAAGAATATTATTAGCTTATTTCTCTTAGGTACATACTATAATGCGCATACTACAGTGGGGATTATATCCTGTATGATTTACTTACTACTCGAAACATCATTTGAGAACCATCTAATTCATAATCACTTAATTTTACAAAATTCATAGTGAATTCGATAGTTAGCTAAGACTATATGGTGGCATGCCCTCGAAAATAAGGCCACAAATATTGCAAATTTACAGTTTATAAGAAAATACAGTTGCTTGTTACAATATTTCGATATGAATAGCATGCACGTTAAATTACTTTTTTTTCTTGGAAAGTCTCCCACAAAGGTATCCATCCCCGTGTACAACTCTACAATGAATATCAGACATTTGAAATCCGGAATGATAAAAATTCAACAGCGCCCTCAACGAGATTGGAACCATAAAACTTCTAATTGCTAGCTGAGCATGCTAACCACGTATACCACAAGACATACACAGGTAAATGCTAGAATTCCTTATATTCTCTCCCACTTAAAGGGCTTCTAAAGCAGAATCATGAGACCCAGCCTACCAAATCCAAGAGGTGATAAGTTATCATCCACTACATTTTAATTTGAACTGCATTTTAGCTGCGATCACTATTATAGAGACTATTAAGTTTTTTCGAAGTTAGAAATTCGAGCCACGGATCATCCAGTTACTAGATGGGCATGCTAAACCACTTACACCACGAGAATACGCATGCGGAAATGCGATAATTTCTTACAGCTCTTGTGTGCTTTGAAGCAATCAGAGTGATGGAATACATATCATGTTAAAAGCTAAACGCATTAAACATGCAAGATAAAAGAGAAATACTTCATCTTACTCTACTATCATTAGGTATGAATTCTGAATACCGAAGTATCTTTCTGACTGATAGTGGAAAACGGAGTGTGAGGCACTTACGCTCCTATTCAAATCTCAGAAGGACGATAACGGGCAAAATCGATTGGTTGGACAACATGGAAACTTTTTGCTGTGGCAATGCTCTTAGGAAAATTGTCATCATCGCTTCATAAAGGAAGTGACATTCTCAAGTAAGCAATTTCCTAATTGGCTGCTGTTAAGGTAAATTAAAGTAGCGATTCTAACGCCCACCATTTCAAGTATTTAACAGATTAAAAGCTTTTGTTCTTTTAATCTTCCATTGATATTTCTATTCCAAAGAACGTGGGAAAAGGTTTTTTTCGTTCTTTCAAATTGGGATTTTTCTTCTCTTTTGTTACTTTTTACTGCTAATCATTAGGCAAAAAAGTGCTACTATAGAAGAGATATAATCATTTTAATGGAATTTTCTTTTAACTGTATCGGAATCATTACAAAAGAAAAATGGCTGATTCTCCCAAAAAAGTTTGACGATTTCAAAGCGAAAAGATCTTCATCAGAAAATTTTTTTTATTGGCAAAATAAGATTATGATTTAGCTTGAAACGTCAAATTAGCTTTCCCTCCCTTCATTATTGCATATCTGACTCACTGACTGAATAATGACTGACTTCTGACTGATGTTAGCAGCAACAATAAAAATTAAATTTCCAGCCATTAATTGCGATAGCGGGTTAACCAGTATTTTTTTAAAACCCAAGTACTTAGCTTTCGAAATATCCTTTATTAATTACGTTGACGCCGCAAATCATCATAAAGATTATCTTTTGGATATATTATAATTTAAATTTGTTTTTGTAAAATTGTAAATTTTATCAGTTAAATATTTAAATTATATATAGTTGCGCTTACTGCTTTCAAACTGCTCAGTCTGTTGAGCAATAAAGTTAAAATTTGAAAACAATATTAAAGTTCTTATACCACATCGAAAAGCAAGGCTTTTGAAACTGGCTATTTGCCAGGTTCCATAGACGTTAAAAATGCTATATCCCACCTTATGGCAACACCAACCGGATCACGTGGATGATTAATCCTTCGGTAGGATAATTTTTTTCAACGACTTAGCTGAAACGATGTCTGGAGTTAACGACTTATTACTGTATTTTAAAAACGTTTGATTCTAAAAATATTTCTCCGAGTCTATTGCAACATGTTTCGCTGGGATCAGTATTATTTACAATAAAATTAATCTGGAAAATTATGTTCAGGACCTGGCCGCCCAGACGGTATAGTGGTTAGGAAAGCCTGACTGCGATACCGAAGGGGCCTGGGTTCGAATCCCGGAGAAGGCATGGTTGTAACTGTCCGTGCCTTCATAGGAGACAATGGCAGCCTACCCATTAGGTTCCTCCATAATAAAAAGAACACCACATCTGGCCCTGACAAAGATATATTCGAGCCCAAAGCAAATGCGTTCGTAAAATACAGTAATCACGAAAGAAAACCAGACGTATTTGATTACAGTATATTAAATAACAAAGAGGAAAACTTAGGCAAATAATGTATCAAAATTATGTGCCAAAAATGGAACATTTTTGTGGAATAAAGTTTTTGACATACTTTGAATTTTGCTCCTTATTATATTCCTTATTAAGCTTAGCGCCACGGGCGGCCGGAGCTGACACATACAGGACAATTGCAAAGTAATCTTCTCTACCAGCGTGTTATGTTTATTGCAAATATAGAGAAATAATCTCCTTAGTCATTGTTTTGGGTGCGAGAAGCATAAGATATCATTACAATCGTTAAAGATATGCTCTGAGATGTTATAAAATTGTATTATTTTTATTGCTACACTTAACAGAATTTTAAATTTTATCTATTATTTGAAATACTTTGGTTGGACACTGAATCAGGGGCAAATTATCTTAATATAGTTTTTTGCACTTACGAAATGAACAATTTTAAATTAGTCAATTTTATTATATAGTAATAAATATAACCTTGAAATATAAACTTCATCGAACAATCTATATTTTGAGACGAGAACTAGCACTTTTATTTCGTTACCGTTAAACAAATTTTAAACTGATAGTATACTTTCCTTCGAATTCCCTCATATTATTGAATAAAATCAAATACAGTTATCGGCTACATAACAGGAAGACTATTCTTGATTCGCAGTTCTTTGGCTCCGATTAGTTGCGCCTATTTACATACAGAACTTCAAATATTAAATTACTCTTAATCTCGATAATGGTTTCTGACAGGCATCAAATCCTGCAAAGTTATAATACATAAATTCCATAAAGTGAAATATCATTCTAAAAACATTTTACAAAAATAAGTAAATAATAAAATTTATGAATCACCTCATTAGAGAACAGAACTCAAAATTATTTTTAATGACAATTTCTTTTTGCTGTCTGATTAAAAAAAAATAAAGTTAGAAGAGAGGCAAAACAGCAACCTCGTGTATGCCTGCTCGCCTTCAAAATCGACAGAGTTTTGATTAAAATCTGCGACAAACATAGCGTTGCCTTTTGGCCTCATTTAAAGTTTTACTTTGGAGTGTTTCTCTTCTCTCCTGGGAAAAAAAAAAGTTTTCATAAAATTCAGGATTTAATAAAGCCGATTAAAAGCCGTAACAAGAATCAAGGCCGTACAAAAATCTACTGCTCTCCGATCCCCCCCCCCCAACCTCAGGGAAAAAAAAAAAAAAAAAGAAAGAGATGGCTAACTTTCTCGAAATGTAGAATATTTAAATATTAAAGGAAGCCCGAAATTCTCAAATCTTCATACCCGTAGGGGTATATAGGGTTATGTGTGACAGACCTCCACTTTTAATGGGGTCTTCAGATTATCCTATGGTATTTAAGATATATAAATTTTAACTTTTTTTTTTTTTTTTTTTTTTTTTTCAATTCTAGGCTTTAAAATTATAAAATTAAAAGCAGAAGGCTCCAAAATATTTCCCATGTTTTTGGGAAAACATAAAGATAAAAATCTGTTAATTTTCTATGATATATTGAATAATTGAGACGGTAACCAATTTAACCACATTCATTTCGTATTATCTTTATAAATTAATTCAGGATTGCAGTAAAACAAATAGAAATTCTCTACGTTGTTCCCCCCCTCCCCAACTTCTTTTCAGTGTTTTTTTTTTTTTTTTTTTTTTTTTTTAAGAAAAGATAAAATCCTAGCTTTAAGAGTGCAGTTTACATTTTTTGCAGCATGTACCAAATTGAAACCATGAAAACAAAACGGATAAAAAGATCAAATGTACATTTGATTTGTTGTTTGGATGCAATATATTAAATTATAACTTTATTTCACAAAATTTGTATCAAAGGCACCTGAAAAAATGGCGAAAGGGGGGACAGATTTTGCCTCGGGCCTTCCAATTTGTAAACAAGGTTATAATGAGTAATAATATAAGGATAAACTGATTCGTTAGTTTTATAACAGGGATTTCAATTTTTCAAGAAAGTAAATTTTTCTTCTTAAGCCATAGAAAAAATATACAAAGGAGAATATTACGCAAACAGAAATAATCGTCCCACTTTATTAATAGGGTAATAAATATAAAAAATTTCTTTAATTTAAGAAATGAATTAGTAATAAGCAAAAACTTACTTTTTGCGGCCCAGAATCTTTGACAGCACGTGTATCATGTCGCCGAATTAAAATTACGACTGTCAGTCATGAAACGTCTTAAAGTTCGCACCACAAAACTGATGATGATCCTGACCAGAAACCCATGAAAATAAACACACGTGTTAAACCGTCACACCGAAACCACGTTGTATTTTGACCACATAACAGTGTCACTTCCAGCAACAAACTTCTCTAAATAAATAAACACACCGACGCTACGGCTGATTTTACTGCATTTTAATTCTCAGGTAAGCTAGCTTCTCCAGAGTTCATGGGAAAGGTAAGTCCGGTCCATTTCTTGTATGTCCGTCCGTCTGTCCGTTGGTGGACCGCACAACAATGGAGAGAGGGAGAAAAACGTGAGAGGACGCCAGAGCTGGCGAGATGAAATGTATTAACCGGTGGTGATGTTTTGCTATCGCAGCGCCATCTTACGGCAATGCAAACTATGAATGAATGAAGTGGACGTAGTAAATTGAAGCAAGATAGTGAATTCAGCGTGCGCGCTTTTCGCTTTCACAGTTTAGTTGCTGATTTCAATTAACAGTGAAAATTCATTAATGATTCGAATTTAACTATTGCGATTGTCACTCGTGGTTGGTGTTATAATTATGCTTTTCAGTTACCAGTGGCAGATTTATGAAGGGGGCCTGTACAGATACGGAGTATGGTTATTTTTGCACTGACAACGGTCAGTTGGGGTTTTCAGTACTTCTAGCATGCGGGCTGTTTAGCCCTGCGGTTGGATTAGGTCTGTCCCAATTTGATGAGCAGCCATACCCCAGGGTGCAACCCCTCTTTTCCCTCTCTTCCACCCCTCTTTCCCTTCCCGTCCAGAGGACTTTCGGCTCGACAGTATTTTAAACATCTCCAAGGCGCTAAGAAACATCCGTGCCTTCTCCGGGATTCGAATCCAGGCCGAAAGCTATGGTAGCCGGCTCCTTCACCACTATGCAGCAGCAGAGTATGGTAACGTTTACAGTTTTGTGGTGCGAGCTCATTATCGATTTATGCGGATCTTCGCGAGTTTTTCGATTTTCTCACGACTGCGGTGCGATTTCCGGGAGCGAATAAATCCGCTTCTGTCAGTTATCGAAATCAGTCATATTTATCTTCTTTTCGTTCTCCTTCATTTTATGCACATGCATCTCGCATTAGCCCGAATATGACTCAACCTCGTACATAAGGCAGTTCTGTAATTTTGAAGGGGTTTCACATTTCCTTCAACGGGTTGAATTTTTTTTTTTCTAATTTAAGAAATGCTCAATCTCTTCTTATATATTATGCTTAGTATATATTAGGCTTCTTATATGTTATGCCCTCATATATACTGTTTAGCTGTTTTTCTCTGCAATTTTGATCTGACTGCTCTAATTAGCAGCTTCTTCCTTGAAACACTAACCGAAAATCTCCACGGTTATAAGCATCTAAAATCCAAAATTAAATAGTCATCAATTATGTTTGCTTCTGCTATAACTAAGCGCTTAAAAATAAGAAAGGAATTATATACAGAATGATACCACGGCATTTTTCAGCCTTTTAGCATCATTTATCATATACCAATACATCAAATATTTACATTTCTACCAAAATGCAAGTTAATCACCGTTCTTCATATTTCATCTATATATTGGGTTTCAGTTTCCGTGCATTCTTGTGTATGAAGTAATATTTAATGTTAACATATAATTGCTTTGCACCTGACAAACGGACATACATAGGAAGATAAATTCTCTTTTTCTAGCAGAATACTTTATTGTACACTATTTTCATCTTTCATCATTAAAGACGGAGAGAGAGTTTTCTTGCCACTGTTATAAGAAGGCTACATGCTAAAACTGTGTTTCTTTCTTTACCTTTAGATGGTACGATTTCTTTAGATAGATGAAAATCATAATTAGTCATATGAAACAAATACATTTGTATCTTACTCATCTTCTGCATCATTTTCAAATCTCCTTCTGACCGAAGATCCACAATACTGAGGCATGATGTCTGCTTGTAAATGTTTTCATATTTGAGGCTAATTTTGTGGATATAAATGTTATTAAAAGACTATTCACATAAATTCAGGACTAAGCTTTATGCTTAATGAATTGATTTCCCTGCATTAAATAACTCCTAGACTACCTACATTGTTTATATTTCCACTTCCAGTAATCAGTAACTCGTCACACGCAAAATACAACAAGCAGTGGAGACTAGCAAATTTCCAAACTTTGAGGATTCATAGGCGAAGTTTTTGATTCGAAAATGAGCGAGGAAGGTGATTGCTCTTCTAAGACGTTCAACACTTACTCAAAAGAATTAAGCGTGCACCACATGCACTGTATAAAACAATGCAGTAGTATGATTCATCACGAATAGAAGACGGCCCCATATTAAGAAACCTTAAAATTTAGAAAGCATTTTACAAGAAAAAGAAAGAATTACTGCTTCTATAAATGGCATACCAGAATAAAGCCGGCAAATGGCGGCATTGCATTCTACGGCCGAAGTTAAATAAAACAAATGGCTTAGGAACCCACAGCAGAAAACCCACATTTTATGTGCTACGGGATATTGGAGATCAGCAACAAGAGGATATGGATGAGCCACCTCATCCTCTTGTTAATGAATTACTCGAGATTGGATCCCGAGTCGAGATTACTTAGTGATCAATTGAATAAGACTGCTGAGCACTGGCAGTTCGATCCAGGTTTGGATTCTGGAAAACGGTCTGGCTGCATGCGTACTTTTGTGATTTTCTTCATTTTGTAATGCGTCAAATCAGTTTCGGTTAGAACCCACACCCTCAAGAAGGTAATCCTTTTCTTGCGAAGCTATCCCTAGCGTGCTCTGCCGTAAATGATCAAAACTGGACCCGAGATTAGCGGCCTTATTCGCTAGGCCCCCCACCAGCGGCGGAGCAGTAAAATCGCTGAAAATTGGTAGTTCGACCTGGGTTCGATACCAGGTGAACGGCAGTGTTCTAGGTTTCCTCGAGTGTAAAGTGGATATAAACCAGTTTCCCGTAGAAAGTCTGCTGCCAAAGCATTCCTTTACTTAAGCAGATAGCCCTATATACTTTGCAACAATCATATAAAGTCAACGTTCGACCACTGATAAGTTTAAGCGCACTTCTGATTAGTTGGTTCTTTTTTAATTAATTATAACAAAGTATACAAGAGTTATGTGCCTAAGGGATGCTTTCAGTGAGGAATTGTGAAGGGAAACTGTCTTAAACCACAAAAATATGAGGAAGTACGAAGCACTGATCAGTTGAAAAAGACTATTCATTCCTTCTATTCCGCCTATTCATTCGTTAGGATTCCTCCCTCTCTCACCAGTGTTCTGGTATTTCCCATATTCGTAGAAAATTGAAATTTAGACCAAAGCGCACCAAAAGAGCAAAATATGATGACCACCTGGCCCTTCTTTTATTATTAAACATGCAACTACTCCAAACTAAAAGTACAGAAAAGTTTCCTTTCCAATGATCTGTAAACTATTTAATCTTTTGATGGTAATGAAAGAACTCAGCTGTCATTCCAGTTAAGCACCGCAGTGGGAGCAAACGAACCAACTCCCATCACAAATTTACGACTTACAGATATAGCGCATATTTGGGAAGAGAATAATTGTTTAATCTCTCAATCGCTGAAGGATTAAAGATATACACAGCGAATATCATATTAAGTAAGTTAGTCTGCTGAAGTGCATTAAAATGCTAATGTTTTCCTTTCTTACAGGAGTTTTAAAAGGCCTGTTCGCAAAAATAAATTAATAGGATCATAATATAATTTAGAAAACAGTAAATCTTTCACTAATATCCTTGCATAAACTGCCCCCCTCTCGATCAATCATATAAAATACGTATGAATGCTAAGAATGAGTTAACGTGTTTCTTTGTCATGTAGTTTGGTAGTAAAATTTAGTGCAAGGGTTCTCAACCTGTTTTTCTCCATGCACCCCTTTCACCACTGCTAGAAGATCATTCTCTCGCTTTTCCTTTTCAAAACTCGAAAAATACGTATACGTATTTATTTATGTTTATATTAGTTTTTTTTTATCTTGTTCTATAAATTAAACAACAAAAAGTACAGAAAACATTCTAGTTTATTATATTTATAAAGTAAAGCAAAATACTTAATAGTTAAATAAAAGGCTAACTGCATTCCCCTTGAAACTATGAAATTTTCCCTCCTCGTCTGGTTCAGAATTCCTGATTTAGCGACAATTGCTCCATTTTTAAACCGATTTCGGGAGATTTCACAGGGTTTGGTTTATTTAATTATGGCAAAACACATTAGGGCTATCTGCCTAAGGGAAGGGATGCCTTCGTGGAGGACTTTCTAAGGAAACTGACCGGTATACACGTTACACATGGGGAAAACCACGAAAACGCCCATGCAGCCAGCCCATTCGCGGGATTCGAACCTCGGAAAGAACTACCAGTGTTCAGCGACTTTAGCGCTCGGCCGCCCGCTGGTGGGCCAAAATTTCACAGGGAATAGTCTAAATTAAAGATTTAGGATCCCAATTATTGTTCAAGGAGAAGCTGAAAAATAAATCATAATTCCAGCATTTATATCATAATTTTTAATGTGTAATTTTAGCTTTTATAGTAAATTCTTCAAAGACTTTCTTTTTAGTTAATAACTGAAAAAGCAAACAATTTTCACAAAATATTTCAATAAAATTATTCACACCTCCTATTAAAAAAAGAAGAAATTTTGTTCAAACTCTTAAATTTTCTTCGATTCGCTTTTATTATGTCTTAAAATAATCAACTCTTTCATCGATTACTGATTTTATTGTTTTATTTAATTTTCATAAAATAACTATCCATTATTTTAAGTATTGTATATCTACTTAACAACAGTTAAAATTAATTGTTATTTAATTTGCATTATTATTTATCATCTTATCTTATTTAAATTTAACTGTCATTTCTAATTGTTTTATTTTTTTACTATTATCAGCATTTATTTTATTCCTTTTTGAGTTTTTGTTTGCATTATTAGCCCAACGGGGCGTTAGCCCAGGAGAACTATAAGTCTCGATACGGCATTTTGAGTCGAATCTCTATAAACGACTTTACCACTTTTCAAATTGTTCCCACCAAATACTATCGCCCTGTATTACATTTAAAGGAACTAAATAATGAAGAATCTACATGAACGTATCTATGTTTCTCGCATTGCGAAAAAACAACGGTACCTAGAGCCAACAGATTTTTGAATAACGTATTTCTCCACTCAAATGTAGGCACTTGGAAGCCCAAATTTTGAATTTGTTTTATTGTCTACTTCATATTTTGTAAACCTTTAAAGAATTTTTGATTAACAAACTGAACTATTTCAAAGCGAGCAGGAGCAACACTGCACGGAAAAAAAATCTCTAGTGCGCGAACACTGTCTATGGGAAATTCTAAAGATATTCTGTTTTTAATATTTTTAGCCTAAAGGGACATCAGCCTAAATGCTATCGAAACGTGTATGTGTGTAAATGAAAAAAATATAGTCCTTAAAAAATAATCCTTTTGGGCGTAATATAAAATCTGAAATCTTTCAGATTTATTTACTTATTTACTTATTCTGGTATTATAAGTTTCCGGCACATCTGATTTGAGGAAACAAGCACTAGATGAAGTAATCACACGACAGAAAAAGAGAATATTTTAGCGCATCCTCATAACGAAACGATAGGCCAGCATGATTTGTCTGAATCAATTAATCAACTATGCTATGAAAAGTATGTACTAAGCAATATACACATGCATTAAACGATTACCTTTCACCAGTACCCCAGGGCTCATAGAAATTTGATCAACTTTTTTATCCAAAATATTGGATAAAAATAAATGAGTATAAAAACTCCCGTATGTCCTTCCTAAGGACTTACGGCAGTTTTTATAATCATTTATTTCAGCTTAGACAACAATTTGATTGGACAATTGGATGAAAAGTTTTGAATGAAATCTTCTGATACCTTTAAGAACCTAAACACTCAGACTAACTATTTAAAAAAAAAGGTGGAATAGCAACAAAAGCAATTTAACATTTAGTTGTTCTGTTTAATAGACCATTTTAAATCGAGGTGAATCAAAAACATAAGTTTCACAAATCTGAATGTGATTTCTTTAATTTTTGCTTAAGTTCTCAAACATAATGATCGAAAACGCCCTCCATTGTTTAACACAAGCTCGTATGCGATTTTAAAACGCTATCGTTTTCAGAAAGTTGAAATAGTATTAAAATTCCATTGATTTTTTCCCATCATTCTTCAAGCTAATGATATCAAAGAAATTTCACTTTTCGCTCTCTGAATGGAGTTTAGTGACCTTGATGAGACATCATATCTCGATGAGAATAAAACGTAGCTGGAGCATTTTTCTCGTGGTAATTTGTTGTTCAAGAAAAGGGTGTGAAATGAGATTTTCTTTGAAAAGCAACATAAACATATATACGCCTTCCTGGAGAAACTCGATATTTATTCATTGATGACGAAAAAAGTAAGGAAAATTCAGGCGAAATTATTGTGGAAGAGAAAATTTCTTCCTGCAGCGGCTTAAATCAATAGACAAAACAATATAACACATTATTTGCTCTGAGTAAGAAAAGAACAAACTTTTATTAAATCAGCATCTTGCTAGATAGTTTTATTGGGAAATGTTAAAGAAAGCATGTATCTGCAACACGCTTAACGCGGAAAAAGAATTCTCTATATTCTTTAGGAGTATTTCTATGGCTTGAATTGCCATTTTTGGAAGCATTTATGGTATTCCGATGAGACGGCTTCATCCCCCGTCACAAAGGTGCCAACATCTTTATGCAAATAGACCCTTGTTGGAAAAGATATAAACAAATATGAAGATCAGTTTCCAACTTGTGAAAAGCAGCTTTCGAAAAGGTGCTAGGGCACCACTACGCAAGTACAATCTTAGTTTGCTAATCAGATTAGCAAAGCAAAAGAAAATTTTTCCTGTACAACAGTGACCCGGCATAAAGGTGGCCGCACCTTTACACGAAGATTTCTTTTAACAAGATAGAGACTGCACTTCACAAGGTTGTGAGCACTTTCATGTGGAGGCATCCTTATATTGATTTTTGTCTTTCCGAATAGTGACCAACCTGCATAAAGGTGCCGCTATCTTTATGGTCGCACATCGTTATAAAGATGCTCCATTCAGACATTCCAAAGGTTAAAATCTTTGTTGGTGCTTGCTATCGTTGATGTATTTATTTTGGACCTGGCATTTATTTCCCAAAGCTACAGCAGATGACCTTTCAACTAGATAATCAGTTTTTAATCGAAGGAAGCTGAAACTGGGAAAAAAGACTGAACTGAACTTCAAAAATTCAAACAAACTAGAAATAAGTTATAAAAATTCAATATCTTTATTTTGAATTCGTTGCAAGAGAATTTTCAAGCTCATTTTAGGTTCCCAGATGATGTCTTTATCGCAAGAAATAATAATACTGTACTCATTCCTTTAAGATAAAATTGTAGAGTAAAATTTGAGTACATGTGTAGATCACAATTAAAGACATATGTAAATATTTTCTAAGAAACGTCTGGCGTATGCGAAGATATGCTGCAAAATTTTTTTCGTATATTATCCATTTTATCCATTTAGAAGTAATTTTGTCATACATTAGAGAATGTATCGTCAAACTTCGGTTCAAGCGAAAAGCATTCGCAGTTATCGGGTGCCCGACGTGAAGTCGCTAGCCCGGTATAACAGCGTTGACGGAATATTTGAGATTTTCTAATAATTAGCAGAAGGTGAAGATGAGTAATATGATGAATTAGCAACTAATTGTCATATCATGATTTCCATCTTGCAGAGTGAAGAAACTGGTCCTAACTTCTTCAAGTGAAGATGACTTGGAACCGAAAGTGATGATGAGCAGTTCTTAGCTTCCCACTAGTCTGGCTAGAATGAACTGACAGCGTCTATGTGTAGAGGTGTGCAATCGACCTGTGTCAAGAAGAGTTTAAAAATAAATGCCAATGATTGCAAAAACAGTACATACAATAACTTAGAATATTCTCTACAGTAGTATCTGTCTCTGTGTATAAATAATATAACGCAAGCAAAGGCAAAACCAAAAGCAAAAGTAATAAGACAGGGGTAGGTTTAACATGTATATCAGATAAAATAATAATACACAGATCATAGGGAGTTATATAATTGTCTTAGAATGGCCTTCGGCCTTTTTTCTGTTTTCATGAGTTAATACAGTATTGGTATTGTAGAATTATTTACATCTGGAATTTTCCGGAAAAAAGTATAGGCCAGTTTGACCCTATAAATATTAATTTTTGAATTTTGAGTTCACGGTGAATTGCCGAGTTTTCTAATGAACTTCTGAACTTCCACTATGATAAAAAAAAAACTAACATACTGAAGATATATTTAGCAAGAGTCGTAAAAGTATACTTTGTATATTGAAAGAATAAATAGAGGGAAATGAACGAAACGTTCAATTATGCTGCTATTTCTTACGTAATACAGTAGACATAGGTAGCAATACTGGCTTCGAATCTCTGTGTAGTTTCCTCATGTATAATATAAATACGAACCGATGTTCCTTAAAAAGGATCTTCACAAAGATATCTTTCCTCATAAGTACTTCTCCTCATAACTGAAATGGTTAGGTAAGTCACTGTCTCAGATTCACAAATCAGTCCTCACTTTTTCAGTACAATGTCTTGGATATGTTGTTCATGATAATTAAAGCATTGCTACTATCTCTTAAGTACACATGCTTTGAAACGATGTAGTCTTCAGCGTGACATTCGTAATCTCCTGACGAATGACACTTTAAGGACTGCTAATGTCAGATAGGGCGTGAGTGAAAGTTTGACCTTTCAGATACCCTCATAAAGAAATCTGCTGGATGCTCCGGACGATTTCGTTCTCGGTTTGGTGACATTCAGTGGCTTTCACTTAATTCCCTAGACCGTTTTTATGAGGCTATTTGTAAGCTCAAGTGTTCACTCACATCTTAAAAATAAAAAATGAAGCTGAGCCTTAAAAAAGAAATTTGTCAGGACATTCCGAATGTTTGCAGGGCTCTTTACATCGTGTTATGCTAACTCTACTTGAGCAATGTCTTTACTGTTGTGGATGGCCACGACAAGATGCTGTAATGAAGAACTAAAGCCTCTTTTATGAATTCTAGACAATGACTTATTTAATCTTTTTTAATTTTATTTATCGCCAAGTCCAATAAATCTGTTATACGCCTTATATGTTTTCTTTCTTCCCTAGCAATGGGACATTCCAATCCTCATATCCAACGAATCTTCAGAAATATTTGAAATTTCAAAATTTGAATCTCATCAATTTTTTTTTTTCATCATTCGAATTTTTGAATGTCTTCCTCTTAAGTAGATAGCTCTCGTAAGCTTTTCCGCATTCAAATAACCTGAATTTATCTAGTCTAATCTAAATAATTCATGTTATTGTTTCAAATGGCCGGACACTTGTAGAGACATTAGGTATTTTTGGAGCAGGCAAGATACAAAATGAGCAACGCCTTCGCCGGGAATCGAACCACGGACCTCTGGAATACGCGCACAGCGTGCAGACCACCATACCACGAAGGCGTGCAAAGAAGGCGGGAGAAATACCTTATACACTTGCAAAATGGGTAACATTAGATGCCTCCCTCAGAATAAATCTTGAGGAAAAAATAACAGCTCCATAGTCTTAGCAGCATCTCAAATAAATTCTGTGATAATTGTCACCCCGTTATAAAACTGAGCGAAGCTTCAGAAATAATCGCTTTCTATCAGACGGTAGATGTGTTAATTCCACAATTCATTGATGTTCAACAATTCTGAAGTTTTGAGGCTAAAGAGAAGCATAATAACCACTTCTATCCTTGTAGAGCTTTTCAGTTTTCATAACTTCTAAGTGTCGAGATAGAGATGGGCGTAATAATTTACACTCCACTGATTCTCTGAGTACACTCTCAATTCACCTTTAAGAATTGAGTTGAAGATTTCTTAACAGAAAATCTACAGATATTTGACCAGATCAAATAATTGATTCCCTCCTCCTCGAAAAAAAGAGTGAGGGGGAGATCCGCTTGAGCTGAGTTGCACATAGCCTTTCTCCGAATCCATACAATAGCAGAAGCCTTATAGCTCGGACGAAGAGGTAGGAAATTAAGAGAGCAGGAGTCTCCTGCTGCTACAAATGAGAAGCCCACATTGGGCTCTTAATTTGTAGCGCAGAATGATTAATACGAGAACAACTATAAGCCAGTAAATTTATTCGCCGCCATCAAATCACGAGAGATGGCAGACAAATTACTAGTCAGACGCATAACTATAAATTTTTCTCAGACAGCTGGTATTTATTTTTATGAGACTGAAAGGAACAGAGTAAATTTACTTCAGATGAAACATAGTATCCCCTTCCATTTCTTAGAATACAGAAACTGGCCTCCAAATTTCTAACGGAGAAAGAAAAAACATTCTTAATACATGGAACCAGTTTCGGAGAGAATGTGAAAATCGTGGACTCGGAGTAGCCACAGGCTTCATTATTATTGTCATTACAATTTTTTTCCGTGGTGCTACTGACCATAAATTGGTGAATGAAATATAAAACTTGGTGAGAAGATTTCGTAGGTCTGTAGTAGCTGGGAGTTAATGAAATTTTGATGACAGGGGTTTTATATTTATATTTTCATTTAGATGCAAAAGTTAAAATTATTTAGATAGGAAGAGAGATAAAAAAGACTATCCATTTTATACCGAGGTTTTCATTCCTTTTCATCTGTTGCATGTAAAAGCGCTACTGAAATTTTCCTTTGATGTTTAAGAAGTTATTAATTAAGTTCTGCTTTGATATGTCTATTGAAACCCAGATTCCTGTTTTAGGAAAACGCATGTTTCAGGACACTAGAGAGAGGGAAAAAAAAAAAAAAAAAAACAACCGTAAAAGTAAAGTCTGTGCAAATTTTCTGTCCTTTCAAAGACAAATCCAAACTGAGGTCTAGAGAAAAGTAAAAGTATGAGATAAGAAGTGAAGAAATAAAAGCATGAAAGTAAATTACTATCGAAGAAGATAATATACTATATATATAGAAGACTTTTTCTTCCTTATAAATGTATAAGGATAGAATTATGGCAAAGCAAACGAGAACTGTCTATCTAAGGGGAGGGGTGTTTTCATGGAGGACCTTATAGAAGAAAATGTCTCGTATTTATATTGCATATAGGGCGAGTTGCGAGGGCTCTTATACAGCCGGCCTGTTCAAGAGGATTTGGCCCAGGTCGAATTATCAGTGTTCAGGGATTTTACCGCTCGGCCGCTGGAGGATTATAAATATGTACACAATTTTCGTATTCCTCCATGCTTTCTCTCGTTGTGTAAGTAATCAGCTCGTCCAACTGTCAAGCAGAAGTCCTATGGTTCGAATTCCGGCGAGGATGCAGTTGATTTTTAATCTTCTAGGTCTGAAAAGCCTAAAAGTCTCTGAAGTGGCGTAAAAATAAAAATGTTATGAACCATAATTCGTCATCACTGGTATTTGGTTAACTGGATCTCATGCGCTCCCTAATAGTCCTTTAAATGGAGAAGAATGTAAGGAATTACCGCATTTTCCCGTGCTTACACTCATGGTATAATTCGAATCCTGGTGAAGATACGGCTCACTTTCTCTGTTTCTTGCTCCGAAAAACCTAATAGCCTCTGCAAAAATAGGAGCCTTAAAAACAAATAAATACGCATTTCATTAATTTTTTTATGATATATATATATATATATATATATATATATAATTTTATTTATTTATTCATTTTGTTACGTTTAGTTTTTACTTGAGACTGAAATACAGAGGCGATAGAAAAACATATCAGTGAACTTAGGATCTCAAAATAATTCGGTAATATGATTAAGATAAATCTCTAATGGGAATAACTTACATTTTTGAAAAACAGAGTTAAAACATTGTCTCTTGTCATACGTTAAGAGCTGTTTTCAATTCACAAAACGTGCTTGAAGAATTATTTTCTTCCCCCTTTTTTTCGTTCCGTTGGAAGTTATAAGCAAATTACGGACAACCAAAAAAATTAATTGTCTAAAGACAATATTATTTTCTTTTATTAGGAATGTAACGCATTCGCATTTTTTAAAAAGAAGAGTGAGTAAGTATTAAAACATTCTCAGTAGGAATTTGTTCAATATCTTATATTTTTGGATATGCGTTTACGTTTTCTTTAGCTCTAATTTATTTAACTTAATGATGGACTCTAAAATCCGTTAAACAAAGCAATTCAGTGATGAAGTTTTAAAAACTTCAATAACTAACGCGAAAAATATCTGCTCAGAAATGTTTTATTTA
Organism: Stegodyphus dumicola; assembly: GCF_044657685.1. Lineage (NCBI taxonomy): Eukaryota > Metazoa > Arthropoda > Arachnida > Araneae > Eresidae > Stegodyphus > Stegodyphus dumicola. The sequence goes on along the minus strand of NC_140781.1, from coordinate 149,385,393 downwards.
TTGAGGACTGTGAAATCTTTTACACTCATATATGTAAGGTATCAAAATATGAAGATTTTTTTTTACTAAAATAAACTTCATTTTAACGGTTTTTTAAAATTGTTAATTTTAATTGCCTACATCCCCTCTTCAAGGCTACATATTGCATTATGTTATATCACGTTTTCCATGAAGTAATCGCAGTGCGAAATCTTTTGCCTAATCGCTGCTCAGGATTAAAACAAAGACTTACCGTGCTTATAACTAAAGTTACTGCAATTGCTACGCATCACTCGTTTGCTGCTTGCTCTGCCAAGGAAAGTCACGTCTCTTCGCTAAGTTTCTTTTTTTATTATCTAAAATGTAAACCGTATATATAGAAATTGTGGGCCGCATTTACCACTCGTAGTGTTGTACCAGTTTAAGTTAAATGTATTTCTGAATAATTGTTCCTCTTCAAAATAAAAATGTTGTTTTAACCACCAGTAATAATGCTTGTAATTTTCGCACCAGTCATATACACTCAACAATATTTCTCGGTCATAACTAAAAACTGGATTGGTTTCACCTTTCACAAAAACTTCAACTCACATATATATAATAGATCGCGACATTAAGAGAATTTGCACATTATGTCGAATTTGTAAAACACTAATGGATAGCTTTTAATGAAATATGTTATAAACATACATTTATAACAGAAAAAGAGATGCACCATTTAAGTCATTTTCTGTACGTATGATTGTCAGTAAAGCTCATAGTGCAAGGATCTTCGAAACTCATGTTGGGATATCGAACTGAAAGTGAGTCCAATATGGGTATAATCCTTTCTCAGAGCCAGAGTGACAGTATGCTGGACAGGAGGCAGTTGAGGAGTCCCTGTGGCAGTCGATCCCACTTCTGCAGCGCAAGGCACTTTTCAATTCCAGAATGATTCTTGGAGGGACATGGCGAGATGAAGTTGCCCCCGCAGAACGCAACAGACATCCTGTATAGCGTTAAGGTCAGGAGATACGGCTGGTTAATCCACGCGGCGAATATCCTCACTTTTCATGTAATTGTCGACCAGCTGAGCATTATCGTCCGTTAACAGGAACCTAGGACAACTGCGCTCCGTAAAAGCCGAACATAGGGCTCGGAGATCTTCTCATAGCAGTCAGGGAGCCTTTGTTAAACGCATGCAAGGGTATGCAGCCGTCCAGCCTAATGTCTGGCCAAACCAATACACCTACCCCTCCATAATGATCTTTTTCCCTAACAGTCAGGGCCAGTATCGTGTTCCAGACTCTGTCCAGACACAAGTACGCCAAGAACCATTGCTCAGGCTGAACCTAGATTGAGCATGTTGCTCCAGTGAAGTCTGTAAAAAGCATGGTGCTCCAGTGAAGTCTAGCCCAAAGTGCATATTGTCTGCGTCATGTTAAACGCTCTCTCTTGTGTGCTGCAATGAGCGGGACGCGGACCGTGGGTCTGCATACAACCCTATTTCATAAAGCCTTCAGGCAGCTGTAGACCGTGAAACTGGGGTAGTGGCAGCATATAGCACAAGTGAGAGCTGTGAAGCTGTAGCAGTCCAGCGTCGCCGCTCTGAAAGTGCCAAATAATGATCCTTATTTGTCGTTGTGGATCTTGGTCAACCTCGTGCGAGTTCTCTCAATAAGGATCTAGTGTTCTTTAACGGTTTCCACAAATTGTAGACAACACTGGGTGTTACATTGAGCTCTCTAGCCACCTGCGCTTGTGACTGGCGTGCCTTCATTTTACTGATAATTCTCTATATCATTTCGTCATCCATACGTTCGTAGCTACTCATTTTATAAAATTTCCCCAACTCTTGTAAGAAACACGACGAATGTCGTGAAGGAGTGCTAGCACACAAATCGCCGAAAACACTTTTTGCGCTTTCATTCAATCCACAATCACAGCTCCGCAAACACGCAACTGTACGCTTATGGATTCGACTCTGAATATTTGCATAATTCTTCGGCCGAATAATTAGCACCTTTTGTTCAATAATTTTTGTAAAAATAGACATAATTTGCAAATTCTCTAAATTTTGCACATGACTGTATATATGGCTCAAAAATAAGAAAGCTATTTTAAACTGAATTTTTCTATTTGCAATTTTCTAAGGAAAACTGATTAAAAATTCTTCCAGATACAATAGGTACGCGTTTCTAAAATCTCAAACATTTACCTTTCTGGCAATTTAAGTTCTAGAATCATTAGATTTCTGTAAGCAGGAATTTTGAATTCAATTTGAGCAATTCTTGTTTACGACGCCGAATTAATATTCTTGGATTTTCACCAACGCTTTCACGCACTGCTTCGATATTGACATTTGAACGGCTTGTTTTTGGATGACCAGTGCGTTTAGCATCACCAACTGATCCAGTTTGTCTGAATTTTTCAATTACGTTCTTCATAGATGACGAAGTTAAATCATTATTCCGACCTTATTTTGTACGAAATTTTCGAACTGTAGCCACCAGACTTTTATTATTTTACAAATATTATTCAACAATGAAAACACATTGTTCTATCGTGTAACGCTTCAATTCTACTAACCCTAAACTATCAGCTGTCAAATGGTTTTTTTAATAGGATTTCCAACATGTTACTACACGAATGGTGGCAAATTCAAATCTCGCGTTAATTTTGGGACACCCTTTATAATAGCGCCTTTTATGAATGTCATCGCAATGTTACTCAAAGGAACATAATCTGTTCCATCGGCAATATCCGCTTCTGGGACAAAGACTTTACTCTCAAGATTCCCAGTTTCCTATGTCTCTGCTTTCATCTTACATTTCTACTGACATTTATTTCGATATATTAAAAATATTCTGTCTAATGAGGTCAAACTGGCTTAGCCGAATAACTTACAAAAAATGCAACCAAATCAAGATAATAATTAGCAAAGGTTGCTTGGAAGCCGAAGGACTGAAGTTCAAATGCTGGGAAAAGCATGGACCTTTGTGGTTCTTAGAAGTATATGCGGAGTAGTGTAATTTTATCAGTATGAAAATGCTACTACTCCACATTAATTTATCTTATATTATAAAAGGGAAAAGAAATATGTGTGACGTAGACGCACTCAGCTGTCTAACAATGTTAAAGAGCAAAACTTCATCCCTCTTGTCCTCCCGCCACGTGAAAGAGCTGCTAAATTTTTCTCTAACTGCACGCGGTGCGCTTATCGCATCAAGTGGAAATGCATAGTAGTGCACAGTATAAATTTGAAGCAATTTGTTATTAATTTTTAGGCACTGTTATTAATGTTTAACTATTTTATCGAAACAATGTGTACAGTAAAGTTTTTGATAAATTTCATGAGTTGATTTCTTTTGTTAATTTAACGCTCATTCTTGAGCAAAGTTTGAGTTATGTTGTAAAATAAAACAATAAAATAACTACTGATTCACCTTCTTTAATATTTGTTTAATATTATTTATTTATTATTTAATTTCATTTAAGCTTATCGTCAAATCTCAAAATGTTTATACACCTTTAAAGTTTGATTTAGTCTCTTCTTTTTAATTCTCTCATTCTCATTCCTATACAATTCAAATCGTAATGAGTTTCGTTCATTCACTTATTCGATTCATATATGGACTGTTTCAGTAAATATTTTCGCAAATACAAAAACAGAAAGTGAACACATTTGTCATGAATTAAAGGCTAAGTGGATACACGGCCGGCGCTAGCCTTCAGGCCCAATCTCTGTAGGTTCTAAATTTCGCTAACACCTTCTTAAATTTGAAAAATTTTCCCGTCCCTCAGTTCTGGTATCTGGTAACTACTCTAAATTCTAAAATTTTTGCCATCCCTAAATTTTGCTGCACGTTAATTCTCTAAATTCAAAAAATCTTGCCGCCCCTAAATTCTGTCGCCTCTTACGACTGTACTGCTTGCACCGGCTCTGATGTCCTCGCTAAGTGGATACGATAGTAATGCATTCAGTTATCGGTGAGTTTTCCGTTAAGCCAGAGATACTGCTTTCGGTCTATTTCCGGATCAGTGAAAGTATTACTTATCATAGTTTGTGTGAGAAAATATATGTTTGTTAGTCCATGTCGGTAAATTTCTTTATTCCTATTGTTATTCTTATTGTATAGCATAATTTTCACTTCTGACTTTCTGCTTTCTTGAAAACGAATTGAAAATATTTCCTTCATCATTCACTCGACTGTAGTAATGACAGAATGGCAGAAGAATGGTTTTTAAGACAAATAAGCATTTAAAACGGGCTAGTATGAAACATGTTAACAAGAATGTCGCTATAAATCTACCAAATAAACTGAAAAATCTGAGACAAATTGAAGTATCACATCCTAAGAAAAGTAACACATATATCAAATGTCATACTCAAAAAGTGAATATATAAATAAAATCATTAGTAACAAGAATAATTTGATGAGTTGATTTATCTACTGAATTTGTTTACTTTCTTTCCGTTTTGGGATTTTTTAAACATCCCCTGCAAATTTAAGTAGGTAATTAGCTAATTAAATTACATTAGAACTTTAATTAACTGTGTCTCTATTCAAAGAGGACTCTGTAAACCGAGTCAGTAACAGTTTAAAGAAATAATTGGGAGAAATCAGTAACACTCGCGAGTTTTCAGTAATTGTATTTTTGGTCTTTCTTTATCAGTAATGAGACATTTAACGGCTTTCCTATTGTGTATTACGGCAAAGCGGAGAAAACAATGTGTGTTACATTTGTTAAAAATGAAAGTAACCCTAAATATCTATTAATTCATAGGCATGTTTCAAAGGATGACGTTTCAGAGGGAATAAATTCATAAAACAGCTAACGAAAATTTCAAGTAATGAATAAAAACATTTTCCTTCACGGCATAGATTCAGAGAATAACAAAATTTGCAGCGATGCTGAGAAAGACGATGAAACGAAAATGTAAATATTAGCCAAGCTGAAATCTTCCCTGCCTAAACAGAAAGATGCCTTCGTAGAAAAACTTTTTAAAGAAATTGGCTTATATGCAATATATATTGAGAAAACAATAACACCTTCCTAGCAGCCAGTTCGCCAGAATTTAACACTGATTGAACTACCAGTATTAGAAGGCAAAGAAAATGTGCATTTGAGACCCATGGAAAGAATGCTGTGAATATGGTTCCATCAAGTTCCTTTGAGCGACATAACTTACGATTCCCGAATTTGTACCATGCGTTTGGACGGTCTGAAACTGCTTTCTATTTAGCCTTCAATGGATACCATTCATTCTTTTGCAACAGGAACTAAAGTTCTGACAATTTTATAAAAACAAAGCCATTCCCTATTTTCCTTTTTAAAAGACTTTCGTCATGCTGCAAATTTTTATTTCTGTTCAAAATCCCAATAAAAAAATGTTAAATTTTCGGAGAAGTTAATTTTAGTTTAAAATTTAAAACATGAACTTAAAATTCATTCATTAATTTTGAAGTTTATTAAACTCTTATTCTAAATGCTTGCTTAATATCTTATTTCAAACAAATGAATATCTTAAAAATTTAATTTCGTTTTTAAAATTCAGACGCCGTTTTGTTTCGATTTTTTATATAATTTATAGTATTTTTACTCTGGTTTTTCTTTTTTTGATAACTTGGGATTTCAGTATGGTATTAATAATGTTTAATGTATAAGGTATTTCGCCGTCCTTTCCTGATACCTTCGTACTGTAATTGGAAGCATATCCGACGCGTATTCGAAAGGTCCACTGTTCTAGTCCCGGTAAGGGCATAGAGCATTTTCATGTCTCCTTTCCCCCCCAAAAAAAACTAATGCATTTACAGGTAAGCGTCCGAACTAAAAGGTGTTGGAATTTAATTCGTCGCCACCAGAATTTGGAAGTTGGGTCCTCTAATCCCCAGTCGCCCTTTAAAAAGGAGAGTATATAAGGTAGTCTCCTTCATTCCAGCATGCCTTCGTGGTGTAACGGTAGCACACTCGGCACGTATTTCGAGAGGTACAGGCTCGAGTTCCCGAGAGCAGAGCACATTTTTCACATTTCACATCTTCTGCACAAAAAAAAAAAAAAAAAAAAAAAAAAAAACCTAATGACTTTGCAAGTCAATAAATCCAAAATATTGTTTTAGTATAATAAATTAAAGCATTTTTAAAGAAAATATTAAAGAAACAAACACACAAAAAGTTTCTAAACCTATCGTTAAGTTATCTGAATAATATGAATTTAAATAGTGTAAAGCAATTAAAATCACATAGGGGAAAAAATGGCTTCGTTTAAAATTTTTTTCAGCTTAACAGATTTCAAAATGCAGACGACACTCACAAAAACATTTTTAACCTAATTTTGATGTTTCTGCGAAGAAGGATAGATTTATTAATTAAAGTGGCATTTATTTAACGGTAAAGAAATACAAATTACAAGGAAGTTTATGCAAATAGGCGTATAAATGTTAAGGGAATTTAATTTTTTCTATGCAGAATCAGTCTGATGAATCCTTTTTAAATTGGTATTTCTATACCTTTATAGGTGTATATGAAAATTTATTGCTATGCATTTTGGCCGGAATTTCGATGATTCAGTTTACTGACTAGGTTTGGTTTAGTTGACTATGGCAGAGCACACTAGGGCTATCTGCTTAAGAGATGGGATGCCTTCGTAGTGGACTTTCTAAGGAAAACTAGTTCGTATACATGTTACACGTGATCAGTTTAATGTAAAAAGGAAAGAAGGATAAAAAGATTGTAAGTCTAACCAAGTAGAATGGCAATATGATATCAAAAATTAAATAGTTTTGCTTTCGTGTGTTAACTTACCGCCGTGCACTTCCATAAAGTAAAGAAGTTGGGGAAGGGAAAAAAAACACTTCTAATTATCTGTTTTAATTCTAGTTTCACAGCCCTTTTTAGTTGTATTAAAGGGTCCCACTTAAATCCTGACCATATTTTAAAATTTTGGCTGCAGCATTCTAGAAATTTTGATGCAGGGTCTTCTGATAGGGAATATCAAATTCAAAGCGTTTGCAGCCTCTTTTGCGGCCATCTGAATATGTTAAAGTATCCATCTCAAACATGAAGCAAAACAGGTGAAAATTTTCAGCTAACAAGATTTTACAGTGTTCTCTTTTGAATGTGAAAAACACACGGTTGGCACTTAGCATGCACACAAACATGAAAAAATTAGGTAAATGATAAAGCGCATAATTTTTTATAGTAAGCTCTATAGAGCTAAGCAGTGAAAAGCTTTAATACATCATGTTATATATTAATGATTACACTACTTGTTAATTGTGTTGTTTCCATTCTTTATTAATTGCGATATTCCCATTACATATTAACTGTCTAATTCCCACCACTCACTAACTTAAGTGGGAATCCTTAACAGACTTTGTCTCAAGTGTACAGCGAAGTTATATGCCTACGATACCTAGAACTACACCATAATTTTAAAAATTTCAAAGCGTGCTTAAAATCATATTATCCTTCGCAACTTCTTGAAAATGTCTATATTTATTTTACTATAACACGTATATGCATTTAAGTCTAAAATTATTTACACTAAAAAATATTAGAATTTTTCGCAATTCATAATGCATATTTGAATTCTGGAAAGGAACAAATTCGAATTCTGGAAAGGAACTTAGCACCACGTATTCATTTGTTCCGCTGATTTCGAAATTCTCCGCAAATAACGAACAGCCTCGGTTGAGCAAATAATGACTTCGATGTCTTCCTTTTTTAACCTTGCTGAGAGTAATGAATAAAGTCTAGTTTCCAAATCTCATACATTTCCAAGGATGTTTCACGGTTTATTTGTACGTGGGAGCGAACTGTCGCTAATTTTAATTTCAGGTTCTACTCCATTCCCTTTACCTGGACCTCTTGCTATGAACTAACTTCCTCTTATTGAACTGCATGTGTTTGTATTGTTTTATTTTCAAATGTTATATGCCTTAAAATGCTAATAGGCTAACTTGTTGAAATTTTTCTTCTAAATAAGACAAGAACAGTGAAGATCCTATAAAAATTCCTATATTAACTGGAACCAATAGCTTTAGTAAATATTTTAATTTACCCAATGAATTTTCGAAGCGTTCATCCAGATTTTAAAACTAAGAAATCAGTTAGTATTTATAGTATTAAGCAAATAGAAATAACAGCATGCTTATTTTAAGTTTGTCAAATTTAAGCTGCGATTAAAATAAATTTAAACTGTTTGTTTTAACATTTAAATGCATGAATTTTTATTTTTATTTTATTTTTTAATTTAATTCAAAAATACATTATCAATGATATCAAATAAAATAGGAAAAATACTAAAAAAAATCTAAATTAAGTTTTTATTCCAATTTTTTTTGAAAAAATACTATTGTTGACAAATGGCTACATTACGAAAAAAATACGATAGGAAAACGTGTAATAAAGATTTTATGTATTAATACATACCTTATAAACTTGCTCAAACAATTTTAAAACTTTGAATACATCAAAATAACGAAAAACACAAAATCAAAAATTCTTAAACACAAATTTATGTTCACACCCTACACATCAACTGACAATAATGACCGTTACACTACTCTTAAACCTTCAAAACTATATACGTAAACAGTATGTATCCAATTGGTTAACTATGCAGTAAGCTAAAATTTGTGTTTTGATTTGATTTACATGACTAAATATGGGTATATTGCCCTGTGGCAACTACATTTAAGGCTTAAAATCATGTGCTTACATGACTAAATATGAGTATGTTACCATATGGCAACTACATGCATTTAAGGCTTAAAGTCATGTGCTTACATAGACTCAATTCCTTAGTTAAAATGGCTTTTACAAATGCAGAAAGAAAAAGCGACCAAGCAAGCCATTATAATACATATACGTATTTAAAAATATAGCTTGTAGCATTAAGTAATTTTAAAATACTGTCTGTGGCTAGAGTACATAAATTGTCTGTAAATGATACGTATACATATTTTTAGTAAATTTGTTTTTATTAAATGAATCTGTGTTTAAAATACTTTTAATAAATGGATTGCTTCTAAATATGCTGCAGGATTTAGGTTCATTTGAAGGCTGATATAGTGAATATATAGTAGTGATATAGTTAGCGTTTGCTTTCTTGTATGGAACGTGCTAGATTAGAGCTTCCGTTGTGTTTTGGAATGCATTAAGCAAAGTTTGATCTAATAAACATTCAAGTGAAAAAAAACAGGAACTGTGGAATAAGAGGCCATATAAAAAATTAATAATCATCATGCCGCATAATGGTATCTCTAATATTTGAACGTTCGTGACAGAGTACACGTACACACACATAGAAATCTTGATGTATACATGTATTAAATTACACGAAGCTTTTCACATGTTCCGAACAAAAGAGAAGGGTAAGTTGCAACATAATATTTTTAATGTATCATTTTTCCAGTAACAGTTTTCCAAATGAAAGAGGTAGAGTTTCCCCAGGATAAGATTAAGGTAACAGGGTCAGGGAAAGCTGATTTTTAGCAGTAGTTATTCAAAACTACTAAGCTCCTCAGATTCCAAAAAATGAGAACTATAGTTTCGCGTGACTCATGCACACGTTTCTATCAGAATACCTTAGCCACCAGATCACCCAATTCATCCATCATTCCTAAAACAATCTGATTTCTCAACCTGCAGCACGAATAATGTTTTCGCACCTTTCTGCAGTGTCACGTTTAAAAGTACCACAAGGCACTAAACAAGAGTGTTATAACAACAAAGATCTTACAATTTAAAACGTGTTAAGTTACCAGATGCAAAGTACCTGCAGTCAAATTTCTCATGGTGACTGCTTTCCGTATATGACCGTCTTTCTAAGATGTAGCATTTTTATGTTCAAGTTTTACTAACGAAATATCAGTTTAATTTAATTCTTTCTTTTTTGCTTCTTTTCGCCTCGAGGTTCGTTTATACCAGAATTTATGTAGAATTTGAGTGGCGAGCAGTTTAACTATCTAGAGTAGAATTTTACGAACAGGCATGTGAGAATTTCGGGCTGCTTCCACTGTCCTGTCGATAATAGAGAAAGACTATTCCTGCTGGAATTACTTTAGGCCGAAATTAGATCCTGCTTCGTTTCGTTTTGTTTATGTAATTAGGGCAAAGCCTCGAGGGCTATCTCCCTAAGGGGAGGCATGGATTCGTGGAGGACTTTCTAAGGGAAACGGTCGTATACACGTTACACATGGGAAAAGCCATAAACACACTCATGCAGCCAGCCTGTTCGCTGGATTCGAACCTTGGTCCGAGCTGCCAGTGTTCAGCGACTTTATCGCTCGGCCGCTGGTGGGCCAGATCCTGCTTGGTTAGTGTGTTCGAAATTCTCTTGCGGTCTACTGCATAGTCAGTCTCTGCATAGGTCAGATTTAAATTACTGAATTTATATCCATAATAAAAGGGAGCTTCGTGTTGAAACCAAGTCCAAATTGGCTGATAATTTTATGTTGTATATTTTAATTTGATCATACAGAAATGGGGGTAGAATAAACATGAAGTCTTTTGATCATGTGTCTGCTTGTTTGATGATAAGCTATTCTAGTGTAATAATTAATCTCACAGAACATAAGTGACACTTTAATGAGATTGTAATTGTATTAGCTAAGTAGTTCGAATCTACAAATGTGTTACAAAGCGACCAGTTCTCTTCTTGTTGCGGCTTTTCTTGCTTGTCTGACAGTAACATCAAAACAAATTCACGAATTTTATCTTGGCGAGGAGTGCAGGATGGAGTCTGTTACTGGAATGGGTCTCTGGCACCTTATTAGTGGCAATATGATTTTGCCTCCCAGTTTTGAAGGAGACCCCCGCCCCGGATGACGGGTCCAAACGGTCTACCACCTCTTTTCCTCCACCACCAAAATACTAAAGAGAGTTTCGGCTCGCCGCGTATTTTAAGTGCCTCCATGCCGCAAGGAGGCTGTAACCTTACAAACATCCAAGCCTACTCAGGGATTCAAACCCGGGCCCAACGATAAGATTATTTTCTAAAAAGTAATTATTCATCAAATTAATTTTCTAATTTTCGCATATCATACTTAAAAGCCAGCATCATATTCATTAATCAATACCAGGGCCCATTGATTCTCTTTACGGCAGTGCTCAGAGGTATTAAGCACTTCAGATCCGGTTATAAGCTATCGATTACTGTTAATTGAGATACATCAAGATTATAACATTTTGGATTAATTAAGCGGTTGCTTCAGTTATCCGAATTCAAACTTCGAAAGCCTGAATTTAGATGTTTAAAGCTGCAAATATTCAAGCTCGAAATAGTGAGGTATATTCTTTCTTTGATATTACTGTCTCTGAAGTCATATACTATTCCAAATTATAAAATCTATTGCAATCACACGGGGGGAACAATTAATTAGTGATGCATTTTTCTGCATTTATCTTCAATACTTAAAGTATGATTAGGCAACATTTTCTTAGAATAAAAGCTATAAAGGCATACATCAAATATTTGCAAAGTTTGTCGACTTTTTCACAGTCTTTTTTTTTCATAAACTGTTCTTTATTTTTTGTTTTCAATAAACTGACGATGTACCAAGGAGAACATCAAAATTGTTTTTTCAAGCTGAGCTGAGGAGATTTTACAAATGATTAGATGAAACATGCTTTATTTGTTTTTATTTTATTTTTAGCATTTTGGTTGGAATACAGCCTACAAAAGGTAAAGATTTAAATACTTTTCCGATATATTAACCATTTATTGCACATTGCAGGAACTTAGATGCAACTGTTCAAGTCCGGTTTGCGTTTTCGGAAAGAGTATATAAGAATTACTATGCTTCCACAATGCACGAAAAATCAAGAGAATAGAAAAAATTCAAGGTGTGGTTAAGCTGTACGACAAAACAGGAAATATGCTTGCTATAAGCAAATACGGTTTGAACTTTAACTCCATTAAATTGTTTAACTATATCTTCTGATGTCTGCATACAAGGGATAATGGTGAATAAATGTGAGTCATTATGAATTATGTGTCCTCTTTAGACTAGTCGATAAATATATTTCGTTCAGCTGTTTTGTTAAAATGGTTCTTTAACATTAGATTTTTTAGCCGCAAAGGAAAGAGTTTCAACCCAGATGTCGACATACCTTGGGCGTTTCCTGATTCAGACATTAGAGAAAGGATCTGTTCTCACACTACGTCCAGGAAGTATTGAAAATCCATAAAACTAAAGAGTCATTACACTGATAATCGAAGTAAGACATTATATAATTAATTAATCACATATTACGTTAGATATACTGAGAGGAAGGAATTTCTTAGAGTTGGGTACTGAAAGTTCATGTCTCAAAAATAAACAAGAAAATAACAACTCGTTTGTTGTTATTATTACTAAAATGTATAAGTTAAATAATTGTTATCGTAAAGATAATTTTCTTATTTGAAATTTATTTGAATTTTTTATTTGGAAATGTTATCAGAATTTGTTTTGGTACTTAAATATTGACCATGAAAGCTGGTTACCATCGAAACATGAAAGTTCGTGAAATTCCCACCAAAGTTTCGCCAATCATTCCTGATGAATTCTGAAGGAACAAATGCCTCCTTATTTAATAAACAATCAGGATCCGTTTTTTTGCGCTTCGTAAAAAACGTTTCCGTCTATTTCTACTATGTTAGGATCTCCGATTTTAACGAAATTCTCTTAAGGACGCTATTGGGTAGAAACTCTCCTCATGTAATTGCTCCAATCTAATGCTGTTCTGTCGGCCGTATTCAGCCGACCATATCGTGCTTATTAATACACCCTTTTTTTACTGTAGAATACCATAAATTTGAAAACAATTGCTGTTCTCTAGAAGACAGGTACCAAATTTCAGGCATTTTGTTTCAAAATGCAGGGGGGGGGAGGAAGTACAGCAAAGACAGTTAACTTACAGCCTTGTTTATTAAAACATATAGTGGCTTATCGAGAATCAGTCGGGTTACGTCAAATAAAAACTCAGATATTATGAGTGTGTTGTTACATCACGCTTATCCATAACTGGTACTTAATCGCTGTGCTTGGAAACAGCTTTACGGTCAACGGGATAATACGTAAGTAGTTTTTTTTTTATTTATTTAGCTCATATATTGCACTTCTGTATTTTAGTTAAATCGGTTTTGTAGATAGCGATAATTTACAAAACAAAAATTTAAGATTTTTTTTTCGAACTTAGAGGATTTAAAACTTTTCTTTCCGACTAACTTCAAATAAATTTGCAGACTTGTTAAAAATAAAGAATCCGTTTGCTTTCGAAACTTTTTCACTCTTTGTGACATTATTATTTCTGAGTATTCTTAAAACCACAGTAGCATGCGTCTCTGAGTATGGCTGAATTGCTCTTATATACTTCTGATTTCACACAATTAGCTAAGATGTTTTCTTACAAACTGATGTCAGATTTGTGTCAAATTTAGCGAAAATTTAGCGAAATTATGTTATCCTTTGAATAAGCTTAATTTTTTTCACGACACTTAAATTTTGAAATTTCTTCAGTGGAACAAATTTAGAAAGCCCTTAGTCCTATTTATAAGTAGCAACAGGAAAATACCTAAGATTTTAATGCTTTCCGATAAGTAAATGTAATGTAAAATAAAAGCTGAAAACTGGAAAGCACTTTAAAAATGCTAATAAAAGCTAATCATCTAAGCTGCAATCAGTCTAAATCGGTATGAATCCATAAGTATGACTCGGTATGAAAGCCACGCATGATAAGACATCTGTTTAATGTTCATCCCTTAAAAAGTGGCTGTTCCAAAGAAATTTTCTCTTATGCTCATACGTTTATTAATTACGTAATAATTTGTGGCGTTCCTACTTGAGAAAATTCAATTTAAATGCAATGATGTTACACACACTAGCCAATGAATTAGAAACCTCTGAGATTTTCATTTGGAATGCGTTCTAGGGATGAAGTATGCAATTTCTTTTTTATGACATAACGTGGTTTATGACACGTGGTTAGAATGCGAGTATAAGTAAGGTGTAAGAGTGCTTTTCACGATGAATGAAGTAAAATGGGAAAAACGACAGATCTTTCACCATTTGAAAAAGGGCTCTTTGTTGGCGCACGTTCAGCAGGAGCCTCGATTTCGAAGACAGCAAATTTCACTGGGTTCTCAAAAACAGCCATATTAAAGGTTTTCAAAAGTTGGAATCAGAACTCACAATCCTTCTCCAAAAGACGTAACTGCGGTTCGAGCACAGTTTTCCAAGAGAATGTTCGGCGTTGTCTCCGACGAATTGTACTGCAGAACAGGGACTCTAGTGTTCTTCACCTGACACAGATCGTCAAACAAGGCTCTTCCCAACAGATTTCAGCTCGAACCATGCGCAGAGAATTGCAGAGGATAGGAATGCATAGTCGGGCGCCTGTGAGAAAACCACTTATTTCTGCCCGACATGTAAGAATTCGTTTGCAGTGGTGTCGGGAACACTGGACATCAGAGGATTCGAAACTGATAATGTGGTCGGACGAATCACGCTACACCTTATTTTGCATTGATCGAAGACATCGAATTTGGCTAGAGCCCCATGAAGCTATGAATCCATCTTGCCTTACTCGCACTGTGCAAGGGTCTGGTGGGAGTATCATGACATGGGGCATGTTCTGCTGGCATGGAAGTTGTGCCCTGGTGTTCCTCGAGAGTAAACAAACAGCCATGAGATACCTGGATATACTGGCAGATCAAGTGCACCCTGCAATGTTGCATTTTTTACCCTGATGACGACGGATACTTCATGGACAATAATGCAACAATACATCCTGCCAGAAGTGTTCAGACTGGTTCGCTGAACATCAGTCTGACTTCCAACACCTTCCCTGGCAACCGCATAGCCCGGTTCTTTACCCCATAGAAAATGTGCGGGATATGGTTTAAAGACGCCTCTGACAGCACTCTCCTTCTCCATCTAATTTACAAGATCTAAAAAGTTGCATAGCCAATGCATGGTATTCTCTGGACGTAAATGCACTCCAGAAGCATGTAGACTCGATGCCCAAACGAGTTATCCGTGCAAAAGGTGGCCCAATAAAATATTGATCTTGGGTTTCTAATTCATTGTCCATTGTGTGTAGAAATATGTTTGTAGTTCTTTTGCATAAGGCGATTTAATGTTACTGTAGGCATTTTCAAATGAATTATAATGTAATATAATCAAACAACGTTACCGAGCATTTGATAAATGAAACTTTGTTTTAGGTAAGTGTAAATTTCAAATTTAATAATCACCAGTGGATTTCTAAAACCAGAAGGAGCTTTGTAGAAAATAGAAATTTTCATGTTAATATTTACTATTTTGAGTTTCAAAAGCTCTTTAGATATGAGAGAGAATAAACTGAATTGTAGAGGAATTTCAGACAAAGCAGTATAAATCTATATCTGCATTTGTAAAATTGAACTAACCCTTTAAATAAAATTAAACCTTGATCATTTTCTGTTTCTTAAAGTTGGTGTTTTTGTAGTATCTCTTTCAAGCATAAATATTTTTCTTTCCTGTTACATTAATCTTATTTATATTCCTTTAATTAGTCTCTTTTTTTTTCTTCATACCCTGCTTCTATTAATCATATTTCTGAATTATGACATCCAACGGAATATATTTAAAAAGAAGAATAATTCGATTTTAAAAACCATACAAAATATACATCATTTGAAGTTGTTTACCATATGTAGCAACAAGTATCACCTTACTTATCTTTATTTTTAACAAGACTCTTTAAACGTGATGAGACACACGTTTAAATAAAAGCAGTTTTGTGAGTTCACTGATATGAAAAATAATGGATTAATCACATAAAAATTCATCTCACAGTTCTTTGAGGTAATGCATATTTAAATATATATAACAAGTATAAATCATACAACATTTCATGAGTCACAAGAAATAATTAATCTTTTCTTAATGTTAATTTATCTTTTCATTACGCTAAGCGGCATTTAACAACTAAGCTTCCTCTTTCTCACTAGAAATTAAAGCTTTCTTCACAGATTTTTGACATTATAAGAGCACTGTTAAATTTTAAGGGTTTTCAGATTTAGCCATTTTGAGTTTTATTTCAATCCTAACATTTTATTCCGGCTTCAGCACAGACGTAACTCCTTATACTGACTCATATTTGAATATAAATGCAAAATAACGTAATAATTGACTCTACATTTGTTTCCGTTCTTGATTAAGCGACATTTTGATTTTTAAACCTCTTGTTTTATTTAATCCCAATCCCAAAGAATAGCATTTTCAAACATATGCTTTCTTTTTTAATTTAAAAAGCAACCGGAGAAAATATAAAGCCAATGAAAATATAAAGCGCAACTTTTACATTTTTTTTAAAGTTCAGAATTTTTGTTTTAGTTGAAGCAGCGTCAGACCTGTGCTTAGGTGTATATTAGGCATCGCCGGGCCTTGCTAATTGTTAAACTTCGGTCCCAGTTTTGAGAAAGAACACGGCTGTCTGAGGATCTCACACCCTTCTTTCTTTAGCACCAACCTCTTGAGAGGATTTCAGCTCGTTGTGTATTTTGAGTGCCCTCTTGCCGCACACACACTATACGCTTACAAATATCCTTGCCTTCTCCGGACTTCGAACCCCGGCCATCGGTAAGCCAGCCAGCGTCATTTAACTCTATACCGGCTTGTTTTAGTACATGAAGCCTTTAGGTTTATGAACTATCTAAAATCTTCATCTGTTGTACTAGCGGTTGAGCAATAAGACGCCTGAACATTGGTAGTTCGATCAGGTTCTAAGTACCGACCAACGTACTTGACGTAATAGAATTTCCGTGGTTTTTCCCATATGGAATCTGAATATAAGCCAGTTACTTTTAGAAATTCCCTCACAGTGGTTCCGTTCCCTTATATGACCTTAGCGTGGTTTCCCCAAATTAAAATAATCTAATTTGGTTCATCCGAGAGCAAACACCTGGTTTTTTACTCTAATAAAAGCTGGAAATAGCAGTGTTTCCGCATTATTAGAAATAATTTCTATTAAAGGAACAGATATATCCATATCTTTGATTCAAACTTATAATACTTAAATACGTAGAGCCACGGAACGCCAGAAAATTACCTCGGATCACCAAGTATTGCTCCTGTATATTAGCCATCTAAAAAAATGAAACCATCATGGATCCCGTAAAAGGTATAATGAGATATTTTTTATATCAGAATATTCATCATACGGTTCTGGTTAATTCCAAAACTTCATGTATGTCCATATCTATGGCAAACTTAATTAGAATTATCGTCCCGACACTTTATAAAACACGTAATACATACACATTAAAAGGAAAGTTATTTACACGTAAATTACATACTTAATACTAATAAAATATTTAAACAATGCATGAATAGCTAAACTGCAAAATGCTAGCAGTTCCAGCAGTTCTCAACCAAGAAACTCTTTCCCTTTCCCTTGGTAGATAACCATAAGGGAAATACTTTGTAGTAATTCATGAGCCGAACGGAAACCTGCAAAACCTAGACATGATGTGCATGAATTAAAAACGTATAGATCCTGCATATCAATGTTTGCGTACATTATTCTGCTGGCTTCAAGAATATTGTGATGAATTAAAATGAAACAGAATATTTTCATAAAGTCGCCAGCGGCCCGAAAGACAGAAACGCTACACAATGATGGTTCTACCTGGGTTTAAACCCCGACGAATGGGCTATCTGCACTGGAGTGTTTTCGTAGTTTTCCCACTGTAACAAGCCACTTTCCGTTAAAAAGACCTCCATGAAGTTATCCCTTCCCTCACACAGATAGCCCTTGAGGTCTCTGCCAAAGTACGAGACATGGATTTTGTACAAAAAGAAAAAATAAAAGGCTAAGAGGATCTTATTTACGATTTTTGTGAATAGAATTTTGCTTTTCGTAACAGTAAGTACTATTGAAATCTTTTACACTTTAATATGCAAAAAATACTTTCCTATTACCTCTTTTCGCTTATATAAGCTTCTTTATCTACTTCTTGCTTTTTCTTATTAGATGTTTCTTAAATGGGAAAGAGAGATCGGAAAACTTACAATGATACCATTTTATAACAGAAAATGTAGTGTCATACTGTCTAAATTTCTTTTTGTACCTCAACGGAAAAAAATCAATTTTTGTTCTGTAATGTATTTCTCCCGCCTTCTTAGCATGCCTTCGTGGTGTAGTGGTCAGCACTTTCGACGCGTATTCGAGAGGTCCGTGATTCGAGTCCCGACGAGGTCATTGTTTATTTTCCATCTCTCCTGTTTCGAAATAACCTAATGCCTCTACAGTGGCGCCCAAACTAAAAAAAAGGGTGGTGAATGATGCTTCTCCACCACCAGGATTTCGCGATTAGGCCCTGTTATCCCCAGTCGCCTTTTAAAAGGGGGAGTGTATAACGTATTTCTCCCGCCTTCTTAGCATGCCCTCGTGGTGTAGTGGTCTTCACGCTCGACGCGTATTCGAGAGGTTCGTGGTTCGTGGTTCGAGTCCCGGTGAGGGCACTGCTCATTTTTCATCTCTCCATCTTCGAAATAACCTAATGACTCTACAGTTTTATGCGCAGTGTGATACGTATTTATCGAAGTAAACTATGTTGTGCTTTTCTCTGCCGTAGTAATGATCCTCGTGCCCATGAAAATACGCCTGGTCATGCGAGTAGTCAGAAGAAGCTTGCACCTAAAATTATAAGGTATTTCCTCCCTCCTTCCTGTATGCCTTCGTGATGCAACGGTAGTACAATCGGCGCGTTTCGAGAGATCCAGGTTGCGAGTCCCGGCGAGGACATTATTCATTTTTCCCGTCTCCAGCATCAAAAAACCCTAATTACTCAACAGTGACTAAAAACTAAAAAAAGGAAACGGATGATGATTCTTCACTGCTAAGATTAGTCAACTGGGACCCCTAAACCCCACTCGCAATTTAAAGAGGCGTAGTGTATAAACTATTTTCTCCATCTTTTCTGCCTGTAACGGTAGCACACTCGCCGCATATTCGAGAGGTCCAGGTTTGAGTCCTGGGGAGGGCATTGCTCATTTTCACGTCTCCAGCATAAAAAAACCCTAATTACTCTACAAAATGATGTGATTATAATCTAGCAATATTCGACCATCAACGAAAGTACGTCTTGAAATTGTTTAATGCGCAATATTACGGAACAAAAATGCTGGATTATCAAGGGCAGTTTTATAACAGCAGTCCAATAAACCAGCGTTTCGTGTGGTCTCCATTTTGTTACGTAGACTGCTATTTGTGAGCATCATCTAATATTGATAATTATATTACAGGATCAGTGAACATTGGATAAGAGTTTAGAAGCCCAACTAATTTCGTAGCTAATTTTAATAAGTATTTAATATCTTGCAGCTGCTGATAATGAGCTTGTAGATAATCTTAGGATTTTCATGGTAGGAAGCAAGAGAAGTCAACTGTGCCTTCGCCGAGATTCGAGCTATGGAATTTCGAGTTGCTGGCTGTTAACACTTAAATATTTTGGTGATCTTTAGTAACATAAACTAAGTCCAAACTCCCGAAATACTTGGAGTGAATTATCGCTTCGCCTGAAAAGAATGCTTTGAGAAGGTTTCTAAACAAACCTTTTTTTATTAAATCAGAACTAGAACATAAATGCAAGTTTTGTAGTTGCCAAATCAGCCAACCACTTGTGGGGATGTAACTTAAAGTAACAGTCAATATCAAGATTTAAAACTAAGTCTAGAAGTCAAAGGCGATAGATTTAACGCGAAATTGACTCAAACTTCTCACTGGCGTAACAATTTAAATGTCGGCAATTATAATGAAAAGCCGAAGAATTAAATATTATCATAGCTGACTAATCCTAGTAATGTGGCCTCGAGAGGCAGAAACATGCCCTGTCTTACAATCCATAACGTCACCTTAAGTATGCTTAAAACTGATTTGCGTTCTGGTTGAAAAATGGAAAAAGAAATGATAGTAAAGATTTAATCATAAAGTAACTTTTTTATATAAAATAATAATATTAATCTTATACACTTACACAACAACAGCATGAGCGGAGGGGAGTAACTGAGATAATTCCTCACATTCTCTCTCAGGTTTTTGTAGAGAGGATTACATTTTTCGGACCAGGATACAGAAAACACAATGGTATCCTTGCCTGGATTCCTGCTACGAATCTTCTCCTACTGTCTAGAAATATCAACCACTTCCATTACAACAGCGAGTACTGGGGAATGTGATAATTTTTTATATTCTTCTTGTTTAAAAAGCCACTAATACTATGCACAGGGTCCTGCCGAACCAGATCCAGATGACGACGAATTACCGTTCATTACCTTTAATTTTGGCGACACTGTAAAAACTTATTAGGGTTTAGGAACCGGGAAATAAGAGACACCAGCTGTGGACATTCCGGGATTCGAATCACTGGTATTCCAGTTGGCAGACGGATGCTTAAGCGAAACCCCTTAAACTACGAGTACGCATGAGAAATTGTGATAATTTCTAACAAATTCACCGAGGTTCGGATGGTTTGCGAAGCGCATTTGTCAATCCTGATTTCTCCTTTAATAATAACCATAGACCATTAATTTTCTCCAACGTCCAGCCTTGAAGCTTTGCCTTGAAGGCTGTAGCGAAATGGGAGAATTAAAGCATCATAAAGTCATTGAAGAAGGGAGCTAAATAAGTTCAACTTATTATCCTGAGCAATAGGAGCACTTCAGGGTCATATTAATACCTGATCTGAAATAAATATTAATTTGCAATTTTGTAATTTTAGGGTGTTGCTTAAATGAATAGTGGTGTTTCGTGTAATAAATACTTCTCTTCGTTTAAAATCAGTAATACTACAGATGAATGATTCAGTTTTTTTACACGTCAGGATACAAATATCATACGAGTTTGTGTTTTTCGATAAGTTTTATAAGAAGCCACGTCACTGACTATGCTATTCTATATTGCTTGTTAGCTTCAGAGCTGTCACCCAACCCGAAAACTCACCAACTTAAATAATATGCGTAAAGCCTCAAGTAAGAAATATAGGAAATGTTTTAACTGTATATTCCTTTTTATGTTATGATATTTGTATACTATTGATGTTACAATATTTGTACTTATAATGTACATAATGGCATTTATAAAATTATATTTTTTTTGTAATGAGTCGTACCAGTAACCCAGTGGTTAAGGACACTGAATGTTAGAAGTTCAACCTAGGTTCGATTCCAGGCAAATAGGCTCGTTGCATGGTTGGTTTTTGTGGTCTCGCTCATGTGTAATTTGAACATAAGCCAATTTCTTTCAGAAAATCCTCCACGAAGGCATATTTCCCCCAAAAAAGAAAGCTCTTGCTTTCTTTGCCGCATTCAAGTAATAACCCAACTTTCTTTATAATGAATTTTTCAGGTATTTCCCTTATTATCATAAGAGAAACAGAAGATTTTGCTTTTATATTCATGCCAGTAACACATTTACATATCTATGCAAACGAGCATATTTTTGCTTCATCGAAGAGTTGGAAATATCATCCCTTAAAAACTTCCCAATTTATCCATTTGTTGAACATAGGTCAAGGAATCATTACATATTAGTATAGTGTACAGCTTCCTCTTGAGGCAATGTATGAGACTATTCCATCTTGCATTAACTCATAATGCTAGCCTGCAGAGTTTGTGTGTAGATATTCTGTAATTACACATTGAATCATATGCATTGCCAGATGGTTGTAACTGCTACCTATTATATCTCATACGTGTCCAATCAGGGACACATCTTGAGATAATGGGGCTGTAATACTACACAGGTATTCACCGGAGACACCTGTATGCAGATGGGCCTTATTTTGTTGAAAAAAAGGCCCCGAAATTTGGGACAGCATTGGTTATACAAAAAATATCGCAAGCTGTTATTATGCCGCAAAGGATCACTTAAGATAGTGTAAAATCAAAGACAATGACTCCAAGTAGTAACTTCAGCTGTCATAGAATAACAGACAGATACAAATGGTGCAGACAGATGTAGATGGAATAAAATCCTGAAGAATTCCAAACAGCAATTCTTCTGACATACGAGATAAGGGAAATTAATTTATCTCCGAACATGACACGGCTTCAATCCGATACATTCAAAACTTCGCAGTTACTATACCAGAGTAACCAAGAGTTCTTGACATAGATCGCAAAGGACGCAACATTGGAATCCGGACTCTGCCAATAATCTTGAAACTGTGCTTGGTGATGCCACACGGTCAGGAGACGTGGAAGAAAAGTTCCAGAATGCAGCAAAGCCTTTGGAAAAGTTACAGAAGCATTTCAATTTTCAACACGTTTTAATCCTAGGCCTTGTCGCTACCCTTATAATAGTTATGTACTTCTTAGGGAACCGCTAATAACCTTATCTGAATGTATCAACTTTGCGATTCTTCAATGAGATTAGGCCTCTTTCTTAATGGCTGTGAAGAGTCCGCTGCCGAATTCGTTTAGTTTTCATCGGGTGAGTCTTCGGGGCATTCTCATTAGCTAGTGGCAGCAACGTTATAGAGAAAGCAATTCGACTGAGCAATGTAACACTCATGTGTGCATTTTCTTTTTTAGAATGGATTTGAAGAAGCGAGTTTCTAGCGCGCTTTTCTTTTTAATATTAGGTTAATATCCGGCCGTGAGGTATTTACATATTTAGTTTCGTGGCTGTCGAATGATTCTAAGTACGTGGATTCTACTTCTCCAAAACAAAATGTATTCGACAAAAAAGATCCGATGGAACACACAATAAAATTTAATCATGCTATGCAATTCATTCGGAAAAAATGTGGTAGTTCCAATCCAGGTACAGATGAAATTGGTTTCAAGTTTTACTATTTATATGAAGAATTTAGTTTTAGAAATCAGTCTTTCTCTCTAGTTTAGATCCTGGGAAGGCATGCACCTGCAAAATGGCTCGAAGGGCATACGGTTTTCATCAACTAACATCACTTGTGCAGAAAAATGAATGTCAGTAAGTAAACACCCAGTTGTAACAAACTGAACCAGCTGATCAAACTCTCTTACTTTTAATTTTCTGTAAAAGAGAAATACTGACAGGTTTCTGCTTTTAGTAAACTGAATTAAAACATGCATTTTAAAACCATATAAACAAACCAAAACTTTTTTTAACTAATTTTTATGGAAAATGTAGGCTTTTCGAGCAATTTTCAGAAATTACATATATGTATAAAAATATGGATTAAAACACAATATGAATAACAAATATTTGTAATGAAAATGTTTTGATAATATAGCAAATGCTGTTACTGTAAAATCCGCGTTCAACATATTAAGACACATGTTAACGTATGAGACACTGATTTTTATAGGATTATCAGTTGTAATAAGTATAATGGGTATTACACGAATATCTTTTATTTAATGCGTCAGCTAACTGAGAGTCTTTCTTTAATTAATAAATTACGTCATACCATTAAAACAGGTAAATTAACTGTGTACCATAAGGGAGATTTTTTTCCCTCCTACAAATTATTGGTGTTTAACTTCTAATTAGAAATTAACATAATCAATAATAATTTTCTTTGATTTCAGAAATTTTTGTGAAATCTGAAGAAACTGACCTTGAACAACATAAGAAAATTAAAAGCATTCTTTTCATCTCTGATTTAGAAATTTCCAAAAAACTCACAAAATAATTAGCAAAAATGTTTCCCCATTTGATTTCCTACCATTTTGACTAAATTTTTACCATTTCTATTAAATAGTAAAATAGTAAATGACTACCATTTTTATTAAATAGTAACAGACTGTTACTATTTAATAAATGCACCCCAGAACGTTAAGATGAAAATACTCATCAGTGCTTGCAATTTTGAACACTGACCCACGGAAAAGTGCTTGCGACGTGAACACTGACCCAGGGAAAAACCCTAAGCATAAAATTATGTTTCATGGTGATGATGTGGATTTGATATAAATTATGGAGCTTACACGAGTTAGAAAAGAAAAATTATAAGTAGACTCAATTTAATGCTTAATAGTAATTTCATTAAATTTTCAATGAAATTACATGAAAATGCAATGTTAATTCGAAATTAAATTCCGGACATTTGACCATTAATATCATATTCCAAAAAACCTACGAAACACTGTTTACGAATTCAAGCAACCATCGTAACTGGTTTCTGAATTCGTAAGTGGTTACTAAATTTTCTATGACAGAACATGTAACACAATTATTTTCGTAAATCCATTAAACAATTTGATGCACCACAGCTCCAGGGTAAAGCTTCAGGGTAATGAAAGAACATTAGGAAACGAAAACAAAGGCAAAATATTGTTGCGTTCGTATGGGCTTGTAAGGGATTTAATGAACACAGAACCGATGATTGATTGATAAAACTTATTTTTCCAAAACAAACACTTTACAGTTTTGAAACGTTTCACAAAAGTACTCGTACAGCTGTTCTCAGTATCACAGAACACAATCGGTAGTTAAACTTCAAACTACTAAGAACATTAATTACAACGCAATGCAAAACGCATCTAAAAGGCGAAGCTCGCAAGGAGATCTCTCAATACTCCGAGATCAACTCTGAACTAAACAACTGAGAACAGACTGTGGATCATTGATCATGGCGGTGCACAAGCATGTAGCCATTGCGGGGTTTAATCTGTCTTTAGATTTGTTCTTAGGCAAGTGGCGGAGTTAGAGAATAAGATCTAAGATGCGCTACTGTTAAACAGCGATATTAAGAATGAATGCTCTCTCCGATCCTATATATTATATTTTTCCCCGTCCGCTGAAACATCTTCAGTACTTTCGATTTCAAGATATTTCTGGAAGGCATATACAGTTGCAGTCATATATAGGGCCGGATACAGTCACAGTTACATATAGGAATCAGACCAATCTCAGTTACACAGGAATCTGACTAAAACGTCGCCAAATGGTTGCCAAGTTCGACAACTTCTGGGGATTTCTGACTGCATTTCGCGACAAAAAGTAGGCGCCAAAACCATCGCCACCTTGGCGATACCTCGATTAAATTGGCGAGATAGCCATTTACCTCAACGTTAAGTAGAGTTGCCCCTATAATTTTGTTTTTCCGGCTTAGCTTTGCTTTCTCGAAGCATTTCATGCTGCATTTTACAAGAAATACTGTGATTTTGCATATAATTTCACTAAAATTATTTACATTTATACAAAATTTGTAGCAACAGAAAACTAAATGTCTAAACAGATACTGGAGGTTGGAGATAATCAAGTTAGCCATTTCTTAGGATAACTAACCAAACTTTCCCAATTTTCCAGATACTATGGTTCCCTGCTATTTAATTCGCGATGTTTCTGCTTTCTTTCCTTGTGAAAGAAATAAAGTATGAATTCATCTTCATTGTAAAGAAGCTTAGGACAAAAATATATTTTAAAATTAAATAAAGATCTGACAGTTCTGACCTTTGAGATGAAAATTCTTAACAAGCAACAGTTTTAAAGAGTTCATCCATTCGAAAACAAACCCACAATTAATATTCGTGAATGCATAGACGCCCACACGGGAAGGGGGCAATGGGATCCTCTCCTTCCTCGAGTAAAAATGTATTTTTATATTGACTAGTGTATAGCATGCGTGTTTCTGTGTTTTTTATCTAGTTTTTACTCTTTTGGAAAATTTTTATGGACGATGCGTGAATATCAATCATTTTCTTTTAAAACGTCCTCCAGGAAAGAATCCCTTTCTTGGCAAATAATCCTTTCTCGCTTTGCTTTAATTCAGTATCAACCAATCACAATAAAGAATCAATTTATGCTGTCTCTTTATAAGGTATTTCTTCCGCTTTCCTAGCATGCCTTCGTGGTGTAGTGGTTCTGCCCGCTGGGCCGGTATTCCAGAGATCCGTGGTTCGATTTCCGGAGAAGGCAGTGCTTATTTTTCATCTCTCCTGCTTCCAAAAAATACCTAATGTCTCTATATCTTTGAATGATTTGAGTACAATGAATCTGTTTTTTTTATTAAGGAAAACAAAAGTTTTGAAATGCAAGAAAAATAGAACTTTTGTCCTCTGCTGCCTTTTTTTTTATCTCGGGTTACAAAATAAACGGAGGTAATTTATAACAGTTCGTAAAATCATTCTATAAACTATAATGAGCTCGTATTACATCGTTTATATTTAGCAGAGTAAAGGACGAGCAAGAATAAAATGCCATTTTAAACCTTCACTAAAATAAGCCGAGAAGTCATCGTATTATACAAAGATAGTCTTAGATTACTTTCTTCTTAGACTGACAACATGGAATCTTCAAGGAAGTGCAGATTGATGCGCTTTAATGGGATGCGTCCATCCTTAATACAGTACACAGTTGAAAAAAACAGTTGTTGAGAAGGCTTTCTCAACAATTTTATAGTGCCGATGCCATGTCCGTTATTGTTCGTACAGAAGGGACAGAGGTGGGGGAGTAAGAGTCAGAATTTAAGTGCATCATTTGGACTTCTTCAAAAGAGGTCCTACCTCCCAAGCTGAACAAAACAGCTAAATTAGACACTGCCAGAAAATTCTGAGACCTCTTTTCCCGAGGTTGAAATCTGAAGGTCACAAGGCTTAAATTTTTTTTTGGTCTACTTATTTTTTTTTTTTATTATTATTTATTTTTTGGCAACGTCTATTGATAGTGAGCAGTCTCTCCAGGTAATCAAGATCTCTCCTTTCCAGCCCATTTAACATTCATCC
Source organism: Stegodyphus dumicola (assembly GCF_044657685.1). NCBI lineage: Eukaryota > Metazoa > Arthropoda > Arachnida > Araneae > Eresidae > Stegodyphus > Stegodyphus dumicola. Next base: position 149,358,745 of record NC_140781.1, on the reverse strand, counting down.
AAACGTTCAAATCGCTGAAATTTTTACTTTCTGAAAAAGTGAGAATCTGTTGGGGTGTAGTCTTTAAGAATTCCTTTGAAGTCATCTCAAAGACCTTGAGTGGGCGTTGGTTTTTATTTAGTTTTTGGGGAGTGATATATGGGAGTGGCTAGACCGTTGGTTTTTTGAAGTTTCGCAATTTACCAGAATAAAAACTATGTCTTGCGCCCAAACAAGTCGTCTGATATACACAAACACAGATGCATAGATTATATGTATATATAATCATGTATTGGTATTCAAGGGAACAAATGTATATAAAGAATGCGTATGTTGATGTAAAACTACTTATTTATATGGAGACACTAGTGACGAAATTGAATTTCATATCTGAACAAATCTATTTATACACCTAAACAGCTTCTAAAAACTGTGTGTAAGAATGTATCACATCCTCCCCCGTACGTGCTGTCGCGAAGTGAGTGATTATTGCATCTGTCTAACAAAATCCTTGTTTCGAATGCCGCAGACGGTACGATTGATTTTTTGTGTTTCTCTCTTCGGAACACTTACAGTCTGCACAGATGTACTTCGCTGGATTAACTTTTCATTTTCTTTTAATCAGTAAAACGATTTTAAAAAAATGTAACTAAGTTAATAATTAAATTTTACTTCGTATAGAAAGAATAAACGATCTGGATAACAGGATATCAGGAATCCGGATAATTAGAGTTCTTTTACGTCTAAGGATACTCATGACTATTTCTAGTGCGGCAGAATATCTGAATAATCTGTATCATTAACTTAAGGTACTTAACAATACTGGAAACTTAATGTCCGAAATCAATTAGTTGCAAAAATTGGTAAGTATGAAAAGATAGTTAATAGAGGCACTCTAAGCAAAAGGGCCATGCGTAGGTGATCAGCTCAAAAGGATTTTTTAAACACGTGAATCTGCAGCTTTACATCCATAACTTTGATATAATACACTGTCAAGATATGAATAAGAAAATATTATGTCTATGAAAGCATTGTTTGTTTGCCTCGTTGGGTCCCAGTTGTCTGCTTCTATTCACCAACGTTTTATTATGATGTTCCATTATAAATGGTATTTCCTGGAAGATCAGGCATCATGTACCGTTCAGTTGCAGCTGTTGATTTTAACCTGTCAAAAACGTGCTTATTGGTAGAAAGTGCTCACGTTTATCAACTGACACACGTGTTTCTATGTCTTTCTTACTTAGATGACGCATTCTTTGCTGAAATATTTCCAAGTGAAATCAAAGTAAAGCAATTACATCAGAAATGTTTTTTGAGTAAAATGTTGTATTGCATGACAGGATGAAGATAAGAAAGATATATTTATTATAATGACATGAAAGTAGAAATTATTGTTATTTTTCAGAACAAACGGAGGAACCAATAAATAATTTTAAATTGTAGCAACGTATTCAAAAAAACATTTGAGTCCAAACATAAATACCGTTACATAAATCTTTATACAATAAACAAACTTAAACTGACGCACTGTTATTTTGTTTCCAAATTTTACTAGAAAATGTTTTTTTGAATAAACAGCCTATGTAGCATTATAATACAAGCCTGTCAAGATATGATAATTTGCAGCGTGAAATTTTAATTCACGTTAGTAACTCCTCATTTTTGATTGATAAATGTGCAGTCATTGAAAAAAACTGATTGCTATATGCGGTACGAATTTTTTTATAAAACACAAGTGGAAATTATTTGTTGTAAGCAAAAATATTTCCTCCCATATCTCTGAATCCATTGAAATGCCGTGGAAGATTTTTATATCGTTTTTGGAAAAGTTAACATATGCATTACTTAAAAAAATATTTTCTCAATTTGCCGAATGAAATAGAGGCAGAGAAACGCATTTTATAATAAATTTGAACAATTTTATATACCTGTATACTTTCGGCACTTGAAACTGAGTTCATCTGTAAGACCTTTCTCAATTAATTCCACAGGAGATTATACAAGAAACTTCCTTCTTAAGATTTTTATAATTTTTTTGACATGAACTTCAATGAAAAATGAAATATTGAAAAATAAAAGGACTATTAGTGATACGTTGATTTTGTTTCAACGGAGTCTGCCGAAGTAGATTATCTACTTTGAAGCACGGAAATCAGGATGTATAAATTAGAAAGCGACCGTCTTTAAGATCTTCTGGGATCTGAAGTTTCGAATATGATAATTAACAAGAAAATAACGCGAGTTGTTGTGTTAAACTCGTGAGAACTGTCCTCATCAGGTGATATTCGAATTGGCATTATACGCAAGGCTGATCACAAAAATGTTATGCTTTCATTAATAAATAATCGATATCGGAGAGAAATTATTGGAGTTCAATGAATGTAGTCAGTTGGTGAACAACCACCACAGCACTCGAAGATCAGTTCAGTAAAGACTTTATGAGATAAATATAGGCTCGAGGGACCATTTATGTCTATTAACAGGAATTTTGAGAAAAATGAAACATATTACACATACAATAAAAAAGAAAGTGTTGTTATAAAATCATACAAACATTTTGTAATAAACTTTCAACGAGATGAGTATTATAATTATATATATATATATATATATATATATATTGAGACCGGATTGGTCTATTCGCACTAAATGGATTTAAGATCATACAACATTATATATATATATATACGAGGTACAAGAAAATAGCATATATAATTGCCAACTACCTCTTTACCAAAAATATGTCGATCCTTTCCACCAACATGTTATAACCGGAGATCTTAACATCATTGAAGTCTTAGAATTGCGAGCCCTTTTACAACTTGGAACCAAATTTCGTCCTACTTTCAGTATCAATAAGCACTTTTGCCTCAAACAATTCAATCAAGATCTTGATAAATTTATCATCTTAGTTAGTAATAAATCCAATTTACCTACTACTACTTTTCTTGAATGGAAAGCTGCACTGATTAAAGAATTTCAACATTTACTTTTCAAGACACCTTCTTTCAACTCTTTACACAATAAGAAGCAACTCTATAATCTAATTAAAAAACAACAAGATAATTTTATCATTACAAAAATTGACAAAGCTAGAAACAATTTTAGTGTTATTTGTAAAAAGTTTTACTTCGACCTTCTGCACAAAGAACTAAATAGTAATTGCATTTACTAAAAAATTACTGCCAGCACCAAAATTCTTATCAATAAATTTAACGCACTACATAAAAGACTTAAGATACATCCCCGGAACTATAATAACAGATTTGCAAATCTCTATGCGCTTCCAAAATTTTATAAGTCTCCTATTAAATTCAGGTTCATAGCCAATAGTACCAAAAGTTATCTTAAAGAAATAGATTATCTTTTTTGCAAAAAAAAAACTTCGTTTAATACGTGACTTGATTAATAACTATGATTTTAAGGATCTGCATTGCAACTGGATGATTTCAAGTAACGAGCTAGTGATTAAGACAATTAATTCACTTAAAATAGACCATATACAATGCTACGATTTCGAGAACCTTTTTACTAACTTACCACTTGAAGAAATTTATACCAGCTTACTTGCTCTACCAGATATAATTCCACAGATTTCGACAATAATTGATACCGAAAAATGGCAACTTTTTCTTTCGAGCGTGCTTTTCAATAATTTTATTCCCTTTAACAATAGCATCTTTAAACAAATTCAAGGGATCCCAATGGGAGGTAATTTTTCAAGTGCTGTGTGTGAATTATTCTTTTTCACAAAAGAATTGACCTTAGTCCGTTCACTAAATAAAGAAGAACATAAATTTTACCAACACATATATCGTTACATTGATGATATCATAGCCTTTAACAACCATAACAAAATAGAAGCTGCTAATATCTACCCAACTTGCTTAAAACTAAATAATACAAATACGGTGCAAAATAATGTAGTATACCTTGACCTAAATATTATTGATTACAATTTTATTAAAGTTTACGACAAGAGGAGAGAATTCACTTTTTCTACACTAAAGTTAATCAACTGGAATTCTAATATTTCCAAAAGAATCATCATTAACATAATTTTTTCACAGCTACTTAGAATAAAAAGAATATGTAATACTACAGAACACTTACAAGAAGAAATACTTTACTTCGTCACAATTTTGAAAAATAACCAAATTCCTCATAAAATAATTAAAAATACCTTAAAAGAAGCTGGCATTAGTCTTACCAATTTTTAGACAATTTGTTTTGGATAATGAAATTTTATGCTTAAAGCCCAATGGGACGGTATAAAGTGGATGGCTGATTCAGATAATCTAATGTAAAAATTGTATAAATGTAAAGATTATTCTCGTCACTACATTTTCTTTCCTCCAAAGATTTTGGCACTATACTTTAATACTATTGTTTTAATAGTTTTGAATTACTTAGATGGCCAAATTCTACTATTATTAACAAATCGGGCCTTTTCATTTTTCATAGTAGCTTGACCGCCCTCTAGCTTGAAGAATGACGACTTTTATTAACAAATGACTTTTTTCCAATTTACTCTTTCTTTTGTGGCCAAAAATAAGTAATTTTTAGCTGAATTAGCCATTTTCACTTATTTGAAGCAGTTTTGTTCTTCTAACAACTTGACTGACGCCATTTTGAGTTCTTTCCGTGTCTTTTCGCGTCTATCACACCCTCTCTAAAAAAGGGGGGAGGGGACAAGAGTTCCCGCCAAAACTACAATCTCAGCCCATTGGCCTATGCAGATTAGATTGTTTCACCCACCTACGTCACACGACGAGAAGGAAGGTTGGTAGGACACGGAGGGGATTTGCACCCTTTTCAAATCTTTTACGCGATGCAAAGGACGGCACCTCCCAGGTCAGTTTTTTCGTTTCTTTTGTTTTATGTGTTTTTTTGATCCTAATAAGACCCAACGGCGTTTGTTTTCTTGCAAGCTTAATTGCATATTAATTTGATTGCAGTACCATTATCTTTATAAAAGTTCTTTCTTCTTTAAGCTATGCAGGACCAGCCCGTACGTTATTGTATTTTTGACTAATAGCAGACCGCTATTTATTTTATTTTGATTTTAATTTTACATTGCTCGGAGTTGCTTTTACCTTTTTTAACACCTTAATGTGTTTTTCTGCGGACGCGTCGGGAAAAAGGAACTAAGAATTGAAGCTCCAAAAAAGATTTATTCGGGACCATTCATGTTTTTTATAAAAATTTTACTCATCAAACAAGAGCTTCAATGGTCTGTTTCGGCGAAACGCGTAATGGTATTTAGCCTAGTTCGACACTCAATCATTTTTCCCTTGAAAAGCCTGGTTGAGGGTACGAGTGGGTTAATTTACCATTCTCCGCTTTGTAATTATTGTATTTTGTATTTTTGCAATTTATGTTTTCATTATAATTTTTGCATTTTATGTTTTAATATTTTTTCCGTCAATCTATTTTTATGTGTATTAAATTTTCACTTATCACAACGGTCAGATTAGTTTTTTCGTGCATTCGCATGTCTTCCAACATTAATTTTAACAGCTTTTTTCGCATGTTAGCAATTTTTTCCAGTTTTTTCCAGATTAATATTTTTTTAAAAAATTTCTTCTTTGTTAATATTTTAGTAATACAGCGTTGAACTATTTCATGGAGCTACAGCTCCTGGTAACCTTTTAGCAAGATCGCTGCATTGTTTCTACCTACTATTATATATATATATATATATATAAGGGCGAGTCAAATGAAAGTGAGCCAACCCCTCCTCAGCAAGAATGGTTCGGTCCATCATCTGCGGCGCATGCGCGTAGCACAGAGACAGCCTTCATTTACGAAAGTGGCGCGAAAGTGTGAGGTTAAAGTTCTTTAAGGCGCTCTTACGCTGGGTTGAAGACGGTAGCGTGACATAATGGACGCTCCAAAAGAGGAACAGCGTGGTGTGGTCAGGTTTTTGACAGCTGAAGGTGTTTCCCAACATGAAATTAGTCGCCATATGACTGCTGTGTACGGTGAACATTGCAGCGCATTGGCCACTGTGAAGCGTTGGGGCAAACGGTTCAGAGAAGGACGTGAAAGTTGCAAAGACGATCCAAGACCGGGCCAAAGCCACCTTGCAATCACCCCCGACACAATTGCACAGGTTGATGAGCTGATTAGACAAGAACGGAGGATAAGCATCGATGAACTGGCAGAGCGTGTGAACATCAGTCACGGTTCGGTTCACACCATAATTCATGATCATCTCGGTTATCGGCTTTTGTGTGCTCAATGGATGCCCAAGATTTTGAACGACCGCCAGAAGACGGAGAGGTTCGGCGCTGCTTTGACTCATCTCATCCGGTATCACAATGAGAGTGACGACTTCTCGTCTGCAATTGTGACCGGAGACGAATCATGGTGCCACCACTACGAACCTGAAACACGCCGGCAAAGCTTACAGTGGAAACATTTGAATTCACCACCTCCGAAGAAAGCAAAGGCTGTCATTTCCTCGGGAAAGGTGCTATTGACTTTTTTTTCGATCGTCAGGGGCCATTACTGATTGAATTTGCTAAACGTGGAGAGACTATCAATAGTTCACGATATTGTGCAACGCTGGATCGGCTGCGTGTCGCAATCAAGAACAAACGACCTGGAAGATTGACGAATGGTGTGATCTTGCTACACGACAATGCTCGTCCCCACGTCGCTGATGTGGTTAAGACACAACTGGCAAAGTTCAAGTGGGACACGCTGCAATATCCTCCATACAGCCCAGATTTGTCGCCATGCGACATTCACATTTTCGGAAAACTGAAAAAAAACATCTCAAGGGTACCAGATTCGTGTCGGACGACGCCGTGAAGGAGTCGGTTACAGACTTTTTGAATCGACAGCCCAAGGAGTTTTATGAGACGGGGATCACGCGGCTCATTTGTCAATGGGATAAATGTCTCAATGTTCATGGAGACTACCTTTAAATAAAGTACTCTGTTTGTCATATATTCGCATTGGCTCACTTTCATTTGACTCGCCCTTGTATATATATATTTTAGGTAACGAAAATGCTTTTTTACCCGATTTCTTCTGTTAATCTTAGGAACACATATCTTCTTCGCTGTAATAATTAACTTTTACTGCAAAGAAGTTCCTTTTTCGCGATTTTATTTTTCAGATCCTGAATCAGTTTTGCTTTACCCTGTTCTTTAACACATTTTTTCCGATTTTTTTGCCAACCATACCAATCTCGTATCACAAAGACTACAAGTCCCCTTTCTTGAGTAACTGAATCCAATGCTGAACTTAGAATCAAAAATATGTCTGAATTCATCATACCACACTTGACTGTTCGGATGGTTCATACTGTGCGTGTCGTGTAATTTTGTGATGTTTAACTCTTCCGGCTATTTTCTCTCTCTTTTTTAAGGAATACTGAGATTTTCTTACTTTGATGGAGATTACAAACTCCATTACTTTGGTATCAGTTTTCACAGGAATTGCATGTTTTCGGTTTATATGTGGCATACCGATGCTTTTCCATCAATAGCGACTATTAGAAACCCCAGAAAAAATCTAAAACGTTATTTGGTACAGTCAGGGCCTAACTCACGTGTGATCACTCTTGAAACTTTAATAATATCTCGCATTCTCCCAGTTTACTTCCTCTTCTTGACATAGAACTCGGCGACTGACGAAGGCTGCCTTGAAATCTTCATTCCGTGTTCACGAGCACTACTGAAGAGCTGGTGAACGAAGCCAACAGGTCATCCTCACAAGAGATAAGAGCAAACATGAATAAGCCCGATGAAGGATGTTGGACACAAATGCTTCTTCACTACCCAGTACGCCAAATCTTTCCTCGGTTACAATTACAGATATGAATACTTTTTCTCCTGAAGAGATTCATAATGTAGAAGCTATTCCTATTGGCCTCTAAATGGCATTACTACATCAGTTTTCAGAAAAAATTCACGTAACAGGTTTTTCCAACCGGGTTTTCAAACGTGTAGAATTTTTGCGTTTGAAATTCGCTTTTTGGATAGAAAGCGCCCTGGATCCATTCATCGATACCTAATATGAGAAAGAGGGTCTTTGTATCAAGGACATCATGTCTATGAGATCCATTGACAAAATCAGGAAGAGGCTCATTCCGCCCGATGGTGATTTTTCTTACTGCGGAGACGGGTAGATGTGTTGCAAGTTAAAGGATGGACATAAATTTCACAGGGGACATAGAAACTAATGGGAATTTTATGGAAAATTAATAAAAAGCTTATAAACATGAGCATAATAACATACAGTAATTTAAGTTTTCTGTCTATAACAGTATTCCGATTAAATAAAAGAAAATAATTTTTTTAGTGTGTATTTTATGCATTCAAGCACCGCTGTCATGAGCTCCTGACTTCTTTTCTTTATGCATATAATGTTTATTTTATACGAAATTATATCTGTGTGAATATCAGCTACAATAAACGTTATCAAAATACAAGTACGAGGTATGAATAACGGGGGCAATGAATTTTACACATAGAAGATGTAATGACATAAGATTGATATAATAATGTAGACTACGATGTTTCCCATCTTTAGACAGTGCTAAAAAAATCTTGGCGACTTGTTACAAGACTCAGCTTTAGAAACTGTTTCTGACAAGCTGGTCTATCAAAGAATGTTGAAGATAATGAAAATGAGGATTTGCTTATCATGAAGTGGTACGAAAAAATGGCATTTTAATATTTTCAGAATATGACATGAGACTTTTTCAGACAGGTGATGAAGATTTTGCTGCATGCAAAGATCAGAGTAGGGAAGATAATGAGATAGATATTCAATTAAAAAATTGCTGGCATTGGAGATTCTGATTGTTTGCTGAATCTATTATTGTAAATCATACGAAGGCTATCTGCCTGAAGTGAGGAATGCCTGACTGGAGGTATTACTACGGAAAAATAGCTCACATTCAAGTTATACCTATTATGTAGTCAGCCCATTCGTCGGGATTCGAACTCAGATCCAGCTACCAGTGTTCAGCAATGGTATTATTTCTCCGATTCATGATCCTTCATCATCTGGTACTGATGAAGAAAGGCAACACGTAGAAGGAAACGTTTCCGCCAATGTGAATCCCAGAGCAGAAATTTGCATTATTAAGAAATTTTTTCTCCCTCAGATAAAACCAAGAATTTTAGAAGCGTCACAGTTTTGGGTTAAATTTAGCTAAATTGATTAAGATAAAGAAAAAATAGGACTACTTGCCTAAAGGAAGAGGTGCTTTTGCGGTGGGCTTCCTGAATGAAACTAGCTCGCTTTTACGTTTCCTACGGAAAAAAAATCATGAAAAAAAAAAAAAAAAAAAAAAAAAAAAAAAAAAAAAAAGCATGCAGCTAACCTGTTCGCTTAGATTCGAACCTATTTCGAATTACCAGTATTCAGCGCTCTACCGTTCGGTGAGGCTCTAAGTCTTAAGACAGATATATGAGAGCTTCTTGCAATATGCGTTATGCCAACAGAAAATTTCATATTACATTTGCATTTAAAGGGCGAGAAAAAATTCGAAATAACTTCAAAATATATATATTTTTATTCTTTTTTAGTCATTTTACATTTCTTTATTCATCAACTGATCATTCATGCGTATTTTAAAAGAAGAAGTATTTCTAGAGAATCTGAAAAATGGTGATGAAACTAAATTTATTGGTTTCCTGAACTGAAATTGAAAACGAGAGAAAAAAAAACGTTAATAAGTGAGTGTAATAATCGTAATTAATTTGTTTTAGGAACAGATATTCACAGTACGAATTTTTATTGAAATCAGAAGGAGTTAGGAAATTAATTCGAAATTTACTAGATTACTAAGAAATCAGAAATTTACTAGATTTATCAGTAAGTGGTTGCAATATTAATTAGCTAATTAGTAGTATTTTTTAAAATAATCATCAGTCAATTTTTGTCATTTTTTGGGAGCTCATCCATTTTCCTCAATGGATCCCAAAAACAGAAAAAAAAAAAAATTCTGCGTCTTGAAGATTAGTTACACCGTCGTTTGTCTGTAATGCATTTGAACTGAAGTGAATTATTTCAATAATGCACAGATGTAATCAAGTTTAATTTGAGACGGGGACAGAAATTTTAGTATCGGTATTCTATTACTTCATTTTACATTGGGAGCAACACACACAACTCTAAAGAAAATATTTTAATTTATTTATAGATAAAAGTTAATTTTCTGCATACGCATCGAGAGTAGTATAAATACAGCAAAGTGGAATTTATTTCTCAGTTAAAAGCAGAGAGAATTTATCTTTCTTTAACTTATATTAATAGTATCAGAATACAAGAATTCCTGTTGTATAGAATAATATACGAGTTGATGAATTCTTTTGTAATATACATTTCTAGAAAAGAAGGTCATAAATTCGAAGTGTTCCAAAATTTCATCTGGATCCAAATAAGTCTTCTGTGTTCTGAAAGAAAAAAATTTCTCGCTTGGATCATTATATATTTGCCGCTTTAGAGCAGCGGTTTTCAACCTTTTGACTAACGCGTGCCATCTAAACAAAAAATGAAAACCTTTAGTACCACCACAACAAAGTACTACTACCACCACCACTCTTGAACAAAGCTCAGATAGCATAAATTTACGAATGTTAGAGAAAAAAACTCAATCAGGATGTTGCGGTTTTAATTTTTGAATTTAATTGTTAAAAATACTTTCCTTCTTTGCGTACCACCTATTTTACTCTTGTGTACCACCGGTTGAGAACCCCTATTTTAGAGTATCAGTTAGGATAGGTTTACAGAGTGAATTTTTCTCAACAGTTCAAAGTTCCGACCGTGAGAACAGTAAGTTTTTCAGAATGCAAGCGGAAGAAGAAAAAAAAAATTAAAACTTAAAAAAAAAAAAAAAAAAAAAAAAAAAAAAAAAAAAAAAAAAAAAAAAAATGCATGGGAACATTTTGGCGATATTAGTAGATACTCGGTTTCACATTCTCACGAAAAGCCTTAATGATCATAGCTGATCGCATAAAATTTATGTGCAATATTAAGGGCTCCTGTTTTCTCCCATGTTCTTTAATCTTTCAACTAACTCCCCGCCCCAGAATACTAATATAAGTTGTAATATCTGAATCAAAAAATTCCTTTTAACACATTTCAGGGGTTCTAACTTTCCGTTCTTCCTTTCTTCTTTTTTGAGAGCTACTGCAAAAGAAAACCGAAAATTCACAGTGACTTCCTGCGTAATTTTTAATTTTCTTTTTTTCGCACGTAGGGGTGATAAACATTCATTTTAGGATTAAAACGTAGAGTCATTAGGTTTTTCGGATGCGAGGGATGTGAAAAACGAGGAATGCCCTAGTTGAAACTCGAACCACGAACCTCTCGAATACGCGTCGAGCGTGCTGACCACTACACCATGAAGGCATGCTAAGAAGGCGGGAGAAATACGTTATACACTCCCCCCTTTTAAAAGGCGACTGGGGATTAGGGACCCAATCGCAAATCCTAGTGGTGACGAATCATCGTCCTCCTCGTTTTAGCTCGGGCGCCGCTGTAATCGTTAGGTTTTTTTTATGCGGAAGACGTGAGAAATGAGCAATGCCCTCGCTGGGACTCGAACCTGGACCTCTCGAATACGTTACACCACGAAGGCATGCTGGAACGAAGGAGGAAATACCTTATAAAAGAATCAAAGACATCCCAAATGATGTTTATTCCTTTAAAATCTTGACGAATTTAGAGACAATAAAAAGCACGTATAACCTACGCTCGGCCTACACACCTACAGATTCTTAAAGTACCACAAGTTATGAACTCGTATTATACAAAACAAGCATCTTGTGCAGAAAACAAGAATAGGCTTACAAAAATTAGCAAAAATGTATTATTTTCCTTTTCCGCTTATTAGATATATGTTTATTAAAAGTATCAATAACTGATCAAAAATATCGATATTAGCCTCAAGTAATAACAGTTAATTTCTTTCCTTGTTTTCCTAATTTCCTAGCTATTAATAATGAGAAACATAATGCGATAAATCATAAAATAAGACAGTTTTCCTTCTAGCCTTACTTTCTGCAGTATATTGATATCTATGCTTTACTTTTACTCCCCCTTCCCCCTCCCCCCAAAAAATGTTAACTTCTTTCTTTAGGATGGGGGATGACAAATTTTTCATAAATTTCATTACATACAGTTGTAGAGTCATTAGGTTAATTGGAAGCAGAAAAGGTGAAAAATATGCAACCGCCTTCGCCGGGAATCGAACCACGGACCTTTGGAATAGCGGTCCATTGTGCAGAACCACTACACCACGAAGGCTCGCTAGGGAAGTGGAAGAAATACCTTATATACTCCCCTTTTTAAAGGGCGACTAGGGTTTTAGGGGACCTAGTCGCCAAATCCTGGGTGCGGAGAATCATCATCCACAACCCTTTTTTTTTTAGTTCGGGCGCCACTTGTCGAGTCATTAGGCTAATTGGAAGCAGAAAAGATGAAAAATATGCAACCGCCTTCGCCGGGAATCGAACCACGGACCTCTGGAATACCGGCCCAGCGTGCTACCGTTACTCCACGAAGGCACGCTAGGGAAGTGGGAGAAATACCTTATACAGTGAAGCATTTGTGAAGCTATTTTTCGAATTTGATGCTTTTTTCAACGAAAGGATTGCTACTTAAAAAACAGAGTTCAAGTCGCTGGTGAGTACAGTCGCTGGCGAGTCTACTTGTGTACTTTTCTATATAAAAGTATCAACTTTCATCCAACTCATTTTTGTAAAATTCACATTACTGTGCTCCTTTATGTAGAATTTTCCTCACATTTACATGAAACCTAGTACTTTGCCAGATTCTTTTAATTACCGATAATTCTTGAAAAGCTTTAAGATTTATATCATCAGGCTTTATGCTTCCTACTGGTTCGATTAAATTCCGGGATTGAATTTATTGACCAATTCCAGAACTCTGTCAATTTTTTTTTCCAATTTCGTAAGAATTATAGAATTCATTCTCAAAGGTGGTAGTAAAGTATTCACCCTCTAGATCGTCAGCATTATTTTTAAAGTCGTTTCAGCCTTGCGGTTCTTTTGCAAACGTTACAAAAACTTCCAGGTGAATGCGCTTCCGAATCAGTTTTACAAGTTACAAAATAAAAATTTCCGGCCCTTCTTTAAATATAGTGAAATTATGTATTATCGATAAATTTACGTAACATACAAATGACTCGAAATATCATAACTTTGAAGTGACAGTAAATCAATGCAGGCTTTTGAACATAGACACTACACATATTTGAATAGTACTACGGTATGATTATTCCCATAGCGTAATGCTATGGGAATAACCATAGCGTAACTTTTTTGTTTCAGGTTAGTATAATTGCCAGGATATATTAATGTCGCTTTAATTATTTTATTGATATTGAGAAAATGTTGTTATATTACATTAAATTTATTAAAAAACTCTGAAAGTTTTCAGATTTTATATTACGCCCAAAAGGCGTATTTTTAAAAGTTTTGTGTGTTACTTTTATTGATTAACTATCATGTTCTTCACACTTAAAACATATAAAAGTCATTTCAACAGCAAAATCACAAGTATTTAAAAACAGCACATCTTTAGAATTTCAGATACACAGTCTTGCGAGCGCGCTGGAGATAAGAATATTTTTTTCATAAAGGCCCCAAAACAGCCAAGCGATAGAGTCGCTGAACACTGGTACTTCGCTCCGAGGTTCGCCTTCTGGCAAACGGACTGGTTGCATGGGCGTTTTCGTGGTTTTTCTGATGTGTAACGTGTATGCCAGCTGGTTTTCCTTAAAAAGTTCTTCATGGAGGCATCCTTCCTTTGAGGCAGACAGCCCTGCTCTGCCGCAATTTAATAATCCAATTCAATCCATTTCATCAGTATTTAATCAGAGTCTTTGTTCTTTAGAGGTTAAGCCTTTTGAAGGCATGAGATGAAAAGAAAGACTGGTTTCATGAAGAGGGAAAACGTCTTTAGATGATACGCATATACGTTTTAGAGACATTAGGAATTTTTGGAAGCAAGAGACTTGAAAAATGAGCAATGGCCTCGAATCGAACCACGGACCTCTCGAATAATGCCGAGCGTGCAGACCACTACACTATTGGGGATTAGAGGACCCAGTCACCAAATCCTGTGATGAAGAATCATCATTCACCACCTTTTAGTTCGGGCGCACCTGTAGAGACATTAGGTTTTTTTTTTTAATTTTGTTTTGTTGTTGTTGTTTTTTGTTTTGTTTTGTTTTGAAAGCAAGGGAAATGGAAAATGAACAATGCCCTTGTCGGGAATCGAGCCACGGACCTCTCGAATACGCACCGAGCGTGCATCACGAAGGCACGCTAAGAAGGCCTTATAACGTCACTGGATAAATTCCTGAATCTTCAAATAATTCGACTGAGAAATCATGAAATATTCCGTTTATGATACGATATGATGTTCTATGACCTAATTTAAATTTATACAACCATATAGACGAAAACCAGTCGCTCTTCAGTTTTATCTGCGATGATATGGTTTTTATCTTTTTCCTTTAGTACTAACTCAATTGTTGCTGGGCCCACCAGTGGCCGAGCGGTAAAGTCGCTGAACACTAGCATCAAATGCGTTTCAGCTGAAGATAGCTTTTCATTTTCTAGACATTTTAACTATAAATAAAGTTTAAAGCAAAGTCCAAAGGATAAATATTTGAATTAAAAGATTTTTGTTAAATGAGAAAGAAATAAACCACTCCAGCAGCGCTTATCCTGTACCACCGAGTAACCCGATTCTCATATCGGATGCAAACAATCTAAATCATATTATTTAGACTTTTTAAGCCTAAAAATTTCTATATTAAAGAACATGTTTTTTATATAATCTACAACAGGAGGGAAAATTACTACTTAAAACATTCTTTCTAAGAGGATTAATGTAAAAATTTATATTTATATATATATTTTTTAAAGCTGGGACATGACCCAAACTGTCAACATCCTGTTTGCTTAAAACCGCTGTGAAAATAAACATCAAACGAACTTTCTCAGTTTTAGACAATTCAATTTAAATGCAGTTAAAGTACCAAAAGATAACACGGCGAAGGTAAAAATTTATTCTGACAAATATTTTTAAAAAAAGTAACAAAGAAAGAAATTAAAAAAAAAAACTTAAAAATTTGAATAATATAATCTATAATTAAAAAAATAGCTTTTGATATAGTATTAATAAATATTTATTACGCATTATTGAGGGGAAAAATTTCATATAATTAATTCTCCGTAAAAATTTATTTGAAATTTAAGGTTAAAAATAGCTGTGGCAATTCACTGTAAGGGGCCCACCAGCGGTCGAGCGGTAAAGTCGCTGAACACTGGTAGTTCGGTCCGAGGTTCGAATCCCGCGAACGGGCCGGCTGCATGGGCGTTTTCGTGGTTTTCCCCATGTGTAACGTGTATACGAGCCAGTTTCCCTTAGAAAGTCCTCCACGAAGGCATCCCTCCCCTTAGGCAGATAGCCCTAGTGTGCTTTGCCGTAATTAAATAAACCAAACCTAACCAATTCACTGTAACAAAAATTCATACACCACATTTGGCGTTATTATCGCTCAAAAAAAAAGATGCCAAATTTCAAAACGCGAAAATATGTAAATTCGTGTATATCTTAGAAAATTTTGAATAAAAAACTCTAATTTTTTGCAGGTAAGCTTAGAAATACACCTACTTTAAAATGATGGTAAAAAGTTTTAGGTTATAATTCAAAAATCTTTTTTCGAAAAATTTATAAAAATTATTTAAAAATAGAAATTCAAAAAATAAATCATTAAAAATAGGTGAAATTTATTTGGAAGGAACCTAAATTTCGAAATGTGAAAGAAAGAATAAGAAAAGTTTAATAAAAAAAGGAGATATTAATAAATATATACCAAATTCAATTTGCATTGAGCAGCTAAAATTTTGAGAGCTAATATTTGAGAAACTACTCATACGAATTTTACAAAACTTGGTAGCCTGGCATAATTTGAGTCGTAGAAACGAAATATGTAAACACATTAGTATGTTATTTCAGAAAAAGTCCGATTTTGTGTCAAAATACCTATGTTAGAATAGTGCTATATATAAATTTAATATATAGCTTAAGTCGCTCTTTCGAAACACGAAAAACGCAATTTAAATTTCGTGAATCGGCCCAGTAAAACGGGAGATATAGAACTGTCCCCCCTTTTTTTGTTTGTTTTGTTTTGTTGGCGCTGTGTATATCAAGAACGAAAGTGTTGTTACAGGTACAGCACAGAGGATGTTACAATGCTCCAAAAGGAAATGAGGTATGTTTTCAAGAGTGCAGATGGCGTGCCTTCATCAAACAGAGATACTGTAATGCATACAAGAGGTGGTCATCTCATTAATATCAGTACTTTAGATCTTAACTTGACGATGACCTTTGAACCAATGACGCATGTAATTTTCTTTTCTCATGATGATCAAGCCCACCAGCGGCCGAGCGGTAAAGACGTTGAACACTGGTAGTTTGGTCCAAGGTTCGAATCCCGCGAACGGGCTGGCTGCATGGGCGTTTTCGTGGTTTTCCCCATGTGTGACGTGTATACGAGCCAGTTTCCCTTAGAAAGTCCTCCACGAAAGGCATCCCTTCCCTTAGGCAGATAGCCCTAGTGTGCCTTGCCATAATTAAATACACACCACACATTTCTCATGATGATCAAGGATTCAGAGTTAAACAGCAGTACACAGAGTAGCAGTTTTATAGTCACAGTGTGTCTGTACGAAAACATTGATACAACCCTATTTTGTATGGCCGAAAACTGTTAATCAAGCCAAAAAAAAGGGGGGGGGCTGAAGAGCACATTATATTGAAATATTTTAGAAATTTTCTTTTCAGATGTTCATAGAACTTCCAAATTTTGCTTTGGCTGCATCCCGCTCATTTGGCGGGCTTGCACGTTATTATTATATTATACGAAATGTTGCTTAGCTGCAGTATGAGTTAAATTTATATCTGTGCATTCGAATAATAAGCCCACTTAATTATAAGGAACTACTGCGTGAAAAAGTTAAGGTGTTAGTCAACTTATATTCTAACTAATCTAGTACCTTTTCTCACATAGTGATTACTTCTACTTTGCAATGTTTACATTCAAAGCATTGCATTGACCCGCAATTAGTCCGCAATACTATGTTTCTTATTCGAAAGTTATTATCTTTCATCCCTTTTGTACGCTTCTCAAATTTGTGACATACAAAAAACATTATAAAATAAAAATTTTCTTAAATAACACTTTATAGTTATTATAAAATCATATCATTATTTAAAATTTATTTGCGAAATAAGTTTGCGTTTAACTTTGAGTGGAAACATGATATTACGATTAGAAATTTCATATACTTTATGGAAAACAAGAGTACATGAAACATGAAAATAAATTCATTAAGGTATTTGCTTTTCACATTTTCCTGAAATATGGTTGAAAGCAGAGATTTAATTTCGAATATCTAAAGAAGTTTACCTTTGATATTTTAATAGAATTCCCTGCTTATCTCGTTAAAAAGTAATTCAGTCGTGAGAAAATCTTTAAAAATTCAACCGTACAAATTCTGTACCTCACAAATGTGTCTGTGCAGTTGCCGAACTTAAAATTACTTTTAATGATTCCTAGTAACCCCTACCCCTCACAAATAAAGAAACATTTTCCCGATTTTAAATCAAAACGGTTTTGCACTAAAATGTTTTTTTTCCAGTTAATCTCGAGAAGAATGCACACATAAATTATGAGTTTCCCCATTATTATTGTTTGCATGATTAAACTTTGCTATTCCAATAACGTGCCCTAATATTGCATAAGTTCTTCTCCAAGTGCTCTAGTTCTCGAAGAACTTTATTATTTTACTTTACTTACCGCACGCCTTGTAAGTGACCAGTAGAACATCTATTAAGCGCCTACGCTGAGAGTTAAAAATTAGGCCATTACAAGCGTGCTTCTTGCATAATTTGCAGGCAGGACGGAAAATATCAGATGACAGACACCTTCAATTCGGCGTTTTTTTTTAAAGATATTTTGTAAATAGATCAAGATAAACGCAGCAATCTATTGATTAATTGCACAGGAAGCAGTAATTCACTTTTATTTATAACGTTTCCTTGGAGAATAAATTTTTTGCATAGCCACCTGCAGTTAATTTACATGCCTAGAAGAAGAGACTGCGGGAGTTAATTTATATTACCGTCAGAAAAGGAATACGTTTAAATTTCTACAAGCAGTTTTTGTATTTCAAAACGTTTCAGCATCGTATGTAAGGAATTTTTTAATTAAAAGCATTATTTTTTCCCGTTTCGTTTCAGTTAATATATGCTTCTATGGTTTCGCAATTTTAAAACTTTACAGTTCATAAACGCTGTTAAGATTGGTAAAATTACTTTAAAGCCACAAATATTGCTTCCTCGTACACATACGTCTTTCGGGATTCATATGATAAAAATATGTACACGTATGTACAAATTACATTACATTTCATGGAAATATTTCATTAAATAATCGCAGCAAAGATTGTGGAGAAAACAGCTTATTTATTAAATATTACATTGAGCAAGACTGAGCCTCCATGCTGTAGTGAGAAACTGCTACTGATCACACGTTTTGCTGTGAGAAACAAAGATTATTGAACTATATTTGGGTATATAAAGTCGGAATTTATGTTTGAAATTATGGATAACCTTTTGAGCGGTACCTTTCTGGTATAAATAGTTTTCGAAATGAATATCTTATACATACAGAATGGACTAAAAGTCAATTGTTTTAATAACAATAGTTTTATTTATTTACATTTATGTTTCCGTATCTGTAAAAGTCCTCACCTGACTCTTATTTTCACAACCGTTTGTCGTAGATATGTACTTCCACTAATAAAAATGTTTTAAATGATACAAATATTCCTGTTCTGACATTTTAAAATTAAAATAAATGATTTTTTTTATAAAAATTACATAATCTAACTTTTTAAAAAATCCCGCGATCCCTACACTACATTAAGGAAACACACACTACATTAAAGAAAATATTTGTCTCTATACTTATACATAGTGAAGTTATATACTAATTGTAAAAAATAAAAATTAAAAAAAAAAAAAAAAAAAAAAAAAAAAAAAAAAAAAAAAAAAACAGAAATATGACAAAAATCTCATATGACAAAAAATTACTGATACTTTTAATTTAAAAATTTGGTATACTTGACGTTCTTTCCCCTTGCTTTAAAGAGTCGGTTAATAAATAAATTAGAATAATTTGAGGTTGATTTTCTCTTTATAAATCCCCATTTAATGATATTCTTTCGTGACCTGGCTCCCCAGCGGCCAAGCGGTGAAGTCATTGAACAGGTGATAGTTCGATTTGCGTTCAAATCCCGGCGAGCGGACTGCCTACATGAAAGCCTCCGAGGTCTTCGCCATATGCAACCTGAACCTAACCGAAACTTTTGTGATTCACTAGGGTGTAACATTCTTTAGTTTACGAATCTATTACAGTTGGTATACCAAAAATATTCATGCAAGTAATTTATAAGTTTATCAATTATAAATTAATAAACTATTAATAGTCTCATGAAGTTTTATTTCTTGTTAATTAATTTAGTTTATTTCTTACTATTCTTAGTTAGTTAGTTAGTTTCTCTTATTAGTTAGTTTAGTTTATTTCTTATTAGTTAGTTTAGTTTATTGTTATTAGTTAGTTTATTTCTTACTACTTTCTTTAGTTTTATTTCTAATGTATTTTATTACATTTATTTTATGGATATTATGTTATGATTTGTCTATATGCCATTACTGAAGACAACTGTGTTTTCTAGAGCACGAATTCTAGTATAAAGAAAATTTTATATTGACCAATCAGTTTCACAACATCATGCACAGAAATACCTGACACTTAATCTATTAGCATCAAAATATTTTTTAAGCATTTCGCTTTTCAATTCGTGAAAGCCTCCTGAATATGATATCCAATTTCAAAACGAAATATCTCGGTCAATTTTTCTCGGAAAGGAGTCATACGTTTTATGTTTTATTTTTTATAATGAGTACAAATTTTTCATAAATATAACTGTAAGGGGATCCTGGTGAACTTGCAAGAAGACTTTGCAGTGTTTACAAAACTCAGTGTTACAAATTTAAATTTTCTTTTTAAATTTAAAAATGCAGAACATGAATATTTGTGTCACTGGAAACATTTTTGTACTAGAAGTTTTGTGCTTACATCTAAAGTTTACATAATCAAAGGCCGGGCGAGGACTTTCGTGTGTATAACATATAAAATTTTGATCCTGTTGTATGTGATGATGTTAGTGCTCTTGGTGCTGGAGACACTTTTCAGTCAGATGCAGACAAGGCCATTTGACATGTATCTTTATTTTAGGAATCATTCTTGGAATGAAATGCTATTCCAAGCAAAGGATTTTACAAACTGACAGCACGGTGAAAAAGGAGACGGCGGATGTAATGTTAATAGAAGAAGAGAAGCCACAGAAGAGTGCGAAGTTTTCAATATTGTAGCGAAAATGTTTTCTTGCGGCGGAGTACATAGTGACTCAGTGGGTAAGACGTCGGATTCAAGTGCCGAATTCGGAACCCATCAAAGGTAATTTGAATAAAAATTGATTTTGTTTAAATTTCCTATCTGTTAATTTATTTTCTTTGTGTCCATTTATTGGAGAATTTTCTCCATTTTCTAGAATCTTCCAAGTCTTGAATGTTCCAGTTCATTCATCAAGTGCATATATGTGGTTATTTATTCATTTTGAATTATAAAGTCTTGAAAGGAGACCTGAGTACTTCCTTCTTCATTTTTCTTAATATGACCACTTCATCTGAGCGACAATATTAATACTACACTGTTGGTCGTTAAAATTGTTTTACCAGCAAGGCGGCATGCCATACACGTGAAATTTGCATGACAAATAGAACATGCTGTGATGTGGAAGCGATTAGATTTTCAGCGCATTCATACAAAGCAGGCGGTAGCAACAACATTTGCAATGTGTATAAAACCAAAGATTTGACAGCAGTTTTCGCATACTCAATTTGCATTTAAACGTTGTTTTCAGCTAAGAAAGTTGTTGTAATGCCTTGTGTAAGAAGGAGGAATAATGTCTATCAGCACGTGTCTCACTTGGATCGAAGAAGGATTATAATCTGCCGGAATTGTGGTTTACCGTATCACAATATTGTTGCTCGCTTAGGTAGAGATTTCATGACTATCCGCAGAATATAGAATCGATGGGTTCAGAGCAATCACATGGAAAGTCATGCACGAACTCAGGGGCTCACCCATCACTAACAGCCGAGAAGACAGATATCTTATTCGCATGGCCACAACGGATCGTACAGCCACGTCACGAGTTTTTGTTCGAACATTTCAACGACACTCGGCGATCATGGCTTCAGCTGTACTTGACGCTGTTTCACAGACACGGATGCCTTCAATGGCGTGATCAATGACGAACCTGGACGATGGAATGGCGTCAAGATTTCTTTACAGATGTATCTCGGTTCTGTATACAGCATCCTGATGGCCACATCCCTGTTGAGCTGCATCGTGGAGAACGCACATTTCCAAATTGCACTGGACATCGACATACTAGCCCACCAGCTGGAATGATGGTATGGGGTGCCATTGGGTACACGTCTTGATCACTTCTTATTCTCATTTCCGGCAATTTGTCGGCAGTTTTTACACTTCTGACGTGTTAAGGACCGTGGCTTTACCCTATCTTCGAGACATCCCTAACACTTTGCTTCAGCAGGACAGTGCAAAGCCGCATATTCCTCGTACTGTCCTGACCTTTCTCAACACAGAAAGTGTTTGAATATTGCTTTGGTCAACTCATTCTCTTGATCTGTTCACCAAGTGAAAATGTGTGGTCAATGGTTGCCGAGCGACTGGCATGCTACCACTCACCATCGAATACCATCGATGAATTAGTGACATAAATGTTGAAGCTACATGGACTACTGTCTTCTTATATGCCATACAATCTGTGTTTGACCCCAAGCCATGGCGGATAAATGCTGTTATTGATATCAGAGGTGGCTGCTCTTGGTACTCATTTCTCAAGATCTATACATCCTTATTTCCAGTAAATTTAATCATTTTTTTCCCACTATAATTTACATGTTCAATAAATATCATCTTAGTATTTGTATCCCTTTCTGGTGTAGCAATTTTAATGGCCAGTAGAGTAGATTAGGAATAATAAAATTATGTTGCTGTTGTTGAGACTTATCTCACTTGCCTGACAGTAACTTCAGAATAAGTCCACGAAATTTATCATGGTAAGGAGTGCAAGATCGCTCCTGCCATTGGCAGCAGCCTTGAGCACCATACAGGTGACAGTACGATTTTGCTCAATTCGGCCCCCAAAATTGATGGAGATCTCCCCGAGGGTCTCCCAACACTCTTCCCTTACTACCTCGAAGTCTCGAGAGGACTTTCGGCTTGCCGCATGTTTAGAGTGCTCCCATGCCGCACAGACAGTACACATTTACAAACATCCACGCCTTCTCCGGGATTCGAACCCGGGCTCTTCGGTACGGCAGTCACTAGACACTATCTCTGATGGGCGGCAGCAAATTGTTGTTCCGCTTTATTTCTATCAATGAGTTAAAAGTTTTGGTTTGCAGATTTTTCTTACTGTTGGATTAAAAAAAACTTTCGTTTCACTTTTGCCATTCGATTCGTCTTATTTATCGTTCGGATTTACAAGTGTTATTACTGATAATGTGGAAAAACCAATGTGTTTGTTTTGTTCGAAAGTTTTCGCTGCTGATAGTATGAGACCCGGAAAATTAAAACGCCACATTGAAACTATGCATTCTCAATACGTTGGCAAGTCCAAAGAATTTTTTCAAAGAAAATTGGATGAGTTTACTAAACAGAAACAAACGTTCAAAAAAAAAACAGTTCATATTCCATCAAATGCGTTACTAGCATCGTGCTTAGTATCTTACAGAATCGCGAAGTGTAAAATACCACACACAATAGGATAAATATTAGTTTTGCCATCAGCTATTGATATGGCGAATCATATGCAAAACAGTTGCGACAAATACCGTTTCCTGATAACACTATTGGCAGAAGAATCGATGATATATCTGACGATCTTTGCGATCAATTAGTTTCTCACTTCAAAATTCGTCTTACAAGTAGATGAAGCAACCGATGTAGCTAAAGACGCACATTTAATTGCATATGTTTGATATGTTGAAGAGAATACTATAATTGAAGATAGATTATTTTGCGAACCCATTCCTGGCAAAGCCAAATCCAGTGAAATTTTTAATATAATCGGCAATTTTTTTTTTTTTGAGGAGAACGGCATATTGTGGAATAATTGCATTGGGCTTTGTACAAACGGTGCACAGTCAATGTCAGGACACAAAACTGCAAGCACTAATTAAAAGGAAAACACCCGATGTTCTCTGGACGTACTGCATGCTCCTCAGAGCAGCTCTCGTATCAAAAAATATGAGTGAAGAACTTAACTACGTTTTTACAAAAGTAACGAAACTTGTAAACTACATAAAAAACAGTTCATTAAAAGTTAGGTTATTTGCAAAGCTGTGTGAAGATATGGAAGCTGCTTACACCTCACTTTTGTATTATCGTGAAGTGCGTTGGCTATCTCGAGCAAAAGTGATTTAGAGGGTACTTGAACTCAAAGAAGAAATTGAAATTTTTCTCGAAGAAAATCATAATGAGGATGCAAATATGTTTAGGAATGATAATTTTATTATTAAACTTACCTATTTGCTGGAAATTTTTGGAAAATTGAGTGTTTTGAATAAATCGATGCAAGGGCCACAAATGCATTTATTGATTCAAAAAGATAAAGTGAAAACATTCATTAAAAAATGGAGATATGGAAGACAAATTTCGAAAAAAATAGGTTCGACATGTTTCCACTTTTAAATTTATGCGCCCAAGTTAATAGAGAAGCAAACAAAAATCTATTTGTTGAACACGTGGATGGTTTGTTAATTTATTTTTCGAATTATTTTGATGATCTTGATTTTACAAAATATGCGTGGATACAGAATTCCTTTATCGACCAAGAAGATGACGAATTTGAATTAACAAGTATTGAGAAAGAAAACTTGATTGAACTATCTTGTGATACTTCTTTAAAACAAAAATTTCAGAATGTATCTCTGATTCAATTTTGGCTAGATATTAAGAGTGAATATAATATGTTGTCAAATAAAGCTTTAAAAGTATTGCTGCCGTTCGCAACATCTTTTTTATACGAAACAGGATTTTCTGCATTAGCTGCAATAAAATCGAAATATTGTGCTCGTTTGGTTGTAGAAAAGGAGCTTCGTGTAGCTAATCTCATCAATGACACCGAGATTTGATAAACTTTGCGCTAATAGGAAAGCACATCCATCTCATTAAGCGACAATAATAAAATATTGTTATTCTTTTTTTCTTGTGTATAAGAGTGTATCTTAATAAATTTTTTAGTACTAAAGATTTTTGTTTGTAGTATTTTATAAAATGGAAGGGAGGCGCCATATGATCAAATATTTTTAAGGAAGCCGTGATAAAATAAAGTTTGCAAACCACTGCTCTAACGCGTTATCTAAGGAAACCATTACACACACGCAAATGTACACATACAATATTACTTTGACCTATGAGTGTCATTGTGCGATTTAGGTGTTTCTTTCGAAACGTTCATCAGTTTTTCGTATCTCAAAGTTCAGAGATATTTTTTTTAATGTGCCGTAAGTAGGACGCGGACATGCTCAGTAAACAATTGTTCGTGCATCAGGGGGGGGTCTTTTTAAAGAATAATGACAAATGTTTATGCTTTAAAACTGCCCAAAATATAAACCGTTTACTACAGTAGTACCAAAAGGGATAAGAGGAGGGGGCTAGATTTGTGCTAGTGAATACGATTTCTAGTATGGGTAAAGTTTTAACGTTTATAAAATAGAGTGATTAAAATGTTGAGTGATAGTTTGTTGTAACAATAAAAACAAACGAAAACATTGTAAAATAAATAATCAATGAAATTCGTTAATCTCTTCCCCCCCCCCAAAAAAAATAAAAAACTCACTAACTAAAATATTTCTCTCAATTAATTAATCACACACGCAACAACAACAAAACAAAAACTCAAACTCTGGACTCTTTCATTAATTATTTTAAAAATAACTACACGTATATTTGTGAGTGAGTAAGGAATCGAAAATCATTAATGTCATTAATATATTGAAAATAATTAATAAGCCAATGTTTTACTAATGTTAAAATCGTTAATAAGTCAATGTTTTACTGTAATCTAAAGCATTCCTGTTTAATGACTTTGAGAACATATATGACTTGAAGCTATCAGCTTTTAATTAAATCAATATTTTTATTTTTTTAAAATTTTTCCATTCAAAAATTTGCTATTTATGATAGACATATTTAAAATTTTCTGACTATGTTAGTCTAAATGTTTTCTAAACAACAAGTTTTTCATTCTTTCTGACTTAATTTTAAGTAAAAAAAATATTCAGCTGTAGATAATCTATCCGTTTAATTTGCTAAAGATCATTCGATTCATTTAGAATTCGTTGCTTACAAAAACTCATGCCCAGTGCTTTAATGCTATTTATAATTTATTTTACCTTTTATCCTAAAAATTATAAATTTTTCAAAAAGGGGTACTCTACTAGATCCCTATACTATGAATAACAATTATGTATTAATTGCATTTAACTCACTTTATATGCCGCCGTGTCTTGTTCAAATGCGAGAAACTTTCCCTGCCTTTTGTTTTCAGAATTTACGACGACTTCAATCATGACTTCAGACTGAGCTTGTTACTTTTGTGTGCATTTCTTAAACCTCTGAGTGTAGGATCCGCGAATAACGCTTCACTTTTTATCCTGAATATATGCGGTGAACGTTCTTATATCCTAGGCAGAAATTGAGATTTCAGCTGTGATCAGTTTAAAAGTTTCGCAGGAAGAAAAGGTATTAATCTTTTTTACGCTGTTATGTACTCTCGGTTAGAAGGTTAAAGCACAGACTAAGGCATGAAGTTAATATATCTTATTTATTACTGATTTGCTCTACCACTGAAAGTTTGTCTTTCTATTTTTCCCCTGACTCTGATAAAATATATCCAAATCCATAATATTGCTTCAGAGAAAACGCATTTTTAAATCCAGAAGATTCTGCTTATTTTAAGCTAAATTGTAAAATTCTGACCAGGGATCACTCTTCTTACCAAAACAATTACTAACCAAATACCGACCTGATGTCATTTTAAATAAAATAAACTTCCAAGGAATACACAACTATCTTATGATTTCACAATTTAGAACCTGCTGTACCCAAACATGCAAATTAGGCGTCGGCTGAAGGCGACGCCTTTCTGAAGCCTTTGCCTAGTAGTGTTTAACTTTTGATAGAAATATTTTAACGATAATTCTGGTTATTTTTTATTAGAAAATATCAGCTATAATTCAAGGAAGATGGTTGGATTATTCTCAAACCTGGTTTACTCTCGGCTGTCTTGAAGCATTCTACTAAAGATGTTGGAACATTTTTAGATACTGGCCTCTCCATGATTTCTCACCTTTGGAAGCAATTTCAAACGAATGTCTCAGTTTGTAGAAGACACTACTCCCCGTTCATTTAAACATTAGGGAGTTGGAAGCTAAGCGCTATCAACGAGTTACCGCTTCAACCCTAATAGTAATGGTTTCAACGAGAATCAGAAGGCCACTAATTGCGAAAACTACATATGAAAGTAGTGTATGCCAAGGTTACACAACAGTGTATTCCTTTAAACATGAAAACCACAGAAGCTCAGTTGAAAGAGAGTCATTAACATACGAATTGGAAATCAACCTAAGAATCCGATGTATTGTTCACAGATGAGTCACGATTTGCTTGGAATTCGATAGTAAAAGATGTAAGGATCTGGAAAGTAGAAATACTGAATAAACCCAGTAATATCATCTAACACTAGGCCTTCAACCTGACAGTGTGATTGATGGCTTGAGGTGGCTTTTCATCAACTTTTGTTCTGACATGTATATCTTTATATAGAAGATACTGTGCCAGCTCAAAAAGTCGGGATGAAGTCCTTGACACTATTCTGATACTATACACAGCAGCATTTGGTCTGGTATTAATTGCTAGAGACGACAGCGTAAGTCCAAACAGAGCACATTTGCAGTACTTTTACTCAACAAGTAATACCTTCATTTCTGCTTGACATGCTCGAAGGTGCTGTTTGACATGAAGCGGCCACCATATTTACCTGACCTCATATCCATCACAAATCTTTGGAATGTCCTCTAAATATGGATACAGGTCTTCTAAATATGGATCCAGCGTCCTGAAACTGTTTCTGTAAACTGAAGAGCATAGTCGGCGTTATACTGAGTTCTGTAGCCATCTGCACTTGTGATTGTCTTGCCTCTATCTACCGTGAATTCTCCATGCCATTCCGTCCATACGTTCGTGGCTTCTCATTTTACCGGACATCTTATAAAAGTTACGCAACTCTTGCGAGAAGCACGCCGAATATGTGAGATCTAGTGTGTTTTGCAAACATAAGATAGTAACTAGATCTATTTGGATGTTCGCCTTGCGACTTCTGTAATGGGCGTGAAGATGAACAAAACAGATAAAGGGTGTAAAAGGCTTTTTTTAATTTTTCACGAATAAGTAACAGATAGCATGGTCTTACGTGAATGCAACTAAAACACCGTCTACTCGCGGTGAGAACATAAACGATAACAATAAATTTTAAGATATCGTGCTAGACTACACAATTTCATTTAATCTAACAGGAACCTACACTGGCGATATACTAACCAGACAGCCAAATGCTGAGCCTATACTAAGGTTCACAGCTGGAGGACAAACTAGCAAACATGCGTTTCACTAGCGAAATCGCGCTCTGTCTATCCTTTTGGTTTCAACAGTTTAAATACTCTTGTTCACCTACTTAATTTGCATCCTGGCGAGGAAATGCGAGAGGAAATAAGAGAATTCAGGAAAGGCTCAACAATTAAAATCACGAAATTAATTATACCGAGGTTGCTTCCCCCAGTTCAGGACGTTTTCGCGGTGTGAAATCCTACCAAGCTCGAAATTTTATTTCAGTTAGCAGTGAAATTCGAAAGCCGACGAGCGACAGAAATTATGCATACAGCGGGATATGAGCAGAAGCCGGCTGGACAGCTTTTCAGAACTCCATGGCCACAGGTTAGCCAAAATAGGCAATATCCTTTCCGTCAAATGGATGCGACCGTAATGCGTAGTAATAGATATTGTGGTGAGAAAAGGAAAATTTTTGGAGATAGCCTGAGAAAGTCGCAAGAGAGAAAACAAGGGACTGAGAAACAGAATTTAAACTAATTCAATGACAAGAGGGTACGATTAACCCTGAAACCAGAAAAGCCCTATAATTAAATTAAATATAGTGGTCGTAAAGAATTTGGCTCTTGGTCAAAAATTACTTATATTACTTTTGCAAAATAAATGAAGTGAAAAATGTGAAAACAATTTTATTGAAATCGTAAAGGAAAACTTAAACTTGCGATAATAAACATCACTTTTGTAAAATAAAAATGTTAAACGAAAAAAAAAAAATTAAGGTGAAAAAGTGGAATGGAAACAATTTAGGGAAAAATTTTTTTGTAAAATGAAAGAAAGCGAAAAGAAATGTAAAAAATAAATTAATTTTTGAAAAAAGAAAAACATGGAAACATTAATTTTCCGAAAATTAAAGTAAAATTTACATTGACAAAAAGTATAAACGTTAGATGAAAAAATAATAAATTTAGTAAGAATTAGAAGAAATTAAAAAAATAAAAAATATGCTTGTAAAATTAAAAAAAGAAATATAAAATTTTGTAAAATTTTTTATTTAAAACAGGAAAGAGTAAAACCGCTACCACATCTAGTATAGCTACGCGGGGCAGCCCATCGAAAGAAACAATTCTCAGAACCGTCATTTCCACGAAACCTACTTAGCTAGGTTACCAGCTTTCCTTGGCAAATAGGCTTGAAAGCCGAACAGGAATCAGTTTTGAGAGTGGCAAAAGTGATGTTTGGTTTCAAATTTCGAATTGCATCCATCACTTAGTCTTTTACTCCCACTTTTTGACCTTATTTGTTATTATGGACGATACTAGAAATGTAGGGCCCATTAAGTTGATCTCTTTGATATCAACACTGCTGATTCTGAGAACTAAAAAGAAAAAAAAAAGACCAAAGAGATTTATTTATTTATTTAATTATTGCAAAGAACTCGAGGGCTATCTGCATAAAGGGGGTCTTTAAATAAATCATACAAAGAGATCAGTGATAGTTATTAAGGTTGTTTATGAATCATGTACATACTATGTAAATGAGAATTAAAAGGGAATTATGTAATTAATTTTAATATTGTAACTCTTTAATATCAGTGTTCCATACTGATTTTTTACGTTAAGGATAGTCTATAATGTCCATTTAACAGATAAAAACTCTGGTTATTAGTTACTTCAGTAATGGCCAAATTCTGCAATTCTGAAGAACACTTTAAAATATATGCTGTGTTTGTATAAGTCTGCTTATCAGATAATATATATGTGTATATCTGGTACTTTGTGATATCTGCACTTCCATGAAAAGTCGCCGGCTCACTGGCGATTTTGTGAATTGGCAAAAACGTTTTCTTGACTAACTTTACTGCTCATAAATATTCTTCTGTTCTTAAATAATAATTAAAAAAGCATAAAAAGAAGAACTTCCTCCACAAAAATCAAAAATCTATATGGCTAATATTTACATCTTCATAGTCATTCATAAGTTATGTTTATTCCATGTAAGCCATATGGATGATGTAATTACATATTATCGCCAAAACAAAAAGTGTGCACTCCTTAGTGTCTGTGCTCATCAATTATTTTTTAACTGTGCATTTCATAATTAGAATAATATGCAAAGACTTGATAAATGCAATTTCTTTCAATTATATGATCATTATATGAATTAGAAGTGACTTCAAATAAACTTTATGACAATTTTCATCATTTATGTTCATGTGCACATTGCATATCTAATAAGGCATATACAGAGAGAGAGAGAGAGAGATGAGATGATTTAGAAGTTGTTGATGTAAGTTTAATTAGTATTAATGTAAAGAATAAGATGTATATTAATGAATGTATATACAAATATTTTTCATCATGCATAATTATAAATTTGAAATACATCAGTATGTAGCATTTACAGTAAAAATATAGTTTCTAATATATTTATAATCTAAAAAGTATTTCATTAATAACATAAAAATAATAGCATACAAATTCAACGACTATACTGATCATTATATAAGCAATGTTTCCCTTTTTCATGCAACTCTGATGTTGTTTACGATATGTCTGATTATGCAATAAATAATTTAAAAATTAATTAACTAGTAAAAAATAAAGTCGAGCATATCTAAACAGATTTTTAAAACTTATTAATTTTAAATTTAATTAAAAATGTTCTATTATGTAACAAAGATAATATTTCTACTCAGTATGCTACGCGTCAGTACAAAGTATAATAAATGTGATGAACTTTTGATGATAAAAATTTCATAAATAAATCATAAAAAGTACAAGAACGTCATAAAATACTGTCTACTCTGCAATTTCTCCGATTATAAATTTAATCAGTATATAAACGTTTTAAAAATGGCTTTAAAAATGGAAAAATGTAAATGGATCTTGTGCGCTTGTGTGTGTGTGAAGTAACTTGACATGCCTAAATAAAATCCCAGGTCTTCTAATTTCAGACTTAGATTAGCTGTGAGACAACAGGAGATAAAGAAGAGATCAAATACCACTCTGAAAATAGAAGCTGTTTATTAATAAATAGTTGTTTGAGTTTCATGACTTCAGATTGAAAAAAGCCGTGTGAAGAGAGACGCTAAACATTAGATTAAACATGATTCTGAAAATAAAAGAAGTTTAGTAAATTAAATATCCGTATGAATGTCTTTATGTGAGGCCATAATTAGAAGGAACTATAAATTCATGCTATTTTTAAAGACTAATGGATAATTTTCGTCTTCGGTGTGTAATTTCGCAAAGACGTTTTGGATTATAGGAACGAGAAAATTTTTCCTTTCTAAGATTCTGTCAATTTTATGCAAATCAGCAAATTTTAGTTTATATCTGTAAGTTAATTATTCTATCAAAAGCGCGAATTCTTATGTATAATTTCATGCATATTCTTTGGAAACGAGTTTAGCAGGATTAACTGAAAGCAGCTCTGATTAATTAATAAGCAGCTGTTTGTGGCAATCCAATCGGTTTTTTAAACCATTCAATGCCTTTCGCTTTCCTTATAAGAAACTAATGTTTATGCAAAACTATAACAAGTTTTACTTTGGGTTCCTGGTTGTTGTTTTTCTTATATTTAAATATTCGACGACGATTTTGTCATACTGGGGATCATTCCTCGTTTTTATTGAAATAAAACCACGAATTTCTTTTACTTTTCCTCTTCTTCGTCCTGTAAATGATGTTTTTAAATCTTTTCCATCACTTTACTGCACTGTTACTCGTTTAATGTGCGTCCTTAAACATAAACACATCCTGCCATCCTCAAGTCAGTGCCATTGTAACGTAGCAATTTTATCACGTTCACACAAACAGAAAGCCTCAAGGCCTGATATCACGTTCACGCAAATAGAAAGCCTCAGGGGCCGATCTCATCCATTAACAGACCTCTATTTCTCCCAGCAATGCAAAGTATTCTTTTGTCATCTTTACAGTGTTATGTAGCCTGTGTTAGAGAGCTAGCTGGATTATTTGAATATGACTATCATCGCATCATCTTCACTTTCCCTTATCGTTTTTCGATGCGTCCTATTTGCACAGAAAACCTAACCGCGCCGTCCTTCATCCCTAGAAAGGCCGACAAACTAAAATTATCTCATTAAAAGCAATGATTTAAATCTTTATTATCTACCTCACTACATACCTCCGTGACTAGAATTAATGCAGTCATTCAGGTGGCGTAACCTTTTCCCGAACGCTTTACTTCTGTTAATTTTCTTTCCTCTAGTCAGGGAATTGTTCTTTTAAAGTTGAGAACTGGGTTTAAAGATTTCTTTCTAATAAGCGGCTTATTGTGTTATTTGGGTATTTTATGACACAATAAATATTAATTTAAGGAATACAAATTTTATATATTATTCACATCCTTCTACGTAACATTTTTTTTTAATTGCTATAAAAACTATACTAGAGAGAATACTTGTATCGTAAAAGATCTATAAAATTTATAAGGGATTATTATGTGAGTGGATATAATAATGCATAATTATTAGTGTCTTAGTATTTCTTTCGCAACATCGTAAAATTTGCATCGAGCGGAATTGAATTCAGTATGTCTCATTACACAGGACAGGACTTTATCACTTAATGCTTGACACATCATTTTCTTTTTAATCCATTGTTTAGGTATGCAATGATGCTCCTGACCTAAGAGACACTGGTAATTTTTTGTGTTTTGGTTCCTGATAACTGAGCGGACTGGGTGAGTAGGATTTTACAGGTTTTATTTCTGTATAATGAGAATATCAACAAACTTCCTTCAGAAAGTTTCGTGAAGGTAGCTCTGCTACTACAAATAGTCTTGCGTGCTTTTCCTTACTAAAAACACACGCGAAGATCCTTCTCTAATAGTATTAAGTTTCTTATTGTATGTCACTAAGGGTAAATCTATAATTTCATATTACAGCATTCTAGTGCATAGGGTTTCAGGGCGAAAGTTATCCGGAATAATAGATAACTTTAATGTATAAAATTTTGATGGAAAACTGTTGAAGTTTATTTCCTCACTGTAATTGTCTCAAGAAACTTAATTGTGGGAACTGCTGGTCTCATGTTAAAGGATGTCTCTTGAAGTATGTTTTTCTTGTAAATGTAAACGCAGCGTCCATTATATCAATTTTGGCATGTTGAAGATCGCTGACATTGATATCTGGTATTCAATGTTTTTGGCCCAAAACGGCATGAAAAATTTCAGTGAGGTTAAATCTGATTCGATAGCTCTATGTCCATGGATTTTCAGGAAACCTTTTACGTAACAAATTTCCTGTAGTTCTTCAGCAGCGGATTTTCCCGATATTAATTTTTTTCTATAATAGAGACTGACTGTTTTCTATATCGCATTTTAAAAACAGAAACAGATATTAATTTTGCTATCCACAGAACACATTCAACCTTATTCCATGGTGTTAGGGATATTAGAGTTTGTCTATGGCAAATATCAAGAACATGAGCAATGAAAAGAAATTGTAAACTAGTAGCTTTCCAAAATGGCGCAAACAAGAAGTACACATTATGAACAATTAAAGATATTTTCCATTATTTGGAATTATGACATGATTAAGTTGTTTTTCAGACAACATTTATGTAAATGAGTTAATCATAGGAATCATTTCTTTCATTTCATTTCTTTGCCCATATTCAAGATCCAGTAATGGCTGAGTAATTAGAACGTCTAAACACATGTAATTTTGCCATATGTTCTCTGCGGTGAAATAAGCTAGTCACATCAGTGTTTTATTTTTTTTTTTTAATTTTTTGGGGGCTTTTTTTTATTTGTTTGTGTGTGTATTTCTTTATGTGTTATATAAAAAAGATATGATTTCATTTAAAAGTTCTTTTGTGAAAGAATTCCCTTGAAATTAGACAGCCTTCGCATGCTTCACGACAGTAAATTACTTACCTTTGTACTCGTGAAAGATTTGGTGGGCTAAGCGCGTTGTAAAAATTCACGAATTCTGAAGACATGATTTGCCACAACTTTAGAAAATGACAAATGATGAAATAAAAATTAAAAAAAAAAAAAAAAAAAAAAAAAAAAAAAAAAAAAAAAAAAAAAAGAAGGGGAAAAAAAAAAAAAAAAAAAAAAAGAAATCTGAAGGAAGAGAAATTTTTTAGTTTTTACACTAATGAGAAATAACCGAATAGCGAACTTCTTATAAACAATATGGCTACATGGTTATTATACTCAGCGTATATAAGAACTGAAATAACTCCTCCATTCAATTTTTGAATAGTCCCTATTTATTAAACTGGATAACCCTTCCAGTCTCCTCCCTTGAACTCCATGATAACTAAGGTCTTCTCCTTTGGGTTCACATCGTGATCATATATTTTCTTCTATAAAGTTTCACATATTTTTATTGTTATTATTAATCCCTTTCGCAAGCAGAGTGCGCATAAAAAAGTAAGATCGGAACCCCCTTTCTCATAGTACCACCCGGTATATTCGTAGCTACCAAATCGGGATTATAATTCACCTCATGTTGAGATCGTATATCACGTTATCTGTAGAACTTTCCGTGATGCCACAGGCTGGGGCGTAATAGCAGAATAATATGCAGTCTTGTTCAAGACCTTCCATTTCATTTTAATTCTTCATCATGGAGGAATTAAGTGATAGTTTATCGATATGGTTATCTTTCCTTACCATCATTATGATTTAATTTTAATAAGCTTTTTACTCTAGTTTTAAGCTTTTTACTCTAGCAGTAAACTACTTACATACTAATTATTACAGGTATTCAAGAAATATCGTGAAATGTATTGATGAGAGATAAACTCACTGAGTTCAGTTTTTCTTGTTATAATTAATGATATTAATGATATCATGATCATTATTAACTCGAGATAAAATTGGCTACTTATTTTCTGTTTAACTAAACATAACGTCAGAATTAGCTGCTAAGCTGCTACGATTTACGTACAACCGTTTAGTGAGATATATTACAATTTCGGACAAGACAAATTTTCACAGTAACCTAACACTACCGACGAGCCTGAAAAAAATTTCAGAATGTCTCACCCATAGTCACCAAATGTATATTTGACGATACTGAAAGTTCGGATTTCGTTGCATTATTTCTACGAAATTAATTTCGAATATGTTGTTCATTTTAATTGAATAATAATTACTTATTGGCTTCCTTTTTGAAGTCAGAAAAGATAAACGATCCACAAATTGAATTGAAAATTCAATAGACAATGATTTAAATAGTGCTGTAATAGAAGTCTGGTCTAGAGACTCAAAGGGTTTCTGCTCCATTCTCAGTTAGTCAAATAAAACGGATCTTCTCTAACATGACCACTCATGTTCAAGAAAACATGTCTTCTTTGGAGATCTTCACCTTACAGAAAATTGCTATTAATATCGTTACAGAAAGAACCTCTCAGGGCGACATCTTCTAAAATGGTTTCATAGACCTTTTCTGAAAGTAACCAATAGTTCTCAGGACACAGGTAAATATGAGTAATGAATACCATTTCTTCAAGTCTACCGAGGACGGAAAAGAAAACGAAAACATTTGCCTGTCTTAGAGAAATGTGCTCTATTTAATTACGTTCTCATAATAATAATAATAATAATAATAATAATAATCTATCCCTTACAGAAGTGGTCGTCTTAGGAAGGTGATCATCTTCACCGTACTTATAATGTAGAGTAAGTTAAATAAAATGTTAGAATTCAGAGAAAACTTTAAAAACTTTTCTGTTCTACAGAACCATGCATTGCGATGCTCAAAAAAAAAAAAAAAAAAAAAAAGAAGTAGAGCGGATTTTGCTTAATGCATTTTTACATATACCGGGTGAGCCTAAAGTTTACTGAATAATTTAGGAAATGCATTTAAGAGGCGAGATATAACGACTTTCAAAAAGGTTTTCCTGATTTTCGAAGTAATCCTTTGAGTGTAAGAAAAGGCTGTGTGGGCGCTATGAAAAGAAACATTGAATTCGTTAAAGTACGAGTTGACTGCGACTTCCATTGCAATCCATTGGAATACGAATTGCACGTGAAACAGCTACATGAAACAAACCATAAAAGCACTCCCAATAAGGATTCCGGATATTCAAAATTTCATTAACAGGATATGTACATGTCATAATTTAATGCATAGAAGAATACACTGGAAACACTGGAACAGCTTTTCGATATCCGTTGTGGCTGAGGGCTGAATGCGTACTGATGAAGATAACAAAACTGGATTTCAATAAATCACTAATCTTTATTTTGTCACATATCAAAAATCATCCTTTTGCAGACACAATATTTTTTAATCATAGCGATAATACAATAATTTCCATGTACACGGGTTTTAAAAGTACGAAGTAAGCATTTTGGACAGGACAGCATAAGCGGCTCAGAGTTCTTTGCAGGGTGGAAGCTACGGAAAGAAATGACATATTTGTTGTGCCAAGAGTATTTATACTAAGTATAATGCATAAGTACAGCTAATATGTGATGGGTTAATTTTAGGTTGTTATGTAACATGGACAGATCTAGAATTTGGGAGAACAGATGAATTTATATATATAAAGCATGAAATAGAGAAAGTTAATTTTGAGGTCGCCAATTATTCTTAAAGCAGCCATCGTATTTTGTTATATCTTACATATATGTACCTGTATTAATTTTTATATTAATATTATTTTTATATTATTATTATTTATTTTGTTATATCTTACATATATGTATCTGTAATACCTTATAATATAATATATGTATATATTATACCTTATATATAGCTACAGCTAGAAATATAACCATATAGAAATTGCTAATCATTATATTATATTGAATATTTAAATATTATGCTCTTTTCTTATTGGATTTAAAAAAATATTGTATTATGTTATGAAAATGATTAAAATTTTATAGTATCAAAAGATATAACTTTTCATAATTATATTTGATAAAAATTAAGAAAAAATTTAAAGATTTATCATTATTTTATTTGGGAAAGCTTATTAAAAATGACTGTATTGTTAAGCATACTTTTGAATTACTTATTAAATGTGTGTGTGTGTGATTATGGCAAAGCCTCGAGGGCTATCTGCCTAAGGGGAGGGATGCCTTCGTGGAGGACTTTCTAGGGGAAACTGGCTCCTATATACGTTACACATGGGGAAAACCACGAAAACGCCCATGCAGCCAGCCCGTTCGCGGGATTCGAACCTCGGACCGAACTACCAGTGTTTAGCGACTTTACCGCTCGGCCGCTGGTGGGCCCCACTTATTAAATGTTTGCTATTGAATAGTGCTATAATGAATTAAATTTAGTACTTTAAAAAACTGAATAATTATGATAAATGGATTATGAGTAAGGATTATTAAAAGAAAAATGCATAAAATGTAGCTTGGAATTCTGTTAAATAATGTAAAAACTTATGGATAATTGTATGTTAACATAGATTATGTTAAGATAAATTTTGAAGGCTTAACTTACATACACTACCCGACATTGAAAATGCAACACCAAGAAGGAGTGAACAGAAAGTGATGAAACTCAGCAAACAGAGAAAGACAGCAATGAACAATAAATGATCTTTATTTCGAAAGAATATGCATAATACAGAGCGACAACAGCGTCGGATCAGTAGGTTATAGGTCCACCTTACACGGGGATACACGATACACACATCTAGGTACAGAGTTAGTGAGACTACGAATGCTGTCTGAGGAATGGCTCTCCATTCTCTGTCAACCATCATCTTCTGAGCGCGGCAATGGAAGGGACTGCAAATGGCGTCCAATTACATCCCAAATGTGTTCGATTGGTGAGAGATCAGGAGAAAACAGTGGTCAGGGAAGCATCTGTACACCTTGCACAGCACGTTGGTTGATGCGAGCAGTGTGTGTGTGTGTGTGTGGTCGGGCATTATTCTGCTGATAAAGGGCACTGGGTACTTCCTCAAGGTAGACGAGTGTCACCAGCCGCACCACCACATCCACGTATCGTTGGGCCGTCATAGTGCTCTGAATACGAAATAAAGGTGACCTGAAATCGTACGCAAATGAGCCCCAAACCATGATGCCGCGTTGTAGCGCGGTGGGGCGTTCCACAAATATTGACGGATTGAACCCGTCTCTACATCGACTCCACACTCGTACGCAACCACTATCGTGACTCATCTGAGAACACGACCCTGTGCCATTCCTTCGTCCACATCACTCGAGCCCGCACCATTGCAGACGTTGGAGTCTATGATGTGGGATTAATGGCAGTTTTCTTAACGGACGTCATGAGTGTAGTCCACTAGCCACCAACTGACGCTAAACCTGCTCCGCAAACATTGATCAAATCAAACCCTTCTATGATCGTAATAAAATGAAAATTTTCAAAGATCTTTTGCAGGACCCGGCACGGCAGACACCGCAGGCACAAGCTCCAGAGGTGGAAAAACGACAAGTACAAGGGCAAGCCATTAAGAGGCAGGAGCAAGTGAAAAGAAAGTTTCCCCGCGGAAAAATTGAAGGTAGCAAGAAAAAGAAGCCGTTCCACCGTCCAGAAAAGAGAGCTCACGAACACCCCCAGAATGAAGAAGGGAGAAGGACGACGTATGCAAAGAGAACCAGGAGAAATAACGGCAACTATAACCCGGCTCTAAAACGGAAGATCTACTCATCCGACAGGACTCTTCGCAGCAAATGTCGCCGAACTGCGGAAGGGCCACCAGCGACGGAGGAAAAGTTACAAGGAAAATTTGAACGGCCAGCAACGAGGTCCAAGCAGGAACACGAAAGAAGTTTCCCGGTTCCGCCAAGACCAGCTGCCATCAAATGACCAAGACCACAGGCAGAAGCGAAAAAGAAGGTATTCAAGGGTGACCGAACTGGAGAAAAAAGAAAGCATCTAGAGGAAGGCACTGAAGGGCGAGCCCGTACAAGAAGGAGGATAAATCAAACAACAATCTGCACTACCTTTCAGGACTGGGCCCAGAAAAGAATGCCCGAATATCACAAAGATAAGTAAAATTTTATGTTACTTTGCAAACTTAAGTTAATCTTTCATTCTTACTGCAAGTGGCAGATTTCAAGAAGTTTTACCTCATGCGAGGTCTACCTTTATTGCCAAAAGGGCGAGAAATGAGTTGTTACCAATTTTGGTTTTATGTTTTTCAATTACTCGCGCGTAAAACTAAAGTTGATGTATAATAGCGACGTGTAAATACTTAAATATTGTAAAAGTTATTGTATAAATTTTATTTAAAACATTCTAGCAAGAAAGAAGTTTTAGTCTGAAAGACTTTTTGAAATGTAGTATTTCAATGCAGAAGAATTGGCACTTGCTTTGAAAAGAATAGAAGTTAACAATGTACTACTAATGTATGTTTTCAAATGCGTAAAATTAACGGCATGTTAATATGTTCTTATATACAATGTGAACTGTTATTTTAAATGTTAAGAAATACCGTGATATGGTAAAAGTGAAAGTAATGTTAAATTTTTTTTTATTCGTGTGACTGTAAAAAGACTAAATCATGGTGAATATGTGTTAAAGGTTGAATGATGTAGTTAGGCTCTCTGACGCTACACTTCAGAGTTAGCCACTTTCAGAATAGTACCTCAGGGTTTAGAGTTGAAATTAGGGTGTGTTACGAGGTCTTGGTATGTTGAATTTTAACACGTTAGTGTTTTGATTGTAGGAGGAAGTGTTGAACACATAGACATAAACACATTCGTGTTTGGTGTTCTTTTACAACACATGTCAGAGAGCACGGGGAGAGATAACTAATATAGTTATGAATGAAATAAGAATGTTAAGAGAAATATAATTATACATGTTACTTGCCATTTCATTGTGTAACATTTCATTAAACTAGTTTTCCTTCCAGATCTCTGGAAGGAACCAGATTTGAATAAAAGCTCCTGTTTAGATGCAGTACAGATGAAAAAATTGTGTGCCCTGGGAGCTGCTATTGTAAAAACAAATTTCTTTCTTTTAAATTTCTAGTTTCTAGCGAAAAATGTTTGTAAAAGATTGGCTTCGCGTTAGATTCTAGAGCTAAAAGTTTTCAACAAGGTCGTTTTAGACCTCAGTTTCAAACTAATTAACTCTGGCGGGAAGTATGTAAGGATCTTAAGTTTTACTAACGTTTATTTTATTTTAAATCTTTACCATCACTTCTTATTTTCTACTTCCGGCCAGAATTATAAGCGTTAATGTATTTATGCAAAGTTTGTCTGGCGAACGCCAAGTATTTAAGTTGTGGCTTTTTGCCAAGCGAAAGAGAGGAAGCAGTGAGTCGAAGCAGGCCGCTTACCTTAGAAGTTTTATTCAGTTGCTGGTTGCCTTCCAGGCTAGAGGTTTTAATCCTCTTGATAATTTGTAAACGTATTGTAGTGTTCACAGTTCTCTGTACTACATACGGCTTCCTGTTAATATAAGGCCAATCGTGACTCATCTGAGAACACGACCCTGTGCCATTCCTTCGTCCACATCACTCGAGCCCGCACCATTGCAGACGTTGGAGTCTATGATGTGGGATTAATGGCAGTTTTCTTAACGGACGTCATGAGTGTAGTCCACTAGCCACCAACTGACGCTAAATGGTCGATGTGGGAGCATCCAGGGTGTCTTGAACGTGCTACAGAATGGAGGTAGAAGTGGCTTCCGGGTGTGCCACAACTTGTCAGCGGATGCGTCGATCCACGCGTGCGGACGTCACTCTGACTGCACAGGCACCCCTCGAAATTTCCATATTTCCTTGTTGCAACCATCGTCGCCACAGATAGATGGTGCACTATGGACGCGCCTTGGTGTGTGTTAGCTAAGATTAGACTAACCTGCCCTTCTCAGTCCGATAACCATGCCCTTTGTAAAATCGCCTGTTTACGATGATTTCCCTAGCAGAAATAACGGCATGCTGCAGATTCCTTACCTTATATCTTCTTCAACGTGCGCTGGAGAGCTGCACATTTGGTATCATTAGTATAACTCAGTAGGCGTCTACCCGGAAATCTGCATACTTTTCGGAACAGTCTTTCTTGATGTTGCGATTTCAATATCGGGTAGTGTAACTGTAGTTAATTAAGATTTCCAACTTTGTGTCTTGCCTCAAGTCTGTCTTGCCTTTCTGGATGGCTAGAACTCTTAAAGTTGGTAACAGGCACGGAAAAAAGCATCTTCGTCAGAAATTTTATTTTGGAACACCTTCATACATTATAGTCTATACGTATATGTACTGCATGTACCC
Organism: Stegodyphus dumicola; assembly: GCF_044657685.1. NCBI lineage: Eukaryota > Metazoa > Arthropoda > Arachnida > Araneae > Eresidae > Stegodyphus > Stegodyphus dumicola. The sequence goes on along the minus strand of NC_140781.1, from coordinate 149,317,732 downwards.
GATTGTTTACTAAAGTTTCTTAACTTTTGGGAAGGAAAAACAACATGCCAGTTTTATATTTAAAATGAGAAGACTATAAGACCAGCCTACTTTAAGTTTCCAGAAGTTTAGTTGTAAGGATCTTAAGTTTTACTAACGTTTATTTTATTTTAAATCTTTACTATCACTTCTTATTTTCTACTTCCGGCCAGAATTATAAGCGTTAATTTTTGTTTGTCTGGCGAACGCCAAGTATTTAAGTTGTGGCTTTTTGCCAAGCGAAAGAGAGGAAGCAGTGAGTCGAAGCAGGCCGCTTACCTTAGAAGTTTTACTCAGTTGCTGGTTGCCTTCCAGGCTAGAGGTTTTAATCCTCTTGATAATTTTTAAACGTATTGTAGTGTTCACAGTTCTCTGTACTACATACGGCTTCCTGTTAATATAAGGCCAATCATCCACGTTTATTATTTTAAAGTTAAATTAGAGTTTAGTTTTATTTTTATATTTTTACGTTTAGACCACAAGTAGTGGGTCTGTGTATTCCGAAGTACGGAAGTTATTGTAAATAGAGAAAAATAAAGGGTTTTGTATACCCTTCTTGTGTATCCTGTCTCCTTCCCACAGTGATTGAACATAGCTTTAGTAAGCTCTCTGTTCCTAGTCAGGTCTTTGCATGTTCCCGAAGAAAGTAAGACGGAACATTGAACCTGATAGTGGCGCCCAACGAAGAAGAATAACCATGGCCGAGTTTCAAGAAGAACCTGTGCTGCCTGCAGAAGCGGCTCAGAATCCAGAAATGCCAGCTGCCGCCCTGGAAGGATTTGGTTACATCGTCCAGACCATGCGCGCTTCGATGAAACCAGAAGCAACATTTAATGGAAACTCACCGGTAACCAGTTTTTTGGAAAAATTGGATGACCACTTCATGCTCTACCCCGTGCACGAATTTCAAAAAGTTACCTTAGCTACCAGCGCTTTGAGGGTCCAAGCGCTTAATTGGTTCAAATGTATAGGCAGAAGTCTCTTGGGTCAAGCAGGAAGTCCCACCTATACTTACGAGAATTTCAAGACTGCCCTACTAAAAGCCTTCCCTGTCGTAAGGGATCGTGCGAAATTAGAAACGGAACTTTTCAGCATATATCAACAAAGAATCGAAAATCTCTCAAGCTTTATTTTAAGAAAAATTCACGTCTTCAAACTCTTGTATGGAAACCGTCCGGATCCTGAGATAATTCAAGTGATTTTGCCGAGGTTACTGCCCCAAGTGCAAGACTTTATTGAATTAAGAAATCCGACTACACTGGAAAAGTTATTTGAGCTAACAATCCAGTTTGAAAGTAGAAGAACGGCGGACATTGAAAGAAGACGCCAATATCAACAGCGAAACCAATTTGGTGCGCCAAGACTACAGCAAACTCAAGCACACGGCTACGGAAGCAAAGCGAATCAGTGGGCAAGGAAAACCGAGCATTCAAAAACAGCCGGCGAACGTCCACAGTTCAATAGCAATCCAGGAAAAAAGTCTCAAGGCCAATGGAAAAAGAAGGAAAGCACGGAAATGAAAAATAATTTAAACTAAAACGGATTTCTGCTGACGAGAGGATGCGGAAATCCGAAGGCCAAGAAAACCCCTCTTGCTTCAAGTTAAATACAGTAATGGTGAAAAATTTGACTCTTCCGAAGATTGAAGTGTTGGTGAATAATATCCCAGCCACCGCACTCCTGGATACAGGCGCGCAGTGTTCCTGTGTGGCAGAAGATTTTTTTAGGAAGTATTTTCGGAAATACCGCATATATAATTCGGATAATACGACAGTGTTAGCGGCGCAAGGAGAAAAATGTAAGTGTATAGGTAAATTACCGCTGTATGTCCGTATCAAGGACGAACAAGTAAAGGTGATGTTTTTCATAGTAAAGAATCTGCAAGCACATATAATTTTAGGAATAGATTTTCTTTCAGAGGCACAAGCAACGCTGGATTTTAATGAAGCGTCCCTTAAGCTGACGATGAAACCAGAAAAGGCTGAACCGCCGATGTTAAATCTTGACCACCTGCCTAATGACGAGCAAGGAAGAATCTGACAAGTGGTAAGTGAATTTGCTTCGTTATTTAGTGATATTCCAGGATTTACTCAGGTTACTAACCATAGTATTGACACCGGAGATTCAATGCCAGTTCGCCACAAAGCATACCGGTATGATAAGAATAAGGAAAAAATTATAGAATGCATATCACCGATATGCTACGTAAAAAGATCATAACGCCCATCTCAAGTAGTTATGCTAGCCCGGTGGTTTTATGTAAGAAAAATAATGACTATCCTTTGACACATCCAAAAAGGTGGAGATTCGCAATTGACTACCGTAAATTAAACTCCATAACTAAATATCCGGTATATCCGTTACCTATTATTGAAGAAATTCTAAGGAACATAACATCCACCAAATATATGACGACTTTAGACTTAACGACTGGTTATTTTCAAATAGGGGTTAGGCCTGAGGACGTGCCTAAGACTGCTTTTATAACCAAGTCTGGCACTTATGCATTTTTGCGTATGCCGTTTGGCCTTTCAGGGGCGCCGGCAACATTTCAGCGATGTATGGACATTGTGTTAAGACCTGTTCTTGGAAAGTCCACATTTATCTATTTAGACGATATCATTATTACTAGTGATAATCTCGACCAACATGTACAGGATTTAAGACAGGTGTTTTCTTTATTAAATGAGGCCGGTCTAAAAGTTAATGTCGAAAAGTGCAAATTTGCAGCCCCTGAATTAAAATATTTAGGTTACAAGATATCTCAGAAAGGAATAGAGACAGACGAATCAAAAATAATCGCTGTACAAAAGTATCCGACTCCAAACACGGCGAAGAAGCTCTCTTCTTTTCTAGGACTTTGTTCATATTATAGGTCCTTTATAAAAAATTTTGCAGCTATTGCTGAACCATTGTTAAAATTAAAAAGGAAAAAGGCAAGATTCTCGTGGACGGCCGAAGCCAATAGTGCTTTCGAAATATTAAAACAAGCATTAACGCAAGCCCCTGTGTTGAAATTTCCTGAAAAGGATGAGAATTTAGAAATTTCAGCGGATGCTTCGGATTATGCGGTAGGAGCGGTACTTTCGCAAAATCAGCAGCCCGTGGCATTTTTTAGCCGAACTTTAAATCAAACACAAAGAAACTATTCCGCGACCGAGAGAGAGGCACTTGCAGTTCTGTTAGCAGTGCAAAAGTTCCGAGTCTATTTTGGAAAGGCGCCAATAACAGTGTACTCTGATCATGCGGCGGTAACTAGATTGTACTCAGGGAAAAACTTATCCCCAAGGTTAATAAGATGGGCACTCAAGCTACAAGAATATAATCTGGTAATCAAGCATACCCCCGGAAAGGAAAATATCGTAGCAGATGCCCTATCCAGAATTAAAATAGATGAAGAAGGTAATACCGTAAAGGTGGCAATGCTCACAGCATGTACAATAAATTCCCGAGAAACTGTAATAACCGAACTGGGTAAGGATCCTGAGTTTGGAAGCATTTATGAGTATTTAAAGGATCTTGAAAATTTTAGCCACCAAGATATTGTGGCGATAAGAAATAGGGCGGTCCATTACGAACTAATAGATGGTCTATTATTCTATACAAAAACTACGAATTCCAATAACGAATTTCGACCTGTTATCCCAGCTAGTCTTAGATTAAATATCCTGCAGGAGCTCCATGACAGCCCTTTAGCTTCTCATGCTGGTATTCGAAAAACTATCCAACGCGTACGCGAGGCAGTCTATTTTCGTGAACTGCAAAAGTTAACAAGGGCGTATGTCCAGTCCTGCCCAACATGTCAGGCAGTTAATTATATTAATTTCCGCCCGGCCGGGTTTCTAAATAGTATTAAATCCGAATTTCCAAATGAAATAATTGGCATCGATTTATTGGGCCCTTTCCCAAAAAGTCTGTTAAATAAAAGTCGCTATCTCCTTGTTATGGTTGATCATTTTAGTAAGTGGACCGAAATTGTTCCCTTAAAACGAGCCTCCGCGAAATTAGTTACTGATTCTATTTTAAATAAATATATTTTAAAATACGGGGCCCCCCTAAAAGTTATATCGGATAATGGTCCTCAATTTGTAAGTAATATATTTGAAGACATGTGCCAAAAACTGGGCATACGTCATTTAAAAATGGTCCCGTATTGGCCGCAATCAAATATAGCGGAACGGGTCAATAGAAATATAGTGAAAATTATCCGTAGTTATGTTAAAAATTTTCATAAAAGCTGGGATAACTATGTCAATGAATTTGCTTTCGCCCTTAGGACAGCAAAACATGATACAACGGGCAAAACTCCTGCTGAGTTATTTTTAGGCAGAAAGATTATAACGCCGTTAGATAAATTATTTTATGTGCAACAAAGAGCCCCAGAATTTAAAATGGGTGATATAGAAAAACTAATTAAAGAAGCAAAAAAAGAATACTGAAGTAGCACAGAGAAAACAAAAACTATATTATGACTTGAAACGACGGGGAGTAACTTATAAAGTAGGGGATGAAGTTTTAAAAATTAAGCATTCACTTTCTTCAGCACCAGAAGATAAAACTGCCAAATTTTTTCCACGATTTGAAGGACCATATGTCATAGAAAAAATAACTCACGCTGTAGTAGTGTTAAAAGCTAGAAATGGTGAAACCTGCTCCGCAAACATTGATCAAATCAAACCCTTCTATGATCGTAATAAAATGAAAATTTTCAAAGATCTTTTGCAGGACCCGGCACGGCAGACACCGCAGGCACAAGCTCCAGAGGTGGAAAAACGACAAGTACAAGGGCAAGCCATTAAGAGGCAGGAGCAAGTGAAAAGAAAGTTTCCCCGCGGAAAAATTGAAGGTAGCAAGAAAAAGAAGCCGTTCCACCGTCCAGAAAAGAGAGCTCACGAACACCCCCAGAATGAAGAAGGGAGAAGGACGACGTATGCAAAGAGAACCAGGAGAAATAACGGCAACTATAACCCGGCTCTAAAACGGAAGATCTACTCATCCGACAGGACTCTTCGCAGCAAATGTCGCCGAACTGCGGAAGGGCCACCAGCGACGGAGGAAAAGTTACAAGGAAAATTTGAACGGCCAGCAACGAGGTCCAAGCAGGAACACGAAAGAAGTTTCCCGGTTCCGCCAAGACCAGCTGCCATCAAATGACCAAGACCACAGGCAGAAGCGAAAAAGAAGGTATTCAAGGGTGACCGAACTGGAGAAAAAAGAAAGCATCTAGAGGAAGGCACTGAAGGGCGAGCCCGTACAAGAAGGAGGATAAATCAAACAACAATCTGCACTACCTTTCAGGACTGGGCCCAGAAAAGAATGCCCGAATATCACAAAGATAAGTAAAATTTTATGTTACTTTGCAAACTTAAGTTAATCTTTCATTCTTACTGCAAGTGGCAGATTTCAAGAAGTTTTACCTCATGCGAGGTCTACCTTTATCGCCAAAAGGGCGAGAAATGAGTTGTTACCGATTTTGGTATTATGTTTTTCAATTACTCGCGCGTAAAACTAAAGTTGATGTATAATAGCGACGTGTAAATACTTAAATATTGTAAAAGTTATTGTATAAATTTTATTTAAAACATTCTAGCAAGAAAGAAGTTTTAGTCTGAAAGACTTTTTGAAATGTAGTATTTCAATGTAGAAGAATTGGCACTTGCTTTGAAAAGAATAGAAGTTAACAATGTACTACTAATGTATGTTTTCAAATGCGTAAAATTAACGGCATGTTAATATGTTCTTATATACAATGTGAACTGTTATTTTAAATGTTAAGAAATACCGTGATATGGTAAAAGTGAAAGTAATGTTAAATTTTTTTTTATTCGTGTGACTGTAAAAAGACTAAATCATGGTGAATATGTGTTAAAGGTTGAATGATGTAGTTAGGCTCTCTGACGCTACACTTCAGAGTTAGCCACTTTCAGAATAGTACCTCAGGGTTTAGAGTTGAAATTAGGGTGTGTTACGAGGTTTTGGTATGTTGAATTTTAACACGTTAGTGTTTTGATTGTAGGAGGAAGTGTTGAACACATAGACATAAACACATTCGTGTTTGGTGTTCTTTTACAACACATGTCAGAGAGCACGGGGAGAGATAACTAATATAGTTATGAATGAAATAAGAATGTTAAGAGAAATATAATTATACATGTTACTTGCCATTTCATTGTGTAACATTTCATTAAACTAGTTTTCCTTCCAGATCTCTGGAAGGAACCAGATTTGAATAAAAGCTCCTGTTTAGATGCAGTACAGATGAAAAAATTGTGTGTCCTGGGAGCTGCTATTGTAAAAACAAATTTCTTTCTTTTAAATTTCTAGTTTCTAGCGAAAAATGTTTGTGAAAGATTGGCCTCGCGTTAGATTCTAGAGCTAAAAGTTTTCAACAAGGTCGTTTTAGACCTCAGTTTCAAACTAATTAACTCTGGCGGGAAGTATGTAAGGATCTTAAGTTTTACTAACGTTTATTTTATTTTAAATCTTTACCATCACTTCTTATTTTCTACTTCCGGCCAGAATTATAAGCGTTAATGTATTTATGCAAAGTTTGTCTGGCGAACGCCAAGTATTTAGGTTGTGGCTTTTTGCCAAGCGAAAGAGAGGAAGCAGTGAGTCGAAGCAGGCCGCTTACCTTAGAAGTTTTATTCAGTTGCTGGTTGCCTTCCAGGCTAGAGGTTTTAATCCTCTTGATAATTTGTAAACGTATTGTAGTGTTCACAGTTCTCTGTACTACATACGGCTTCCTGTTAATATAAGGCCAATCGTGACTCATCTCAGAACACGACCCTGTGCCATTCCTTCGTCCACATCACTCGAGCCCGCACCATTGCAGACGTTGGAGTCTATGATGTGGGATTAATGGCAGTTTTCTTAACGGACGTCATGAGTGTAGTCCACTAGCCACCAACTGACGCTAAATGGTCGATGTGGGAGCATCCAGGGTGTCTTGAACGTGCTACAGAATGGAGGTAGAAGTGGCTTCCGGGTGTGCCACAACTTGTCAGCGGATGCGTCGATCCACGCGTGCGGACGTCACTCTGACTGCACAGGCACCCCTCGAAATTTCCATATTTCCTTGTTGCAACCATCGTCGCCACAGATAGATGGTGCACTATGGACGCGCCTTGGTGTGTGTTAGCAAAGATTAGACTAACCTGCCCTTCTCAGTCCGATAACCATGCCCTTTGTAAAATCGCCTGTTTACGATGATTTCCCTAGCAGAAATAACGGCATGCTGCAGATTCCTTACCTTATATCTTCTTCAACGTGCGCTGGAGAGCTGCACATTTGGTATCATTAGTATAACTCAGTAGGCGTCTACCCGGAAATCTGCATACTTTTCGGAACAGTCTTTCTTGATGTTGCGATTTCAATATCGGGTAGTGTAACTGTAGTTAATTAAGATTTGCAACTTTGTGTCTTGCCTCAAGTCTGTCTTGCCTTTCTGGATGGCTAGAACTCTTAAAGTCGGTAACAGGCACGGAAAAAAGCATCTTCGTCAGAAATTTTATTTTGGAACACCTTCATACATTATAGTCTATACGTATATGTACTGCATGTACCCGATTGTTTACTAAAGTTTCTTAACTTTTGGGAAGGAAAAACAACATGCCAGTTTTATATTTAAAATGAGAAGACTATAAGACCAGCCTACTTTAAGTTTCCAGAAGTTTAGTTGTAAGGATCTTAAGTTTTACTAACGTTTATTTTATTTTAAATCTTTACTATCACTTCTTATTTTCTACTTCCGGCCAGAATTATAAGCGTTAATGTATTTATGCAAAGTTTGTCTGGCGAACGCCAAGTATTTAAGTTGTGGCTTTTTGCCAAGCGAAAGAGAGGAAGCAGTGAGTCGAAGCAGGCCGCTTACCTTAGAAGTTTTACTCAGTTGCTGGTTGCCTTCCAGGCTAGAGGTTTTAATCCTCTTGATAATTTTTAAACGTATTGTAGTGTTCACAGTTCTCTGTACTACATACGGCTTCCTGTTAATATAAGGCCAATCATCCACGTTTATTATTTTAAAGTTAAATTAGAGTTTAGTTTTATTTTTATATTTTTACGTTTAGACCACAAGTAGTGGGTCTGTGTATTCCGAAGTACGGAAGTTATTGTAAATAGAGAAAAATAAAGGGTTTTGTATACCCTTCTTGTGTATCCTGTCTCCTTCCCACAGTGATTGAACATAGCTTTAGTAAGCTCTCTGTTCCTAGTCAGGTCTTTGCATGTTCCCGAAGAAAGTAAGACGGAACATTGAACCTGATAGTGGCGCCCAACGAAGAAGAATAACCATGGCCGAGTTTCAAGAAGAACCTGTACTGCCTGCAGAAGCGGCTCAGAATCCAGAAATGCCAGCTGCCGCCCTGGAAGGATTTGGTTACATCGTCCAGACCATGCGCGCTTCGATGAAACCAGAAGCAACATTTAATGGAAACTCACCGGTAACCAGTTTTTTGGAAAAATTGGATGACCACTTCATGCTCTACCCCGTGCACGAATTTCAAAAAGTTACCTTAGCTACCAGCGCTTTGAGGGTCCAAGCGCTTAATTGGTTCAAATGTATAGGCAGAAGTCTCTTGGGTCAAGCAGGAAGTCCCACCTATACTTACGAGAATTTCAAGACTGCCCTACTAAAAGCCTTCCCTGTCGTAAGGGATCGTGCGAAATTAGAAACGGAACTTTTCAGCATATATCAACAAAGAATCGAAAATCTCTCAAGCTTTATTTTAAGAAAAATTCACGTCTTCAAACTCTTGTATGGAAACCGTCCGGATCCTGAGATAATTCAAGTGATTTTGCCGAGGTTACTGCCCCAAGTGCAAGACTTTATTGAATTAAGAAATCCGACTACACTGGAAAAGTTATTTGAGCTAACAATCCAGTTTGAAAGTAGAAGAACGGCGGACATTGAAAGAAGACGCCAATATCAACAGCGAAACCAATTTGGTGCGCCAAGACTACAGCAAACTCAAGCACACGGCTACGGAAGCAAAGCGAATCAGTGGGCAAGGAAAACCGAGCATTCAAAAACAGCCGGCGAACGTCCACAGTTCAATAGCAATCCAGGAAAAAAGTCTCAAGGCCAGTGGAAAAAGAAGGAAAGCACGGAAATGAAAAATAATTTAAACTAAAACGGATTTCTGCTGACGGAGGATGCGGAAATCCGAAGGCCAAGAAAACCCCTCTTGCTTCAAGTTAAATACAGTAATGGTGAAAAATTTGACTCTTCCGAAGATTGAAGTGTTGGTGAATAATATCCCAGCCACCGCACTCCTGGATACAGGCGCGCAGTGTTCCTGTGTGGCAGAAGATTTTTTTAGGAAGTATTTTCGGAAATACCGCATATATAATTCGGATAATACGACAGTGTTAGCGGCGCAAGGAGAAAAATGTAAGTGTATAGGTAAATTACCGCTGTATGTCCGTATCAAGGACGAACAAGTAAAGGTGATGTTTTTCATAGTAAAGAATCTGCAAGCACATATTATTTTAGGAATAGATTTTCTTTCAGAGGCACAAGCAACGCTGGATTTTAATGAAGCGTCCCTTAAGCTGACGATGAAACCAGAAAAGGCTGAACCGCCGATGTTAAATCTTGACCACCTGCCTAATGACGAGCAAGGAAGAATCTGACAAGTGGTAAGTGAATTTGCTTCGTTATTTAGTGATATTCCAGGATTTACTCAGGTTACTAACCATAGTATTGACACCGGAGATTCAATGCCAGTTCGCCACAAAGCATACCGGTATGATAAGAATAAGGAAAAAATTATAGAATGCATATCACCGATATGCTACGTAAAAAGATCATAACGCCCATCTCAAGTAGTTATGCTAGCCCGGTGGTTTTATGTAAGAAAAATAATGACTATCCTTTGACACATCCAAAAAGGTGGAGATTCGCAATTGACTACCGTAAATTAAATTCCATAACTAAATATCCGGTATATCCGTTACCTATTATTGAAGAAATTCTAAGGAACATAACATCCACCAAATATATGACGACTTTAGACTTAACGACTGGTTATTTTCAAATAGGGGTTAGGCCTGAGGACGTGCCTAAGACTGCTTTTATAACCAAGTCTGGCACTTATGCATTTTTGCGTATGCCGTTTGGCCTTTCAGGGGCGCCGGCAACATTTCAGCGATGTATGGACATTGTGTTAAGACCTGTTCTTGGAAAGTCCACATTTATCTATTTAGACGATATCATTATTACTAGTGATAATCTCGACCAACATGTACAGGATTTAAGACAGGTGTTTTCTTTATTAAATGAGGCCGGTCTAAAAGTTAATGTCGAAAAGTGCAAATTTGCAGCCCCTGAATTAAAATATTTAGGTTACAAGATATCTCAGAAAGGAATAGAGACAGACGAATCAAAAATAATCGCTGTACAAAAGTATCCGACTCCAAACACGGCGAAGAAGCTCTCTTCTTTTCTAGGACTTTGTTCATATTATAGGTCCTTTATAAAAAATTTTGCAGCTATTGCTGAACCATTGTTAAAATTAAAAAGGAAAAAGGCAAGATTCTCGTGGACGGCCGAAGCCAATAGTGCTTTCGAAATATTAAAACAAGCATTAACGCAAGCCCCTGTGTTGAAATTTCCTGAAAAGGATGAGAATTTAGAAATTTCAGCGGATGCTTCGGATTATGCGGTAGGAGCGGTACTTTCGCAAAATCAGCAGCCCGTGGCATTTTTTAGCCGAACTTTAAATCAAACACAAAGAAACTATTCCGCGACCGAGAGAGAGGCACTTGCAGTTCTGTTAGCAGTGCAAAAGTTCCGAGTCTATTTTGGAAAGGCGCCAATAACAGTGTACTCTGATCATGCGGCGGTAACTAGATTGTACTCAGGGAAAAACTTATCCCCAAGGTTAATAAGATGGGCACTCAAGCTACAAGAATATAATCTGGTAATCAAGCATACCCCCGGAAAGGAAAATATCGTAGCAGATGCCCTATCCAGAATTAAAATAGATGAAGAAGGTAATACCGTAAAGGTGGCAATGCTCACAGCATGTACAATAAATTCCCGAGAAACTGTAATAACCGAACTGGGTAAGGATCCTGAGTTTGGAAGCATTTATGAGTATTTAAAGGATCTTGAAAATTTTAGCCACCAAGATATTGTGGCGATAAGAAATAGGGCGGTCCATTACGAACTAATAGATGGTCTATTATTCTATACAAAAACTACGAATTCCAATAACGAATTTCGACCTGTTATCCCAGCTAGTCTTAGATTAAATATCCTGCAGGAGCTCCATGACAGCCCTTTAGCTTCTCATGCTGGTATTCGAAAAACTATCCAACGCGTACGCGAGGCAGTCTATTTTCGTGAACTGCAAAAGTTAACAAGGGCGTATGTCCAGTCCTGCCCAACATGTCAGGCAGTTAATTATATTAATTTCCGCCCGGCCGGGTTTCTAAATAGTATTAAATCCGAATTTCCAAATGAAATAATTGGCATCGATTTATTGGGCCCTTTCCCAAAAAGTCTGTTAAATAAAAGTCGCTATCTCCTTGTTATGGTTGATCATTTTAGTAAGTGGACCGAAATTGTTCCCTTAAAACGAGCCTCCGCGAAATTAGTTACTGATTCTATTTTAAATAAATATATTTTAAAATACGGGGCCCCCCTAAAAGTTATATCGGATAATGGTCCTCAATTTGTAAGTAATATATTTGAAGACATGTGCCAAAAACTGGGCATACGTCATTTAAAAATGGTCCCGTATTGGCCGCAATCAAATATAGCGGAACGGGTCAATAGAAATATAGTGAAAATTATCCGTAGTTATGTTAAAAATTTTCATAAAAGCTGGGATAACTATGTCAATGAATTTGCTTTCGCCCTTAGGACAGCAAAACATGATACAACGGGCAAAACTCCTGCTGAGTTATTTTTAGGCAGAAAGATTATAACGCCGTTAGATAAATTATTTTATGTGCAACAAAGAGCCCCAGAATTTAAAATGGGTGATATAGAAAAACTAATTAAAGAAGCAAAAAAAGAATACTGAAGTAGCACAGAGAAAACAAAAACTATATTATGACTTGAAACGACGGGGAGTAACTTATAAAGTAGGGGATGAAGTTTTAAAAATTAAGCATTCACTTTCTTCAGCACCAGAAGATAAAACTGCCAAATTTTTTCCACGATTTGAAGGACCATATGTCATAGAAAAAATAACTCACGCTGTAGTAGTGTTAAAAGCTAGAAATGGTGAAACCTGCTCCGCAAACATTGATCAAATCAAACCCTTCTATGATCGTAATAAAATGAAAATTTTCAAAGATCTTTTGCAGGACCCGGCACGGCAGACACCGCAGGCACAAGCTCCAGAGGTGGAAAAACGACAAGTACAAGGGCAAGCCATTAAGAGGCAGGAGCAAGTGAAAAGAAAGTTTCCCCGCGGAAAAATTGAAGGTAGCAAGAAAAAGAAGCCGTTCCACCGTCCAGAAAAGAGAGCTCACGAACACCCCCAGAATGAAGAAGGGAGAAGGACGACGTATGCAAAGAGAACCAGGAGAAATAACGGCAACTATAACCCGGCTCTAAAACGGAAGATCTACTCATCCGACAGGACTCTTCGCAGCAAATGTCGCCGAACTGCGGAAGGGCCACCAGCGACGGAGGAAAAGTTACAAGGAAAATTTGAACGGCCAGCAACGAGGTCCAAGCAGGAACACGAAAGAAGTTTCCCGGTTCCGCCAAGACCAGCTGCCATCAAATGACCAAGACCACAGGCAGAAGCGAAAAAGAAGGTATTCAAGGGTGACCGAACTGGAGAAAAAAGAAAGCATCTAGAGGAAGGCACTGAAGGGCGAGCCCGTACAAGAAGGAGGATAAATCAAACAACAATCTGCACTACCTTTCAGGACTGGGCCCAGAAAAGAATGCCCGAATATCACAAAGATAAGTAAAATTTTATGTTACTTTGCAAACTTAAGTTAATCTTTCATTCTTACTGCAAGTGGCAGATTTCAAGAAGTTTTACCTCATGCGAGGTCTACCTTTATCGCCAAAAGGGCGAGAAATGAGTTGTTACCGATTTTGGTATTATGTTTTTCAATTACTCGCGCGTAAAACTAAAGTTGATGTATAATAGCGACGTGTAAATACTTAAATATTGTAAAAGTTATTGTATAAATTTTATTTAAAACATTCTAGCAAGAAAGAAGTTTTAGTCTGAAAGACTTTTTGAAATGTAGTATTTCAATGTAGAAGAATTGGCACTTGCTTTGAAAAGAATAGAAGTTAACAATGTACTACTAATGTATGTTTTCAAATGCGTAAAATTAACGGCATGTTAATATGTTCTTATATACAATGTGAACTGTTATTTTAAATGTTAAGAAATACCGTGATATGGTAAAAGTGAAAGTAATGTTAAATTTTTTTTTATTCGTGTGACTGTAAAAAGACTAAATCATGGTGAATATGTGTTAAAGGTTGAATGATGTAGTTAGGCTCTCTGACGCTACACTTCAGAGTTAGCCACTTTCAGAATAGTACCTCAGGGTTTAGAGTTGAAATTAGGGTGTGTTACGAGGTTTTGGTATGTTGAATTTTAACACGTTAGTGTTTTGATTGTAGGAGGAAGTGTTGAACACATAGACATAAACACATTCGTGTTTGGTGTTCTTTTACAACACATGTCAGAGAGCACGGGGAGAGATAACTAATATAGTTATGAATGAAATAAGAATGTTAAGAGAAATATAATTATACATGTTACTTGCCATTTCATTGTGTAACATTTCATTAAACTAGTTTTCCTTCCAGATCTCTGGAAGGAACCAGATTTGAATAAAAGCTCCTGTTTAGATGCAGTACAGATGAAAAAATTGTGTGTCCTGGGAGCTGCTATTGTAAAAACAAATTTCTTTCTTTTAAATTTCTAGTTTCTAGCGAAAAATGTTTGTGAAAGATTGGCCTCGCGTTAGATTCTAGAGCTAAAAGTTTTCAACAAGGTCGTTTTAGACCTCAGTTTCAAACTAATTAACTCTGGCGGGAAGTATGTAAGGATCTTAAGTTTTACTAACGTTTATTTTATTTTAAATCTTTACCATCACTTCTTATTTTCTACTTCCGGCCAGAATTATAAGCGTTAATGTATTTATGCAAAGTTTGTCTGGCGAACGCCAAGTATTTAAGTTGTGGCTTTTTGCCAAGCGAAAGAGAGGAAGCAGTGAGTCGAAGCAGGCCGCTTACCTTAGAAGTTTTATTCAGTTGCTGGTTGCCTTCCAGGCTAGAGGTTTTAATCCTCTTGATTATTTGTAAACGTATTGTAGTGTTCACAGTTCTCTGTACTACATACGGCTTCCTGTTAATATAAGGCCAATCGTGACTCATCTCAGAACACGACCCTGTGCCATTCCTTCGTCCACATCACTCGAGCCCGCACCATTGCAGACGTTGGAGTCTATGATGTGGGATTAATGGCAGTTTTCTTAACGGACGTCATGAGTGTAGTCCACTAGCCACCAACTGACGCTAAATGGTCGATGTGGGAGCATCCAGGGTGTCTTGAACGTGCTACAGAATGGAGGTAGAAGTGGCTTCCGGGTGTGCCACAACTTGTCAGCGGATGCGTCGATCCACGCGTGCGGACGTCACTCTGACTGCACAGGCACCCCTCGAAATTTCCATATTTCCTTGTTGCAACCATCGTCGCCACAGATAGATGGTGCACTATGGACGCGCCTTGGTGTGTGTTAGCTAAGATTAGACTAACCTGCCCTTCTCAGTCCGATAACCATGCCCTTTGTAAAATCGCCTGTTTACGATGATTTCCCTAGCAGAAATAACGGCATGCTGCAGATTCCTTACCTTATATCTTCTTCAACGTGCGCTGGAGAGCTGCACATTTGGTATCATTAGTATAACTCAGTAGGCGTCTACCCGGAAATCTGCATACTTTTCGGAACAGTCTTTCTTGATGTTGCGATTTCAATATCGGGTAGTGTAACTGTAGTTAATTAAGATTTGCAACTTTGTGTCTTGCCTCAAGTCTGTCTTGCCTTTCTGGATGGCTAGAACTCTTAAAGTTGGTAACAGGCACGGAAAAAAGCATCTTCGTCAGAAATTTTATTTTGGAACACCTTCATACATTATAGTCTATACGTATATGTACTGCATATACCCGATTGTTTACTAAAGTTTCTTAACTTTTGGGAAGGAAAAACAACATGCCAGTTTTATATTTAAAATGAGAAGACTATAAGACCAGCCTACTTTAAGTTTCCAGAAGTTTAGTTGTAAGGATCTTAAGTTTTACTAACGTTTATTTTATTTTAAATCTTTACTATCACTTCTTATTTTCTACTTCCGGCCAGAATTATAAGCGTTAATGTATTTATGCAAAGTTTGTCTGGCGAACGCCAAGTATTTAAGTTGTGGCTTTTTGCCAAGCGAAAGAGAGGAAGCAGTGAGTCGAAGCAGGCCGCTTACCTTAGAAGTTTTATTCAGTTGCTGGTTGCCTTCCAGGCTAGAGGTTTTAATCCTCTTGATTATTTGTAAACGTATTGTAGTGTTCACAGTTCTCTGTACTACATACGGCTTCCTGTTAATATAAGGCCAATCGTGACTCATCTCAGAACACGACCCTGTGCCATTCCTTCGTCCACATCACTCGAGCCCGCACCATTGCAGACGTTGGAGTCTATGATGTGGGATTAATGGCAGTTTTCTTAACGGACGTCATGAGTGTAGTCCACTAGCCACCAACTGACGCTAAATGGTCGATGTGGGAGCATCCAGGGTGTCTTGAACGTGCTACAGAATGGAGGTAGAAGTGGCTTCCGGGTGTGCCACAACTTGTCAGCGGATGCGTCGATCCACGCGTGCGGACGTCACTCTGACTGCACAGGCACCCCTCGAAATTTCCATATTTCCTTGTTGCAACCATCGTCGCCACAGATAGATGGTGCACTATGGACGCGCCTTGGTGTGTGTTAGCTAAGATTAGACTAACCTGCCCTTCTCAGTCCGATAACCATGCCCTTTGTAAAATCGCCTGTTTACGATGATTTCCCTAGCAGAAATAACGGCATGCTGCAGATTCCTTACCTTATATCTTCTTCAACGTGCGCTGGAGAGCTGCACATTTGGTATCATTAGTATAACTCAGTAGGCGTCTACCCGGAAATCTGCATACTTTTCGGAACAGTCTTTCTTGATGTTGCGATTTCAATATCGGGTAGTGTAACTGTAGTTAATTAAGATTTGCAACTTTGTGTCTTGCCTCAAGTCTGTCTTGCCTTTCTGGATGGCTAGAACTCTTAAAGTTGGTAACAGGCACGGAAAAAAGCATCTTCGTCAGAAATTTTATTTTGGAACACCTTCATACATTATAGTCTATACGTATATGTACTGCATATACCCGATTGTTTACTAAAGTTTCTTAACTTTTGGGAAGGAAAAACAACATGCCAGTTTTATATTTAAAATGAGAAGACTATAAGACCAGCCTACTTTAAGTTTCCAGAAGTTTAGTTGTAAGGATCTTAAGTTTTACTAACGTTTATTTTATTTTAAATCTTTACCATCACTTCTTATTTTCTACTTCCGGCCAGAATTATAAGCGTTAATGTATTTATGCAAAGTTTGTCTGGCGAACGCCAAGTATTTAAGTTGTGGCTTTTTGCCAAGCGAAAGAGAGGAAGCAGTGAGTCGAAGCAGGCCGCTTACCTTAGAAGTTTTATTCAGTTGCTGGTTGCCTTCCAGGCTAGAGGTTTTAATCCTCTTGATAATTTGTAAACGTATTGTAGTGTTCACAGTTCTCTGTACTACATACGGCTTCCTGTTAATATAAGGCCAATCGTGACTCATCTGAGAACACGACCCTGTGCCATTCCTTCGTCCACATCACTCGAGCCCGCACCATTGCAGACGTTGGAGTCTATGATGTGGGATTAATGGCAGTTTTCTTAACGGACGTCATGAGTGTAGTCCACTAGCCACCAACTGACGCTAAATGGTCGATGTGGGAGCATCCAGGGTGTCTTGAACGTGCTACAGAATGGAGGTAGAAGTGGCTTCCGGGTGTGCCACAACTTGTCAGCGGATGCGTCGATCCACGCGTGCGGACGTCACTCTGACTGCACAGGCACCCCTCGAAATTTCCATATTTCCTTGTTGCAACCATCGTCGCCACAGATAGATGGTGCACTATGGACGCGCCTTGGTGTGTGTTAGCTAAGATTAGACTAACCTGCCCTTCTCAGTCCGATAACCATGCCCTTTGTAAAATCGCCTGTTTACGATGATTTCCCTAGCAGAAATAACGGCATGCTGCAGATTCCTTACCTTATATCTTCTTCAACGTGCGCTGGAGAGCTGCACATTTGGTATCATTAGTATAACTCAGTAGGCGTCTACCCGGAAATCTGCATACTTTTCGGAACAGTCTTTCTTGATGTTGCGATTTCAATATCGGGTAGTGTAACTGTAGTTAATTAAGATTTCCAACTTTGTGTCTTGCCTCAAGTCTGTCTTGCCTTTCTGGATGGCTAGAACTCTTAAAGTTGGTAACAGGCACGGAAAAAAGCATCTTCGTCAGAAATTTTATTTTGGAACACCTTCATACATTATAGTCTATACGTATATGTACTGCATGTACCCGATTGTTTACTAAAGTTTCTTAACTTTTGGGAAGGAAAAACAACATGCCAGTTTTATATTTAAAATGAGAAGACTATAAGACCAGCCTACTTTAAGTTTCCAGAAGTTTAGTTGTAAGGATCTTAAGTTTTACTAACGTTTATTTTATTTTAAATCTTTACTATCACTTCTTATTTTCTACTTCCGGCCAGAATTATAAGCGTTAATGTATTTATGCAAAGTTTGTCTGGCGAACGCCAAGTATTTAAGTTGTGGCTTTTTGCCAAGCGAAAGAGAGGAAGCAGTGAGTCGAAGCAGGCCGCTTACCTTAGAAGTTTTACTCAGTTGCTGGTTGCCTTCCAGGCTAGAGGTTTTAATCCTCTTGATAATTTTTAAACGTATTGTAGTGTTCACAGTTCTCTGTACTACATACGGCTTCCTGTTAATATAAGGCCAATCATCCACGTTTATTATTTTAAAGTTAAATTAGAGTTTAGTTTTATTTTTATATTTTTACGTTTAGACCACAAGTAGTGGGTCTGTGTATTCCGAAGTACGGAAGTTATTGTAAATAGAGAAAAATAAAGGGTTTTGTATACCCTTCTTGTGTATCCTGTCTCCTTCCCACAGTGATTGAACATAGCTTTAGTAAGCTCTCTGTTCCTAGTCAGGTCTTTGCATGTTCCCGAAGAAAGTAAGACGGAACATTGAACCTGATAGTGGCGCCCAACGAAGAAGAATAACCATGGCCGAGTTTCAAGAAGAACCTGTACTGCCTGCAGAAGCGGCTCAGAATCCAGAAATGCCAGCTGCCGCCCTGGAAGGATTTGGTTACATCGTCCAGACCATGCGCGCTTCGATGAAACCAGAAGCAACATTTAATGGAAACTCACCGGTAACCAGTTTTTTGGAAAAATTGGATGACCACTTCATGCTCTACCCCGTGCACGAATTTCAAAAAGTTACCTTAGCTACCAGCGCTTTGAGGGTCCAAGCGCTTAATTGGTTCAAATGTATAGGCAGAAGTCTCTTGGGTCAAGCAGGAAGTCCCACCTATACTTACGAGAATTTCAAGACTGCCCTACTAAAAGCCTTCCCTGTCGTAAGGGATCGTGCGAAATTAGAAACGGAACTTTTCAGCATATATCAACAAAGAATCGAAAATCTCTCAAGCTTTATTTTAAGAAAAATTCACGTCTTCAAACTCTTGTATGGAAACCGTCCGGATCCTGAGATAATTCAAGTGATTTTGCCGAGGTTACTGCCCCAAGTGCAAGACTTTATTGAATTAAGAAATCCGACTACACTGGAAAAGTTATTTGAGCTAACAATCCAGTTTGAAAGTAGAAGAACGGCGGACATTGAAAGAAGACGCCAATATCAACAGCGAAACCAATTTGGTGCGCCAAGACTACAGCAAACTCAAGCACACGGCTACGGAAGCAAAGCGAATCAGTGGGCAAGGAAAACCGAGCATTCAAAAACAGCCGGCGAACGTCCACAGTTCAATAGCAATCCAGGAAAAAAGTCTCAAGGCCAGTGGAAAAAGAAGGAAAGCACGGAAATGAAAAATAATTTAAACTAAAACGGATTTCTGCTGACGGAGGATGCGGAAATCCGAAGGCCAAGAAAACCCCTCTTGCTTCAAGTTAAATACAGTAATGGTGAAAAATTTGACTCTTCCGAAGATTGAAGTGTTGGTGAATAATATCCCAGCCACCGCACTCCTGGATACAGGCGCGCAGTGTTCCTGTGTGGCAGAAGATTTTTTTAGGAAGTATTTTCGGAAATACCGCATATATAATTCGGATAATACGACAGTGTTAGCGGCGCAAGGAGAAAAATGTAAGTGTATAGGTAAATTACCGCTGTATGTCCGTATCAAGGACGAACAAGTAAAGGTGATGTTTTTCATAGTAAAGAATCTGCAAGCACATATTATTTTAGGAATAGATTTTCTTTCAGAGGCACAAGCAACGCTGGATTTTAATGAAGCGTCCCTTAAGCTGACGATGAAACCAGAAAAGGCTGAACCGCCGATGTTAAATCTTGACCACCTGCCTAATGACGAGCAAGGAAGAATCTGACAAGTGGTAAGTGAATTTGCTTCGTTATTTAGTGATATTCCAGGATTTACTCAGGTTACTAACCATAGTATTGACACCGGAGATTCAATGCCAGTTCGCCACAAAGCATACCGGTATGATAAGAATAAGGAAAAAATTATAGAATGCATATCACCGATATGCTACGTAAAAAGATCATAACGCCCATCTCAAGTAGTTATGCTAGCCCGGTGGTTTTATGTAAGAAAAATAATGACTATCCTTTGACACATCCAAAAAGGTGGAGATTCGCAATTGACTACCGTAAATTAAACTCCATAACTATATATCCGGTATATCCGTTACCTATTATTGAAGAAATTCTAAGGAACATAACTTCCACCAAATATATGACGACTTTAGACTTAACGACTGGTTATTTTCAAATAGGGGTTAGGCCTGAGGACGTGCCTAAGACTGCTTTTATAACCAAGTCTGGCACTTATGCATTTTTGCGTATGCCGTTCGGCCTTTCAGGGGCGCCGGCAACATTTCAGCGATGTATGGACATTGTGTTAAGACCTGTTCTTGGAAAGTCCACATTTATCTATTTAGACGATATCATTATTACTAGTGATAATCTCGACCAACATGTACAGGATTTAAAACAGGTGTTTTCTTTATTAAATGAGGCCGGTCTAAAAGTTAATGTCGAAAAGTGCAAATTTGCAGCCCCTGAATTAAAATATTTAGGTTACAAGATATCTCAGAAAGGAATAGAGACAGACGAATCAAAAATAATCGCTGTACAAAAGTATCCGACTCCAAACACGGCGAAGAAGCTCTCTTCTTTTCTAGGACTTTGTTCATATTATAGGTCCTTTATAAAAAATTTTGCAGCTATTGCTGAACCATTGTTAAAATTAAAAAGGAAAAAGGCAAGATTCTCGTGGACGGCCGAAGCCAATAGTGCTATCGAAAAATTAAAACAAGCATTAACGCAAGCCCCTGTGTTGAAATTTCCTGAAAAGGATGAGAATTTAGAAATTTCAGCGGATGCTTCGGATTATGCGGTAGGAGCGGTACTTTCGCAAAATCAGCAGCCCGTGGCATTTTTTAGCCGAACTTTAAATCAAACACAAAGAAACTATTCCGCGACCGAGAGAGAGGCACTTGCAGTTCTGTTAGCAGTGCAAAAGTTCCGAGTCTATTTTGGAAAGGCGCCAATAACAGTGTACTCTGATCATGCGGCGGTAACTAGATTGTACTCAGGGAAAAACTTATCCCCAAGGTTAATAAGATGGGCACTCAAGCTACAAGAATATAATCTGGTAATCAAGCATACCCCCGGAAAGGAAAATATCGTAGCAGATGCCCTATCCAGAATTAAAATAGATGAAGAAGGTAATACCGTAAAGGTGGCAATGCTCACAGCATGTACAATAAATTCCCGAGAAACTGTAATAACCGAACTGGGTAAGGATCCTGAGTTTGGAAGCATTTATGAGTATTTAAAGGATCTTGAAAATTTTAGCCACCAAGATATTGTGGCGATAAGAAATAGGGCGGTCCATTACGAACTAATAGATGGTCTATTATTCTATACAAAAACTACGAATTCCAATAACGAATTTCGACCTGTTATCCCAGCTAGTCTTAGATTAAATATCCTGCAGGAGCTCCATGACAGCCCTTTAGCTTCTCATGCTGGTATTCGAAAAACTATCCAACGCGTACGCGAGGCAGTCTATTTTCGTGAACTGCAAAAGTTAACAAGGGCGTATGTCCAGTCCTGCCCAACATGTCAGGCAGTTAATTATATTAATTTCCGCCCGGCCGGGTTTCTAAATAGTATTAAATCCGAATTTCCAAATGAAATAATTGGCATCGATTTATTGGGCCCTTTCCCAAAAAGTCTGTTAAATAAAAGTCGCTATCTCCTTGTTATGGTTGATCATTTTAGTAAGTGGACCGAAATTGTTCCCTTAAAACGAGCCTCCGCGAAATTAGTTACTGATTCTATTTTAAATAAATATATTTTAAAATACGGGGCCCCCCTAAAAGTTATATCGGATAATGGTCCTCAATTTGTAAGTAATATATTTGAAGACATGTGCCAAAAACTGGGCATACGTCATTTAAAAATGGTCCCGTATTGGCCGCAATCAAATATAGCGGAACGGGTCAATAGAAATATAGTGAAAATTATCCGTAGTTATGTTAAAAATTTTCATAAAAGCTGGGATAACTATGTCAATGAATTTGCTTTCGCCCTTAGGACAGCAAAACATGATACAACGGGCAAAACTCCTGCTGAGTTATTTTTAGGCAGAAAGATTATAACGCCGTTAGATAAATTATTTTATGTGCAACAAAGAGCCCCAGAATTTAAAATGGGTGATATAGAAAAACTAATTAAAGAAGCAAAAAAAGAATACTGAAGTAGCACAGAGAAAACAAAAACTATATTATGACTTGAAACGACGGGGAGTAACTTATAAAGTAGGGGATGAAGTTTTAAAAATTAAGCATTCACTTTCTTCAGCACCAGAAGATAAAACTGCCAAATTTTTTCCACGATTTGAAGGACCATATGTCATAGAAAAAATAACTCACGCTGTAGTAGTGTTAAAAGCTAGAAATGGTGAAACCTGCTCCGCAAACATTGATCAAATCAAACCCTTCTATGATCGTAATAAAATGAAAATTTTCAAAGATCTTTTGCAGGACCCGGCACGGCAGACACCGCAGGCACAAGCTCCAGAGGTGGAAAAACGACAAGTACAAGGGCAAGCCATTAAGAGGCAGGAGCAAGTGAAAAGAAAGTTTCCCCGCGGAAAAATTGAAGGTAGCAAGAAAAAGAAGCCGTTCCACCGTCCAGAAAAGAGAGCTCACGAACACCCCCAGAATGAAGAAGGGAGAAGGACGACGTATGCAAAGAGAACCAGGAGAAATAACGGCAACTATAACCCGGCTCTAAAACGGAAGATCTACTCATCCGACAGGACTCTTCGCAGCAAATGTCGCCGAACTGCGGAAGGGCCACCAGCGACGGAGGAAAAGTTACAAGGAAAATTTGAACGGCCAGCAACGAGGTCCAAGCAGGAACACGAAAGAAGTTTCCCGGTTCCGCCAAGACCAGCTGCCATCAAATGACCAAGACCACAGGCAGAAGCGAAAAAGAAGGTATTCAAGGGTGACCGAACTGGAGAAAAAAGAAAGCATCTAGAGGAAGGCACTGAAGGGCGAGCCCGTACAAGAAGGAGGATAAATCAAACAACAATCTGCACTACCTTTCAGGACTGGGCCCAGAAAAGAATGCCCGAATATCACAAAGATAAGTAAAATTTTATGTTACTTTGCAAACTTAAGTTAATCTTTCATTCTTACTGCAAGTGGCAGATTTCAAGAAGTTTTACCTCATGCGAGGTCTACCTTTATCGCCAAAAGGGCGAGAAATGAGTTGTTACCGATTTTGGTATTATGTTTTTCAATTACTCGCGCGTAAAACTAAAGTTGATGTATAATAGCGACGTGTAAATACTTAAATATTGTAAAAGTTATTGTATAAATTTTATTTAAAACATTCTAGCAAGAAAGAAGTTTTAGTCTGAAAGACTTTTTGAAATGTAGTATTTCAATGTAGAAGAATTGGCACTTGCTTTGAAAAGAATAGAAGTTAACAATGTACTACTAATGTATGTTTTCAAATGCGTAAAATTAACGGCATGTTAATATGTTCTTATATACAATGTGAACTGTTATTTTAAATGTTAAGAAATACCGTGATATGGTAAAAGTGAAAGTAATGTTAAATTTTTTTTTATTCGTGTGACTGTAAAAAGACTAAATCATGGTGAATATGTGTTAAAGGTTGAATGATGTAGTTAGGCTCTCTGACGCTACACTTCAGAGTTAGCCACTTTCAGAATAGTACCTCAGGGTTTAGAGTTGAAATTAGGGTGTGTTACGAGGTCTTGGTATGTTGAATTTTAACACGTTAGTGTTTTGATTGTAGGAGGAAGTGTTGAACACATAGACATAAACACATTCGTGTTTGGTGTTCTTTTACAACACATGTCAGAGAGCACGGGGAGAGATAACTAATATAGTTATGAATGAAATAAGAATGTTAAGAGAAATATAATTATACATGTTACTTGCCATTTCATTGTGTAACATTTCATTAAACTAGTTTTCCTTCCAGATCTCTGGAAGGAACCAGATTTGAATAAAAGCTCCTGTTTAGATGCAGTACAGATGAAAAAATTGTGTGTCCTGGGAGCTGCTATTGTAAAAACAAATTTCTTTCTTTTAAATTTCTAGTTTCTAGCGAAAAATGTTTGTGAAAGATTGGCCTCGCGTTAGATTCTAGAGCTAAAAGTTTTCAACAAGGTCGTTTTAGACCTCAGTTTCAAACTAATTAACTCTGGCGGGAAGTATGTAAGGATCTTAAGTTTTACTAACGTTTATTTTATTTTAAATCTTTACCATCACTTCTTATTTTCTACTTCCGGCCAGAATTATAAGCGTTAATGTATTTATGCAAAGTTTGTCTGGCGAACGCCAAGTATTTAAGTTGTGGCTTTTTGCCAAGCGAAAGAGAGGAAGCAGTGAGTCGAAGCAGGCCGCTTACCTTAGAAGTTTTACTCAGTTGCTGGTTGCCTTCCAGGCTAGAGGTTTTAATCCTCTTGATAATTTGTAAACGTATTGTAGTGTTCACAGTTCTCTGTACTACATACGGCTTCCTGTTAATATAAGGCCAATCGTGACTCATCTGAGAACACGACCCTGTGCCATTCCTTCGTCCACATCACTCGAGCCCGCACCATTGCAGACGTTGGAGTCTATGATGTGGGATTAATGGCAGTTTTCTTAACGGACGTCATGAGTGTAGTCCACTAGCCACCAACTGACGCTAAATGGTCGATGTGGGAGCATCCAGGGTGTCTTGAACGTGCTACAGAATGGAGGTAGAAGTGGCTTCCGGGTGTGCCACAACTTGTCAGCGGATGCGTCGATCCACGCGTGCGGACGTCACTCTGACTGCACAGGCACCCCTCGAAATTTCCATATTTCCTTGTTGCAACCATCGTCGCCACAGATAGATGGTCCACTATGGACGCGCCTTGGTGTGTGTTAGCTAAGATTAGACTAACCTGCCCTTCTCAGTCCGATAAACATGCCCTTTGTAAAATCGCCTGTTTACGATGATTTCCCTAGCAGAAATAACGGCATCCTGCAGATTCCTAACCTTATATCTTCTTCAACGTGCGCTGGAGAGCTGCACATTTGGTATCATTAGTATAACTCAGTAGGCGTCTACCCGGAAATCTGCATACTTTTCGGAACAGTCTTTCTTGATGTTGCGATTTCAATATCGGGTAGTGTAACTGTAGTTAATTAAGATTTGCAACTTTGTGTCTTGCCTCAAGTCTGTCTTGCCTTTCTGGATGGCTAGAACTCTTAAAGTCGGTAACAGGCACGGAAAAAAGCATCTTCGTCAGAAATTTTATTTTGGAACACCTTCATACATTATAGTCTATACGTATATGTACTGCATGTACCCGATTGTTTACTAAAGTTTCTTAACTTTTGGGAAGGAAAAACAACATGCCAGTTTTATATTTAAAATGAGAAGACTATAAGACCAGCCTACTTTAAGTTTCCAGAAGTTTAGTTGTAAGGATCTTAAGTTTTACTAACGTTTATTTTATTTTAAATCTTTACTATCACTTCTTATTTTCTACTTCCGGCCAGAATTATAAGCGTTAATGTATTTATGCAAAGTTTGTCTGGCGAACGCCAAGTATTTAAGTTGTGGCTTTTTGCCAAGCGAAAGAGAGGAAGCAGTGAGTCGAAGCAGGCCGCTTACCTTAGAAGTTTTACTCAGTTGCTGGTTGCCTTCCAGGCTAGAGGTTTTAATCCTCTTGATAATTTTTAAACGTATTGTAGTGTTCACAGTTCTCTGTACTACATACGGCTTCCTGTTAATATAAGGCCAATCTTCCACGTTTATTATTTTAATGTTAAATTAGAGTTTAGTT
This sequence comes from Stegodyphus dumicola, assembly GCF_044657685.1. Lineage (NCBI taxonomy): Eukaryota > Metazoa > Arthropoda > Arachnida > Araneae > Eresidae > Stegodyphus > Stegodyphus dumicola. The sequence continues at coordinate 149,292,005 of NC_140781.1, read as the reverse complement.
TTATTTTTATATTTTTACATTTAGACCACAAGTAGTGGGTCTGTGTATTCCGAAGTACGGAAGTTATTGTAAATAGAGAAAAATAAAGGGTTTTGTATACCCTTCTTGTGTATCCTGTCTCCTTCCCACAGTGATTGAACATAGCTTTAGTAAGCTCTCTGTTCCTAGTCAGGTCTTTGCATGTTCCCGAAGAAAGTAAGACGGAACATTGAACCTGATAGTGGCGCCCAACGAAGAAGAATAACCATGGCCGAGTTTCAAGAAGAACCTGTACTGCCTGCAGAAGCGGCTCAGAATCCAGAAATGCCAGCTGCCGCCCTGGAAGGATTTGGTTACATCGTCCAGACCATGCGCGCTTCGATGAAACCAGAAGCAACATTTAATGGAAACTCACCGGTAACCAGTTTTTTGGAAAAATTGGATGACCACTTCATGCTCTACCCCGTGCACGAATTTCAAAAAGTTACCTTAGCTACCAGCGCTTTGAGGGTCCAAGCGCTTAATTGGTTCAAATGTATAGGCAGAAGTCTCTTGGGTCAAGCAGGAAGTCCCACCTATACTTACGAGAATTTCAAGACTGCCCTACTAAAAGCCTTCCCTGTCGTAAGGGATCGTGCGAAATTAGAAACGGAACTTTTCAGCATATATCAACAAAGAATCGAAAATCTCTCAAGCTTTATTTTAAGAAAAATTCACGTCTTCAAACTCTTGTATGGAAACCGTCCGGATCCTGAGATAATTCAAGTGATTTTGCCGAGGTTACTGCCCCAAGTGCAAGACTTTATTGAATTAAGAAATCCGACTACACTGGAAAAGTTATTTGAGCTAACAATCCAGTTTGAAAGTAGAAGAACGGCGGACATTGAAAGAAGACGCCAATATCAACAGCGAAACCAATTTGGTGCGCCAAGACTACAGCAAACTCAAGCACACGGCTACGGAAGCAAAGCGAATCAGTGGGCAAGGAAAACCGAGCATTCAAAAACAGCCGGCGAACGTCCACAGTTCAATAGCAATCCAGGAAAAAAGTCTCAAGGCCAGTGGAAAAAGAAGGAAAGCACGGAAATGAAAAATAATTTAAACTAAAACGGATTTCTGCTGATGGAGGATGCGGAAATCCGAAGGCCAAGAAAACCCCTCTTGCTTCAAGTTAAATACAGTAATGGTGAAAAATTTGACTCTTCCGAAGATTGAAGTGTTGGTGAATAATATCCCAGCCACCGCACTCCTGGATACAGGCGCGCAGTGTTCCTGTGTGGCAGAAGATTTTTTTAGGAAGTATTTTCGGAAATACCGCATATATAATTCGGATAATACGACAGTGTTAGCGGCGCAAGGAGAAAAATGTAAGTGTATAGGTAAATTACCGCTGTATGTCCGTATCAAGGACGAACAAGTAAAGGTGATGTTTTTCATAGTAAAGAATCTGCAAGCACATATTATTTTAGGAATAGATTTTCTTTCAGAGGCACAAGCAACGCTGGATTTTAATGAAGCGTCCCTTAAGCTGACGATGAAACCAGAAAAGGCTGAACCGCCGATGTTAAATCTTGACCACCTGCCTAATGACGAGCAAGGAAGAATCTGACAAGTGGTAAGTGAATTTGCTTCGTTATTTAGTGATATTCCAGGATTTACTCAGGTTACTAACCATAGTATTGACACCGGAGATTCAATGCCAGTTCGCCACAAAGCATACCGGTATGATAAGAATAAGGAAAAAATTATAGAATGCATATCACCGATATGCTACGTAAAAAGATCATAACGCCCATCTCAAGTAGTTATGCTAGCCCGGTGGTTTTATGTAAGAAAAATAATGACTATCCTTTGACACATCCAAAAAGGTGGAGATTCGCAATTGACTACCGTAAATTAAACTCCATAACTATATATCCGGTATATCCGTTACCTATTATTGAAGAAATTCTAAGGAACATAACTTCCACCAAATATATGACGACTTTAGACTTAACGACTGGTTATTTTCAAATAGGGGTTAGGCCTGAGGACGTGCCTAAGACTGCTTTTATAACCAAGTCTGGCACTTATGCATTTTTGCGTATGCCGTTTGGCCTTTCAGGGGCGCCGGCAACATTTCAGCGATGTATGGACATTGTGTTAAGACCTGTTCTTGGAAAGTCCACATTTATCTATTTAGACGATATCATTATTACTAGTGATAATCTCGACCAACATGTACAGGATTTAAAACAGGTGTTTTCTTTATTAAATGAGGCCGGTCTAAAAGTTAATGTCGAAAAGTGCAAATTTGCAGCCCCTGAATTAAAATATTTAGGTTACAAGATATCTCAGAAAGGAATAGAGACAGACGAATCAAAAATAATCGCTGTACAAAAGTATCCGACTCCAAACACGGCGAAGAAGCTCTCTTCTTTTCTAGGACTTTGTTCATATTATAGGTCCTTTATAAAAAATTTTGCAGCTATTGCTGAACCATTGTTAAAATTAAAAAGGAAAAAGGCAAGATTCTCGTGGACGGCCGAAGCCAATAGTGCTATCGAAAAATTAAAACAAGCATTAACGCAAGCCCCTGTGTTGAAATTTCCTGAAAAGGATGAGAATTTAGAAATTTCAGCGGATGCTTCGGATTATGCGGTAGGAGCGGTACTTTCGCAAAATCAGCAGCCCGTGGCATTTTTTAGCCGAACTTTAAATCAAACACAAAGAAACTATTCCGCGACCGAGAGAGAGGCACTTGCAGTTCTGTTAGCAGTGCAAAAGTTCCGAGTCTATTTTGGAAAGGCGCCAATAACAGTGTACTCTGATCATGCGGCGGTAACTAGATTGTACTCAGGGAAAAACTTATCCCCAAGGTTAATAAGATGGGCACTCAAGCTACAAGAATATAATCTGGTAATCAAGCATACCCCCGGAAAGGAAAATATCGTAGCAGATGCCCTATCCAGAATTAAAATAGATGAAGAAGGTAATACCGTAAAGGTGGCAATGCTCACAGCATGTACAATAAATTCCCGAGAAACTGTAATAACCGAACTGGGTAAGGATCCTGAGTTTGGAAGCATTTATGAGTATTTAAAGGATCTTGAAAATTTTAGCCACCAAGATATTGTGGCGATAAGAAATAGGGCGGTCCATTACGAACTAATAGATGGTCTATTATTCTATACAAAAACTACGAATTCCAATAACGAATTTCGACCTGTTATCCCAGCTAGTCTTAGATTAAATATCCTGCAGGAGCTCCATGACAGCCCTTTAGCTTCTCATGCTGGTATTCGAAAAACTATCCAACGCGTACGCGAGGCAGTCTATTTTCGTGAACTGCAAAAGTTAACAAGGGCGTATGTCCAGTCCTGCCCAACATGTCAGGCAGTTAATTATATTAATTTCCGCCCGGCCGGGTTTCTAAATAGTATTAAATCCGAATTTCCAAATGAAATAATTGGCATCGATTTATTGGGCCCTTTCCCAAAAAGTCTGTTAAATAAAAGTCGCTATCTCCTTGTTATGGTTGATCATTTTAGTAAGTGGACCGAAATTGTTCCCTTAAAACGAGCCTCCGCGAAATTAGTTACTGATTCTATTTTAAATAAATATATTTTAAAATACGGGGCCCCCCTAAAAGTTATATCGGATAATGGTCCTCAATTTGTAAGTAATATATTTGAAGACATGTGCCAAAAACTGGGCATACGTCATTTAAAAATGGTCCCGTATTGGCCGCAATCAAATATAGCGGAACGGGTCAATAGAAATATAGTGAAAATTATCCGTAGTTATGTTAAAAATTTTCATAAAAGCTGGGATAACTATGTCAATGAATTTGCTTTCGCCCTTAGGACAGCAAAACATGATACAACGGGCAAAACTCCTGCTGAGTTATTTTTAGGCAGAAAGATTATAACGCCGTTAGATAAATTATTTTATGTGCAACAAAGAGCCCCAGAATTTAAAATGGGTGATATAGAAAAACTAATTAAAGAAGCAAAAAAAGAATACTGAAGTAGCACAGAGAAAACAAAAACTATATTATGACTTGAAACGACGGGGAGTAACTTATAAAGTAGGGGATGAAGTTTTAAAAATTAAGCATTCACTTTCTTCAGCACCAGAAGATAAAACTGCCAAATTTTTTCCACGATTTGAAGGACCATATGTCATAGAAAAAATAACTCACGCTGTAGTAGTGTTAAAAGCTAGAAATGGTGAAACCTGCTCCGCAAACATTGATCAAATCAAACCCTTCTATGATCGTAATAAAATGAAAATTTTCAAAGATCTTTTGCAGGACCCGGCACGGCAGACACCGCAGGCACAAGCTCCAGAGGTGGAAAAACGACAAGTACAAGGGCAAGCCATTAAGAGGCAGGAGCAAGTGAAAAGAAAGTTTCCCCGCGGAAAAATTGAAGGTAGCAAGAAAAAGAAGCCGTTCCACCGTCCAGAAAAGAGAGCTCACGAACACCCCCAGAATGAAGAAGGGAGAAGGACGACGTATGCAAAGAGAACCAGGAGAAATAACGGCAACTATAACCCGGCTCTAAAACGGAAGATCTACTCATCCGACAGGACTCTTCGCAGCAAATGTCGCCGAACTGCGGAAGGGCCACCAGCGACGGAGGAAAAGTTACAAGGAAAATTTGAACGGCCAGCAACGAGGTCCAAGCAGGAACACGAAAGAAGTTTCCCGGTTCCGCCAAGACCAGCTGCCATCAAATGACCAAGACCACAGGCAGAAGCGAAAAAGAAGGTATTCAAGGGTGACCGAACTGGAGAAAAAAGAAAGCATCTAGAGGAAGGCACTGAAGGGCGAGCCCGTACAAGAAGGAGGATAAATCAAACAACAATCTGCACTACCTTTCAGGACTGGGCCCAGAAAAGAATGCCCGAATATCACAAAGATAAGTAAAATTTTATGTTACTTTGCAAACTTAAGTTAATCTTTCATTCTTACTGCAAGTGGCAGATTTCAAGAAGTTTTACCTCATGCGAGGTCTACCTTTATCGCCAAAAGGGCGAGAAATGAGTTGTTACCGATTTTGGTATTATGTTTTTCAATTACTCGCGCGTAAAACTAAAGTTGATGTATAATAGCGACGTGTAAATACTTAAATATTGTAAAAGTTATTGTATAAATTTTATTTAAAACATTCTAGCAAGAAAGAAGTTTTAGTCTGAAAGACTTTTTGAAATGTAGTATTTCAATGTAGAAGAATTGGCACTTGCTTTGAAAAGAATAGAAGTTAACAATGTACTACTAATGTATGTTTTCAAATGCGTAAAATTAACGGCATGTTAATATGTTCTTATATACAATGTGAACTGTTATTTTAAATGTTAAGAAATACCGTGATATGGTAAAAGTGAAAGTAATGTTAATTTTTTTTTTATTCGTGTGACTGTAAAAAGACTAAATCATGGTGAATATGTGTTAAAGGTTGAATGATGTAGTTAGGCTCTCTGACGCTACACTTCAGAGTTAGCCACTTTCAGAATAGTACCTCAGGGTTTAGAGTTGAAATTAGGGTGTGTTACGAGGTCTTGGTATGTTGAATTTTAACACGTTAGTGTTTTGATTGTAGGAGGAAGTGTTGAACACATAGACATAAACACATTCGTGTTTGGTGTTCTTTTACAACACATGTCAGAGAGCACGGGGAGAGATAACTAATATAGTTATGAATGAAATAAGAATGTTAAGAGAAATATAATTATACATGTTACTTGCCATTTCATTGTGTAACATTTCATTAAACTAGTTTTCCTTCCAGATCTCTGGAAGGAACCAGATTTGAATAAAAGCTCCTGTTTAGATGCAGTACAGATGAAAAAATTGTGTGTCCTGGGAGCTGCTATTGTAAAAACAAATTTCTTTCTTTTAAATTTCTAGTTTCTAGCGAAAAATGTTTGTGAAAGATTGGCCTCGCGTTAGATTCTAGAGCTAAAAGTTTTCAACAAGGTCGTTTTAGACCTCAGTTTCAAACTAATTAACTCTGGCGGGAAGTATGTAAGGATCTTAAGTTTTACTAACGTTTATTTTATTTTAAATCTTTACCATCACTTCTTATTTTCTACTTCCGGCCAGAATTATAAGCGTTAATGTATTTATGCAAAGTTTGTCTGGCGAACGCCAAGTATTTAAGTTGTGGCTTTTTGCCAAGCGAAAGAGAGGAAGCAGTGAGTCGAAGCAGGCCGCTTACCTTAGAAGTTTTACTCAGTTGCTGGTTGCCTTCCAGGCTAGAGGTTTTAATCCTCTTGATAATTTGTAAACGTATTGTAGTGTTCACAGTTCTCTGTACTACATACGGCTTCCTGTTAATATAAGGCCAATCGTGACTCATCTGAGAACACGACCCTGTGCCATTCCTTCGTCCACATCACTCGAGCCCGCACCATTGCAGACGTTGGAGTCTATGATGTGGGATTAATGGCAGTTTTCTTAACGGACGTCATGAGTGTAGTCCACTAGCCACCAACTGACGCTAAATGGTCGATGTGGGAGCATCCAGGGTGTCTTGAACGTGCTACAGAATGGAGGTAGAAGTGGCTTCCGGGTGTGCCACAACTTGTCAGCGGATGCGTCGATCCACGCGTGCGGACGTCACTCTGACTGCACAGGCACCCCTCGAAATTTCCATATTTCCTTGTTGCAACCATCGTCGCCACAGATAGATGGTCCACTATGGACGCGCCTTGGTGTGTGTTAGCTAAGATTAGACTAACCTGCCCTTCTCAGTCCGATAAACATGCCCTTTGTAAAATCGCCTGTTTACGATGATTTCCCTAGCAGAAATAACGGCATCCTGCAGATTCCTAACCTTATATCTTCTTCAACGTGCGCTGGAGAGCTGCACATTTGGTATCATTAGTATAACTCAGTAGGCGTCTACCCGGAAATCTGCATACTTTTCGGAACAGTCTTTCTTGATGTTGCGATTTCAATATCGGGTAGTGTAACTGTAGTTAATTAAGATTTGCAACTTTGTGTCTTGCCTCAAGTCTGTCTTGCCTTTCTGGATGGCTAGAACTCTTAAAGTCGGTAACAGGCACGGAAAAAAGCATCTTCGTCAGAAATTTTATTTTGGAACACCTTCATACATTATAGTCTATACGTATATGTACTGCATGTACCCGATTGTTTACTAAAGTTTCTTAACTTTTGGGAAGGAAAAACAACATGCCAGTTTTATATTTAAAATGAGAAGACTATAAGACCAGCCTACTTTAAGTTTCCAGAAGTTTAGTTGTAAGGATCTTAAGTTTTACTAACGTTTATTTTATTTTAAATCTTTACTATCACTTCTTATTTTCTACTTCCGGCCAGAATTATAAGCGTTAATGTATTTATGCAAAGTTTGTCTGGCGAACGCCAAGTATTTAAGTTGTGGCTTTTTGCCAAGCGAAAGAGAGGAAGCAGTGAGTCGAAGCAGGCCGCTTACCTTAGAAGTTTTACTCAGTTGCTGGTTGCCTTCCAGGCTAGAGGTTTTAATCCTCTTGATAATTTTTAAACGTATTGTAGTGTTCACAGTTCTCTGTACTACATACGGCTTCCTGTTAATATAAGGCCAATCTTCCACGTTTATTATTTTAATGTTAAATTAGAGTTTAGTTTTATTTTTATATTTTTACATTTAGACCACAAGTAGTGGGTCTGTGTATTCCGAAGTACGGAAGTTATTGTAAATAGAGAAAAATAAAGGGTTTTGTATACCCTTCTTGTGTATCCTGTCTATTTCCCACAGTGATTGAACATAGCTTTAGTAAGCTCTTTGTTCCGAGTCAGGTCCTTGCATGTTCCCGAAGAAAGTAAGACGGAACATTGAACCTGATATAGTATCTTAATGCATATTAAAAAATTAAATAAAATATTTATCCCTTAGCTCCTTTACTTAAAAAAATATTTACTTAGTTTTACATAAGTTACGGAATTAAAGTCATATAGTTACATTCTTGATGAACGCCTTCAGCCTACCAAGTTCACAAACGCTAAGTCATCTTACATTTTTAACATAGTAAAACATTTTTAAAGGAAAAAGTCGTCTTACGTCGTGTGAGATTATCTTTGAGAGAGTACTCTATATTTCATATCGTGAAACCTCCCGAAGATCACAACCATGGTTTTGACGATTTTGTAGTGGTCGGTTTAGGAAGATGACATTACAGTATCAATATTTGCTTTGATGTTCTGACAAACATCGGCTCAGAGGTAGTCGCCTTCGGGGATGGTTAGCTGTGAGAAGTTTCCCTGCATATGTAAAGGGTGTTCAATAAATTTGGCTATAGGATTTTATTTCTTAAACGTTTATCCTAATTCTTCATTTCCAGCCAGAAGGTTTCTCAAAATGTGTAAAATAAATTTAGAAAACAGTTTTATTTGTAGGAGTTAGGAAGCTCTTAAATATAAAATTTAACATTTCAAGTCCCTTTAAGTCCCTTTAAGGTGTCCTTTTAAGAGCAAAAAGCCTAATTAGTAAAATGTTCTAATAATTTAAACATAAAAATTTCCATCCCTCAAAATGTCAAGGTCGTGGAGATATTAATCATCGATAGTTTCTTAAGACCAATTACAAACTGACTAAGGATTGCTTTTTTGTCTAGTATGAATTTACTGCTAGTGCTATTAGTCATCAAATTCGTAGTTCCCTAAGTATGATCACCGTCTTGTCGAAATAGGTTGGAAACAGACTCTAAAATGTATCAATCACTGAGTTCTAGATATAAAAGGTTTCGTATTTAAATCACAATGAATAATTTACTAAATTGAACTTTTTCATCAGTTTCCATACAAAATATTTAATTTGTATTTACATAATGTCGACTTTATAAGCTGACGGATCAACTGCAAGCTCAGTTCATCCTACGCCCCAGTGAAGGCAAAAACCCATACGTATGTTTAGATAATTAGCAAGCAAGTACAAAGTACCTACACACCAGCTTTCCCCCTCCAAAAAGATACGTTTATTTGCAACCTAATAAATATTTTATATCCTTTTTCGCTCCCTTTTAATTTAATTTAATTTATTTATTTTTAAGTTACAAAGTAATGTAATAGATATTAACCACTCACAGTTTACTTTGAGATGTGACCTTACTAAAATTCTGCCATTTTGCATTCAGTTTTAATATGCGCAACTCATCCCATGTAAAATCGATTTGGAAATTTTAAACGAATACTATAGCAGGAACTAGAAGTAAGTTGTTTAGTTATTGTGTGCATGATGAATGAGTCTTTCTCCGGCCTCACTTCCCAGTCTTCCCTCACTTGCAAACTCAATTTCCGAATGAATATTTACGGCTATGACAGTTACGTTTGTGTTATTAGTTTTTAAGTGAGATAAATGTGGGTAATTTAACCAACTGCAGTTTCAACCTTACTGGAAACAGCGGTCTTAAACGAAGCTCATATTTCTTACGCATACTGTCCTTTTAGAAGTTTTCTTTTAGTTCCTTTCTAAGGGGGGAGGTTATTTCCTCCAGGGTGAAAAAGTATTTTTCAATTAGATGAAACATTTGAAATGCCTGTTCTTCTCGTAGGAGGTCTTGGAGAAAATACTCATTGGGTAATGCATACGAAACGCGAAGATTATTCGTAAGCCAAAACGTGTGCAAAGATTTCGCTTAAGAAAGTTTTTGATGGAACAATTTAATCGAATAATATTCAAGTAGATACTAGGAAAAGCTAGCCGCTGGCTTCTTAGGCTTCAGTGTTAATTTTGCGGTTCCGAAAGTATTGGATTCAAATCCCAGACGAAATTCATACTCGTATTCCTTGAGTAGTTCTATTCTTAAATTATATACTTCCAACTGAAATACAGACGTCATCTTTCTGGCGGAATTAAGCACTCAAAATCATTATAAACGCAATAACTGGAAAATACATTTTAAATAGAAAAGTTAGCAACCTCGCATGCAGCTTCACACTTGCTGTGTGGACAATGATCAATAATAGAAATCCAGATATTTACAGTGGCGCTCGAGACACGATACTTTTATACTTTTTATATGCCAGTTTTAGCAAGACATCTGTTGCTATTGAACATGGCCGAGACAGGCGACGCTCCAAGTAGAACGACAAAGAGTATTAAATCTCATCTAGTCAGCTAGCATTTAGGCAAAATTTTTTGTTTCAAGACTAATTTGAAGCTCTACTTTTACACAATGGAAATATTTGCAATCTTTGGCTTCATATGCAATACTTGGAGAGGGGAAGGACTGTCACTTTTAATACTGTAAGGAAAGAGTACTGTTACTGAAGCAGAATGAAATTTTAATTTGTGGCTATTAATGAACCCGTAATCGAAATGCTAACACTTCAAATGTAAGTGAGGTAAGCCTAATCCCTGACGAAGAAAGCGAAGATTTCCAATATGCAGATGTTGAAAACAATACAAGTTTTAAACATTCGAAATTGCGAAGCAGTCCAGTTTTATTAAATAGCGGACAATCCCTGGTGTTTGGATTTTCTTATCGATATTTTCCTCTATTTTTTGCAAATTTCTGTTCTCTAGCCGTTCATTTTGATCGCTTTTGATGGTTCGACGTTGACAGCTCACAGTATTTCGTCAGTTGACAGCGTATAACAAAGGGTTCATGAATGGCCTTTTAAGGTCTAATTGATCATCGTGTCAGCATAGTTTTACGATGCGTGCGTCCATGGCGGAAAAAAGTGTGGACTATTCTCAAGGAGCTTCATTTCTTCCACGACTAAGAAACGCAATGCAAGATCTCCAGTTACATGCACAAGAGTGATGCGCCGAATTATTTGCATATATTCGTTTCTACACTGTAAAATAAAAATCTGTAAGGTTACTAAGAAAACTCATGGAAACTGGGATGCCATGGGTTATTTGAGTAACAGAAACAGGTGTTTTCTTTGTAACATTACAAGAGTTTTGCCTGTAATGGTTACAGATCTTTTTCTTGTAATATCAGAGCATATAGTTATGTAAGTAGAACATATTTTTCTCATGTAAATTCCCAAACGATATATCTGTAATGGTTACAGATTATTTGCGTGTAATATTACAGCAAATAATTATGTAAAAAGAACATGTTTTTCTCATGTAAAATCCCAAACGATATATCTGTAATGGTTACAGATTATTTGCTAGTAATATTATAGCAAATAATTACGTAAAAGGAACATATTTTTCTCATGTAAAATCTCAACAGATATATCCGTAACCGTTACAGGTTATTTGCTTGTATTATTTCAGCACGTTATTATGTGAGTAGAAGATACTTTTCTTACGTAAAATTCCAATGGTTGTATGTGTAAAGGTTTCAGATTATTTCCTTCTAATATCTCATTAAGTAATTATATGTGTGTAGAATATATTTTTCATAGATGAAATACTAAAGGATATAACTATAAAAGTAATAGATTTTTGTCTAAAATGATGCTTATTATAATAAAATACATTGAAATCAATATGTTTTGAGTAAAACAATGATATCTGTATGTATATATATCATTTTGATTAATAATCGATTTGAGCTTAATTTGATAATTAAGTTCAAATTGATATGCTACTCCTTACATTAAATTACATGTATATCCTTTATATAAAATAATGAAATGGCATCTGGAATTTATATTTGGCCTGTAAAATAGCTGAGAAAAAAAAACAATATGCTTTATTTGCATGTTTTAATGTCAATTATTAAGATATGTTCTAGAACTTTCTTTTTAGTAATTTTAGGTAAAATATACACATGTTGCTTTAGATTTAACTTATATGAGTAAACATGTTGCATGTTGATATGATCATATTATTACTGTAAAAGACATTTTGTGAAATATTTCTATGAAGAACTCAGAACAGCTGTTCTTTATGTTTCAAAAATATTATATTCTCTCCTTCTAAAAATGACATTTTCAGTAAATTAAAGAATTCAACATAGCAATGAGCTTCATTTTGTTACTACAAGGAATTCAAAATTTTGTTCATAAGCTTGCATTACAACGTCCAACTAATCTTTTTATTCTTATCTGCACTTAGTGTTTGTCAACAGTCTGCTGTTGTTTGAAATAATAGATGGTAAATGCATAACGTTTTTAACTTACCTTCAAATAATTTCCTTTGAATTAACAGATAGAAGTCTTTCATTAAAAGCCTAATGTCATGTTTTTTGAATAAGTATAAAACTTCACCAACTGACCTCAATTTTCAAAGCCTTGCTTCCATTAAAATTCTTAATGCTTAATACAATTATGCCTTTAACAAATTTGTTTCAAAAATTAATACTTCAGTTTAGCTTAAAATTTAATGCATTTTAATTTTACCTATAATTTTTTATAAACATGATATGTAATAAATTTAAGCTTAATATTTACCATTTAGAAAGTGATACTAAAAAAGTATTCCTATTTATTATAAAGTTCGAGATTTGAAATATACATGTGACACCAGAAAACAATCTTTATGCCCTATATATATATATTACAGCATGTTAATTAAAAAGTTTATTGAATTTATAATTTTATTGTAAAATATTATGAAGCAAATAATATGCTAATTAAAATACAGAAGTAAAATTAATTTATTACTTAATTCATAAACTTTACATAAAATCTGAAAAAAGAATTAATTAAAAATAACACAATATAACATTTCATAAAAATTCGTTTCGACTGCTTGGAAAAAATGAATGGTTTTTCCCTCTTTGTAAACCATGCCTCCTAAAAAAAGAAAAAAAAAATTTAAATCATAACCATGCTCTTAAAAGCTTATAAAAATTATTTTAATATATGTTTTAAACTTGTGCTTATATAACACTTTTAATCATATTTCTTTATAATATCTTAAGAAATTAAGAACAGCTTAAATTCTTTAAAATATCTGATTACAGTGAACCGTCTCATTACGACAAACTACCCCTGTCAACCACTTTTTAAATTTACTCAGCATTCCTCATAAATAACTAATTAGTAAACATAACTTCTCAAGGATGCCCACTATCATTGAAGATCAAAATCTTCAGGAATCACGTATAGCTAGCTTAGAGAAGGTTCATTGTACAAAAACAGCCAATATGCAAATCTTTTCATAAATGAAGCCACCATAGTTATTAAATATAATATACAGTATACTTATATTCAGAATTCATAACTTGAATAAATTTCTCGAACTATTCTAGCATTCGAAAAATATTGTATTTATTACCTTAAATTTCTAAAACAATATTACATATTCGTCCAAATGAATGAATGGGACTCGGACAACATTTTCCCCCTAGCTTTCTTTTATCACAGGATTCTGAATATGTTTTAATGATTTTAATAATGTTTGTCTTCCTTAAGGCGCTCACAAAACGGGTTATCCTAAATTTTTCGTCCGCATAGTGGTCGTTTTCATCTTACTAACTGATTTGCTAGGGGATTTTGGGTGCATGGCTTATCATTGATGAAACAATAATAGTGAACAGCTTCAAGAAAATGGGGATATCTAATGCTCTTGATGCCATATTCTCACTTATTTTTACTAATTTTATCTTCCGAAAATTGAGAGGAAAAAATTAGGCGAATAATTTAATATCAAAAGGACACAGTCACAGTAATAATATAACAAATGAAAACTAATCATGGATAAACTACTACTATCACAATATTATTTCTTTAAAAGAAACCTATAGTTCAATAAGAATACACACAATTGCAACATCTAATAAGTTATCTCATTTCTACTTCTTTATAATTTGAATTTCTTTCATTCTCATTGTTGTTCTTGCAACTCCTTAGTCCTCAGATCATACATAAATAATTAGAGAAGGTGAATATGCAGCTGATATGGCAAAATTGCACAGTGAATGGCAGTTGGTATTTGCTTTAACTATCATAGATCATTTTTTTTATTAGCCTGACATAATATTCAACAGTTAGAAGAGAAAGATTCAACAGGGCCTTTAGTGTGCAAAAGTTTGCCTTTGTTAGTATGACGAAAACAATTATTATGTCGATAAATCCATTTTAAAATCTTGGGATCTTCATTTTCTGAATGCATTAAAAAGGGGAAAATTCTGCAAATTTTTTTTTAATTTTGAAAATCTGGTTCTAAAGCTGGGTTGAGTGGAAAATGCAACGCAATACGGTAATTCTGGAGATCATTGCTCGTGGTAGTACAAACTGAACGGTGATAACTTGAATGCTGTAGAAGACGACACAAATTGCAGTTCCAGATGCATTAAATGCTTTGAGGTCTAGGGAGTAGCAATGGAGAATAATAAGAGTGAAATTCAAGGTATAGAGAAAAAAAGGAATGAAAATTATTATTATCAGATACTGAAATGTTAATGTTACTAAGCATTCTTATTGGAATGTAGGTCTCTTTTAAATAATAATATGATAGTTACCAGTAGTTCATTCATGGATATTTTTGATTGGTTATCTTACTGTAATCACATCCTTCAAAATTAAATTGATTGCTTAATTTCCCCCTTTATTTTCATACTATAATATTAGTAAAAAGGAAGAAAAAAGTCTGCAAGTAAACATAACTCCTATTTCTCTCTCTATATATATACATGTAGGCATGTATCTTCGTGTGCAACTAAGCAAAACAAATGTGACTTTTTCTTCTTCAAAAAAATTTGTGTTAATAAATATGATGAGAATTAAGTTCATTTTAAAGACTTATGACACATGAAATATACATGATCAAAATAAATTAGAAAATTATAAATTACGTGTTTAAGTTGCAATAATTCAGTTGTAATATTTAATACTAACAAAACCAAACATCATATTCCCGTTCTGCAAAGTATAAAAATTCTTCTGCAAAACTGCAAAAATTACCAACACTTTGGTTTATTTAATAACTTTCAAATTCACTCCTTTGTTTGCATTTAGAATTTATAACTTTAGTCTTCCACAGAAATTTGTTTTTGATTTTAAAACATTTCACTGGCATAATTTCATTCACTTCTGCATGCATTAATAGATGCAGAAGGTTTTTGTACCTTACTAGTGTCACATGAAATGCTATGAAATTAATCAATAACATAAGAATGAGATAAAATATATAGAATTAATATTTCACATGTGTGAGTTTGGAAGTTTAACCTTAAAAACGTTTCTTTAAATTAATTATTTTTAAAAATGGCCTTTCGAAATTAGAACTTGCAAATCGACTTCACTAGTCTTTCATAACATTGCTTTTCTTTTATTAACAAGAAATATTGCATTCAGTTATTTAATTTAAGATTTCCAAAAATAATGCTACTGAAAGGCATGAATACTTAACTTAAATTTGAAATTAATTTGGTTAACTGAAAATAATATTTAAAAAATTAATCTTCATATATACATCTAAAACATCAGACTTTCATAAATTTCTTTTATTTGAACGATATCTGAATTCTGCATTACTTTGGACTAGTAAATCATTGGGCAATTAAATGGCAAGCTATAAGAGAACTAATGTAGTTTACAAATGCACTGAATTTTATTTCCTGCATTAACTTTAAAAAGTAAAATTTTTTGCATATTTGCATCATTTGATTGATAGAATATGGAAAAGCATGCAAAGGCTATCAGCCTAAAGGAAAGTATATATTCATAGACGGCTTTGTAAGGAAAAATAGCTTGCACTTCCATTTATTCATGTTGGTATATAGTATATATATTTACATTGTTAAATGCTAAAATCAATGCTTCATTAAAATTTAATTATTATTTTATTTTTAATACTAACATACAGATACGGAATTGTTTTAAATTCAAATAAACAATCATAATTTATTTTAAAGAAAACTTATTTTATGATTTATATATTATATTACATGAATAAGAGAAACATTTGTCAAGAAATGTAAACTTGTATTAGCAGATTCATGCTATCCTAGTAACAAGACTATCATACTTCAAAACTGTATTAAAACTGGGCAAAATAAAATCAACATAAATTCTACATTAAATGTTTAAAACTTATAAGTATGCAGTGGTAGATATTTATACAATATAATAAATTTTGTCATTTATAAAATAATAATGAAATGATATTTTTGGAAATAATGTACAAAATTTTAGTTTTCGTTTATAACTAGTTTAACGAATTTTTAGAAAAATATTTTAGGTCATTTCCATCTTTCCCCTGTTGATATTGGTATATTAAAATATATGGAATATTTAAGTTGCATCTAGTAAGTAAAACAGAACATTACGAAAAGTATTTGATGCGACATATTTTTAATCAATATAATTACTTCATTTTGGAATTATAACATTTTCGTAAGAAATTAATACCAGTGAAAAAAATAATATTATTACACTAAAGAATAAATGAAATTCTCTACCGCGTTGTTCAAGTTTTTGTAATTTTACTTCATAACACACTCGTACATAAACATATTATTAGACTGAATTATAAACCAAGTATAATCAGGTAATCTTAAAGAAAGAATAAACTAAACCTAGTAAGCAAAAAATAGATACATTACATTCAGAATTCTAAATGTTTACATAAACTTTTCTCGCAAGGCCTGCCGGGAAAAAGATGTCAAACGTTCTTTGGTCAGACGATTGCAAACGAACGCTAACATAATTAATATTGTTTTCAACAACCACATTACCGGTTCAATTAAATACCACAACAGTGATTAAAGTTTGGAATAATTAGTTATAAATAATAATACGGGCAATTTAAGGCGTAATTTATCGGATGCACAATGACAAAATACTACTATTAGATCTGCATTTGGAATAAATATTTTGCACTCTTTCAACTCATTAGACATTATGAACACTGATATTAATTAATCGCTAAGCTTAAACGTTTAAATACTTACTCACTACATGTAACAGTGCAAAGTGCATGAGAATAATCTGCATAAAATGAACAAAAAAATATTTCAAACAGTAATTGTAAACATTTTCTTACTTACCTGCGCTATACAACCAACATGCATTCAGCCATGTTTCTTTCTGCAACTAGCTTTCAAACACTTTTCTCCTGATTGGCTAATTTTCAGTCAGTCACGTGATTCTTCCGCGCGGCTTCTGAAACATCTGTAATGTTACAGGCAAATCTGCTGTACCCGCCACAGTTTGCTTTCAACCTGTTACCATTACAGGAAATCCTTGTGTAACTTTTTGATTTCTGTAACTTTACAAAACTTTTGCCTGTAAAGAACGAACTTTTTTTTTTACCGTGTAAAAGAGCTCTTGTTTGTCGCATGCAAACACTCCCCCCCCCGAGGTCGACACAGGAAAACCTGTGAAGCTACTGGCTAGTATATGTACTTAGGCAGTCTCGGCCACAGGGTATAAAATACATGGACCTGGTTCCTGATGCCGGAAGGAGCAGTAAATACTGTACTGGAAGCCTCCAAGTAGGCTGGCGCGGCGGCCAGCCCTTCGACTCTACGCCCCGTGTCCTGCGTGGTGCGTTAAGTCCTGCGAGCCGAACGACCCCAACCTGAGAAGGGAAGTAATTAATGGGAAAGCCTTGTTATGCATCCTTGAATGGATGCGGTACATGTAATCTCAAACTAATATGCAAACACTTGGGCTTCAGAAATATTGATATCCAAGACAATGATTACCGCATACTGCACAAATACGCCTGAATAGCCTGCCCTAGCCGCATGCGATTAGGAAGCTGAATGGAGATATGTAATCTTCAGTGATGAGTCTCGCTTCTGTCTTGCAACCGATAAGTATTCCACGACATTTGGGTGAAGAACTTCGAGACTTATACCTGGATCAAGGCCTTTACCTTGTGTTAATTGTGAAGGACCATATCTTATAACTCTCAGTCTAACTACTCGTATATAGGATCTAGCTCTGTTTGGCCACATAAACTAATCTAGGTCCTATTAATGAATTTAGTGACTTCTCGCACAGACGTGAAATAATACCGGCACAGAAGAAGAGGGAAAATAACCCTTTATTATATTCAGCTATGAACTGAAGTGCACGTACTTCGTGCTTAACAATAACACCGGCAACTTGCGGTGGAACTTAAGCGTTGTTACACAAATCAATTCAAGTCTAAAAAGAATAGTGCTATATTAGCACTTCAAGTTACAGCTAACCTAAGTTGACTCGGCAACTTAACAGACTTGATAATTATTAAAATGGCTAAAAGGCGTAACAGCAACTCCACGTAATAGCAGGGTCAGAAACGAAACGCGCGCTGGCTAGCGAAAACACTCTCTGAATACAAGATTCACCCGTTTAAATACTCCCTTCACTTTATTTTAAATTTACATCCTGGCGAGGAAATGCAAGGAGAAGTTGAGGAGTTCAGGAAAGATAACAAAAATTTGAATAATAGGTTAAATAAACTAACGAAAACCCTACAATCAGACAATGATATGCACACGAGGTGGTGATTATGTCGAATGCAATTCCTAGCTCCTATGATTGAGTTTTAAAAGCGCGTAACATGCTTTTAAAATATGTCTCACTACAGTTGGTATAATTTACCATCCACTGGAATCATTCATAAAAACAATGGTTCCAAATGTTGGAAGGCACATTCTCAATGCATTGGATGAAAATAACAACTACTGCGTTGAAGTAAAAAAATAACGTTCTGAGCAAGTGTTGCTTGATCTTTAAGCAATAATATTATCACAGGGATCGTCAGTTGTTACTGAATGAGCCATTTTTTTTATGTTTGAGGGATAAAAAACTCTAGTGTTTGTTCTGCAGTACTGCTTGGAATATGCCTACAGACAACTTAATAGCCGTTTTCCCCAACATTTTGCAGGATCATTGATAAGAAAATAGTTTTGTATCATGTGACAGGGATGGTACAGCACCATTTAGTAATACTGTCTCGACATGAACCGTCCGGTTGAAGAACGTGGAAAAGAAAACTCATTGCTTACCCATTAAGAGTTCCTTTAAATATCTGGTTTCTTTTTAAGATGCAAGATTTAATTACTTTGTGTATTTAATTTATCAATTGTCAGGAAGAGTGGCCTGCTATAAAAATAAACTACTAGCACTCCATCCCATCTTGGTTTTTGTTAACCGGAATTCATGTGGAAGACCTCTTGCGCCGACTGCCGTTTACTCTGAGGCTCATAACAGCCCACAAAACTATCATCAACTTTTACGATGTCATACATTGCACATATTCATTCTTAATGAAATCTTTCAGCATTTTAGGGTACTAACAGATGCGTGCCTGTTTTTACGCAGACGTTACTTTGTAGGAAATCCATATGCAAGAGAGGTTCCGAACAGATAGGTGAACAGGCAAAATTATTTCAACTTGCTTCATAAAAATGCCCAGAGATGCGTAAATTCTCGCACATATCATCCAATTAACTTCTTCAATGACACGACGCTTTCTGTTCAAATTTTATCGCGTTATCACAAGTCAGAAGACGACTGTCACTTTTTTGTCACCTAGCTTTTACCATCTGCGATGGAACTCAATAAAACCATTAAAACCATAAGCACATCTTGAGATTTCTATCTGAAATGCAAGTCTGAGTAGTTTGTAATTTTCCGGTAGCGAAAGACCTTCACACAAGTTATACAAAATCGTCTTTAGGAAGTGCTCTGGCATAACCTTGTTTTTCTACTAATCTGCCAACACAGTTCACTTTATTCCGGATGAAATGTAAATCTACTATTCAGTTAGGGAATGGGACTATTCATCGTGGCACGTTTCGCCGTCAATGCATATTTTTCTTTACATGACTGTATTACATCTTGGTTAGAGTAGATTTAAGGGTGCCCCTTGGATTATCGCTAAGTTGTTGTTTCATTTATCGCCAAGTTGCTATTTCATTTATCGCCAAGTTGTTATTTAATTTATGGTAACCTGAGTAGTTGAATGTTATGGAAACCCTATTATGACGTAAATGGTTGCGTGATTGCAGTCAATTTGAATCATGGGAAAAGATTTGGAAAGTATATGTTAGATTTTGGATAAGTATGTTGATATTTTGGGGTTTACACGGTAAAATGGCTGAATGTGGTAAGATTAATTTGAAGTTTCTGAACGATTTAGAACGAAAGAGAAAAGAGCCTTAATTGACTGGTGTGTAAATGAAGGTTTACTTAGTATCCATTATTAAGTGACTTGTTTGTAGGAAGGAAATGCGTATGGTCGAACGTCGGACGATACCGGAACTACGGAGGGTATTTTTGACTTTTATTTTTTGTGAATTTATGTTTTGACGCCAGTATACAGATTCTAGTTCAGATAATTTTAGGAAGTTTTTGGATGCTGTTAAGGAATTTTGTTTGATTGAAGATACGTAAATTCGTAAATATGGTAAGTGGATATTTCCTTTGTGTAGTGCTAAGATGGATTTCCTTTTTTATGTTATTTCGTTGCTTGATTTAAATTGTAGTATATTGAGATAATATATTTTTTGTTGGCTGCTCCTTTGACTTTTTAAGTGAATATAGATCGATGTGTACATGGACAAAGTCAAGGGAGGGCGCAATGCCCAGTTCGTACAATTTTCTGATCTTTTTCAAGTGAAAATAGGTCGATGTGTACATGGCTACCGAGTTTGTACAAGTCTTTGACTTGTTATTTTGGATGCCACACAAAACCAAAATAATAAATCAAAGAATTGCACAAACTCGGTGTCCATGTACCACCAAAAATTGCCAATTATCGCCAAGGGCCACCCGTAAATATATTTTTACCCTTATTATATTAAGTTGATTTAGTTGAATAATTCTGTTTACCTATTGTATATTTAAGAGATATTTTTCTTTATATTTCTATGTTATATCTTGCCATATTATATTATTAAATTTATTTAATTTAAGAATTTTGTTTACCTATTGTATACCTCTGGCTGTCTTAAATTTTAAAAGAAAAAAAATACCTTTTGCAATTAAACACATCTTCTAGAACTTATGACTTTTTCCCCGGAAAAGAATTTATTTGGAAGGTTTTTCTCAGTGTGATAATTAGGTGTACTGTATTCATGTAATAGTGAACTAGCCAGTTCAAATTTGAAGAAATTTTGACGAATCATGTAAATACTCTACCTGCATAATTTTAAAATCGGTAATACACCTTCTGTTATATCAGAGGTTTTTCTGTTATATCAGAGGTTTAACCGCAGTTTGTTCTAACTGACTATGTGTAATTTCTTTATATCTCATATTTGAAAACAGCTATAATATTATAAGCAACCTTCATTACGTATACAAAAGGTAAACAGAATTATTAAAATAAATAAATTAAATACGACAAGATATAATACAGTCCTCTAAAGAAAAATATGCCTTGACGGCGAAACGTTTCCGACGACGAAAAGTCGTAGACAATTTAATTATGTTGTACAGCCTTACATCAGAGGTAACATAACGGTGTCTGATTCGTCTGTTTCCATATCAACTTTCAGTGTTACACTCGTATATAAGCTAAAAAATTACTTTTGAAAATATTCTTAGTCATAAACCAAATATACTTTGTTATACTTATACTTAATTATAATTTTTTACTGTGATTTCACTGTAAGTTTCAGGAACTTAAAAATGGGCATTAAGAATAGAAAGGCGCAAAAGCATCATCTTTTCTACCTTCACTGAGCTCTAACTGAAGTTTGAGGAGTCCTGTGGCAGAGTTGAAAATTTACTGAGAACCGAGATCAATTCCATTTGTTGCACTTTATTAGACCGTTTTATCTTTTGATCAGGCTTAGATGCAATTTCTCGAATTTTCTACTTTAATCTGGCACAGAACCCAATACGGCGGATCAATTCATTGACAACAGACATCTTACAAATCGTGGAAAAGGTTTTAGAATCTTTCAACATTCATTTATTAAGTTGCATTTTAAAGTTTATCGGAATCCAGACTTTATCGGCGTCTTTAACAAAAGAATACTTGTTAATCTCCGGTACCAAATGTCTAGCCAAGCGCTGCTTTTGCAAAAGACTTACTTATTAGTAATAAATATATTAATCCATAAAAGTAACACTATTTTAATTCTCATATTATTAGTAAAGAGACAAATTTTAAGTTTCACATGCTAATTTTTATCATACATTTATTTTTAAAAAATAATAAGCGTACGAAAAGAATTTATGTCGCGTATGGTTGTGATAGTCTAAGAGTTTCTGAAAGAAAAAAAGAATAGCTACGACATGTATCTTCCAGAACTAGATGTTATGGATCCCATTCCTAGGTGTTTATACATTAACTTCTACGTTACAGCCCATTTTGCAACAGTAAATCATTCTTCATGGACTTTGTTTTGTTGCTGTCCTTCTATTTCCGGAAGACAAATTTTGGATGTAGGAGGAATCAAAGCATTTGTTTTCTTAATTCCATCAGGATAAACATAAAACAGATTAGATTCTCACATTTCTGAGCTTGACGTGATTTGTTTAAGAATGTTGGAAGAAAGCACAATAAAGCAGGATTAGAGCAAACTCATTGATCACGAATCTTAGCACAAACCAGTAATTACTTCGGTAAATGCCACGATCCTAGACTTTTCCCAAAGAAGCATGTTGTGAAAACTACGTAAGTGATAAGACAAATACATTACTCGATCAGCCGATAATTATTAATGACTCAAAGGAAACATTCGCTTAAGATACCGGGGAAACAATAAACAAAAGAAAAATGCCAGGGAGTGATCAGTCAGTCATGTGAGTCGCCAAAATTTAAAGAAAGTCAATATTTTGTTCAATACGAAAATGAATAAGATCGAATGTTTTAAAAGAAGAAAGAGTATCTTGATTCGAATATTTTTTTTAAAAAAGTATGCCTTAGTTTAAATTGGAAATATATCCAATAAAAACCATACAATAAGTTTAAAGATGTAGCTGGATAGTAAGAGAGCACAGAGAAAAGACGAATTAGTTGCTGAAAATTTAGCACTATAATATAAAAATCGATTCTAAGCTTATTATCGAGGTGTTTTTTTTGGGGGGGGGAAGAAAGGATTAATATCATTGATCTTAATTATTATTATTTAAATTGACCATTACTATAGTACTTAAATTCAGTAATAGTGGCTTTATATAGTCCCTTATTGCTAGAGTTCAGTTATTCATTTTTATTGTTAAGTTTTAATAATAATCAAGCTTAATTTAAACCCTACCCTATCTTTTCTTTCGTTCATGCCACATATATTCTCTCCGGGCGGAAGGTTATGCAAGCGAAGAGCCCTTAGAGAGTATTAATAGTTAGAGAGGTTAACTGCAGCTCGTACCTAGTGGAGTGGTTTGCCTGCTGTGCTGCTTCTGAGCACTTTTAGGGCCAGTTTGTACTTGTCGGAAACCTTTCGAGTTTTTTAAGTGATGGTAAGTGATATTGTTGGTAGGAACAATCAGACTTTGAGAGAGAATTTGAGAAAAACTTG
Source organism: Stegodyphus dumicola (assembly GCF_044657685.1). Classification (NCBI taxonomy): domain Eukaryota; kingdom Metazoa; phylum Arthropoda; class Arachnida; order Araneae; family Eresidae; genus Stegodyphus; species Stegodyphus dumicola. Next base: position 149,268,722 of record NC_140781.1, on the reverse strand, counting down.
TTCTTGGTAATTGTAATACTGAAAAGCAGGTAGCCTATAGGAGCTATCACACGTTTGCCTGTTTCGGTTTCAAAACATTTTTCTACCAGCTTTCAGTGCTAATTGAAACAATGAAGCGTGATTTTTTACTCCTTTCCTCAAAAAGTTGTAGACTGCGTTTTAAATCAAATCAGCCTCAAGCTAAAGAACGTGAATGAAAGTTTTATGTTGGTTTCTGTCTTTGTAATGGAGAACCAGCTTCTTCTTTACATAGTAACACCAAAGTGATCCATGGTGAATGGCTCTTTCACATCATGTGACAAAGCAGAAAAATTGCATTAAGCATTTGTTCTTGCGAAATGTTTTGAATGTGTGATACGGCCTTAAATGTGTTACTTTTATTGTCCGATAAGTTCTTCTACCTTATGTTGTTGTTGCTGTACATTCTAGCTTTAGTTGTAACACGCTACAAATAGACAAATAAAGTATTGTTTGTTTAATAGATTGTGGAAAGACACTATAGGACTATCGGCCTAGAGGAAGGGATACCCTTGCGGAGTACTTTTAAAGAAAGATTAATTTTTTAAGGAAAATTCATGACACCCTTGGGGAAAAACTACGAAAACACCTGTGTCGGCCATTCGCCAGAATTTGAATCTGGGCTAAAATACCAGTGATCAAAGTTCTTATGCATTCGGCCTGTGGTGGGGAAAAGGTGTGTGTGTGATTATGGCAAAGCCTCGAGGGCTATCTGCCTAAAGGGAGGGATGCCTTCGTGGAGGACTTTCTAAGGGAAACTGGCTCGTATACACGTTACACATGGGGCCAGCCCGTTCGCGGGATTCGAACCTCGGACCGAACTACCAGTGTTCAGCGACTTTACCGCTCGGCCGCTGGTAGGCCGGTGGGGAAAAGGAAAAATTTTTTTGAGCTTTAACCTTTCTGTATGTGCAAGTAGGTTTTAAGGGCCATAACTCGCCAACAGCAAAGAAGGATTTGCACGTGAAGTACCTTTAGGAAGGCATTCCTGTAAGAAAAGTTGCTTTTTAGCGTTATACTTGCTATTCATATTAATTCAAGCAAATATGTTCTTCTTATGGCACACATCTATATTAATTTGCTACTACATGATCGTTATAAAAATGCACGCTTAGTAGCGTTCTTAGTCAAAACTGGAAGAAGCAAACAAAAACATCTCACGGGGTTTGCCTTAATTAATTAACTCTAACCTACCCTAGCCTTATTAATTTATGCATTTTAGTTGGGGCAATAGCGTTGAAATGATTGCAGGAAAATTTTGATGCCATCAATTATAATAAAAATTCTAGTAACAATGAAGTATCTTTGTATGGTATTCTCGCCCTCCTTACAGTGTGCCTACGTGGTGTAATTGGAAAGCACATTCAGCTAGTAACAATAAGTCCCGGAGCTCGGATCCCGGCGAAGGCATTGCACATTTTTCAAAACTTCTGCTTCCAAATACAAAAATCTACTAGAATCTACAGTGGTGCTCGAACTAAAATGTGGTGGACGATAATTCGTCTTTTTGAGATTTGAGTCCCCGCCTCCCTATTTGCCAGTTAAGTGAGAGGGAAAGGAAGAATGTAAGATATTTTCTTCCTCTTTACATTAGTTAAGTCTCAGTCATGTGAATGGAAAGCACGTCCGGCTTGAAATCGTAATTTCGAGTCTCAACGAGGGCACTGCACGTTTTTCATCTTTCCTGCTTCGACAAATCTAATGATTCATTCTACATTCTGAGCTCAAGATTTTGCCTACGATAAGCATTTAATATTTTCCCTCATCTTAATAATTGGCAAAATTCAAACTTTCTCCAGAACTGTCTTTAAATGCTAATTCATTTAGTCAGACGAACGAGGAATCTATATTTTTCAGGGAAACTATATTGTGCAGAATGCTGTCTTGAAATACACGAAGCCTTTTCTAAGCCGTGGCGCTTGAAATCAGTGACATACGTTGAATTTTCCAGCTTTGAGAAACTTTTCACACTGATGTAGAATTTTTATATCTGTGTATTCAATTCTAGCATTTTATAATGACGTTTCTGAGTCTTTAAACCTATCTTAAAATTGTACGAAATTCTTACACTAACCCATGTACATTTTAGTCGTATAAATTCGTGGTATAACTTTCGTAGTATGTTTCGTGGTGTATATCGTAGTGCAAGTCCAGCTAGACTGGAAGAGTCATGGCTTGAGTCCCAGCGAGGAGACAATTGGTATTTCCCGTTTCCTTTTCCGAAAACCTAATTACTTCTCTAAAGCGTCCGAATAAAAATGTAGTGGACGATAATTCGTTAACATTTTGATTCGGTTGATTGAACCTACTACTTCTCCTCAGTCTCTTTCTAAGTGAGGGAGAATATATAAGGAATTACTAGATTTCCCTGTGCTGCATGGTCTAATGATATATGTGATTAGCACATTTAGCTAGCATTGGAAGAACCGTAGCTTAAACCTCAGCAAGGGAGAAGTTAACTTTCTTTCTGGTTTCCTTCTCCGAAAAACCTAATGATTTGAGAGACCAAGAAAGAAGGATTCTTGAAAATAACTGTGTCTTGTCCAGGTGATAGAGACAGAATCTTCATTGCGTCGGGACAGATATACCGATCATTCCATCACAAGAGCACATGAAAGAAATGAGTTTACAACTTGAAATTTCTTTTATAATTTTAATGCAATTTTTAGAGACATTTGAAATGCCCATCTAATTTTATTTTAAACCCTTTGATAAGAATTTTGTATTCTTCGTGATTAAAGTTCAAAAATATATGATACAATTCTAACTCAAAATCCAAAATACAGCACAAATTTTTAAAGATTATGCACAATCTGCCCGCAAATGTTATTTCCTATTTCAGCAATTTATTATTCTTAAGGGCTTTAGCTTATTGCCACAATCTATAGGCCATACGAAAGAACTCTAAAGGCCTGTTTCCACTACTGCGTACGAACCCGTTGCGTCAATTGAAGACATGCCTACGGCATCCGTACAATCGTTCCGTAGATTATTTTCATTTTCCGCGGCTAGGTGTCGTTGTAATATTTTGGGCCAAACAACCAGTTCGTGAGTTCTGAATTTTTCCCGCTTAAGCGATCATTGTTTGTTTTGGATTTGATATGGATCCTGACGTAAAACGCTGAAAAGTTTTGTTTATTAAATTCCATGTTATTGGAAATTTTTATTTCTGCTTATGAACTGCGAAAATAAAGTACGCTAGCAATTTTTAGATAAGTAAGGTTAGATAAGTAAGGTTATGAATGTTATGAACATCACTAATTGCATAGAAGCTGAAGTAAATTTCAAAATTTTCTTTACGTTTCTAGAAGCCTTAAATATTAATGAAATAATATATATATTATTAAAACTAAAATGTACTGTTACTGAAAAAATAAACAAATAAATAAATAAAATAAAAAAGTTAAACGAATTAAAAAATAGTTGGTAGTTTAAAAATATAGGGCAACTGTAAAGAAAGATTCACAATATTTACACAAAATTTGTTATGTCTGTATACCTCTGACTGCCATGTGAGATCGTATATTTTTAAAATATGCCCAAATTTGGGGAGAAAGCAGGTAATATATAAATTTTAGCATTAATTTCTTCATGGTCACAGTTGGATAATTTATTAGAAATCTCGTTTCTTTTAAAATGCACTATGGGCAGTTATATTTTATGCATAATCCATAAAATATTATTTTTAATTTAAAAATTTTTTATTTTACACATTAGGTAAAAAAATGGAAATATTTAATTAACTAATTCCTGCTCTTCTGCTGAAGAGGACTGAATTTAAAAGCAATTATTATAGTTATTTTTGTTAAAAAATGTTTAGGGCATTAATACTGTCTCATGTTAATCGGTAATGAAAGCCGTAAACATCCCAAAGTCTGATCACATGTATGTACATTCACATAAAAGTAAAACGAAAAAATATATATGTACACGGTATGCTTTAAATTCGTATTATATAATTTTCAAAATTCTTTACGGGGAAAACTTAAATAAATAAGAGCATAAATAAAACATTATGTTTAATGTATATAATAATAGAAATAAATTATAAAACACGAATATAGATCAAATTGGAACAAAAAGCTAAGAAAGTTGCAGACAGGGTGGAAAAGGCGTATGATATTCGAACTGATGACCCCAAAAAACGTAACTTATTACCGTCAGCGTTACCACTGAGCTAGCGTCACACGGGAACAGCATGCATATTTTGGCTTATATACATCATCAAGTAAATCAATTCTTAAAACTAAATTTTTTGGTCCTATTTCAGTGTGCTATTGTCTAAAAAATTGATCAGAGTTTGTTCTTCAGCTTCTAGTACATTTCTTACAAAAAACATTATCTTTTAAAGTGGCGTTCCGATTGAAGTTAAATGGGCTGCAAAAATATATTTCATGTGTTAGCCAAAAAGGTATATTTATAAATAGAGAAATATAAATTTAAAATACTTTTTAATGCAGTGGAATATTTAAAAGGTTATCAAATTTAATTTATAATTAACGTTTTTAGTTTTTACCTGTTTCAAAAGAAAAAATAACAAATCTTTTAATGCATATCTGATTTGCAATAGCAGTTTGATATAGTCAGACAGGAAATACACTGAAGTGACAAAAGTCATGGGATAGCAATATGCAAATATACAAATGGCAGTAGTATCGCGTAGAAAATGTATAAATGCGAAGTGCTTTGGCAGGGCTTTCATTTGTGTTCAAGTTATTCATGTGAAGAGGCTTTGACGTGATTATGGCCGCACAACGAGAATTAACAGAGTTTGAACGCGGAATGGTAGTTTGAGCTAGACGCATGGGTCATTCCATTTCGGATATCGTTAGGGAATTCAACATTTCGAGATCCACAGTGTCAAGAGTGTGACAAGAGTATCTAATTTCAGGCATAACATCCCACCATGGACAGCGCAGTGGCCGACCACCTGCACTTAACGACCGAGACCAGCGACGTCTGCGTAGAGTTGTCAATGTTCACAGACAAGCAACACTGCGTCAAATAACCGCAGAAATCAATGTGGGACGTACGAGGGACGTGTCCGAGTACGTCCTTTTGATAAGTTATAGGTTACAAACCTTTTGGTAGGTTATTCCGTGGTATTTATATACCCTGACCAACTTAATTGAGTTGAAAGAGAAACCCGTCAATGCAAAATTAACCTAATCGCTATAATTAATCAATTCTTCTTTACTACCTAATTTTAATTAATTTTGGAAATGTTTAAAAAATCATGTCACCTCATTCAAAATAAATCTCTGTCTAATAATCAATAATTTTAAATGTAATTAATTGTAATTTTTTTATGTTGTATTTCCTAGTAATTTCAAAGGCTCAGAGTATAATTGAAAAAAGATGCAGAAAACTAAAATTCGAAGTTTAGCATTTTACTACTGCTTCTAATTTTATATTGTAAAACACGGAATATTAAAAAATACCTAATATTTTATATATTTTAAATACTATAGGAGGATTTGGAGGCCTGGGGCACATGCCTCGTTTGCCCATGCGGAAATTTGGTCCTACTCACAATTTTAAAAAACATTTAAAATTTTTGTTTCAATAACAATGTAAAGAATCGATGATAATTTTTAAATATGTTAGCATTTTGTTGTCAATTCGAAGACTAGATAAAAGTTTACATGGAAATCACAAATGCTTGCACGAGCGATCGAAGGTATTCATCATTCTTTAATAAATATACGTTAACAGACGCATATTACCAAAATCTAAATTTATGTATTCCAGTAATTCAAGATTTTGTGAAGTAAATTAATAATTAAAGCCACTGTCCCAAGTTTTTCAAAAAATAATAAAGAAGAGATGATTTCGAGCGGAAATCCCTTAAGAAATTAGACAAATTGCCGTTACCCATCTAACAATGAACGAACATTTCTTTGTGAGGAAATGTTGCTTTCCGATTTGTGCGGAAATGTCGTGTGCGAATGTACGAGTATCACTAAATCTCAAATTCCAGCCACTGAAGGGGGACGACAAAGAGGGATTTAATGATTTCATGGATTTCTCTGTTTATAACAAGAATACATGTCCCCTTTCCTTTCAATTTCTTCTGCGAAAACACTTCTCATGAGATAAATATAGTCCTGGAGTACTTATAGCTATAAATAACGAAAACTATTATCTTCATTTCTTTAGTTTTTGATTTTCGTTGGCAGATTGCAACGGAAGCTTAAGAGGTTACTTAATTAATGCGAAACAACTTGATGGCTGTCTGCGTATGGGAAGGGACGCTTTTATGGAGGACTTTGTAAAGGAAACTGGCTTGCATAGATTGTACACTCATGAAGCCAACCCGTTTGCCGGGATACGAACCCAGGTCTAATTACCATAGTTCTGTGAATTTACAACTCTGGAACTAGCTTATAGATAAATGTATTTAAATAATCGCTGTATTAAAGTCTCATATTTTTTTTCCCGTAAAAATTTCTCGTAATTCTTATATTTTCTATTAAACAGAATTCCTGGAAAATTAGAAATCAGTGTTCCTAACACACAGTTTAGTCTATTAATATTTCGGTATGAAGATGAGAATTTCTAACTTGTAGAATTTATAGTCGCAAAATATTGTTATTTTTAATAGGATTTCAGCAATTTCATTTTAATATAAAGCGTATTATTTTTAGCTGAACTTAGTAGACTGTAACGTGTAATTTCTGTCACTGGTTCTAGTTACATTATTCAAGCCTTTAGCGATTTCAGAAAAATCCCAGACCATAAACTTAACAATAAAACTTTAAGTCTCTAGCATATGATTAGCTTAATTTAAGATTTTTAAACAGTTAACTAAAATTGCATATTTGATATTATCTGAACTAAGAATGGGCAATTTTATTCACTTCGAAAACAGGTAAAATTATCCTCTTCTTAGATAAAATTAGAAAATATATCAGTTGAAGAACCTCTTTTTTGCATTTTTTTTCAACTGGGTGGCATATCTTGTTTCCTTCTTCACCCTCTGAGGGGAAAAAACCATAAAAGCAGCTTATAACTACATGCTCAACTAGAAATAGTGTACAAATTGAAAGAACTCTATCCTTGTTTAACGTTCTTTTTAGGTGGGGGGGGGCACTGTAAAATTGCCAGAGCAGAAAATCGAATCGAATTTCCATAACTCGACTCAGATACTAAATTTTTGTTGATGTATATCCATCCTGTTCCACCTTATTAATTTCCTTAAAGGAGTTCCATAAGGAATGGGAAGTTACACCTCATGAAATTTTAACAAGGAAACAAGTTATACTCTAACGATGCGACAAGAATGTTTCTTCATAAGCTAAATAATACTTATTTAATCAGTAAAAAGTATTGCGTATCCCTTTTATCTTCACTTAACTGTACAAAAGAAAATGCAATAGTTACACTCACGCAAATATAAAAAAATGAAAATTATGCTTTTTCTCAGTTATATCTCAAAACTCACCACCCATTAAAGTCATTCTTTACGCATTTACGACCTGTGCCTCCAAAGTAATTCTTCATAAGTTTATTGAACTTTCTACACATTAACAATAAACTGTGTACTTACCACCAGCATGGAAACATATTCAAGTCCCCGTATTCCAAGCTTAATTAAAGAAATGGGATCTTTAAACTTAACCTTCCTGCTCCGCCCGCCAGCTGGGCATGGTCAGTGCCAGAACAAGAACCAAATACTCTAGGTGGCAGGTAACATTTCTTCTTTGGTTGAAGAGAAGTGAGTTTGAGGAAAACGACAACGAGAACTCAAGTTGTTTCTATCAAATCGTGCACCCACGTTCTTTCCGAACCAAGGATACCTGCTCTTATTTTCTTTAAAAGGGGCCGGGTATAAATCCAACATAAATAACTACCGATAGAAAATTCAAATATATGTAAAATTTTATACCAACTAGCATTCACTACGTGGTTATTCATTAAATTAAAATGACGCCTTGCGGGCCGTAAGAATTGTAACAAGCATGATAATGTTCTACTTTAAAAATATGCGTAATGCTATCAGCCGGTATTGTACATGTAGACAACTGAAATTAATGATATTAATAACGATGATTATGTTCAGTTTGTAATTTCGTTTTTGTGAAATTATTTAAAATCTACACGTGTAATTTTTCATGTCCTTTTTTGTATATAATTGTTATTTCTCTCTCTCTCGTTTCCCCAATAAAATTTCCCACAGCGGTGACATTCAATTCCTCATGGCTCAACCTAGAATGAATTGTTATCTTGGCGGTGTACGGTCTGTAAGAACCTATGGTATGTTTTCCGGCAGATTCGTATACATATTGCAGCTTTCACATCTCTTAGTGTGCTAGTTATGACGAGCTTCCCTTTTCTGACAGTAACAGTAAATCAAGTCCATAAGTTCATGATATCGGACACGATTCAGAAACAACTTCTGACTGGAATAAATTCTTTTAGATCTCCAAAATTATTAGCGTATACTTTTTTTCTTTTCCAATTAGATAATTTTCTTAAAAAAGAATAGCTTCTTTCCACTCATTTAAAAAAAGAATGGGAGCGAAGATCATTCACTGGAATTACTTTCAGTAGAATCAAATCGCAATATTAGTTTATAGTAGAATTTTTAGCGATAATTAATAAAATCTGCACACAGTTATATTTTCCCTTGTAAATGTTACTTCTGGCATAATAATTTAGACACCTTTATAGACTTTTTTAACTGTCATTTATGTAAATGTATTTGATAAAAGAGCTTCCCCACGTAAATGCTAACGTTTTATTAGTTCTATCAATTATCTCATTGTTTTTCAAAAAATCTATTATTCACCAATTCATATTTTTTAATAAATTTAGAAAAGGCTCGTCCGATCAGATCACATTACCGTGAATTAATAAAATCAATTCATGTGGCATCAAATCAATCAATATTCATCGTTATCTTAAACTTGCTGCCAGCTCTGGCAACACACTGATAACACTAGGGAATAGCAATTTCGGTGTCTTAGGTCTGTCATTTGTTTTTGACTAATGTTTGGCCTCTGAATCTCAGTTTAATCTCAATAATCACAGTTTTTTGCCTATCATGTCAACTTTTTAAGCTACAGGATACCCCAGCTTTGTCTCAAAAGTCATACAAAACATGCATATAAAGGAAACTAAAAGGGGAACTTGTCAAATATACTGTTCGCAAAGAATAGTTTTACTCATACAAAGGCCCACCAGCGGCCGAGCGGTAAAGTCGCTGAACTCTGGTAGTTCGGTCCGAGGTTCGAATCCCGCGAACGGGCTGGCTTCTTGGGCGTTTTCGTGGTTTTCCCCGTGTGTAACGTGTATACAAGCCAGTTTTCCTAAGAAAGTCCTCCACGAAGGCATCCCTCTCCTTAGGCAGATAACCCTCGAGGCTTTGCCATAATCACACACACACATTTACTCATACAAAAGTTGCTGCACAGTTACATACTGCAAGTATGTATACTGCATATATACAGTTACTTCAAGTTAAATTTTTTTCATACAAATAGTAAAGTTGTTTTTACTAAACAATAAACAAAGGTAAAAAAGGTAATATTTAAGTAAAAAAGTATTAAGATAAATAACGTATTAAGGTAGTAAAGGTATTAAGGTAAAAAGTTTTGCTTATCGCTTTTTTTTGGAGTGCTTAATCTCTGGACATTATTGCTTGATGCTCGAACATACATCCCTTCTATCTTGGTACCGTGCCCCTTCAAATCTTGGTTGAACCGCTCACCCTGCACCAATCAGGTTTTTCAAGTAGTTCTCAAGATGGCTATATAAAAAATGCCGTTTGATTTTCCTGATGCAATCAAGCATTTGAAGCTCTCCAGAAGTTGCTGGACAATTTCGCTATAATTCTATGCTCGCGTTTTCCCAAGAAAGTCTTTGACAATATTTTTGAATGCCAATCAAGCATTCTTTTGAAGTTCTGTTATTGTTCCTATGAAATGTTTGAAAGGAAATGTTTGAAATGTTTGAATATGAAATGTTTGAAAGGAACTGCCGAGTATGTGGACCATCAAACACATCGGCCTTTATCTTTTCAAATCACAGGCTAGGAAATGCTGAAATGAGATATTTGAAACAGTTTCCTTCACTTGACAAAGCTTTAACAAACTTCTTCATTAGACCTAGTTTTATATGCAGAAGTGGAAATATAATGTTCTTTCTGTCGACAAGTGACTGACGTAGAATATTTGGCGGCCTGTTCGACTGCACGCAATGCTTCTCATGAGCGCTGCTGTCCCACATACACACAAAAAAACTGGGCTGGGTGTATCTGCATTGTTGGCCAAATAAAAAGCAGACCATTTTAAGATCAACAAAATTGATTCATTGGTCCATAACAAATCAGTGACTCTCTTTGTGTCTTCATACAAACAAACCAAATGGCCTAATGTGACTGCACCAAATAAATTCCCATTGTGGATTTGGACACACTTCAAGCTCAGCTTTGAGGTATCGAAGAACAGTTGCCGTTGAGCTATTGATGTACTATCGCTGTTGAATCGATGAACAATCGCCGTTATAGGCTGAAATTCCCAGCTCTTCTATTAACTATGTATGTTATAGAAATACACAAATCCGTCATCACTTCGAAAACATTGCAAAAACGCATTTTCTCTTGATCGAAAGTAGGGTATCTTAGCTCCTTTTTCAAGCACTTATTTTTTGTGCAGTCTTGATGCTAGCAGCTCTGATGCCTTTTGGATAGTCCCAAATCTCGTAACAAATCATTCAAATCATGCTGGTCAAATCCCTTAGGAACAGAATGATCTTCAATCTCAAAATCTTCGTCATGGGGTCAATTAGATGTTCATCAAAATCGTAGTTCTGTACCTCCAAATAAGGTAATTCCTTGAAAATTGGTACTGAGAGTTCAGCTGAGTGAGTCACTGGGAGTATAGCTTCCCCCTGATGCTAAGCTAGGATATTCTATTTTACATTTGTTTTCTTTGCTATTACGCCAAATAAATTTCCATTGTGGAGGAGGACAACCTTCGAACTCCATTTTAAGCTATCGATGAACAGTTGCTATTGAGTTGCGTTACAGGCTAAAATTTCCAAGCCTTCCATTAAACTATGTACATTATGGCAATAAACAAATCCATCACTACTCTGAAAGTATTGCTCAAACGTACGTTCTCTTGATCGCAAGTAGGATAGTCAATAAGAGAGCAGTAATACTTCATATGATCCCTACTAGATACCGGGAAGTACATTCTCATAAGGTGTAGAGAAAAAAACTTAATGTGGTAGAAGAAAACTAACCACAGTTTTGAAATCAGCATGCCTACTTAACTCTGAAACAGCTCAAGAATCAAATTTATCAGAAACTGTGTTACAAACTATTTCCTATTACAATAGCACCATTCCTATGGAAGAATAAAGTAATACATTCATGTTCCGCCCAAATGCGAGGTGGTTTCAAATTAACTCTTTACTGTGTCTGAGAGAAAATATTCTCTCCATTTTAAATCTTAATTAAGATCAAAGTTCAAAGCATAAAAAAATTTAGTTTAATTGTATTTTTAACTCCACGAGAACTAGAGCAAAAACACTGCATTTCAACTGCAATTATTTTAACAGCTCTAGAACAAATCCATTATTCAAATTGTGCTGTGCTCAGCTCACAGCACAATATTTTAATCAATTATTTTTCCGATTTTACACAATAATCCATTCTTTTTAATTGCTGCTTGAGTCGAGCTGACTTTGAAACAATTTGTTTCGTAGACAATTTAGTGTACTACTGTTTAGTACTTTTTGTAAAGAGACAATTTTAATCTCTTCCGCTTTGTTTCGAATTTCTTGATTTGACGACAACAAATAAAATTTTAATAAATTCAAAACTTAGGAGTTATTTAGTGGCATGTTGGAAGTTAGATCTGTTATGTGAACAGATATATTTACTTGAAAGAACATGTATCAACTACGCTGAAGAGCCAAAACATTATGATCTCGTACTCAATAATGCGTTGTGCGACCTTTGGCTTGCAAAACGGCTGCACCTCGCCTTGGCATGGATGCCACAAGTTCTTGGTAGATGACTGGAGACAGGTTGTACCAAATGTTTAAGCAGCGATCATTCAAATTCGAGTTATTCCCACATGGTGGTGTTTGAGCTCTGAGTTGCCGCTAAATGCCATCCCATATGTGCTCTATAGTGTCAAGATCCGGCGACTTAGGGAACCACGACATTAACTTATGCCCCTCGAACGACTCCAACATAATTCGAGCCTTGTGACGTGGGGCGTTGTCCCGCAAGAAGATTCCATTTCCAGTTATGAAGACAGACGTCACGTAAGGGTACCGCCACCATCAGAATTGCTTACCCTAACACGATATGATGAATGAGAAATCGGGATTTATCCGACCAAAAAAGGCAACTGTCTTCCACTTATTTATCGTTCAGTCTCGATATTCCAGAGACACGAGTGGGACGTCTACTGTACAGTCCCATATCCGACAGTATCCGTTGAACTGTGTGTTCCGAAAAACTTGCACTTGGGTCTGCATTGTATTGGGCTATCAGCTGAGCCTCTATCTGCTGCTGAATTTGCTCTTCGCCAAGCGGGACAGTCTCCGAAGGTCTTTTTCTTTAATGACGCTTGAACGCCCAACACCTTGGCGTCTACTGCTGATTTTACCGTCATTTATCTACTTTGCATAAATACTAATAACAGCAGATCATGAATAAGCTGCCAGTCGTGCAGTTTCGGAGATACTTATTCCTAGTCTTCTGGCCATTACAATATGACTTCTATCAAATTCGCTTAGATCAGCGGCGTTTCCAATCACTCGCAAAGATAAGTGCAAGAATGATTCCTTACCTTCTCCAGTAGTGCGGTTGGCATTTGGATTTAATTTTCTGGTGGTGCCTTCTGTCTATGTATGTGCTTTATATTGTATTGTCCCTTTCCTTTTCCTTATTTTTCGTTATTAACCCTCCATTTTCTTGAGTTAATTAATATTATTTCTTCTTTCTATCCTTTTGTGCCGTATTAGAGGCAGTTCTAATATATATATTTATGTGTATTTTATAGCTTTATACATTTTAATATATTGAAGGTTTAGCGTTTTTTACTGATTTGTAAAGGACTGCCTGTATCTTATGATTTTATTTAGTTTTGTTTATTAGTTTTTTAGTTACTCGAGCTTGGAGTTTTGGTATCTTGGGACCTGGCTTGTTGTTTGGGGCGCTCAGGGTCGTGGGCTGCCCTCGTTTGTGGTCGGAGCGGGGTGGGGCCCTATGGTCATAAAAGACTGTCCTTCGGACAGTCAGGTGTACCGGGTTCCTCCTACATGTTAGTGCCTTCAACAGCAGTAGTTAAGTAATATTCCCAATAATCACGTGCCCTTCACGTCGTCCAGACAATTCATTAAAAAATGTGTTGAGTGTCATAATGTTTTGGCTTGTCAATGTAAATAAGAAGGGTCGGTGTCCTTAAAAAGGTCAAACTTAATTATACATAATTTTTCCCCTAGTTCGGCGATCCTCAAACTGGAAACATCGTGGAACTATATCGCTTCAGAAGACATGATACTTCAAAAACAATGAAAACGTCCATACAGCCAGCTGTGACAGCAAAAATAAAAGCATGTCTCGTAAATCTGCACCTACAGGACTCATCTTTGCCTCCACTTCTCTTAACATAACCGCAGAAATAAGATAATGGCCTGCCTGGTACATAGCAGCAGAAATTTTGAAGAAATTTTATAAATGGAAATGTTTCCAGGTTGAGTTTTTTTTTGGGGGGGAAGGAAAATTTAGTTGTTTTTCAACTACCAGGAATCATTAAATTGCCTAAAATCAATTTGTTTTAAATTGTGGTGTGAAATAATTTCCTTTTGGTAACAAAAATGTCCTTTTTCGACCCTATTGACATGACACCATACTGCAGGAATACTGAGCCTGAAAAGTAAATGCAAAAGCTCTTATTCTGAATTCCAAAGATTATTCATAAGAGTTAATTTGTCAGAGACCTGATGCAACTTATTGCATGTTTAATGAGAAAGGATGTATTACTGCATAAACAGGGTTTTCCAGAATAAGACTTTTCGGAATTCCTAACAATTTTCTTTCTAAACAAAATGCATTCTGTATCGGATTTCGAGTTAGACGGTCTTCAGATCTCCATAATAATTTAAATGGATCTATATCTGTAAACCGAGCTCAATAAATAGTTTGATTCAATATTTAAAGGACGGGGAAAATTATGATAATTCGCCCGGGCTCCTATTCTTAAAAAATAAAGAAGTATTATTAGAGTTTTCTGTACTTATACATATATGTGCAGAAAAGATATTGATACCTTTATAAATGATCAAACTTTTCGGTGACGATAAAGCCTCCTCTATAGCCTGTTCATTCAGTAAATGAAGGCGATATGAAGTTATGCTAGTCTTGAGGCTGATGACACTGAGACAAGTAGCGATTCAGACAAAAACAACATCTATTTTTTCTCCTTCAAATCGAAACAATTGTTTAGGCATGCTTTTGAAAAAAAAATAGTTTTTGAATGAGTTGAGGATAGAACATCCTATATTAAGCATGCAACTCATTCTCTAGAACACATCCATCTATCTCCGCTGAAGCAAAAAAATAATTTTCAACATTCGTGTTATTCATTACAAAACTGAGAATCAGTCTTTGAGATAAAACTGGTACTTTGAGATTATTAAGGCTTATTTCAATAAAATACAAAACTTTGCTTTGCAGGAAATTTTAGGGAAAAAGGACCTTCTCTTTTTAAAGGTATTTAATTAAATTATCATTTCACAGTTTTATTTTAAACTGGAAAAAAGAAACTATAAATTTCTATAAAAGGATAATGCTTCTAAACTTTTACATTTCTCGAAATGTCTGAAACATGTTTAATTTCTAAGAATATTTCCGGAAAATCTCTTGAGGGAAAAAGTTTGATAAACGGAAAAGCTTTAGACGTTACAGAATACCTTTAGACGTTACACAGAAACTACAGTCAGCTGTTAATGGTGCTTTATGAAAATATAAACAATGTGAAGTAATGGCTGGGCACGAAATATCTTAATTAAGTCTCGTAAAGGCTTAATAATTTACTTACATATAAACAGTCATCGTTCCTAAATTTATACAATTCCCAGAATTCTGGGAAATGTTTCGGGAAACAATAAAAAAGCACATCTGGAAAACCTTTGTCCAAACTTATGGGTTACCCTGTCACAATGAAACTATTCAACTAATAGAACTGGAAAAATAATAGGTATTAAAATTTGAAAGAAAAGTTATGATTTGTATAGTTATATAGATTATGGCAAAGTACACGAGGGCTATCTGCGTAAAGTGGGAAGAAATCGTAAACGACTTTTTAAAAGAAACTTTAAAAAGAGAGTTCTTATTCTCAGTTCAAAAAGAGAAACTCGGTTCATATTCGTGTTAAAAATAAGAAAAACCTCGAATACGCCTATATACTCGGCCCGTTCGCCGGCATTCGAGCGCAGGGGTCCAATTACCAGTGTTTAGCAGTTTTACCGCTCGGTCGCTGGTGGTTAGATATAAGCAGTTTGTTAATAACCTATGATCCAAGCATGATTTCAACAAATTGCATGCTTGAGTATTAAGAAATTACTGTTTATTGAAAACTTGCAATGTTATATCTTCAGCTGATATATACGCTTCGTAGAGAGCACTGCTCAGCGAAAAACAGCTTTGGTTTTGTGATCTGAAAAATCCTAAATTGATAAATTTCACTGAAGTTTTGTAAGCCAAGTACACATAATATAATTTGCTACCAAAACAATTTTAGATATTTCTATCTAGCAACACACCGTTAAGGATTAAATCATTAGAACATACAGTCTTAGTAACCTTCAGTTATAGAGATATTACAATTTCTGAAACAGAAATTTTTGAAAATTTCGTTTTGTCTTTGCTGGGAATCGAAATTGAATTTCAAATCTGCTGCACGATATGCTATCAGATCATAACAGCTCGCGTAATAAATGCTTTAATTCTTTAATTCCACCACCACCTCAAAGGCAGCTGTCATAAGCAACATTTTTGAGTGGTCGATTTATGAGCTGCTGGCCACTCCTTTCCAGTATTGAACCGTACTTATATTTTGGGAAACTGACTACTACACTACAAAAGCACATGGGAAGATTGTTTTTCAATTCTTTCACGGTTACCATATTGTTAATAAATTCAGCGCATTCAATATTTATTCAAATTTTCGTTTCACTGTGCGTTAGTATCTACTATATTCATTTTCATTGGGAATATTTTATTTCATACAAATTGCATGTCTAGAACGTAATATAAATTTTCCCTCAGCTACAAAATAGTAAACTAGATTAAAATTGAAAAATAAATTATACCTGTTTACAGGGATTTGGGGACTGTTCATCCATGAAAGTGAGCCATTAAAGTTTGTTTCTTATTTCTTGGTAAATTCATTCATTAATTACAAAACATATTTTAAGTGCAGTGATTAGTGACGCTGACTGCCGTACTAAAGGGCCCAGTTTCAAATCCCGGAGAAGGCATGGATGTTTTTAAATGCATAGTGTCTGTGCAGCATGGGCACACTCTGAATATGCTGTAAACCTTAAGTCTTCTTAAGAGGTTGGTGGTAGAGGAAGAGCTGTGGGAGACTCTCGGACCCGTCCCCTTCCCAGGGCTACTCTCCTTCAAAATTGGGGCGGAACTGAGCAAAGTCGTACCGTTACCTGTATGTGCTCAAAGCTCTTGCCAACGACAGGAGCAGTCTTGCACTCCTTGCCACGACGAATTTCGTGGTCTTGTTCTGGTGTTACTTTCAGACAAGTCGCAACAACAATCTTTGCGTTATTATATGTTTCACTTGGCAGAACATTACTTTTATTTGGATATCACTAAATTATTTAAACAATAATTGCTCAGAAATATTATAGTAGCAAGGTAAATAAGTAGGATTATGGCGCTTAAAAATAAGTTAGCAATGAGACTTCAAGAATAAACAACTTTAAGTAATTAAAGCAAAGAATAAATATAGATGATGCGTAATACTTCATAAATAAAGAGTAAGAAAAATGATCTTCATTACTAAAACTAAAAAAGTCCGAACTTGATAAAAAGAAAAGCTCTAAATGACGTTGTAATGCATCTTAAGAAACTTGGTGAACTTGATCTGGAGCATGTTGTGCAGGTTTCAGTCCCCATCTGGGAAAGCAACTTAATATTGTTCAAAGAGCAAGAAAAATGGATTTTGTTTCGTAGATGAAAGAAATATTACGACATATTAACTCAACTACTGTTCTCACGTGAAAAGAGGCGTTTCGAGAGCAATTAATACTGTGTTTGAGATGGCTGAGCGATTTTTTTTAGAAAAAAGTGAATGATATGTTTTTGCTAAACATCATTCCTAAAGCTATGGACCTTGATTACCAATTAGACAGATGAAGATCCTTGGTAATTCTTAAGGCAACCCAAACTAAATATCATCACAAATTATTTTGTGTTTAAAGAAAAGAATTCTTCTCTGAGATTAAAAGTTGCTAGATTACTTTTCTTTATTGCTGTTTGTAAACTCTTAAAATAATGCTTGAAAGACAAACATTCCACCTCGAGCTTTCCGTTTGAATGAGGTCATATGCCGAGACAACGAAAAACTATAGGTTTTTATAAGAAATTTAATTTAATTTTACTTCAGTGGCAACAATGCTGTTAATTATTTTCAACAATTTAAAAGACAATTAATTTCATTTTTATTTAATTGCAATTAAATTGTTAACTATTGTTTTAAAATTGTAGTTTTCCCCCTTCCACGATTTAGATTTTCTGATATCGTTTTTAGCTAAATTTTAACAACTTTGAATAGCTTTATCTACAGATTATTATCTTTAATCTACAGATATGTTTTTTATGTAAGTGATCGTAAGTAAGCATGTCAATCAGCAATAAGTGTAGGAAAACTTGAGAGTCATAACACATACCCCACGATACTTCGATTTGTTATGCCAGAAATAAAAATTTCTGGAAAATTAGCAACTGATGCTGCAGTAATTGTACGATCTCTTCTAGGAGAATGTAAACCGAAATGTGAGGTCCAAGAAAATCCTGATGATGATGCTGATGGTGCAGAAATACCTCAATAAAAATATGCAAAATTTCCTCGACATATGAACCCCTAACGTTCTATCCGCTCAACTAATGAAAATGAAATTTCAGATATCCTTATTTCAAGGTATGTGCTCGATCGAGACTGTGAAGATTTAAAACAATAGAACTCTTAGGTTTTTACTGAATGGTTACGCTTACAGTTAAAAAAAGTAGAATTTTAACATTCTTTTTTCCCTGTGCAAGTTGATCAAAATGTTCAGCGCATTAAAAATCCATAGATGGAGTAGGAACGATACGCGTATGACAAAAACTGCTCGCCTAAGACATTCGAAAAGAGCATTATAAAGAACCAGTGACAAAAGAAGAGAGGAAGGAAAAAAACTTTTATTGGAATTACAAGTTTTCAACTTGTTTCAAGATAGAGTCATCTCCAGTAACTTTACATTTTCATGGCCATCGCGATCCCCCGACCTCATTCTGATGGATTTCTGGTTCTAGAGTAATCTGAAATCAAAGGTGTACACATCAAATCCACGAGATTTGTCATTACTGAAAAAATGCTGTAAAACGTTAAGTTATACAGATTCCTCCTTGTTGTCAACAATCTCTCGCCTGCAGTCTTAGCGTCTGCGAAGGTGGGCGTGTTGAAAACTTGTAATACCAATAAAACTTTTTTTCCTTCTCCCTCTCTTGTGTTGTCATTGGTCTTTTAAAATGTTCTTTGCAAATGTCTTATCCTGGCAGTTCTCGTCGTACGTGTATCGTTTCAATTCCATTTATGGTTTTTGAAAGCGCTGATCAATTTGCGAAGGGAAAAAAGTGGGCCATTAAAATATTTCGGAATTTTTTTTCATTGTAACCGGAACCATAAGAGCTCTATTGCATTAAATCATCACAATCTCGAGAGCATTCTTTCAAATAACAGTATCTGAAATTTCTGAAATTCTAAAGTATCTGAAATGGTTGAGCAGATAGACAGCTAGAGGCTCATTTATAAGGGAAATTTTTATGATCACCCTGTATATGTATATATGAAATAAAATTCATTGGTTCGAAATTTCTTCCATATCACTGAATTATTTTTCAGCAGCATATTGCGCGGTAATAATGTTTTAAAATAAAAATGTGTGGTACCATATATACATATATACATATTGTAGAACTATTCACTAATAATTATGGTTGGAGTGGCGGGGAAGGTGATAGCAGATAGCTGAAAGTTGCTGCATTGTATATAACTGGAAATGGCGGACATACTGGTGGCGTCTTACTACACGTAATTTTTGAAGAATCACAAGTCAGTCGATAAAGCGAACATAACTATATTAGTTGTTTTTATTACTTCTTTATTCTTGCATTATTTATTCTTGCATGTTATAACCATTATTTATCAAACATTAAATTTTACATTAAAACATGAAATATAAATAAATTATTTTGGGATTTTCATCGAGATGGTTTTAACATGAAAACTGCATAATGAAATTCCTAATTGTGTAAAGGTTATTATGGAGACTATTGGTATTAACAGAGGTGAAGCTAAACAGACTTTAAGCTCGATGAAAAGTATTTCCACAATAAGATCTTCTTTGACTCATAATAAATTTTAGATTTAAAGACAATGTTAAATAGGGAAACCTTTAGCAGAATGTAAAAACGTTTTAAAAAATCTCTGCTTGGTTCTTAAAACCTTTCAAATGATCAACTGAGGTGAGAGAAGAAAATAGCGAGTGGCAACTTCTGGCACAAATTGTGCATATCATGAAATTTATTTGCTATTGTAATTTCCATGATATTTCTTATTTCATTATTTTCATGAACAGTTATTTGTTTTCTGTTTGTGTAAAAATTAAAACATTTAATTATAATTTGGTATTCTGACTTTATAGAACAAAGTGTGTGCTCTTTGTTAATATTTTAATAGCTCACTACTAGATATTTTAATCAAAATTTTATTTAGGCTGATAAATTACGATTTAATATATATTGTCAAAACATCAGATTATGTTGCATAATATGAATATTTTTTTAAATAAATTCTGTAAATTTTAAGTTTTTAATATTATATTTTAAAATATTTTTTGCACATGGATCATATGCATAATCACAAAATGTAACCTGAAGTTGAAAATTTCAGCTTTTTATGTTCTATATACAAATAAGTTGTTTTTATCAATTTAACATTTTATCAGTAATTTCTTAACACATTAAATATAGCATTGGTCCCTAGGAACCAACCTTAAACCAAGCAAACTAGACTTGTTGTTTAACATGTTAGATATTGGGAAAACATAACATTAGCGTAAACCATTGCAAAACAATAAATGAATGTTAATTTATGTTATTAAATGTACACTTATAGTCAGATACCATCCATTTGTCTTAAAGCCATTTTTGACTTTTACACAACAATGGTATAATAAACTGAATGATGTTAATTTATTAAACCTGCTTGTGGAATAACAATTACAAACAGAGTCCTTTTTGTACAGTTATTCTGCTACTAGGAACAATTATCCCAAATGAAAAAAAAATGCAGTTTCCAAATCAGTTTCGATATGAAGAAAAAACGATGATACATCATATAATGATAACTTCATCCGAAGATTCTGGAGCAGACTAAAGTAAGAAACTTTCTATAAAATGGTCACAAAATTTTCACACCGAGAAAAATTATTACCATCTTCCATAATTAGTATTCATCAGCAATCAAGTGGATAATACTAAGGAGCACTGATAGTTTGAACGGTGGTGGGGAGGCTAGCTGCATGGGATATTTCTCATGTGTCGCATGAACAGAAGTCATATTCTTTTAAATATACTTCATGAAAGTTTCCTACCCTCAGAAGATACTGTTTTTATGCTTTGCAATTATGAATTAAGCAAAAAAAAGATCAAGTGCATAAAATTATGAAAACTCACCACAATTTCACAATCAGAAATGATAGCAAATTATAGAAACATAGGCAGCAAATGTGTAGGCTACAGTATACAATTTGTTGCTTCTTACAAAATAAAAACTAGAGGCATCCATTGTAGTAGCTGTCGTTGGAATATTTTATTTATACAGAAAAAAAAATGCATGGTATTTCATGAAAACTCATACAAAATTTCTGCTAGGATGATATCTGAAATAATAAGCAAATGAAATTAAAATTGCAGATTAAAAACTATATGATTTTCTAATATATAATTACAAACTCTGGAGACTAGTTAGGGTGATAAATCACGGCATATTATTCAGAAAAGTCCTGACAATAAAAGAAAATAATGTACATAGCAACATATGCAGTGTAATATAGACTGTAAAATACTCCATAGTTTCGTCATGAATAAAAATTACTTGATTGTGCAAATGTTGCAAGACTTTAAAAATTACATCTTTATTTTTACATAACACAATAAAATGAAATAGAATTATTTAGATGGAGAATAATGCATAAACAAGTTTCATGTTAATTTCTCAATTATTATTTTTTTTGGGGGGGAGTTACTAGCTTACCTGATTATGGGTCACTGGATTATTTTATGAGTTATTCCACATCAGCATTTTAATAGATAGATTCTCTAAATAATCATTGTACTTTCTATATTTCAGTAGGAGCTTTTATTATTACAGTTTTATCTACGGAAAAATACATAAAAGAAAGATTTTTAAAAGTTTTAAAAGTAGCTTAAATAAAAAAAGACGTATTCTTAAAATATTTTTCTTTATTGAATTTTACGATGTTTACAGTACATGAAAGAAGAAGAACCTAGATATCACCAAGCATTTTCAAATACACAAACAGCCAAAAAATTTCACAATACAGTAATTTTTATCACTTATTATTTTAACCCTTTATTTAAAAGTGTATCAAAAAGTTATTCGGTATCGAGTTAGCAAATGAAGCAGAATATAAAGTTGTATTTGTTTTCGAAATTGAGATTTACATACTTCACTTATCGCCCCTACAGTAAATTAAATATTAAATCATATCAGCGTACCACAAAATAGCCAAAACAAATGAACTACTTCTACCCAAGAAGTACGAACAAGTTACCATAAAATTAACAAGTGTGTTCTTGTATACCAGTTTTGCACAAAAATTGCATTTGGCGATCAAAAAAATGATGTCAAAAGTTCCTGGCGCAACGGTCCTCTCTGATTGGTTGAATTTCTCCAGTTTCCGGTGGGTTTCAGCCGCCCGTTTTATATACCGAGTATTCTAAAATAGACTGACGGCTTTCAAAACTTTATAACAGGAAAACGGTTAAGATTAAAAAAAAAATATTTTTTGCAGCAAACTTATGTGACAGGGCATAAATGTTTCATTCCAGAATTCCTGGTTTTAATTCAAAAATTTTCTTACAGTTTGCGCTGCAGATAGTAAACTCTTTAATCAAACAAAAATAACTGAAAACCACATCGCAATTTTTTGAAATTTTTTAATGAACGAAAATTTTATTAAAATATTTTCGAAATATTTACCATCAACCACAATCACATGTAATCGGAGGACGAAATTAGCAGAAATTTTCTGTAAAGTGGCCTATGGAATGGCTGCACATGCGTCACTGATTATTTCTTCAAGTTTCTCAAGGTGATTTTTCCGGTACACTGCATCCTTCAAGTGACCCCAAAAGACGAAATCGTATGGATTCAAGTCTGGAATACGGTGGCCACTTTGTTCCCTTTCCTGTGAAGAACGGGTAATTTAAAGCAATTATACGGTTATCAAAATATTCCTCTAAGAAACTGAAAACTGCACCAGCCGGGTGAGACCTCGCACCATCTTATATGAACCAGGACGTCCTGGATGGTTCGACAAAGCAGCTTCAATTTGTATTGATAAACGAAGCAAAATCTGAAGATATCTTTCTAAAGTCACTGTATAAAAGTCACCGTAGAAAAAGGGTCCAGTTATACCTCCTCTGCAAACAACTGCCCGTATAGTCACTTCTTGAGAATAGAGTGATTCTGGAACACACACATGAGGATTCTCAGTTCCCCAAATTCGCCAATTCTGCTTATTGACGAATCCATCGAGACGGAAATGTGCTTCATCTAGAAACCAAATAAAGTTCACATCAATGTTGTCACCATCAATCATTTCCAGCTTTTCATTTGCAAACATATTCCTTTTCTCAACAGACACTGTATGAAGCGGTTGCTGTGTTTAAATTTGTACGGGCACAACACCAGGTACTTACGTTTTATCTTAGTTGCCGCCGTTTCTTTCAACTGACTTGCAGCTGCAAGTTTTTTTTTATTTTCTTTGAAAGCGTGCAAGTGTTCCCTGAACGACCTGTACACTTGCTTGTATAACAGCCTACCAGTGTCGTCGAACAGTTCCGACTTTCTCTTCCGCAAAAGAACCTGTTCGTTTGAATTTCTCGTACAATATTTTTATTGTATTCGGCTGCGGACCATTAGAAACTTGGAATTCGCACTGAAAGCTTCTTCTTGTTGCTATAATACTCTCCATCAGTCAATTTAATTCCAATACAAGGAAAATCCTTTCCTCCAATGAATACGTCATTTTCCAAATTTTCCTACAAAATCTGCGGGAGGTGGAACTGGGCTAAATCGCACCGTCACGTGAATGGTGCTAATGGCAGGCGTAATCCAGCAATCTTTGCGACGAGGAATTTCGTGGGCTTGGGCTGACTACGTACGGAGTTGTGCTAGATAAACAATATTTAGTAGGCGTTTTTATACATCTGAAAGGTGACGTCTATTCAAATTTTGCGCTAGGCGCATAAATATGGAGTTAGTAGTACTACTCTGAACCTGCAAATGAAGTTTGTTTCAAATAAGCGAGTAAAGTTTGTGAGCGTTATTTATTGTTCAGATTTGACATAGTGACGTAGAAGAATGCAAAGACTCTTTACTACTTGAGAGCTACAGAATATCGATTCGAACGTGACAAAATGTGGTTATTGGACGGAAAGTATTTTCTCCTAAACCATGATCATCCTGAAACAATCTTTACACAATCCTAAAACAGCCTCATCGACGTCGTAGTTCGGATTCGTAAGTCATCAAACTTTAAACCTAATGTCATTTATTACGACAGGCTAGCCCCTTATTATGGCCATAGTATGTAGTTCCTATAATATTTATAACGAAAATAGTATAATAAGACCAAAATCCTATATGTATATAAATTTGTAAATTCGTGCATTTATTTATTGATTTAGTTCTTGATTTGTTGTAAGTTATTTGCTGATATTATTGTTTTACTATTGCATTGATTTTCTTTAGTTATAAATATAGCTTCTTATCCAGGAATTGTACTGCCTGGAACGTGCATTCCCTAGGAAGAGGGCAATGTTACGAATTTTGCGTAGAGCAACATGAAAAGTCTAAAGAGAGTGAAACTATGCCAGAAAAATTAGGTTACAGGACCAAGTTGATTTAACATTTTAAATAATCTATCTCACTAAAATGGCGAGAAATCACCAAAAGTCGCCAAATTGGCGACATTTTCGTGCGGTTCCTGTAACTGTCGTAGAATAACTTACTTAATATTCCATACGCGGCATCGATGGATCTTGATATGTTATGGTATCAAATAAAGACACTTTCCTTTAACTTACTTAAAGCTATTTATGAATCAAAGACTATGTACAAGTATTATATAGAGATTACAGGATATCTAGTTCCTACCACTCTCAACCACTCTCATCAATCTCTCAACTGTCTCTGGTGAAACTCTTAATTAGCTAAACATACGGGCGGCGCAGCGCCCTCTATCTTTTTTCTACATCACTCTCCACCTGTACTCTTTAATAAGAGTACACCAACTTACTTACATACCAGTATTAACATTAATTAATAATGGATTAATACTAAATAGTACGACACATATAAATGAATAATATAAAAGAATAATCGATACTAGTATATATCAATAATTAATAATATAATAAGAAACTCAAATAATATCAAAAGTTATAAATTAAATCTCGAAAGGATATAACATCTGGATCGATCTTCTGAATTGTCCTTTCGGCGTACGAACGAGGAAACTATCAACACAACATCTCCAGTCTTAAGGTTCCGCTCAATTGTAGGATTAACAAAGTTATGCGCATTTCTGAGATGAAGTAAATATTGCTCTTTCCACTTGATTCCTGTTAATTTTAAGAGCCTAGATTGGTAAAGCTTCCTCCTAGTTAAAGTCTCTTTGTCTGACACCTTGTTAAAAATTTCCAAGAAATGCTCGGGAAAGTTAAATGTATCATGTCCTGGTAATAAAAACTGTGAAGGTGTGAGAGGGTGAGGTTCACCCAGCTCACTGCTCTCGTATGTTAAAGGTCTATTATTTAACACACACTCGAGTTCAGTTAATATTGCAGAGATCTCTTCGAAAGTCAAAATGCTCTCCCGAAAATTTTCTTCAGAGGTTCTTTATGCTTCTCGCTCCCAGAGCCCTCCCCACTATGGGGAACGCTCAGGTATGAATTTCTATGTTATCTGTTTAGATGTCAAGAATTCTGTTACACTTGGCTCTACTCTGATTCTTTTAAATCCCTTAAGCATTTCACATGTGCTGCGGAAATTCTTAGCATTATCTGAATAAATCACTTTGCAGCTCCCTCTTCTTGCTAAAAAACGTCGTAATGAAAAAAATGAATTATTTTGCTGACATATCTGAAACCGCTTCAATGTGTACAGCACGAGTGACGTCGCATGTAAATAAGGCTATGTACAACATTTTGTGGATATCCGCTTTTTCTCTAATAGTAACCGCTTCCGTTAAGTCGATGCCTACAACTGTAAAAGGATTACTTTGGACTACACGATCTCTTGGTAACTGACATTTTAACTGTTTAGCGAGCTTCACTGCGAACTTTTTACACACTAGGCAAGCGTTAATAACTTTCTTTATTACTTGTCTTCCTTTAGGTATTCAAAATTTATTCCTGACTTTGGACAATGTTGCCATGCATCCTGAATGGAATACTTTTATGTGTTCACTAAATATCACTAGCTCGGTGAATTTCGACTTTGGCAGTATAATAGGATGTTTTTCGTCATCTATTAATTCTGCTTGTTCCAAATGACCTCTGACACGCAAAGTACCTCTACTGTCCAGATATGGTGCTAAACTGTAAGAACTAAGAAACTGTAAAGCTTCGAATCTGGTGTTGTTAGATTATTCCTCTCTAGCTCTTGAATATCCGAAAAATAATTCTCTCTCTGGACTTGTTTTATCCAGTACTCCTCAACTTCTTGGATTTCCAATAGAGTAAGAGGACCTTCTGCACAGGTGCGTTTCCTTAGCTTGGCGACAAACCGCTTTACCCAAGCTGTAACTCTCAACAATTTTTCTAGACTGCTGAATTTGGTAATGTTTAACGCAGCTTCTCCTTCTGGAACCGTCACCTGAACATAAGTGCTTAAACGTTCCAAATTTTGAGTATTAGTTTCTACTTTAAACTTCTGCTCAGACCATTGATCTACAGAATCTTTCAACCATGATGGACCATGCCACCAATTATTATCTTTCACAAATGCATTTGCTGTTTCACCACGAGTTAACTTATCTGCTGGGTTTACCGACCCTGGACAATATTTCCACTTATCAGGCGAAGAACAGTCTTGTATTTTTGCAACTTTATTCGACACGAACTGCTTCCACTCACGCGCAGACCCCTTTATCCACCACAAGCAAGTTTCTGAGTCCGTCCACAGAACTAAACTACCTACCAAATTCTGAAACATTTTCAATAAATATTTCCCTAAACTAGCTGCAACTACAGCCCCCATCAATTCCAACCTAGGGAGAGACAACATTCTTAACGGAGCTATCTTACTCTTCGACATTATAAACGACGTACATACCACTCCTCTCACATTCTTATATCTAAAATATGCCACCGCTCCTACTGACGCATCTCTGAAAATATGAATTTCAACCTTCACTTAGAACTTCTGGAAAATAGTACCTTTCTATTTTCAACGCGTTAAACTCCTCAATTTCAGCGCACCACTTTATCCATTTTCACCGTAACTCTTCTGACAACTCTGAATCCCACTCAAAACCTCTCTCCCATATTTCCTGCATCAGTCTCTTAATTCGCACCGAAAATGGAGAAACAAATCCGACTGGGTCAAACACTTTAACTGATGTGGTTAACACCGATCTTTTACTATTTCTCAACGATTCTAAACTACTCAACAATGACGTAACGTCTACTCTCAAACCACCCTCTTCTAAGTTCCACATCAAGCCTAACACTTTCTACTTACTATCTCTCTCAAACCAACTTTCTCTACACAACGCTTTCTGAAGCCTTACGACTCTTTAGAATTAGTGTTTAGCTTTCTCAAATTAAAAGTCGCATCTCTCAGAATAGATAACGCCTCTGATGAAACACTGAAAGCTGACTCTACGTTTTCTCCTCCATAACACAAATCGTCTGCATACAGTGAGCTATTTAACATCTCGACACAGTTTTTGTTTGTTTCTGTGTATGTCTTTAAATGTTCATTTGCATAATTTTAAAGTCCTCACTGTCATTATCAGGATATCAGAGAAGTTTTAAATATTGCCTATCCTCCCTTGCTATCCCAATCATCAAAAACGCCTTTTCTATGTCACCGCAGAATCCAATTTTAAATTTTCGAAAAGCAAGAATGATATCCAAAATATTTGGATTTAGGTTTGGGCTTTTTTCTAAGCAAACGTTTAATGATAGCTTTCCTCTTTCTCAACTGCTGCAATTAAATACCATTCGAACTTGAGTGCTTTTTTTATCTTTACGAACCGCTGCTCGGGATGGCATAAAGTATCCCTCTCTCGTATCCTCACACTCTTCAATAATAATGTTTTGTGTCTGAAATTTAATTATTTCCATAAACTGTTCCCTCACGAAGCTGTTACTTTTTAACTCTCGCTGCACCCTTTCGAACTGTCTTTTCGCTAAACCAAAATTATTTTCCAAATGCTCTGGACTCCTATTCCACAATAACCGAGCCTCATACCTTCCGTCTACATATTTCAAATCCTCTTCAAATTGTTTAATTATTCGCTTATCACCAGTACCCCTTTCCGACGCGCACTCAGAAATTCCTAAATCTTCAATCTCCCAAAGCTGACGGATCTGTTCTATTTTCAATTCCTCCGCATCAATTTGCATTAACAAACCAGTCGATTCTGACCGTAAACCTAGCTTCTTACTCTATCCCCCCCCCCACTCTGCAACTCAACGTCCAACCGAATATGTTTTCATGCAATACTAAATAATCTGTCAAACGATGTGTTTTCCCCGTTAAAATGCAGTTCAAATAATCATTCTCAATTAAAATTTATACCTCTGCCACTTCACTTTCGCAGCTGTCAGATAAGTCAAATCCTTCTTGGCGGAGCTTGTTTATGATTTCTCCAGATGGCCTGGGTAATGCATTGGAACATATGGTTTTTACTTCGAGTGCTTCGGTGATTAGAGCGACCCCAGTCTTATAGAAAGTCTTTTCCTTTTAAACTCTCGTACTGGCGGATTCGAAGATGCAAATGTATGAATTCTTAATCTTTCATTAACAATAGTAGGTAAACTTGCTTTTCTGGAAATAGACTGACAAACATAAGATCTATCGGACGCTGAGTCGCATAATAGCCTAATGGCCTCTCAATGTTTGATAATAAATCACGTCATTAGGAATTTGCTTGCTTAGTGTTTCGAGGAATAGTGAACCTGATGTTCGTGTCTTTTACGGAGCCAGCATAATTTTTTATGGATTTATTTTCTTGCACGTTTGCATCACACAGGCTCTCTAAATGCGGCATAGATTTGCAAATATTACATTTAACCCATTTCGCCTTACAAAATGGTTTTTTGCGACCTTTTTTTAAACAGCGCTTGCACTTGAATTGATCATATAACGCTTTGTGTTTCTCTGAAATACTTAAGTCGCAGTGTTTTGAGAGGTGAGATTTTAGACAAAAGTCGCACATATAATTTTCGACTGATGTAATTAAGCGTCGCCGCTGATGCCATTTTCTTTTTAATTGGAGCAACACTCTTACGATAGTTGTCAGTATTTCTTTCGCTTGTTATCGAAAGTGTTTGTTGTTTAAAACCCAAAGTTAATGACTTTTCGCGAGCTTCAACTTCTCTCTTTAGAAACAACAATAAATCTGACACTGTTGACTCTGTGCTGACCTTTTGACCCCTACTAAACTGTAACACTAACTCTTGCGGTATACACTTATATAAAATAGGAAGTAATAAATTGCCATAAGAATTAAAATTAATAGCTAATGTCCCTAAACTTCTTGTTTGAACCTTTATTTCATCATATAGTTTTCTTAAACTGGATACATTACTTGAACGACGTACTGGCTCCAAAGCTAGGAGAACGTTCATATGCGCACTGACTAATAGTTCTTTTTCCCAAATCTGTCCGTTAAGATTTCGATGGCCTTTTTATAGTTTTCTCCTATTAATGGCAATCCGCTTATAGCTTTTGCAGTTGAACCAGTGAGTAAAGATCTTAAATAGTTAAATTTCTCAACATCTTCAATCGTATTGTTTTCGCGAATGGCAGCTTTATACCAAAATTCATTAAATTTACATAAATCGCCGCTGAAAGTTTCTAAAGTAATGCGAGGTATAGTTTTGATTTCCGAACCTTATGAAGTTGTTGCGGTTTTATCCTCATTTTGAATACATCTATTGACTTTCGCTTTACATCTAATGATTGATTCGATGTATTCTAAACAGTGTTCTACCTCTGTCTCTAATTCTTGGACAGTGCTTTGAGCATTAATAACTTCATCATATTTTAACAAGCTAGTTTCTCTCTCGATTAACACTGAAAGCGATTCCTGCAACAGTTCTAGGTTCGGATTCTCGCTTTGCAATTCATCTTCCAATTTCTTTATGAATTTTGTTACACTTGTACTAACCGAACCTCTAATTTTTATATTTCTCTCGATAGTTTCTTCAAAATTCGTTTTCAAAGATAATTTGCATGCAGATAAAAATGAAATGACTCACCTTCTCGAAAATCTTGTATGTAGAATAACTTACTTAATATTCCATACGCAGCATCGGTGGAGCTTGATATGTTATGGTATCAAATAAAGACACTTTCCTTTAACTAAAGTTATTTATGAATCAAAGACTATGTACAAGTATTATATACAGATTACAGGCTATCTAGTTCCTACCACTCTTAACCACTCTCATCAATCTCTCAACTCTCTCTGGTGAAACTCTTAATTAGCTAAACATACGGGCGCCGCAGCGCCGTCTATCTCTTTTTCTACAACTGTAACTATCAGCGTAACTGAATAACTGTAATTGATCCCTATAACTGAAAACGTATCCTGCCGTTATATGTAACTTTAACCTTATATGCCTTCCAGAAATTGGGAGAAGTAGAAGTTACTGAAAATGTTCCGTTGGCCGGAGAAATCTTATAAGACCGGAGAGAGCATCGTTCTCAGTTATTTAGTTCAGAGGTCGTCATTTCAGCGTTGACGTCGGAGTATTGACTGATATCCATTCGAGTTTCTCTCTCAAGATGCACTTTGCATTGCATTGTATTTAACATGCTCAGTAGTTTGAAGTAGTAACTACTGATTGTGCTGCGTCTTACTGAGAAGAGCTGTACGAGTACTTCTGTAGAAAGTTCCAGAACTGTAAAGTGTTTCTTTTGGGAAAACAAATTTTATCAAGCTGTCATCAGTTCTTTGTGCGTTCAAACCATTAGGAACCCGTACGCGCGCAACACTGTAGTAAATAGACGAATGAAAAGTAAAACACATAAAAGAATGGAAAAAATTAAAAGCAAAGTACATGATAAAAATGGAATAGTTACAAGGAAATCACAAATACGTGAAAATTGATTCAAATACCAAAATCCTATAGATACAAGCCAAAACAGTTCATAAAATTCCCTTATTTTAAAAATCAAGAATAGATGCAATGGGAAGATGAAAATAGACAAAATCAGTGATCAATGAAACTACATGTATGTTTCATCGGGGGGGGAGGAGAACGGGATAAGTATAATTAATTCCATTAATTGCTTTTCTAACCTCACTAGTTCACTGATGAAAAATTTTTTATAAATTTATTTAAAAACTTTCAGAGGTGAAAGAATATACCAAAATAAACGCTTTTCATCATAGCATGTATAGTCATTTGTTAAGCAATTAGACGTTAAAGGTTCGCTTTCCGTATCCCTACACACGCCGTTTTCCTCAGTGCAAAAACAGAGGATAACGTCCTTTTCTTCTCATTAGCACACTAATCTATTTCAGGTGGCTAATGACGGTATATGAACCGTGAACTAGACCCCGACTACTGCGTGGAGCGTGGCTTGTCCGCCTCGGTGATAGTAAGATAATTGCAGAAAATTAAATTTGGAGTTGAGATGGTGGCAAAGAGAGTGAATCTTAGCCAAACGTTGCTTGTATTGTTTAAGAGAATTACTATGAATTAAAATCATGGAATATTAAAAGCCATCAGTAGAGAAAGCCATGCCACGACCGTAAAGCATCGAATATAAAAGTCGCCATTTAAGAGGCAAAGCTATGTCACAGCCTGCAAACACATACAAACAAACTACAGGAAAAAGTTTAAAATATAGATACAACAATAAAATCAATACATAAAGAATTATGGCAGTGTTAAAGCACCCTGCGTCTTTGCTTTGCAAAAGACGGTGTAGGTGGGGCAAAGAAAAGTCCTTTAAAACGGCTAACTGCTTAACATGGTACGAACCAGTATTTTATGACGAAAAGTGCTTGCTCACAACTTCAGTCATATATATGTACATATATAATAAAAATATCGAGTCTACTGCGGATTTTTATGATGATCGTTAACGGATGGTTACAGTGAAGATGCAGCGACAGATGACTAAAACGCTTATTTATATTTCGCTTATCATTCTTGAAAACCCACAACTAAAGGAGAGCAAGACGCTAGCACGGTATTTCTTAATTATGATGTTCACATATTTATAGCTTTTCAACATGTGAAGAAGAGAAGCGGTAGACATAAGAAAACTCCGGAAGTAAGCGAAAGAAGAGCAATTATATTAATTACCCTGGAATGGTAAAGTTATTCAGTTGGTTTTTCAAAAATAGGGGGGCATAATATCGCCATATTGCTCTATCGGATTAGGTAAAACTTCGGTTGGTTGGAATAAATTGATTTGATTTACTCGGAATTGGATAAAAGATTTTACTTCCACTTTTCCGTTATGTATGTATACGGATTATTAGCCTTGTATTCTTAGGTTTTATGTTAATAACCCAATATCTT
Organism: Stegodyphus dumicola; assembly: GCF_044657685.1. NCBI lineage: Eukaryota > Metazoa > Arthropoda > Arachnida > Araneae > Eresidae > Stegodyphus > Stegodyphus dumicola. The sequence goes on along the minus strand of NC_140781.1, from coordinate 149,236,372 downwards.
AGCATTTTCTTTACTGTTTCTTCTACTTCCATCGTTAACCACTATTCTAGTTGGGCGGCTACACATACGCATAATATAATCATAAAAAAATTAATAAAATGAAATAAGCTCAAAACCAAACCTTGAACTAATAACTTGTTAAAAGCTGCATTAAATTTAGTAGGAATAATAAAATAAGTTAAAAGAATATTTTTAATAAATTTTTCAGTACAGTACAGTACTTAATTCGTAATTTAAGTAGTTAGAATACGTTGGTTCTGAATCACGTGGCGCTCAGGGGGTGAGGCCTCCTGAGGTGCTCATAGACCGCCACCACGTGCTTTAGTGATTGTGGAGTCATGCCTGGTTTCCAACCAGCGGCGGCACCCACGTAGTTTACTGACGTGTTTGGAATAGTTTGTACATTACGAGGATCAGCCACATGCTTTAGTTATTGTGACGTCATCCCGAATGTAATTAACGGCATCATCGCAGTGGGTCATTGAAGTGTTTACGAAGTTTCTACATTAGGACGAACGTTAGCGTGCTGTTGGGACCTCATCCTGGTTTTCATGCTTATCCCGCCCTATTGACACAGCATCTTGTTCTGCCGCCCAGACGATATAGTGGTAAGGAGCTTACTGCGATACCGAAGGGTCCGGGTTCGAATCCCGGAGAAGGCATGGATGTATGCAAATGCATAGTGTCTGTGCGGCATGGAGGCACTCTAAATATACGGCGACCCGAAAGTTCTCCGTGAGGTTGACGGTAAGGTAGTGGCGTGGATGAACCTTAGACCCGCACCGCCGGGGTGTTCTCTTTCAAAACTGGGGGCGGAAATGAGCGAAATCGGATTGTCATCTATATGGTGCTCAAGGCTATGCGAACGACAGATGCAATCTTGCTCTCCTTGCTAGGATGAATTTTGTGGGCTTGTTCTGATGTCAGTGTCAGGCAAGTGAGACAAGCCGCAGCACAAAACACAACAGCATCTTGTTCGGGAGGAAGTTCCTACTTCGTGACACGCTCCTTCGAGAGCATTCAACCATGACAGCTAGAGGGTAATTATCCACATTGTGACTGTTTGCTGTAGATCCTGACCAAGGCTTACATAAAGAGACGCTGAGCCGTTTTCCGTTATTTCTGCAAGCCTACACTGACGGATCAAAAATCGTAGGAAAAGTCGAATATTTCCAATCAAACAACATCTAGACGCTGAAATAAAATGGAAAGGGTATTTAAACTACTTCAGTAGTATACATCAAGCGTAACTGTCAACAATAAAAGCTGCTATCAACACTGCGCCCATAAACAATTTCTGCAAAATATCCATTAACTCAAACAGCTATACTCTACAACCGAAATCCAGGCAACCATTCTCACCTGGCCCATAAAATAAATCAAATCGCTAAAGATCTCAATGCTGAAATAACCTTAATTTAGATCAAAGGGTACATCCGTAACGATGGCAATGACACCGCCGACAATCTGGCAAAACAGCAGCTCTCTACCATGAAGGAGGATTCCTCAACATCAAACTTCCGAAATCGCAACTACGACAAATCCATAATAAACATCTAAGCCACGAGTGGCAAGAAGGCTGGAATAACGCCACAACAGGCCGGCGTCCTCACCAGTTCTTTCCAAAAACCGCCATAGAAATCAAAAGCTCCAAGTCCTTCTTAACTTATTACTTCATCAGTCATGACCCATGTCCAGATTATTTTCTTAAGGAACCTCTCTAACAACGACAATTGCGTCTATGGAGTCAAAAGAGATGCAGACCATTACCTATTCTTCTGCCCCCTTACAAGTGGCCTATTTATTCGGAAACCCACCAGTCTAGATCTAAACTTCAAAAGAATGGTAATATCTCATTACCAGCTATATCCAAAAATCCTAAAAATACACCAAAAGCTCAGTAAGCTAAAATGCGGAAAGAGCAGTGATTAGGCTACACTCCAATAATTGATTCCGAGTGTTGGCGTCAAGATTGTTCTCTAACATCCACTATGCGTATCTTTTGAATTTGCGTTATTATTTAACAGGACAGAAATTCACAACCAACATCATCGAAATACTTTAGTCTACTGCTCTTTTAAAAAGTGCATGAGTAATTAATTAATATCGTCTCCGCCGTGGCTACATTCCGTATCTCTCGTTTTTGTTCATTACAAATGCTTTGAATATCTTTTAATATCATGGCGCCATCTGGCGGTAGACTGTGGAAATTGCTAACATTCGGGCATCCTGACTAAACAATTGCCCTCAATTGTCGCTTTTTGTTTTTAAACAAACATTGTTGGCAATACCACAAGAATCCACATTTTGTGCACAGTATAATCGTAATTTTAAAGTCCTAGAAGGAGTAAAACGTTCTATAACAAAAGTTCTAAAAAACGTTCTTAATGAAGTTTTTCCAGTAAAGTTCTTTGTAGGTTCTGGAGCCCCCCCCAAAATAAATAAATAAATAAATAAATAAAAGTTTATATTACCTGTAGCTTCACGTGTTAATATACCTGGTTCCTCTTCATCCGACTCATCTAGGTTATTAGGGGATTGGTGCCACGAGACAATGCAACAGGGCAATCATATTTCCGAACTATATAATGAACAATTTACTAAAGGCAAAATTTACAAATTCAGTTAACAGTTTCCTACAGTTTAAACATAATGTAATAGCTAAATTTCTCATTAATGTAATTCAAACCTACATGGCTAAAAAAAGGAGAAAATGGTCCTGTTTTCGGTCAGAACTAAGCCACGTGCTTGTCACTTGTCATTTTTCTTCGCTTTCATAGTTCGAAATGAACCAATTTTTCCTTTTCAGCCAATAGTGGTTGGGCTATATTGATGAACAACATTTAGCTATTTCATTTTGCTTAAAATTGTAGAAAGCGATTTAATTTATAAAGTTTTTGCTTTATCTTTTCATCACTATATAGTTCAGAAAGACTGCTGCTCTGTTACTTTGCCTCATGGCACTAAACCCTGACCAGATATTAAAAAAGTAAATGTTCGTTTGAATTTTTTTAAAATTCTTTTCTTCTAATTATTATTTTTTTTTCGATTTTGAAAGATTATAAAAAATATTTTCATTTCATTTACTTTATTTATTTGCACATGTAAATATCAGGAGGTATACGTAAAATAATGAAAAGCAAAATGCGAAACTAGCTGTGTATCAGATGTTCTGATTTATGTCATTACAGGACAACAAAAACGTTAATAACAAAATTAGTTCAAAATTTAGCAGCAATTATTTGAATTATATTAAAATTATATTAAAAAATTTATTAATTTGCAAGATTAGGCACATCACTTATTGTCGATTCTAACATGGAAACTCCAGAAAACTGCGCTAAAGTTCGAGTTACCTTAAACGCTGTATTTGTTTTGGGAGTCTGAAATATAGTTATTAAATTAGAAAGTTTATTTATTCTACAAAGAGTGCTTTAATATATATGAGCCTCATCGCACTTTTCATGCATTATTCCTGGCTCCTCAGAAACGTTTGAGAATCTAAACATCTGATTCTTGCTGTATTATTTTCATGTTGTATTCTGCTGCATAATAAATCATTAACACTACGGTTGACACACACTTTAATCGCACTGATTGTGGCTGCATACGGGATTAACATTACTGAAATAGTTTTCGTTATCTGATTTCTTAAAAGCTTTATTCACAGTCTAAGATATCGACACTTGCAGTTTTTCTAACCACTCGTTAGCTTATGCTTTTGGGTATTTTTTTCCAGCATCAAGTTTATAAATGGAAAGAATTACTTAAGAATCAAATATTGAACATAAACTGTATGCAATAAATTTCAGCTGCTCCTGCAGCAGTACTCGTATGGGAATAAAATGTGTGAAACAAGCTTCAATTTTACATTTTTTGTAAAAAAAATTTCTAAATAAAAAAAAAAAAAATAGTATAAATAAATAAAAATGCAAAATTAACGAACAAATCCATCCCTCATCCCAGAGGGGGGGAAAGCAATCCAGGGCATAAAACTTGCTTGAATCTCAGAATTCAGTTGCGGAAGAACCTAGTAACAAACAACAATGGCAGCCTGAGTTACTTTTGTAAACTTTTAAGTAATCTTCTGAATACCGTTTTCTACCGTCGAAAATGTGAAATTATCTTCTTTAAAGTGCATTCTATTCTTTATTTGACAGTTGTAACATTTCAACTGTTTCTAGAGATAATTTTTTTTCCTTTTCCTAGATATATCGATTTTACCCCTTAACAAAAGTAAAGAAATCCTGAAGTCTCTGACAAAACTATGCCATCTGCAAACAATGGGTCTACCCACTCTAAGAGTCAACATGACATACTGGGTCCGTGCAGTACGATTTACGTAGGTGTACGACATGGTCAGATGTGACGAAGGAAAATGTATTTTCGGAGATAACTTCGGTGACCTCTCGTTTATACTGAAGAGATTAGGGCGCTCATAAAACTACAATCAGCTCTTTTTTATATGAAATTTGGGTTTGGTTTTATGGATTTCCTTAAGTTCGCCTGAAGTTCGTATCTTTCCACCCTGTGTTTTTGTCACTCGCTTTAGAATGCGTTTTAATGCCTTTTATGTAGATTAGCTAGCTATTAAACGTGTAAGACATTCAGTTTTAGTGGGCTGTTCTCAGGGATGTTTAACTTCGACCACTGGATTGTTATATATTAGATTCGTTTTTGTTTGTTAACTAACTATAAAAGACTATAAAATAAATAAATAACCTCACTGAAAAATTTCTCCGCCATTTTATTTTTCATTCCAGCTGTAAATTGAGGAAGTAAATTTACTTTTTCAGGCATTGCATGCAAAGGACTTAAACATTAAAAATAAATAAAAAGGACTAAAATAAGATTACTATCATACCTAAATAAACTGATCCTTTTCTTCATAAGGTTTATTGCTGGTTGTAAATAAAGTAAATGTTTCAGGTATCAATGGAATTTGACCACTTATTTCGATTTTATCTACAATTTGCTTTTTTATTTAGGGTTTTCTTTATTTAATATCGATTCTTTTTTCATCTTTCACCCTTTTTGTTTTTCAGATGTATAATTTAGATAGGTATATATGTTTGAAGAAAGTGGTGATAGTCTTGTTTGTTTGAATATTAATTCCAGCATAAATTTTTCGCTATGAGGTTTCTCAAAATAATGTTCAGAACTTCAGAAAAACAGTTTGGGCACTGTAGGAAAGCAGGTCTACGAAAAAGAAGTCTTAACTTTTGTCATATTCCCTACAGAGTAAGAAGCCCAAATAATAAAATATTCAGTATTTGGACTTTTTATATGCTTTAATTAATTTAAATCAAAGGTCACCAGAAGTAAATTAAAATCAAGATATTACATACATGTATATATGCAAAAGAAAAAAAAACTTTAAAAAAATATTTTTCTTTCCATTAGCCCCTTAAATCTTTTTTAAATTGTTGATTTCCTTTTCTATCCTAAAAGAAATACGATACATACAATAAATCTCTCTTAACTTCGTCATTTCAAAAGTAACCCATATCATTATTCTTATATAATACTAATGACGCAGGTGATTTTAAAATGTATCAATTAAAAATAAAACTTTCGAGCTAAAACCTTATAATGTATTTCTCCCACCTTCTTAGCGTGCCTTCGTGGTGTGTTGTTCTGCAAGCTGGGCGCGTATTCCAGAGATCCGTGGTTCGATCCGGCGCCCGAACTAACTGATGATTCTCCACACACAGGATTTGGCGATTGGGTCCCCTAAAAAATAAAAGTCGCTCTTTAAAAGGGGGAGTATGTAAGGTATTTCTCTCACCTTCTTAGCTTGCTTTCGTGGTGTGGTGGTCTTCACGCTGGGCGCGTATTCCAGAGGTCCGTGGTTTGATTCCCGGCGAAGGCGTTGCTAATTTTTCATCTTGCCTGTCTCCAAAAATACCTAATGTCTCTACAACTTTAATTAGCAACAAGCATGAACTGAAACCATTACTGAATCATTCTTAACCAAAGCTTCATACTCAAAAGTAAGCATTTCATCTCAGCTTCTCTGGCTTCAAAGATTGCTGTCAATTGCATTTCCTTCTTTCTTCAAATATGTTATAAATTTGAAAATGTAATCATTCTAGAACAGGGCGCGTATTTGCACCAATATCTGTTTCAAAAGTGTTTTGTCAAGAAAAAAAGAGATGTCAACTGGCCACTACTGCATTTATGAATCAACTTTCAACGTTAGTATTTGAGTCGCCTTCAAAAGTTATTTCATTACATATATGTATGTATATATATATTCGGTACCTTGCAGGTAAAATTAGACAGAGCAGCAACTTTGTGTTTGGTGTAAATTTTACTCAAGACTCTATCGATATCGAGGGCAAACAAATACAGCCCCCTCTTTCATGAGGAGCAAAGACATCTGCAATGAAGAGAAAGCCATGGTCGTAATTGTACCCAAAAGAAATAAAGCGAAGGAGAAGGTAGCGTCATCTGAACGCGGATATAGTAACCAAAGTTAAAAAATTAATTTAATGAACTTTAAAAAGTATTAAGAAGGACTGGATTGGAATTAAAGTCATTAACTAAACAAGATAAATCTTTCTGTCAGAGTGATTTGAGATATATCGGCCAAACTAAAGAAGTATTTAAGTTTCGCATCAAGGAACACGAATCTTATGTTCGAATAGCCGAAATTCGATAGCTAATCATAGTTGGAAATTTAATCACAATTTTGACTTTCGGTCTGCAAAAATTATCCAAAACGTTTCTTCAATTAGTGAATTGTATTATCTTGAAGCTTTTCACATTCACAAAAGTTTCTCTTTTCCCATGAACCTTGAAGATGTTTTTTATTGGTTTATACCGCTTAAAAACAATAATTCGAAGTTTTTATTGGTTTATTAAAATATAAAATTATTGTATCCTTTCCTTTTATATATATTCATTAATTTCATTGATTCTTTTTCATAAAAGAGTTTATATTATCTAAATTAATTCTAACGTCGCTAAAACATAAAACAAATTTTTTGATCACAAACTGACTAATTCAGTTAATTTCAGCATTCAAATGATTCATTGATAATCGTCTATTTGATTGTATGATCGATGCGAATCACCTTACGTAGAAACGTTTTAACCTAAAAGCAAAAAACAATGTTGTTTAATTGGATACATTAAAGCATTCGTGGGCTGTCTACTTTGGAAAGCAGTGTCATAAAAGTGTTTAGTAACGAACAAGCAGCAAATACCTTGCATTGATATTATATAAGTTGTCTAATGTAAAAATTGCGCTCTAGTTCGAAAGTGCAAAGCAAAGACTAATGAGTAAGTAAATGAGACTTCTTCCTGAAACGCCTGATTTTTCTAGAAATGTGGATGATGATAACTAAGGAAAGGAGTATTTGTGATGTGTTTATAATTTGGGGGTGTAATGATAAGTCATGTTGCTTCACGTTTTCTGACAAAGTATCTTCTTTTACTTTAACAGAAAATGTGATAATTTTCGTTTTTCTTTGTTTTTACTGATAATTAATGGCAGGATGTTTAAAATATTTCAACATAATTATCAACGCAATACATTTCAAATCAATAATCAATAATTATACAGATAAAATTTTTATCTAAATTAAAAAAATTCTTTATGAATTCTGAATAATCTTTCTTTCCAGAATCAGCAACTTTATAATTCTGATTCTTAATAACGTTTTATAGCTTTTTTTTCTACCTTTTTTTTAATTTTTAATTTGTTTAATTTTTGTTTCCTATTATTTAATGTTGTAGGGTTTATTTTAATTTTCTAACAGTTATTTTTATTTTGAAACAAGTCTGTTTTATACATCTAAATTTCCACCTACGTTTTCCTCCGAAAATGAGTTTTCAGAATTACGATTTATACAAATGAGTATTTAAGCTGACGTTTGAGTTACTTCGGTAGGAAAGCGTGTTCTGCCTTTTTGCCATATTGTTGCTATTGGTCTAAGTTTACTGTTCTACGGCCGTACTTCTACGTGCCTACTAGAATACGCCGGCGATCTTTAAATAAGGGGCCAGTCCGTTAGTTGATTCTGTGCAGCTTCGGCTGGTTAATTTTTTTCTAGTATTAAGTTGGTTTTTTATTTTCTATTTTGAGTTTTAAATAAAGGGTAAATTTAACCCTTCTTTGGACTTGTTACTTACAAGAACTCAGCGAGTAGTCACTATACAGTTCTTAAGTATTCTAGCTTACAAGGAAATCTAATTTAGTTAGGATTTTGCAATATGAGCCATCTTAAAAAATTAATTTTACATATTTTTAATGTTAGTAAATAATCTCGAATTTTTACACCTTTTATTTTTCAATTTTTTTATTTTGCTTCATTTTTTAAAATTATGATTAATGTTCGCTCATATCATGATACAAATAAATCGTGTCTGTTTAATTTGCTTTTATTTTTAAAATTAGCAAGTTAGCCAGTTTTCATGCACCAAGTTACTGAAGTACGTAGTACAGCATGTATCATGGCATGACCATACAGTGATAGCAAAATCATACAGTGACAACATAGAACATCGCATATATTTGCACTTCATTTCCACTTACCCGCGAAATATATTTGATCATTAATTTTATTTTTTTTTAAATTACAGTTACTTATTTTCTTTAATTTTAAAATGCCCATGAGCTAAGGTATTTTACCTGTTTGACAGTTATGTATCTTTTTTCATCAAATGCACTCAGATCTACATTTTTCATTTCATTTCCCCTTAACCAATTCTGTGATATTTTGATGCAATTTTCCTCATTCTCATTGTAGATTTTACATTACTAAAGAGTCATTACTTATAATCATCATGCAAGATTATGTTAACAATATATATTTAGATATACCTGTAGCAGGTTTTTCTCTTTTTTCATCTGTTAAGAGTTTATATATTTTCCCTCTTCTCTTCAAAATTTAACTTTCATTTTTCCTAAAATTTTTTATCTTAGAGGAACTTCTTCAAACTGGGCTTTTAAAAGAATCAGATAATTATTAAAACAACCTTCATTACTTAGCACAGTTTCAAAAACTTCAATCCATGATAGTGAACACTAATTTTGAGTTGTTGCTTTTTTTTTTTTTTTTTTTTTTTTTCAGAAAATTTTAATTAAACTTATACATGTTTTACTAACATCCGATATGGAGTGTCCAATGTGTATAGTTTGATTTAATTTGAGTACTATTTTCTGCATATTTATTGCAGAAAAATCGAGAGCAAAAATTGTAAAAGCTCTAAAAAGTGGTAAGAGATAAGTTTCTTTCAACATTGTCCATCATTCATTTGACGTGTATCTACATAATTTCATAAATTTTCTATAATCTTTCCAAGCGCAGAAACATTCAAAATCATTTCTAGCAGCCTTTCTTTGCTTTGTATTGAAATCTGCCTATCTTCATCCATATTTCTTGTCTGAAATCTGTAACTCGAAGAATTGTTTTTAAATTCATTCCCAATTAAGATACTGATTTAAATCCTTGAATGTAATACGTATATGTTCTTGTTATATAAGTTAAAAATAAGTTTTCTAATATTTACAAGAAATAAAACGCGATGATTATCAATAGCTTTTTTCATCAAAATGGAAGCGTTTCAGCATTAATTTGTAATTTTTCAGGTGACAAAGGGGACTTTGTAAATCTATTGCTGTCTATTGTATCAATTCAAATCATTTTATATAACTATCTAAATTCGCATGTTGGAAGTGACTGGAGCACAGCTCAAACATCCATATTATTTGCATATAAGAACGCAAATTATGCAGTGTCACCTTCTAGACTACAGTTGTTAACATATATATTAGTAGTTTTATCAAAGTAATTTACAACAGCTGATTAGGTGATTATCCCACCACGGAGTGACTTTTCAGTTGTAGCCCTTCAATACATGAAAGATAAATGGATATTTTGTTTAGAGTTTAAAATTCAAATTACGTTTTCCATGTTTTGTAGAGGCATTAGGTTATTTCGAACCAGAGGAGATGAAAAATGAGCAAAGCTCTCGCCGGGACTCGAACCACAGACCTTTCGAATACGCACCGAGCGTGCTGACCACTACACTACGAAGGCGTGCTAAGAAGGCGGGAGAAATACCTTCTATACTTCCCCTTTCAAAGGGCGACTGGAGATTAGGGGACCCAATCGCCAAATCCAGGTGGTTTAGAATAATCATCATTCATCACCTTTTAGTTCGGGAGCCATTGTAGAAACCTTAGGTTATTTCGAAGCAGTAGAGATGAAAAATGAGCAATGCCCTCGCCGGCACTCGAACCACGGGACACGAAGTCATGCTAAAAAGGCGGGAGAAATACCTTACAGTTCTACTCCAAGATATTTTCCGGTAGTATGATGGCCAAGCGTTCTTTGCCTGAAATCTCTTTGTTTAGTATGTATATGTGATAAATTTAACTCTTTAAAAAACAGATTCTTCTTCAAATATATTTACATTGATCTTTTATAGGTTTTAAACATCACTTATTTATTGTTCTTGTTTAAGCGTGTCTTGAACGAAATGATCAACAATATCATTCCCACTATAAACTACAGGCTATTTGAATGTTCTTCCATCAGGACCTTATAACAATATAGCAATATCCGCATAGAATATGGTGAAACAAATTATCGAATAACAAATATTTGGATCATTTTTACATTTTGTACACTAGTGATTCGATATCTGCGTATATAAAAAAATTCAGCTGAAATTCATACTTTTCAAACTAACATTTCATTATGAAATTTAAAATTATTTTCCTTCTGAAGATATAGCAATTTTTTAAGGTCCCATTTTGAGAGTTCTTTATATAAGAAGACAAATTATTACATTTGAAAAATTGACATAAACAATAAGAGTAGTGAAATGTAAAAATGTTGCTTCGTCAGAAGACTTAAAATTCCTAACATTTTTACCCTGCAACAATGCCCTTTCTCATTTTCAATCAAAAGTTGCAAATTCACTTGGAAATTACTTATTTTCTTCGTATATGCGATGAAAAAAATTTCTTTTTCAATGAAAACTTTAAAAACGATGCCATTCATTTTTGTTTTAATTTTTCAATTTGATTTAGAGGCAGTCCCGTTGAGAATCAATCTCATTAAAGTTTAATTCCTTCAAATTCTTCTCACACTCTCTAATTACTTGAGTATTTATAGATGAAGGTTGAACTGCTACTAAAATGGACCACAAAAAGTACTTTCTATTATTATATTTAGCTTTCATAACGGCTTCTTTAATTCTATGTTTTACAGGTATAATATGTAACAATGCAGACAGAAGCCGGAATTTAGCGATGTTACAATTAAAGATATTACAAAATTCAATATCCCCTACTTGCCTTTCTTCCACAGTTCTCCAAAATTGTTAGAATCTTCTCATAACTTTTAGCTAAAGTTACTTATGAGCTCAGATTCCGGTAGGCTAGCAAAGCAATCACTTTTAAAATGAAGTCAATATTAAATTATTATAATTATAGTCAATATTAAATTATTATAATTATAGTCAATATTAAATTATTATAATTATAGTCAATATTAAATTATTATAATTATAGTCAATATTAAATTATTATAATTATAGTCAATATTAAATTATTATAATTATAGTCAATATTATATTATTATACTACTTTATCGAATGAGTTTTGTAGAAAATATTCCCAGCACCTTTTTGTAACCCGATTAATAAATAAGTATAATTCTCAGCTTCAATGAAATAACATGGATCTTAGACACGTTCTTCAACTATGAGGTCGAGCCTTTTCCACTTCAACTAATTATCACCATTAGCTTTTTTCTTCGCTTGCTAGGAAAGCCGAAATTCTGATTATCCTTTCTGGTAAAATACTTACTGCAGGAAAACTTTCTACATTTATTGGAGGGAAATAATTTACTATCACCAGGTTCAATCGCCATATGCAGCGTACAATGACTGATTCCGTGAAAAATATCACATTCTATTCAAATTTTAGGAGAAACCTTTTTTTTTAACCTCATGCTTTTTCTTGTGTCACACTGAATTTTGTTAAGCTGTAAATGGTTGATCGTAAATCTCACAAAGACACATTTCGAAAATATGATAAAATAAACTCTCCTAAATTATACTCAACTCTTCATCTAGTTTCGTAATACATCACAAATAGGGCTATAAACAGAAGCAAGAACCCAGTATTTTACATATGATTTCACAAGAGCTAACCATCAGCTATCTCCTGATATTTTCAGTTTTATATTTGTTAACTATTCAATGTAAATTAATATAATCTTTTCATTAGTTATGAATTTTTGTCTTAAGTATTTAAATAAAGGTTTCCACTAAGGAAGTAATTTCTATATCAACTATACTCGAAAACTATACTTTTAAAAAACCTAACAAATGTAACATAACAGAAATTATTGATATGTTATTCTTACTTTTCGTTACATTCTTATGTCTTGATGAAACTGCAACGTACCTAGTCTTTTCTCCAGAAATGTTCAAATATAAATTCAAAATTCTTAAAAAATATATAATAATTATTAATCATTCCATGGAATGAAATAATCAGAATATAAAATTCATTCCTCTAATTTCATAATTAAAAGTTTATCTTTATGAAACAAGTTTTTTGTAGCTTTCTACTCAATTAATAACTTTCATCGATGCTTTAACGTAATTGAATTATAAAAGGGCAAAGAAAGCTTACAAAATACGCACTTAGCCACTTTAACAGAAATAAACTCATTTATAATAAGATATAAGTAAATTTATATTTCCTAAAACAAAAGTGAAAATGAGTTTCTATCAAGAGACAGCCAACTAAATTAAATATTCCTTCCTGATGCTCAACTCATCTTATAAGTATCTCTAATGGAAAAACTGACTGTTGTTTTCTTGTAATACCTCTTTTTTCGCACTAGATTAGTCTTTAAATGACTTGAATAATAGGTCAAATGATTATGTATATGCACTTCAAAGCTTTAATATAAGAGATTTGTAAGAAATTCTAGGAAATAAAGTTAGACTGCTAGAAAAAAAACAAATAAGATGCTCTAAATCATTTCAAAATATATTATTTAGAGAAAAGGCTTCTAAAATAATAAATTAAAAATTTAATTAAGAAATAAAAAAATCAAAATAAAGTGAATTTCTATTTTATACATGATTATTTTAGCTCTAAATACTGCTTCTGAATTTCATACTATAAGGAATAATACAAAAACATCTTTAAGTTTTAGAAAAGCACACATACGAGCTTTTGCAGGATAAATGCTTAGCATTTACAAATTTGTTGACATCTTCTACTAGGGATGTGTACAGTCTGGAAAATGTGGTTCTTGTCTCCAACATGAATCAGTTGTTGCTTATGTTGAACCTCGACAATTTTACCCTAGAAAGAGATGATTTATTTAATACAGTACTAAGTATCTTCCTAAGATACTAATACATGATTAACAAAGTGTGGGAACTAACTAATTTGCTAATTTTAAGAAGCAAGAATTAATTAATCACAATTCATTCATGGGCAAAAGTTATTCTATATTTTTAAAAACTGAATAAAATTAAAAGAGAAAAATTAATACAAATTAATTAGAAATGTAACGAGGGAAATTATTAGAAATAATGAAATAATTAAGCATACAATTTTTAAAATGTCAAATGAAAAATAAAAGGTATGAAAAAAAAATTAATTTTATGTAAAAAACATTTGAAAAGTAGTAAAATTTGATTTTTTGAAGAAGCCCTAGTATCAAATAGTGATTAAAAAAAGAAGAATAACAATTAAGCAAAATATGGAATTAAAAAAGATAAAAGTCATAAAACATTATTCAGAAACAATTTTAAAAATATTTGAAAATTTCAGGTCCAAAAAAACTATCTGTTTACTCTATTAATTTAAAGATTTGAAATGTGTTCTGTTAATTGTTAAGTTGGAATGTTTTTTAAATTTCTTGTCATTATCAGTGAAGATAAAAGAATAGTTATTACATTTCAGTTGGAAAAGCAAAAATCTTTCACAAAACACGAAGCAACATACCTTAATCCAATTGACAAAAACATTGCAAATACTTCTTCCCTTTGTTGTTATCACCCACATTTCCAAAAACGTCAAGATTTCAGGTAAAAATCATGTTAAAAGTATTTCTTTCCCTGCCTAATTTTCCTTAATGGCTCCATTCATGGATAAATAACGATGTGCTTATCCAGGCAGGCCATTTAACTGTAATCAGCTATTTGAACCTAATCAGATTATGCAGTAGCTGTAAGAGTGTTTTATGTTTTCTGTTAAGGCTGGAACTAAAGAAAAAGTGAAAAAAATCATTCATTATACTTCAAAAATGATCTCAAATCAGACAAAATATTCTTAATCTATTCAACGCTAAGTCCTGAAAAGTCGTTTGAAAATCGAGAACGAATCCGTTTGCGGTGACAGATTGAGAACTCTGCAATGGTAGTTTGATTCTATCAATAAGTGATAAAAGTTATCCACGAATTTCTTACTAAGTGACAAAAAAATTAGTTTCCTGCCATTGTGTGTACAGTTTAATTGTGGCTGTAATGGACAGTTAAAATTAGGGGCTTGAACAATTTTACTTTAAATTTTAAAAAAGGGCACCTTTTCTTAGAAAATTATCATAATAACGTTCTGCAATGCAGATAGCTCTCATGGGTTTTAGCAAGGTCGCTAGACAAACAACGTTTAAGCTTTTCCCTAAACTGACGTCACTTACTTGCAGGAGTGGAAGGAAGAAGCCATGATGGGAGTAGTTGCTTTGGAGCAGACTAGAAGTCAGTGACGTCACACAAGAGCAAATTTTGGTTGGGTTTTGTCAGGAGCTGTTACTTAAAGATTTGTCTCTTTTCAATTTCCTTCCTCTCCATCCGCCCCCAGATGAATAATTTTGCCTTGGGCTAAATTCTGGGGCAATTCTTTTTTTTTTTTTTTTTTTAATTAACATCTAAAAAGTAGTTTTCCTGTTTAATATTCGATGCGTTTTCTTGCGTTTCAAATAAAAATAAAATTATTCAGATGTTTCAGAATATTTTTTATTTTTTTATAAGAATTTGGTCTGATCTGCTCTATTTGCATTCATTCAAAATCAAAAGAAAAAAAAATAATCAACAGTTATGGACAATTCTTATACCAAATTTCTTTTTTCTCGTCAGACATTTACAAGTTTCTAGTGATTATCGTAACATACAGCCTTGACACTTTTATAATAAATCAAATAAGTCAAAACAAGAACGCAACTTTATGCAGTTCACTCTAATATTTGGCAACTCTCCATCATCAAAAATTAAACCTCTGTTTAATATTCAATTCTTGATCCGTACAATTGAACAAAAAACAAAATAATGTAAATGAGCTTAGAAACATGACTTACACTTAGACTATTATCACCCAAACTTGGCCTTAGAAAAATCACGTCTACGCTTTTCAGGTGATAGGGTTCGAAGGTAGAGTTAAAAAACCTTGCAGCGCTTTAACCCTTCGCTAATGATTACAAGAGCGAGCTATTTAATATTCTGTCTCCCACGCTTATAAACCAGTCCTTATTTATTTAAATGGAACTTACGTACAATTTTGTATTTCAAATACTGTTAACAGAATGGAGTTTTCAGTTCTTACACGGGACGTGGTTTACTCAAACTAGCTTTTGTAACGCTATTTGGTTTAGTAAATTTATTACGTAACTAAGTAATATAATTCTTGCTTTTAGGTGACTTTTCAGGAATGATAAAGAAAATTTATAATTCAGAACTATTCACTTAAAAAGTTTCTTAATAACATACCGATTTTCAGCAATGTCAAAAAAAAGGAAAGTTTACAGTAACTTTCTTAAGTCAATTACCAGTTGCAAAGTACTTTTTATACAAATCAGTTATGAGTTTTTATGTTTCACCTATACTTTACACAGAGAACTCAGTAAGCATGTAGATAAATACAACTCAGTAAACATCACCAGAATGACTAACAGAATGACCGATTGCTGCTGTGAGATGTAACCTAAATGAATGATTAGGCATAAAGGATTCTGTAAAACTGTTTCAAATCAATTGGGTTGCTAACTTCCAAATTCAGAACATATAACTAATGAAAATTAGACGCCTCTATCAAGTCTGATTCATTAATTAAATTATGAAACACAGCAATCTGTATCATTAAGATGGACCTAAGTTCTACTTTTCATAACATTATTTAAATTTTGTAAGGTCTTTTTTTATCATGTAAACTGCAAAGAATTTGAATTTAATTGTAATCAAAATTAGTTGCAGTTACTTCAAAATCTTTGCTTGTTTTACTATTTTTCAGGTTTATTCTCCCTCACAACTTGCAAGTGATTAAATTAAAATATGCAAACATAAATTATCAGCCAACCTAGTTTCAACGCAAGCTGGTTTTTTACAATTTCTATCAGTTCAGCAATTTTAATCTAACCTGGACAGAGATTGCAAACTTTACTTAGACTGCTACAGAAATTCAAACATATACTTCTGAGGATTTATCCATTTAATTTTTCACTAGTAGTTAATTTTGAGGTAAAGTAACTTTTCTGTCGCTCTCATTTTCACCCATGCTTTTCATGCCACAATGTAAATGAGATAGCGCGCGTTTATTCAGATTGAGGGAGAAGTGCTATTTAAGCGAAGGTTTCGAAAATTGATTTTAGAGCGTGTTCTGCATGTTTTGAGGCCACGTTGTTACCGTGACTAAATAGCGATTTGATTCTATAGCGTTAATTGCTTCTAACCATTAAGCTTGTCTCACCGGTTTTCTACAAAGCAGAGCCTTCCTGCGCGTTACTTCATCCTGTAAGCAGTTACGCTAATCTAAGTGAATTTGATTTTAGTTCACCATTACTGGTTTAAGTTAATCAGAAGTGTTGGCTTGTGTAAACCCAAGTGGGTCATTGTTGTTTCTTTTGCGTTAAAATAAAAGGGCTGTTTACACCCTTCTTCTGACTTTGTCTGTCCACAGTTTAAGATCAGTGGATTATTCCTCTATAGTCTTCCTGGTGCTCATGAGTTTATGCTGCCAAAGAGATTGAGCTTAGAATCTGAACTCAGTCTACTGTATTCACAGCAACACTAACATTAAGGTCGCCACTAGACTTTGTTTATTCGGCAAATCCGCAGAAAGCAAGTCAACTCACATATATCTCATCGTAATCTCACTATCGCTTTAGAATAAAACGGCTTGATCCTCAAATAGACATAAATTCTGTACTGAGCGAAACTGGTAGTGGAAAGAGGCAGAAGGAAGTCAATTAAATAATATTTCGTTAATAGACATAACCGCCACAATGTGTAAACCAATTAACTAAAAAGAAATAAGATTTTATGAAAAATGGGTTTATGCTAGTGAATGAAACAAAAGGGCACTTAATATGTTAGAAGTGGATTGCGTTAAATTGCATTAGAATGGAAATGAAAAAACGGGAATATGCAAATAAAATTTGCAATTTTTTTAGAAAAACGTTTTATTTATTTCTTTATTTACTTTTTTTTTTTTAGAAATACGCTGAATTGGGTATAAGCAGAAAGCAAACTGAGTTTATTTCCACCAGAAATCAACTGTGTATTATTGATTTGAGTACAATATGACGTAACTTCGAAAAGGAAGAAAATTTGAATTGCAAGAAGCAGCAATAGAACTGGGAGAAATTCCTCCTGAGAGTAAATTAGTTGATTGCAAAAACGCGTTATTTTAAAAATTAAGATATATAATGAATAATTCGCTAAGATTCTTTTGGATAAGATTATTAATAAAAGAATAAATAAAGAAAAAGAAGGAAAACAAAGGCCTTCACTCTTAAAACACATAAGACATAAAAAAGTTTAAATTTTAAAAAAATTCAAAACAAAAATTTGAAAACAGGAACACAAAACAAAAACTAAAGATATAATTGTAAACAATAGAAATGTTCAGTGAGAATTAAATTGGTGTATGCGTATGACCGAAGGTGATACAAGCTCTTGTAATTTTGTTGAACTTCAAGCAAGACGTGTTAAATCAAAAGAAGAGCAATGGTAGTAAATAAAATTGTAACAATATCCCTCGCTTCCACAGAGAGGCCAAAATTTATATCCAAAGCATATTGGCTTGTTTCGGATAAACTGTTTCAGACTATTCCTACCGTAATACATGGCGATCATTTCATCAATGCTTAGATTTACAGAGAAGTGTCCAAATTTCATAAAATTATTATTGAGTACGGCAAAGGTTTTACTTTGAAGGATCGATCCTGGGCATGCTGATTGACTATTCCATTGTCCACAAAGTGTAAATAAGATTTCAACATTTGGAAGCGGTTTCGTGACATGGCATTTTTCACCAGGGTAATGCCAAGGTCTTCAGCATCTGACCAGTAGTCACGTTCACAAGTATTTGAATGATAACCAGTTAGAAGCAAAATCCCGATAAAAACACGTGTTTCGTTAGCAATGGTCAAGAAATCGTGTTCTTTTTTTACATCTGTTGCATATCGTACAGTTTCTTTTACAATGAGATCGTAGACAACTGGAATAAAACTGCTCAAAAAGCTGAAATGGAGTTTTATCTTTCAATGCAGTGTCTATCTGCTTGAGCAAATCACTTGCAATTGATTCATCCTGTGTTTTCCATTTTGTATATTGTGGTGATTTATTCTTTTCCAAGATGACTGATGTCTTTTAGCTTTTTTCTACTCTTTTACTACTCTTCTTGTGGAAACACTAGAGCTTGTGGACGGTTCAGGCTGGAAACTATCTCCAGTTATAACCTCCAGAGACCCAGGAACATCGTTTACAATAATCTCACCAGTATTTACTTCATTCTCATCCCCTTCATCTTCGTCAATTAGTTCACTGGCATCTGGTGGTAACACAGCAATTTCAACGTTGCTCTCATCTGAATCTAAACTATTGAATAGTTCTAATGCTTCCTCTAACTTCAGAAACCATTGCACTGACATAACTCAGCAGGGGTGAAACACAGAAAAAGTAATTTTTTTTTTACTCTTATTTATAAAGAGAGAAAAAAACGCGTCAATTGCATACTTATCGTCCCATTGTTCTATTTAGAAGACAGACAATGCGCTAAAACTCACCTAATAACAATATAGCTTTCATTAAGCACCAGGATGATAAGGAAAAAGTACTTTCACATACAAAATGCCCAGCCGAGTGTCCAAAGTAAACTGAAAACGAATTCTGCAACCACAAAAGAGATGATACAAACCACGCCCACTAATGCGATGAATAAACAAAATGTCCAGAGGAAGGAGGAGGGGGCGCGACACATAACTCAAGCTAGCAGATGTTAATACATATCTCTACATATTTCAGCTGGCAAAATATTCGCACTAAGTAAATACTTCCACATGCTATTTTTCAGCTGTCCTTTAAATAGGACAGTGGGATAAAATGGGTTAAATTACCTATCGAAAATTCAACATAACTTAAGACTAACTTTAATGCATTAAAACTTTTGATATAAATAACAACATGATTTTATTTCGAAGTAAAGATTATAAAAAATAGACCCAAATATAATTCTAATGAGTAAAACCATGTGTGCTATGCTTTGCAAAACAGTTCAGAAAACAGGTGATATAAGATTTAGCGAATAATCTTCTGACTGAGAAAGTTACTGAGATTCTAATATTATATTAAACGAAATAAAGAGAGTGATGAGCACACATTTAATAAAAACTAACATTAAAGAAATCGAGGGACGTAGACCTCGATAGACCTGAGTGACCTCACAAAACGAATGAAGCTGAAAGCAATGTAATCAAGGAAGTGTTTCTTGAAGACAAGAGTAATAAAACTGTTATCGAGCTTAAACCCTACTATGCTAGTTCAATATTAATGAGAGAAAAGAACGGAGCTGCAGCGTTTAGCAATTGATTAACGCAGACTTAATAAATAAGACTCAAATTATTAAGTTCCTTGCTTTAAATGATGGTCTTTTAGAACGTTTGGTGTGAGGTACAAGTTTCTTACTTCCTTAGATTTGGTTCATAGCTATTTGCATACCGGTAGTTGAAGCTATTTGCATACCGGTAGTTCATAGCTATTTGCATACCGGTAGTTGATATAAATACCGGTAGTTGAAGCAGCTAAATTGAATACATTGTTCATCACATCAGATGAAACATGGCAATCCGAAAGAGTGGTCTCTGGGTTAATAAATGCTATTTCTGAGTGCCTAATACCTCACATTAAAGCCCCTAACTGAACACTACGGTATAGGGCTATCTTCGATGAAGATGACTTATGCGCGCAATATCTTGAAAAGAAATGGTTCTGAAATTTCAAGGAAGATATTTAAACGCTTGAGAATGAGAGATTTAACTCTAAAGTTATTTAAACGGGAATTTGAAAAGAAGGAACCAGATTTCTCAGGCTCCATCATAAATGAAAAATATGTTAAACAAGAAAGACTAAAATAAGGGCTGTAAAAAGGTTGCTCTATAGAATGGAGTCAAAGAATGTGCACGAAGTTCGAAGATTTTTGTACCCAACTGACGTTTTAGATATTTTGCCCCTAAGTATGAGGAAAAGGTCGAGCCATTAACTAGGTTGACGCAGAAAAAATAAAGAAATCACGTCGAATGAAGAGCGAGAAATTCATTCGGCTATGACTGTGTAAGGAAGGTATTTTCTCTCTCCTTACAGCTTGCTTTCATGCATTAATGGTAGCACACTCGGCACGTATTCGTGAAATCCAGGTTCGAGTCCCGGCGAAGGCATTACACATTTTACGTCTCCTGCTTCAAAATAACCTAATGACTCTACAAGTAGCGCCCGAACTATAAGGTGGTGGACGATAATTCGTAGATATCAGGATATGGTGACTAGCTCCCCTAATCTCTAGTCGCTCTTTAAAAGAGGGAAAACATGAGGTATTTCTTTCCTCCTTCCATCATGTCTTTGTGGTGCAACGGTAGCATACTCGGTGCATATTCGAGAGGTTCAAGTTCCGGCGAAGGCACTGCTCATTTTTTACGTCTTCTGCTTCAAAATAACCAGAACATAAGAACTGTACAATTGAAACTGACTGTTGAGCTCATATTATCTCACCACAATCCGAATACAAATACTGAATTCATTAAAATGCAGAATGAGGTAACTATTATTAATGAATATTAAAGGCTTGAGTGGAATGTTAATTCAATGCGCTGAAAATGGGAAATAGGGCCTTGTTTGCTATGTTAGTATGAAAATTTCAAAAGCAGGGGATAAGTATCATTTCAGTAATTTGATTTGGTTTATTTGAGTAGGACAAAGCACACGTGGGCTCTCTGCTTGAAGGGTGAGATGCCTTCATGTAGGAGAACAATTGTGAGCATACGCGCTGCTCTTCGTTGAAACTGTAATATGAATCACGACATGAGTTATGACAGAGATATTTATGGGTGCGATGGCATAGTTAGAAATGACTGAAATAACTAGTCTGTATGCCAGAAATAATACAAATTCACTCCTTTATGCTCTCACCTTTAGTAGCTCTAAAAGATAGCATTAGCAATGGCCAATAAAGCTCCAGGATGACAAAGAAATTTCACTTCTTGCAGAATTTATTTGCATCTATAATGCATAAATCTTAACATCAACATACGGGGATCAATCTTCAAGCTTTCATATTCATTGCGTTCTAGATAGGTGATACATCAGGTGACCTCTCGAGTCAAAGAAATTTTGGTACGCGTTGGTGACACATGAAGCACTGAACACTAAGCATGACATCGTGGTTAGCGGTTAGCACTGTCCTGTTGAAATGCAGATCTAGGAAGGTTCTGTAGAAGGAGTAGGATTTCCGCTTTCAAGATCTCATTGAGGTACACTGACTGCTCGTAGGCGTGCGATTTGGAAGGTGAAAACATGAATGAAATGGAATACCATTCTAAATTATGATATTTTCTACTGCAGCTTTCCAACCGTTATTCCCGACTGTAGAGATGAACAAAGGCCAGACTGTCATGAGTCCAAAAATTGGACTAAGACTTGTTCATTCAAAAAATGATGATCTGCGTTGATTCAGCTTTCCAGCATCTTCGTATTTTGAACCACTGAAGTCGAGAATATCTGTCATAAAGATCCAAAGAAATTCTCAGTAACAGACACCGAGCTTTGACTCAGTAAACTTATATCATTAAACGACAAGAAGAGATTCATAATTAACGCTAGTTTAAGTTGTGGATTTATGAAGTGAGGGCTTTTTCTCACCTGAAATGTTGGGAACTCCACATCTTCACATGAAGAGTATACTTAATTTTTTTAATTAATTAATAATTTGGGGAACGTGAACCCCTGAAAACTCCTTACAACGCAACTTGCGCGGCTCTATAAATTCGCCTTTGCCTAGCTTATTAAACACACCAGCTTCTCATCTAACTCTCTATTTCTTCCTCTAATTTTTAACTTCCAGTATGTATTTATTTCATTTTCCACTCACTGTTTTTAAATTTATAATGTAAACGCAGTTGATTTTTAACGAATGGCACTCCAAAATAAATGAGTTTATGCATATAGTGGCCAGAATATTTAATTGGCCATTTCTCGTCCATAAAATCTTTGTTAACTAATTAAAACACAAGAATGGAAATATTCTTCATTGAACACAGGAATACCATTCATTAACAACAGAAATATCAGAGATGAAAAACAGAACTATCGTGAACTGGAAGCTTTTACCTACAGGTGCTAATTAAAGTGACGCAAGCACAACTGCTCAAAGCAACACAGTAACAAAATATAAGAAATTCTTGGAGCTTCTGACATAACATAGAATATGCTGGATATACAACTACTAAGAAACATCACCATGTAATTCTTCTAACATTATTCGTTGCAAAATACAAGCAATCACAGTTCAAGCTCTTTGACCAAACTTTTCTAACATGCGGCAAAGAGGTACAATAAACCCTTGCCGAACTCGGGGTTACGTCATTAATGTGTTGCCTGTACGACAAATCGCGTTCCACAAAGTTAGCATTTTCCGGCTTTGGTTTGCTTTATCTGATGACGGCAAAGCACTCGAGGGCTCTCTGCCTAAAAACATAGATGCCTTCGTGACGGACTTTCTAAGGGAAAGGGGCTCGTATAAACGTTACACACGGGGAAAGCTGCAAAAGCGCCCATGCAGCCAGCCCCTTTGCCGGAAGTGGAACTCTGAAGTGAACTACCAGTATTTAGCGAATTTACCGCTTGGTCGCTGGTGAGCCTAACTTTCTGTGGAAAAAATGCATTGGGTGTAGTTCAAATTAAGAAAG
Source organism: Stegodyphus dumicola (assembly GCF_044657685.1). Classification (NCBI taxonomy): domain Eukaryota; kingdom Metazoa; phylum Arthropoda; class Arachnida; order Araneae; family Eresidae; genus Stegodyphus; species Stegodyphus dumicola. Next base: position 149,213,156 of record NC_140781.1, on the reverse strand, counting down.
TCTGTATAGTTTAAACAAACCTAAATACTGTTGTGATTAAAAGTGGAAAATGAAACAAATGTTAATTTAAAGGATTTTTATCACTGCTAAAAATGTAGGTACATGATACAATTAATATTATTATTATTATTTATGCTGGTGATTTTTTCTTGGGACAAGGACGGGTGCAATTCTAAAAGTTTCGCGGTAAAGAGAGAAGTTTTTTAATGTCTATCATAAAGTGTCGTCCTGCAAACTCAGGCAGTTCCTGTACCTTTTTTAACGATTCGTTTAACTTCGTATAAGTTAATGGACGTTTTGTCTTTTTCACTATCTTTTGCGTGCGATAAAAATCAGAACAAAAGTAGACTTTAAAGAAATAATAATGAAGGTAGTTTCTTACCTTAGCCTTTCGCGCAGTCGTAAGGGTGGATACTGGGGAGGTTGAAATTTTTAAGATCCAATAAATACTATAAAATCCATGAAAACAATCATTTATTCAATGCACACATACTCAGAATCTTACAAAATCGTAAATTACTGAACATAAATAAAGAGGAAAAAGGAAGTCAGAAAATTCTGTGGGCATGTGCAGATGCCCAAATTTCATTCTAAAGTATTCCATTAGACATTATGGGCGTTGTGACACTATCGCTGCTTTTACTGTCAGCTGGTGGTGACAATTCTTCATTTGTCATTTCCCTCTCATCACCCTCAATTAATTTTTTGCCTTTTCCTTTTCCAAATCTAAAAATTCCTCATCGCCAGTTGTTTTTGAAAATTTTACAATTTCTTTAATTTCATTTGCAGTAGATTTAAATCCTGCGAAATTGCTGACAACTTCTAGCCTAAGCTGATGCCAGCAAGCATTCAGAATTGATGAATCCACCTGTCTTAAGCCAAATTAATCATTTCTGTGCTGAGGCTTATGTTCAGTTGGTTACCAAATGCCAAGTATGGGTGTGAGTGGTCTTTCGTAAAGAGGGAGTCGCTATGGCAGCTCGCCCGATGCTCTGCCTGTACCGCTTATGAATGAAATCCTGGTATTAAACGAAAAAACGGAAACAATTAAAATAACGAGTCATCGGTCAGTTGCTTCCGCAGATCCTCGCTCGTCAAAGGTTTACTGTATTGGGTTTGCTCAAAACTCTTTATCACACCATTACGCTGACTCTGCTTTCATAATAGATTACAATCAAGCAGCTATATCTGCCAACAATGTCTCTGTTCTCATAAAAATAAATCTTTCATTACATTTTGGAGTGAAAGCTTATTCTGAAGCCAAAAAGGGCAGAAAAGAATGGAAATTATGTAAAACTTATCAGTAACTTGAACGTTACATTTTATTTTATTAGTTTTATTATTTACTTGAACGTTATTATTTTATTTCTTACTTGAACGTTACATTTATGTCGTTGCTGTCATTAATCATCATATGTTATCAAGAAAGAAACGTAAATTTATTATTGAATATTAATGAAAAAACTTAAAATAGAAACTGAATGTGAGAAATAATTTCTCGTAATCGATTTAACACTCGAACTTATGAGACATTCCGAATGTTCAAAAAGTCGCTTAAGTTGGAAGATTTGAAAGTGAACCAGTGTTATTCGTTGATTAAATCGAAATAAAGCGAGCATAATAAAATATCATGTTGTTTGCAGAAATTCTGCGAAGCATGATGTTTAAAACAATTAACCTTGAGAATACTAAGAAGAAGTTACTTTACGTAGAACTCCCGTTATTCACTTTCAAATTACACTTAACGCGAAATTAAAGGATCTCTTTGGAAAGAGTATTTAGCATAGAATTACCGAATAAAAAATTCCAGAAAAGTAAGTGCCTATATTAATCTGAATTTGAAGAAGCTGAAAACAAGTAAATGGACCACTAATTAACTTACAGAATAGGCGAATGAGGTGCGAATGAATATCAGAATTCCAATACATATTTTTAGTTGTAAGTACTCTTTTCTGGGTTAGTAAATATTTAAATAGTCTTAAATAGATTTCAAAATCATTATTTAGAAGATTGTCAGTGGTGGCGAGCAACTGATAGATTGAAACTTGATAATTACTGTTTATTTCATAAAATTTCTTCTCTGGACCACGAAGGCAAATTCTTAGTATTGAAATTATTAGTCATTGGGGAAAATAACTTCATCCAAGGACTAATACCATGTCCGAAGGCTGATAGCTGTCTTTTATCGGCCCATAAATGTCATCATGTAACTGCAAAGTAACTCACATCTTACCTCGCAGCAGGCAATGTATGAAAATAAGTAACGCTACTAATTAACAGAGATATCCAAGAAAGTGGTCTCTTTGCAAGCCGGCCTATGTGTTTCAGGTGGTGGTCTGGCATCACCAGTTGAACATAAATGATCGAACTTGAATATAAAGGATCAGACTAAATATTAATTTTCAACGCTTGGAGAAAACTGAATCTGGGAAAAACGCAACGCTCCTCTGAATGACCCGATGTTCTTTGTGGCTTTCTTCTGTCTGAGGAAGAATTCTCTGACCAGCTTACTTACAACGTATGGTATTGCAACAGTCATACGTATATAAATGAAATTCTTCATCGCAAGTAAAGTTGTCTCCTAATGAATCATTAATTCCCAAGCTCATTGATCCTTCCTGGAGATGAATACTTTGAAAGTTACGGTATCTGTTCGAATAGATTGGCCACGATACAATCCATAACTCAGCCCTGCTAAAATATCTGGACTTAGAACATAAAATTGCAATATGACAACCCCTTCAGTTTAGATTTGTTTTTCTAAAAGATATAAATCTAAAAATGTATATCTTTTAGGACTTAATTCACAGTTTAATTAATGCCCTTAAAAATCACAGTAATGTTTTCATGTTAGTTGAGGGTGATCACGTATTATATTAAATGTTTCTGTCTAGAATAATGGTAGTACAATAACTTATTTTTAAAATAATAAATAAATTTCAGTGCGCAATGCTGAATCATGAAAAAGCGTATTATGTTTTTTAACGTAAAAAATACAAAATGTTCTCTTTTACACAACACAAGTGAGGTTGAATTTTCTAAGTGATCCTTTAATTTTGTACACTAGTGAGCATGTTTTACTTCTTAACTAATCTAAAATGAACAAACATACTTAAAATAATTTATTCTTCCCATTTCTATTATCGTTTAATTAATTTTTCCATATGTAACGTTTTCGGTACCTACTAAAATTTCTATTCAAATACACTGGTATTTTATTTATCACCATTAAAAAACTTCACAAAGTAAAAAAGGCAGATTAATATCGCGCTTCTTGTCATATTTATTTGTTCTTGAACTGATTATGGTAAAGCCCGCAAGGATTACCTACTTAAGGGAAGGGGAGTTCGTGGAGGACATTGTAATAGAAATTGGCTTGTGTTTGCGTTATACGTGCGAAAAGATTTAATGAATGTCCAAACAATCAAGTCACTCGTAAAGATTTGAATCCGAATTGAACTACTCAGTCGTTGACAGACCAGTTCTATTCCTAAGTATGATTTAAAAATATTGGTAGCCCAATTTCAGAAATTAGGACTGAAAGAGTGATGGCATTTTATGAAAAATGCACTAAATCTTTATCTATACATAAATTGTTTCTATAAAGTAGTCGTAAAATGCAGTTACAATAGAAAAATGTTAAAAAAATGTGTATTTTGTTTTATAAAGTTCTACAGTTTTCTTCATGCTTTTTATCTGCAAATTCTGCTGGCTATTGTTTTCATTTTTTTAACCTTTTTGTTTTATTCAACTCTGCACTTCTAAATCTCTATTATTACAATAATCGTTTTTCAACTCGTATAAAAATCAGGAAATAAATTGTTCTAACATATTTAGCATTTTCCACAACTTGCATTCTGCGATACGTTCTGTCAGACCTAAAAGTCGCATAAAAACGCCATGACAGAAAATGTATTAAAAGCTTAATTTGCATCCAATTTAATAATATACGAAACAAAAAGAACCCATTTTCATATTTTGGGAATCTTAAACGCGGTTTCTGTAGGTCAGGATTTAGATTCGGTCCATTGAATGACTGACCTCAAAAATTTGGGGGATGAGGCATCATATGTACAACCCTCAATTTCATTGTTTCTTCATCCTCTCTAATTACGGGTTGACGAGGAATTTAATAAATTTGAGTATGCTGCTTCAACGTCTATATCATTACTTTGATTCTCCCAGGTAAAATTTATTTCACATTTAGATTCGATTCTCATTACATTTGAGTAATACTCATTACATTTGAGTATAAGAACTTTTCCGATATATATCTACAATATTTCGAATATTTTTTCCGCATCGCCGCACCTTTGGATGATCGAAATTAATGATTTTCCTGAAGAACTGTCTTTTACTGATTTCTTCTCTAAACTTTCTATTGATTCAAAGCTATACAGAGCATCATTATCTGATGTAGATAGTGACATATTTCTTTTTTACAATATTTTGAGATTCGTACTCTTAAAAAATTTTCATTTATTCAGACTCACTAGATGAAACAGCAAATATTAAAATTCCAACCAACAAAAAGTAAAGATAAAGGAGGTAAGATTGGTAATTACTTTTTTCACTGAATGGCTCAAACATTTTGCGAAAAATGGGAAATTAGGTTAGTTTATTTAATTATCGCAATGGCTATCTGCCTTTACTTTCATAAAGCGCTTACGTAAGTAAAGTGGCATCTGTTCACTTTACGCTCAGGAGAAACGACGAAAACTTAATGCAGCCAGCCCATTCAGCTTCCAAAAATTGAAGCTGAATCCAACTTGCAGTGCTTCGAGATATTAGTCAAACGGTTAACGATGGAGGCTATTGAAATAAAACCAATTCCTTTTAATGCAGAATTTAAAAGTACTTTGCTTTTAAAGCTTTTTAAACCATACTTGACTGTGATAAACACTTTTAAAGAAGAGTTATCAACATGATGGAAGGAAACACCTACGCAAAACGCTTCTTATTCGTTTCTAAAAGTGCCAAGAAACAAATTCATCAATAGAAATACTTCTGAATGAACATGATTTTGACATTACGTTTATCAGCAAGACTCATCATTCAGAATTTATTGGTGCAGTCTTCTTAGACAAGACATTCTTCATTACTCTGCTAGTATTCTTGAAAGGCTATAAAGTATTTCTCCCGCCTTCTTAGCATATGCCTTCGTTGTGTAATCGTCAGCACACTCGGCGCGTATTCAAGAGGTCCAGGTTCGAGTTCCGGTAAAGACATTGCTCATTTTTCAAGTATCCCGCATTTCAAAAATTCTAGTGACTCCAAGGCATTCTAAATATTCCCAATGTTAACAGAATCTAGCAACTGCTATTACCGTCTAAGCTTCAACTCAAAAACCTGATCCCTATTTATAGCGTAATTACGACTGTGCAGCTGGAAAAACTTGTTAACGTTAATTTTGAGGACTGAGAGACTAATTTTAGAGTAGGTTAGTTTGGAAGTGCTAGTAACACACACATTAATGCAAGCAATACCTAGTAAAAGGTATTGCTTGCATTAATTCAGGCAAACAGGAACAACAATTTTTACTGATAGGTTTAAATATACGTGATATTTACGAAATACGCCACTGTCCATTAAAAATATGATTGCAACTGAACACTTGACTCGAATGTTTTTAAGTACTGTGATTCTAAAATGACTGATATATATATAAGAAAATAGAGATGAAACAATTTGCTATTTGGTTATGGCAGAAATTAGTAGCTTGTAGGATTAATATCAGCATCAATAAATAATTCCTGATAGGGTGGAAAGGCATCGACTGAATGGCGATTATCTTCCTGAGTATAGGCAACCATGCCTCACGCACGTTTATTATTAATTTATCGTTTCTTGGATCACGCGCTATTTAGATTATGGCAAAGCATACGATGGCTATCTACCTAAGGAAACGGATATCTTCTTGGAGGAGTTTTTAATGGAAACTGGCAGATATTAGACATGGGGAAAACCACGAAAGCTCACATTCAGCCCTCTCGTCCGCCGTTATTTGGACCTGTGTCAAGTTACCAAGGTTCAGCAAATTCACTGTTGGCCGCTGGTAGGATCGATTCTTGTTGAAGAGTAAGCAAAAGACAGAAATTTTCATTTGATAGTATTCCATACACATTTGATAAAATACAGATCTAGTAAATGTGATAGCGACAACAGAAGCTCGATTGAGACAAAGCGATATGGGGTGGTACGTTGTGAGGAGACATAGCATACTGTCGTGGATTACGTTGTTGAAGAACAAACTTTTGTAATAACCCCCGGTAAGATAGCAATATAATTCATGAAAAACAGTTTAAACGGTCAATACTACTGATAATAGCTTAAACTCATGGTCATTCATGATTAATGTACAAAGGGTTAGTCGTATACTGAAATTCAAGGTTGCTGCTAGATTTCTTTTCTCTCCCACCCGTCTTCATATATTGATATGCTCAGTACTGACATAAAGCAATAGGAGCTGATCTGTCTTTGAACACTGCACTATACCATTTCATACGTGAGAAGATTTTTCTCTGCATAACTGCAGTGATCTCGATGATGCCATGGAGTAAGGGGATGGTAAGCAGGACTTGATTTCCAAAATTAAAAATTTCGCAGTTGTATGGAAGGTCATCAAGAATAGGGAGAATACAAGTAAGTAAATAAAATAATCATTAATAAAGCAACGGAAAGTGAGTAATTAAAATTAAAGAAATTGTGACGAGATAAATAAAATTTTAAATAAGCTGAGCTAAATTACTCTTAAATAGGCACATAAATTAAGTTGCATTAGATGTGTAAACGCAAAACTTACATAATTAATGATTGGGGAGGAAATTAATGATAGCAAGACATGGTACCTAAGAATAAAAAAATAGTAAATATTTTTAAAAGTTTCAATATTTGCATAAGCCTACGAAATCTCGTCTAAATGACAGTCATACTCATTCCTGAAATAATGATATGTAGATATCTAACACATGTCTATATGACAAGTCTAAATGATGTCTTCGAATTTTGTTGCTCGTTAAGCCTGGCACTTGTTATTTTTATCTCTCCTGTCCTTTTGGAGATTCTCTCTTCAATTTCTTGGATTCCTTTTCATGATTTCAGTTTCTCTTTTTTTCTGGGAACTTCCGATGTAGCTGAAACTTTGCCGCTGGTACTTGTTGGCACTGCCTTACTGGTACTCATTGACTCCTGCAAAATATCTTTAAGCATAGGATATCAGCACGTTTCAAATTTTGGGCAAAACTTTCGCACTTTATCGTCCATTGCACATGATAATGAAAGTTTTCTTTTCAAAACCTTACCTCCCACATTGAAATTATAGTCTCTACGTCTTTTATTGTAGTATAAATTCTGTTTACTTCTTGCCATGTCCGAATATTTAATAGCCTCGTCTACTAGTTTTTGGACATCAGCCATTTTAAATTCTGGGATACTTTTTAGAACAAAAAATAGTTTATTCAGCGAGGTAATGAATTTTGGTTCCAGAAATAATTCTGCTGGCATCTTCCCTGTCATGTCGCTAATTCATTAAGGCAGTCATCCGAGAGTTTAGGATAATTTTTGGACACAGCAACATATAATCTTAACTATATTTTTACACTGCCCTCCAAAAATTAAGAAACAGCAAGTTTTTCAAAGCTCCCCATTACAAAAATGTCATTAGCGTTTAAATTAAGTTATATGCGTGACAGTAACGAAGTTTATGAAAATATATTCAAAAATAATAACTACCACTCTTATTTTATAGAAATGAATACTTGGAGTTGGAGAAAAAATCTAAAAATTGTAAATTTTGTTCTCGAGTGTTGATCTTCAGCTGTTACATGTTTGATCTTTTGCTCCAGATACATATACATTAGAAATACTTTTGCAACTATAATTACGATATTTCTTAACATTATTTCCATCGCCTCTTTTATTATCATTACCTCAAAATGATTTCGTAAAAAGGGATTCTGGTTTTTGTTTACCTTTTGATGACAAAGAAATATCGTAGCCACGATTTAAAATTTGGGGTTCGAACCATGTCTCTCCCTGTTTAATTTCCATATGGTCTTTAATTCACGATCAAGTTCTCTGAATATTATATCCGAAACTATAAGATTACATAACGATTTAAAATCTATTACCTTTCTCAGCTTACAATGTGGAGCGAATTAAGAGACTTATGCAGGAAACATGAGAGGGATGTTTGGATTGGGATTCAAAGTTGCCAACAGAGTTAAAGTACAAATGGATAAAGTGGTGTACTGAAGTTCAGAAATAAGTTAAAAATAGAGATATACTATTTTACGGACGTACTAAATAAAGGCCATGCTGTTGAATTTTATATTTTCTGTAACGCGTAAGTGGTGGCATATGGAGCACTGTCATATTTTAGATGTGAGAATGAGAGAGAAGGGTATGTACCTCGTTTATAATGTCGAAAAATAACATAACACCTCTCAAGAAGCTGTCAGTTCCCAGGTTAAAATTAATGGGGGCGTTAGACGTGACAAAGTTATGGAAGGTACCTATCAAATGTGTTCGAAGGCTTAGTAGATAAAGTGATCCTTTGGATAGATTCAGAAATATGTTTATGCTGGATTAAAGTGTCAGCGCGTGAGTGGAAGCAGTTTTTCTCGAATAGAGTTGCAGAAATACAGGACATTAGTTCGCCTGATGAGTGAAAATATTGTCCTGGGTCAGAAAACCCTGCAATTAAGTTAGCTCGTGATGAAACAGCTTATACATCGCTGACGGATAATGTTTGGTGGCATGGTCCATCGTGGTTGAAAGATTCTAAAGATCAATGGTCTGAGCAAAAATTTAAAGCATAAATTGATAATCAAAATTTGGAACGTTTGAGCATTTATGTTCATGTGCTTGCTCCATCCAAAGAAACTGCATTAAGTATTACTAAATTTGGCAGTCAGGAAAAATTGTTGAGAGTCACAGCTTGACTGCTGGTGTGCTGCCAAGCTAAGAAAACATGCCTCTGAAGAAGGGCAAAAATCACCAATAAAATGAAGGATAACACTGTATTTAGAATATGAATTTTAATTTTTAATAGACATAATTTATTGTAAAGTATGTCATCAATCAGGTGAAAGTGTGAAATAGAATATTAACGCTAGTAATTGCAACAATAATTCGGTGATATCTCCAATAAAATTATTGCATGCTATTGCGTAACACATATTTAAATAAAATAAATGCATTAATTATTGCAAATATTACATAAAAGGAAACACAGGAACAAAAACCTGAACAACTACTGTATATTTGAGAAAGCGAAATGTAAATACTCGTACAAGTGTCATAAAAGGACATATAAAATACATTATGTGCTATGTTTGTAAACAAACCTGTGCAGTTTCTGCGAGGAATAGCAGAACATTTCTGTAAATAAGTGACATCAAACTTTTTACAGCATTATTAAATCCTATTTTCTGAGTGAATTCCCGTCCTATGAAAAATGATTGCCTACATTTGATAAAAAGAGAAATTCTTGAAGAAGGATTGTTTACACTGCATGTATAATTCGGCTATCGGTTACATTCCTTAATACGAATATATCTTCGTAATTCAAAATAATTTTCATTTTAGTTATAATTCTCGCTTTTAAATAAAAAGAAATTGTCAGAAAATTAAAAATAATAATAATAATATTTTTTTTCCTTTATTTAAATAACCATAAAAAGGAGAGCTATTGAAAATAATGATGCGTCTTTTGAAAAGGGGGTAGTTAATGAAAAAAACGAAGTCTTTATTTTAAAAAAAGAGTTCCCAGAAACCGATTAAATTCATTGCCATATCTGTTTAATTAAGCGAGGTTCTTTCATCTGTTTAATCACGCGAGATTCTTTTTATTTTCGCTGGGGACTTTCTTGCTATCTTCAATATGGCCAGTTCTAAAGGGGCGGAGAAATATTACAACAGCATAAGCGCGGGTACTGACTTTGGAACGTGCTATTCTTCCCCTCCCAAGGTTCACTGAGCCCAAAAGTCAAATTTAGGGTCAACTTTGTTCGAGGGCTCACCTCAGATGCTTTATCGGCGAGAGATGACTGCTGCCACTTTCGTAAAGGATGAAGTGTGTTTAAAACAAACCGAAACCCGAGATTTAATAAATTGACATTTTGAAATGCTTTTTCTTGTCTTTGATAAACTGAAGATTACTGCTAGTTTTCTCCTGAGAAAGATTAGCATTATCCTATCCACGCCGTCACATATGCTGTTTTCATTCAGATTCGTATGCACATTCGTATTCAAATTTGTTTCGTTTATTTTTTTGCCGTGATGTTTTCCACGCTGATACTTTTAAATTCCTAAATTTTGTCACCACTTAATTTTCTACGAAGATATTTTTTTCCTTGCGTTGTTTTCTCTGCAATGTTATCGACAGATACCGAGCTCTCCATCATCTTTCTTAAATCCTGAAAGGATTCCGACTAGCCTTACAGGAAAAACTGGTAACCCCGGATCCTCTAATGAATCGATTAAGTGAACGCACGAAACTCGCTGTGGTGTGAATTGCATGGGAATGAGAATGGGAGAATTTAAAAAAATAGAATAAGTCCACCTTTAAAGTTGTATATGCTATTTTTATTAAATTTAATAAACTCTTAAAATTAAATTATATTCATTAAATACTAATTATATTAATTTTAATGTATGGTAAAAATTAAAATTAACAAAATTTAATAAATGTAACACGAAGCAAATACAGTACAAGATATTGGTCTCGTTTTATAAACTTTTATAAAAAATTTGTTTTATAAAATGGTATAAATGATTAATTCGTATTTCACCATTTTTGACGATTAAATCTATTTATGATTTAAAATTTGCACCATAAATTAAGACTATTTGCGCATTCCAATATTTAATATTGGAGTGCGAAGACAACTCTAATTCGGAGACAGCCGTTCTTTCGATAAAGGGTGTTCAACAGGGAAAACATTTCTGTACTTAACGGAAAACAATTTCAGTTTTATTGGACTTAATTGCCCGATCGAGTATTTCTTGAATTAAAAACAGCCGAAACAGTGATTAAAGTCCACTGAGGCTAATTTTATTTATCTCCGATACTGAGATATGATAGCAGTCCTTCTTGAGTGCATTTACTCTACTCACATTTTTTTCTCTTTGCCTTTATTATTATAAGATTATCGTTATTTAAGTGTGAATACTTAAATATCATTACCGGCAGCATAAAAATTTCCTGTGACTTCATTGCTACTGAGACAGAAGCTGGAATCAATATAATCTAACTGGAAAACAATCCCAAACGTCTGCACAACTTTCTTGCATGTTAAGTTTTTATAACAAAATATGTATTTTTTTTATATTTTTGCACATGAAAGACTCCAAAAAAATTATAGGAAAAATGAAAAATAATAAGTTTTTGAAATAAAAGAAAACATCAAATGAGAACAAAAAAATGAGGGCTCACAGCTTAAAATATTAAACGATTCAGGAGTAATAATGCCCCCTCCTGAAAAATATATAAATTTATTCCTTTATTATGTAATCCAAGCATTTGTCATTTTACAAACCTCTGAAAGTAAATAAACCATTATTATACCTTCCATTTTCGTTATCATTGTCGAAAATCTTTTTTTACTTATTTTTTGATAAGATAATATTCATATTCTATACAATTAACCTATAATTTCGCTATGATTGTATCACCATACTTTGTTGCGATTTTTTTAAAGATATCAAAGGATGCAACGGATGCTTCAACACGGTGCTAAATCTTTAATTTATGAATTTCCTAATACGATCTGACATTTGTTTATATGTAATTATTTTTTATAGAGATTTTTTTTCAAAAATCATTTTCCTCCTGAAAGTTAGTTTAGCTTCGTTTAGAATTTTATGACTCTTTTCTCTAATTTCTTCATTTTTTATAGAATATGTTAATTTCTTTAATTCATTAAAGCATATTTCAGTTAATAATATAAGCTCAAAATATTTATATTTTTCATATAATTTCAACAATTCTTGACGAAATCTAATTCTTTTACATAGTGCTTCACCTACATTATTTTCAAAGTAAATATCATGATTAAAATAAATTATACTTCTAAGCATTTTGATGTCCTCCATCTATTTAGAAACACTTTTATAAAGATTTTCAAAAATCAGTTTTATCCAGTTATATTTTGCTTCGTTTAAAAATTTTAGACTTTTCCTGCAATTTCTTCATTTCTTATGAAATATATTAATTTCTTTAATTCATGAAAGCATATATACATTAATAACATAAGCTCAAAATATTTATATTTTTCATATAATTTAATTAATTTTTCCACAAATTGCAGCTCTTTGACATATTGTTCCACCTATATCACGTTTGAACGAAATTTTATGATTAAAACAAACTACATTGCATATTGAGGCCCTCCATTTATTTAGGATGAAAGTGCTTCCCATTTAGAATTATTTTTAGAAGCCTATGGGAAAATGATATTTTGTAAAATGTGGAAGCAAAAAGAGTAATTTTTTAGCAGAAAGATCATCAAAGGAAAAGATGTGGAATGTTTGAAATTTGTAGCGGCGTTCGAAGAGAGCAAAAATATTGTAGCAACCTTTCTTGCTTACTCAAAACGCTTTTAAATGCTGCCGAAAGAATTTGAATGCAAACAACATATTATTTTGGCAAATTATATTGTTTCTATGAATATTTGTAGGGTATAATTTAAAGATTGTGCATACTGTATATAAGTGTATACATAATAAAGGACTGTAAACACAATGACCATTCAAATATTTGAGCCCAGAGATTACTAATTTACCAAAGGATCCTAGAGGAAATATATTATAATCCAGAAACAGGTACTGTGCAATTAATGAATTAAAAAGAGAAACATGAATACCAAAGAATGCTGCTGAAGAATTTTATATTCACAAGATGAATATAAGCGATATAAACCACTATTCGTTAATTTGAAAGAAAAAGTAGTTATATATCTAATAGTAATAATCGATTTGATGCTGTTTTGTTATTTCTTAAAATTATGGTAATTATAGTGATGGAACTAATTATTTGTTAACAGTTATAGAGGCATTTAATAAATATATTTGGGCTTTCCCTATAAAAATAGGAACATCTGACGAAGAAGTAAGAGTTTTTAATTAAATTTTTAAAGAAAGAATACCTAAATTTATATTAATGGTTCAATGTACTGGATTTACAGGAGCAGCTGCACAAAAGCTGTTTAAAGATACTATAAAATGGTTTACACCTAAAAATAAAGACATCAAGTCTGCTATAGCAGAGAGCTTTGAGAGGGCTATCAAAAGAAAAATTATTAAATATATGTATGCAAATAACACAAGAAGGTATATCGATGTATAGCCTCTAATACGAAAAAATTACAACTATTCGTACCATAAATTTATTAAAATGACACATGTAGAAGCTAGTAAACCCGAAAATGAAATAAAAGTTCATCAAAGTTTTTATATTCCACCTGGCAGTATTACGTTTCAACTTAAAAAATGGACTATTATTCATTATTTGAGATTTACAAAATATAGAATATTAGATAAAGATTCTAAATTTTTAATAGAAGAGTCTCTTAGAGTCACGTTATTTTTACAAAATTTCTCTTAAGAATTTGTTGTAGCTCAAATTAGAAATCTCGGATTATGACTTGAGTGCAGGTTTAAATAAATATACATACTGATATAGGTTATAATTTTAAAGTAGAAATTCGAACAAAGAACGAAATTATTACGGGTTCTTATTTCAAAGTTGAAGTTTTAGATTGGAAACCATTTTAGGAGCTGAATTTTCACTCTAAAAAAAGGATATCAATTGGGATGAGGTTTCTAAAAACACTTTTAAGCGAAGATTTAATTAGAATTTTGAAAGCGCTGTTCACTGTTATTTGATTTCTAGATATAAAGAATTATCTGAATTTTTCATTAGTGAATATAGAATATATTGTGACAATATTTCAGCTTATCAAATATTATCCGAACCTTTCATGATTATGCCTGAAAATCTCATTAATTGAAGCAGTGTATCCAGATATAAAAATTTTTCCTAAAAATGTATTCCGAAAAGAACGAAAAAACTGATTGGGATAAAATTTCAGAATATCAAACTTTAAGTAATAATTTAATTTAACAAAATAAAAAAATTAAACATGAAATGAATTTCTAGATATCAGAAATTATCAGATAATACTTTTGAAGAATTCAGAGATCTAATAGACTGGGAGATAATAATTAAACATCAAGATTTGAGTGAAAACTTTTTAAATAAACATTAAAATAAAATTAACTGGTGTAATCCAAATTTATAAAAACAAGAAATCGAAAATTTCATGAAAAGAAAGTATGAGAGTATTAGTATTACATTATTAGTTCACATATGTTTATATCTTAAAAATGTTTATTTTTTAGTTATGAATCCTTATTTTTGTTCTCATTTGATATTTTCTTTTATTTCAAAAGCCTGTCATTTTCCATTTTTCCTATAATTTTTATAATTCCTCTAATTTTATATATAAGTCTTTCATATCTAAAATTATTGATAAGCATACATAATTTGTTATAAAAGTTGGCATGTAAGACAGTCGTGTAGGTTTTGGGGATTGTGTCTCAGTTTGATTATTTTGACTCTAGCTGACAGATAACCTTATTTTATAATAAAATATATGATTTTATTTTATAATAAAATATTTGATCTCTTCAGATTTTACATTTTTAACTTTTAACGTAAAACTGAAAGTTAATTCACGAATTAACTTCGTATGCTTCATGTATTAATTATTACAATAACAAAAACATTTAAAACAAAATGTTTTTGGAAGTTTTGAACTTATAACAAAGACTTTCTTAAGATCGATAACAAATAAGTATATATATAATAGAATGAATTAGAGAAAGCTGCAATGTATTGGTGATGGTTATCTGCGCTATAACTTGGAAAGGCTTTACTGCATTGTTAGAAATATGATAACCGAAGACAGACGTAGCTGTTAATTCCACACATAATTTTATTCCTTGATAACTGATTCTTAGGACACATATTCTTTTCCGCTGTGCATCATCATTTTGGGTGCTCTGTACATCCCGCAATTTTGTACAGGTTATATTTTAAGAACCATGGACAATAGCTGGCAGAGGTTAAGCGATAAGTAAGCGAACGAAGTAACGTCTTGGGTGCAAGACAGCTGAAGCTTACATGCGCAATTATTCATTATGGCAGCACACCAAGATTTTGGTTAAGGTTGTTTATTAAAAGAAAGGTTTCAGTTCTCGAAATTTTGAATTTAGATTCCGAATTAGCTACTTTATCAGCGTTAGACAAGCCATACGAAATGGATTGATCTAGAAATGATGCAGTCCAGAAAAGTTATTGCGATTTTTAGAATAGAGAAGGGAAATTAAGGAGTATGGCTAATTTAAATTATAATTTTGAATTACATATTTTTATCTTACACTTTTTGTTTATATATCTTTATCTTATAATTTTGATTTACATATCCCCCCTTTCAATTAAAAAAAGGCTTGGCGACAGAAAAGCCTTTTTTAGCAAAAGCATTAGAGCAGTAGCAAGAAACAAATTTATACAATATGTTATAGTTGATACAATGATAAGGATCAGGGACACAGCAAGCAAATAATGAGCATCAGGGATACAGCTTTGATGTTTCACTATGTCCCGTTATTTGGTTCACAAAGTTTCGCATATCTAAATATATAAAAACGTATAAAAATATAATTTAAAAATCAGAATATATATAGAATAATGTAAAAAGTGGAATTTAGAAATATGAAAACTAAAATTATATGTATGAATAATTCAAATTGACAGTATCTAGAGTTCTCGAAAAGACGAAAAATGTCACGTATTCAGCATGTTTCTCATGTTCAAGATGTATAAAGTTCATGAAAATATATCTCGATGTCACCTCAAGTTTTTTTCGCAGTTTGTTGTAAAGGTTTACAGCCTTTCGTAAAAACTCAATTTACTATCAATATCAAGTTGTTTCCAAAATAAAGTTATGAAATTGCAATACATTTAGTACATACTTATTCATAATAAAACAAAAATAGAGTTTCATATTCTAATAAAAAAACAAAAAAAGAGCGATAGAATAACTGATATACATAACAAGCAAAATACAATAACAGTAAACTTTGACAGAAATGGGCAAGTCTACTACAAGGCAAATCAGCGTAATAACTTGCTCAAATACAATTACACATAAAAGCCTCCGTTCCTTAAAAAAAAAGCTGACTAGCTTTTAGTTAAGCTTTTACTTAGCTATATTAGCAAAGAATAAATTTCTAACGCCATGGGCTTTTCATGACGACTTAGAATATAGTTAGCCCTCAGTTATTAACAGCTAAGTCAAGGAAAAAATTGCGCAGTAATTATATAATTACATAATTACACTATAAACCCTTTTAAATACATTCTTCTTTTCTCGTATTTCAGCTTTCAGATAAAAAATTCAGTACTTTAAAGGACTTTAAAGGGTGTAGATAATTCTCCTTTATTTCTTTTTCTTGCTTGCAATAATTTAATGCTTTCCAGTTTTTATTTAAAAAAATATTACCGTGAATTCACCTTTTGGAAGATTACAGATTTTCAACTGTCATTCAGTATCGCCAATAACGCCAAACAGACAACCCATTTTCTTTCTTTTATATCTCTTCTTCCGACGATTAGTAACTTTATATTCTTGTTTCAATAAAATATTAATTCTCGGATAATGATTATTATTAAAGTTCTAGATTTTGTAAATTATTTCTCTTAAATGTGACTTTTTGTATAAGGAGATTGTATATTTTAGCATTATAGCTTTATTTGGAAGCATGAACGTATTTCACTTAAATTTGTATTTTTGTAGTTTTGTTATTAATTTTTGCATTATTTAGTATGAAAGAAAAAAGCAGTTATGTACAGAAGGCATTCAAAATTTTCAGATGAACAATAATAATAAAATAATTTAAAGTAATTTATCAGCTAATTTGGGATGAACAGAAACACAGTGATTTTCCTAGGAAATGGGATTTACTCGGAGTCTGATCTACCTCCTCTTGATAACGTTTAATCAGATTTTAATTGTATTCCTTTACCGTTTTTATTATTTCTATTGTTTTCACAACTTTTCTAATTTAAAATTTCTCATTTATAATAATTCACATTTTTATTAAAATTTTCAAAATATGAATAATTTTAATAAGTTTTTGAATAGGTTAATTAAAAGTTATTTCCTTTTTTAGTCTTTAATAAACTAATTTTTCAGCAGCCTTTTGCGCAGAAATAATTTTAAGATCTTTTTGTTAAAAAAATTTCTACAATACTGTATATACCTATATGTAATAAATGCAAAACTGCGCTATTATTGTAAAAAGACTTCGTCGTTATTGTAATAAGATTGACTTGGTGGAAAGTAAGTTGCAACGGATTGGCGGTGGTTCTCTGCATAATTAAGTTGAAGACTTTACTGCGTAGTTAGAAAGACGACACTCGAAGAACACACATAACGGTAAACTCCATAAATAATCTTATTCTTTGATAATGCACATCATCACTATGCACCCCCGCCCAATTTTATACAGATTACATCTTCTTAAAGGACGAAATTGGAAAAATAAAGTCTGCCTGGCTAGCGGCGAGGCGACACAAGCGTCTAGAAGCAGAAGGGAGGAGTTGCGATACAATTAACCTTTTATACCAAATTCCATTTCAGATCACATGACAGATTCATGTCCAGATGTTGGGTTAAGGTTTCATCAATAAGTGCGCATCAGAACTATAGGGAGTTTAGTTAAAAAAATTATTGCTGTGTTATTTTTAGAATGAAAAGGGCTATTATTAATTTATTATCTGAAAGCTAGATATTTTATATTTTACATATATATGCTTTTTTATTAGTAAGAATTTTCTTGTTTATTTCATGATTTACAAGAAATGACAAATAACATTTTTGAAGAAATTGTAGATATCAGATATTTCGATCAGCACGGAGAAATAAAACGTAAGCGAAAAATAACGCAGCGGCATTTAATGATCATTCAGTGACAAATGAAAGGAAAGACGAAAAATACTTTCACTCTTCTTCCAATAACACGCTACTTTATCTTCACAACGGTGTTATGAAGTTGACAAGAAAAGCATAAATGAGGAAAGTCGAGATATACATTAAAAAAAAAAAAAAAAAAAAAAAAAAAAAAAAAAAAAAAAAAAAACGTTATTAACTATCAAAAAAAAAAGGTAGGAAGGAAAATTCTTTATCTGAGTACCTTAATCACTGTAGGCATAAAACTATTTATTTCATGAAATATTAAGTTACAGCTAGTTCTTTACTATTATTTTTAAATATGTTTTATTTCATATTCTTAACAGCTTTGTTAAAATCAAAAACCTTATTGGAACCTTCAGTTAATTTACAAAAGCACGGAGTCCGATCAACTGAACCTCATTTGTTTTGCCCAGACACAAATAAATGCAAGATTAAAAACAGTAAAGAAAGGAAAACATCCATAAAAAGTAAATAAAAATGATTCGCACGTTCTTGTACTGCTCCTTTATATTCGACTACTACTTAAGATCGTAAAGTGACTCTTTTAACGTGCAGCAACAAGAGCCTTTTTAAAATGCGCCATTAATTTATACTCCCTTCTAATGTCTTGGCTTCAAAGAAATGGGGGAAACTTGATTACAAATTGCATTCAAAGTCAATCCTTCATGTTTTTGAGTTAAATCTTGATATAACCCCTTCTATATTCTTTTATCTTCCTTTGCTTTTTTCAAGTTTTTTTTCCCCCTTTTGTTGTTATGGTTGTTGCTGAAAGTGATTTACCTTGTTCAAAAAGTGCACTGAACTTTCGTTTTGTTTCTCTACGGCGGAAAAAAGATAAATGTTAATATATTTAATGTACTGCGATAAAATGGTTGAGTACCCTATGTAGAGCATATTTTACTTGTCCGAGCAAACAGATGCTGTTGATGAAATCAAAGAAAAGTACTGCGTGATCTTTGACTTTTCCTGAGAAAGTTTTATTGGATCAAGTATTTTAAAAGGAGAAAAGCATACGTTTCATTTAAGATACGACATTCTCTTCTAGGAAACGTGGCTCAAAGCTTTTGAAACTGATTATATAAAGAGATTATACTTGTTATTTTAAATAAAAAAGGATTTACGCTGATATTGTATTAATAAATTTTTGCTTGCACAGCACTAGTACAATTTTCTTCAAGTCTTCACTGAAACACAACTTTCCCCACAACCACCCAACCAATGGCTAAGTGGCTATGACCACCAAATACTGAAAGTCTGACCCATGTTTGATCTCGTGAGAATGAGTTAGTTTGTTTTCGTGGTTTTCTGTGGTTCCATAATTGGTTTTCGTCGTTGGCTTCGTGAGCCAGTTTTATTTAGAAATTCCTCCACGAAGACGTTTATCCTCGTTGGCCGATAGCCTTTATAAGGTCTTCGCTATTCGAATAACCTAAGCTAAACTACTTTCGTTTTCATGAAGACAGGAAATTAGTTAGAAAACTTTTTCATTTTCTTTAAACCGAAATGTACTGTTTAACATTTAGTATCTTTCGTTGTTTGTTTTGATTTGTCGTGAATTTTCATTTCCTAGTTGATTTCTCTTCAGTTTTCATATTTTCAAAAAGTGCGGTTTTACAGCAGTATATTCATTTGGAACCTTTACTCGTACAAAATATTTACATTGTGTTAGCTCTATCTCTGTTGATAATGGAGAGGGAAATACGAAAATCAATCTCTTTTTGACTTTCAATTCGATACTTAATTTGTACTTTTAGTGCATTTCATTGATAATTCTGGTTACTTTGTAAGGATCCTAAGTTTTACTAACGTTTATTTTATTTTAAATCTTTACTATCACTTCTTATTTTCTACTTCCGGACAGAATTAAAATCTTTAACTTATTTATGCAAATTTGTCTTGCTAACGCCAAGTACTTAAGTTGTGGCTTTTTGCCAAGCAAGAGAGAGGAAGGAGTTATTAGAAGCAGGCCGCTTGCCATAGTAGTTTTACTCGTTTGCTGGTTGCCTTCAAGGCCAGAGGTTTAATCCTCTTGATAATTTTAAACGTATCGTAGTTTTAGCAGCTCTCTGTACTACATACGGCTTTTTGTTAATTAACGGCCAATCTTAAAGTAGGCACTTGTATATTAATCCAAAGTTAGTTTTAGTTAGAGTTTTTAGTTAGCATTTTTATATTCTTACGTTCAGACCACAAGTGGTTGGTCTCTGTATTCCGAAGTCCGGAAATCTCTGTAAAGATAGAAAAATAAAGGGTTTTGTATATCCTTCCTGTGTGTATTGTCTACTTCACAATTTATTGAACATAGCTTGAGTAAGCTCCCTGTTCCGATTCAGGACAGTTCATGTTTCCAAAGCAAGTAAAGAGGAATACAAGTCCTGATAACTTTTTATAAAATACTTATACTTCTGATCATTATCATAGTGATTCTCAAATTTGTTTGCATTGTATCCCTTTTGTAATGACTCAAATCGTTTGTGCATTGTATCCCTGTAGTTTAACACAATACCACAAGAAATTTCTTCAAATGGATTGGACTACTTAGATTACTGCAAAGAGCTCGAAAGCTATTTGCTAACAAAAAGAGATGCTTAGGGGAAGTTCCGCCTCCTTTTCTCTTTCTTCATACTTACTTATGTTACAGATACTTTCTTTCATACTTATGTTACAGATAATGAAACCCACAAAATTTCCCATGCAGCCACCCCCTTCTCAGGGACTAGAAATCGAATCGAAATAACAGTGTTCAATGGTTTTTACCCAAAGCTGTATGTACGAGTAGCTTGAAGCAGCTTTGGTTTTACCCCACAACTGCAGATGGGCTTCCTCACATCATAAGTATTAAAAATATTTTGTAACCTCCTGGTAAATCTGATTATCTAAAAAGAAAACATGCTCACACTAGAAGTATCTCAACTGTTATAAAATTATTTAAAATTCTTTCCTTAACTTCCTTAACTCTTTCTCTCCTTCATTTTGAAGTTAGGTTAAGTTATTCGAATATGGGAAAACATCCGACGGTTAAGACACAATAACACGCCGAATAAATACTAATTCAGAAGTCAAACAACAAAAATCAGCGTTAATTTACAAAATTTTCACAGGACTAGTTTCGATGGTTTTACCGAACCATCATCTTCAGCTGCAAAACCGCAAATGAACAAGATAGGAAATAATGTTTAGATAAGATAAGAAAGCCTGGACAAGAATAAGCAAGTGGCGCCATCTGTTGGCGAAACCAGGACTAAAACATAATTTCTCTAAAAGCCGAAGGCAAATTTGGATTGGAATTAGGATCGTTAACTAGAACAGAAAGATTTTTATGAATGTGAAATGCCTCTAGAAAATCCAGTTCTCCAATGGAAGATGTTTTTTGAATAATTTTGGCAGCAGAAAAATTGAAAGTGTGATTTTCGGACCAACAATGTTGAGCAACAGAAGACTTCTGTGTTTCCTTTTTTCTAACATATGCCTCATGTTCTTTGACGCGAAATTTTAAGGCTCTCTTAGTTTGGCCAATGTAAATTAAACCGCACTGGCAAGGAATCCTATAAATACCCCAGGAATTCATATCCGGAATGGGGTCCTTGAGTATAGAAGTTGGAATTTTATTGATGGGAGAGTAAACAACCCGAAAGTTAAATTTCTGCAAAATATGTGCAACTTTATAGCTAATTGATGGAAAGAAGGGAATGACAACACAATTTTTATAATCTCCTAAAATAAGAGTGTGGCTTTTAGTGTGTTGAGATGAGAATTTTTTAACTGCTTGATTAATAATGTTGGGTGAAAAGCCCCTGTCAATAGCTATTGCTTTTAAATAATTTAGTTCTTCATCAAGGGCTAGTTTGGAGGAGCAAACTTGAAGAGCACGGAAAACATAGGAATAAAATGAAGCTAACTTTTGTTTAGTCGGATGACATGATTTAAAGTGTGGTGGAAGGCAAACCGATGATGGTTTACGTAGTACTGAATTTGGATGTGTTACATGTGACTAGAATGTCGAGAAACGGAAGAGAATTGCAAGTCTCAAATTCAAAAGTGAACTGAATAGCAGGATCAATAGAATTCATTGTTGAAAGAACTTCATTTAAATCATCTTTATTACCTTCAAACAGGGTAAAAGTATCGCCTACGTAGCGGAACTATACCGGGAAGTTTAAAGTTTCAAACAATTTTGATTTATAATAATGCATGTTGATATCAGCCAGATCGGACTGAGGGGGCTTCCCATGGCTAATCCCTCAGTTTGTTTGTAATATTTATTTTGGAAAACAAAATGTGTTTGTTTCAAACAGAGTTGAGTGAGAGAAATTAGCTTATCAATTTCGATGCAAGAGAAATGAAATTCGCGAAGTCTGGTTTCTAGACATCTTAATGCACCCTCCACTGGGACATTGGTGAATAATGATTTTACATCAAAAGAAACCATGAGTAAATTTCTAGGAGAAATGTTTTTAACCTTTTTTACAAACTCTATCGAATTTTTTATGGTGTAAATGTTATTGTCTAATAGAGTGGAAAATCTAGAAACTAAATATTTAGCTAATGGATACGAGGCAGTACCTAAATTTGATACAATAGGGCGGAAAGGAATACCACTTTTATGAATTTTGGGAAGAGCATATAATCTGGCACAATTCGCAACAGATGGGATAAGCGAATGTTTTAAGTTGCTTGAAATGATTTGCGAAGATTTGATCGCAGTTTTTATTTTGGATAAGTCCGAAGGTGAAGGATCTTTAGGGATCGGATTATATGGTCCTTCGTTTAAGAGTTTAGTGACACCATCGATGTAAGTGTTCTTATCCATGACTACTATCTGGCCACCTTTGTGGGCCTTTGAAATGATTATTTATCATTTCAAAGGCCTCTTATTTTAGGAGATTATAAAAATTGTGTTGTCATTCCCTTCTTTCCATCAATTAGCTATAAAGTTGCACATATTTTGCAGAAATTTAACTTTCGGGTTGTTTACTCTCCCATCAATAAAATTCCAACTTCTATACTCAAGGACCCCATTCCGGATATGAATTCCTGGGGTATTTATAGGATTCCTTGCCAGTGCGGTTTAATTTACATTGGCCAAACTAAGAGAGCCTTAAAATTTCGCGTCAAAGAACATGAGGCATATGTTAGAAAAAAGGAAACACAGAAGTCTTCTGTTGCTCAAAATTGTTGGTCCGAAAATCACACTTTCAATTTTTCTGCTGCCAAAATTATTCAAAAAACATCTTCCATTGGAGAACTGGATTTTCTAGAGGCATTTCACATTCATAAAAATCTTTCTGTTGTAGTTAACGATCCTAATTCCAATCCAAATTTGCCTTCGGCTTTTAGAGAAATTATGTTTTAGTTCTGGTTTCGCCAACAGATGGCGCCACTTGCTTATTCTTGTCCAGGCTTTCTTATCTTATCTAAACATTATTTCCTATCTTGTTCATTTGCGGTTTTGCAGCTGAAGATGATGGTTCGGTAAAACCATCGAAACTAGTCCTGTGAAAATTTTGTAAATTAACGCTGATTTTTGTTGTTTGACTTCTGAATTAGTATACGACGGTTGTCTGACTAATGGGAGAGAGAGACCTTCGTGGAGGACTTCCTAAGGAAAATTGGCTCTTATTCACGTTACACATGCGAAAGACCATGAAAATTAACTATATAGGCAGTCCGTTCACCTACGTTGAAGCCCATGTCGGAATACCATCATTCAGCTGTCTTAACAGCCTTGGCCACTGGTGGAGCTGAGAACGTTGTCCATGGTGCATCGCAAGGATATTACGCCCGTTGCTGTAGTACGCTAGAATATGGCATTTCGAGTGAGATCGAGATTTTGTACTAAGATGATAAATTAAAGTATGTATAAATTATGTATCTCGCATTTATATCGATTGGAAAATGCTTAAATTACGTAAATTATCCTTCATGGTCTTTTTTAGCTTATAGTTAGACTACCGATGTCAGATCTTAGTACCCAATTAGCAAGCCTAATCTATTCTGAAACGGGCTTAAGAAGTTTCCGTTAGAGGACATTATATGACCTAATAAGTTTGTTCCGTTTTCAAGGAATTGTTGCCTGAGTTAAAGAAGAGGTCTCAATAATGAATCAGTTAAATATTCCTTCTGTTGCAAGTCTGTTCTCTAGTGCATAAAATTATCACACACAGCCCTTTTCACTTCAATGCCTATGTTCTCTCGCAAACTTTCTCAAAGGACCCCAAAAAAATTCAGAGTTGGATATTTGGATCATAAGATTATAAGGGTTAGAATTTAGTCCACCAACGGCCAAGAGGTAAAAGCCCCTGAGCACTGGTCCAGGGTTCCTGAGCACTGGTCAGAGGTAAAAGCCCCTGAGCACGAGCCCCGGGTGAATGGGTTGGCTGCATGGGCGTTTCATACTTTTTCCCAAGCGTAACAAGTGTACAAGACAGTTTCCCTTAAAACTTCCTCCACGGTGCTTTCTTTCCTTTCTGTGTAATGCCAAAAGGCAGAGCCCGTAATAAATTAAGAATGAATAAAAAGGTTAGACTTTCATTTAAAAGAGTCCACCTTTCGCATAGCTATTCTGGAAAAAAGGCGCACCTTACCATGCAATAGTGACCCCTTTACAAAGATTACCAAAACGAATCGCTTTATAACTGCACGTCGCGAACAAAGAACTAAAGCGGTGAACATATCAGTGAGCGTCAATTTAAGTCCCCAAACAATCAAAACATAATAATTGCGTAACGGTCTGTTGTGGGTGCTTTTCCTAAACGTGATGTCATTAATACTTGTAACCACATAAACTAGATTACAGTACTGAAAACAGCAAGCATTTTTCTCGCGACATATCTGGATCACATCAGTCCTGGAAGTACACTATGTACAGCATACAACACATCCTACTTAATATATTTAAGAGCTCAATGTTATCAGAGGAAAACTTTCTTTTATCGTATCTTAATAAAGTTGCATTAGTTATTCTATACAATTCTTATACTAAAGTAGGCACAATCTTTCCTTTATGACTCCAAAAAAGGATGTAGAAAATTAAGACAAAGAAAGGGATAGAGAATCTGCTTTGCATACATTAACTCGTTATTAAAAGTATTTCACTCTGTTTATTTCTTTAACAAACTATAAATCATTCTCATGGCTTGTAAAGCTAGAAATATGGGTATTAAAATAAATCATTGAACAAATAAGTTTACAAATGCTATGCAGTTATAATACAAAGACATGGGCGTAGCCAGGATGTGAGCCGAGGAAGTGGAAACGACTTTAGATTCAGAAATTAAGATTGGACTAGAATACGCCTTCCAGTGGTTGAGTAGAAACACAGGAACACTAATATTTCGGCCCAAGAGTTCGAATCGCGACCAACTGGGCAGCTGCTGGAGCATTTTCATGGTTTTTTGCAAATATCCACGTAAGATGAATACCAGACAGTTTCCCTTAGAAAATCCTCCACGAAAACATTCTTTCTCTTAAACAGATAAGTGTAATCGAAAAATCGTGTGTTTTACTCTAATCGAATAAACGAGTAAATAAGCAAGGAGCTCGAATACATTAGTAAGCAGATTGTTGAAATTCGGGGAATAGGAACAAAGTGATTCCAAAACTCTTATCAGTCTTTAACTTACAGTACAATAATTTTGATTCTGTTTGCTCTAAATCTCTCGAGAACTTCCGACATATTTCGATACTGCTTTCTTGAACTAGCTTTCGATGTACGCTGAATAAACAGGGTGCCTACTAAAGTCCGGTAGCACCCGTTTAACTGCCGAACGACTGCAGCTATAGTCATAGAAGTAGTGTCTACTTATAGTAAAGTGACTATGCGCTACTAGAGGAGATAGCTTACAGCGCCACCTGGTGGAAAACAGCGGAGTTAGCGTCCCTATCTTGAAAACGATACGAAGTAGGAAAAAAAAGGGAATTACAAAGTTGTTGAATATCCTAGATTTAGTACGAAAAGACATCTTGTGGACATAAATGATTAAGAATAGAACGTTTTAAACGCGCATTTGTTTGTTCTCGATTTCCTACGCTGTGACGTAACGAAACGATCTTAGAAAGAAAAAAAAAAACAACTAGTTATCATAAGCTACCTTTATTTTCGATCTTCAAACTTTTCTCCGTCAGTTGAAATGCACATCTGGATCCTAGTTAGAACATCATGTTGCACGCATTGTAGCATAGCGGGTTATACGTTTGCACAAGCATCTGTAATACGTCACTGAAGGTGCTGTAATGCTTGTGAAGGGGTCGCATGCACATGCTGTTTGAGGTATCCCCACAGGAAAAAGTTCATTGAAGTCAGGTCAGGTGAACGTGGAGGCCACTCTTCGAAATCACCATACCCGATAATTCGTTTTCCGAATTTCTCCAGCAAGTATTGCTTCACTTATGACGTCTTGTGCGCAGGCGCGCCGTCATGTTGGAACCATCCATTCCGGAATTGAAGCAATGGCAGGTTCTCAGCAAAATCGGGTATTATGTCTTGCAGAAGTTCTAAATATCGTGCGGTTGTTAACGTACCCTGGTAAAATATTGGGCCAATTAGCCTGTTATAATAAATTACACACCAAACATTATTCGAAAACCGTATTTGATGTCGAACTTAGGCAGAACATGATGGATGTTTCGGTGCTCAATAAAAAGAATTCTACCTACTGTACATTTTATTTCTCGAAACGCATGCCACATCCGTCCACATTATATCTGCCAAGAATGTTGGCTGGACCTCTATCTATGCAGCCTGTCTCCCTTAAACGTTTTAAACTTGTAGGATGATTTTATGAAGAATGCAGACCCGCAGGAAAATCATTGCCGATAGAAACGTGCTGCTGATCGTGTTTGCGCCCATGCTCATCGTACATAAAGTAGAACCCTCTCACAATAATCATTTTTTTGAAAATCGCTCCATGACCATGAGCTTCAACATACAACCCCGAGGATATATCTCTTTTATAGCTCTCTCAGGTGAACAGGTGTGACGTTTCATACACTACTTGCATAATGCACAAATTGGCATACCAAGCTCAAGTTGCGTTGATGCTTTTTGCGACACGATTGTGCACGATCTGCATATTGTCTACGCTGTTTATAATGACAATTAGTACACGGATGGACCAGGCGGGGTTTGAACCACAGTCCTCTCGAATGTTAATTACAAGCGATACTACTGTGCCGCAATACGGGCTCGTGTTTCATCCGAAAGATAATCTTTTCTCTTTCGTTCAAGTTTCTTGACGTCACACTTTCGGAAATCATGAGGAAACAAATGCGCGTTTTTAGTATTCACATCCGCAAGGTGTTTTTTTGTACTAAATCTACGATGCCCTACAACTTTGTAATTCACTTTTTCTTTCTATCTCGTATCATTTTCCAGATAGGAACGCTAACTCCGCCGTTTTCCACTAGGTGGCGCTGTAAGCTGTCTCATCCAGTAGCGCATAGCCACTTTACTATACCTAGACACCACGTTTATGACTGTAACTGTAGCCGTTCGGCATTTAAATGGGTGTTTAGACATTCAAACGTTAATCAGTCGCTGTTGAGGGCAAACAAATTTTTATTCTGTACAAGGCACTTAATAATACTCGTGGTACATGGTTGAGGCAAAGAAATTACGTAGAAGAGTATGTTTTCTTTCTTTACAGGAAAAGAAAAACAAATCATTGTAGCTTCTTTTACGAATGTGTTGCTACTTCCATGTTGCTAATCTTAGATTACCGTCTCCAAAAATGTTTCCAAAACCAGTGTCACTTACAAAATTTTCCAAATCATAAAAATCATCAAACTCTGCACCTTTATTCGAATCGTTTTGTTTGGCATCCGTAAAGCAATAACAGCAAAAAAGTGCTGATAAACTGCCGCTAGTAAAACTTTCCCCACTCATGCTATTATAAAGAACCCAGATACGTAATTATTAGAAATCTTTTCTAAAATTTGTCAGTTTTATTGAAAAAAGTTGTTGCACTACAATCCTTGGTACTTACAATTCAATGGAAATGCTTTCAGTTATATACTGACGAAAAAAAGTATATTCTGACGTATAACATCTGTTTTAGAAGTTCTTTGATGAAAGTTAAAAATCTATTAATGAAATCACACGTAGTAGCATACTCGGTTTTCTAGATTGCAATTTATTAGCAGAAGGTAATATAAACATGATACAGGTTACATTTATATCACCCATTGTTGAAGAATTCAGAGTGCAAAAATAGATGACGCGTTCATTAAAACTTTCAACGACTGCTTAAAATCACAAGATTGTCGATAATCTCAACGATGTTAGAAAATTTAAGGAACAACGAATAACGTTTCCTGTTTTTTTAAAAAAAATTAAATCAATTTGAAATAGAGAAATAGAAATTAATAAGAAATGATAATTTAATTTCTCATAAGAATAAAGTTGCGGTAGATTCGCATCAACATCTCTCACATAAAAGGAAGAACTAATGTATTAAATTTAACATAGGATTAATGTTGCAACGGCTGCTATTATCATTAGTTATGTGAAATTGGTATTCCCATCTGGCTTAGCTTGCTGATTTACTACTACAAAAACATAAACAAACAAAGCGGATCGCCGCAAATCATTGAAATTCCGAAAATAAAAATATATGCACACCAAATTTTTATTTTGTAGAGTCGATAGGTTCCTGCCAAACAAACAAACAAAAACAAATATGATGCCAACAACATTCGCATGAAAAATGAGGTAACGAAGCACATAAGAGACTAGATTCTTATAGTTATTTGATGACAGTAAAGCAGCCAAGAGCTTATGGAAAAGAATATGTTCGTGAAAGGCCTTCTAAAAGAACTGGCTCATATTCACGTTATACATAGGTAGAACCACAAAAGCTCTTGTGCTCTGGGATTCCATACGAGTCAAACTACCTAAAATTTAGTCTCTGCCACTCGATCACTAGGGTTTCCGTGCATATAAAGAAACAGAAGGCTAGTTCCAGATGTGAAAATTACATGCAAATAACTAAAAAAATCATATTAAATGATAAATTCCTTTTTATGAATTATCAGTTTTCTACAAAGTTATATTTTACTTGATTTCTCTATTTATTTGAATCAAAGCTTGAAACCAATTTTTTGATTCTTTTACCAACCGGACTTTCATGAAGTTTTGCACATATATACCTGCCATGACAGTATAATATTCCATAGAAATGTTTCAAAATTCGAAGTAGACATTTTTTTATTTAGTACTGACATTTTCTCTCATACCTTTGTTTTAATCGTCGCAGAATTTCAGTCTTTATACCATTATATAGATAGGAAAATAGTAGTACTTCAAATAAAGAGTTTTGGAACTTAAGTTAAAAGGCGATTTATCAAAAATCATTCAATTTCTTCTTATCGCGTTGTTATTAATAGTGACGGATTTCTAAATCCAAAGATCTAGTGCTTCGTTGTTAACAGCCGTATAATTTTAAATGATGGACATCTACATTACACAAGAATTTAAACTGGATGTTAATGAACTGTGTTAAAAGATGCGGGGTTGAAAGTTTCCCGCATCTTAAAATATTATCAAGAGTTTTTGTTTCATACTTTCCTTTTTGAGTAAAGGGCAGCGAGTTAGACATATGTATATTACAGTTAGATATTTTTAATTAACTAAGCGTTTTCTCAAAGCTCGCATCAGTTCATATTTAAGTATTAAATTTTAATTAAAATAAAATAGAGCTTTGTATTTGACAAATGTAAATGCAGTTTGAAAAGGAAGAGTCTCCAAACTGAGCGTAAAGGACTTGAAATTAAAATTAAATTTTTATTTTGCACACGCACGTACATATATGCCTATGTGATTAAAAATATCTGGCAGAAATATAGAGGGGACCAAAATAATGTTGTAATGGAATATTTGTTCCGATACATTGTCGAGGAGATACAGGACGTTGTTGAGTTACAAGTACAAATGTTCTCGTTAGCGAAAATCGTCACTGCACATGAGGATTTTCAGCGTTATGTATCCCTGCACAAACATGGAATTCTCTGATATACATTTTATCCATCTTACTGCTTATCTATGAAGCTGATATTTAACCAGGCGCATTCCTTCAAAACGTGTTTTCCAATTTGTATATAAAATTTTCTTTGTTAGAAACTTGGAACAAAAATTCTTCAAAACAGCATCTATCTGTTGATGATAATAATATATATATTAAAAATTTATTAGCTGATGTAACATACTAAGGGGAAAAAAGAAAGAAAAAAGGAGTACATTGCTATATTTGATTTTATTCCTTATTTACTGAAAATATCAAAAACTGGTATAAGCGGGGGATAAATTCAGTAAATACCTTTACGCTCCATTATTTTCTCCGCGTGCATCATTAGTCTCATTAAAATAAAATCATTTTAATTGCAAAATTACCAAATTTTGCAATTATTTCCTCATTTAAGTTGAGTTTTGATTCATTAAAAATCACAGGAAATATGCATGTATTTTTAGATCGAACAGATCCTGATTACTGCCTAAGCCACAAAATCCGAACTTGAACTCATGTTTAGAGGCCCCCAATTCCTCACGACTCTACTTTTCCAGCACCTCCTAGATACACGTCTAGGGCCACATTAAGTCTATGAAATGTTGACTTTTCTCTCGCACAAAAAGAAAATGAGCATTAAGGTACCCTGAAAGTAGCTGTAGTTAGAACGGTGTTAAGCGGGCTCCGTGAACCATAATTGACATTTATTCTGACTGATTCTATGCAAAGCCTAATTTGTTCTTTGCGTTTTTTAGATAGTAAACTGCAAGTGTCTGGCCATTTGGTTAGAAAAAAAAAGTTGCAGGCAGTAACAAGAAACAAAAACTTATCTATAAAAATACTTCTTATACACATATTGTTATTTACCACGCTAAAAATCAGTAATTATACTAAACTGTTCCGAGTTACTTTACAAAGCTGGTTTTACATTATCTGGCAGAAGAGTGGTAGATAGAAGCAGAGCATACTATATTTTGTGCGCATGAAAAAAGTGTTGAGATCAAATACCAATTTCGTGTGTAGTTTACACGGCTAAATCAGCCACCTTGCACAGTGCATGTGATAATTTTTACATGCTGATTGGTTGAAGGAAATCATTAAGCTCCACGAGTAAGTTTTTCCACAGATTCAACGTCTTATTATAACGAAATGATTTGCCAGACTGTACAGTTAGAATATCGGAATGAATGAAATTAAGTGTGAGATTGCAATAATTTTCTTACTTTCTCATTAATTGAGCAAAAAAATCTGAGACTCTCAAATGACATAGCCCCTAATTTTTCCAAAAGAACTTCCTGAACCCTTCCTCCCAATACTCATTTGTCAACTAGGACCAGAGCAGCAACTGTGAACTTGCCTAGGACATTGTTGTGCTCATAAACACAATAATAGCTGTCCCAAACGCATGCATCTTAGATTGAATTCCAGAGCACGTCGATATTTCTGGCAATGAGCAAGCCGACTACCTCGCCAAAGAAGTCCGAAATAGTTCTCAATTTTCCAACAGTTTAACTCTTGTCGATGCAGATGCAATAGCCAGCTGAAGACTCATCTCCTAATAAGTTAAGAAAAATTCTATTCCCAAGCTAAACTGCAACCAATATTTCATCTACCACAGCCATACTGATAACTAAACACTTTAAAGGAATGAAAATATCCTCTGATGTTAAGCGAAGTTATAATTGCTGCCTTCTCTGTCCTGGTATACAACTTTCTCCAGTATACATCTTTTACTGCCCTGCTATACTGGCCAGGCTCTTCAAAATTGACTTTGTCTCCCCGCAATGCCGGTCCCTATGTTCTTCGAGGATCTTCGAATTTGCTAGGGCTGTTTTAAATACTTCTGGTCCTATTTGACACACTAACTTTTGGACAAAACAATAACAGGACAAAAAGCCAATTCTGTCAACAGAAGACTCCTGGAATTACAACCAATTACCCGCTATTAATTTGTATATTTTAAGGTAAGGGCAGCTGAAAGACTATTCTGACCACCAAAGGCAGGCCCACTTTTGGTTATTTGCATGACAAACTGCGAGATTAAAATTGTCGGTCCAGCAGGTCTTGAATTTTTGCATTGAAAAATGTAACAGAATTATAAGAAACAGAAAATAATTTTTGCCACCTTTGCCTGTTAATATCTAAGCAGGGAGAAAAAATCTTTTTAGGGGGAGTGCAAGTGCCCTTCCCTGCACCCTGCGGGTTATGCCCCTGCAAGATGATCTAAAGCTTGCTGTCTCTCAGAGGGTTAATGGTAAAAACTGAAATATTTTGATTTTATGTAGTCAAGGAACTTTTCAATATATACCGTGTTAAGAGGTCTAGTGGATGAAGTCACAAATTACGAATAGTTTCACCCCACTTTGATCACTAGCAGCTTAAATAAATTAGTGCGAAATGTTTACCTATTTGTCCCCGTGCGTACAATTTCTTACACAGAAACTTTTCCGAAATCGTTCTTTTTACGCAGAAAAAAGGCTTCGCCCGAATACTTTGCTACGCTTAATTATAACCTCTTCGGCAAGTGAATCTGGCTATTCCAAATTAAAAAGTCCAAATTATCATTGTCCGTATGACGTAAACAGCTGAACGTTGGTAGTTCGTCTTGGGTTGGAGTGTTTATATGACTGTTTTCATAGTTTTCCCTACATGTGTGTGCTGTGAATACAAGCCAGTGTCATTTAGAGTATGGTCCTCTTGGAAGGCATCCATCCTAGAGCATACAACCATTGTGAGCTTAGCTACAATCAATTAATTAACCAACCGAATTAAAAATAGACAAATTAATATCTTGTTATGAAACTCTTGTTTGTAATTCTCGTTATCGAGGAAATTCTCTGAAACCTCACATTGCTAAACATGTTTCAATAGTTGTCATATGAATGAATGAATTTTTATACACCCCGTCTCTAAGTGTTTTTCAATTTACAACTTCATTTGCAGAAAAAAACTTATGCGTGTAAGCCCAGCTGGAAGATATTCTAATATAGCCACGCATGTTGCGATACAGCTCATTAAGGTTTTACAGACATGATGCTGAAATGTATGAATTCACGGCCAGCCCACTGATGGCACGTAGGAAGCACCATTTAAATGACTAAATCACCCGCAAAGTCCCCCGCTGAGGAAAAAAATGCAATTCTACTGTACTTCGCTCCCTACTGAGAATTTAAAGAGCACCCACAACGTTCTTTCAATTGGTCCTGAAAAAGTGAAGGCGAGGACTTTTTATGCAATTCAGTTTCACCTAAAATGAAGATGGATATATTTTCCTTTTCGTTGTGCTTTATCACATTTATTTTACACCTCTGGCTTACACACGAGTTACCAAAGAAAATATTATTTTGTAATGCTGTGTACCAAGTTCTGAACTTTGGTTTTGATTGGTTTTGAACACATTAGTAAACTGAATTTATTAAAACATTCCATCTGATTAAGAGAAGTGTTGAATTCAGCTGATTTTAAAAAAATCAGCAAAATATGTCAAGTTTTTATCTTTGTGGATAAATTTTTATGTAGCTTTTCATAATGCGACTAAAATCTGCTTATTATTTATAAACTGTTTTTGTTACGTGCCATTCGATTGCTGTCATTGCTTTGACTTATTTTTTCTAATTTAGTGCTTTAAAAAAAAAGATCAGACTGTAGACTGTAGGATTTCTCAGTTTAAAGGAAAATATTCTTATCCATTCAAATTTAATTGCAGATCAGTCTCATGTTTTCTAGAAACCCAGTAAAATTCTACAGGAAATACGAATTATTCCCTTTTTCAGTTTACGTGAGCTACTTAAATATTTTAATACTTCCTGTTTAGGAAAATATAGTAACCCACATTTCTTTACTCAAGAAAGTCCTCCACGAAGGCATCCCTCCCCTTAGGCAGATAGTGTGCTTTGCCATAATTAAATACACCACGCCATGGCAAAGCTCACGAGGACTAGCTATCTGCAGGAATAAATGGAGGGTTTTCTTCGTGGAGGGTTTTCTAAGGGAACCGGCTCGTGAACACGTTGCCCATGGAGAAATAGATTGAGGGATAGGTGTAATCTATATGTCTGTTGCTGTTGAATTCAGAATCAAGGATGAATCTTAAGTATTTGGGATGTTTTTCATATGTGAAGTGTTGAGCTTCGAAATACAACTTTGCTTTGTAGTTATATAGGTGTTTATTAGTAGTAAAAAAAAGTCACTATTGATTTAGCTGGATTAAAAGTCAATTTATGTTCTGTTGCAAGCTCAGAGAGTGCAGTCAAAGTGGTTTTAAGGATCGTTTCAATATTACTCACTCTGTGCTTGAATTCCAAAGAATAATATCGTCAGCAAAGATTGCAATATCAACAAGTTTTGGTTTCCTTTTCTCTACACCACTCCAAAACAGGGAGAATAGAGTAGGGCTTAAAACTGTTCCCTGAGGAACGCCCTGTCCCAGTCTAAAAGGATCCGAATAGGTCTTGTTAAATTTAACTCTAATGGATCTTGGGGCAGAAAGTCAGCTATCCAAACCAGGGCAGAACCTCTAATGCTGAAATTGTCGTTTATTTTAAAGATAAGTTTGTCCTTCCAGACAATATCAAAGTCCTTGGAAAAGTCCAGCAAGACCGCCACGGAATGTCGAGTTGGTTTAAGGTTTTGGGCATCCCTGATCTTTTGGCAAGAGTATAGATTTGATCTGTGGTACTATGCCCTTTTCTAAAACCGTATTGTTCAGGTGGTAACAGATGATTGAGATAAGGTAGGATAGGAAAGATAAATAAACTTAATATAACTGTTATAAACTTAGAATATACCTTAGAAAGAATTTTTGAAACTATTCATTGTCATCCTTTTCTTCTGCCAAAAATCGCCAAACTGCGACAAGATAGCTGCGCCAACAAAGTATATATATGAAAAATTAAATACATTATTAAAAAAGGCCCTCCACTGGCCGAATTTTTAAGACCTCTGAATATTGATAGTTTGATATGGCTTAGTTTCAAACCCAAGTGAAAGGGCGTTTCCCTTGTGTAACGTGAATACGAGCCAGTTTCCCTCAGAAATTCCTCCACGAGGCATCCCTCCTGTTAGTCAGATAGCTCAAGTGGCTTTGCTATATTCAAATAATCCAACCTAAATACATTAAATAAATGAAAGTAAAAATAAATAAATAAACAATTTTGAGTTTTATAACTGAGTATAAAGAACCAGGAAAAATCACCTATTCAAATTAATGTAAGTTTACAGCATCGGAAATTAAGTCATATCTTATTATTGCTACGAATTTGTTGTACGGCCTTTTAAAAATTCATCGTTGCACACATTAGCATTGTACCCCTATAAATAAATCTTACATTCAACATTGCATTCATACATTGCATTCATAATATAAGAATTTGCATCCTATAAAATGAATTTATCTGAGCGCCCTGACAACTTTTAGGGATCCTCAGTGCGTTACGGGACTGTTAGACATACCTAGATCATATATCTAACCATGCTTGATAGACGTTTGTCCATTAACTTTTTTTTTAACTCTTCGGAACTTAAATTTACTCATCTAGGTCATGCTAGTTGTTTAAAACATAGCGCCCCATCTTGTTCTTATCAGTCTTATTATTTCATTATATGATCTGAGCACTACACAATGAAAAATTTGGCTGATAAGAAACGGAAGATATAGGAGAAAATGCAGAGAAAGACGAAAATAAGAAAAACAAACATCGACAATTGACCTTAGTGACCCGATATCAGCCAGTACATTGTCATTAACCTTGAAACTATTGCGAGGAGTCCCTTCAAGATGGAGCGACACTGTCAGAGACAGTGGCAGTTTAATAATAGTGTGTAGCAATACTCTTTCAAAAGAAATTCAACCTTCTAGCAGATCAATATCATGGTTTCGAATGCTGCTTTTTCACAAACATGCTTTTATTCTTTACATTTTATATGGTTAAAAGGTGAATATCGAGCTCTTCTGCCCATGAAAGTAATCTTATCTGCGAGCAGGTTTTCGAGATGGGGGGTCATAAATTCGAAAAACTAGTTCCGAGATTTAATCGAGGTGGAATTATAGTTTCTTTCATTCAATGAAGATTTTAAATACACCATAAATCTTCGTTGTATTATTATACCCTTTTCTTGAAGATGAAAATAAATAATGAAGTAGGATTCCCAAAATGATCCTTAAATTCCAGCAGAAATTCACGTTGCAGTCTCTGCTTCTAAAAGTGCTAGTCTTCACCCATCACCCAGCCATAATCAGTTCCTATAGAACATAATATTTCTATAATAATTTCGCTCTATCTGTGAAGTTTCTACCTGATGAAATGCATATTTATAATAATTGCAAGAAAATGCTAGGGATTTGCAATCTCCATAAAACAGTTCGTTTATTTTATTATGGCAAAGTACGCATGGGCTATCTGCCTTCTCGCGCGGCACAAGGAATGCCTTCGGGGAGAACTTTCTTAGGGAAAGGGCTGCTGTACACGCTGCACTTTGGAAAAACACAAAAACGCTAATACAAACAACCGTTTGCCTAGAATCAAACCCATGTCGTACAACTAGTGTTCAGCGGTCCATAACTGAATTATTAAGAAACGTCTACATTATACACCGCTAATCTGTCATGTGTAAGTGAGTGAGTAACCTTTCTTCAAAAAAGTGAACAATATTATATATCGGTGTGATAAAAAGTAATGGCAGTTTATTTGCAAAAAATGATACGCTATTCTTTAACGTCGAAAATGTATTTCGCGTTGCTTGAATTCCTTCCAAATCTCTCAAAGCCTAAATTATTTATTGCACTGGCTTTCATCTGTAACATGCTAAGAAATCACAGGAGTGTTTTTAGTATCTTAGAAGTATTGACTACTCCATTTCACGTATATTCTTATTCCATGAATACATCATACCTTAAGGAATTTTTAATTAATTTTTTATTAATTATTAATAAAATTATTGTTATTTAAAAATAAAAGTTTATTGTCGTCATATTTTTTTTCATTACGCATATTTTTCTCTTTCCTGTCTTACCTTTACGACATAATAATTTTTCTGGTACTCTAATTATAATGAAACCATTCTACGTGATTTTTCGCCTGTTGAATCAGTGAATATCAGTAAACTATTTTATAGCAGTGTTTCTTGAACTTTCTCTTTTGATCAAACGAAATGTTTCTTGATACTCTCATTCTGGTAGTCACCAGTGTCTGAGTATAAAACTTGCTGAACTTTGGTAGTTCGATCTGCGCTCACTTTCAGACGAACGTTTTAGCTGAATGGGCGTTTTAGTGGTTTTTCCTGTGTTTCCGTGAATACGAGCCAGTTTTCCTTAGAATGTCCCCCATGATTTTATCCATACTCTCAGGCCAGGGATGATGAACCTTGGTGTTTCGGTGGCACTCAACAGGGACATATTAAATTATTTTATTCACTTATATTCACTGAAAATAACATATAAAGAAATAATCAAAACTAGCGGCCTTCAAAGGCGGATTCGGAAATGAGTACGAGCAAGGGCCTCATTATTTTCCAGGGTAGAATGGCCCCCTCCACCACAGAAGTCTCTCTAGGGGAGACTGACTTTTTCTTGGAGAAGTGCGTGAGTGTGAAATGAGTTGTAATGAGAGAACCCAAACTAAATTGCAAATTATGATATGGTTTCGGTTTCTTATATTAAATATGAAGGTGGTATGAAACAAAACTGATGCTTCGAGATACAGATGAATAATGTTTTGCGAATGAGAGCGCCTATGAACGCTATCGTCTCCTTTAGTTATTCAGACAATTTCATCTTCTAAACGTAATAATCTGAAAAAGTGACAAGGTTTTAAATCCCCGTGCAATGCAACACGAGACTTATTTGAAGAGAAAGCTACGTCGGAAAAGTTAAAATACAGAAGCACTCGCATTTAATATATAGATATCTCTTAATTGTACTCTTTTGCTTTCCAGAAAACTCGAGAAATTACGAGAAGCTTCTCGTGACAGATTAAAAATCTTATAAAAGCGGGATCGAAGCATTTCATTTCAGTTGTTTACTTATTGCTGTTACTGTATGTAGCGAATTCGCTCCGAGATCGGATTAGCTTTCTCTTACGCTTTTGAGTTGTCTTCTGTAAAACGTTGTAAGGATCCTAAGTTTTACTAACGTTTATTTTATTTTAAATCTTTACTATCACTTCTTATTTTCTACTTCCGGCCAGAATTAAAACCTTTTACTTATTTATGCAAATTTGCCTTGCTAACGCCAAGTACTTAAGTTGTGGCTTTTTGCCAAGCAAGACAGAGGAAGGAGTTATTAGAAGCAGGCCGCTTGCCATAGTAGTTTTACTCGTTTTCTGGTTGCCTTCAAGGCCAGAGGTTTAATCCTCTTGATAATTTTAAACGTATCGTAGTTTTAGCAGCTCTCTGTACTACATACGGCTTTTTGTTAATTAATGGCCAATCTTAAAGTAGGCACTTGTATATTAATCCAAAGTTAGTTTAGTTAGAGTTTTAGTTAATATTTTTATATTCTTACGTTCAGACCACAAGTGGTTGGTCTCTGTATTCCGAAGGTCCGGAAATCTCTGTAAAGATAGAAAAATAAAGGGTTTCTAAATAGCATTAAATCCGAATTTCCAAATGAAATAATTGGCATCGATTTATTGCGCCCTTTCCCAAAAAGTCAGTTAAATAAAAGTCGGTATCTCCTTCTTATGGTTGATCATTTTAGTAAGTGGACCTAAATTGTTCCCTTAAAACGAGCCTCCGCGAAATTAGTTACTGATTCTATTTTAAATAAATATATTTTAAAATACGGGGCGCCCCTAAAACTTATATCGGATAATGATCCTCAATTTGTAAGTAATATATTTGAAGACATGTGCCAAAAACTGGGCATACGTCATTTAAAAATGGTCCCGTATCGGCCGCAATCAAATATAGCGGAACGGGTCAATAGAAATATAGTGAAAATTATCCATAGTTATGTTAAAAATTTTCATAAAAGCTGGGATAACTATGTCAATGAATTAGCTTTCGCCCTTAGGACCGCAAAACATGATACGACAAGCAAAACTCCTGCTGAGTTATTTTTAGGCAGGAAGATTATAATGCCGTTAGATAAATTATTTTATGGACAACAAAGAGCCCCAGAATTTAAAATGGGCGATATAGAAAAATTAATTAAAGAAGCAAAAAAGAACACTGAAGTAGCACAGAGAAAACAGAAGCTTTATTATGATATGAAATGACGGGGAGTAACTTATAAAGTAGGGGATGAAGTGTTAAAAATTAAGCATTCACTTTCTTCAGCACCAGAAGATAAAACCGCCAAATTTTATCCACGATTTGAAGGATCATATGTCATAGAAAAAATAACTCAGGCTGTAGTGGCGTTAAAAGCTAGGAATGGTGAAACCTGCACCGCAAACATTGACCGGATAAAACCATTTTATAATCGTGTTAAAATGCCAATATTTCAAGATCTTTTGCAGGATCCGGCACGGCAGGCACAAGCTCCAGAGGTGGAACAACGACAATCACAAGGGCAAACCATGAGTAGACAGGAGCAATTGAAAAGAATGTTCCCCCGTTGGAAAACTGAAGGTAAAAAGAAAAAGAAGCCGTTCCACCGACCAGAAAAGAGAGGGCACGACCACCCCCAGAATGAAGAAGGGAGAAGTACGACTAATGTAAAGAGAGCCAGGAGAAATGACAGCAACTATAACCCGGCTCCAAAACGGAAGATCTACCCATCGGATAGGAGTCTACGCAGCAAATGTCGACGAATTGATGAAGGAAGACCAGCTGCAGATGCAAAGAAGCAAGAAAATTTTGAACAGCCAGCAACGAGATCCAAGCAGGAACGAGAGAGAGTTGTCCCGGTTCCGCCAATACCAGCTGCCATCAAACGGCCGAAACCACAGACAGAGGCTAAAAAGAAGGTCTTCAAGGGTGACCGAACTGGAAGGAAAAGAAAGCTCATGGAGGAAGGAGCCGAAGGGCGAACCCGCACAAGAAGGAAGATAAACAAGACCGTAGTCTTTGCTATCTTCCAGGACTGGGCAGAAAAAAGGATGTCTGAATATCACAAAGATAAGTAAAACTTTATGTTACTTTGAAACCTTAAGCTAATTTTTCATTCTTACTGCAAGTGGCAGAATTCAAGAAGTTTTACCTTATGTGAGGCCTACCTTTATCGCCAAAAAGGCGAGAAATGAGTTGTTACCTATTTTAGTGTTATGTTTTTCAATTTCTCGCGAGTAAAACTAAAATTAATGTATAATAGGAATGTGTAAATACTTGAATATTGTAAAAGCATTGATAATCTTTGAAAAAGGTACCTTAAGAAAATTGTAAAAAATGATTGTATAAAATTTTATTTAAAAGATTCTGGCAAGAAAGAAGTTTTAGTCTGAAAGACTTTTGAAATGTAGTATTTCAATGTAGAAGAATTGGCACTTGCTTGGAAAAAAATAGAAGTTAACAATGTACTACTAATGAATGTTTTAAAATGCGTAAAATTAACGGCATGTTAATATGTCCTTATATACAATGTGAACTGTTATTTTAAAAGTTAAGAAATACTGTGATATGTTAAATGTGAAAATATTAGAGTAATGCCAAAAATTTTTTTTTCACTTATTCGTGTGACTGTAAAAAGAGCAAATTATTGTGAATATGTGTTAAAGGTTAAATGATTGTAGTTAGGCTCTCTGACGCTACACTTCAGAGTTAGCCACTTTTCATAATAGTACCTCAGGGTTTAGAGATGAATATAAGGTGTGTTCTGAGGTCTTTTGTTATGTTGAATTTTAACACGTTAGTGTTTTGATTGCAGGCGGTAGTGTTGAACACTTGTACATAGACACGCTCGTGTTTGGTGTTTTCCTTTACAACACATGTCAGACAGCACGGGGAGATAATTAAATAACGTCGTGAATGAAATAAGAATGTTAAAAGAGAAATATAAGTATTCATGTTACTTGCTATTTAATTGTGTAACATTTCATTAAACTAGTTTTCCTTCCAGATCTCTGGGAGGAACCAGATTTCAACTAAGAAACTCCTGTTTATAGATGCAGTACAGATGAAAAATCTTGTCCATGGAGTTGATAATGTAAAAACGACTTTTTTAATTTCTAGTTTCTAGTGAGAAATGTTTGTAAAAGATTGGCCTCGCGTTAGATTCTAGAGCTAAACGTTTTCAACAAGGTCGTTTTAGACCTCAGTTTCAAACTAATTAACTCTGGCGGGAAGTGTGTAAGGATCCTAAGTTTTACTAACGTTTATTTTATTTTAAATCTTTACTATCACTTCTTATTTTCTACTTCCGGCCAGAATTAAAAGCTTTTACTTATTTATGCAAATTTGTCTTGCTAACGCCAAGTACTTAAGTTGTGGCTTTTTGCCAAGCAAGAGAGAGGAAGGAGTTATTAGAAGCAGGCCGCTGGCCATAGTAGTTTTACTAGTTTGCTGGTTGCCTTCAAGGCCAGAGGTTTAATCCTCTTGATAATTTTAAACGTATCGTAGTTTTAGCAGCTCTCTGTACTACATACGGCTTTTTGTTAATTAACGGCCAATCTTAAAGTAGGCACTTGTATATTAATCCAAAGTTAGTTTAGTTAGAGTTTTAGTTAATATTTTTATATTCTTAAGCTCAGACCACAAGTGGTTGGTCTCTGTATTCCGAAGGTCCGGAAATCTCTGTAAAGATAGAAAAATAAAGGATTTCGTATACCCTTCCTATGTGTATTGTCTACTTCACAATTTATTGAACATAGCTTTAGTAAGCTCCCTGTTCCGAATCAGGACAGTTCATGTTTCCAAGGCAAGTAAAGAGGAACACAAGTCCTGATAACGTTTAGTAGTTTAAAATATAACTACGGTGAGATATTGCGATATTGTACGACTATATCTAAGGAAATTTCAGTATTTTGTTTTATTTCTTGGAATAGTAATAAATTTTATTAACTTCTTATCGACTTGTGCATTCAATCCATTACGAACAAGTACGCACGCAACACTTTTTGGTGTCAGAAGTCGAGTTTGAATGCCAATCACAAGAGCGATGGAAGAACATTTGAGACAGATCGTCACTGCTTTTGCTGCATTCCAAGAAAAGATGGAAGCTGGCCAAGCATCATTTAAAGAAGACACGAAAGATTCTGTTAAAAAAGAAATGAATTCCGTTAAAGCAGAGATGATATCGAGTCAAGAATCTGTTAAGGAAAAGATTGATGCAAGTCAAGAGGACATGAAAGATAAATTACTTGCATAATAGAAAACAAATTTGAGGCTATGGAAAACAGAATAGACGCGGCTGAAAATAAATTTGGACAAACTGAAGAAAACTTTTCTTCTGTGAAAGAGCAAATAGAAGAGAATTTCGTCCGTGGAACAAAAAATAGGTTACAGAGTTTCTTCTGTCAAGGAAGAAATCGAAGGAAGGAAGAGTTTGTGCCGTTCAACAACAAACTGATGACAAGGTTTCTTTGGTCGCGAAGGAAATTGATGCCTTAAAAAATTCGTAACGACGGCAGGCCTGATGGTCTGAAGACCTCTTGGCAAGTGTATAAGACACAATTTTCTATAGTGGCGGATGCGAATGTATGGGCTTTCCAAAATAAGGCCTGCCATCTCGCCGCTTCTCTGAGAGCAGACGCAGCGAACGTTCTTCAAACGCTCCCAGAAAAACAGAGACTGGACTTCGAAGCTACATCCGGCGCGTTGGAGCTGCGCTTCGACGAGAAATGTGTAAAAGATTACAGCAGGCTTCAATTAAAATCCCGTCAACAGAAGCCCACGGAAATACTCCAGGAGCTCGCCACGGATGTTGAAAGACTGTCCCATCTCGCATTTACAAGGGAAATCCTGTCTCTGCAATACTTTATTGACGGTATCCGGGATCCTGAAATACAGAAAGCTCTACGAATGGAGGATGTTAAAGATTTAAAAAGCGCTCAAGTGCACGCCATGAAATTTGAGCCAGCCCAGCAAGCAACTTGCAGAGATCGCCACCCATTCAGAGCTGCTGAAGTCCAGGAGCCAAGGAATCAAGTCACTGTTCGTCTAGACGATATAACCAGACAGCTCAATGCCTTGACACAAAATATCAGTGACAAGAAACCGACCTTAAAATGTTGGAACTGTGGAGCTGAAGGACACATATGACGGAATTGCAGAATATCCCAGGGCACGGATGTTAAGACCACTCCTAGTAAGAAGCAGGGAAATTAATTAGTGGCCATCTCGCGGGGCGGATTTTGCTAGATATTGAAAAGCCCCCAATTTAAAGCACTTCAGATTTCTGCAATGAGGGGCGACAGTAATGGACTTTTCATCATAGGACATATTAATGGAGTTCCTTGCAATATGACGATAGATACAGGAGCCAACGTTACCATCATCGGAAAAAGATTTGGCTCAACAACTGGAAAACAAATTTATCTGGACGCCGCCCTGCGTTACCCTCCAGACTGTGTCTGGTGAGAAGATCGACATCGACGGAAAAGTAAACGTTAAATC
Organism: Stegodyphus dumicola; assembly: GCF_044657685.1. Lineage (NCBI taxonomy): Eukaryota > Metazoa > Arthropoda > Arachnida > Araneae > Eresidae > Stegodyphus > Stegodyphus dumicola. The sequence goes on along the minus strand of NC_140781.1, from coordinate 149,169,625 downwards.
ACGTTTGGAAGTGCCGCTTACCATCACACGGCATATGTAGCAGAGATCACTGATTCTTGCATACTCGGACTGGACTTTCTAAGGAAATACAATTTTTCCTTGGACTTTAAAAATACTGAATTGCATTCTACATCTGAGGACATAGCCCTATTCGGAATTAATGATGGAGTGAAATGTGTCCACAAAATTATAGCTCAAGATGATATCACAATACCTGCGAGAACCGAGTTTTTACTTCCTGGATCCATAGCCGAAAATAGAAATTTCCGCTACGGCATCATAAGAATATCCCAATAACTGTAATAGCCCAAAAGGAGTACTAGTAGCCTCAACACTCGTCCATCTATCCAGAACGGTTATCCCGGTGAGAGTCGCCAATGTAACTAAGAAGGCGAGAGTTATTAAGAAAGGTGAAGTGGTTGCAGCATGTACTCCAGCAACCAGCGTTGAAAAAATGAGTAACATCCCAGAAGTGTTCTCAGAGAGCATTCCATCGGAGTTATTGCAGAATGCGCAATTAAACGATAAAGAGAAGAATGCTGCCGAACAGGTCATTCAAGGTCTTCAAGATGTTTTCTCCCGCTAGTCTTTTGACGTAGGTCGAACCAGTTTGACACAACATAGAATCGATACCGGTGATCATCCGCCAATCAAGAAACATCCGAGATATCTACCTATTGCTAAAAAGGAAGAGGTAGGAACACTTTTAAAGGGCATGCAAGAAAGCGACGTCATCGAGCCTTCAGCAAGTCCATGAGCTTCTTCCATCATCCTGGTCAGAAAGAAAGATGATTCAACTAGATTTTCAGTTGACTATGGCTGGTTGAACGAGGTTATGAAGAAAGGCAGCTACCCTCTTCCTAGAACTGACGACATCCTGGATATTCTTTCTGGAAGCAAGTGGTTTTCGACGCTTGATCTAAAGAGATGTAGAGTTCCTCACTTTGTAAATGCTAAGTTACTGTTGAACGTGAAGAATCTTAAGAAATGATAAGCGAATAATCGCTTGACTTCGTGTGACAAGAAACAACAAGATGGAAGAGTAAATAACCCTTTATTATTCAGATAAGATTTAACAGAACTCCGTCTTGGAGTGTACAATAAAAGTCTACACTTGGGCTTGAACTTAAGAGACTAAGAAGTAAACTAAAACTAATCTAAATTAAAAGAGATATAGCCGAAGTTATCAAGATTCTAACCGAGTTGGCCCCCTTAACGCTAACTGACTGCTAAGCTATCAAGGGCCTAAGTACGGCCGAGCGTAATAATAGCTTACGAGAGAGAAACCTAAAAAGGCGGACGCGTGCAGACAGAATACCTGGTATCTTTCTCACTAAGATCGAAGAACTTCGCGGTTTAAGTACCGCTCCTCCTCATTATGTATTCAGAAGTGAATCTAAAACTACGTTATGGCCGGAAGTAGTAAGTGTTGAAGTTAAGAATTTGACAGGAAAGAAATTGAACTCAGATTTTAACCGCTAATAAACTTAACATAATCCTTACAGAGTGGATATTGACAGGTAGAGATACATCCTGACGACCGAGAAAAGACTGCATTTACTACGGGACAAAGACTTTGGCAGTTTTTCAGATTTTATATTATACCCAAAGGAGCGTTTTTTTTTTTTTTTTTTTTTTTTTTTTTTTTTTTTTTTTTTTTACGCATGCATACAAGTTTAGAAACCACCTAGGCGGTGTAGTGGGTAGGGGAGCCTACTGCAATACTGAAGGATATAGGTTCGGATCCCGGAAAAGGCATGGATATTTGTAAATGTATAGTGTCAGTGCGGATGGGAGCACTCTAAATATGCGGTAAATCGAAAGTCCCCCCCGGGAGGTCGATGGTAGGAGAAGAGGGTGGGAGACCTTTGGACCCCCCTCCGGGTTCAGTCCTTCAAAATTTAGGGCGGAACTGAGCGAAGTCGTTCTGTCATCTGTGTGGTACTCAAGGCTCTTGCCAACGACAGGCTCACTGTTGCTCTCCTTGCTATGATGAATTTCGAGGGCTTGTTCTGATGTTACTGTTGGGCAACTGAGATAAGTCACAACGCAACACTTTTCAAGAGTATTTGGGCTAACGCCCCTATTTACTTCCATGCCTCTCGAATTAATTTCCAACTTTTCCTTGCGCTGCGTTGGCAACACGCTTTCGAATCGCTAGAATGTAGCTGACCTGCATCTGTTCTAATACTTATTTTAAAACTTAAATGTGTTATTTGATTATTATTAGATTTTTATGTATGGATACTTTATTATTATGTGTTTACAATTTGGTTGTATAAACTGAGAGTAGTAGAATTTATTAAAGTTATTTCAAAGCGAAACTACTCTTTCGATTTCGGTTCTGTTTGGATATCGGATTGTAAACAAACGAGGCATCGGTGGGATTGGGAATTCGTCAGCAGTTTAAAAGACAGGTAGTGCATGTTTTACTTTCGATTTACATCTAAATTTGATTTTTGAAGTGTCATATTTTTTGTATTGTTCTTATTTTGAACTTGGATACTTAGATTATTTATTATGGATCAAGCTACTGCAATTAAATTGCGTGGTAGGGCAAAAGAGGATTTTACAAGGCTTCAGAATAGTGTTATTTCTGATTTTATCTAAGAATGAAGTAGTTTTGCATCTGGAGCGCTTGAAAAGTATTTCCTCAAATTTTGATAAATTTGGATGATGCCCAGTTACTTGAACACTCAGAAACTGAAGAACTTGAAGTATTTTTAGTTTGAAACTTCAGTATCAAAACTTGTTAGGCTAAACTATACGGCTAATGTGTCAAATGTTCCAGAAAATTCTAATATTAGGAACTTTAAGTTACCTAAGTTGAATATTGCTATTTTTTCTGCTAACTTTAATGATTGGATGAATTTTAAGGATTTATTTGTTGCAACAGTGCATAATACTTTGTCGAAAATTCAGAAATTTGTAAGAATTATGTTAATTTTATTAACAGTTAAATTTTAAAGTTCCTTTCATGTCAAATTCTCAACTTAAATTTACTACTTCCGGCCAGAACGTAGTTTTAGATTCACTTCTGAATACATAATGAGGAGGAGCGGTACTTAAACCGCGAAGTATACTTGCTGAGTTAGAGAGAATCAGAGTTTCTGATTTGCGTGCATCTGCCTTATGGCTATTCTCTATCAAAGCTGTTATTACGCTCGGCCGTACTCAGGTCCTTGATAAGCTTCGTAGTCAAATAGAGTTAAGTGGCCAACTCGATTAGAATCTTGATAGCTTCGGCTATAACGCTTCAGTTAATCTTAGTTTTAGTTTATTTCTTAGTCTCTTAAGTTCAAGCCCAAGTGTCGGCTTTCATTGTACACTCCAAGACGGAGTTTTGTTAAATCTTATTGTAATAATAAAGCGTTAGTTACCCTTCCATCTTGTTGTTTCTTGTTACACGAACTTAAGCGATTATTCGCTAACTAGTTCTTAAGTTTCGTCACTTTCTACAGTAACTGAGAATCTTACGAATAACTAGTGAAAATCTTACAAATTTCAGCATTTGATCGGGTCACATGTTGATGAAACAGCTTCTATAATTAAACATGTTCCAGTATCAAATATTTCTTATGAAGAAGCGTGGGCAAAATTGCTCTCTAGGTACGATAAAAAGAAACACATCGTACAATCATTAATAAAAGCATTTTTGCGCCAAAAATGTATTTCACAGGTAGACAATGTTAATTTGCGGTAATTATCTGATACTTCGGATGAAGTTATCAGGGGCTTAAAAGCTCTTGGTAATAAAGTAACTTCTAGTTAATATTTATGCTCCTTCAAAAAGTAGATTCAGGAACTCAAAAGTTACAGCCACAAAAAACAGGGGAAGAAGGTTTTCCTACATATGATTCCAATGCACTGGAATTATTTTTTGAATTTTTGAATTTAATGTGGTCTTCTCTCGGAATTATCATAAATAAAGAAGCAGTAGCTAAAGTCTTTTATAAAAATGGTAATGTTAGGTCTAAAACGTCACAAAATCCTAAATTTAGTAATAGTAAATGTCCTAAATGTAACGGAATTCCCGCTTTATATCAGTGTGTTAAATTTAAGAATTTGGATGTTGCTGCCTGGAAAAATTTTGTGAGAAAACAATGATTGTTTTTTATGGTTAAATTCGCATCTAATCAAAAATTGTAATTCGCAGTTAAAGTGTAATTGGTGTAATTCAAAGACGCATAACAATATGCTGCATGAAGATCTTAAAGCTTTTAAAAACATCAAATGAAAAAAGCACTGTAGAGAGGTTTTCGAATGAATAGTGCGAGGGTCAAGGTCATGTTGTGAATAATACGATTCCAAGTTGCAATTCGGTAATTTTGCCTATTATTCTCGCTCTTACATTTTCCTCGAGCTGCGAAACTATCTAAATTAAATTATTGTTGGATTCACGCAGTGAATCCTCGTTTATTTCTGAGCCAGCTATTTAAAGATTCGGATTGAAACGAAGAAACCATCTGTTAATTCTTCGTGGAATGGCGGAGTGCCAGCTACCAAGACTCGTGGCTCGATTAGTTTAAAAATTGGATCAAGGTTAAACAGTGAAATAATTGATGTTAACGCATATATTTTGGATAGGTTATTTTTGCCATTGCCGGAATAAGTCGTTAATGTAAAGCATATAGAATACTTCAAATCTATTCTGTTAGCAGATCTGAATTTTGCTCTCTACAAAGAAATTGATTTGATTTTTGGAGCTGATTATTTTTTCCCCGTCCTAAGGTGTGGTCAAATATGTTTCGAAAAATGAGCCTGTAGCTCAAAATACAATTTTCGGTTGCTTGATTGCTGGGAAATCCGGAACTAATATGGAAGGCCCCAAAACAGCTAATTCACACTTCATAAAAATAAAAGATAATATAAATATCGATTACGAACTTAAGCGTTGTCGATGTTGGGAAGAATGAATTTCTGACACCTGGAGGAACAATTTTGTGAATCACATTTTCAAAAGACCTATTCTTTTAATTCAGATGGGCGATTTGTTGTAAAACTTCCATTTTATAAATCGCATTTGAAGTTGAGTGATTCGAAACAGGCAGGTTACGATCCATGGAACAAAAATTCAAAGATAATCCGGAATTCGAGAAAAAAGTATAAAGATTTTATGTTTGAATATGAGTTGTTAGGTCATATGACTGCGATTAATGATAAGTTATCTAACAGATGAGATGCAGAAAAATTTTACCTTCCTTATCATGCGATCACAAACCTTCTGGTTAAGATAATTAACATTATAAAACACTAGCTGCAAAATTACGCGAATTACATAATATTCCGTCAGAAATATGTAATTTAGAGCATGTTAAACAACTTGAAGAATTTTTAGATATTCAAGCTACTATATTTTGTAGAAAAAACTTTAATAAATAATTATATGGAGAATATAAACTTATCCCCACATCGACGTCACTCTCGCCCTCGGCGATTACCATTGGAGAAACTAAAGCGTGACTCATCTCAAAACATGACCCTGTGCCATTCCGTCGTCCACATTGCTCGAGCCCGGCACCACTGTGTCAGCTGAGATTTGCCGTATGGACCAACCTGCCCTTCTCAGTCATATCACCATGTCCCTTGTAAAATCGTCTATCTGCGAGAACTGCCTCCGTAAACAACGGCACGGTATTCTCTTCTATACACGCGTCCTCTGAGACAACACTAACATTTTCTACGATGATTTTCCTAGCAGAAATAACGGCACGAAAACTGAACATTCTCCACGTTCCTTCCTTTATATCTTCTTCAACGTGCTCTGGCCAGCCGTGCATTTCATATTATTCGCATAACTCGGTGACTTGCGTCTATACTGAAATTTTCAAAATCTTTGGACACCTTCTAGGTGTTGCATTTTCAGTGTCGGTTATATTACTATTAAATATATATTAATGTAATGCATAGTAACACTAATGCATATTATAATTAAAATAATATTAAAGTAAAAATAAAAAAGAAAATCTGAAATGTTTCAGATTTTAAATTACGTCCAAAGGGGCGTTTTTTTTTAACCTTTTTTCTTTTGTGTGTGCGTTACATTTATTTATTAAATATCATGTTTTTCGCACTTAATCCATAAAATTCACTTCAACAGCAATATTGCAAAATAGTTTTAAAATGAGCATATCTTTAGAATTTCCGATACAGAGACTCATGCGGAGATAAAAATGTTTGTTCTGTATAAGGTTGCCATTGCTCGCTTTGAAATCCTTGAGTTTGTTAATAAAAAATTCGTTAAAGTTTTACAAAATATCAAATCGATAATAAAACAAATTCCAAATTTAAAATTTGGTCTTCCACATGCTCTTATTGTAGGAGGATTACGTCATTCAAAATTCGATGGCTCTATGTACCGTTGTTTTATCACAATGCGAGAAATATACATACATTTATGCAGATTTTTCATTATTTAATTTCTTCAAATATAACGGAGCCCACCAGCGGCCGAGCGGTAAAGACGCTGAACACTGGTAGTTCGGTCTGAGGTTCGAATCCCGCGAACGGGCTGGCTGCATGGGCGTTTTCGTGGTTTTCCCCATGTGTAACGTGTATACGAGCCAGTTTCCCTTAGAAAGTCCTCCACGAAAGGCATCCCTCCCTTTAGGCAGATAGCCCTCGTGTGCTTTGCCATAATTAAATACACCACACACCTTCAAATATAACGCAGGGCGATAATACTTTGTAGCAACAGTTTGAAAAGTGATTCGCCGTTTGTAGTGTATCGAGGCAAAATCGCAAAACGGAAAAAATAGTCCTTCAGGGACAAAGCCTCTTTGGACTAATATGATATATGACTATTTATCAAGGAAATAAATTCATCTTTATGGATATTACAGATTGTAAAATAAGATTATTGATTATTATTGATTCTATTAATTTTATACTCGTACCCTTGACAGATTTTCCTACAACATTTAGTTAAAATAAATTAGCTAAAGGATATTTTCCTCATTTGTTCAACACATCTGAAAACCAAAATTATCTAGGAAAATATCGAGATAAATGTTATTATAGTTATGATTATATGACTTCAAATCAAAGAGAATCCTTTATGAAATGGTATCATTCTGTAAAAGATGATATTTTCGATTTTCAAAAGAAAATTATTGAATATTTTAGATTTGATGAATATATATTGAGAAAAGGATGTTTGGAATTTAGAAAAGTATTCTTAAAAATCGCAGGTATTGATCCTTTTAAATATATTGCACTAGCAGGTGTATGTATGGGTATTTTTAAAGATAAATTCTTACACGAAAATACTATTGCCATCGATGAAGAAACTATTATAAATGATCAGTGGTAGTAAGAAATCAGTTGCTTGGCTAGATTATCTATCTCAAAAATGCACTACAAATATGCAACATGCTCTAAACGGAGGAGAGAAAAAACTGAGTATAGATAATCAAACTCAAAAACTAGATGGATTTTATGAAAATATTGTATTTAAATTTCATGACCGTTATATTAGCATGGATGTTCTAGATGTCTTAATGAAAGCACGGTAAATATGCAAATCAAATATGTATAAAAGATTTGCATGAAAAAACAGCAAAAATAGATAACATGATAAAGACGCAGGATATTAACTTATTATGATATAGGAATGGGATTTTGAAAACGATGAAGAAATTTAAAAATACAAGAAAAACAGAATAGAAAAGGGATTGTATTGAACCTTTATATCCTAGAGATGCTTTTTCAGGTGGTACATGTGAACATACCAAATTACAATATGAAATGAAAAATAATGGAAAAAGTACATAAAAACTGATATTGATATGATTTGATCAAGTATAAGCTCTTAGAAAATTACATCGTCCTATATTACGTTTTAAAGGAGATAAATTGTTATTTTCATTATGCAAATCGTGGTTTGCATAATGAAAAACTATTCAGTGCAATCATTTTAAAACTATTGCCGAAAAGAGAAAGTTATAAATTAAGAAATAAAAAATGTCAACATTCTGATGATGAAAGAAGTTTCGTAAGTACTTAGACAATAGAAGAAGTTAAATTAGGTTGTTACGTAATGCCGTCAATAAACTTCGGGAGATATCCACGAGACTTTGTTTTATGAATAACTTTATTGAATGAACACGAGACTTTTAATGTATTAATGTTTTAATGACGCAATAATTTTAATGAAGCGAATTTTATGTATCCTTTTTTTTTGCGGATGGCATCAGTTTTCGGCGTTGCCATGAACGTTCTGATCCGTGTTTGCTTGGTGATATGAGTGTTTTATGAATTTAATGTTGATATAAATTGAATATATTGCATTTCTGTTCTGTTTATTGAATAATATCTTAGTTCCTGGATTGATTTGATTTGATTCAAGGAAACTCTGAAAATGCTGATGTCAAGTATTAATAAAATTGTTTATCCGTCAAGAAGCATATGCAGAATCCAAGTAAATAAGATTTATTTCTTTTTCTATAAATATTGAAATTGTAAATAGATATTCTAATAGTAGACTCACTGTGTCTAATTATTATTAAGGTTTATATACGTATATTAAGAACAGGTGCAGAACAACCGTTGACGTGTAGTCTCGGCATAGTTCTGATTTTTTGGTATTTTGATAAAATTTTCGTCACATAGGTATTGAAAAAGGATACAAGATTTTAAATAAATATATGAAGTTTGGCATTTTAAAAGGAAAACAAATAATTTGTTCAAAGAACATGATAAAATGTTTTTAAAAATCAAATTAGAAGTAGATGACAAAAGGTCTAAATTTTTTTTAAATAAAGAAGAATATAAAAGAGTAGTTAAATAAAAAAATAGGTATAGAATTAGAGAAAATAGGAAAAAAATCCAGGTATGGGATAGGTAGCTAAAATTTGTTAAATATATGAAGTTTGGCATTTTAAAAGGAAAACAAATAATTTGTTCAAAGAACATGATAAAATGTTTTTAAAAATCAAATTAGAAGTAGATGACAAAAGGTCTAAATTTTTTTTAAATAAAGAAGAATATAAAAGAGTAGTTAAATAAAAAAATAGGTATAGAATTAGAGAAAATAGGAAAAAAATCCAGGTATGGGATAGGTAGCTAAAATTTGTTAAATATATGAAGTTTGGCATTTTAAAAGGAAAACAAATAATTTGTTCAAAGAACATGATAAAATGTTTTTAAAAATCAAATTAGAAGTAGATGACAAAAGGTCTAAATTTTTTTAAATAAAGAAGAATATAAAAGAGTAGTTAAATAAAAAAATAGGTATAGAATTAGAGAAAATAGGAAAAAAATCCAGGTATGGGATAGGTAGCTAAAATTTGTTTCACTTCCTTATGGGGTAAATTTGGTCAAAAAAACGTGTGAAACATACTGAATAGATTAAAGAATTGGAAGACGAACGTACTATTCACAGTATATTTCAGGAGGAATGTACAAACTTCAAGTTTCAATTCTGAAAAAATCTCGTGAATTTGATGTGTACACCTTAGATTTCAAATAATCCCAAAAATCAGAAACCCATTTGAATGAGATCGGGAATTGCGGTGGCTACGAAAGTGCAAAGTTACGAGCGACAACTCTTATCTTGAAACGTTACTTGTAATTCCAGTAAAAGTTTTTCCATTCTCTTGCGTTGTCATTGGTCATTTTTAACTCTGTTCTCTGTTCTTTGTGAATTTTCCTCCCGACCATTTTCTTCATATGGAAGATTTTTATAGAATCATATTCAATGATACTATTAAGGATTTAACTATGGTTTTTATGAATGATGATTGTGTGGAATTAAATTATAAGATGAAAGATGAATGCCCAAAAAATAATTTTAATACAAATATAGTATATAGCTGATCTTATTACTAGTTCTGCTAGAATAAGGCTTTATAAAATGTTAGACAGATGAGGAGATAAAGTATTGTATTATGATAAAGATTCTGTTGCTCATATTAATGATGGTACTAATAAAGGAGAAATATGATGTATGTTAAGTAAATGGGCGGATGAAGTAAAGGAAAATGAATACATAAAATCGTGGATATATGATGCTTCTAAAGATTTTAGCTACATTTTAAATATTAATTATGAAAAAGCAAAGGTGAAAGGATTTAAAATGTGCAATGAAAGTGAGACCAAATTCAGTTTTAAAGAAGTAAAATAATAACAGGAGAAACTAATAATGTAAATGTAAAAATTAATCAATTTCAAATTCAAAAAGCTAGAACTATAAAAGTAAATGAAATGATTAAAACCTATATATTGAGATTTGATAAAAGAACAGTTTTAGATAATTATAATACTGTACGTTTCGGATATTAAGAATAGTAAATGAATGGACTGTGCAAAACCTTTTATAACTTTGTTATTCATTTATATTTTTAATTATTATAATTAATGGATCTGCTATTATTCGAAGAATTTGAAGACATAATAAATTGGAAACGTATTTCTACTAAACATTTATCAGAAAGATTTTTTGAAAAATTTCAAAATAAAGTGGACTGATAATGTATTTCTACATATAAAAAATTATCTGAAAAATTAATAGAAAAATTTCAAGAAAGACTTATTTCGGTATATATTTCTTTACATTAAGAATGATCAGAAAATTTTATTGAAAAATTTCAAGGTAAACTTAACTGGAGAGCTATTTCTATTCAAAAGTTATCCGGAAAATTTATTGAAAAATATCAAGACAAGGTTGATTGGAAATCTCTTTCTACGTATCAGAAATTATCAGAAAAAAAATTATTGAAAAATTTTAACATAAAGTAAATTGTAAAAAAATCTTGCAATCAAAAATTAGCAGAAGAGTTTATTGAAAAATTTCAAGATATTACCGATTGGGGAGAAAATTCAGAATATCAAGAATTATTTGAAGATTTATATAAAAGTTTCAAGATAAAGTTGATTGGAATTACATATCTGAATATGATAATTTATCTGAAGTATTTATTGAAAAATTTCAAGGTAAACTTCATTGAACATGCATTTGTAATAATTACAAATTAGCAAATGAATTTATTGAAAAATTCCAAAATAAAATTGATAGGAAATATATTTCTAAATATCATAAAATGACTGAAGAAATTATAGAAAAATATCGAGACAAGATTGATTGGAAGCATCTTTCTAAATATCAGGAATTATCCACTGAATTTATAGAAATATTTCAAGGTAAGGTTAAAAAGAAACTTAGAAATAATTCTACACGGATCGGAATATGGTCTGAAGATTAAAACACTTTTTAAACTGTATACATCTTTTAAGACAGATTTTACAAATGCTCATCTCCCCATGTAGTTTTTTTTTAATTTTTATCTTAAATTTAATATTTGTGAGGCTATATTTTGCTATCTGGGGAGTTTCTATTTCTTCTTCTTTTCTATTTTTCTTTCTTCTTCCTCTTTCTTCAATTCATCCTTCGTCTGTCATGTCAGCAACTTATAAAAAGCACATTATTATTACACCATTAGTATAAATAATATTTATTATTAACAATTATAATTTAACAATACTTACTCAGTGACACATAGACTCTTTTTAGGATAGAACTTGAATCCGTCGATTAGGAAGAAACTTTGCTAACCAGTCTGGGGAGCCCCCAAACACTTTCTTTTTTTTTTTAATGAACCTAACACTGCAGTCTTTAATCTATATTTTATAAATATTATTATCTTTTTCATTAATAAATATAATAATATTTTATAATATTAATCTTGTATTTCATTAAAATAATCCTTTATATTTCACAAAACTAAAAAGCTAGAAAAATATGCTGCCATCTATCGGGATCTTAATAAACGAATTTCTTAATATTATAAAAATATTTCCGATAGCAATGTAAAACTTATTCGAAGAATTAAAGTCTTCATGTGTAGTAATGAAAACTGTTATAATGCAATTAATGGTACATTTCATATATGTTAAGTTTTAATTTATATTGATAAAGAAATACATGGTGATTATTTAGCTTTCCCTGAAAACAGTATTACAAGTTTATGTTCAGTATAATTTGAAACTTTGATCAATATAATAGATAATATTGGTATACGTAAATAGATTAAAAGGTTTAAGTATTTTACATGAATTAGATGAAAAATATAATTTTTCAGAGTATTCAATTTATAATATTATTGATATATTTATACTTAAGAAATATAGTTAAAATTATGGTCCCCATTTTATTTAGTTTTAAATTAAAAGAACTTTAATTTTATGCATTCACAACTAATATTTTGAGAGGAAGATCCATTCCTTTATTCCATTGACTTTAAAGGAGTAAAAAACTTCTCCAAGACAAAATCACCAATCGTACATGAAAAGCTACCACTGCGTTCCTTGATATAATGAGGACTGCTACAATTATTGCATGTTTAACCTTATCAACATATTGCTGAAACTTTATTTCACTTAGAACATATTACTAAAAATTTTACTAACACTTCATTTAGAATATATTGCGTTTTAGCCGGCCGAAAATAGCTCTTTCTCAATACAAAGCTACCACGATTTCCGTGCTCTACATACTAGTTACAGAAGAATAGATAACAAACAATATTTCTGGAAATTTTTCCAAAAGTACAGTGAAAGGTGATAGTCCAGAAAAGAGGCCCTCCGACTGGATATTTAAATAATGAGTGTTGACATTTTAAATATAAGTTAAAGTAAAATGTGTTGCCATTGGAGAGTAGGAAACAAATGTAGCTGACTGATGATTATTGATAGTGTTATCAGATAAAAAGCATTCATTAAACGACGGCAAGTCTGAGACATACAAGTCGTATTTAAGGAGTTTGAAACCTTGAATGCTGAATGTCAATCAGCATCATAAAGAATTTCTTTTGACTCCTCTGTCGACCAGTTACTCTAGGCTTACCCATCTGCACTTTATAAATACAGAAAATGAACCGAATTGAATTGAACTGAACTGTACTAAATTGCGAGTACGAGAACTATATTAAATATAATATAACTGTCTATCAAACACATTTTACTATGTATCTTGTTTTCAATAATATTTGATTACTGCATTTAAAAAATTCAGATATTACTTTTCTTATTGCAGCACAACTTATAAGGTATTTCTCCCGCTTTCTTTGCGTGCATTCGTGGTGTAGTGGTCTGCACACTAGGCGCGTATTCCAGAGGTCCGGGGTTCGATTCCCGGTAAAGGCGTTGCACATTTTTCATCTTGTCTGCTTCCAAAAGTACCTAATTTCTCTACAGTGGCTCCCGAACTAAAAGGGTGGTGATGATTCTCCACACCCAGGATTTGGGGATTGGTTCACCTAAAAACCCCACTCGCCCTTTAAAAGGGGGAGTATATAAGGTATTTCTTCTGCCTTCTTAGCGTGCCCTCGTGGTGTAGTGGTCTGCATGCAGGGCACGTATTCCAGAGGTCCGTGGTTCGATTCCCGGCGAAGGTGTTGCTCCTTTTTCACATCTTCTGCTTCCAAAACAATACCTAATGTCTCTACAGTGGTGCCCGCACTAACAGGGTGGTGGATGATGATTCTTCCCACCCAGGACTTGGCGATTGTGTTCCCTAGAAACCCCAGTCGCCTTTTAAAAGGGGAAGTATATAAGGTATTTCTCCTGCCTTCTTAGCGTGCCTTCGTGATGTAGTGGTCGGCACTCTGGGCGAGTGTTCCAGAGGTCCGCGATTCGACTCCCAGCGAAGGCGTTGCTCATTTTTCATCATGCCTGCTTCTAAAAATACCTAATGTCTCTACAAACTCATTAACTTACATCTTATCTACTAAATAATGATTTTGACTATATGTGGTCAACACTGAGTTTTAATTTATTAGGCAAAGTTATTGATAGATAAAACATTCAGATTTTAATGCATTTACCAGATATGTAATGTAAGGTTTTCAGTCTCGTGTATAACGCATAATCACTAATCTAATTTTGCTTCGTGAAAACCACTAACAGGTAACCATGATGGGTAAGAATTTTTTATGAACATAGATTTTTTTTTCAATTAAAAAAATACTAGATGGACCAGTTTAATTTTATTATTACTATTCATATATATTCAATTAGTAATTTAAGTCTTCTTATCCGTCTAGGTTTTGTTATGTATACGAATATATTCTCAAATTAGTGACGCAGCATAGCTGAGTACTGAAAATGTTGCCTATTTTTAACCGTAATACTTAATAACATTGCAAAACGTTTATCCTTGGTTTGGTTTATTCGATTATAGCAAAATACCCGATGGCTATCTGCTTAGAATGAGGTGTGCTTTTATGGAGAACTTCCTAAATGAAAATGGCTCGTATATACGTTACACGTGAGGAAAGCCACGAAAGCGCCCATGCAGTCAGCCCGTTCGCTGGAATCCAACCTCGGACCAAACTACCAGTGCTCAACGATTTTACCGCTCGGCTATTGGTTGACCATCATGACAGCACGAATCGTTTAATAATACTTAATGAGAAATAAATTAATCTCTTCAAACTTTGTTCCGCGGAGACGCGAGTACCAGTCAACTCCTTTTGATGTGACGTAAGTCAAAATCCGAATTCGAATGAATTTTTTTAATTCTACGTGTACAGCAAAACTAAGCATTTAAAATAAGTAATTAAATATTATTTTTATTGATGTTATTATTATTAGTATTATTATTATTATTACCTAAAATAAAATGAAGCAAATCTCCTGTTGTGGGTATAACTGGAATGAAATAACTTCTTTTCCTTTTCTACATAAAGTGAGCATTACTTTAACAACGTTTCAATACTTTTTGGATTTCTTTCTGAAGATGCTGGGACTAACAAAATAATAATAATAATAATAATAATAGTTTTAGGTATTCCAGAAAAGAATATATCTGACTATATATTAGTTTTAGGGGGTCCTCAAGTCTATAAAATTTGAAGTCGCAGCAACTAAGGGCTATCTGCTCAGGAGTGAGATGACTTAATGGAAGATGTTTTTGAGGGAAAGTGGCTCTCAATCGTTACACAAGAAAAAAATTATGCAAATTCCATTCGCAGGGATTTGAACCCAGGGCGAGTTACTAGTATTCCACTGACTTTTACTATCTGACCGCTGAAGGGCCTACTTGTTTTCTTTTCAATTACTTGAAATGATGAAATTTTACAGAACTTGGTTCTTGACATGAAAAGAAGAGCGGGAAAACGTAGTCGTCTTCGATATCCAAAACAGTGTTAATGTTTTGAAATTACAACTCTCATTTCGAATTCGAGTGATTGATTAGGAAACATTCTTTCATTTGTTAGCATGTCTTATCTGACAACAGTATTTATTTTGTGCAACAACTTTTATACAGTTCATTTACAAGCATTTTTAATTCCATTGCTCATAGGTAATCAAAATCAAATTAACAATTATATTTATTAGTATCAATCCTTTTTTATTCGATATATCTTGAAATAAATTATAGGACATTCCCTAAATGTCAAAGAATAATTGTTCTATTGTAGATTTAGTATTGGTCGGATGTGTAATTCAAGCTGCAGGTGCGAAGGTTCTTTGATTTTCTTTAATAAGAGAATGCGTTGAAAAAATTTATACCTGCACACCTCCTGTAACTTAAATAATATCTGCCACAGAGAATGAGTAGAAATTACTCAAGAATCAAACAAGTTCCCCCTTATCATCGGACTGGGAGAAAAACTTTGAGAGACCGAAAGAATATCAATTTTTGACAATACGGTTACTTTGCTGAGTATTTTGAACAACTAAGCATTGATGAAATGATAAGAATGCTATTGAAAATGTTCGTGTTTTTGTGACGGATAACAATTGTCCACATGCCCGAATCGTGATTTTAGACTCCCCAATATACCTGGCAAATACTAAGCAATTATATAAACTATCAGCTGTCGATGCCTTTTGTGTATCTTGATGGGAGCTTCAAAGATATTTGAAATAATAATTCCTTTCCTACTCAAGTACTCATCAATGAATGACAGCGGCATACAGTGTAAACAGTTTTTAATGGATTAACACTGCATTCTTTTCGTGTTCATTGTTCTGAATATTCTTTTATTCCCTCTACTCGTTTCACTTTGCCCTGAAATTCTTTAAAGAAGCACAATAGATAAAATATGGCAAATTTCTCCAGTTCAATATACTATTATTATGAACAACTCCATTAAAAATGTTTGGGTTGCATTTAATTCTGTCATTGGACCTACGATAGTGGACCTGTGTTATCTTTGGGAATTCGCAGCCAAAAAGCAGACATTGGCATGAGATTAATCACAGTATATGTATGGAATGAACCAACTGAATTTCTACATTTTTCATTTAAAAGTAGTACTTCCTCAGTTGATATTGCTGTAATATTATCATTTGAGATTTCTATGATTTTTTCCTGTGTTTATGATTGTGAACAGTGTTGAGAAGGTAGATATGAGGCCCTGGGATAAATATTAAAGGATTCTTTCAATTTGAACTTTCTAAGGCTGTTACCTATTGAACGATTTTCTGCAATATATAGCTAATCAAATCTATCCTCTTTTATGCCAAACTTATGCTCTTGTGTTAGTTAAATTTTAAAAATTTTAGCATTTTCTGTCATCATCCTTCATGCTTTCTAAATTGCTTGCAATTAAATTAGCTTATAAGTATTACCGTACACTTCCTCATTATGAAATTTTGAGATACTATTTCCTTCTGAAACACAAATTTAAAATCCCGACATTCAACCCTTTCGAGGCAGCAAAACTGGCCACTAATGAATGATCAATACAACCCTAAAGAATCACTTCAATACACCACTAGCCATCAATATGTCACTAATTAATTTGATGCGTTGGTAATGTGTGAGTCCCACCTACGGATAGCCAAGGGCCTGCACGAAAGAGTGTCAGATTGAAACGGCGGTAGAATCAACATCTCCGCAGATGAAGAAAGTCAAGAGGAAAGTCCCAGCTCCCACCCGATGAAGTTAGAATTTAAGTTTCCGAAAACCCGGAGAAAGCAAGGAGGATTCGTCTTCAAAGATTTGAAGAGAAGAGATTCTCCCATGCAAACTGATGATCGGCAGCAAAAACTTCAAGTCAACTACATCGACTGCTTTGCCACATGGGAGGAGTTTTTACAGAAACAAATGGCCAAGTTCAAAGATAACTTAATTTTTTTTAACTTTCTTCTTAGTTTAAACTCAGTTTATATCATATGTACAGAATTGCTATATAAAGTTTGGTTTACCTTAAGCAAGGACGTTTTTTAATTTTTATCAAAAGCAAGAAGCTTCAGTTTGTTTCGCATGTTAGTGATAACGTAATACATTAAGGTTTCTTAGTCGAAAAGACTCAGAACTACGAAAAGTAAACTTAGAATTTCTGAAAATTCGTTGCAAATAACGTACAATATTTATGTACATCTGATGTAAAGTGAATCTGAATTCTAAAACGTTTTTCTATTTTTTTGCATTGAATGTGTAAAGTTATTCACATGAGTCCGGCATGAGTTCTGCCATGAGTCCGGCAGTCCCTGATTTTCGCCGCCTTACGCGCTGCACCCCCGCTAAGAGCGACCGTGGCTACACATCAACACAAATAAGGTAAAATATCACTGCCCCATTGAAATAGTTGAATAAAAATTTTCGGGTGATATGTGAACAGAAAATGGTTTCACTAAAAATGACTACACAATTATGCCTGCAACTGGTATGAATTTCAATAAAAATTCGTGTTTGATGTTGTATGTACCTCCATTTGTTAATTAAATCGTTTATTACTAATTTCTTTGTTTAATTCCATAAACATATCCTATATGCTTTAGAAAAAGCAGATCTAATATTTAGCATGAAAAGTTCTTAAAACATTTTTATACAAGTTTCTAGATTTCCTTTACATTCTCATTCGAATATCTATAAACAACCCACTCGTTAGTTTAATGTTATATAACTTTTAATTTTAGTGTTATATAATTTTACATGCTACACAATTGAAGGCTAATGATTTTTCACAGTTTGCCTTGATTGTATTCTTTAAACAGTACAACTAAATCACAGTTTTTATCTTCTATTAGTTTGCTATTTTACTAATATACACAGCTGCTAGAATAGAGTTGAGTTCTACAATAATTTAAGCCCAAAAGTGAAACTGCTTTCCTAGAATAAACTTGAAATTATGCATTTTTTCTAATATGTAATTAAAAGATATTTAGCTCATTACAATTAGATATAAAAAAAACAAATTATTCCATACATAATTCTTATTCTCGTTAACATTCAATGACACTTAACCTTTACAACCCGTTAAAATATGGAGATCCTGTAAAAGGGCTTCCAAGGATCTGTGAAGTTTTCCTTGTCCCCTCCTCACACAGAAATAGGTTTTGCTTGAACATTTTTCAGCACAAGCCTCTAAACCTAAAGATTTTGTTAACGTTTCATTTATGGCAATTTTCAGTTTTCGGTACATTTAAATGGGTTATGAAACATGCTAAAATATTGTTACGGATTTTGCATTTATTTAGCTACTTCTAGTAGAATTTGTAATTAAAATTGTGTCATATTCCCGTGCAATGCAGCACGAGACTTATTTGAAGAGAAAGCTACGCCGGAAAAATTAAAATACAGGAGAATTTTAATAAATAGATATCTCGTAATTGTACTCTTTTGCATCCAGAAAAATCGAGAAAATACCAGAATGATCTCGTGCATAATTAAAAAAGCTTATAAAAGCTGGAGGAAAATATCTCAATCCAGTTGTTTAGAAAACTGTTGTTGTTATTGTAGCGAATTCGAGGCGAGATCGGATTAGCTTTCTCTACGTTTCTCTGTGTTGAATTAAGTTCTGTTGAACGTTTTAGTAGTTTAAAAATATAACTACTGTGAGATATTGCGATATTGTACGAATATCTCTGAGGAAATTTAAGCATTTTGTTTTATTGCTTGGGATAATAATAAACTTCCTTAACTTCTTATCGACTTGTGCATTCAATCCATTACGAACCCGTACGCACGCAGCAATATAATCTGTATATACCTATGGAACAAAGAAAATTTTAAAAAAGTACTCAAATTTTTTCATGTATTCAAAAGCAAATTATAATTTTCTGCAAACTAAATTTATCTCTTAAAACATGTCATGAAGAAAAGTAAACATTTAATATAAAATAAGTTAGCGAAAAAACGCATGCCTAAAATTACGATAGAAAATATTAATGAAGCACACATTTGAATCAACAGTTACAAATTTTGTGCAATTTCTACATAAGGATATTAAACACTCAAATATTTATACTGAATGTTGCACAGACATGCATGTCAACATAGTTTAATAAATTAAAGCACTTATATTCTGTTCTCCTTTCACATTTTTATTAAATTTATTTCAAATATTTATGGATCTACTCAAATCACCTGAATGCTGATAAATATTTTATGCATAATTTAATAATTATTTTTCTGAATTAAATAACAAATACGTCTGAATAATTAGCATATATTATTATGCTTATATGAAAACAAAGTGTGTAATAAAATTTTGAAAGTTTACAATATTTACACACTTTCAGCTTTGTAACTTAAAACCTTTAATTATGAGAAATAAATACGAGATGTTAGCTAAATTTACTTGTAAAGTACATGCGCTATTTGCAATTTCCTATAATATTAACACAAAAGCATTTTGCAGATCCACATTGTATCGCACCTCAACCGATAAATAACGGCAAAAATCTCAGAAAGCACCACATGCATGCAGCAGTTATTTTAATACATTCGTGAAAGGTTTTCTGAAAATTCTACAGCATCATGAAACACAAATTCAAAATTTTATTTTAATAATTTTACTGTAAAAGTGTTGTATACAAAGTAACCAGTTCTTGCTGCTGTGATCGTTAGAAACAGATAGACAAACAGCACATGGTACTCAGCATTAGGTCTCGAAGTAATCTCCATATGCAACCTACACCCTTTGCCAATATCTTAGCAATAAAACTTGGAAATCTTTGGATGGCAAGAGTTCCATGAGTGTACATCACAAATCTGCCACACCAGTTGCAGGAGTTTTCACAGAGGTTATTGTTCAGGGAATGGAACTGATGGCAATTGTAAGCACTGGGTCTGGCAAGCACAGTGTCTCACAGCCAAGTCGTTAAATGATTGATCTTCCTAGCCACGAATGGCTTTGCACTGTCGTGAAGGTACAGCATACACTTGCAATTAATTGATGTTGTCTCCTTTTGATGAAATGCGTGTTAAACCTTTTGCAAGTACAGTACTCAGTGATAGTGTTAACTTATTAATCACCACCTGGTGACTATTCCACCTTACATACAGCATGACCCTGCATGGATGAAGAAGTAGTCTTGAGGTGTGAGATGCAGGGTCAAACGGTCGCAATCAATGTTTGGTACACTTCGGAGTGTTATACTGGATTAACTTGTGAGGGTTTTGTCTATTTATTTTTAACTAATAGTTAATTTTCAGTTAAATTACATTTCTGTCACTCTCTTTTCACCCGCGCTTTTAATGCCACAATGTAAATGAGATACTTTTATTCATATTGAGGGAGAAAGAAGTGCTATTTAAGCAAGGGTTTCAGAAGCTATTTTTAGAGCGTGTTCTTCCTATTCCAGTCAAGCTTGTACCATGACCATTAGCGATTTGATTCTGTGACGCGACTCCTTCTAGCCATTTGGTTTGTCTCGCTGGTTTCTGCAACCAGAGCCTTTCCTGCGGGTTCAATTAGGCTCACAGGATAACTGCTTCTATTACAATTGAATTAGTTAACATTACGTATTTAAGTTAAGCCAGAAGTGTTGGCTTATGTAAACCCAAGTTGGATCATTGCTCTTTCTTTGTCTAAGTTGGGTCTAAAATAAAAGTGCTATTTACATCGTTCTTCTAACTTTGTCCGTCTACAGTTTAAGACACGAAGATTATTTCTCTGTAGTCTTTCTAGAGCTCACTAGTTTATGCTACCAAAGAGAGTGAGACTGTATAAAGTCAACAATTCGCACAACCTGTGACTTCCTCCTTCCAACTTAGTTCTACAAAGGAAGATCTAAACAAAGCAAGAGAAAATTTTTATAACAAAAAATCCATGAAATCTGTAAAAATACCTTCCCAGTAAGATCTGAAACCCGCCTTTTCATGTAAACCGGTGGTCTAAAGAATTACATATTCAGAAGCATAAGACGAGAACATTAAAGCGGAAAT
Organism: Stegodyphus dumicola; assembly: GCF_044657685.1. Lineage (NCBI taxonomy): Eukaryota > Metazoa > Arthropoda > Arachnida > Araneae > Eresidae > Stegodyphus > Stegodyphus dumicola. The sequence goes on along the minus strand of NC_140781.1, from coordinate 149,148,504 downwards.
GAAATTGACTACTGACGATGATTTAAGACAGCCAGGTCTGAATAAATTTCAAAAACGAAAAGTCAAAATACAAATTATGACTCTGGAAGCTAAGTTAAATTGTTGGCATAATTCAAACAATAAAGAAATTTATTGCATCTTAAGATCGCCAGTAGCTAAATATTAAACCTTCCCGAATCCCAGTTCTCTGAAATTTACATTCAAGCTCTGCTGACAGTTGACATTCAAGATGCCACTCTCTCAACCCTAAATGAAATCCTTGACTCAGTCTTTCTAAAAGATGATCTAGCCAAAAATTCTCCTACTCAATATATAATACTTAATTTCAATGAGATTCCATAAAGAGACAACGATATCCCATTCTTAAAACAAGAAATCAAGCTAATAATTAAAAAATCTAGGTTTAAAAAAGGCATCAGGCCCTGATAGCATCGATAAGCAGTAGCACCTCAGCACCAGAATGGCACCATGAGCTCCAGGAAGTTGTTAATCTGGACAGTAAGTGTAAGGGGCCTTTACGTATTTACTGAGATTAAATAACAGGCAGAACCTTCACTTATATCTAACTTAACTTAACCGAGCATCTATAATCACATTATAAAATTAATCAGTCGAGCTCATTCTGACATAATCTGTAGTTTCTACAGTCGCTGTCTAGAACCCTTGACTTTTCCTGATTGTCTGAAGATTGGAAAAATCATACTCTTCGGAGAGAATAAAAGCTGCGATGAATCCAAATCTTATTGTCCGATAAATCGCTTCCCAGCCTTTGGAAAAGTTTTCGAGAGATGTCTCATTAGCCGCATAAAATTTTATGTTTACAGCAGTAATTTAATAAGTAATTACTAGTTTGGATTTCGAAGCGTAGTTTCAACAAGTCATGCAATTAATTCAGCTCTTCAACAATTCAATAACAATAAAATGGACCTATTTCAATTTGCAATACTATTCCTTGACTTAAAATCAATCCTTGATTCTTTATGGTGGCCAACAGATTTACAATCTCTGCATTCCTTTAAATGCCCTTAAAATTTGCTCCTCCTTAAAATTTGAAATTCAAGATTATTTCAGAAACAGGAAAAGTGAGATTCATTACAACAGCACTAAAATTGGGCGTAATCGGTTCAGAGGATGTCCTCACAGGTCTTAAATGAGTTCATATCTCTGGAATATGAGTTTCAACAACATCATTGCCTATCCATGACCAAACCACTCAAAAATTGTTGCTTTCGCAGAAGATAACGCTTTTTGTTACAAGTGGTCATACTAGAGACATTTTACAGAATAATTGTAATGAAACAGTTCAGATATTTAACCAAATCTACAAAATTCAAAAACTGCAAATCTCACATACTAAGTATAAGTCTTAGTAATCCATAAACCAGTACAAATTATGACCAATCCTTTAGCTCTAAAAACTGATAATGAGAAGATCAGGTCTGTGAACCAGGTATAATCAAGTACCTTGGTGTAACAAATAACAATAAATTCTCTTGGATTCCTCATGTATAAAATATTAAACTTCGTACGGCATCAATAGCTAACTGCCTTACGACGCATGCATGGATATAACTGGATAATACCCAAATAAAATGAATTCTTCTATTCTCTCTCAAAAAGGGTAAACTGCGAAGCAGGAATTTAGTGATATGATAGCGAGGAATATTAAATATTTAATTCAACTCAAAGGTCTTTTACTCTTCGCATTTTACTCTAGAGTATCGACAAGATCAAATACAGCCTCTTGATACTTTAACTGGTACTCTTCCGCTGTCAATCAGTGCAGAAATGGAAAGCACCTACATGAAAGCCCTTCAACTTAACTGCAAAATTTAACTACCAAATCTTTCTGTCATAAAGATTTGAAGTGAAAAATAATCCCAATCTTATTCATCCAGCGCTTTACTTTAATAAAATAAAAATCTCCCAATGTCTGATGAAAATCCACTTTGTTCATCTCGAATTGCATACAAATACAGATGGATTAAAAAAAAATGAAGAAAACGTTGTTTCAGCAGTCTATTTTCAAATTGCCCCTTCAAATATCATCAAATGAAAAGCTCATATTCATAATAATAATAATATTGTTTTTCAAACTCAATTGTCAGGTATAAAAACAGCAATTGAAACAGACATCCTCAAAGAAATACCATAAAATCTAACTCCCAAGCAGCTATTTTAGCAGTTAAAGATCCCCCATCTTTTTCTCCATAAGATTCTGCCATAAAGTCTCTTACTTTAATTTTAAACTACAAAATTCAAATTTAATGGATGAAAGAACATAGTGGCCATTTTCATAATGATTAAACGAATGAATTAGCCAAATAAGCAGCTCTTAATCAAGATAGTATTAAAATCATCCTTTCATGACCTCTTTCAAATTTCAAATACCAACTAAAACAACTTGCTTCAAAATATTGGCAAGATCTGTAGAACAATGCTTCACAGGGAACATACACATGTAATTTGATTTTCAATGTAAGCTTTGCATCTTTGCACTCGAATAGCACCAAAACATGGTTCACTTGAATTTTATGTTTCACTTTGTGTTTTTTTTTTTTTTTTTTTTTTTTTTTTTTTTTTTTTTTTTTTTTCATGCAACCGCCGCAGTAGTTGAGTTTTTCACTTTTTTTAGATAATATTTTGCAGCCAATCAAAGCAAAGCATTCAACGCATGCCTGGGTTTCCCATTTTTGAAAGTTTAATAGCGACTGTTTGCGTGTACTTACGGATAGTCGATAGTATATGCGATAATAACGAGGTGTTTCATGATATTCGTCAAATTAGTAGACGGCTTTAATTTTTCGCAACACATAGTACATAAAATTATTTACAATTAACAATACAGTTTCGTATCGTGAACTAAAGAGACAAGCTGTCATCACGGCTGCCCAGACGATCTCATCTGACTGTGTTGCCACAAAAACGCAAAGAAATAAATGTTCATGGCGAGAAGTGAACTTCTAATTCGTAACACTCCCCGTCGATTGGATTCTTCCAATATTTCTATGTTTATGAAACAATGTAAAATTAAATGAAAGTTATACAATAATAGTTACGCTTACATCAATAATATCAAATACATAAACGAAACTTAACAACAGTGATGGCTGTATATTTCACCTCCAGCTCACGCAGTTTCCAAAGAAGCGGATAAGAGTGGAGATCCAGAACCATCCAAAGATAATAGCCACAAGATAGATGAGTCTGTGTCGCTTCCGAGCCCAAAGTTTTACCCGAAGGTCCATCCACCGGACCAGCTACTGATACAACCAGGTTACGAAAGTCACCAGCTGTGCCACAAGCTTTGCGTCTGTCCAGCAGAATTCGATGACCTCCAAATAGACTAAACTTGGGATAAAGGGGGAGGGATGTGGTGTATCGAGAACTTAATGGTAATCGAATTTAGACTTGGCGCTCGCCAAGCACCGCCAAGCGCGCGCAGGGATGGAAAACCAGAAATGAGACTGTGAATGCCGGTCATGGAGTAGTAAGCTTTTATGCGTAGTGATGATGTGTTTTGTATATAAATAAAGTGACCAGTAATGCCAGCAAAATTTCTGCAAATAAACATGCAGCATGCCAGAGCAGCAGTTGCACAAACAATCCAATACGCAATAGATAACAACATAGACTTTATTAATTCAGAAAGTCAAACAACAAAATTCAGCGTTATATTTTCAAAATTTTCACAGAACTAGTTTCGATGTTTTTACCGAACCACCATCCTCTGCTGCAAAACCGCAAATGAACAAGATGGTAAATAATGATTAGATAAGATAAAAAAGGCCTGTACAAAAATAAGCAAGGGGTGCCATCTGTTGGTGAAACCAGAACTAAAACATAATTTCTTTAAAGGCCGAAGGCTTAGATGGATTGGAATTAAGATGGTTAACTAGAACAGAAAGATTTTTTTGAATGTGAAATGCCTCTAGAAAATCCAGTTCTCCAATGGAAGATGTTTTTTGAATAATTTTGGCAGCAGAAAAATTGAAAGTGTAATTTTCGGGCCAACAATGGTGAGCAACAGAAAACTTCTGTGTTTCCTTTTTTCTAACATATGCCTCATGTTCGGTGACGCGAAATTTTAAGGCTCTCTTAGTTTGGCCAATGTAAATTAAACCACACTGTCAAGGAATCCTATAAATACCCCAGGAATTCATATCTGGAATGGGGTCCTTGAGTATGGAACTAGGAATTTTATTGATGGGAAAATAAACGACCTAAAAGTTAAATTTCTGCAAAATATGTGCAACTTTATAGCTAATTGATGGAAAGAAGGGAATAGCAACAGAATTTTATTAATCTCCTAAAACAAGAGTGTGCCTTTTAGTGTGATGAGATGAGAATTTTTTAACTGCTTGATTAATAATGTTGGGTGAAAAGCCCCTGTCAATAGCTATTGCTTTTAAATAATTTAGTTCTTCATCAAGGGATAGTTTGGAGGAGCAAACTTGAAGAGCACGGAAAATATAGGAATAAAATGAAGCTAACTTTTGTTTAGTCGGATGACATGATTTAAAGTGTGGTGGAAGGCAAACCGATGATGGTTTACGTAGTACTGAATTTGGATGTGTTACATGTGACTAGAATGTCGAGAAACGGAAGAGAATTGCAAGTCTCAAATTCAAAAGTGAACTGAATAGCAGGATCAATAGAATTCATTGTTGAAAGAACTTCATTTAAATCATCTTTATTACCTTCAAACAGGGTAAAAGTATCGCCTACGTAGCGGAACTATACCGGGAAGTTTAAAGTTTCAAACAATTTTGATTTATAATAATGCATGTTGATATCAGCCAGATCGGACTAAGGGGGCTTCCCATGGCTAATCCCTCAGTTTGTTTGTAATATTTATTTTGGAAAACAAAATGTGTTTGTTTCAAACAGAGTTGAGTGAGAGAAATTAGCTTATCAATTTCGATGCAAGAGAAATGAAATTCTCGAAGTCTGGTTTCTAGACATCTTAATGCACCTTCCATTGGAACATTGGTAAATAATGATTTTACATCAAAAGAAACCATGAGTAAATTTCTAGGAGAAATGTTTTTAACCTTTTTTACAAACTATATTGAAATTTTTATGGTGTAAATGTTATTGTCTAATAGAGTTGAAAATCTAGAAACTAAATATTTAGCTAATGGATACGAGGCAGTACCTAAATTTGATACAATAGGGAGGAAAGGAATACCACTTTTATGAGTTTTGAGAAGAGCATATAATCTGGCACAATTGGCAACAGATGGGATAAGCGAATATTTGAAGTTGCTTGAAATGATTTGTGAAGATTTGATCGCAGTTTTTATTTTTGACAGGTCCGAAAGTGAAGGATCTTTAGGGATCGGATTATATGGTCCTTCGTTTAAGAGTTTAGTAACACCATCGATGTAAATGTTCTTATCCATGACGACTATCTGGCCACCTTTGTTGGCATTTGAAATGATAATATCCGGGTTAGAATGAATTTCGCGCATTGTAGCTCTTTCTCTTACAGTCAGATTTGGTTTCAAAGGCTTATTAGTGAATTTCGCATTATGAGCGATAAGTATTTCTGAATTAGTATTTGTTCGGCGTGTTATTGTGTCTTAATTATAGACTTTATTCTTGGCCAAGAGCCTTATAACAGAGAGAGGATAGCGGTTGGCTTCCCAATAAAATGGACAGTGTGTTCCAAAAGGCAGACAAAGACAATCCACGAAGAGCGATCATAATATGCTGTAAACCAGAATGGACGCCGATCATCATTGCAACTTAACAGGACAATGTAGCAGTGTTACTGGAAGTTCACTCACTTTCCATAGTAATCACAACAAGCTACTCACCACCGATGATGGAAATTGGACCTACGATCAGATTTATTGAACGAGTCTTATATCAAATCAAGATCCCCAACATGATCTTCGGGGGTGACTTTAACTCCCATAATACAACCTGGAGTTATCGCACTACGGACCAAAAAGGAAGAGAATTGGAAGATTTCATCTGCTCCAAAAATTTGGCGTTACACAACACAGCTGAAGCGCCATCCACCTTTGACAGGGTCTACGCACAAGGATGGCCTAACCTTACACTGACGACCATGCATGCAGCCCCATTAATGGAAGACTAGCAAAGAGACGACCAAGAAAGCCTTAGTGACCATAAATTCATAACCTTCTCCCTCTCACAGACGACATCCGTCACTAAGACGAAACGTTATAATCTCCCTGGCAGGAAATTACTCAGCTTCACTAAGAAAATTAAAATGCATCTTACGAATCTCGAACCCACACTACAGTAAGCGGTTACCTGACCAGAACTGGAGGACTTCTCCCTAAAGCTGCAAGGTACCTTGCAAACTACCTGTAATCAAAATCTCCCATCTAGGAAACCTCAGAGGTTGCAGAAAATCAGCTGGTGTACAGGAGCATTACGAACTCAGCAGCGCAAGTGCAGAGCACTACGACGAAGATATGAGAGAAGACTCGAGATTCCATCAGCCACACTCCCTATCTTCCAAAGAATACGTGCGAAATATAAAAAGATGATCATCCAAGCCAAGGTAACTTCATGGAGAGAATACTGTACACAGATAAAAGAAATCTATGGGCTACACCATAAAATAGCGACTGGGAAGGTCTTCAAGGCCATCTCAGCTACAAATCCCGCAGTCAGAATGCAGCAATGAAGACTACACGGCTTGTACCTTAAATGCAGTTTTAAACACCGTATTCAGTCAAGATGATGCAGCACAGGATACTGCACAATAAGCCATTCTCAGTGCAGATGTAAATACCTTGGACACAGAAGCAGACCCAGACTTTATGCTCCAAGAACTTCAAAGAGTACTGGCAAGTTTGCCACGCAAAAGGGCTCCCGGCCCAGACGGGATGGACTATGCCATAGTAAAAGCCACGATAAAGGCCCACCCAACTTTCTTTGTCAGTTACTTCGAAAAATTACTGTCACAGGGACTATTTCCCACGCCCTACAAAATAGGGCAGGTGATTCTCTTTCTGAAGAAAAATAGAAACCCGGCAGAAGCCTCCTCCTTCAGACCCATCTGCCTGCTATCGGCAATGGGGAAAGTTCTAGAGAAACTAGTCAAGAACAAACTATGCCATCATTTTCACATCCACAAATATCTAAGCCCTAGCCAATACGGTTTTAGAACGGGCTCCTCCACAGTGCATGCCCTATATGACATCAAGGAGGCGATACTGGCAAATCGATGTAACGGCTACCACACAGCAATGGTCAGCATAGACCTCAAAAATGCATTTGATACGCTGTGGTGGCCAGCCACCAGGCAGGCTCTACGTAAAACAAATTGCCCAAGCAATATTTATAACATTATCGACAACTACATGCAACTACAAACTTTTGTCTGTGCACAATGCAGGTACCATAGATAAAGGGCAAACCAGAGGATGTCCACAAGGATCGTACGCCGGACCACACCTATGGAATTTGACGTTCAATGAAGTTCTGACAGCGACGTGGCCGGCGCACACTAAGATCTTTGCATATGCAGACGACGCGGCACTGATTGTAAGGGGAAACACACGGGACGAGTTACAGCGAAACTGCAACGAAGTGTGTGAAATTTTCCATGAACACTGTCAAAACCTGAAACTGCAATAACAATAGCTGAGCATAAGTCCAAAGTCTTACTAAGTCCGAAAAAGCGAGACTCACTAATAAGACGCCCCACCATCAAAATTAATAACCAACATCTGAAGATAGTATATCAGCTAAAGTAACTAGGAGCTACGTTCGATCATAAAATGACATGGATCCCCCACATTCAGGATGTAAAAATACGGAACAACAGCAATTGCCAAGCAGATGAGACTCTTCTACGGATATAAATGGGATCTTAACCCACATATGCAAAAAGTACTCTATACAACCGTAGTTGAGAAAATAGTAACATATGCCGCCGAAGTATAGGCACACCCAATGCAAGGCAGGAAAGTCAGGCATCTGAACACTATCCAAAGACCCTTTGCACTGGGAATCACCAGAGCATATCGCACCACTTCAACTGACGCCATTAACGTGCTCGCCGGCCTCCTTCCTCTGCACATTCGTGTCGAAGAAGAGGCAGCACGTCAACACGTCCTACAGCTCAAAAGAGCAGTCACTTTCGATGAAGAGACTTACTACCCTGAAGACTATGAAACGAATATCTGCCCACTCAACATCCATCCAGCAGTGAAGGGCAAGGGAATTGTTATCACTGTTATTCCTACTAAAACCCATCGTCCCGGAGAAATGATTATCTATACGGACGGGTCAAGAATAGATGAAAAGGTAGGAAGCGCATATGTAGCCATGACGCATGACACAGCAATCAAGCAATGGAAAGGTCAACTCAGACAGAATAACAGCGTCTTCCAGAGTGAAGCTGCAGCAATCGCAAAAGCAATTCGCTATCTGCACACACAATCAGCACAGCCATGCTACCATCAAAACTGATAGTCTATCATCGCTCTATGCCATATGGAACCCGGACCACCCATCAGACATCATACAGGGCATACAAAAGGACCTCAGGGAAAACTATCGTTATCGCACGAAACCTAGAATGGATCAAAGCTCATGCCGGCCACCAAGGCAACGAGCTAGCTGATCAACTCGCCAAGGAGGAAACGACAGATCCATCCAGTACACAAATAACCATTCCATGGCCACACTCGGTTTTCAAGAAGACACTTCGCTTAAAGGCCACCGGTTTATGGCAAAGTGAATGGGACACCAGCGTCACCGGGAGGCACATGCACTACTTTATCAGCTACGTGGATCCCAGCAGAAACACTGCCAACACACAGCTGGTAAGGTTTATATCCGGACACGGACCTTACCCGGAATACTTCCACAAAAGCGGCATCAGCCACACAAGCCAATGTGCGTGCGAAGAAAGCGGCTCACCAGAGCACCTGCCCATCTTATATCCTGCCCACTTGCAGAAGGGTTGTACATCAATCTACCTCAGACGAACCGTCAACCCTTTAATAAGTGCATGATAAAACAGCGGCACCTAATTAAAAAGATAGTACAACTGATGGACAAACTGAATTAAACACAGGCCTGTGCCATCCTTAGATCATCCACTCTACCTGTATATAAAACTGCACGTAATACAGGGTGATCAGCGAATAAGCCCTGATTTCAAAATTAAATATCTCTACAACAAAAATCGATAGAATTATGCGGTAAATTGTACGTTAATTAGCAAAACTGTAAAAATGGTGCACAAAAGTTTACAAAATTTAGTTACGAAAATCGTTAACAGATGGCGCTCTTCGCTGAAAACACTTTCTCTGAGAGGAGTCAAAAAAATTAATAAAAAAAATAAAGCGAAGCAGCCTTTGCAATCAAAATACAATTTTTCCAAAATGTTCACCGTTCGAACCAATGAGGTGGCGTAAACGAACAATGAAATTTAACATCGCGTCTTGCAATGTCTCGAGGGAAATGGAATCACATGCAACACCAATCAACGATTCAAGCTCATGTAGAGTAGCAGGATTTTTTTCGATAGAGAGCGTCTTTCAATGCGCCCCGCAGAAAGAAATCACAAGGACTCAGATCGGGAGAATATGGAGGCCAAGCTATTCCTGTGTCAGTAAATTGAGGATAATCTGACGCAATTACTCTATTCCCAAAGTATTCATGAAGAAAGTGAAAAACTTTATTTGTTCGATGTGGTCGAGCCCTATCTTGCAGGAACCAGTCGATCCTCCAGCGCTAGTTGAGTGCTGACAAATTGTTCCAAAATTGTAACGTAACGTTCAGTAGTTATCGTTTCTCGTAAGAAAAAGGGTCCGATAATGCCTCTGGCGCATACCGCAGCCCATGCCATAACTTTAGGCGAATGCCGTGCATTCTCTTCACACAAATGAGGATTTTCGGAACCCTAAAATCTCCAGTGTTGTTTATTAACGATTCCATTCAAATGAAAATGTGCCTCATCTGTCAACTAGATGCAGCTAACATCAAATCTGTCGTTGTCGATCATTGTCAGAATCTGATTCGCAAAGTCAACCCTTTGTTGCACAGCTTTCATGGGTATGGCCTGATGCCCTTGGATTTTTTTATAAAAACAGCCGTACGCTATTTTTTAATATTTTTTGTGTGCTCGTGTACTTCAAACCTGTCTCTGATGCAATCCGTCGGATGCTTTTCCTAGAATTTTTCTGAAGAATCCAGAAACTTTCGCTGCATTTTCAGGAGTGAGTATAGTTTCAACATTTCCCTTTCAATCATCAGCCACGCTGCCAGTCGATTCGAATTTCCCGAAGAGCATGCGAATGGTTTTTGCATTGGGGTCCAACTGGAACATTGAATCGGTTTTGAAAACTGCGACGTGTTGCCGTAGGTCTGTGTTCTGATCGGTGAAATTCCATAACCAAAAAAACACGTTGTTCAATAGAATACATTATTTCACTTTCTACGCTAGCCTCTTTTCACTAGCCAAGAGTTGTACTGATCACTTTCGACTTCGAAGCACATTTTAAAGGCTATTGATAGGTCATTGCGATTAGAGCGCCATCCGTTAATGATTTTCATAACTAAATTTTATAAACTTTTGTACAGCATTTTGCTAATAAAGGTACAGTTTACCGCATAATTCTATCGATCTTTGTTGTAGAGATATTTAATTTTGAAATCAGGGCTTATTCGCTGATCACCCTGTAGAAGCTAGCAGAAGAAACGACGTAATTAGCTTCCAAGGATATTTATACAAAGTTTGATGTGCAAGTACAGCTAATCTATGACTGGTTAGTTAGTAGCGTTACATAACGTAGAAAAATCTCGAATTTATGAGAATAGATGAATTTATGGGAACAGCATTAAATCTAGAAGTTTAATTTTGAGGTCGCCAATTATTTTTTTAAAGAAGCTATCGTATTTTGTTATATTTTACATATACGTGTGTGTTCCTAAAAATCTGTTATTATTTTTAATTCATATAATAAAGAATAAAAATATTAAATTTACTTATCACATTAATGTATACTATATCAGACTGAGGCTACAAATATCCCAGAACAAATATACTAATAATTCATTACGGAATGGATATCATGTAACTGGAGAATAGCGCAAGAAACTAGGAAATATCTGACAAAATATTAGGAATCCTGATCATGATATCATGTTTTATATTTCTTGGAAAGCCTATCACTACGATATCACAATTGAAGTATTCATTACTTAATCAAGAAGGGAAGACAAAAGTTAGTTGCAACATTATGTGCTTAAGTTTATTATGACTGTTCGTCTTACCCATGCTTATGCAGTGCATGATGCCTGTGTTTGCAAAGCATCTACACAGTATAAGAACAGTATCAGTGACGCCATACAAGAAAACGTGAATAGATCACTTGCAATGAAGATAAAGAAATGCTATAGAGGTATGGAATAAAGCAGTTTTGAACACTGACGAGAACAAGGAAGCATAAAATAAATGAAAATGGAAAATAAAGCATTAAATAAATATTTACATGTGCTGAACACGTATAGTTTTTGAAATTATCAATAGTGATACATGACTTTAAATTTTCTTTGATTATGTGTTATTTTTATATTAATACTCTTTACTATACGGCGTTAATAAGCTAATGGTAAAGCCAATAATTTTTTTTTTTAATTTCTAATTTCTAAATTTCTGCCAGTGATATTTATGCATTTTCTGAATACACTCTCCAATATGCTACTCTGAAAAATCCTTTAGCAGGGGAAAAGTACCATGTATTTCTGCCTAAGGAAAGTACTACGTCATCAGATGACAACCATGGTCAGATCTACCATAATAAGCTGTTTTTCCGTCATTTTGCATCAAGGCTGTTTTCTGAACAATATCCGAGATTTTCATAACTAAGACTCATTCTACATAGCAAGCAATGTTTGTGGTAGATATGTTTCAATTCCAAATATAAGAATTTTTTATTTTACCAAAGAAAAATAGAACATATGTCGAAAGGAAACGCGAAATCATCATTAGGAGCGACTAGAGGAAACTTCTGTGATGTCACAGGCAGTCGAGCCCCAGGCTTTTCATTAGCTTCCCGAACTGAGGTAACCTGTTGTTCTATAGACCTTGGTTTAATTGGGCAATCTGCAGTAACTCAGATATTAGGTTCTCCGAAGGCAAAAACTCTGGAGGATTACTCGTTTTATAAATACAGGTCACTGGAAGTATATAGGCAATCAACTTCGGCTTTCCTAATGACTTTCGCCTTATTACTTACATTGGCGATTCTCAGCAGAATGACGGTCCTTGATAGGTTGACGAGTGCCAGGGCTGCTAGTGCTCCTTTCGGGCTATTAAGAGTTCTATGGTTATTCAGTTATGCCGTATAGAAAATTTGTTTTCAGCTATGTTTCAAGCTATTACTTCATGGATGGATTTAACTCCTTTATATTCCGAAACTGTCATGTCCTCAGACGCAGAATGCAGTTTGTTATTTCTAAAGTCCGAAAAAAATTATTTCATTGAAAAGTCTAATCCGAGTATGCAAGAATCTGTAATATCTGCTATACCTGCCATGTGATGGTAAGCGGAACGTCCGAACGTGATGTCAGCATTTATCTTTCCATCAATGTCGATTTTATAACCAGACACAGCTTGGATGGTAACACAGGGCTGCGTCGAGATGAATTTACTGGCCGATGCTCTTCGCACCAGCGGTGCGATTATCCGCTTAAGCTATTCGCACCAACATTAACCACGCATGTGCATTGAGTTGTCAGATCCGTCATTTGAACCCAATCGAAAAGAAGGAATTCTACGTAAGCGAACTGCCTAAGTATTGTAGTGAATCTTTTTTTTAAAAGGCGGGTTACTACCTTGTCGTGGTTTATCATTTTCTAAGCGTTGGTGACTTTAAAAAATGATAAAAAAGGCAAAAGTTTAGAAAGGAAAATGGGTTCCTTTTCTTATGAAAAGAAGGAACGCATTTCCTTTTATTAAAGTATGTATAAAAAAGGGCAGATTTTTTACGTTCGCAATGGTTATCGTTTTCCTGAACGGTTGGAATAGTTTAAATGACTGATGTGGGGGAGGGACAAAATCTTGTTTACATTTTTTGTACTTCTTAGAATACAATTAGCTTCAAAGGTGTGTTTTGCGCAATCAAGACTTTAATTCATTCCTCTTTGAAAATTTTCGTCCGAGGAAAAATAATAAAAATTAGACAGAGGATTTCTGTGTAGAAAGTTTAGACATGAAATAAGTTAAAAGCGATTAAATCAACTATTCAATGAATAATTAATCATATAATACTGGTTATTAACAATTCTGTATGCGTGTTTATTTTTTATGGAAATACTTGGCATTTTCAGGACACAAAAAGTACTTCAAAGAACTTTGAAATATTAGTACAAACACATTAATAAATTAAATTGAAATAAATAATGGGATGTAATTTAAAAGACAGAAATAATTTAATGTAAGAGATTTAGATTTAAAAAGTTGCACACATAATTTATCAGATTTATCATGATTTATCAGATTTTTTAAGGTTTTATTTCATAAATAACTTTAATTTTGAAATATGGCATTCGAACCTCTAAACATGAGTGGATACTGAAAAAGTGATGAATATATAAGAATATTACAATTTTCAGTAAGTTTTCTTATTGAAAAATAAATTCTGACAGTCCTATGCTATAAGACTAGAGTCTAAGTTTGCATAAAAATTTCCTCTGTTGATTAAAAGAATTTAAGTAATTTCTGTAGACTTTTTGTCAATACATTAAAGATTTTTTAACTAATTACATGTCCTCGCTTGCAATTAGAACCATCATTACATCCCTATTTTATGTAATCATTTCCTGAACATTATCATGTATATAGATTGACATCGTCTTTGTAACTGATAATTATTACTTGCAATTTATTCTCTTGCTGGTGAACTATTAACAACCCTTTCTATTGCTGAGTTAGGTTAACAAAGTTCGCTCTCGCTACCGCCTGCTTTACGGAAATCGGGGTAAAATGCTTGTATCTGGGATGATGGTGCGCATGCGCGAACGTAGGTGGTGTGAATAGCCTTTTAGCTATTCACACCGTCGGTGCGATTAGCCACTGTGGAGTTTACCACAGTGGCTAATCGCACCGACGGTGCGAATAGCTAAGAGGCTATTCACACCACCTACGTTCGCGCATACGGAAACATACCTTCAAGTGAATTGTGTGAATGTGGGATTATAGTCCTTTACATCTGGTTAAATACAATAAAGCTTACATAAGCTAAAACTGAATGGATTAAAAAAAATTTAAAATAACATTTCAAATTTTATATATTAAAGACTGATTACCTGGAGTTCTACCGATGATTGGACTCGATAAAATATGTCTTGAACCGACAATTTTTTTTTTTGAGAAAAAGCATTTAATATTGATTTTCTTACATTAGTATGTATTTTCAACTGTGAAGCTTGTGCATTTATAAAATCTAATGAATGCAGAGATTTTCATTTATTTCCAAATTCATTGAAAGTATTTTTTTAACAATTTACTGCCTGATTTTATACATTATATGTATGAGTAATAAATAATTATTGTAAATATGCTATGTAACTAACTATGTCTTTATATTGAAACATCTTATTTATATATATGTGTGTGTGAGTCATGAATCAACTCGTGGCAATTGAAATTGAACTGTTAGTCAGAAATTAATGACAATAAGATGCATTACTGATGTATCTAATAATATATACGTAGGTTGTTTTTTCTTTCAACCTCCGATCGCACAGTATGATGGCCAGGTATGCGGCAGGTGGTTGGTGTGCGTAGTAGGTGACTGCGCATCTCCTCCTCCACACGCTCTGTCACTGGCGTATTCAACACGCCATTTTCTGTTGAGTTGCAGTCACGTAAACATGGCTGTCGCTATTGATTCTCCCGCCAAGTGTGAATTGCGAGCTGTTATTCGTTTCTTGCAGGCAGATAGGAACAGTCCAGCGGAAATTCATCGAAGAATAAGTCGAGTGTATGGAAACAGCTTTATGAGTGATGGTGTTGTTCGTGAATGGTGTCGAAAGTTTAAAGATGGCCGAACTGATGTGCATGATGAAGAGGGTCAAGGACGCAAGTCTGTCGCTACAGACGACATTGTTCAACGAGTTGGCCAAGCGGTTAAGCAAAATCGAAGGTTCACCATAAGGTGAATTATCGATGAAATTTCCGGAAGTTTCAAGATCTTCCCTGTATCGTTACTGAACAGTTGCGCTACAGAAAAGTTTGCGTTCGCTGGGTCCCACAGATTTTGACTGACGACCACAAAACTCTCCGAATTGTTGCAGCGTTTGAGTTTCTTGACCGTTACAATACTGACAGAGAAGAGTTTTTGAAATCCATTGTGACAGGTGATGAGACATGGGTTCAATATGAAACGCCCGAAACGAAACGACAATCACAACTATGGATGCACACAAATTTTCCAAAGAGATCCACAAAATTCAAACGATCCTTTAAAAACCGTAAGGTCATGGCAGCTGTTTTTTGGACCAAAAAGGTGTGTTGCTTGTGAAGTTTATACAGACAGGAAGAACAATTAATGCAGATTCCTATTGTGAAACTTTGCGACACTTACGGAGAGCTATTCAAAACAAACGAAGAGGCATGCTGACTTCTGGAATTGTTCTGATCCACGACAATGCCCGTCCTCACAGCGCTCGTGTAACCCAACGGCTCCTTTAGCAATTTCAATGGGACATTTTCGAGCATCCACCATATAGTCCCGACCTAGCGCCGAGTGACTTTTATCTGTTCCCTGAATTGAAGCAGTGGCTTGGCGGGAAGCGCTTCGAAAATGACGTGGAGCTGAAAGAAACCGTCACAACTCACTTCCAATCATTGGCGGGGACATTTTATGAAGAGTGTATTGCAAAGCTTGTTCACAGATATGACAAATGCCTCAATCGTCAAGGTGATTATGTAGAGAAATAACCTGTATTGTACATACTTTTGATAATAAAATCTTTTTTGTATATTCACCCGTCTTTTCTTTATAGCCCATCGGAGGTTGAAAAAAAATAGCCCTTGTATTATTGATGGCAGTACATAAAATTAATCAAAACTGTAAGATATATGGTTAAAAATATTATTTTCGGGATCAAATTCAGAAATGTGCGTATGTATTCATGTACATGTGTACACATAACACACACACTTATACATATGTGCACAGGCCCACCAGTGGCCAAGTGGTAAAATCTTTGAACACAGAGTTCAAATCCAGGCAAATTGTCTGGCTACATGGGCGTTTTCATAGTTTTACCCATTTGTAAAGTGTATACCAGCCAGTTTCCTTCAGAAAGTCCTCCACAAAAGCATCCCTTCTCACAGGCAGATAGTCCTAGTGTGCTTTACCATACTAAATTAAAATGAAACCAAAACCACTCGTGTATACATCTCTGAATCCTGTCCCAATAACAGAAGAGTGCTGGTTAAAATTGGGCTTTTAAAGATATGTAAAAAGAGTTTTGAATTAAAATCCAGACTATATTTCGTTATCTTGTAATAAATAGATTGGACTTAAGATCACACCCCTGCTAAAAATGCCCCATAGAAACCAGTAAAACTTTTTATGGGTACCCATAAGATTTTATGGGTTTCTATTGATTTTTACTGGTTTCTGTTGGTCTCTGTGGGTTTTTTTTACTGGTTTCAAAATAACCCATAGAAACCAGTAAAACTTTCTACTGGTACCTATAGAATTTTTGATGATCTCTACTGACTTTTACTGGTTTCTATTGATCTCTGTGGGTTTTTCTTACTGGTATCAATTGACACCCATACAACCAACATTTTCAATGGCAGAACTTTGTACTGGTTTGTATAGGTTTATATTGACTTTTACTGGTTTATTTACTGGTATCAATATAATAATAAATCTTCTGTTGGTTTATATGGGTTTATGCTATTTTTTTATCTGACGTTAATAGACTTCTTGTAAACAATAAAATTAACAGAATGAAAATATGATCTCTTTAAGACCATCAGAGTAACCTGGAAACGCAGGTGGTCGTTTTAGAGAGGTTTTTTATTAAATATGCTTATTTATTTGATTTAAAATTTTTTTCGGAAACAATAACAGTAATCATATACACCACACACAACGAGGCCTCTCTTAACGAGGTCGCCTTAGAGAGGTGATGCTCAATACCAATATATACTCACGTTCTCAGAGATACGTTTATCTTTTAGAGGTGGTCGTCTTAGGGAGATTGCATCTACGGAATGAATCTCTCTAAGGCGACCAGACACACTTGCAGAATTTTCTTTGTGAATGGTCGCCTTACAGAGAGAATATTCAATACCAAAGTATACTTATGTTTTCAGAAATACTGGTTTTTTTCAGAGGCAGTCGTCTTAGGGAGGTGGTTTTTGCTACGAGTTGGTTCTCTGAATACACACACATAAGCACTTACATTTCTGATATTACAAATAAACACCGGTATCAACCAACATCTCTTTAACGCGAACAAGTTCATTCGCAATCGCAAAACTTTTCTGCCTGTTAACGCTGACGTGAGGAAAAAAATTCCCCTCCCTCTCCACTCTCAGAAGTTTCCCAAACAAGCAATATGGCGCCGCTCTAGTTGTTGTTGTGCGATGGTGGTGTTATTTTCTTCGTGGTTGTAGTAATGCAATATATTATTTACTAGGATTTACTGTATTACAAATTTTACTATGTTTTACTGTTTAGAAATTAGTAATAAATAATAAAATACCAGCACTGACTATGAATATACAACTAAAGCCATGCACGTGTAATCGTGTGTAATGTTTGAGAGAACGTTGCTGATAACTGACTAGTTGTGAAATGGAGTTTCTGTGCGTGAAATTGATTTTCATCTTTACTTTTAACCTGAAAAACAATGTGCTTAAAGACTGAAAAGTGATAATTTCAGACTTGATAATTTGGTTCAGTGTGCAGATGCAGAAATATAGTTTTTGCATTCTACTGAAACTGTATTTTGGAAAATTTATTTTTTTGATTACAGTTTAGAAATACTTTTTTAAAGCTTGTTCTTGTAGATGCTATATCATTTGAATATTATGCACTAATAAATTTGAGCATACCCTACTTAAAAATGATGATTATGAGTATATTCATACTTATTCACATAGATGGAATTTTTACAGTACGAAAGTTGATCTTTTTTACATCAAGAACTACATATAGTATAAATACCCATTATGTTATAGATTTTATTTATATAAAATCTGTGGAAGATTATATAGCACTAAAAGTGAGATACAGAATAAAACATTATACGCTATGAGATATTTCTTTAATTCCCGAACTGTGCGTTGAGAATTGGTATTTATTGAAACATGTAAATTTTTTAAAATTCGTTTTGTTACAATATAATGCATTGTATTTTGGGTATTATTAAGTTTATAATATGTTATCTTCATGTTTCATTTATCTTTTGAGAGATACAGGTAACATTCAAAGTATTGTAATAAGAGGTCGACACAGTGTTTGTATATTATTATTTCTTCACTACATTATATTCTAGGATTCATCCTTTCTTCCACGCAAAACATCTATGTGTATGCGTGTCATAATAAGCTGCAGGGTCTTACTATCATTGGTAAGCGAGCTTTAAGGGGATAGCAAGTATGCTAAATTTGAACTCTATGTTAAGTTTCTAATTTGCAAGTCCTGTATTCTTTTTGCTTGCTTGTTAATAATGTTTCTCTTCCTGAAAATTTGGGTTTCTTCTAGTTTTGTTTTTTAATTTGGTTTAGTGCATACTAGGTAACTTAAAATTTAAGCAGATGCTAGAAAGTACCATCCTTTGGCAATACATTTCTCATTAGGTATCAAATTGTTAAACAAGCTGATGTGATTAAATACAATTGTTTAATTTCCCAATTAAGGAACTGAAATACAAATATATGCAGTGAGATACAGTACTATAGGTATATATTTATAATGAAATCAATAATATATATACAGTCAAAGTAATGATTCGCAACCATCAAATGAAATGATATTATATATATATGTAATAGATTCTGTAGTCGAATACAAGCAGCTGAATCCGTAATGAACAGCAAGAATTTTGATGGCTTAGAGATGTTGAAACTCCAATCCACAATGAATAAGAAACTTGGCAGTCGAGGTAGATTTAATTCAACTTTTCTTTCAGCAAATATGTTACAGCCACAAACAAGTTGACACATTATTTATGCCTATTCCAAAAATTAACGTTTTTGATAAATGTGTAGTAAGAAACAAGGAAAAGACAGACTGCAATCCAGCTAGGCCAAAGCGTAAAAAGCAAATGCGTTATGTTAAGGGTGAAATCTTAATTCAGACAGAGTTAATTTTGGTTCTCAATGCATTTTTACTTGATACTTATTTGATAGTTAATATTGCTGTAAAATTACTATTGGCTGTTTTAGTTTCTTTTACAACATCAAATTATGTAAGGATCATATGACATGAATTAATCTCGAAATGATGCAGTGCAGAAAGATTACTGTTTTTAGAATAGAGAAGGAAAATTAATTTTACGCTGCTAATTTAATCTTTTGCATATTCCTTATTTTTCTTATATATATATATGTACATATATCATTCGATGGTTGTGAATCATGACTTTGGTTATTATCTTTCTATTCATTTTATTTTCAGAATTATATAAAGGTAGTTTAAAATTTTGTAAAGAGAATTTATACAAATATTTTGTAATATGTTTATAGATATTGACTTGCATTAAGAAGGACAGGGGCTCGTAGGCTTCTAGACATTTTTAAATTTTTATTTATTCGCTTTGAGTTTTATTTAAAATTACTTTACATGCTTTCTCCGCCATTTAGTTCTGTACATTTCATCAGTGCTAATTATGTACTTCTGCTGGTTTATGTTTTTATGGAAATTTGATTTACAGTTCTATTTTTGTGTATTGTTTTTTTATAGGGATTCTGTATATGGATATCCGTTCTATGTACGATTCTATGTATGGATACTCCACTATGGTATAAAGCTATTGGTTCTGTTTATGGGTTTTTGTTTACTGTTTTGTACAGCGATTTTTACAAGAGGTACCTTTATTGGTCTGTGGATTTTTGTGTAGTGGTTTTTACAGGATTTAGCTTATGGGTGCCTGTATAGGTGTACATGCTTTTATTTACTGGTTTTTACAAGGCATAGATCTATGGAATATCAATTTTTTTAATGGAAATTTGGCCAATGGATATGCATATAAAGTTCTGATTTTTGGCTATGGGTTTTTACTGGGATTTTGTTTATAGTGCCTACAATTCTACAAGTTTCCACAGAGATTTGTCCTACTCGTATCCGTACGGGTTTCTGTCTACAGGTTTTTTACGGGTATTTGGCCTACAGGTTCCCGTACAGCCGTGCAGGTTTCTTTCTATGGGTTTTTACGGGTATTTGGCTTACTATCCGGATAAACATACTATCCGTATAGAGATAAGCTTTTGAGATTTTTCGGCTTATTAGATATTCAACAGCAGCTGTGATTGCTATCACTTCGGCCTGAAAGACGCTATTGCTGTCACCTAGGTGGCCTTTCCAATGATGTAATTCTTGGCTTTGCCAACAGTGCAGGAAAGCACTGCCAACGCCTTCAGCATGTTTTGAACCATCAGTGTAAAGTGTATGGTTGCTGATGTGCTGTATTTCCTTGTTGGGCTGTTGCATGATGTGGGTGTGGACCCCTAGTCCTTTATGCGCTGGATGTGTGTGCAGCGGTGTTTTGGGGTGCTCATAAAGTGCTGGACTGTAGAGAGCACCTGCGAAGGAGGCGTCTTTCCTCAGGTGAAGGACTCTCGTATATGTCGCCTCTAGCTCGGCCTGGATGTGTAGAGGGACTATACCTGCTAGAGTAAGGGCGGAGCTCGTGGCTGTTGTGCAGTATGCCCTGCAGATGCTTATGACAAAAGGGCGTTGGAGTGATGTTAACTGCTTGATTTTCCTCGTTGTCATCGGTTGAGCCCAGATTGCAGCTGCGTACAGCGCAATCTTTTCCGCCGCCGTGCTATAAAGCACTTTTTGAATGTGGGGATTTAGTCCCCAATTCCTTCCTTGAAATTTCCGTGTCATTCTGGCTATAGCGGAGGTTTTTGCTCTCTGTTGCTGCAAATGTGGCACCCATGTTAGGCCAGAGTCCCAGACCACTCCTAGATACTTCTGTGTGTCCGTGAATTTAATGTTGCGGCCAAGTAATCGGATACATGGACGACGTACAGGCCTCGTGCCCGGTCTCGGGATGAGGAGTGCAGAAGACTTGGTGATAGAAATCCTCAGCTTGCGAACTTGGCGCACGCTTCGCTGCCATTGGCTTCAATTTCGTCTCGTGTGCGACCTTTAACAAGGAGAGCCGCGTCATCGGCATATGCAATGATAGTTGTGTGGTCAGGCCACGTCGCTTCGAGGATTTTGTTAAATGTCAGGTTCCAGAGCAAGGGCCCTGCACAGGATCCTTGTGGGCAGCCTCTGACTTGGGTCTTAGTAACAATGCCATTATTGCTCGCTATAAGTAATTGCCTATCTGTGAGATAACTCTCAAAGACGTGGTAGATGTTCTCCGGGCATTGCGCCTCTCTGACGGCCTGCTTGATGGCGGGCCACCAAAGGGCTGTCGAAAGCGCTCTGGAGGTCTACTGAGATGAATGCAGTCTGAAGATTCTGTGAGCGATTAAGCTGGACTTCATCATATATTCGTTGAAGGCCATGTATGGTTGAGCAACCTGAACGGAAGCCATATTGCTTGGGACTGAGGAAGTTGTTTTTGTGAATATGATACTTCAGCCTGTTAACTATGATCTTTTCATAGATCTTACCCAACGCTGAAAGGAGACATATCGGACGAAAGGAGCAGGGGTCTATTGGGTTCTTATCTTTTTTGAGAAAAAGTACCACGTGTCTCTTCTTGAAAGCTTGTGGAAATACTCTGTGGTGCAGAAGTTTATTGAAGTAGAGGCGAAAGAAGGTGGGCCGTGCTCGGAAGGCGACCTTTAAGATTGCATAATCAAGTCCGTCCGGACCCGGTGCCTTCTTCAGTGGTAGATGGCGGAAGATGTGAGTGATTTCCTGCATTGTAATGGGGACATCTTCTGGCGTTCTTGGGATCTCTGTGGCGTTTCTCAAAAGTCGCTGGGCCATAGTGTCATCCTGTTCTGGATCCGCTGGGAAGATTGCATCAAGCAGTGCTGTGGCCGTGGACCCTGCTAAGTCAGTTGTTTGTGGTAGATTCCCTGGCTGCACTGGCACTTGTGCCGGCTGGAAGATTTTCTGCGTGGCCAGTTTATGCAGGATTCCGTAAGGATTGCTATTGCTGGTACAAAAATTGCGCCAGCTGTTGATTTTGGCTTCTAGAATTGCTTTTTTATAAGTAGCCCGTGCTTGTCGAAATGCAGTTAGCAACCTTTCTGTTTCTGTGCCGTCTACAGCCGTTCGGAGACGGCGACGTAAGGCTCTGCACCTTTGGCGCATTTGTCTCAGCTGCCTAGTCCACCACGTAATGCCTTGCAGTTTCTTGGCAGTCCTGATTGGTAGAATTCGCTCGCATGTGTCCCTGAGAGTGGTGAGAAGATTATCTGTGTAGATATTCATATCATACTGGTCATTATGCGTATTAAGCTCCATCTCTTCTCTTCTGAGAGTTTCGCTGAGGATGCGATGCAGATGCCTAATCTTGCCACCCGGAAGCTTAAACCTTTTTAATATAATAATGCTGGTGTCTACTTGAATGAGGAAATGGATGTACTTATGATCGGAATTGCTTTCATCATCCATGACAGTCCAAGAGTAAATATTGTTGACAATGTCCGATGTTGAAAGGGTCAAGTCGGGCCAGCCTTTATGATACGAGTTGTCAAATGTCGGTTGTGCACCGGGGCTGTTATGAAAATGCAGTTATTGCTCGCCATGAAGTTTTCCATTTCGTGGCCCTTAGGAGTCGTGTCACGGTAGCCCCAGATGACGTTGTGGGCGTTGAAGTCGCCTCCAATGATGTGTGGTACCGTAGGACATTTCAGTCTAACGTGATTATATGCTGTAGTTGCGTCAGTGAGGTCATCACTGGGGGAGGAATAAACGGAGCTTAGTATGAACTGTTGATTGTTAAAGATAACTAGTACGGAGACGAAATCTCGTTCCATTGTAACCAGGAAAGGTGTCCAGGTAGGGTTACAGCAGGCAATGGCTGCTCTGGGTGCCTGCTCTGCTGTGGATTTCCTTTGGAAGATCTTCCATGCCAAGGGAAAACTTGCCACCTGGCCTTCACGGCAGTATGGTTCCTGGATTAGAAGAAAGTCTAAATTATGATGTATTGCATGTTGTATGGCTTGGGTTGAGTCAGCTTCTGCTCTCTGCAAATTAATTTGAGCGCATCGTATGGGTGTCTGGTGCTGGGTGGTTTCCACTTTTGTTTCTGGTCGATCTTCAGTGGGTGCATTTTCCGCTCTGTGTGGCGTCCATGCTGGTGCGGAGGTACTTGGTCGTTGTGCGTTATTCGCAGATTGTGATTAGTCGGATTCGCTCAACATACCATGCATAGGTTGGCCATCGGATGTCGTATGCTGGATGGTTGCAGGGCATTGTACTATGTGAGTAGTAAGCGGGGGTAACCGGTAGGCGGAAGTGACGTCACAGAAAAGGGGCGTGATCGCCGCCATCTTGAATCACGTGACAACCGGAAATGACGTAGATGGATAGGATGACGTAGACGGAATGACATCATCCAAGTTTCGTTTTGATTCTGTGGCAACGATTTTACGTTTTCAAAGTTTTTATTTTTTGTGGCAACGACACTATTTTTTATGTTTATGGCAACGAGCTCTTAACCACGTGTTTGGCAGGACACCACTTTTAATTTATTGATTTTAATTATTTAATACGTCATTACTTTTAATTATTTGCTCATTTTTATACGATACATTTTAATTATTTAAACCGTCATTAGTTTTAATTAGTTTTAATTGATTCCATTATATTTTAATCCATTTTTAATGAATTTAGTATCATTTTTCCTGTACTTTAAAAATAACTCCACGGCTGAGATTCGAACTCGCTATCTCTGGGATGGGAGTTCTAGCGCTTTACCGCTCGGCAACCCGGTCCTCTTATCAGACTTGTTATTTGAAACCCTCTTCCGCCTTTTGACTTTTTGCACCATTGATGACATAAGGCTGAAAGTCTAAGCATGCGCTTCATTTGTTTTTACACGACGGCTAGGATTTCTTTTGGCTTCTTAATCATTACTTTATTCATTGCTGTTTTAAATGTAAGATTTTCCCATAGTTTAATTTTTTATTATTATTAAGATATTTTTAATTGTTTTCATTTTTCATCTTATTCTTACTGTTTTTTTAGTTAATTTATTAATTTTTTATTTCATTTTTTTTCCCTTTCCCAAACATAAATTTTATTTTTAACTTCAACAAAAGTGAATTTAAATTTTCTTTTTACTTTTTATCTTGCAAAGTTTATTTTTTTTTTTATATTTAATTTTCTTTTTGGTTTTACAAAAGTAATATTTATTTTTACGAATTGAATTTTTCCTTTTCACTTTTTTATTTTGCAAAAGTTTTTTTTTTTCCCAAAATTTATTCCTTTTCGTATTTTTACTTTACTTTATTTTAATTTTTTGTTTAAACTTTTTTTTGGTTTTACAAAAGAAATATTTATTTTTCCAAATTTAATTTTCCTTTCCGCTTTTTATTTTAAAAAAAGTTGTTACTACATTTTTAACTTAATTTTTTTTACAAAAGTAATATTTAGTTTCATAATTTTAATTTTTTTGAGTTTTTTGTTTACACAAATGTTTTTTTGTTACATTTTTATTTTACCCTTAACTTTTCCCCTTGTTTTAAATACAATACGATGTTACATTTCCATTTCTCCAAAAGTAAACTTACCTACATTTCTGTGTCTTTGAAATTTTAAGCTGGAATTTACATGCATATAACTTCACTAGATAATATTTTCTGTAACATTAAGCCAATATACACAATGCTCTTTCTATATAGTTTAACTGGAATACTACATTTCTTACTTTTTTTTGCTACTAAGTTGGAGATACTCAGAACTTTTCCTTCTAATGCATTGTACTAACTATTAATGCCTGTATTAACTTTTTTGGCCAAATATACAAAACTTTGTTGATTCCCTTTTACACGTCTTACTTTTATTCAAAGGATTCACCAAACTATGTCTGACAAATGTAATTTTTACACTTTCCATTTACACATTTACCCTTATATTTAACTTATAAAACATATTCATGCTGTATTTCTGATTCCTTTTTCCCACGATAAATACAGACTTACACATGTTTCTTTATTGTAAGACTTACTAACTTTAAAACAAATCTTACAAGGAGCAATAAATTTTCATGGTATGAAGCCCACTCAAACCAATGCATGGAGCATTTCTACCCAGTTAAGTTTAGATACATACCAATAGTACTTCATTTTTTCTTATTTTACTCTACAGATATTTATACATATATATTCAGAACACTCCCTTTCATTCAGTAAGATTCATTTATACTACTAACACAAATTTTGCTAACTCTTTGAAATATTTTACGAAAATATCTTGTATTTTCTTGCACACATCCTACTTAAATCACCAAACATACACTGAACCTTGAGTTTTCCTTCATGTGAAAACGTCACTCGGATTTTTAATATGATTCCACCATTTACCGCAGAACTTTATAAACACTACTCTATTTGAACTTATCACAGCCTAACTCTCTTAACAAGGTACAGAAGATTGAATTATATTTTAACTACAGAGAAGAATATCCACATTGTAATGAATTATTTTAAATTTGAATTATAATCACATTTTGTGAAGGAGAACTTAAAGTCTATAATACACATGGAATTAATATTCAGCCATGGAAATGAAACTTTATCGCCTTTTTCCCAATTTGGAATATAAAAATTTGTTAACTTGGAATATTTTTAACGTATTCATTGTAACTTAACTGAAAAATACTCATATTTCCCATTGTCAATAATTTATTTAGCACTGAACTCTTACAGCCTTTTGAGAACGAAATTTAATTTATCATACCTGACAAATGACTCCTACATAGTTATGATACATTACACGAAATACTGAGTAGAGTTCCAAATAATGATCTAACATAGTAATTAACATAAAAGACCTAACACAAATAATTTTAAGATAGAAATTTCAAACTGACATTGCTTACTAATGAACTTTTACAGCTTTTTTTGACTGACATTTAACTTCTCATAGATAATAAATAAAATTACACACAAATAATTATACAAAATAGGTAATAATGACAGAAAGTCCATATAATGATCTACTATAGTCACCAACTTTAAAAATTTTAACGCATTTCTAATATAAGAAAGACCCCACTTTTTTGAAAAGCATTATTTTAATTAAAAATTGGAGCCACGCAGTCCTGCGCACATGCATAACATCTTTATTTATCATGAGCATGACACATAATAAGTAAATAAAATTTTCACAAAGTACGAAACACATTTCTCTTTTAACTGAACTGTACTCTTAAGAAAAATGCAGTATGGAATGCTTAGAACACTCAGGGATACAGTTCCTCATTTCCCCACGCATTGACCAAAATATACATGTACTTTAAAATCAGTTAAACAAATTCAAATGTTAGTATTCAAAGAGGAATACTTCACAAATTAGATGAAAGAAAGGTACACAATGAACTTGAGTGAAAAATACACAAAAGCATGTAAGGACCGAGAAAAAGATGTATTCGTGGAGAACTTTTTTAAGATAAACTTGCTCTATTTTTGCACATGGGTTACATTTTGCATTTCAGATTAAGGAAACATTCAAGATAATTCCTGTATAACTAGGGATTTTATTCACACTTGTTAGTACTGTAATTTATTAGAACAGTCACAGACATATAGGACAAGTATGCCATTTCCAAGGAAAACAATTTTCCCAAGCCAGACTTTAACAGTGAAATATAAAAGGGAATAAGAATATCCCATATTTCAAACAAAATTAGTATCTGAGTATGCAAAAACATGAACAAGAAACGAATATTTTTTCTGAAAATGTTCCGAATGGTTTAAGTCAGGACTAGTTTCATGAACAGAGCATGAAAAATAATGATGAATTTTTAATTTTATTTTGTCTGTAGTACATTTACTTATGCTAAAATCTTCCATTTTGGTTGACTGTACTTTACATTCAGACCTAAGTTGATAAATCAGAGTGATTTTGTGTTTTAAAGTTTCAAATTCAGAAATACTACAACTCAAAAGCAAAAAGATTAAAACGACAAGAGAATATACTGCAAGCAAGCGAACGTGATAAATGACTTTTTGGGCTGAATTTCATGAATTCATAGATGGGGTGCAAAATTTTAATGCACTGTACATGAACTATTTTTCAAATGTATTACGATCACCAACTTTACATAGACTTTAAGTAAACATTTCATGTTAATTTACCATTTTATCTATGTATTTACTAAATTTTTGCATTTTGTTTATAAATATAATAACAAAAGGACATAAGAGAACATTTGTTTCTTGAAAATGTCCATAATTTTACCCAACTGTTATTTCTTTCATAGCTTTGAAGTAACCTATTAAACACATAGTTATCTTGTATTGACCAGACAGCCGTTGGTCTTGCCAATGTCTGAGGGAAGTCACAAAGCTAGAGAATTTAAGTAATATTTTACCAGTACGGAGAACTTCTTACGGCGTTTTCGATGAAAATTGACCGAATTTAGTAGTTCATTACTAACCTAGGAGCCTTTAACTATTTTTTTTTATTCGAAAAAAACACACCAGAAATTATCATCAAGATTTTCCATACAGATATATTGTACTACTTTTCATGCCATTACATTTCAAATGAAATTTGATTCATTGTCAGATAGTTAAATGTTTGTTATTTTTTCGCATATGAATGCATTTTCGTGTCTCACATACGCTCATTACATATGATTTAACAAAATTACGAACAAGTTAGAAGTTAAATGAATATTTCCTGAAATACTGTACATTTCATTCCGGAAAGTTTACATGAGTACCTTCATTTCGAAACCCCTAATGTTTCTTTTCCTGAATTCAAAGTAAATTTTGAGTGTAGAATTTTCAGTTTTGACAGAAGTTATTTGTAAGTGGCTGTGATGTGTTCGTGTTTTCATAAACCGTTTTTGTGAAACACCCTATTGGTAACCTTTAGAACAGTTTAAATATTACCATTTTTTACCTTACTGCCACTGCAAATCATTGAATTTTCAAATATTTTCCTTTTTTATCGTTTACAGTGCCTCGTAAAGTCTTGAGAACAAATTTTTACTAAATACTTAGATCATTCGATTTAATAATTTTGTTACACATTTGGAAGATTTAACTTCACTATCACGCTAAACCAGAAGTTAAGAAAAGAAATGTAATTGTTATCTTAGTATTCTATGGGGATAGATTAATTTTCTCTGACATTGACGTATTCGTATGTAGATAATAGAGACTTTTAACCCAGCTCATACAGACTTGGAATATTTTCTCTAAGTCACCACGAGGACAGACTTGCATTGTCATAGACGTTTTTTCTCGTGAAATATATTTCTTTCTTAAAAGTTTATATACTAATTTCTTTAGAAACATGTCTAAGAAAATACCTCATCTTCATAAGAAACATCAGATTTGATTTAAATTAATAATAAAATAAGAATCATTAATTTGTAAATATATTTCTCTTTGACTCAAAAGTTCTTTATCATATTCGAAATGAACAATTAATTGTACATAACTAATATATTGTATTGATGAACCAGAGTTATATTTTACCTTACTGCATTATATTTCAAAGTGAATGTGTTTTATTGCATATTTTAATAAAATCTTAAAAGCTTAAATGAGTGTTTCATTACAAAATTTGTACTTTCTAACTTCATTCTACTGAAACGAAAACATTCATAACTTATTACGAAGAAAAAGTTTTACATATTATACTTTTTGATTAATTTTCATACCACAGTATTATCTTTGAAAATTTGTTTCCTAATCCACTGCTAATATATTACTAATTTTCGCTCTTTCAATACACTTCGTACGTGATAAAAAAAACTCAGTTTAGAAACTTTTTTCCTTAACGCCTTGTATTGCATTGCTGAACCGGGGCCATGCTTTCATTTTTATTACATATCATGCGAATATTTAAAAAAAAGCATATTCTTTCCTTCTGTTAGCACAATTTTAACCAGCATTTTACTATTACAGAGACTTCTTTAGTAAAATTTCAAGGGTTAAATTGATCGTTTCATTATTAATTTTGAAGATTCTGGATATATCCTATTTAAAAGTTCATAACCGATTAGCAAAATAATTTATATATGTACTTTGTTGTCCTCTTGGTTAATTTTTAAAGCGTTTTTCAACTATAACACTTGATTTCTAGCGAAGTATCGAAATGATTATTTACTTTCCACTTTTTCCAAAGAATTTCGTAGACACATATGTTCAGTAAAGAATATTTTCCTAACTTAAAAATATTATTACCAAAATAGAAAAATATGCAAAATTTTCCTAAAAATTTATATATTTGTTTTTTAAAAACATGTACACGAATATCCACATTTAATTACTTAATGTGTACTTTCCTATATCAGAACTAAAATTTCGAACGAAAATTTTTTAAATAATGTCATATTCCATAAAATTTATGTCTTTGTGATGTCATCGTCTTTTCGCAAACGTTTTGAGAGTAGACGTTTAGACATTTCGAAACTGTTTTCTCTTTGCTATTGGAAACTATTTTATCTTTGCTGTTGGTATATGCCAATGAATTCTGGATACTTTTTTCTCTTGGTTTATCTTCAGCTTATGAGTTATTTAAATACTTAAAAATATATTTGTAGATGTTTTATGTTGACACTTGTGATAGATTTTTTTGGACGTTTTTGGAAAATGTATTTTATTCACGTGAATGAAATTGATGTTTTCTTAAAATTTTATTATTCAGAGTGTTAGTCAATTACGATAGAATGCCGGATTTGTTCTCTTTATTCAACATTCATATGAACTTCGGTATTCCAAATCCCTCACGCAAAATGTAATTTTTCTATCAGTAATAGGAAGACGAATGGAATAAATGCAGGTTATGCAGACATAAGATAAAAAATCTGGAAGTAAAAGACATTCTCCAGATCTAAACAATTCAGTAGAATGTGCAAATATTCATCCTATTCGAAGCTTATTTTTTCAATTACATAGAATATAAAAATGTAAATTTAATAAAAAGAGATATAAGGAAGATCAAGTATTCTGCAAAATCTGGATGGTAATTATACAAAATTAGTCATAAAGCAGGTTTTCGTAAAAAGTGGCTCCAGCGGAGGAAACACGCCGGCAGTCTTCTGAAGCTCTAAGTGAGCACCTGATCTTTGCTCTTACAAAAGCTAAGTAGAATTGTAAATTCTACGTAAGAGCGAAGATCAAATGACCACTTTTGTAAGAGCAAAGATCAGGTGCTCACTTAGAGCTTCAGAAGACTGCCGGCGTGTTTCCTCCGCTGGAGCCACTTTTTACGAAAACCTGCTTTATGACTAATTTTGTATAATTACCATCCAGATTTTGCAGAATACTTGATCTTCCTTATATCTCTTTTTATTAAATTTACATTTTTATATTCTATGTAATTGAAAAAATAAGCTTCGAATAGGATGAATATTTGCACATTCTACTGAATTGTTTAGATCTGGAGAATGTCTTTTACTTCCAGATTTTTTATCTTATGTCTGCATAACCTGCATTTATTCCATTCGTCTTCCTATTACTGATAGAAAAATTACATTTTGCGTGAGGGATTTGGAATACCGAAGTTCATATGAATGTTGAATAAAGAGAACAAATCCGGCATTCTATCGTAATTGACTAACACTCTGAATAATAAAATTTTAAGAAAACATCAATTTCATTCACGTGAATAAAATACATTTTCCAAAAACGTCCAAAAAAAATCTATCACAAGTGTCAACATAAAACATCTACAAATATATTTTTAAGTATTTAAATAACTCATAAGCTGAAGATAAACCAAGAGAAAAAAGTATCCAGAATTCATTGGCATATACCAACAGCAAAGATAAAATAGTTTCCAATAGCAAAGAGAAAACAGTTTCGAAATGTCTAAACGTCTACTCTCAAAACGTTTGCGAAAAGACGATGACATCACAAAGACATAAATTTTATGGAATATGACATTATTTAAAAAATTTTCGTTCGAAATTTTAGTTCTGATATAGGAAAGTACACATTAAGTAATTAAATGTGGATATTCGTGTACATGTTTTTAAAAAACAAATATATAAATTTTTAGGAAAATTTTGCATATTTTTCTATTTTGGTAATAATATTTTTAAGTTAGGAAAATATTCTTTACTGAACATATGTGTCTACGAAATTCTTTGGAAAAAGTGGAAAGTAAATAATCATTTCGATACTTCGCTAGAAATCAAGTGTTATAGTTGAAAAACGCTTTAAAAATTAACCAAGAGGACAACAAAGTACATATATAAATTATTTTGCTAATCGGTTATGAACTTTTAAATAGGATATATCCAGAATCTTCAAAATTAATAATGAAACGATCAATTTAACCCTTGAAATTTTACTAAAGAAGTCTCTGTAATAGTAAAATGCTGGTTAAAATTGTGCTAACAGAAGGAAAGAATATGCTTTTTTTTAAATATTCGCATGATATGTAATAAAAATGAAAGCATGGCCCCGGTTCAGCAATGCAATACAAGGCGTTAAGGAAAAAAGTTTCTAAACTGAGTTTTTTTTATCACGTACGAAGTGTATTGAAAGAGCGAAAATTAGTAATATATTAGCAGTGGATTAGGAAACAAATTTTCAAAGATAATACTGTGGTATGAAAATTAATCAAAAAGTATAATATGTAAAACTTTTTCTTCGTAATAAGTTATGAATGTTTTCGTTTCAGTAGAATGAAGTTAGAAAGTACAAATTTTGTAATGAAACACTCATTTAAGCTTTTAAGATTTTATTAAAATATGCAATAAAACACATTCACTTTGAAATATAATGCAGTAAGGTAAAATATAACTCTGGTTCATCAATACAATATATTAGTTATGTACAATTAATTGTTCATTTCGAATATGATAAAGAACTTTTGA
This sequence comes from Stegodyphus dumicola, assembly GCF_044657685.1. Taxonomy (NCBI): domain Eukaryota; kingdom Metazoa; phylum Arthropoda; class Arachnida; order Araneae; family Eresidae; genus Stegodyphus; species Stegodyphus dumicola. Next base: position 149,116,326 of record NC_140781.1, on the reverse strand, counting down.
GTCAAAGAGAAATATATTTACAAATTAATGATTCTTATTTTATTATTAATTTAAATCAAATCTGATGTTTCTTATGAAGATGAGGTATTTTCTTAGACATGTTTCTAAAGAAATTAGTATATAAACTTTTAAGAAAGAAATATATTTCACGAGAAAAAACGTCTATGACAATGCAAGTCTGTCCTCGTGGTGACTTAGAGAAAATATTCCAAGTCTGTATGAGCTGGGTTAAAAGTCTCTATTATCTACATACGAATACGTCAATGTCAGAGAAAATTAATCTATCCCCATAGAATACTAAGATAACAATTACATTTCTTTTCTTAACTTCTGGTTTAGCGTGATAGTGAAGTTAAATCTTCCAAACGTGTAACAAAATTATTAAATCGAATGATCTAAGTATTTAGTAAAAATTTGTTCTCAAGACTTTACGAGGCACTGTAAACGATAAAAAAGGAAAATATTTGAAAATTCAATGATTTGCAGTGGCAGTAAGGTAAAAAATGGTAATATTTAAACTGTTCTAAAGGTTACCAATAGGGTGTTTCACAAAAACGGTTTATGAAAACACGAACACATCACAGCCACTTACAAATAACTTCTGTCAAAACTGAAAATTCTACACTCAAAATTTACTTTGAATTCAGGAAAAGAAACATTAGGGGTTTCGAAATGAAGGTACTCATGTAAACTTTCCGGAATGAAATGTACAGTATTTCAGGAAATATTCATTTAACTTCTAACTTGTTCGTAATTTTGTTAAATCATATGTAATGAGCGTATGTGAGACACGAAAATGCATTCATATGCGAAAAAATAACAAACATTTAACTATCTGACAATGAATCAAATTTCATTTGAAATGTAATGGCATGAAAAGTAGTACAATATATCTGTATGGAAAATCTTGATGATAATTTCTGGTGTGTTTTTTTCGAATAAAAAAAAATAGTTAAAGGCTCCTAGGTTAGTAATGAACTACTAAATTCGGTCAATTTTCATCGAAAACGCCGTAAGAAGTTCTCCGTACTGGTAAAATATTACTTAAATTCTCTAGCTTTGTGACTTCCCTCAGACATTGGCAAGACCAACGGCTGTCTGGTCAATACAAGATAACTATGTGTTTAATAGGTTACTTCAAAGCTATGAAAGAAATAACAGTTGGGTAAAATTATGGACATTTTCAAGAAACAAATGTTCTCTTATGTCCTTTTGTTATTATATTTATAAACAAAATGCAAAAATTTAGTAAATACATAGATAAAATGGTAAATTAACATGAAATGTTTACTTAAAGTCTATGTAAAGTTGGTGATCGTAATACATTTGAAAAATAGTTCATGTACAGTGCATTAAAATTTTGCACCCCATCTATGAATTCATGAAATTCAGCCCAAAAAGTCATTTATCACGTTCGCTTGCTTGCAGTATATTCTCTTGTCGTTTTAATCTTTTTGCTTTTGAGTTGTAGTATTTCTGAATTTGAAACTTTAAAACACAAAATCACTCTGATTTATCAACTTAGGTCTGAATGTAAAGTACAGTCAACCAAAATGGAAGATTTTAGCATAAGTAAATGTACTACAGACAAAATAAAATTAAAAATTCATCATTATTTTTCATGCTCTGTTCATGAAACTAGTCCTGACTTAAACCATTCGGAACATTTTCAGAAAAAATATTCGTTTCTTGTTCATGTTTTTGCATACTCAGATACTAATTTTGTTTGAAATATGGGATATTCTTATTCCCTTTTATATTTCACTGTTAAAGTCTGGCTTGGGAAAATTGTTTTCCTTGGAAATGGCATACTTGTCCTATATGTCTGTGACTGTTCTAATAAATTACAGTACTAACAAGTGTGAATAAAATCCCTAGTTATACAGGAATTATCTTGAATGTTTCCTTAATCTGAAATGCAAAATGTAACCCATGTGCAAAAATAGAGCAAGTTTATCTTAAAAAAGTTCTCCACGAATACATCTTTTTCTCGGTCCTTACATGCTTTTGTGTATTTTTCACTCAAGTTCATTGTGTACCTTTCTTTCATCTAATTTGTGAAGTATTCCTCTTTGAATACTAACATTTGAATTTGTTTAACTGATTTTAAAGTACATGTATATTTTGGTCAATGCGTGGGGAAATGAGGAACTGTATCCCTGAGTGTTCTAAGCATTCCATACTGCATTTTTCTTAAGAGTACAGTTCAGTTAAAAGAGAAATGTGTTTCGTACTTTGTGAAAATTTTATTTACTTATTATGTGTCATGCTCATGATAAATAAAGATGTTATGCATGTGCGCAGGACTGCGTGGCTCCAATTTTTAATTAAAATAATGCTTTTCAAAAAAGTGGGGTCTTTCTTATATTAGAAATGCGTTAAAATTTTTAAAGTTGGTGACTATAGTAGATCATTATATGGACTTTCTGTCATTATTACCTATTTTGTATAATTATTTGTGTGTAATTTTATTTATTATCTATGAGAAGTTAAATGTCAGTCAAAAAAAGCTGTAAAAGTTCATTAGTAAGCAATGTCAGTTTGAAATTTCTATCTTAAAATTATTTGTGTTAGGTCTTTTATGTTAATTACTATGTTAGATCATTATTTGGAACTCTACTCAGTATTTCGTGTAATGTATCATAACTATGTAGGAGTCATTTGTCAGGTATGATAAATTAAATTTCGTTCTCAAAAGGCTGTAAGAGTTCAGTGCTAAATAAATTATTGACAATGGGAAATATGAGTATTTTTCAGTTAAGTTACAATGAATACGTTAAAAATATTCCAAGTTAACAAATTTTTATATTCCAAATTGGGAAAAAGGCGATAAAGTTTCATTTCCATGGCTGAATATTAATTCCATGTGTATTATAGACTTTAAGTTCTCCTTCACAAAATGTGATTATAATTCAAATTTAAAATAATTCATTACAATGTGGATATTCTTCTCTGTAGTTAAAATATAATTCAATCTTCTGTACCTTGTTAAGAGAGTTAGGCTGTGATAAGTTCAAATAGAGTAGTGTTTATAAAGTTCTGCGGTAAATGGTGGAATCATATTAAAAATCCGAGTGACGTTTTCACATGAAGGAAAACTCAAGGTTCAGTGTATGTTTGGTGATTTAAGTAGGATGTGTGCAAGAAAATACAAGATATTTTCGTAAAATATTTCAAAGAGTTAGCAAAATTTGTGTTAGTAGTATAAATGAATCTTACTGAATGAAAGGGAGTGTTCTGAATATATATGTATAAATATCTGTAGAGTAAAATAAGAAAAAATGAAGTACTATTGGTATGTATCTAAACTTAACTGGGTAGAAATGCTCCATGCATTGGTTTGAGTGGGCTTCATACCATGAAAATTTATTGCTCCTTGTAAGATTTGTTTTAAAGTTAGTAAGTCTTACAATAAAGAAACATGTGTAAGTCTGTATTTATCGTGGGAAAAAGGAATCAGAAATACAGCATGAATATGTTTTATAAGTTAAATATAAGGGTAAATGTGTAAATGGAAAGTGTAAAAATTACATTTGTCAGACATAGTTTGGTGAATCCTTTGAATAAAAGTAAGACGTGTAAAAGGGAATCAACAAAGTTTTGTATATTTGGCCAAAAAAGTTAATACAGGCATTAATAGTTAGTACAATGCATTAGAAGGAAAAGTTCTGAGTATCTCCAACTTAGTAGCAAAAAAAAGTAAGAAATGTAGTATTCCAGTTAAACTATATAGAAAGAGCATTGTGTATATTGGCTTAATGTTACAGAAAATATTATCTAGTGAAGTTATATGCATGTAAATTCCAGCTTAAAATTTCAAAGACACAGAAATGTAGGTAAGTTTACTTTTGGAGAAATGGAAATGTAACATCGTATTGTATTTAAAACAAGGGGAAAAGTTAAGGGTAAAATAAAAATGTAACAAAAAAACATTTGTGTAAACAAAAAACTCAAAAAAATTAAAATTATGAAACTAAATATTACTTTTGTAAAAAAAATTAAGTTAAAAATGTAGTAACAACTTTTTTTAAAATAAAAAGCGGAAAGGAAAATTAAATTTGGAAAAATAAATATTTCTTTTGTAAAACCAAAAAAAAGTTTAAACAAAAAATTAAAATAAAGTAAAGTAAAAATACGAAAAGGAATAAATTTTGGGAAAAAAAAAAACTTTTGCAAAATAAAAAAGTGAAAAGGAAAAATTCAATTCGTAAAAATAAATATTACTTTTGTAAAACCAAAAAGAAAATTAAATATAAAAAAAAAATAAACTTTGCAAGATAAAAAGTAAAAAGAAAATTTAAATTCACTTTTGTTGAAGTTAAAAATAAAATTTATGTTTGGGAAAGGGAAAAAAAATGAAATAAAAAATTAATAAATTAACTAAAAAAACAGTAAGAATAAGATGAAAAATGAAAACAATTAAAAATATCTTAATAATAATAAAAAATTAAACTATGGGAAAATCTTACATTTAAAACAGCAATGAATAAAGTAATGATTAAGAAGCCAAAAGAAATCCTAGCCGTCGTGTAAAAACAAATGAAGCGCATGCTTAGACTTTCAGCCTTATGTCATCAATGGTGCAAAAAGTCAAAAGGCGGAAGAGGGTTTCAAATAACAAGTCTGATAAGAGGACCGGGTTGCCGAGCGGTAAAGCGCTAGAACTCCCATCCCAGAGATAGCGAGTTCGAATCTCAGCCGTGGAGTTATTTTTAAAGTACAGGAAAAATGATACTAAATTCATTAAAAATGGATTAAAATATAATGGAATCAATTAAAACTAATTAAAACTAATGACGGTTTAAATAATTAAAATGTATCGTATAAAAATGAGCAAATAATTAAAAGTAATGACGTATTAAATAATTAAAATCAATAAATTAAAAGTGGTGTCCTGCCAAACACGTGGTTAAGAGCTCGTTGCCATAAACATAAAAAATAGTGTCGTTGCCACAAAAAATAAAAACTTTGAAAACGTAAAATCGTTGCCACAGAATCAAAACGAAACTTGGATGATGTCATTCCGTCTACGTCATCCTATCCATCTACGTCATTTCCGGTTGTCACGTGATTCAAGATGGCGGCGATCACGCCCCTTTTCTGTGACGTCACTTCCGCCTACCGGTTACCCCCGCTTACTACTCACATAGTACAATGCCCTGCAACCATCCAGCATACGACATCCGATGGCCAACCTATGCATGGTATGTTGAGCGAATCCGACTAATCACAATCTGCGAATAACGCACAACGACCAAGTACCTCCGCACCAGCATGGACGCCACACAGAGCGGAAAATGCACCCACTGAAGATCGACCAGAAACAAAAGTGGAAACCACCCAGCACCAGACACCCATACGATGCGCTCAAATTAATTTGCAGAGAGCAGAAGCTGACTCAACCCAAGCCATACAACATGCAATACATCATAATTTAGACTTTCTTCTAATCCAGGAACCATACTGCCGTGAAGGCCAGGTGGCAAGTTTTCCCTTGGCATGGAAGATCTTCCAAAGGAAATCCACAGCAGAGCAGGCACCCAGAGCAGCCATTGCCTGCTGTAACCCTACCTGGACACCTTTCCTGGTTACAATGGAACGAGATTTCGTCTCCGTACTAGTTATCTTTAACAATCAACAGTTCATACTAAGCTCCGTTTATTCCTCCCCCAGTGATGACCTCACTGACGCAACTACAGCATATAATCACGTTAGACTGAAATGTCCTACGGTACCACACATCATTGGAGGCGACTTCAACGCCCACAACGTCATCTGGGGCTACCGTGACACGACTCCTAAGGGCCACGAAATGGAAAACTTCATGGCGAGCAATAACTGCATTTTCATAACAGCCCCGGTGCACAACCGACATTTGACAACTCGTATCATAAAGGCTGGCCCGACTTGACCCTTTCAACATCGGACATTGTCAACAATATTTACTCTTGGACTGTCATGGATGATGAAAGCAATTCCGATCATAAGTACATCCATTTCCTCATTCAAGTAGACACCAGCATTATTATATTAAAAAGGTTTAAGCTTCCGGGTGGCAAGATTAGGCATCTGCATCGCATCCTCAGCGAAACTCTCAGAAGAGAAGAGATGGAGCTTAATACGCATAATGACCAGTATGATATGAATATCTACACAGATAATCTTCTCACCACTCTCAGGGACACATGCGAGCGAATTCTACCAATCAGGACTGCCAAGAAACTGCAAGGCATTACGTGGTGGACTAGGCAGCTAAGACAAATGCGCCAAAGGTGCAGAGCCTTACGTCGCCGTCTCCGAACGGCTGTAGACGGCACAGAAACAGAAAGGTTGCTAACTGCATTTCGACAAGCACGGGCTACTTATAAAAAAGCAATTCTAGAAGCCAAAATCAACAGCTGGCGCAATTTTTGTACCAGCAATAGCAATCCTTACGGAATCCTGCATAAACTGGCCACGCAGAAAATCTTCCAGCCGGCACAAGTGCCAGTGCAGCCAGGGAATCTACCACAAACAACTGACTTAGCAGGGTCCACGGCCACAGCACTGCTTGATGCAATCTTCCCAGCGGATCCAGAACAGGATGACACTATGGCCCAGCGACTTTTGAGAAACGCCACAGAGATCCCAAGAACGCCAGAAGATGTCCCCATTACAATGCAGGAAATCACTCACATCTTCCGCCATCTACCACTGAAGAAGGCACCGGGTCCGGACGGACTTGATTATGCAATCTTAAAGGTCGCCTTCCGAGCACGGCCCACCTTCTTTCGCCTCTACTTCAATAAACTTCTGCACCACAGAGTATTTCCACAAGCTTTCAAGAAGAGACACGTGGTACTTTTTCTCAAAAAAGATAAGAACCCAATAGACCCCTGCTCCTTTCGTCCGATATGTCTCCTTTCAGCGTTGGGTAAGATCTATGAAAAGATCATAGTTAACAGGCTGAAGTATCATATTCACAAAAACAACTTCCTCAGTCCCAAGCAATATGGCTTCCGTTCAGGTTGCTCAACCATACATGGCCTTCAACGAATATATGATGAAGTCCAGCTTAATCGCTCACAGAATCTTCAGACTGCATTCATCTCAGTAGACCTCCAGAGCGCTTTCGACAGCCCTTTGGTGGCCCGCCATCAAGCAGGCCGTCAGAGAGGCGCAATGCCCGGAGAACATCTACCACGTCTTTGAGAGTTATCTCACAGATAGGCAATTACTTATAGCGAGCAATAATGGCATTGTTACTAAGACCCAAGTCAGAGGCTGCCCACAAGGATCCTGTGCAGGGCCCTTGCTCTGGAACCTGACATTTAACAAAATCCTCGAAGCGACGTGGCCTGACCACACAACTATCATTGCATATGCCGATGACGCGGCTCTCCTTGTTAAAGGTCGCACACGAGACGAAATTGAAGCCAATGGCAGCGAAGCGTGCGCCAAGTTCGCAAGCTGAGGATTTCTATCACCAAGTCTTCTGCACTCCTCATCCCGAGACCGGGCACGAGGCCTGTACGTCGTCCATGTATCCGATTACTTGGCCGCAACATTAAATTCACGGACACACAGAAGTATCTAGGAGTGGTCTGGGACTCTGGCCTAACATGGGTGCCACATTTGCAGCAACAGAGAGCAAAAACCTCCGCTATAGCCAGAATGACACGGAAATTTCAAGGAAGGAATTGGGGACTAAATCCCCACATTCAAAAAGTGCTTTATAGCACGGCGGCGGAAAAGATTGCGCTGTACGCAGCTGCAATCTGGGCTCAACCGATGACAACGAGGAAAATCAAGCAGTTAACATCACTCCAACGCCCTTTTGTCATAAGCATCTGCAGGGCATACTGCACAACAGCCACGAGCTCCGCCCTTACTCTAGCAGGTATAGTCCCTCTACACATCCAGGCCGAGCTAGAGGCGACATATACGAGAGTCCTTCACCTGAGGAAAGACGCCTCCTTCGCAGGTGCTCTCTACAGTCCAGCACTTTATGAGCACCCCAAAACACCGCTGCACACACATCCAGCGCATAAAGGACTAGGGGTCCACACCCACATCATGCAACAGCCCAACAAGGAAATACAGCACATCAGCAACCATACACTTTACACTGATGGTTCAAAACATACTGAAGGCGTTGGCAGTGCTTTCCTGCACTGTTGGCAAAGCCAAGAATTACATAAGGAAAGGCCACCTAGGTGACAGACATTGGAAAGGCCACCTAGGTGACAGCAATAGCTTCTTTCAGGCCGAAGTGATAGCAATTACAGCTGCTGTTGAATTTCTAATAAGCCGAAAAATCTCAAAAGCTTATCTCTATACGGATAGTATGTCTGCCTTGCTGGCCCTAAGCAAACACAACCATGTTTCCCCGTTGATCATCCGCCTTCAACAACTCTTAAAAGATAACCCACAGGTACACGTGGACATGATGTGGGTGAAAGCTCACGAGGGCAATGCAGGTAATGAGGCAGCGGACGTGCTCGCCAAAGAGGCAGCCTCAAACATCAACGCACTTCCCATCGCTGTTCCGGCGCCACCTTCCCATCTTAAAAGACTGCTGAAAGGCGCAGCCGTCCAGTGGTGGCAAAGAGTATGGGAACATGGAAACACAGGAAGAAGAGTGTATGGCTTTCTACCGATGGTGACAACGGAGAGACTCATAGCAAACGCTCCACTTACTAACTTTGTAACTGGGCACGGTCCCTTCCCGGACTACTTCAACAGACGCACTATTTCTAATACGGATCGCTGTGTATGCGGAGAAGAGGGGACACCCGATCACTATATCTTCCGGTGCCCACTCACAGAACAGTACCATTTCCCTGAACCCACGAACATACCTGCCTTCCACAAGTTTATCCTTAAAAATAAAGCGGCAATCAACACAGTGTGCAAAATCGTTAACACCATTAAGGCCTACGGCCAAGACCTTTGCCTCCCATTATAAAACAGTGCTATGGTCTCAGTGACTGCATTCTGCCTTAACAAACTGTGCAACAACACATACTGCATGCTGTATACCGCTAGTGTTTCACTTGTGAGTATTGCGTACATTCTGCGCAATGTTCCTAGTACTGCCACTGTAAAGTACTTTCCCTGAAACTATACTGAACTGCCACTATAACTGTGCACCTTATAAGTAGTTTCATGTGTTTAATGCAATGTGTGTGTTTAACGTAATGTTTATATATGTTTTATGCTGTTTAATATCGTATTGTGTGTACTTTGTATCATTGTACTGTTATGTTTTGTATATTTTGTGTTGAACTGTGTTTTCTCTATGTATATTTATTTGTCATGTATTTCAAATGTGTGTGCTTAATTATGTATCATATTAATGTGTAATGTGTATATGTAATAATGTATGTATGTAATGTGTATGTAATTATGTCTCATATTGATGTATAAGTAGTATTTTATGTGCAAGCAGTAACCCAAGTGTAAGCAGTAATTTATGAGTAATAATATGTAATGTAATGCATATATTTAAGTATATTAATGTGTAAGGTAATGTGTATATGTAATTATGTATCATATTAATACGTAAGCAGTATTGTCTGTACAAGCAGCAAATCATGTGTGGTGTTGGTGTATTTAATTATGGCAAAGCACACTAGGGCTATCTGCCTAAGGGGAGGGATGCCTTTCGTGGAGGACTTTCTAAGGGAAACTGGCTCGTATACACGTTACACATGGGGAAAACCACGAAAACGCCCATGCAGCCAGCCCGTTCGCGGGATTCGAACCTCGGACCGAACTACCAGTGTTCAGCGTCTTTACCGCTCGGCCGCTGGTGGGCTGCAAATCATGTGTAAGCAGGAATATGTGTGAGCAGTAACTTAGGTGCAAGCGGTAACTTACGTGCAAGCAGTAATCAATGAGTATTTATGTATCATACTAATGTGTAAGCAGTAATTAATGAGTATTTATGTATCACACTAATGTGTAAGCAGTAACTTATGTGTAAGGAGTAATTTATGAGTATTTATGTGTCATACTAATGTGTAAGCAGTATTTCATATGTAAACAGTAACTTATGCGTAAGCAGGAACTTATGCAACATCAGTAGGCAGCAATTCCTGTGTACGTAGTAATTTATGTACAGTGCAACTGAATATGTATGTAATCTAATACATGTAATTTATGCATAAGCAGTAACAAGGTGCAAGCAGTAACTTATGCGTAGACAGTAATGTATCATATTAATGTGTAAGCAGTACATGTATTATATTAAGGTGTTGTCATGTATCATATTAATGTGTAATGTAATAAGTATATGTAATTATGTATCATTTAAAGTGTAAGTAGCATTCTATGTGCAAGCAGTAATTCAAGTGTAAGTAGTAATTTATGTGTAAACAGTAATTTAGGAGTAATAATGTGTAATGTAATGCATATATTTATGTGCATATGTAAGTATATTAATGTGTAAGGTAATGTGTATATGTAATCATTTATCATATTAATATGTAAGTAGTATCTTCTGTGCAAGCAGCTTATGTGTAAGCTGTAATTAATGAGTATCTATGTATCATAATATGCAAGCAGTATTTCATATGCAAGCAGTAACTTATGTGTAAGGAGTAATTTATGAGTATTTATGTATCATACTAGTCTGTAAGCAGTAACTTACGTGTAAGCAGGAACTTATGTATCATCAGTAGGCAGGAATTCATGAGTACGTAGTAATTTATGTACAATGCAACAGAATATGTATGTAATGCAATGGTATAACGCAACTATGCACAATGCAACTATGTTATATAATCCTTGACTGAAACAGCATGCTGTTTCATACTCCGCACTGAATAACCAAATATGTGCAAACTGTGATCCGAATGTTGCCATATGTACAATGCTATATGCAATAATGTATCATATTAATGTGTAACCAGAATTTTAAGTGCAAGCAGTAACTTATATAAGTAGTAATTTATGTATCATCAGCAGGCAGTAACTTATGTGTAAAGTAGCAGTTATGTATATTGCAACAGTATATGTGTGTAACGCAACGGTGCTTTGCAACTATGTAGTATATTCTTTAACTGAAACAGCATTTTGTTTCATACTCCGCACTGAATAACCCTATATGAGTGAACTGCGATCTGAATGTTGCCATATGTACAATGTATTATGCAATTGTGTATCATATTAATGTGTAAGCAGTATTTGTATCATAATAATGTGTAATTATGTATCAAATTAACGCGTAATGTAGCATGTATATGTAACTGAGCATCATATTAATGCACCATATTGATGTAATCATATTAATGTAAGCAGTATTTCATGTGCAAGCAGTAATTTATGTGTAAGCAGTAATTCAGGTACAAGCAGTAACTTATGTGTATGCGATAATTTACGAATAAGCAGAATTTATATGTTATCAGTAGGCAGTAATTTATGAATAAGTAGTAATTTATGTTGAAGTATCGATAAACTCTCGGTGCGCCCTTATGGGGCCACAGGGAGTTGTTGCGTCTGGATAGGGGAGGGTGTGGGACATATGCCTGCTTACCTCTGTTAGACGCCAGGCGTCCCCGTCCTCCGTCACCTGTCACCTGTGTAAAGTGTACACAAGCCAGTTTTCCTTAGAAAGTCCTTCATGAAGGCATCCCTCTGCTTAGGCAGATAGCCCTCAAGGCATTGCCATAATCACATAAACCAAATCAAACCCTGCAAAAAAGTTAGGAACAGATTATCATTTTAACACAGTAAACCATTTCTTTGTGATTACCTTTGAAACTGACTACTTCTCCTCAATATATAAACAAATTCTGGTACCGAACATCTTCTCTTTGAGATGACAAGCTCTACACAACTGCTGGTGGTCATCTTAGAGAGGGTTCACTGTATTTATGGAAGGTCAGAAATTTATTCAACTATTTCTAAAAATGTAAATTAATCAACAAAATCTGGTATTAAGTACCAGATTTTGTTGTAATCTGGTACTTTCTGTAAGCATAATTAATAATAACTTCCGAGTTTGATTTAGTGTGTATCATGACAATTTATTACATTAATAAATGTCTTTTGCTTATTTGATTACGGAAAGCATGCAAGGTCTATGTGGGAGGGATATCTTTGTGGAGGATTTTCTAAGGGGGAAAACTCTCATATCCATGTTACAATTGTGGAAAACCAGGTTAGTTCTCATGCAGCCAGCCTGTCCACCTGGAATCAAACTCAGATCGAACTATCAGCCTTCCAGTCACTTTATCGCTTAGCCGCAGTTAGGCTGTGTGTGGAGGGCCATGAAGAAGAATAATTACATGCACTGAAAACTGAATTCTAAACTAAATGTATAAAGAAAGCTATGGAAATTCACTTATCAACACTAGTTCTTATTAAATTAAAATACTGCATAAAATAAATTTATAAAGCTATTGAATGAAATTTTTCTGTTAACATATTTAAGACATGTATAAGAAGTAATATATTAATTATTTCTAATATTATAAGTAATTTTCTTTTAAAGGAATTAAAAAATAAAAACAAACAAAAGCTTCTTTAGAGAAATTATTCTATTATTAAAAATCATATGCTACTGGAATTCACATACCACTTTATCCAAAATTAAATAAATGCATTCTTAAGTGATAAATCAAGTTGTGCAGAAATATTAATTATTTAAAAAAACTGAATGTGAAAAATTAAGAGAAAAAAAGCTTTCTAGATTATTTGCTGAAAATCTGACATTCTTAAAAATTAATACACGCACACGCACTCATATTTATATGCATACACACACATATTGATAGATATAATTCACATATGATTATACATTGAAAATATATTAGTATACACACGCACGCATATATATATATATACAGACACGCAATATATAGAGAAATTTTGTAAAGTTTGAGACATAAATTTATATTCCTTCTCGAAGTTAGAATATAATACTTTAAAGGAAAATTTAAAAATAGTATCACTAGAACAAATATACATTGCAGAGTAAAAATGTTTATCATTCAAACAACGCACTTCGTAACGCCGAAGAGCACAATGTAAACAAACGTCAGAAATGTGACATCACTCATGTGGGCGGTGTTAATGGTGACCCTTATCTGGATTGTCATTGGCCAAACGCAAGCCGTTGTCCTAGCAGTGTACATTTTGCTTATATGCAATCCGTTCCTTTCGATGGGGTTTAATTGACGGAACTAGACCGTCAATCTCGGAACGCATGCTATTGTTAGCTGGGCGAGTTCAATATACGTAGGTGAGAGGAATAGAAAGGAAAGGTGCCGGAATGCTTTCCAACGGAAATAATTAGATCGTGGAATGGCTTTCAGTGGGTACTGGGGAAAAAAGGGATATGCTCGCTGACTTATTTCCGAACCTTGGAAGGAGTTTTACCGCTATATTTATGCACTGTTTTATTGAACATTTTGTTTAAGTACGGATTAATTTTTACCAATTTATGGAAAAAAAAAAATTCGTGCATAAATACGTCTTTGCAATGTAAAATTGTATGCTTATTTAAAATTTGCTTAAAGGCATAACGTTTTGGCGAAATTACATAATTTTGTTTATTCCAACGAAGTTTAATATTTATTAGAACTCTTATTACGGTAAAGTAAGAGTATTACATGAAGTTACAGTACGTAACTGTAAAGTTTTTGTTTACTTAAAGTATTGTAGAAAATTGTAACTGTAAATTTTTGATATTTATAACATTTACCTCTAATATAATAACAACAAAACATAATTATTTAACTTTTCTTTTATCTGGTACACAAAATAAATAATGTGTTTTAGTATCATATATTTTGATGGAGCTTTAAAAGACCTTTCTTTATATGAAAAGAGTATTGTATTCACTTGTGAAAGAACAAATTCACTTTACACAGAATAAATTTGTTTCATGGAATAAAGTCCAGTTAAAAAGTAAACAGTACTTTGTTATTCTTAATTAACCAAAATTATTTAACATCAATCCTGTGCACTGCTTTCAGTTGTTGATTTAGATATGTTACAAATTTAGAGTTTGGCAACTTGCACTGTGGCTATCTGTTTAGGATGTCCTTTTGCATGGAGAACTTTCTGGGGAAATCTGCCTCATATTCTGTATTACAAATGTATAAATTTACAAAAATACCCATGATTTTTCTTCCAAATGACTACTTAAAACTCGTGCTAATCAAATAAATCTTTGGCAATGTTGTGCTTTGGTACAATCTTGAAGGGAGTTATTTTCTTTTTTTGCATCTGACATACTGATATTAAATTGAGTAATCAAAATTATGAAGTTTGAAAGGCAAGCAAAATCTGTTAATTTATCTAAAGCAAGTGATATGTTCGAAAAAAAAATTAAGCGCTGATAAACTAAAGAATATTGGAAATGTCTGAAAAGTAATTTAACCAAAAAAAAAAAAAAAAAAAAAAAGAGAGAGAGAGAGAGAACAAAGAAAAGGCAAAAACACTATACAGTTAAAATGCTAATTAAAAGTATGAAACATTTTTTGCAATTAAATTTGCAAGGAATAAGAAAATGAATATGCTTCTTACAAGACTTTTTGGAATAAAATTCTTTGTAATGTAAAATATTGCACACGTGTGTGTGTGTGTGATTATGGCAAAGCATCGAGGGCTATCTGCTTAATGGGAGGGATGCCTTTGTGGAGGACTTTCTAAGGCAAACTGGCTCGTATACACGTTACACATGGGGAAAACCACGAAAACGCCCATGCAGCCAGCCCTTTCGCGGGATTCGAACCTCGGACCGAGCTACCAGTGTTCAGCGACTTTACCGCTCGGCCGCTGGTGGGCCCATGTAAAATATTGCATCTAATATTTAAATGTATACTAAATTTTATAAATGGCATAAAACTAAATTACATACTTCTGAATATTATTGTAATTTTCTGGTTGAAATCTCAAAGGAGGAATAGCTATGTGTATGTTTTGATTATAATTTAATAGACAGATTTCAGTTTAATATTCAATAATTATAATTTATGGAAATGCTTCATTGATTATACAGAATAAATAAAAAACTATTTTTTATTTTTAACAGATATAGTACGTATGTTTACGCATGTTGTAGTTACTCACAGTTTTATGTGGTGGCAGCCCTGATTTGTGTTGCCTGGTGATTGCGATACCTTTATATATATAAGCGGCTAAAGTGTGTGTCGCCGATAGTTTATTGTTGCCACTTAGAAAAATGAGTGCAGAAATTAATGTTTCCACAGTTTTTAATTAATATCTCGGCCGATTAAAGTCGTACGAAGATGAGAACAGTATCGATAAATTCAGAGAATTTTTTGGAATCCGAGAATACGCGTTTTGAATTTCAACTCGGCGCCGTTCCGTAGATATTCGAGAAAAAAAGAAATTGGCACGTAGCCAAATCCCTCTACAAGGGAAAACCCAAGGAAAAAAGTGGAAAATTTAGGGAAAACATATGGGAAAATTAGTTTTTAATTAATATCTCGGCTAATCTAAGTCCCAAGAAGACACGAATGGTCAAAATGGCGTGCCATGGACCTGCGCAATCCAACAGTGTGCTTCACTAAGCCCGGGAGCCAGCTGTTTCGGAGGAGATGGTGTTACTCCACCCCATATATATATATATACAGGGTGATTATAATTAAAGTTTAAGTTTCAAAACGCTATAAAAAAAGAACCACTGATGAAAATGATGTGAAATTTGAAAGGAATGTTATTGAAAAAGGCGGAAAGCATATGGCAGAAGAAAAATTTTAGTTTCAAAAGTTAGCAACAGATGGCGCTGTAAGCGGCAGAATCACGACGAGAAACGAGAAATGATTCGTAAAACAATGGCTAAGGTGGAAGTTACACATTAAAACGCATTGAAAAATTAGAATTGTTGAATAATTTTATTTGCATGACTGTACATATCACATCGAAAGGGACAAATCGGTTTCAAGAGTTTTGCGGCGACATACCGCATAAGAACCATTCATCAAAGAAGTTCGGGACTGTCGCGAGACTGGCGCAAAACATGTTCAATATGGTGTCCACCGTTGTGTGCAACAAGTTGAAAGTGACAAACAGCATGTTCCACAACGGATCGCAGTGTCTCCGGGGTGATGTTCAGAATGTGTTGCGAAATGCGTGCCTTTAATTCCGCTAAATTTGCAATTGGAGCACGGAACACAACATCCTTCAGATACTTCCACAGCCAGAAATCACACGGAGTAAGATCAGGCGATCGGGATGGCCAGGATGTAGGGAAATGACGGCTGATAATTCGAGCATTTCCGAAATGGCGCCTCAGCAGCTGTTTCACGGGATGTGCAATGTGCGGAGGAGCGCCATCTTGCATAAAAATGATTTCATCCACACATCCATGCTGTTGCAGACCTGGAATCACGTGGTTGCACAAAAGAGACGCATACCTCTGACCAGTGACGGTTGCGGGAACAGGACCGGAAGCACCCGTTTGCTCGAAAAAATATGGTTGTAGGATGAATGATGCCGTAAAGCCACACCATACCGTGACCCTTTCAGAATGAAGTGGTACGGGGTGCGTTGCCAGTGGATTTTCTGTTGCCCATATTCGAAAATTCTGGGTATTCACGTATCCTGTCAGATGGAAATGGGCTTCATCTGTCCACAAAATTTTCCACGGCCATTCATTATCCACTTCCATGCGAGCCAGGAATTCTAACGCAAACGTCTCCCTAGCTGTCAGGTCAGACGGAAGCAACTCCTGCACATGGCCAATTTTGTACGGTTAGCATTGCAGAATGTTTCGCACAATTTTCAGCACTGTGCTCATAGGCCTGTCCAATGTTCGGACAATTCCTCGTGCACTGCACGGTTGCACACCACCGGCCGACCCCTCCTGTAATGCTGTGGCCACTTCTTCAACTACCGTCGAATGCACTCGTTTTCTCCCTCTACCAGATTGCACATCAAACGAACTTGTCGTTTCGAATTTTTGCATCATTTTCTTTAGACATACGACACTCATTGGACCAACGCCTTCTTTTATACCCTTCAGTGTCCTGAATTTTTGCAGAGCTACTCTTGACAATCATCATTCTTGTAATACAGCTTTACCAGCAGAGCGCAGTCCTGCAGTGAAACACCCATGGCGAACGTCTGAGACGCGAAATGAGGAACAGCCTGGTATCTGGTGGCTTTATAACACTGAAATTTAACTAACATTTTAATTTAAGTCTTCTTTCGCTTGCAGCGCCATCTGTTGCTAACTTTTGAAACTAAATTTTTTCTTCTGCCATACGCTTTCCGCCTTCTTCAATAACATTCCTTTCAAATTTGACGTCATTTTCATGAGTGGTTCTTTTTTTATAGCGGTTTGAAACTTAAACTTTAATTATAATCACCCTGTATATATATGCGGCTTAAGTGTCTGTTTGTCCCCGATAGTTTATTAGTTGCTTGCGTAACTGTACTACCCAATGGGGTGAAGTTGCCATGGCACAAGGTTGCCATTTCAATTGAGACGTAGACAATTTCCTGTGTTATGTACAAAGAGATCTTTGACATGTGAATTAACATTTTATTATTTAAATCACCTTTATTTATTGAGCTAGCAGTGACTCTTAAGAAATGTACTGCCAATGGTTTCCTTTGGCAGTACATTTCTTAATTTTTCTTTGTCTTTCTTTTTCCAAGTAGAAGGGGACAACCTTGTGGGGCAGTAAGCAAAGGGGCGTCCTCGCTGCCTGCCCTGGGTAATTCAGTTTAAATTAGCAGATGCCTTTGCACAAATAATTTTAATTACAATTTATAATATCTAGAACAGTGGTCATTTCGTATGACTGCTGGGCTTTCTAGTGATATCCATAATCATGTGGCCTGTATTTGAATCCTGAAGAAGATATTAACATTTTGTAGTCATCTACCCACTGGATTGTCAGTGATGAGATAGCTAAATGACTGATGGATTCCAACCAATGCTTAATAAATATCTAGTCATTGAGATGTCCATAAAACATAAATTTATGTGGTGTTTAGCATTGCAGACATTCAATATGCATCTTTCTTTTTTGGTGGGGGTTGGGATAATAAACAAATACTGGAATTCTTTACTGGATAATAAACAAATACTGGAATACAATAAAATTTCATGTTAGTGTAGGTTTTATAGATGGTGAAAATATATTTTCATGTATTGTTTAGAAGGAATTTTAATAGGAATATTGTTGGCTTTTGTTAAATTTAGACGTGACAATGTCTGCAAATTGATACTTTATTTTTGAACAAATGATTGTATTAATTACATAACATTTGGATTTGCAGATTACTCCTCCATAAGCATATCATATACACTGCTATACATTAAATGTGCTACACCAGGAAGGAAAGCAAATAGCAGAATCTTATTTATTACACATATATACAGAATAGTGGGAAGAAAACATGATTAAATTTTCTGGAGAGATTAGAGGTACACAGCGTACATAATTCAGTGCACAGAGCTGTCCTTTCTAGCAAAAACAATGGTTATAATCCAGCTCAGCATCGAGATAAACACAACTTGGATGATTAGATATGGTATTTCATTCCATGCAGCTTCAACCATATGCCAGAGTTCATCGTAGTGATTAGTGAGTGGTGGCATTAAAATCAACTGTTAAGAGTAAAAAATAAAAATTTTTAGTTGTTAAATCATGTCTGTTAAAAGTTTAAAATTTATTTTAATAGCAGCTGTATGTTTCTTTTAATTGTTTCAATTTACACCTGTCAATTATATTTATTTTTGTGTCTAAATGTTTTTAAACAATTATGTCCATCTTTAATACCTGTACATAGGACAATACAATCTCACATTTAGTACTTCTGGAACACTGCAAATGCTAGGAAAACTTCCACGTAGAAAGCAATAGTACAATTGTATCCTGGTATTTACATATAACAATGGTGGGAAAAGTAATCTTGAAGTTTTAAGTTCTACGCCTAGTGATAAATAGTGTATGGCTAAATATGAAACACAACCATAGAAACAAGCTAAGCACTGAAATTCCCACTGTAACCCCAATTATATTCACATGCATGTGTTTTACCCATCTTCCCAAGTAACTTTATAAATTCTGCAACAAATTTTAATATTCTGTAGAGATTTCTGGCTCTGCCAATTGAGTATAAATGCTGATAGTAGTAATCTAACAGGCAGTAGAGCAGCTGAGCTGGGGGTAAGTAAGTAAGTAATGAATGTAACTAAATGGGTAAATGGAAATGTTACATTGGAATGTATGTATTTTCAGGTTACATATTGCTGCTCAGAATTGAACACTTCTTAATCGATCTCTTCCTCATGATGCTTGTAAGTGTCAGCAGAGGACGATGCTATCAATGGTCAAGCATCAAACTTTCTTGCATACACAGATTTTTTCTATTAAAATTCTCTCAGCTCCACTTTTAACTATTTGCTTTTCTTTAGTTACATTCAATTGCATCTCTTGCACTCAGAAACTTCTTTTTTTTACATTTTAGTGCTTTCTAATTGTTGGAGTTTTGAAGCTACCAATGCTTCTCAACTTGAGAGTAGCTGTGATGTTTTATCCATTATCGAGGAAAAAACTTGAGGAGAGTAAATTTTTCATTATTGTATTAAAAATGAAGTCTATAAAGTGATATAGTATACGATGTATTTTATCATTCAGTATTAATATTGATATCTTATTTAACCACCGTTTAATCTTCGAATTATGGTAACTTGGCAATTTTTTGGCGACCAACCCTGTTACAGCAACCTGCTAGTTTTGTTTTGGACACCATTTTGTTTTCACGAAGTAAAGCCATGTTTTTTTTTACTCAACATTTTTTCCAACAATCTGCTAGCCGAATTACGCTTATACTAGAACTTTTATGGAACAAAAATTCTTAATCATGACGTAGATTAGGTGCGAAATTGGGAGAAAGTGCAGAATCGCAAACTGCTTGCTGCGTTTTTAAGAATTGCACATACACGGTATCCATGTACACGTTGACCTATTTTCACTTAAAAAAACATCCCAGAATTGCACAAAAATGGCATTGCATACACTCTTGACTTTATCCCTGTACACTAAAGTCCTAGCTAGTAACCTTTATCGCCTTACCAAAATGTCACCAAACTACCTGTTACCATATTCCAAAGATCAGCCTTAATCACCTTATATATATTACATGGATATTTTGTTCTACATAGTGTTTATTCGTATGTTCTGGAATTAATTACCCACAAATACACTGTAATTGCTTTTCATTGTAGTTATTTAAGCTTAGAGAATGTTTCCTAGAAATGCTATACTTTTGCGAAGAGCTGTAACTTTTTTTATGCATATACATAATATTTAATGTTAATCAGCAACTATATATTTAATGCATCACAATGACAATAAAATGATAAGCATACTTGTTACTTTTATCACATACTTCTGTAGCATTAAATGGTTTTCATGAGAATTAATACAATGCATTTGCTGACTGTTAATTTAAACGGTTCTTCCAAATATCAAACATTGTTTCCTTTAAGTGTCTGCGATCACTACGACGTTTGTTTTATCATGTTTTTGAGTTCATCTTCTACAATATAGCAATATGAAAACTGCTGCTATGTTCTAGAACCTTTTAAATTTGTAACTATCAGTTCTGTGTCCAGTTACACCTTATGTGTGTATGTATTGCAGGAAAAGTTTTGGCTCTAGTGTAGAACTGGGTGCCCATTCGATTAGCGACAATTTTTTTTTTTTTTTTTTTTTTTTTTTTTTTTTTTTTTTTTAATTTTTGGCAATGAAACCTCATTTCTGGTTACCATGATAGTTTTAACTTTGTTTTAGCTTCTTGACTTTTTTAAAATGAAAATAGATGGATGTGTACATGAACAAATTTAAGGCAGTGTGCAATGCCTAGTTTGTGCAATTCTGGGATGTTAAGTGTTAACAGATTGATGTGTACATGGACACAGAGTTTGTGCAATTCTTTGACTTCTTATTTTGGTTTTGTGTAGCATCCATCTTGAAATTGTGCTTACTTTACATATATATATATATATAAAAAATCTCCAATAAACAAGGGGCACCCAATTGTAAACTTTTACCAAAGTTTTTTTTTTTTTTTTTTTGTTAGGCTGCATTTATTGAAGGTGTAATCACTTTTACTGCTAAAAAACAAAGTTAATATCAGCAGGATGAAACATCCCTTTGTTGGCAACATTGAGTAAGTAAATAATTATATACATCAAGAATTAATGGGTAACGTCTTTTGTAAAAAATTATTTATTTCAACCATAAACTTTCTAGGAGGGCAGACCATCCCCAAAAATCAGATCATTTATTTAATATACAGAGATATAATTTCAAAAGATTAATTAAAGATACATTAATATTGCTTTTGGTTTTAATAATAGCAGTTAATGGTACTATTTATAATCATTGAGCTGTTTCTTAGATTTCTTTTGCGGACACTGTAATTCTACCGAAGAAATACATTACAATTTCATGGTTGACCACACGTAGGGAACTGCCTCCTACGGGCCTGCCCATGCCCTATTTTCAGTCCGTAGACCCGGGCTAGGAGTTAGTTCCTGTTAAAATAAAAGCATAAGGTACTTTATTAGGTATTCATCTATTATTTTGCTTTTTAACATATTGTAATGACAATTCAATATCCAATTTACACTCAGTCGGATTAATCAATGTATTTTAAGAATAGTAGTTAGTAAAAAATATAACAAAATTGCTATCAAATTACTTAATTTGATATTTCTACTTAAACCAGGTTAATTCTATTGCTGGCTTTATAAAAACTTGCATGACATCTGATTCAGTTTCCTAAGAAGTATCAGTTTGTTAAATTTATGTACTTATGAAATAAATGTTAATTGTTACCATATTTAACAATCGGAAATACTGAAGCAAAACATTTGCATTTCTGTTCATTTGAAAGGCATTAAGTTAAATTGAGACTGGCAATTACTACATGAAGTTTCATTAAGCAAAAAGCAAATTCTGCTAACAACATCCTTTATAAATAACTTTAACAAAAATTATGAATTTCTTTTTAAATTAAATGCACACAGAATTTTTTAAAATCATCATATTACCTCCTTTGATGCTTTATAAATTTATTCACTGGCTCATTAACACATTCTGAACTTGAAGGTATAGTTGGCAGTTTTTCACAAGTAGCAAAAGATGCTCTTAAAGTTTTTAGGAATTCTCTCACCTTTTGTTTTTTATCCTCTGTGTCAGCCTGTGATGTTAAAAACTGAAACTCTGCATGCCACTTTTCCTTTTCTTTTTCAAAATCTGAATGTTCCTTTCTTCTGATTTCTTGTGTGATGGCATAATGTTCTTCAATTTGCTCATCATTTTCAGATACGTCAATTATCAAATCATCTTTCTCTGAGCAAACATTTGTACCACAATCTATATCACAAACTGAGCATACATAATGAATGTGCTTACATATCTGAAATCTCACACTATAATCAATGCATGAACAAACAAACTGATGAATGCAGATGTCGCACTCATGACATCGAATGTTACAATTACACACTTTTTCAAAATACACATTATTTGTATGAATCAGTCCTTCTTGACTTCTAGATACAATCCATGCCTGTTTTGGCTTTATTTCGTATAAATCGTAATCAGCCATGAATTTGCTTCTTTCATGTTTGTTTCTAATTTCCTTCATTCTAGAAGTTAATTTTGGCTGTTCCACCGAAATGATTTGACCCATTAATTTCTTGGCTATTGCAGTTAAAACAAAATGCAATTACTTATCTAATCTTTTAATAACTGTTCCACCAGCTTCTTCGTATTTAAGTTGCCGATGCCACCGCTCTACTTTCATGTTTGTATTAACACCCAAATAAGTTCGGTAACAATATGCCCACTGTTTCTTACGTTGCATGTATGTGAAAGCTTGAGTTTCATCATGCAACACATAATCACTGATACAAGCATCGGAAAGTCTTTCAAAAGTTACAATATCGATTTCTTTTAGAATTTTCAGTAACTCTGACTTAATCTTTACTCTTATTTCTGGATCTCGGACTTTAGAATTCAAATTTTTGAACCATGCACGTTGCACATGCCAGCTGCAAAGTAAATGGTGATCTGCCTCTCCAAACACAAAGCACCATGCGTTGTAATATGCCGGAGCATCATCAGACATGAAAACTGTTGTCTTCAAATTTGGAAGTCTTTCTTTAATGGAACTGAAAAATGCAGCAAACGTTTCAGTGGTTAATTTTGAAGAATACAAGATTGCCACTGGGAATCCTTCAAAATTGTTATCATTAGACTAGAAGAGAAACACGCTAATGTGACAATCAAAATCGTAAAAAACAACCTTATATTTAGCGTAGGTATAACGAAACACTCAAATTTGTGTTTCATTTGTGTTTCAGAGTGTTTCATTATACCTACGCTAAATATAAGGTTGTTTTTTACGATTTTGATTGTTATCATTAATTAAAACAGATGTCAAATTTAAACCATACTGATTTGTGCCATGGGTAGAATCTATCATGATACTCATGATACAATTACTATGTCGTTCAAGCATTTTTAATTGTGCACTATTCATAATACCTAATAAAAAATCCGATTTGCATAGACCTGGGTACTGAGGCAGTTCTTCATTAGTTTGTTTATATATTAAAACTGGATTGGCAGGTTCTGCCTGCAGTTTTCTAACTGCAGGCAGACTTTTATATCTACAGGCTTACTTTTATATCTACAGACACGAAATCATTTTTATCCAGCATAATGTCTTTGTCAATCCCAAAGTCTCTACGAATATTTCGTAAATCTTGTGAATTTGTTATACACAACCGTTTTGAAGGTGTGTAGCACTTTTGAATTTTTGACAATACTTTTGCTGGTGGAACTCCATGTTTCATTAAATTAGCTAGATTAGTTTTTTCTGTCTTCGAGAGAGGCAATTTTCCCACTTCTGTTTTGTGATCGACATGAACAGACTGACATTCCACTTTTATTTCATTTTCTTTTTCTAAAACTTTTATGTATGCTGGACACGTAATACCACATTTAATAGAGCCAGCTACTTTAATATTACGTTTTCTTGACTCTTTAATTTTACTTTGCCCATTTCTATGGCACTGATAATACGATGCAGTTCCTTCTTTTACTGCCTTTTTACTGGATGAAATAATGAAAGAAGATTGTGTATTTCGTTCCATCATTTCCTTCCAGTGTTCAAATTCAGTTTTAGAAGTAAATACTTGATTTTCATACTCCAAATTTATATCAGTATGATCTGTTTCTATATGATGTGATAATTCCTTCATTGTTCGGAATTTAAGACTGCAGAGACCACAAATTTTATTACAAACCTTGTGAACTTCTTTTTCTGGATGATACTTTCTGATATGTTGGTACATATTACATTTAATACTGAATGTTACTTCACAATGAGGGCAAGATATCTGAGATGTAGAAGCACATGAAACTTTTAATTCCATTTTTTATAGAGAAGTATATTTATATATTTTATATATTATTATTATGTTTTATA
Source organism: Stegodyphus dumicola (assembly GCF_044657685.1). Classification (NCBI taxonomy): domain Eukaryota; kingdom Metazoa; phylum Arthropoda; class Arachnida; order Araneae; family Eresidae; genus Stegodyphus; species Stegodyphus dumicola. Next base: position 149,091,846 of record NC_140781.1, on the reverse strand, counting down.
TATGTATTTCCATATTTTTATAGAAAATAACAAGTGTTATTTCTTTTTAGATTTATTTAAATTTAACACAGAATTTTCAAAATTGGGTAATCATAATTAAAAAAAAGGGCAGACAATCAATAAGAATAATAAATACTACGCTTACTCACAAAGCAGTAGCCGGTTCATAGTAGGCGCTCAATTCCGAAACGACTGAAATTCCCTATACTCAAAATCCCTTTTCCTTTTTCCTCTTAGCTCATCCCTACTTTCACGTACCACACCTACAAATCTTGGACTCTTCCAGCAAACAATAGCATTCGTTCCGGGATTGAGCGCCTACTAATTGACGGATCCAACAACACAATGCGCATGAGTGGTTAATGTTGGTGCGAATAGCTTAAGCGACTAATCGCACCGGTGGTGCGAATAGCATCGGCCAAAGTTTACTATCCAGTCTTTGAGCCAGATATTTTCTGTTGCTAGTAATACTGGCTCTTGTATTACAAAGGATCCCCATTTATATGTCCGACAAAGAAGATTCCACTACTGCCGCCACTCATTGCAGTTATTTGAAGTGCTTTAAAATCGAGCTTTTCAATATCTGGCAACCTCTGTAACTAATTAGTTTATCTTCTCTTGGTTGGAAACGGTGGTCGCCGGAGGAAGGACAACGGAAGTAGCAAGCGTTTATTATCGCTCCGCCTCAAAGCCGTGTATATGCAGATATAGTGCGTGATAATAGTCAACAATAGTATCATCGCAAAGAGCAAGCTCTATCGTACATGTTGATTTACGATTTTGACCGTGTGACGCTTATGAAAATTATTAAGGAATATTAAAGTATCTCCATTTACGTGCATTGTGTAAAGCTAGGAGCTACAACTTCCCTAGAAGCGGCACTGCCCGTTCGATAGGTCCGAGCTACCACCTGTGAACTTTGACCTTCGCAAAGCAGCAGTGCAACCTTCCCCGAACCCCTGCAAAGGGAACTTACAATGGAGCTGCAATAAGGAGAGAAAACAAAAGGAAGTGTGTGTTTATATTCAAAGTCATATCTTCGCTGCTAATTACTTAAGCGCCTCCAATCTAATTTTCCCATAAACAGAATACCGAGTGGAACCAAAGTTTCTAAAATTGAAGAAAATCGGACGGTTAGTTCGAAAACTCCAAGTCTAGCTATTTATACAGTTTCATTCGAACTGTTTACACAGCGAAGGAAATCACCAACTCACAATTCAAATTTCACAGAATAGTTAGTTAATTTGTTTCAGTGATTTAAGCAAGTTTTTCAGTGACAGGCAATTATTATTTAAAGTTTCTAATTTTACGTTTACATCTGTGCGTGAAGCGTGTTCTAGTCTGAAATTTGCAAGCCGATCTATGCATACAACTAATTAACTTCGGTTAAATTAGTAACTACATCTGTGTGTACAGCCAGTGGCGTAACTAGAACTCTTGGACCCCTATGCAAAAATTTTTAATGGGCCCCTCCCTCAATAAATTTAATGTGCTTAAAAATAAAAATTAAAATTAAAATTTTTAAAAAGTTAAAAAAAATCAAGGATTTCGCGAGCCAGTGTTTTTATGATGAATTTTATTACATGTGGATTATTTGTTAAAAAATAAAAGCACATCCTTAGGGAATCAGTTGAAAGGTACGTAACATGAAGAAAGAATAAAAAGGAAAATATTTCCCTTGATCAACTGTGAAATTTGCTTTAGTCTGGGTATTTGATATCAGATGATTTTAATCAGTTATTTAAGACTTTTTGTGTGCGTGCGAGAGACAGACTTTTCTCTCCTTTCACTGAGATACATGCTGATAATAAATGAATAAGTCTATATAAAAAAGGAACATGTCACGTAAAGTATAGCATTAAGAAAAGTAAGAAAGCTTAGTTTTGCGGAGATTTTTATATAAAATCCAAGAGGTTTTACATACAAATATGTTTTGAATTTTTATATAAAATCTGCACCAATCTAAGTTTTTTCACTGAATTTAGCAAACTTAAATAACTGGCTATATTATAAACTGACAGACAAGATAATAGACAAACGTACAGAAAAGATATACACTAATATATAGTACTTTGCGTGATTTACTCAGCTTACCAACATGACTTATGCAATAATAAAGTAATAAATAAGAACTTTTATAATGTAAATGATACATTTGTTAAATATAAAACATATTTACCATAGACTTCATAAAAAACAATTTGAACATACAATTTTTGGAGAAAATATGTATGGTAAAGTTTTTCCCTGTCTTTTTAAAAATCTTTTTGGTATACTAGACTACTTGAATACATGATTTTTATAAAAAATATGAATGCTACAGTTCTTTCCTGTTTCCTTTTAATTTTCCTCAGTCCTACTCTAATGTTTTTTCCCATCAATAATTGTAATTATAACACTGGTGGCCAAAATTCATCATAAAGAAAAAAATCTTTCTTTACTAAAATTTGCGCCTCCTAACCTTCATTTCCGCAAAATTTTTTACCAATACCTGGACGCGTAATGGCAGACCGCACATTGAGTTGAACAGTGTTAAGTGAATTTCGCTTACTGCGCCTGCTTGATGGTGTACCTTTGCGCGGGAAGAAATATTGGCGACTATAAGCAACCCTACGCTAGCTTCTTCGTTATCTCCATGGCTGTCGATTGTGTTCGAGTGATGTTTACAACTACAATGTTGTGGAACTTTGTTTATTAGTTATTTTAACGTCCATACCGATTGCACTTGCTTATTTTTCTAATATATATTTCATTTTAATTTGTCAATAACAATACATTTAATATTTGTTAACATATGTTGTGCGTAATAATTCGTTATTTAGATGTAATTTGTTTACATGTTATAATTCAGTAATGTAAACTGGATTTTTCTCGCTTAGTTTGTTAGCATACATTCGCGCTTTTGTTGGTTTAATCCTAGTATCTGGTGCACACGGGATTTGGCTACTTTTGGCGACTTTATGATGAGCAGTAAAAATGGGACATGTACGATGAGTAGTAAACAGGTCATTCAAAGAATATATATAGTTATATATAGTATATATTATGTATATAGACACATAGTATATAGTGTATAGTATATAGACGTTCTTTGGATCATTTTTGGTGTTGGCGCTAATTTTCAAAATCGCGACGTTCTTTGGATCATTTTTGGTGTTGGCGATAATTTTCAAAATAGCGCCAACGCTGCACCGTGTACTAGGATTTTACCCTTTTATTTTCTCATTTCAAAGAATTTAATAAACAGCATTAAAGAATTGTAAAATTTCTTCAGTGTTATTTACAAGCACTTGCTATACTCCTCAGTGTTTCTTTATACATGTACGAATATAACGTATGGTAAATCCTGAATTGTTTTTATTGCTTAAAAGTATAATGAATAAATTTTCAACTAATATATCGTAACTTTCAGTCTTTTTCTGGACGAAAATTTGTACAGTTACAAAGGAATGTGCAGAATTTCATAAGTATTACATCTTACATTTTGAATGCAAACACTGCTTCACATCATTTTGTAATAATGATTTAGATCTTATCTCTCTATGCCTGTATCAATTGTTTCATCGGATTATTTATGAATAATTCCTGTTAGAATTAGGAATATATATATATTATTAGAAAAGTTTTTTCCTGTATCATCTCCAAGGAACAGAAATTTAATTAAAGTGATGAATTATTGGAATGAATTTTAGTCAGTATTTCAAGTTATTTAGAATTCTACTGCAGTGGAAAATATGTTATTTAGATTTATGTTGCATTAAAAATTATTTAAAAGCTGTGTAGAAATATTATTTTGAAATGTAAGAAATTTAAGTAGCAGAAACCAAGACGTCAGTACATAAACAATATATTTTTTTTATTCTGGGGGGTTAACATTGTTATTAATGGTGATATAATCAAATAAATAACAAAGAATCTTTGCAAATGAAACGTATTTTACCATTTCTTTGAATTTAGATATTTCTTCAAATATTTCAAGCATTTAAAAGAAATATAGTTTACATATTATGTAACTGTGTATGTATTTCTATTTCCTGAAGTTCTGAATATCTGCAGAAACACTTATTTCGGTCTATGATTTAGATGGCTTAGAAAGTTAAGAAATAATTTTTTTTAATATTTTCAAATTATCAACAAATGATTTTATATTAATAAGAAATTGATACTTTTGTAATCCCCCCCCCAAAAAAATTCTTCAAGACTAGCAAATACTTAGAGAAATTTTAGTTGTACATAAATTTGATTCCCCCCCCCCAAGTATATGTGACGAACATGGACGTACGTGTGATGAGTACGTTCCGTTAGACTTTGTGATTGTTTTTTGTCAACTATACTTGTTGCCAAAATTTGGTCTTTATGCATATATATAATGTATACAACATGCATGCAAATTTATGATGTGTGTGATTATGGGAAAGCCTCGAGGGCTATCTGCCTAACGGAAGGGACGCCTTCATGGAGGACTTTCTAAGAAAAACTGGCTCGTATACACGTTGCGGGGAAAACCACGAAAACGCCAATGCAGCCAGCCCATTCACGGGATTCGAACCTCAGACAGAACTACCAGTGTTCAGGAACTTTACCACTCGGCGGTTGGTGGGCCTGTTTAAAGTTATGATAGCTGTTAATTTATCATAATTGACCAAACATTACGAATACTGTTTCTCTTTCAAGATACGTACTTTCAGTTGTTTTCATAACAACTTCTGCATTTATTTAGAAAAAATTCTGTTGATAAAATACTACACACAGAAATATTTTTAAAATGATGTTTAAGAATGCTGTTGATTTTTCAGAGACACAGTAACAATTTAACTGGTTATAAACTTAACAGAGCACAGATATTGAACAGAAAAAAGATTGCCATTCGAAATGCTCAAATGCCAAATTAAAATATTTGATCATAAAACAAATGTAATTACAGTTAACTGATTTTTGAACCTGAAGACTGATTATCAAAAATAAGTTAATGTTTATTAAAAGAATTTCATGAAAACAACCTAATTTTGAAGTACAATGAAAATAGTATATTTTACTTTACCAAAATAGCTTAGTAGGACGATTTTGTCAATGTATTCTTTATGTTTATTTATGGGAAATTCACAGAATGTAACATATATTATGAATATAAAGGTAAATTTTTTTATTTTAAACTATCGCTAATTAAATTAAAAATAATTTACAAAAGTTTGAATATTTGGTGTAAAATTCGACTTTTCATTATTAAGATTAAAAGCCCTTTCCACTGATTATTTTTCTTGATTTAATGAATCTCCTTTTGATCTTTCTTACACCTTATAAGAATTTCACCCACTTTGGCAATATATACTGTGTGAGAATTCTGGAAAACTTAAGCGACTTCTCGTTATGTTTTGGAAATTACAACAGAGGTTTGGAATAGGTATAAAAAACCCTTTTATAGACTCAGACAAATTAACAGAGTGCACAGCTTATTAATACATAATCAGCCAGCATTTATGGCGTAAATCAAAAGTAACGAAATTAATTTAAGTAAATTTTAGTTAGCCCAAAGGCTACACAGACAAAAAATGCACAAATTGTCTCAGGTCTAATATTGGCATGATAAGCTAATGGCGAGAAAAATGCAATGCTGCAGATAACCTGCTCCCAAGATAACCCAACTAGTAATGTGGTCTTCAAGTAGATTCTTCGTTCTGATTCTACCAATTAAAACCTCTTCCTTTAAATGCTAATGCTTTTTATCTCATTTGAATACACTCAAAATTAGCATTCTCGCAGGAAAATGGAAAGAGAGAATAAAAAGCTAATTAACATAAATAACTGGTTAATAAAAATAAATGAATACTCTACAACCTCAATTCACCACTTTAATTTAGCCATTTTCATTTTTATGTAGCCTTTATGTCGAAATATACATTTGTTTTGGTGATAATAAACTTAATTCTTTCATTTTTTACCCGATTACATAACATCACATGCAACAGCTGAAAATATGAAAAACACATGCATATATCCAGCAGTATGTTAATTTCTTTTGAATATATGGTGTCTGTCATCTACAAAAGAAAACTGTAAACTTAAAATATAAGATGTGAACACAGGTCTCCTGTTGGATAATATAATAAAGTAACACTTTCTGGTATTATTATTTGTAGGACCTAAGGTCCTACAAATAATAAAAAATAATAATTAAAACCAAATACTGTGTGGAGAGTAAAAAGCATAACGCAGAAACTTGGTGAAAAATTAAATCCCATTCTGTATAACTATATATGCATTTGACATTATTAGGTATTACTAATTAAATTAACATTTTAATACTTCAATGAAATATCAAGAAAATGAGAAAATATTATGAATACTACTTACTGTATGATATTAATTTTTTGAAAGTGAGCTAATTAATAAACAAAGACCAAAATATATAATTTCATATTCCTTATGCTGAAGTCTACTTCATACTATTATATCATCATTAGTTATAAGGGCAGAACATTGCAGTCTTCACCTTGCAAATCCATGAGCAACATTTTAATAATATAGGAAAAGTTCATACAATGGCCAGTAGCTGAATTGAATGAAATGAGTATTTTAAATTTATAATTAAACATATTTTTAATTTGCTAGAAATTTAGGGACATATAATGTTTAAATATTTAAAGTTTCGGAGGAAACTATTTAAAATGTCTTCTTTTTTTTGGGGGGGGGCTGGTTGCTTTAATTGCTTATGGGTTACAGATTTCAGCTATATAATCTCATAAATAGCATTTAAAGATTATTTTTTTTAACCCAGGCAGATTATATTTTCTCGTATGAAGTTATTATTCAAAATGTATTCACTGCCATACTTATTCATTACTATTCAAATACTAATAAATCGTATAGTAATACAATATTCAAATATTAATAATTAAATCCTTAAAAAATGTTCTATATTAAAAGGAAGAACATTTTAACATGCCCAATTGAGCAGTATTTTTTAATCTTAAAATACGTCACTGTTGTATTATTTTTTAAATTCGTTACTAATATATGAATTAAGTAAACTCAAGTATTATTTAGAATCGAGGATTAGTGATGTGGGTGTTTTGAATGTTCAAAGTTTTATGGAAAAGTACTATTGAATGGTAAAAAAAGGTTTATTAAAATTCAAATACAGTAATTCAATGATGTAATATACACATATAATTAATATGTACAACAAAAAATTATTGTATGAAATGCATAAGAGAGCAAAAAATGAAAACATATACATGAATTTACAATAACATAAGCTGCAAAATAAACAGAATACAGGAATATTCACATAAATTTACAATAATATGAAACAATTAAGTGTTATGAGTAAGTTAAATCTTCATTTTCATTGTTCTTTTAATATCTTGTGTTGGTGGTTGGCCTGCACCCATTCTTTGAGTGATAATCTCTGTGGCACTTCATCAAAGCCTATATTGTTGAAACAAACATTACCAAATGCTAAGTTGTAATGACATTAATACGTGTATCATAACAAATACACAATGAAAATTAAGAAAATGTTAATGTACTAATATTTCTTTTTTCAGTAGTATTAATTCTTGAAATATCATAAAAGAGGAATTAGGCATTTTTTATTAAACATTCAATTATACATCTACCAATTTCAGTGTTATAGTGGCACCAGGATAATCATGCGAAACACACTAATCCCCTCGAAGATTTCTGATATACAAAATAATTTTGGCAGTAACTTGTAAAGGCTAAAAAATATTATCAAAAAGATACAATTCTTAAGTAATTACATATATTTTGCAGAAATACTTTGGAACTGTTTGAGATGGTATTCGTGAGAATCCTCGTGTAATTTTTTAATTGCAGAATAATTGAATTGAAAAACAACAGAATGCAACCAAATTATATTATTAAGTATTCTTTCATTTCACTTTCTAATGCATGCATAATAGCATTAATTAAGAATTTAATAAAAACATTAAAAATAATTATATGAAGCAAGATCTCTAAAATTTCAAAATTGCATATAATTAAAATCTAGTTTAATATCCACAATACGTTTTTAACTCATTATATTTTCATAAATTTAACTTTGCAATCTATGACGAATTACAACAAAACGTACTTTATGACAAAAGAACATGAACTTCCAGACTAAATATAATGTGCATCATTTAGTCTGAGATTAAAAACTATGTATACAAAAAATTTCAAAACACTTGATGTTTATTCTGTTGCAGAAGCACACTGTTTATTTTCAATGTATATAATAATAAGCAAAGATAATATGTGTCAAATTTTCAGTTCTATAATTTTTATATCTAATATACAGTGCACTATTATGCTAATAAGCAATCTTTTATTTTCAAATTCTTGCATTATATGTTGGTGATTATGGGTGGTTTTTTATTCATCTGTTTTCTTATCCGTCATTGCAACTTCACTAAGACTCCCGTAATTTTAAAGAAATATTTTAAGGAAAGATAGGTTAAATTACATAATAATTATATGTACTTTGCTTGCACATTTACAGTCAGACATAATACTCAACAACTAAAAATGAATGAAATGTGCTTGAAAATGCCCAAGTGGGATTTGAATGGCTTCAATAACATATACTGGAAAAGTATTATAAAAATATTGCTCCAATTCTAAATAATAGTTGCGTAATAAAAGAACATTTTAGATATGATATTAACTAATTATTTTTTTAAATTTTATCTCTTTGACCTTTAAAATGGAGGTAATGTTTCTGATTGATATTATGCGAAAACCTGAAAAGCAAACAACAACACTAAATCTAAAAAAATGTTCCCAAATTTCACACATCTGCAAGAAACTAATAAGGTCAACCTGATTAACTGAATTTGGTTTAATCCTAGTATCCGGTGCACACGGGATTTGACTACTTTTGGCGACTTTATGATGAGCAGTAAAAACTGGAAATTGCGATGAGTAGTTAACGGGTCATTCAAAGAAAATATATAGTTAAACATAGTATATACTATGTATATAGTATATATGCTATGTATATACACACATAGTATATATATATAGACGTTCTTTGGATCATTTTTGGTGTTGGCGATAATTTTCAAAGTCGCGCCAAGGCTGCACCGTATACTAGGATTTTACCCTGAATTTGTTGGCAGATAATGATTCAAATCTGAATATTATTTCCACCAAATTTATATCAGTGTGCGAGTCATCGTATGTGTGAATGAGTGCCTACTATAAATTAAGTATAAATCTTACTCTGAACTACTGAGTATACTTATGCACTAACGTTTGCATTTTCTTAATTCATATATTTAATTAGCATTATTACAAAATTAAATAATGTCTGTAATAATTGTAATTGAAACAATTACATTTGAAATTTCACCTCTTTCATTAACTTCATTAGCAAAGCATACAATTAAGTGCTTCACAGTATTAAAACTGTAACTCAGACATTTACTTACATCTTAACATTCCACTTCCAGAAACAAAGGTTAAAATTTTTCAGCTGACATTCACTGTGCCAATGCCTGAAATTAAAATCATTTTATAAAAATCTTTAATATGATGATTCAAGTATTGAAAAATCTTATATTATAACATGGTCATACACACAAAATATTTTATTATTTTTATATCAATAAAATGATATGTTGTTCTGTGCTGAATGACTTATTTAACACGAGAGTGTGAACGGTTGTGAAATCACATCAAAATAATAAGAAAATTTATAAAAAATGAAATAAGGGGTTATTGTATTTAAATTTTACTATTTAGTTTAAGAATGATTATTTACTAACTGTAATTCATACATTCATCTCTGGTACAGACTTTCTACAAATTATCTTTGGCTACTATAGTCTGTATAGTCAGCTTGACAGGTACAAGCAAATGATGATTGACAGTCGTAATTATTATCTTGCCTTCCTGCTACATGTGCAGTACACGTACATGTCTTCCTATAACTTTCATAATGGCATACATACTTTTCACTGCAGAAACATACAATTTTATGAAGAACTACTGGTTGATCTTTACATTATGGTAACTTGGCGTTTTTTTGGCGAAAATTTGCCGACCAACTCTCCTATAGCAACCCTCTATTTTTTTTTCCCGCCGCCATTTTGTCTTCACGAAGTAAAGACATGTTTCTTTTCTTTTTATCTACTGAACACTTCTTCCAACAATCTACTAGCCGAATTACACTTATGCTAGAAATTTTATCTAACAAAACTGCTTAATCATGACAAATATGCACTGCAAAATTGGGAAAAAGTGCACAATACCATACTCCTTACGCGTTTTTCAAAATAACACATACACATAAACCATGTACACGCCGACTTATTTTTACTTGAAAAAAATCCCAGAATTACACAAAAATGGCATTGCGCACACTCTTCACTATATCCATGTACACTGCTTTTTTCTCATAAATTAGAAAAATTTCACGAAAATACATGACAATTTTCTGAATCTTTAAACCCGGTAAAAAGAACATATATGAAATTACCTGATCGCGAAAAAGTTTATACCCTTTCCAAATATGAACATTTCCACATATAAAATAAATAAAATATCCAAAAACTTTTACCTCTAAATCATCTATTATATTATACACGTCACCAACGAATTCATACCGCAAGCATTACAAATACTTAGTGTCAAATATTTAAATTATTTCCATGCACGTTTACTTCAACTTAAACGTATACCAAATTCCTACAAACGTAAAATTCACAAAATAACTATCATTTAATTAAAATATCACTAAACCATGTACACGTCGACTTATTTTTACTTAAAAAAACATCCCAGAATTGCACAAAAATGGCATTGCGCACACTCTTCACTATATCCATGTACACAGCTTTTTTCTCATAAATTAGAAAAATTTCACGAAAATGAATAACAATTTTCTGAATCTTTAAACCCGGTAAAAAGAACATATATGAAATTACCTGATCGCGAAAAAGTACATACCCTTTCCAAATATGAACATTTCCCCGTATAAAATAAATAAAATATCCAAAAACTTTTACCTCTGCATTATCTATTATATTACAAACGTCACTAACTAATTCATACCTTTACTTCATTACTTAGTGTCAAATACTTAGTGTCAAATATTTAAATTATTTCCATGCACGTTTACGCAAATTACTTTACTTCCACCTTACATTTAGAACAATGCATAAAAATAATATCCTCAAATAATTAAAAATACTAACTTACCTATTCTTCTTCAGAATCTTGATTACGTGTCCGATAAACTTTTCTTATTTCTGTTTCAGGATCTTTAAAATCATACTTATAGTTCACACCAAGGTACCAAGTAAAATAAATAACTTAATAAAACATCTTTACTTCTATCTCGCACAACCTTAAAGAAACACTTATTACCCCTTTCAATCCCACTAAATACCCATTTCGAATTCACTTTAGTTAGGGCCATGGGATCCAAAAATTAACGAACACTGTTTCACACAACACAGAATAAAGGCAAATACAAAATTTCCAGATTTTTTTCCCGATTTCCCCCCTTTTCCGATTAAAGAACCGTAATTCGTCCATTAATATCACATGACATATCACATGATCTCTCATTTCCCTCACACAAAATAATGCGTAATCGGAACTGAGTACTGCTCACAGTATTACCAAAGTCCCAGGTAGTAACCTTTATCGCCTCCAAAATGTCGCCAAACTACCAGTTACCATATTGTAAAGATCAGCCGAACTAATTTGCAATAATATATAGCACACATTAAAACAATCTAAGCATACTTTATAAAGTGCAATGTTATGTAATCGTTGACGAAAAATTACATACATCAAAATATACTTTATTGTTGACTTTACTATTACTTTAGGGTTATTAAAAATCATCATCAATTCCTACATGCTGTACAATCATTTGCCTTTTAAAAATATAACTTGTTAACATTTAATATTTCATCAGATTTTTCTATTCAATAGATATTGAATAATATTAGGAGTTATGTAAATTTAAACCAATTATATTTTATTTTTACCAATTCTTTACAGTTATACCACAGTTTATTACATTACTTTATATCATATTAACTTCAATCAAAACATTTCAACATATTTTGAGATAAAAGACCCAAGTACCTTGCATCAGTTTTACCTGTGATAAAATTACGCTCTAAATACTAATAGTTTTCTTCTTGAAGTTTCTTGAAAATGATGTTTCTTTTCGAAAAAATTAGAACAGTAAGGAAACAAATCAATCCTTAAAACTTTTTTCTTAATGTTACATTATAAAGAAATTTAGGAAATGTTAAAAAAAAAGTTATTGAACTGTATGTGTGTTAAGAAAGATGATACTGTGACATAGTACATAAACATACTTGCACTTATAACATATCAAATTTACTGAAATGGGAAAATATATACATACCTGAAAGCAATCTTGCAATAGCATTTGGTTTGGAGCTCTTGCGCTATCCGCTGGGGCATCTGTATTTACGCTGACTTTCTTTACCCATTTTTTGCACTCTTCAATCGAATTTATACTTTGATCGTATCATTAAGCTTTCCAGTTGTTGGAGCAGTACAGTCAAAAATTGTATTTTAGTACAGTAATTACTATACATTTACATTATACTCTACAAAGATTTAAACGCCAGATTTGTTTACAATCAGATGGCGGTACATCTACCATATACCGTCTTTATCCTCCTTTCAAATCGCGCCAACATAGTAATTACGCCAAATTTTTTTCTGGGCATGCGCAGTAGGCGACATTCGTTTAACACTGTTCAACTCAATGTGCGGTCTGCCATTACGCTACCTGGACGTCCATTTTCTCAGCCATCTCAGCTTCAACGCTCAACAGTGATAGGTTTGACAACCGATCTTGCGTCATATCATTTCTCAAATATGTTTTTATTAGTTTCAATTTTGAAAATGACCTCTCACTCGTAGCTGCGGGTACAGGTAATGATAAATACAATATAAGTAAACTGCACACTTACGAATAACTAATTGCCATGTCATAATATTTGACTATTGCTAATTTAGCTAAATCCTTAACGGATTTCAAATTTTGGATTTCTGTTCTGAAAGTATTTATAAATAATAACAGTTGTACTTCCAGTGCATTAGTAAAGTCTTCTTTATATAACTTCTGTATTTTTGACACATTATTAATAATTTCGTTATTTGTTAATGATGACAGAGTTTTAGGTTCCAAAAATGAAAACATCATTGCGATTTTTGTCATTCCAGTCATTCTGTACTTTAACTGAGTATTTAAAATGTCGAGAGCAGCATAAAAAACTGTTACTTTAAAAGATATTTCGGAATTTTCAAACCTGTTATCCTCACATAACTCATTAAAAATTTTTTTTGTCTTTATTTTTCTTTTATTTTCAAATTTAGTTTCTATGCCCCATTTATTTGCAATAATCTCAGCTTCTTTCATAATGTCTTCAAACTTGTTTCTCATATCTTGAATATTAATAGAAACGTTTTTTAGATTTTTATGAGCTCCATTCAAGTCGATTGATTTTCTTTGTAATAATTGAGATGCTGCATTAGAAAAAGATAAAACCTTTTCCATAAAAATTGTTAAGAATAAAAATTCAAAAGATTCCATTTTTCTTTTTAACTCATTTGCAATGTCTTTTTCTTGAGCTTTTTTTGACGTTAATATAATTTCATTTAATGCTTTCAAGATGTCAAAGTATCTTATTTTAATGGCTATCAAAGATGATAATCGTCCAGCCCACCTTTTAGGATTTAAATTTTTGATAGTAATTTCAGAGTCTCCCGAAGAAAGTAAACCCCACTTTTTTAAGCTTTCACCGAAATACACGTAAATATTCTGAAGAATTTAAAAATTTGCATAGTTCTCTTAACACCTTGCACTGCATCACTAAGAACCAAGTTAAGATTATGGGCGGCGCAATGTACGTAGAGAGCATTTGGTTGCATTATTTGAATGCGCTTTTGCACTCCATTATACACACATGTCCATAAATTAAGGATAATTCGGAGTCACGCGGAAATCGAACTCTAAAATAAATATATCACCTGTAAACTCACTACACACATCTTCAATAATCATATGCAAATTTCAGGAAGTAAACAGATGACACCGATGGTACGTCACAATGACGAGAGTGTAAGAGAGTGATATATAAGGAATACAGGCAAAGAAGTAAAATTGTTCGCAGGCGCTTTATAAGCATTTCAGTGCAATAACCGAATAGTTATGACACAAAGGACGCATTTGGATGATTTTTTACGTGGTAGAATTATTGGCCGTCTGGAATGTGGGCGTACCCAACTGGAAGTATCAGACGAACTTGGAGTTGCCCAGAGTGTCATCTCCAGGCTTTGGCAACGATTCCAAGATGATGGTAATGTGAGTAGACGTTACAGCACAGGTAGCCCCACAGTTACAACGCCGAATGAGGACCGGTATTTGGCAGTTACTGCCAAAAGAAACAGGCGGAGCACAGCCTCAGACCTGTCTCGTCAGCTCTCTTCAGCCACTGGTACGACAATTTCAAGGCAGACCGTGTACAGACGCTTAGGGCAGATTGGTATATATGCTCGTAGACCTGTCAGATGCGTTCCACTTATTGCAACTCACTGTTGCCTGCGGTTAGCCTGGAGTAGAGAGCATGCATTGTGGACACCGCAAGAGTGAGCTTGTGTGATTTTTTCCGAAGAGTCCAGGTTTAGCTTGTAGTCTGATTCTCGCCGGACTTTCATATGGAGAGCTCCAGGTACCCGTTACCACCAAGAAAACATCATTGAATGACACCGTTACGGTGGTGCAGGAGTGCTCGTTTGGGGTGGAATTGTTCTGGGTTCCAGAACTGACCTGCAAATTCAAATTGGAACCATGGCAAGCTAAATCTATCGGGACGTCATTCTGGAACAACATGTACGTTTGTTTCGGGGTGCCATGGGCGCACGATTTGTGTTTATGGATGACAACGCCCGTCCTCACCATGCAAACATCGTAAGCGAATGCCTTCAATCGGAGAATATCACCCGTATGGACTGGCCAGCATTCTTACCGGACTTGAATCCAGTACAGCACGTGTGAGACATGCTTGGCCGACGAGTTGCAGCCCGTCAACCTCCTCCTACATGTCTACCGGAACTTCGGAGAGCATTGCTTTTTGAGTGGTGTAATATCCCCCAAGATCAGATCGATAATTTGATACTCATCATGCCTAGGCGTTGTACGGACTGTATTGCATCGTCTGGGAGACATACAATGTATTAACAATCATACCAACCACGTAATATTGGTTTTTTGTAAATAGGTTTTTTTTGTAAATTGCTCCAGGGAGAAAAAATCGCTAATTTTTTTAATAATATCAAACATATAGCATCTTTTTTTGCTCTTTACCTTTTATTTAATAAATAAGCTTTACAAATAAGTCAAATTTGATTTGCTTCTAACTCTTCCTTTGCCTGATTTTGCATTATCCTTAATTTATGGACATGAGTGTATATTCCGCTCATATTACTTGCTCCATCATATCCTTGTCCTCGACATTTTGAAAAATCAATTTCCTTTGCTTCCAAAATATTACATAGGTATGAAGTAATACCTATAGCTGATTGATCTGTTATGGGACAAAAGCCAAGGAAAGATTCTTCAATACTGAGATCAGTCGGTATATTTGTTTCATCATCTTTGATTACTTTTACATGTCTGTAAATAACACTTAGTTGGTCGTGCTTTGAGATGTCCTGCGTAGTATCGGCTATGATAGAAAAAAAAGGGGAACTTTTAATTTCTTCCACCAGCTTCCTTTTCAAACAGCTACTTAAACAATCAATTAATTCATTTTGAATTGCAGAACTCAAATACTTAGTAGTACCTGAGGGCATTTTTACAACCTCATTCATTACAGTGTCGTATTCTGCCCATAATTTAACATCAGATAAAAAATTACCTATATATGTATCTGAAGTATTTTCTCTGTGTCCGAGAAAACTATTATTATTTTTTGCTAATTTTAAAGTAATTTTGATTAGTCTCTCTAAAACTAATCGCCAAAAATTGATTTCATCTTTTACAGACTTTTCCAGCATTTGCTCTATACAATTATTTGCTTCCCAATTTGTCTTTACAATACAGCTTGCGATATGATGAGAACTTCCCTCGTGCTTTTTTATTCGTACAGACAATGTTTGCCAGTGCTGTAGTCCCGTTGTCCACATCGTGTCCTTGTTCGAAAATAACCAGCATGGTTCGCAATAGACTTTATTAAGTTTAGGTGAATAGCAAAGCCAAAACCTGTCTATTTTTAAACCCGATTTATTAATCTTGGTGTAGTAAAGAGAAGAAAACGATCTGCCATCTTGATTTTTGGGGAAGCTGATATCTTTTGGTCTACAAGGGCCACAACTCAAAATAAATCTCTTCATATCCTTCGTAAGATTTTGTGGATAGTAACCAAAATCGGATGGATACCTTTCGTTTTTTACATCTGGAAAGGCCGTCAGGACTTTTTCTGGACTTTCATTGTCATTTGTGACTGTATTTGAAATATTTTTGATAGTTCGCCTATTTCAGTGTCTTCAGTCAAAATATATTTTGTTACATTTTTAATTTTTAAAACTATTTCTGAACTATCTGATGCTTCTTTTAAATGTTCGTCAGTTGCTGATGGCTGTTCCTGTGAGTTTAAAGTTGATGTCTGGTATTCTCCTCGATTAGAATTTTTAATTTGGAAATACTGATCAACAGTTTTAATTTTCTTTATTTCTCGTTCTAAAGCATCGTCTAATTCTTTCTTTTTCTTCCTTTTCTGAGCCCCACTTAAAGCTTTCTTCTCCATATTATAAGATTTTCCTAATGTTATAGTCTATAAATAAAAATCCATATAAGTAGAATAAATAATTTAATTCATCATTTAATGAATCAAGAAAAAATATTTAATAATATCTTTCAGTAATTTATGCCTATTGAAAACAATATATTCTGTGAAAATAGAAGAGAAACACGCCGAGTGAAACAAAATTAGTAACACAATAACCTTAAGTTTGGTGTAGATTTATGTTAAGATCTCAAACAATTTTTAGGGCAAGCAGGTTTAGGTCCCTCTTCGTCAGAAGTGAAGAAATCTACAAGACTGAAGAATAGTCATATATTTTCAATTGCGCCAAAATATGTGTAAATATTTATTTTTGAATGATTTGTTTTACCTGGGTAAAAACTTTTATTTTATAATATTAGCTATAATTTTATAAAAGCTCCTTGCCTTCATTTCCGAAAACTCTCGAACATAGTCAGAAAGATCAATTTCTTTAGGTGTATCTTGCTGTATAGAAATTAGAGCAAGATTTGTCAGCCTAGTCTCCGTCATAGAAGATCTTAAACAAGTTTGTATGTATTTTAATTTTGAAAAAGATCTCTCTCCACTTGAAACTGTTATAGGAAAGGACAGCAAAATTCGAAGTTCCACTCCAGTATATTTGGAAAACACTCAAGATTTTATACATATTCTAAACTGACAAGGGGCTCCGCTCCAGGAACGATGTATTTTGACAGATCTTCCAGTTCATCACAAAGTTCCGAAGCGTTTAGATTACTCGAATGTTTATTTGTGAGTTTCAATTTCTAGTTTTCTCTGAAAGATGTTTGAGGGTTTCTACGTCGTACAGAAAACTGTACCGTAGTTATGCTCCGTATTCCCGAGTAAGTTCAAATCTTTCTTCTACAGAACGAATAGCAATGTTTAACGTGTAGAAATACAGTTCTACTTTAAATTCCTCTTCCAACACTTTGTATGTTTTCATATGAAGCCTCGTACTCAAACAATCTACGTCGCCTTAGGGTATGATGGACTGGCTAAAGGAAGGGTAGATTTCTAACGTTTCTGCCATTTACTTTTCTTCTGAGATGAAATATATTAAATTATTATTTAAATTATTAAATTATTTTTATCACTTCTACAACTTTCTAAACATGTTTTCTCCTTCTGCAGAGCTCCGACAGCTGACTTCAGATTCGTCTTTATACATTGCAGAATTTACTCGCGTGGTTTACATGAATGAGTATATCATGCCAAATAGCAACTGAGACGAGAAATTTTAAATTTTGTCTGCCAAGGATGATGCCGAATGCCATAAGAAACTAGAATAAATATTTTTTGCAAGCTATAATAATACAGAATAAATTTCCTCCACAAATAAAAAAAAAAAATTAAAATGTAAACAATGATTTGTATTAATTTTTATTTACTTTTTGTTTAAACCTTTAAAAAATATCGCAAAATTTGTAAAAAAATAGCTCTTTCTGTAGCGTTATTTTATTGGCAATAAAACACTGACTAAGATGAAAATAAAAAAATAAGAGCAATTAACTTAAAAAATTTCCACTTAATTAACCAAACAGACAAAATATTCTGCTTCTGTGCTGTGATTCGGGGGAGGGAGCGCCATATAAGTTATCCATGAAATAAATAAATAATGAAAAGGAAATGAATAATCAAGCCAGAAACGAGACAAGGGTAAAGCCAGTGAGAAACTTACTGTAAGTAAACGGGTAGAGGGGCAAAATTAGTTCGTACGAAATTTACAAAAAAATCTGAAAGCTTTCAGGCTTTACATTACGCCCAAAGGGACATTTTTTTTAAAGTTTTGTGTCTACTTTTATTTATTAAATATCATGTTCTTCCCGCCTAAACCATTAAATTAAATTCAACAGCAATATCACATGAGCATATCTTTAGAATTTTCGATACACAGTCTCGCGCACTAGCGATAATTTTTTTTTTTTTTTTTTTTTTTTTTTTTTTCGTACAAATTTTCCATTGCTCGCTTTGAAATCGTTGAATTTCTTAATCAAAAACACGTTAAAGAGTTATAAAATAGGAAATCGATAATAAAACAAATTTCAAATTCCAAATTCGGGCTTCCAGGTGCCCATATTTGGTGGAACATTACATGATTCAAAACTGGATGGCTCTAGGTACCGTTGCTTTATCCCAATGCGAGAAATATAGATACGTTTATGCAGATTTTTCATTGTTTAATTTCTTTAAATATTATACAGGGCTGTAATACTTGGTGGCAACAATTTGAAAAGTGAAACGATATTTATAGTGAACCAACGCAAAATGCCAAAACGAAATTAATAGCCTTTTGGGGCTAAAAATTTAGAACTTTTAGTGTGAAAAATCTAGCGCAAATGCAGCTAAGATTGATCAAATTTAAATTTTTCAAATTTATTGATTATACTATCAGGAGAGAGTAATATGCTTGTGAAAAAGATTATTGCAACCAGTATAAATATTTAACGAATAAAAATTAAACAAAATAAATTAATTTTTTAGCCCAAAAAAGGTGCAATTTGCTCTGTCGGACTATTATTTTCATTTTCGCATTTTGCGTTGGCTCGCTATAAATGTCCGATTCACTTTTCAAGTTGTTGCCACCCAATATTATCGCCCTGTGTTATATTTAATGAAATTAAATAAGGAAAGATCTGCATAAACGTATCTATATTTTTTGCAATGGGATAAAACAACGGTACCTAGAGCCATCCAATTTTGAATAACGTACGTTTCCACCCGAATATGGGCATCTGGAAGCCCAAATTTGGAATTTGTTTTATTGTCTATTTCATATTGTGTAAAACTTTAACGAATTTTTGATTAACAAGCTCACCGATTTAAAAGTGAGCAGTAACAACATTCTACGAGGAAAAAAAATCGCGCGGAACTGTGTATCGGAAATTCTAAAGATATGATTTTAAAATTATTTTGCGACATTGCTATTAAACTGAATTTTATGGTTTAAGTGTAAAAAACATGATATTTAATAAATAAAGGTAACACACAAAACGTTAAGAAAACGCCCCTTTAAACGTAATTTAAAATCTGAAACCTTTCAGATATTTTTCTGAATTAATGCTATATTAATTTCTTAACTCATTTTATTTTTTTAATGTTTTTATTATATTAATTTCCTGAACTAAATTCTGGAAGGATTAATGTAAAAATTCATTACAATAAGTTTCTGATTAACTAGCTTCTGTAATGTATGTAGTTTCTGTGTGATTAATCTTTGCCGGGATAATCAGAAAAAGCATACATGTCTATAGAGGTTAAAATTATGCACACTGATATTTATTAAACCTGGGCTTAATTTAGGAACTAAAGGTGTCAGAGTCCTACTGTAAGCCATCAAGTACAGTGAAAGAAAAATGATTATAAATTAAACAAATAAAACAACGAATGGTTAAAATCAAATTAAATGTAAAATTAAAAGGCATGTTTTACTTTTAAAACTAATGATATATAAAGAAATAATAAGCAAATCATAAAACTTATATGAATATTGAAACAAATGAAAAGTAAGAAAATTAGTAAGATAGGATACGAAAGACAAAAGAAAGGAAGATATTGAATACACACATATACATGCAAATACACACATTTACAAGCAAAAACATATCTCGGGCAATTTGAAATTAATATTTTGTTGACTTTTACGCCTGTTATCGAATTTAATATTGCTTAATATTTAAAGTTTAGTTTTTCGCATCATTTTAAAAATCAAGGATAATGCAAATTTAGGGTATACAGACATAAACACTTAAATTTAATGATAAAAGAATGGATTGGATTATTTAATTATGGCAAAGCACACGAGGGCTATCTGCCTAAAGGGAGGGAAGCCTTCGTGGAGGACTTTTTAAGGGAAACTGGCTCGTATACACGTTACAGATGGGGAAAACCACGAAAACACCCATGCAGCCAACCCGTTTGCGGGATTCGAACCTTGGACCGAACTACTAGTGTTCAGCGTCTTTACCACTCGGCCGCTGGTGGGCAAAAAAAGAATGAAAGGACATAAGAAAAATTTGTATTTTAGGCAGAATTATAGCTATAAAAACCGAAGATAATGGAATTACAGATATTTAAACATACATAAGCACAAAAATTGACAATTAAAACTTTTATATAATAATTTTAATATTAATGTATTGCATAACTTTCCTGTGAATTAGAATTTAAGCTGCAGTATAGTTTTCGTTGTTTCTAAGCCGTATAATTAAATGCTGAAATAAAAATGTTTCAAAAATATTTTAAATGTATGCAATAAAACACGAAAAGCATTAATATAAATAAAGTTTTCAATAATTTTATACACTCTTATTTCGTTTGTTAAACGAATTGTTTATGTTTTGAATTATTGGAGTTCAGATTTGCCGATGAATTTGCAGTTCGAAGACATTAGACATTAGATACATACCAAGAACTTTATTAAAAAAAAAAAAAACCATGTTTGCATCATCTCTTAGATAATATACACAGAATATGTGAACTATTTCATCTCCAATCTTTTCTCCTGAAAAACAACTTCTGTTTCGAATTCATACATATCCTTATCAGAATACCTTTATTCAAGCCAAGAGTAATTCGTTTAACAGATGTTTTCTAAAATTAAGCCACAGGACAATAAATGATATTAATGTATATCAATCGACATAATGGACCTACTTTAACACTATTTAGTTTCTATGAATTATCATGAAAGACCTCAGATTTCCTGTTTTTACATTGATTATAAATTAAGCCCTATTAATTTTCTTTTTATCTTCATAATTAATTTATTAATGACAAAAATATGAAAAATAAAATGGAAATCTCTATGAAAACTTTTTCGTTTTCTTGGTATTAGAAGTTTAGTTTAGCATAATCGGGGATTACCCAATTTTTGAGTGTTGTTTAAATGACAATTTGGTTTAAAGTACATTTGCTTTGCTCTTTATTTGTAATTGCTTTTGAATTTCGGATTTGCATATAATGGCTTTAAACCAATTTGTTTTTTTTTGAAAGGTCAATTTGCATAATGAAAAGTTTAATGATTTTTTTTTGAGTAGTCAGTTTGGCACAATGTTATGTTTTATTCTTTTTTTTTTTTTTTAAAGTGTTTCGAAAGCGTGTAGAGAAAATTCTCGTACATTTCAGATTCGATTTTTCGGCTTTATATGAATTTTAATGTCTTAAATGAAAATTTAATTGATTCTTTTTACGGTTTTAGATCTCAAATGAACCAGGACAACGAAATATGTTTTCGAAACGTATTAATCGATTATTATGAAGCTTTAATTCATTTTTCTCGTGATGAGTTCTGAATTGGAATTTCAATAAAAGGAGAATAATTTTTATAATTTTGTATGTTTTTCCTTTCGCATTTTTATTTTTCGAGTTCGTGCCACTATGAATTCTTATTTTAAATTTGTTTAGATATTGTGTTAAACCTCTTATACACGGTTGCAGTTATTTATAGCGTCAAGGAATTGCCTTCCTTTGATTCCAATTTAATTTTAACTTTAGATGCTTTAAATTTATTTTACTTCGATCCTGCAGCTATAGCGCAGGACAAGTTAAATTTTTTTTTTTTTTTTTTTTAATTTTTGGCCTGCCATTATGTTTCTTAATGTATGAAAACATATATTTATATTTTATATTTATCATAAAAATATTTCATGTTAATATAACAATACGTTATTAATATTAGAAGGCATTTGCATTGTTAATGGTGATAAATGGATAAATTGTTAATGGTGATAAATGCATTGTTAATTGTGATAAATGGATAAATGGATAATTGGATAAATGGATTAAAAGTTTAGTTAAATTGAATTTTTAGTAAGTTTGAAATTATAAGAATTTAGTTTATGTAATATTACAAATAAATAACTTACCTTTGTAATGAAGAATTATATTTGAGATCCCTTTCAAATTTAATTTTAAAGAAAAACTTCTTTGTGCTCTCGATGTAGTGATGTAGACTAGAGAAATGTCATTAGAATACGAGCAAGTTCAGTTTACTGTTCTGAATCAGCATTTCACACTTCAACGCAGCTGTTTAGCAAAGAAAGGGATCCCGCCTCCACCATAAATTTCCAGTGTCTTCCCAAGTTGAGTCACAGTAAAACTTTCATCTAAGATTTTACTGTAAAGATGTCCACTTTCCATTCTAAAAAAAGCTGAAACATCTTTTTTTTTTTTTTTTTTTTTTTTTTTCCAGTCAAATTCTACTATTATTATTGTCATATTCCAATGACAGATAATACATGACCTGCAATATCTTTTAGCATTTCCTCTGTACTATAAATGTAATTCAGTTAATGTATACTTATTAAATATTTAACAGTAAAAATTATGGATATTCGAATAATTTTAGGAAATTCTTCAACATGTTTAGGATGAAATAATAAACAAATTTTATTGACCTGTATCCAAAGAGCTTTGAAGATGACTGTGTGATATGTGAAATGGAAATTTTAAAATTAAACTTTCTAAGTTTCAAGTTCCCAGAAATGTTTAATAATTTGTAGTTAAACTTATTGACACTAACGTATATTTGAAGATGAGTACTCTGTCGCATAGATTCTAAAACTAGCATAAATAAATACTTGTTTAGGAAACAAGTATTAAGTTTCTTCATAATTACTAAAAATAAAGTTGTATGAAACAAGTTTTGCGCACTTCTTAGAGAAATGCAAAAAACATCATTTAATGAAAACAGATTTTTTTTTTTTTCCCAGGTGGATCAAAAAGCAAAAATCAGTTAGGAAAGCAAAAATCACGATATATTTTAGGAGTATTAATATTTTTGATTATTGTTATCTTTTTTATTTACGTCTTAAAACAACTATTTCTGTCTCAGAAATTAATTACCTCAGATTTCTAGTTTTTACATTGCTTATAAATTAAGCCGTATCATTTTTATCTTAAATATTAATTTATTAATGACAAAAATATGAAAAATACATATAATATAGCTGAACATATATTAACGAAACCTATTTATATCTTAGAAAAGCTACGCAGTGGTGCCAAAATGAAAGAGAATAATGCTAAAGGGGATTTTATGAGTGAAAAATCGCATCATTTTCTACTAAAACGTTTTAACTAATTTTTTTTTAATTGCGAAAATTATTGAAATATTGCAATAAAAGTGGGAGAATTCTTTTCCATTCGTCTGTGTAGTGAAAATTGTATTGTAATTCGTGTTCTTTCAGATGTTGAAATGCAACTTAAAACTATTAGGTCCAACGCTGCCATTGATATGCTTAATATTTTCAGTAATTAATTTATCGAAATTTACGAAGTAGTACATACTTTTAGTTGTATGATGTCATTTTTATTATCATTATATTATTATTATTATTATTGATGATTTCACGTGCTGAACGCTGTGCAAAGTAAAAGTAGAATAAAAATTTAAATAAATTAAAAGCCAAAGTGTAAATTTTAAAGTTTCATTTCAAATAACGGCCCACTAGCGGCCGAGCGGTCAAGTCGCTGGACATTGGTAGTTCGGTCCGAGGTTCGAATCCCGCGAACGGGCTGGCTGCATGGGCGTTTTCGTGGCTTCCCCCATGTGTAATGTGAATACGAGCTAGTTCCCCTTGGAAAGTCCTCCACAAAGGCATTCCTCCCCTTAGGCAGATAGCCCTTGAGACTTTGCTAAAATCAGACACACACACGCACTTTTTCATTTCAAATAACGATTAGAAAGTACTCCACAAAGGCGTTCTTCCCCTTGGGCAAATATTCCTCGAGTGTTTTATTATTATATAATATTCAATTCAGTTCCGTTTAAATAACATACAAATCATTGCACATTACTGAATTCTAGGCTTAAATGTTTCACGTTTTTAAAATGAATTGTAATTTATTATATGTTTTCAAACGAAAGGAAATTAACATATTTCTTTCAAAACAAATTTAATATCTTCAGAATTATCTTTTACAGATTAGTGTGAATTTTTGGTAGATAAGTAATTTATAGGCTAAGAAACACCACAGCTATTCTCTTTCCTAAAGCAAATCAATTTACGAGTTCTATGCCTTCAGATTTAATTCTTGTTTAGGAATTTTAAAGAATTCTTAACCTGCACTTATCTGCAATGTGAGAATATTTTGTAAATTTTGATATGAAAAATAGGATAAATATTGATTTACTCATTATTTCAAGTAAAAATATTCATCTATTCCTTTTCCTCTCCCCATAAGTGAAGAAGAAGTTATGAATTTCGATAAATTTAAGAGGAAAAAATTAACTGGAATATTTGCCGCTTAATATTTAAGCAACCAGAATGAAACTTTGTGTTAGCTTGTCTCATAAAACACGCCCCCCTTTTTCTTTGAATTCATTCATGATTCATTCAAAGATCCCTAAGAAACGGGAAATCTCTCTTTTCTAAATGTGGTGTCATAAATTCTTTGCATTTCCTGGACGATGACACCATTTCGACATGTGGGTGGGGCAAAGTCCTTTCATGCCACGACTGCTTAACTTACGTCAATGATTTTGTCCCCTTAAGAAATGAAAGTATACATTCTGGAGTTAGCAATTGATACTTACGAATGATTTCCCCCTAGAGATTATTAGTCTAGAGAAAAAAGAGAAAAAAATCGATCTGCCTTTAACTTTGCCATTTTGGAATGTTTCATACTTCTAAAACCAAAATTTGCCCGTCCCTATATCCCACCTTCTGGTGCGACTGCACCGTCGTTTTTTAAAATTGTAAGAACCATACATTCAAACATTCTAGGTAACGTTGTTTCGTCATAGTGCGAAAAACATGCATACATTTATGAAGATTATTCCTTATTTAATTTTTTAAAAAATAGTACACGGTGAAATTATTTGGTGGCGACAATTTGAAAAGTGATACGCCGTTTATAGTGAACCAACGCAATACATGTTATATTAAATTGTAAAAATCATTCACATTAATAAATTCAATTTCAAGCTTAATATTAGTACTGATTTTTGGACTTGGGTTTAATGGAAGTGCTAGTGACAGATTCAATATATGAACAAAATTAAACGCTTCGGAATGACATATTATGAAAATTTCGAACTGCAAATAATATACCACATTTCCTCTTAACTTGCAAAGGTCATTCGAAATTAAGTACCAGAATCCTGTTTAGTTACTTCTTTATTTATACTTAGAAAATGTGTCTATTAATTATTTGATCATAATAACGAAGATATAGAAATAAATTAATATAACAAAATAATTACATTATAATAAATAGTTACAATTAATTTCCACTTCCACCCCCTGTTGAATTTGGATTGCAAAGGGAGAAACATTTCCTTCAAGAGATAACCTTTAAAAATTTTCAGGTAAGAAACTAAATTTTCAGGTAAGAAATACAAAGGAACTTTTCCTATTTTCTGCTGACTCCTATGCCTGAACTGAGGTAGGTCACGAAGTTACTATTTCATAGTCGAATGATGGAATATTAACTTTTGCAAACACTGAATTTAACTGTTTCATGTGCTTCCAAGGGTCCCTTTTCTGCGTCTTATACGGAACTGCGTCACTGCACCATATAGGAAGAGGGCCCTTAAAAACTTAAAAGAAGACGGATTCTATTATATTAAAATAAGAACTCATAGAAGTACAAACTCTAAAAATAAAAATGAAAAGCGAAAGGAAAAAATACGAAAAAATACTTTTAAGTTTAAACATGTAAATGTAGTTCAGCAGGACATTTAAGAGCCCCCTAAACCTTCGGGCCCCTATGCGACGGCATTCCTTGCATACTCTTATTTACGCCACTGTGTACAGCGTTATAGAGTGAATTTAGGCAAAGCCATCCCATGTTCCGCTACTAGATAATACCCACTCAGTTCGGGTAATTACATTAGTATCTGTGTTTTTAGTGTTAACATTTGTATCTGTGTTTTTAGTGTATGACCCAACTTAAAAAAATAGAGTGCAGGTTTCATAATGTGTTTTATCTGGGGATTCTTATGAAGAGAAGGAGAACAGATGTACGATATCATAAGGTAGGATTTTTAAATTGTTTTATTGCATTGGAGCATTTTTGAGTTCTCATCTTTCACTATCCCACTGCTAAAATCTACAGTGTCAGAATTTGCAATAACTTCACAACGCACGTTCAGTGGTCTCGTATTATTGTACCTTTAATATTCTACATTACATATTCATTTTAATTCTCAAACATTGTGCTTATCGGATATTATAATTTTAATTTCTGTATTATTTGAATATTCCTAGTATACGTTGCACCCATCATAAATCAAACATTTTTAATTCTCAAATATTGTGCTTATCGGATATTATAATTTTAATTTCTGTATTACTTGAATATGCCTAGCATAGTATGTCGCACACATCAGAATTTAAACATTTCAATTCTCAAAAATTGTGCCTATCGGATATTATAATTTTAATTTCTGTATTATTTGAATATTCCTAGTATATGTTGCACCCATAATAATTTAAACATACTCGTGTAAATAACGTTAACAGAGTGTAAATTGTGTATCTCAGTTCTCCGTAGTTTTCTCTCATTTCCTTGTACATTGTATAATTGAATTAATTGTTTGTTTTGATATCTTTTTTGTATTGGGTTATCTTATGTGTAGCTGTTTAATAATTTATTAACGCTGTGCATCCCCCCTATGTTTTGTTCTGAGCTATTAGCTGATTAGCTCATACTTATTATGGGATTTTTTTAATAGTGTTTATTGTGTTCAGTTAAGGCACTTCCAAATGTTTAATTCTAAAATTACCTCTATATGCTTATTTACAGGAGCTGGCGGTCGAGGCTCTGTACCCTACTGAGCGGAGTCTCTCAGTGCGAAGGGGCATATAATTCTGTGCAATTACCATCCTAGTGCTGAGTTATACCTACTTGTATTATACTACTTGCTGAGTTAAACCTACTTGTATTGTTTATGCAAGATAACTGCTAGTCACTAAAATGAGCTCGCAAACTCCAAAATCCCAAGCAAACTCAGATGGTACTATGATTAATGTGAACGCTTCCCCTCCAGCTGAGACCACTAACTGTCAATTCACCAGCTTCCAGAATTGAGACCATCAATCATCTTTAGCGACCAGCTACATTCATTTTTAATGCAAACAAGAGACAGCAGCAAATTCAGCGTGAGCGAGAAAAAACTGCTTGGTTCCTTAATTACCTCTATCCGCAATACTTTTGCAGAACAAGAAGTGTACTGTGCAAGTCTGCAAGGAAAAATTCAGCTGCTGCAACAGCAACTTAGCGTGAATGATAATCGTTCTTTAACAGCTCCGGCCTCATCAGAAGACCTTCCAGAACAGACGGATACAGAAGAAACTCCATTTACCGAAGTCAAAAAGAGAAAGAGAAAAGCATGTACTGCGCAACTTAACAAACAGTTATCAGAGCACGTCCTCCTATTAAAAGCAAAAGAAACAGACAGAACTCCAGAACAAGTCAGATCACAATGGACTACTGAACTTAGCGCCAGGGAACTGGGCATTACTGTTGAAAAAGTGCGGCCCACACGTTCTAACGAACTTTTAATTAGGTGCAGCCACAGACAAAATATAGAAACACTCAGGAAAGCGACTGAGGAAAAGCCGTCACTCTCAGCAGCAGTCACGCTCAGAGAGCTATCTTTCAGGAAGTCCACAATAATCGTCTTTGGTACCCTCACATCCGCAACAGCAGACGACATACGTGCCTGGTGCCCTCAGCAAGTGAAGAACAAATACATCCAAGAAGACAAGCTCATAGCCAGGATAATTGCAAAGCAAAGACTCCACACTGCGTCAATTGCGCAACTCACAATAAATCCAAAGGCACTAGCTTCGACACCACACATCCGTCTAGACAATGTCAAGCCTACAAGACAGAACTGTTCAGATTGAAAACAACGGCGCAGTGGTATGTGAACAGCAGGCTGTTGCATATCCAAGAACAGTTCATGGTTTTGCAGTTCTTCAAGGCAACTTGCAACGCAGCCAAGCCGCAACTGTCCATGCAGCACAGGTTATTCTAGAAAACAATGTAGATCTAGCCGCGCTACAAGAGTTTCATTTTACTAACAACAGGATTCAGCAACTTCAAAACTTACCATTCCGTAAGCAATCAAGCAGTCATCGAATACAATGGTCCACTCACGCCCCTGCTAATGCATACAGGAGATTACACAGTTACTGCACAGCTGGAAAGGCCTTATGGTCAGATTGCCATCACCAGCGTGTATTTTCCTCCTTCACATGACATTGTCACTGCAATCCAGAAGCTGGAACAAATCATGCTGATTCCTACTAGGAATAAGATAATCGCTGGGGACTTTAACGCTGCTAGCCCTCTATGGGGTGCGCCAGAGGAAAACAGGCGTGCTTGCCCTGTCCTTGACTTCATCACTTCTCATAACCTTGCAGTCGTCAACCCCACCGACAGCCCTCCTACATACTGGACTACCAGGGCTCAGGGGTGGCCTGATATCACTTTAGCCACCACTGGTATACTTAATAATATTCACAATTGGAAGGTTAGCGAAACCCCCTCGTTCAGTGACCATCGCTACATTGAGTTCAGAATTGATTCGGAGCACCAATTTATAACAAAAAACAGATGGAAAACGAAGTACATAAACCTCAACAAATTTAAAGATGCACTCTCAACCCATATTGAAAGTCTCATTGCACAATGTAACAGTTGCAACAGTGGTAAAGACATCGACGGTATGCATGAAGATCTTATGCAAACACTGTTCTCAGTGTGCGAAAAAGTCTTGAAAAGGAAAAATTACGCAGCCCCGAAATGCACTCCTTGGTGGAGCACCACGCTGACTGCTGAATGCAGCAAAGTCTGTGCCCTAAGGCGCAGAATGCAAGCATGCAAGGATTCCATAGAAAGAGAGACACACTCGCTAATTTTTCGAAAGCACAGAGCTGCTTACAAAAGACAGATTGCAAAAGCGAAATTTCATCCTGAAAAGAGTACTGTACGAACACTGCGAATAAGTTCGGAACTGTTTTCCGTATCGCACATGATAAGATGTTTACACCTACTAATCTTACTGCCACAATAAGCCACGGAGCAGCAACTAGCAGAGACGTAGTCGCGCACATTCTGGACAATATATTTAGACCTGATAACGCAGACAGAGAAAATCCCTCACAAAGAAATATCAGAGCCAGTGATGAGCAATATTACAATACCAAGAAAACATATTTTTGAACATATATTTGTAGATCCTTTGGCAGTTCCAAAATCGGAAATTCTTTTTGACATAATCTAAAGTTCATGCTTACTTTTATACAGAGTCGTAGCTAGGGTTTTCAGCGCCCAGGGACAACTGAAGATTTCGCGCCCCTACTGCTTGCCAAGGATGGAAAACATTTAATTCTAAAATGTCGTAAAATCAGTTTGGCGCCCCTTGGATTCTGCGCCCGGGGACAGATGCCCCCTTTCCCCCCTCTAGCTACGCCCCTGCTTTTATAAAATTGCTCTAACAGTCTGCAAAAAATAATAAGCGGGATCCAATTAGAAGATTAAGGAACAACGCAATCTGCGACATTAACCGAAATAGATAATTTTAGCTTAGCTTATACCGTCCTTTATACATTAAACGCGCATGCGTAAACGTATTAAGCGCATGCGTAAACGTATTATGCGCTTGTGTAAACGCATATGCGCATGAGTAAGCGCTACGCATGCGCAGAAAGTTTGTAGCTTTGAGGTCCGGATTATAGATCATTCCGGATTATGGACAACTGGATTAAACACTTTTGAATGTATATCATTTTAATTTAGTTCTTTTCCCATTAAAGGAGCTAACCTAAGAGACTTGTTTCATTTACATATATCTCATTGATATATTATAAATATAGCTTAAATAAGTTTTATGTGCATACTCAAAGGGGAAAAAAAAGAAAGCCTTGATTCAAACCTGTTTCAAAGCAATAAGTAAATAAATAAAATACACTGGTTCTATTAGGATCTCAAAAAATACTGTTATGTGCTCTATAAACAAATCGAAATTATCACATCATACTACATAACACTAGTACAAAAGAAGAAATGTCTGATTAGGAACATACTCTATTTATTTGACAACAAAGATAAGTAAAACATGTGCAACATAACATTATGAAAAATCCTGCAAGCCATTGCAATACATTGATTAGTAAGGTAAAGTTAGTATGTTTCAGTTGATCATTCTTTCACAGTAACAATAAATGTTTTATTCAAAATTCCTAACAATATGCCAAAACAGATTTACTATTGATGCCTCAGATGTAAGGCCATACAAAAGTAAATTTGATTTAGCTGACTATGAGATCTTCTACTGTGGAGGACTTTCTAAGGAGAACTGGCTTGTATTCACATTACACATGGGGAAAAAAATCAACCATGCAGCCAGCCTGTTCGGAAATAGAACAGAAGATGGAACTCCTAGCATTCAGTAACTTTAACCATTCAGCTGCTGGTGGGCCTAACTACACTGGTTATCATAAATTAAGGAAAAATCACAAAAATAGCGATAACTCCCACAAAAATAAGCCAAACCCTGTAAAATTTGAATATGTTGCCAAGTAAGAGTAGCTGAGTAAAACTGCAATATGCAAATTAGTGGCGCTGCACTCGGAATATGTCATTTTCGAGGAGAATAAAAGTCCATGTTTGAGAGCAAGCCCAGGCATTCGTAAATTGGACGAAAAAAATATGTGCAATTTACGAATGGCCTTTTGTATAAAAAACGTTCAAGTTAAACGTAAAAATATCATAAAAAGTGTCCAGTAGCAATTACTAGATATTTACGTATATTTTTACGTTATACTATACGTAACTTTAACTTAAAATTTAGGTATATTTACGCGAGAGACTGCTGTTCATTCGCAACTTTTACGTATAATATACATAAATTTCTGGGATTTACGTATATTTTTAGTAAAACTTTACGTATATTTATCGCATATACGTAAATCTCAATTTTTTGCTTCACGTATGCGAATATATTTAGTAAAAATTTACGTAAATCTCCCCGATTTTTTACTGTATATAAACGTATATATTAGGTAGAAATTAAGGTAGATATTCCCCGTATTTTATGGTACAAAAACGTATATATTTGATAGTAATTCACCTAAATCTTCCCTATGTTTTCTTTGCATATGCCAATGAGTGGTAAAAATTTAATCCGATGTTTCTCCACTTTACTGAGTATAAATGCACATTTTTGGTAAAAATTTTGCATAAATCTCCAATTACCTTTTTACTGCATTTTCCGTAAAATGTACTTATTTGAATCTCATATTTTTTATATAAATCTATGCAAAAACATTCTGCATGCTATGATTAAAAGGTAAAATGTCATTTTTATATCAAATTCTTACATATCTGCCTTTTAGTTATGTACAGCAATATGGAATATATATAACTGGAAAATTTAAATGCACTAGTAAATGCAAAAAAAAAAAAAAAATAAATAAATAAAGTAAAATAAAATAAAATAAAATAAATAAATAAATTTCTATTCAAAAATTGTGTAACACTTAAAGGCTGAAAATCACCTTTAATATTTCATTTCAGAGTGACTACAAAACATGCAATAAATTTTGTAAACCTGAATTCTATGTTTTAAATCAATTAATGCTATCGTTCATTTTTAAGTGTTATGTAATTTTTAATAGAAATTAATTTTTTGCATTTAAATTTTCCAATTATATATATTCCATATTGCTGTACATACCTAAAAGGTGGATATGTAAAAATCTGATATCAAATTAACATTTTATCTTTTAATCATAATATGCAGAATATTTTTGCATAGATTTATATAAAAAATATGAGATTAAAATAAGCACATTTTACGAAAAATGCAGTAAAAAGGTAATTGGAAATTTATGTAAATTTTTTACCAAAAATGTGCACTTATACACAGTAAAGAGGAGAAGACATTGGACTAAATTTTTACCAAAGTCATTCGCATATGCAAAGAAAACATAGGGGAGATTTAGATAAATTATTATCAAATATATGTTTTTGTACCGTAAAATAGGGGGAATATCTACGTTAATTTCTATCTTAAGTACAATATAGTTAATTACCAAATTCAGTAAACGACTGTAGCGCAAAAGAAAACATCATCATTTAGATTATTTGAAAAGAGTGTGCTAAATTTTAAAATTGTTAAATATAGACCAGGAGGGATATTGTAGAAAACTTATCTTTTCCAATAGTTACGAAGTTTACTTTTTGCTTATTTTCCTTGAAGATGAATGTTTAATGTCACAAATATTGCATTCATATCTTCAGATAATACACAAATATATATATATTTATTTATTAAAATTAAGTTTATCAAAAACATGTTAAAGAAAATATTATTAATTTGCATGCAAGTTAATCGAGTAACTTCTGTTTTAAAAATCTGTTTTAGTTACACACATAATTATGATATGTAAAAATTTTACATTTATCAGTCAATCTTGCAATGTATTGTAATCTATTATTGTTGTCTTTCTCAGTTTAAAATCTTATAAATATATTAGATCAGTACTAAAAGTTCACCTCTACAAAAGAAATGCTTTATCGAGGCATTTTTAAAAAGTTCCCTTTTACAATGTAACTTTTAATTTCATAAATAAGTTCATAAAATTATGCAAATTCAAAATTACCTAAATATGTTCTTTATTTTATCTTATATACCAGATAAAATTTTAAAAAGTTAATTTGTTTAGAACTGTGTTTCTTAACCTTTCTAGCGAGTCGCACCCCAATGAATCTGAAAATATATCTCCGCATCCCATTGAAAAATGTGTTTTAATTTCTTAGTCTAGAAAAATACATTTTTTGCGAAACTTAGTGTTTATTGAAAAACATTGTACATTTTATATAAATACAAAACAATATTATTTTTATTAATGACTAATCTGTTGTTGTTTCTTCATTATTATACTGGCGAAGCGAGGTTTCTTTCTTGAAAGACTTACGCGTAAGTCATCACTTGCATTTAAGAGATTTGTCGCTTTAGTTTTTATATGCAAAAGCAATGAAAATCCTATTTCGCACAAGTAGGTACTAGCAAAGGGTAAGAGTAACTGCAGTGCTCTGTTCGCCAACTC
The DNA here is from genome assembly GCF_044657685.1 of Stegodyphus dumicola. Lineage (NCBI taxonomy): Eukaryota > Metazoa > Arthropoda > Arachnida > Araneae > Eresidae > Stegodyphus > Stegodyphus dumicola. The sequence continues at coordinate 149,057,951 of NC_140781.1, read as the reverse complement.
TGGATAACGTTGTAACTGTGAACACCAGAATTGTTGCAATTCTAATTGTTCGAATTCCATTTGAACATGTCCACTTGCTCGCATTTCAAGAAGTTGATCTTTTTTCAGATCACTGTCATCCATCAAATTTAAGTCAAATAGAAATGGATCCAGTATCCATCTCTGAGTTTTGGTAATATTTCCGGTAGAAAAATATCCATTGAATGATTCGCTCAATCGTCTCAAATGTATTAAAATGTTGGGTATAATTGTATTCTTTTCATTTTTCGCAATAACAGAATCAAGCAAGGGAAAGTTTGAAAAATTCCCCTTTTCTACTCGATGTATCCAAATTTCTAATTTTGCGATAAATGAAGATAATTTTTCACTACATATTATTATATTTATACCAAATCCTTGCATTGATAGATTCAATTCATTTAAATGGCTAAATATGTCTGCTAAGTAGGCCAGCCTCAGCATTGCATCATTACTCTCAAAATCTTTTACTAAATAACAGTTTTGACTAGTCAGTAATTGAATAATTTCCTCACGCAATTCAAAAACTCTGTTAAGCATGCGACCCTTAGATAACCATCGTATTTCGGTATGATCAGCACCGATTTCTTTGCAAAATGCACGAAAAATGCGATGATTAAGTGCTCGCCCCTGGATGTATTTTACTACATTTACTGCTGTAGTTCGATGTTGGTTTAAACTTTCTGGCAATGCTTTCGACGCAAGTGCATGACGATGCAACATGCAATGCATTATTATAACTTCCGGTAATTCTCTTTTCATGTGTGAAAAAATCCTGAATTTTTGCCTAACATTGCTGGGGTTCCATCAGTCACATTCATTGGTAATTGATATTTAGTAAAAAAATCTTTGATGCGATTGAAAACATCAATTCCTCTCGTATTCACCTCCAGTGGCTCACAAAATAGAAATTCTTCTATCAACTTTTTTCCTTCACATACCTGACAAATACCAAAAGTTGGCTACAATTATCAACATCAGTTGACTCATCCAGTTACATGCTTATTTTTAGTGGACTGATTTTTATGTCTTCAATTACTTGCATTAAAATATCTTCACTGAGATCTTGTATTCGCGGTCGTATATAATATCATTCGATGATGGAATCTGTTGGATTTTTTAAGTGCTTCCGAATCTAAAACTGTTTTAGCAATAATTAAAGCAGAAGGTATAATCAACTATTCAGCGATCGTGTGAGTTTTTTTTTTTTTTTTTTTTTTTGCACATAAATATGCCACTTGATATAACCGCTTCGGCTAATCTTTGGAATATGGTAACAGGCAGTTTGGCGACATTTTGGTAGGCGATAAAGGTTACTACCTAGAACTTTGGCAATAATGTGAGAAGTTCCCAGTTCCAATTACGCATTATTTTGTGTGAGAGAAATGAGAGATCATGAGATATGTCATGTGACATTTATGGACAAATCACAGTTCTTTAATCGGAAAAAGGGGGATATTTGGAAAAATATCTGAAATACTTCATAGTATTTTGTATTTAGCTTCATTGTGTGTTTTGTGAAAAAGTGTTGCTTAATTTTTGGATCCTACGGCCCTATATAAAGTTAATTCAAAATTTTTATTGCGTTTAGCATTTTGTATTTAGCTTCATTGTGTGTTGTGTGGGAATGAAATGAGACTGTGTGAAAAGAAGGATATTACAGATAAGTTTGAATGGCGGTGCAAGAAATCTGCTGAAAATGGACATTTTGTCCATTTTTGGTCAATTTTGGACAATATGTCAACAAAAGAGTGCTAATCCAATAGCGAATAGCAACAAGTTAGCTTCAAAATGGATGACGATTCAGCTTCTCTTTATAGTAGCCTTACCTAACAGAAGAAAGCCATGACACTGGATTGTGATGTCTCCAGTAGTCGTCTCTAAGAGGATAAAGAAAGAAAATACAGTGCATGCTTGTGCTGTACTTGACATTGCTTTCACTATTTTGATAGAGATATTTAGGTTGGATTTTATTCAAAGATTCAATACTTTTGTCATTTATAAACAGTACGATTTATATTTCTTGGATTTTAATATATTAAGAAAATAAATAAATAAGATTTTTATAAATTCTTTTGCCAGAGACGAAGGGTCAACATTCATACTTTGTAGGTTATGTTCAAAAATAACATAAATAATAATGTCCATGGTTAACTAGAGAAGTTTACCCTAAAAGCTATTTTAAATTCTAAAAATTACTTCACAGGGAAGCATTGCGAAATACAAATAAGTTGTTCCTACAAATTTACTAACAAACAAATTGTGCATGACGACAGTTGTTATTGGAATATAGTTAAATTTCTATCAAAATATCTACTTCCCTGCTTATTAAACAATAAGATAAGTATTTTCTTAAGATCGTACTTTTTATTTCATGAATTATATGGTATGAAGTAGCACTTCCAAAATTCAAAAAAAAGTTACCTCTTTTCGTAATTTTCTTGTAGTTTTAGAATAATTTTTATAATAAATGCATTTTTGTAAGAAAAAAATGTCTTATTGTAACACATAATACAGTCAAAAGTCTTTAATCTGGAAGTCCATAATCTGGACCTCAAAGCTACAAACTTTCTGTGCATGTGTAGCGTTTACGCATGTGCATATGCATTTACGCATGCGCATATGCATTTAATGTATGAAGGACGGTATAAGCTAAGCTAAAATTATCTATTTCAGTTAATGTTGCAGATTGCGTTGTTCCTTAATCTTCTAATTGGATCCCGCTTATTATTTTTCACAGACTGTTAGAGCAATTTTATAAAAGTAAGCTTGAACTTTAGATTATGTCAAAAAGAATTTCCGATTCTGGAGCTGCCAAAGGATCTACAAAACGAAAGCATGTTTCCATGTCCATCAAACAAAAAGTGGAATTGCTGGAAAAAATGGATAAAGGCATATCTTTTGTTTCTCTAACCATTCCGAAATCTGTTTATCAATTTCACTCTGCTCTGGCGTGGGGGGGGGGAGACGTCATGGCGCGCAATGAACTGGAAGTTGATCTGTCAGCGCTATCCTTATCTTCAGGGTAGATGTTTTTATTTTATTCGGCTTATAATTCCTTACTAAACGTAGTATTTCATCTCGATGTACTCCGTCTTTGATATGATTTAAATCAAATTCCTCGTCATTATAAATATCATGAATACACATCAAATAGTTTTCTGGTTGCAATTTTCTAATTTCGACTATGCGTAATGTATGCTTTACGCATGCGCGCGTTGAAAGAAATGTTTAATAAAGTAAACAAATAAATATTAAGCTTTTATTTGTAAATTTTGATACCCTTTAGATCATAATTGCTCTTTATTTCATAAATTAGTTTCATATTTTTAATTTTATAATTTCTGCATGCCATCTTACCAGATTTAAACTGATGATCTATAATGCAGAAAAACCAATAATCCGGAATCGCCGAAATCCTGACGAGTCCGGATTAGACTTTTGTCTGTATCATGAAATATATGATTGTTCTTATTCAGGCAGAAGAAATGTCTTAGTATTATACACAGTGAATAACTTAATTACTTCAAAATTTAACACAATAAAATTTTATGTAAGTTTAAGAATTTTCTGCTTTTTATTTCTAGACTTAATGTTGCACTATATTTTTTTAATAGTCATGCAAAAAAAATAGATTTTCCAAATTATCCTACATACAAACTACTAATTGCCATTTCATTTTCCTTTAAATCAGTAATTTGTCTTTAAAAGTAAATATTATAAAAATGTACCAAATTTTAACTATAATATGCTATATATCTTGCAAGTTTCAAATAAATTAGGATATCAGAGGTGTGTTTAGCAAATATTCAATACTGCAATTTAAAATTATTACTTAAATCCCATAAAACCAACAATATTAGTTGTATATATATTTAATTGTATTATATTAGTTGTAAGAACTTGAAAATAAAGCTTCACAAATGAAAAATAATATATTTTTATTTACAGTTTTAAGCAAACAGTCAGAATAACAAAGTAACACTGAAGTTATAGCATACAAGTAACATCATTTTAAACATACTTGTCAGAGTTTTAAAGGAAAAACTCTCTGGCCATTTCAAATTAATTTATCATCATAAATACATTAAAATGATAAAAAAGCACATTTTAAAACAATTAACAGTCAATTTATAATATAAAAGCAGCAGCTATTCAAACTATGAATGTACTATGATCTCTGAACTAAGATCAAATGAAAAATCTTATAAGCTAGCTGTATTACTGAAATAAAGCAAAATATGTCTGTATGTATATATATATATGTAAGATAAAAATGTATGAATCAGAATTATAATATAACTATAAACATTAATTCTTCCTCTCTATTCTAAAATCGTAATAACTTATCTGCATTGCGTCATTCAAATTAATCATGCGATCTTACGTAACCGTTAATACCAGATGCCTCTTGAAGACCAATCACCGAATTGTAAACCAAAACTTTTCTCTTCGCGTGCTTCCATCTTTCATAACGACGCACTTCAGCTTTTGCCCTCTACTCTGCTAAGATGTAATTTCGCTGGCTTGCTTTCCTTCTCAACAATATCAAAAATGTAAATCTGTTGTGGAAAGGCACGACTAAAGTGCAAAGTGATTGTGGCCACAAATATCAATTGGAAATAAAAATGGAATTAAAACTGCCTCAACTGCCAAGTTCTTTAAAAATACTACGCAATCAAAATTCTTCTTCAATATGGATCTAATCACGCATCTACAGTGCTCTGTCTTTTCCTTTCCCTTGTGTTTTTATTATGACAATTAAGCCGGTAAGCCGGAAAATTTAATTCAGCTCTTCAAATCATCGTTTTGTGATAAATATAAGATAATGTGAAATAAGTGAATCATCAAGTTTGTTTTTTCAGTGTTTAAAAAATAACAGATCATTCTTCTGCTGTGGTGTTTTGCAAGTGCTTCAAAAAAATAATCACGCGTAGTGTTTATAGATTGAAAGTAATATCTCGATAAATTGAGAAGTTCGAATGCCTAGTTAAAAAGGAAATCATCAGTGAATTACCGTTTAGGAATTCAGCATTACAGCGGGTTCAAGGTCGATCCGAGTTAGTGTTTGCAAGTATGTGCGACAGAAAATTATTTGCACTTCCGCTTTTTCAACAGCTCAAAAATTATTACATTAGTGTGAATCTAGCTCAGGAACTAAATTATTTAATGTGCTTCGGATTCTATAATTTTCATTTCAACTTTGGTTAAAATTTCTGCAATTTGTTTTGAGAAAATCTGAAATTCTTGTTCATTAATTTTTCATAATTATGTGTGAGCAAATTAAGTAATTAATTTTAAACTATTTAAATTATTCATAGGGAAGGATATTAAGATAAGTTTTTATGTTTTTGAAATTTTGTTGAGAATTTTGAATTAAGTAATTAATTTTAAGCTATTTAAATTATTCATAGGGAAGGATATTAAGATAAGTTTTTATGTTTTTGAAATTTTGTTGAGAATTTTGAATACGAATTTTAAAATTATTCTAAAAATAAAGATGTTAAAAATAAGTGAAATTAGTACAGATAAGTAATATGAAATTATGGTAAATGCATGTTAAAATTTATGGGTTATTGTGTGTTAAGTATAGTATGATGAGGGTGTACTGGTTCCTTCAACAGAGGCCTGTTATTACCTCTGTACAGTTGTTCCTTTTACCCTCTTCAAGTAAGATAATGTTGGAGGCTCTCATTTTATGAGTGTGTGTAAATTTTTTATATTATTATTATTATATTTTTTTTATATGGAATGTATTAGTGCAGTTAGCAAAGGCCAGTTACCTTATGCAAGGAACGGAGGCCTTTTCAAGAAACTGTCTAGGCACCCTGGGCCACCAGTGCAGAGAACACACTGGTTAGCTCAAGAGGACAGCCCTATTGATGGATATGTTTGTTTAGAAGTATTGCGAGGCTTCCAGTTTGGTAAAATACAGGAATTGTAAATGAAAGATGATAACGGTGAAACCATAATTTCTGAAGCTTACTCCTATTATTATATGGTATTAAAATATAATTTATCAATATGAAAATTAGTATCATAAATATTTATGTGCATTACATTTAATTATAAGTAATGATTCTGCGATAACAAGAACTTTCCCTGAAGAATTATGATTATGTGAACTCTCAAACAAAAAGACTTTTGGACTGAAATGCTGAAAAATTCAATAGGACTCTAAAAATTAAAAATTTATTTTTAAAAAAATTGATATTTATAAATAATACTTTACAGGATCAAAATTTTATTATTTATTTATATTTTTTTTAAATTTGCTTGTGCTTTAACTCTTTTTCTTTAAAAAGGCTTCTCTGTCGCTACGCCTTTTTCTTTTTGAAGGGGGGAAATATGTAAGATAAAAATGTATGAATCAGAATTATAATATAACTATAAACATTAATTCTTCCTCTCTATTCTAAAATCGTAATAACTTATCTGCATTGCGTCATTCAAATTAATCATGCGATCTTACGTAACCGTTAATACCAGATGCCTCTTGACGACCAATCACCGAATTGTAAACCAAAACTTTTCTCTTCGCGTGCTTCCATCTTTCATAACGACGCACTTCAGCTTTTGCCCTCTACTCTGCTAAGATGTAATTTCGCTGGCTTGCTTTCCTTCTCAACAATATCAAAAATGTAAATCTGTTGTGGAAAGGCACGACTAGAGTGCCAAGTGATTGTGGCCACAAATATCAATTGGAAATAAAAATGGAATTAAAACTGCTTCGACTGCCACGTTCTTTAAATACTACGCAATCAGAAGCACCCACATGTTTAAACATTTTGTGAGATTTAACTCGACAAAAAGACAGCATGTAGTACATATTGAAATACTATTAAACCTTGGTTCATAAATGTAATATGTTCTTGAAGGCCATTCGTAAACTGAAATTTCCCCCTTATGACTTAATATAAAATGGATTAATTCATTCCTCAACCAAAAATGATTTTTTATTTAAACATTATAACAACATTTTGTGCACAATTTCATAATCCTAAATCGATGGAAATCATTAAATATAAAGGGGGAAAAGACGAATGTAATATTAAATCGATAAAAAAGATTAACTTTATTTTTACTGTACTTGTATAAAGCAAAATATTTGAAGATGTTTGCATTTGCTCCTTATTCGACCAGCCATTCCAGATGTAATATTTCAGTTTATAGAATATATAAGTTTCAGTTTACACAACTATATCATCAGTTCCTGCTTGTTTAATGTCATAACGTTTGCATTCTGAACAACACTCAAGACCATTAGCTGGACATAATTTATGTCGGCTATAATGATAGGTACAGATGATTGAGGAGTTGCAGATAAAGCATCAGCAACAACTAGATGTCATCAATATTATAACTTTTCAAGTAATCTGAATATAAAACAGTCAGTACATATACATATAAACAAAGTGATAATGATATGTTCCCAGTATAACAGCAGTAATTATTATAAACATGTTATTTTGTTGACTAAAACACATAACTGTTATAATGAGAAATCATTTTATTATATGCTAACACCAAATGATATCCACGCCATAAAATTAGTTGCTACTTAAAACACAACCTAGATACTTTTTCACATGACAACAAATTAAGAGCACAGAAATTATTTTTTCAATATTATCATTCTTCAAGTGATCCGAATACGAAACAATCAGTATATGTCATATCAATTTTAATGACCAATTCCCACTACAAGAACAGCAGTTATTACAAACATGCCATTTTGTAAGCAAGCTGAACACATAACTGATATAATGGGAAATCATTTTGCCATATGTTAACACCAAATGATATCCACACAATAAAATTAATGGCCACTTAAAACACAACAAAGATACTTTTTCATACCACAAAAAATTAAGAGCACAGAAATTACTTTTTCAATATTATCATTTTTCAAGTGACCCGAATATGAAACAATCAGTACATGTCATATAAATTTTAATGACTAATTCCCAATATGAGAGTAGAAGTTATTATAAACGTGTCATTTTGTAAGCATGCTGAAACACATAGCTGTTATTATGGAAAATCATTTTGCCATATGTTAACACCAAATGATATCCACACAATAAAATTAGTGGCCACTTGAAAGACAATCCAGATACTTTTTACACAACAAATTAAAAGCATGGAAATGAATTTTTCAATATTATCAGTTTTTTAAATGATCTAAATATAAAACAATCAGTAAATATCCAAATCAACAGACTTATAAACCCAATTCCCAGTACAACAGTAGAAGTTTATTATAAATTTGTCATTATATCATCATGCTGAAACACATAACTTAAAATAAGTAAATCTGGAATATATAAAATTAGTGGCCCCTTAAAACACAATCCAGATACTTTTTACACGACAAATTATAAGCAAGGAACTTGATTTTTCAATATTATCAGTTTTTTAAATGATCTAAATATAAAACAGTCAGTAAATATTCATATCAACAAACTTATAAACCCAATTCCCAGTACAACAGTACAAGTTTATTACAGTCAAAAGTCTTTAATCCGGACTCGTCGGGACTTCGGCGATTCCGAATTATCGGTTTTTCCGGATTATAGATCATCAGTTTAAATCTAGTAAGATGGCATGCAGAAATTATAAAATTAAAAATATGAAACCGTAATTTATGAAATAAAGAGCAATTATGATCTAAAAGGTATCAAAATTTACAAAAAAAAGCTTAATATTTATTTGTTTAGTTTATTAACACGTTGAGCGCCACACATATTTCTTAAGCAATCCCGTTCAGGCCACGTGCGCCACTTAAAAGCGCTGGTATTGTAAGGTCAGGAATAATGGCCAGAAAAAAGACTAAGAAAGTTGTCACATTTTGTAATAGAAAGTAATGGAGAACCGTTTTTATGATTACCATGTTTCAATGAAATCCATTAGTCCTGTAATGAATCAAAATTAAGTAAATTTTAAATAACTTTTCTGTAATTCCATAAAACAGTGTAAATTTTATAGTTATAGTATCAATTTTGTCACTTTGTCCACAACAGTCTGCTAGGTGTAAATTTTGTAAAACTTTCTTTTCCTTAGCAAAGTTCAAATCTGGAGGGGAGATAACAGTATTGGATATATTTTCGGTTTCAAGAAGCTCAATATATATATTAAGATTGGGATCGCTAACATTTTCTAGTTTTGCTTTAACAACATTAAAGGTTTTTTTTCTAACACAGTTTTATCTCCAAATGAATAAACAGAAAGTGATTCTTTTCTAACAATCGGAAGCTCCATTTTATTAGATACATCTTTAGTTATGAAAGATCTCATTGAGCCATTATCAAAAAGAATTCTCACGTTTTCAGATTTATCATTATTTCGAATCAACGCAGAAGCAGTTTGTAATAATATTTTATTAGATCTATTTTCATCAGAATTATATGACGAAACAGCGGAAATAACGCTCGAATCCGACGTTTTCTTTTCAAGTTTATCATAATCTTTTTTCTGATGGAATGAATAACAAATGGCTTTCGAGTGTTTATTATAGCAGAAGGCACAGTTTATTTTTTGGTTTACAGTTTTTAATTCGATGGTTTTGACCCAAACATAAGAAACATCTGGCTTGCGTTTTCAAAATATTTTTTTTCTTTTCCACACTTAAAATTTCGGAATCTGTTGACTTATGACTTTCGTTTCCGCAGAACAGACACTATAATTCAGCTGACGCAGCTAATAACTCAACTGTAGACGGCTTGCTTGTTATGGCTGGAGAGTGTTTAGATTTGAAGGGCATTTGCTTTTCTAATCGCGAATATTTCTTTCTAGAGTTATAATTAACAGAAGCCGCGCGTTCTCTACTGAATACTTCGTTCCTCAAAAAGGCTAACAGACCTTTTAAATCCCAATTTTCGTCTTTAATTTTCCGGCTATAATCAAAAACGAATTCATTAGGAAGCAATTTCAAAATTAAAGGCTTTAAAAAATTTCCGTAGGAATCAGAGTCTATTTTTAATGCTTCACGATTTCTTATCCGTACTTCGGTGTGGTCGAGAAGTTTCCTTAATCCGTTTACATCATTAGGTTTTCTAACAGATTAATTACTTAAGCGTTGTCCTAAATGCGAACTAATTAAGATGTTCGTTTGCCCAAATCTGGAACATAACAGTTCAAAAGCAGCCTTATAATTATTTTCGATAAGAGCGAAACCAGAAATAGCTTTGGCGGCTAAGCCACCAATAAAGCTTTTCAAGTAAATTAATTTTTATATTTTTGATAAATTCGGATTTTTATCAATCGCATTTTCGAACTGACCTATAAATTCTAACCAATCCGAAGGATCACTATAAAATTTAGAGATGGTTAATTTTGGAATACGAGTGAATTTGTTACTTTCGTTTTGGAATTCTGTAACGGTTTCATTAGAAATGTCCCTACTTGCATTGTGCGAATTTTAGAGCTTATTCATTTCCTTCAACTTATTCTTTCCTCTAAATTGCACGCTTGAATTTTCTCTTCATATTCCAAAACTGATGAGATTTTGAGTTCAAATTCGTCCGCTTCGACTTTTAATTCTCGTTCTATTTGAGCGTCTAAATCACTCAAGGATTTTGATTTTTCGTTTAACTGGTCTAAAATTTCTTCTAATACATTTACATTTATACTACTATCATCCTTACTCAGTTCGGTTTCGATCTTGGACACTCCGGTCCTCAATGCCTTTCGTTTCGATTTCAGTTTAGCAATAACATCTTCCATCATACCAAAAATAGAAAATACAGGCTTACCTTGGCGGTCTTCGCAGAAAGTGCTAATCCAAAATTGAAAAACACTAATTTTTAAATTGGCTAAGGGTTTATGGCACCGATGCAACATATCGCAAAAGGGTTTTTTTTTTATTCTAAGTCGAAACTTGGAATAAAAAGCTAATATCCAAAATCAATCTTTCTATATGAAGAACATCGAATGTATATCTATAATTGATTCAAAGCAAGGTTAAGTTAAATATTTATTTACAATATGTACAGTTAATTAGTTACTTAATCAACATACGGAAAATTCAACTAATCTAAGGATATGGCTTAATGCGTCATTCCGGTCAAGCATCTAACATCTAACTCTTACTTCAGGTGAGGGCGCTGCTATCGCTGTATGACATCATATTTCTCTACAGTCACAAAATACTGTCTACTCTGAAATTTCCCCGATTATAAATTTAATGAATATATAAACATTTTAATAATGACTTAGACAGTTATACTACAACAAAACAGATATATATACGGCTTTTGCAGTATTTTTTCAATTATATCGGCTTCTATTTCCACCATTCAGGATCTCACAGCTGCAGCCATCGCCATATTGAAAATTATCCGTCATCCTTCAGAAGCAGAACTTTCATCTGATTGGTTGATCTCTACGTGGAACAAAGCTGCGAACGAAACTTTTTCTGATTTGAAGTTTGAAAATGTTCCTCATAGCCGGGACATCCCTTCCTCGAACATTTCTCGGAAATGTCCCGCCTAGCCGCGCGCGTCGCTAGATGTGATACCCCCTTTAAGCATATAATTTCGAAATAAAGATCACTTATTGTTCGTTGCTTTCTCTTTGTTTGCCGAGTTTCATCACTTTCCGGCCACTCCTTCTTGGTATTGCATTTTTAATGTCGGGTAGTGTATTTGACGAATGTCTCTTAAACAACGCTACATAAAGTGATCAGGAAAACAAAAATCAATTTCCCTCCTGCAAACAGAAACTAGAAAATCCAAAGTAAGTAAACTGCCAGGAATTACTACATCCAACCTCTCACATTGGCTATCCAAAACGTCCCAAACTCCATCAGAACCCAATACACAAAACTAATGTTCAACAAAATATTATTAACCGCAAAATCGCTCCCCTGAAGATCCCTACCTCCAAAGAGTGGGGGGGGGGGAACCTGATAAGAAACCATTTCCAATTAACTTCCTATCTAAAATCTAAATCATACGCTGTAGCAATAAACAATACTAACCTAAACAGCAATATTATTGAATTCTTGCACGCATCGACAGAGCTCGAAAACATCTTCGACTACGTTAGGTTAATTGATTAAGGCAATGCAACTCGAAAGCAAACTCGGGAGGGCGGAGGGATACCTTCCTGAAACACTTTTAAAGAAAACTGGCTCATATTCAAGTTACACATGGGGAAAACCCATGTTAAGAAACAAAGTTAGGCTCTTACCGACGCTGAAGTGTTTAGCATTTAACAGGCAAATAAAGTATTCCATCAAAGTAAACCCCCATAGCTATAAGTTGACAACATTTAATTCTTGATTAGGTAGATATTGTTTTCTTCAGGATGCCTTGTGGTCTTTGTACATTATCTATAGATTTTGACGATGTAAAAGAAGTTGAGCTATATAATATGTGAGTTATTGGTTTGGGGAAATAATTAAAAAAACAATGATTAAAGCCGGGACTGGAAAGAGCCAGAAAAAAATATTAAATTTAATTCAAACAGATATAAAGTTGGATTGAATGAAGTAAATATATGGGACGTATATTTTCTAAAGATGGCCAAAACCAGATAAACACAAAAATTAAGGCCCTCAAGGAAAAAGTGAAGGAATTATAAAATTTCTTAGGAATGATGACATGCTTGTAGATTATGAATGATGATCCAAATTATACCACCTTCCAAGCTCTTCTTTACACTGCAATCATCAAACCAAGTTTTACGTTCGTGTGCAACATCTGGGGTATCGCAGTCAAAATTCATGTTAATAACTCTCAAATCCTTCACAATCCGTTTAGTCCAAAACTTTGCCTGGCGCATCCGCCACGATGTGATTCATTCGGGCCTCAATATTAAACCCACTGATGTTTTAATAAAGAAGTTTACTAAAAATTTGTTTGCCAAAAGTGAACAGAAAGATAACTGTGCATTATAACATCAACCAGCATATGACCTTGCTATTTATAGCTCACGGAAAAGACGTCGATCGATCCTTGGTAGAGAGTACGGTATCTTCCCGATAGCTAAGAGGCAACTCCACACAAATGAGGAGAAAGCGCAGTTATTCACACAACACCTTTCAGAAGAATTCAAACGCAACGTGTATCCAATCAATCATGAGTCAGAAAGAGACATTACCTATTTTGTGGAAAAATGGACCAAGTCGCCAAACCCTAGAAATAATCCAATCATCGCTTCACGATTAGAAGTTATAAACATCATTTTTTACCTTAAACCCAAGGAAAGGAACCTGGAACAGACTCCATAAATAACAAAATGCTGACGAATATGTCTGAGAAAATAATTAGTAAGCTGACTAGCACCTTTAATGCGTGCCTACATAAAATGTACTTTCTCAGTACATGGAAACTCGAGCTGATTTTCCTCATACAAAAAACAGGACAGCCTAACAAACTACAGGCTTATAAACCTACTCTTAGCGAGATCCTTGAAACGCTAATCTACAGTCGTATCAAGGGGCACCTTGTTTAGATTACCAACAAACAACACGGATTAGATTACCTACAACAACAAAGGTTTCTTGACCAAAACTTAGCTTAACATGACAGAATTCATCGGAGGAGTCTTTCATGACAAATGAGCACGCTTATTCTGATGCTAGACGTGGCCAAAGCCTTTGACCGCATTTGGCATACAGGACTTATCTACAAACTCATCCAGATGGACTTGCCCCGCAAAACCGGTCTTAGCTCAATTCCATACTACAGAATAGGACATTTTGAGTCAAGCAAGGGAATAGCCTTTCAAGTGTAAGAACTATCAACAATGGAGTACGCCAGGGTTAGATCTTAGGACCAATAATGTATATTATTTACATTAATGACTTCCCAGACTTGAGGACAGACCACAATAAGTAAGATCCAGAAGAGGATACAAGAAATCGAGCACAAGCGGGCCAGATGGAAAACGAGTATACAGGCTAAAAAGTCACAGGTATTGCTTATCAGAAAATTCCGCACTAGGGACCAAATCAGTGACAACATCACTCTCTTCGGGCAACAAGTCCCTACGGTAAACCTTGCAAATTACCTAGAAGTCACTTTAAATCATTCTTTCACCTGGACTTCTTATAACAGAGTTAGCAGCAAGACACTGGGAGTCACTATACGATTATACCCACTTCTTAAAGATCGGCTTCTATCTTTAAAGCGAAAAGGCAAATCTACATATCGGTCATTTGACCTACCTTGATATATGCATCGCCAACTTGGGCAAACGATAGTAAAAAAGACATTCTGTTTTTCTAGAGGCTATAGAATAAATTCCTAAGGATAATAACACGAGCCCCTTACTACGTAAGAAACAAAACTATCCATGCAAATCTGGAAATCGAGCAGATTGCAGATTATCTTCAACGAACTAATCAAAAGTTCTACAAAGATACCTCAAATAATAAATCTGCAGAACTTGTATAGGTTCTCGCCGATGGGATCGTAGATGGAGATAGGAACTTCAGGCCCTTTGCAGTATTCTACTTAAAATATACAAACTTGTTGCAAGGAGTCACGTGAATCGACAACCATTCACCAGACTGCATTTCATACTCAGCGGCCAAATTTCCAACCGTGCTTTGATGAAACATTATGTCTCAACGACTATTGATTTCAGTAAATTTTAACTGGATTAAAGTTCCTCATAAACTGATAAGTCATTTGAATTTCTTTACTGTGTCTTGAACACGCCGGAATTTGAATCTGAAATAACAGCGAACTTCTATTTATTTTATACGATATTTTGATATATTGCATGTGCATTAACTGTAAATATTGTACATAGTTTACTGATCTCAACTGTGAAATTACAGCACTACTGAAGTTTTGTGATCATAAAGAAGCTCTGGATTTGATACAGACTTTGATAGACAGATTTTTATACTCTCACCGGGTAAAGTGCCTCGCGTACCATTTGCTCTCATCTTTAATGGTGACACAGCTGTGAAGAACCTTTAGCAATGAAGCCACTAGTGGGATTCGTTGATTGATCTGCTAAGAACACAGTAATTCCCTACTACACACCAGAATAAGACACCAAAGCATCACCACCACTTCAGTTCCTGTAGCCACACCATTGATGACGGTCGCCATTCTCGGAGCTCCCACTTCGAACCAACTGCTATGCTTATCATTCCCAAAGTTGACTCCACCACCTGAGAAGAGTCCACTATGTATTGTTATCAGTCTATTGACATTAAGAATCACATCATTTCCGCAGAATTAAAAGTTTGTCTCGGATATTGCTTCGCAGTGGCGGCTCGTAGCTAAACTTAGTGGGGGTGCTGTTCCAAAAAAAAAAAAAAATTAACCTTTGTTTTAAAATTGTGTAAAAGGAAACGAACAGGTATAAAAAGAAAATTTATTTTGAAACTTCATGAAATCTTACAAAGAAAAAATTAAACATTTCTTAATTACTTTAACCAAAATTGTTACAGTTCAATCTTTGTTTATTCATTTAAAAATGAAATCCCTTTCTTCTTGTTTTAATTTGCGCGAAATGATCAATAATTTTCTCCTTGATCTCTTGATGACATCTGAGGAAATGTTTCTATATTGAAAGTCATGCAAGCGCATTAGTCTTTCCGAATTCCTAGTGCTTCTTAGAAAAGTTTTTATTTTTTTCAATGTTGAAAAGCAGCGTTCTGCCTCTGATGTAGTCTTGGGAACTCTCAAGAGAATTTTTATCAGTTTCGTAATTTTACTAAGAACATCATCTAGATTATTTCCGAAGATAAATTTCAGTAGCTCAATTAATTTGCAGTATTCATGGATATCAGACGTACGATAGAATATTTTTAGTTCAGTTACAAGCTTTTCTTTGTCAATCATTGGATATGCTTCAGTGGTTGGTACTATTTCTTCTGTAGGATGTTCATTCCTAAAACTAGCGAAGCATTTCTTGTCAAACAATTTAGCAGCTGCTAAGCATTTAGTGGAAGAATATCTGCGCATTATATCAATACATTGTATAAAGTCACATATTTCCTTAGCTTCTGCCATCGGTGTCTTTGAAAAATTCTCACAGTACTTTGAGTTTCTTAATTCTAAAATATCAGTTTTGAAATGTGTTACATATTCATTAACTTTAAACACACTAATTTCTCTGTATTGATTTTAGTTGTATATTATTTCAACATGAGGCATAATCTGATAAAAAAGCTCTAACCAAAACTTGAAATTATCGTCATTTAGGCATTTTTAAATTCCTGTTGCTTTTGCAATAGTTTGATCTGCATTTGATGATGATTGAATTTCAGTAAGGTAACTTTTTGAAGGTTGTACATTTTCATGAACTCTGTTTATGGTGAAGTTCCACTTTGTGGAGGAATACCACACGCGCGGAGTTAAAACGAATCCCCTTTCCAACAGCACGCCAGAATTTCGGCACTGCAAAAGCGACAGTGCTCTTCGCTCTGCCTGGCTTGCGTGCTGCTTTCTGTGTGCGCATGCGCAGAACAGCCAAACACCACGTCGCTGGAAATGTGAAGCGCGCAGTTCCAAAGAAAGACTTTCGTACCTTTTTCACAAACTGGGGAATGGCTCCTGACGTTAAGATTACGGATTATATATTTTAAAAGTATAAATAAAGAATTAAAGTCTAAAGGAAACACTATATTAAACATTAATAATAATAATAAGTGGAAACTGTGGGTTCTGCAGTTCCACAGTGCTTATTACGAATCGCCACTGACAGACAGACAGACAAAGTAGACAGATGTCTTGTTTTGCACCCGCTAAGTCTTTCTGCACCGATGGGCGAAAAATCAAGCATAGGTGCGAAGGAAAGGTATATAGAAAGAGGGGCAATTTCGTATTTGAGGAGAGTAAAAAGGAACTTCGTACATTTTGTACGAGTTCAAAAGGCCAGAAAGAAAAGATGGGACAAAATAAAATTTAAATTAAATGGCCCAAAAATAATAGAGGGGAAAAAAAAGGGCCTATAGAAAGAAAAGGAAAAGAAGTAGAAAATACCCTAAAATACGATTATGTCCATGAGTGTAGTTAAGGAGTTCATCTGCAAAAATTCGTGTCTTTAAGAAACAAACTTTAGCTAAGTTAAAAAAAAATAAATAAATGAATGAATGAATGAATTCCTACATGGTAATGTGTATGCCGTTATCTTGAGACCTAACAAGAAAAGACATATATCATCACAGAGATGTACATAATATTTTAACTAAAGTAACATTAAATATTACCGTTCCCAAAAAATTCATGTATATTTCATAAAAACAGTAATTGACAAAATCATAAATCCATACACAGTGTGAGAGCATTTCAGCAAAAATAAATTACACAGTTTATTTTTCTTAAATATTAGTTAAATATAAAATTAATTTATTAATTTAACCATTGTAATTTATTATAGTACAACTTTAACAAATTCCGTCACACTGTATTTTTATTTGCTCATAATTCTAAGTTTGAGACCTGAAAAAAAATGTCGGGGATCTTAGTTACAAAAATCACAATCTATACTCATCGTTGGTCAAGAGATCCCCATTTTTTCCCTCTCAAGAAATTCCTAAGCACGAAGAGGGGGGCCTCCGAAGGGTGTGAATTGCTGATAAGAACGGACTACTGATAAGGAATGTGGCGTCTCTACGGAATAGTTACGAAGAAAAGAACCACATGACTTGCTACTATTACTAACTATTGTATAATGCTAGAATCTTATGAAAAATAATATATGAAAAATTTTAATTGCACTCTAGTTATAGAGAAACATATATTGTATAGAGAACAGAATGTTATTTATCTGAATATTCCGTGTCAGGGCCTCTTTTGGATTTCTCGTGTTGATAGTAAACAGCTAACAAAACACCTGAAGTTTCGATGAAGCGAAGTTTCCTTTTTCAATTTGATGAATGAGACATTGCATAGGAAAGGTGCATTAAACTTTTTTAGAGAGTTGAAAATATTTACTGAAACAGTTATTTAAAAAATTTCGGAGCTATGTTTAGACACTGTCTCCAGCTTTCGTGATCGCAGCGCCAGCCAAAATTCGTTATCCAGAAGAAGCCGAATCGCCACTGTTGCTTCGCAAACTTTATGATTTACTACAGTTATGATTAGACGCCACTGTCAAGGAGCCTATTAATCATTAATCGGTTTTCTATCCCCTTTTTGCTTGTGTTGTAATGTGTATTTAAAAAATGTAAAATACCCAAGAAATATAATACATTAAGTTTTAAAAATCCTAAAATGACAAAAATCGACAACCATTCACCAGACTGCATTTCACACTCTTCATTCATTTTCTTTTACCTAAACTTCCTCGACACATGTGGCTCCCTCTATGTTTACCATTTTTAACTATTATGTATTTTTCCCTTTCTGCTCACATTTTGAGATTTCTCATGTGGATGTAAACGGATCCTTACCGTAGGTACTCTATGATATATAATCCCTATTCTTGGAACTGATTCCTGGTCATTGGCACAGCTGTACATCACTACTACAATACACAGTAGCAAATGGGTCATAAACTTAATGTAGCTTCCATACATCGTCTTATTCATTTCGTTTGTGATTTGCAGGACTGGAATGAATGTACAATACGTGATAATTCAGTGATAATTAAATACATACATGTAACAGATTAAAAACACATGAATTACTTCAGTTGCTGGCATAAAATTTTAGAATGGCAACAACCTAATTTCACAAGTGTCAGATCCAGATGGCAACATCATAAAAAGTTGAGAATATTTAAGAATTTAATTTTATGTATTTTGACACTACGCTCTTACTAGAAGTTTTACAGATAACTGAAATTAAGTGCCTAATGTAAGTAAATCACTTTTTATACCATATTGTACTAATTTTGCTAAGTACTTAAAATTAAAAGTGATTTTGTTAGGGTTGGGCTTGAAAGCGTTAAGAACCAGTTCGCTACCTAAATTAAGGGTAAAATTAATTTCTGTGTAGCAATAAAGTGCCTAAAAATATATTTTAGTGGAATTCTTAAATTCTGTAAAGTTCAAACAAAAAATATCTTCGCAGTGACTTTACTACGGCAGTCCCAGGATGTTAGGATGCTCACCCTGAGTGTTTATGTTGCTGATACTGCTGCTTAGTTGGATTTATGCATGCAAGTGTCAGTGAATGAACAGTTTTTAAACAAATGCATTCTTTCACTGCATACACTGTCTATTAAAAGTTTTATTCCAGGTTTATGCTACAATTTAGGAATATAAAAACAAGAATTACTATATTATTTTCTGTTTTAGATCTGTCATTACTAAATAATACACTGAGTATTTATTCATGTGTCTACACAAATTTTGAAACAATCATATATATTAAAAATCAGTTGATTAGCATTGCTAATAGGTTTTTCATCACTGCAAAAAATAAGATAAAACAATTTCGCTATCATTATAGATTATTTTAAGAACATTTCGCTTTTCTACTAAGATTTATTATTTTAAATAAAGGCAAGGTTCAATTAACCGATGGCTCACAAAATATTCACATTTATTACTTTATGATAAATCAGAATTTAAATATACGCAGTCATGAGCTTTTATTATTTTGATTCTAATGATAATTAAAAACTTTATTAAATGATATATTTAACAGCAGTTTTTCCTTATAAACGCCTGTAAATATAATTTTTGATCAAATAACACAGAACATATTAATTTAGAAAGTGAATTTATTTTTATTGAAATTATTTAGCATTTCCTGAAAGCATGTCAATTTTTTTTTTTTTTTTTTTTTTTTTCAGCAACAGTGAGATACATATCCTGCTGTCTTTTAACATTACGCATGTGGTGAACTGAACTTTCTTGTGTCCACAAATAATTTTTGGACTTTCTTCCCTCTTAAATGCACCTTGTTGGTTTATTTACATTCCATGCAATGAGTAAGCTTGCTTTATTGATTTATGCATGTAATGTAGCATAAATAAAGCATAAAGAATTTGATTAAAACCTTCCAGATCAGTATAAAGTTCAAATAATATAATACAGTCTCTAACTACTTGTACAGATCAGTGAAACTAGGAAGTCATATTCCATTCATTACCTGCGTATCAGACAGAAAGTGCATACTCCAACACCCACAGGGAATTAACCTTAACGCAGTCATTACCTTCTAAATACATAAAGCCATTGCACTGGTATGTAACATCACGAGCCTACGGCCTAGTGCATGGACCTAATATGATCTACGCACTACGCCGTATAAAACGAAATGGCGGAACTTCCAATAGCGATAATTTCTCCATGCATATGAGTATAAATTTGCTTGAAGTAATGAACTTTCAGAATAATTCAGAAACTATATTTCAGAAATAAAAAGTTATGTTATTATCGGAAAATCTTTGAAAACTGCTTCTAATTGATTAGACTGAATTTAATTAAGATATGTTCTTTGATGATTAAGAATCTTTTATGATGATCCTGCAAATTTACAGCTTGTAATATTGCATAAATTGTGACAAATATTAAGAGAAAGTAAGTTTTCCAAAGTATTTTTATGACCCAAATAAAAGTTATTTTGCTAATTTTAATTATTAACTTTTTTAAATGTGTGTATTGTGTGTGTGTATTTAATTATGGCAAAGCACACAAGGGCTATCTGCCTAAGAGGAGGGATGCCTTTCGTGGAGGGCTTTCTAAGGGAAACTGGCTCGTATACACGTTACACATGGGGAAAACCACGAAAACACCCATGCAGCCAGCCCGTTCGCGGGATTCGAACCTCGGACCGAACTACCAGTGTTCAGCGACTTTACCGCTCGGCCGCTGGTGGGCTTTTTTAAATGAAATAATTTTTGTTTTTGTTGCTTTCCAACTAATAGCACTGACTTCATATTTTTTAATTTTCTCTCTATGACAAAATAAATAAAAAGAAAAATCACTGTTTTTAAACTTGCATAGCTTTTCAGAAGCAATGAAAGTCATTAAAATTTTAGAATAAATACTAATTTAAGAACAGATAAACATTATTAACTTAATTAAAAAATTTAAATGAGTAGCTTTTAACAAAATTATTATAATTATACTCACATTACAGTACAGGAGCAATGAAGCTCATTAAAATTTTATATGTAATGTAATAAGATACTTAGGAAAGACTCAGATAACCGGCACTTGGCGCAATTTTTTCCGCCATCTTGAATCGGCGAAAATCGCCAAATCCTCGCAAGGATTTTTTTTTTGACGCCAAGAGGGAAATGACGTTAAAAGACGCTTTCCAAAAATTCCCTCTTGAGCCCGATATAGCGGAGAAACCCGTGGTAGGCGAAAATCGCCTGAGGCTAAATACAGTAACGCGGTTTGCGTTAAGAAAGTTAAACAATGCACATAGAACTAATTTAGTTATTGATGTGGTTAAGTTAATCTACATACTTTTTTTCACCTTAGTATTTTAGATTATGATATATATAACTCCAACATTATTACCGTTTATACTTCTCTTTTTAATTCTGACCATTAATTTCTACAATTATGCATAATAATAGCTAAATAATATGTTTGAAAATATGGTCTTCATATAAATGCAGTAAAGATCATGCAAATGGAATATCTATCACGCAAGTAACGTTAAAACTTTTAAAAGATCAAATATACATGAATATACTATTTAAAAAAAAATAAAACTTTCATTTCACACATTACATTTTATGTTGATGAACTAAACCAATCGTTCGTTATAGATTTATTTTTACTCTCTATATTAAAATAACCTTATGTCAGCATTTTATATAGAATAAATATTTTATATAAAATTATCCATTCACAATATATTACAAATAAAATAAAATTAAATTAAATATTAAATTAAATGTATTATTTTTAAATTAAAAATTATGTTAAATTTAAGCTAAAAATATATCAAACTAAAACACTGGTAACGTACAGGAATAAAGGTTTAGTAGTAGACAGAAGAAAATGCAGAAATAAATATTAATAACTTCTTAAATATGAAGAAATTACAAATATTCATAAGTTCCTAAGAACAAGTTGAGTTTCTTGAACGAAAACAGGTGAAAGTGATAGAACATCCACTCTATTCACCTAATCATCTAGCTATGTGTGACTTTCGACCGTTTTCTAATTACAAAAATAAATTACGTGGACATCGTTTTCCTTCCATAAATGAGACTGATGAGGCTTTAAATGCACTTTTTTTCATCCATTCCAAGAAATGAATGGATTGAGGCATTTAATATTTGGAAAGTTCACCTCCAGAAGTGCATTGATGCTGGATGAGACTACTCTGAACATTTTGTTAAGTTTAACTTTAAAAACCTATTTGTATCTCAAAAATTTCACAGTGACCCTCATAACATGTGTATCAAAAGAAATGTCTAATAAAAATGACAGATTAAAGTTCATGTTTCAAATTTGTATTTCATATATTTTAGGATGAGTGAACAAAGTGTGCTTTCATTAACTTCATATCTGATGAAAGACTTTGGAGAGCTAGAACCACAAGTAATAAATATTTTCTCTTATAATTTTTATAACTCAATAACTGTATAATCATGTGTAAATGTGTGCAATGTAAGCATATAAAAGCATGAATGTTATAAGTGCCATGATAATAGAAAATAGCACAAACATTTATTTTATTTAATTGATTTATTTTTCTAACATTCCATTTATATAAAGTTTTCAGTTTTATTTCAGCCCTATGGTAAATGCAAAAATACTATCAAGGGACAGAGTACAACGGGCTCATACACAAAGAGCATATTGAAATTTCTTTTATTCTATTTTATCCTGCACCCAGACTTTGTTAAATTAGCTTTAAAAACAGAAAAATTAGGCTAGGCTGATAATTAAATTACTGAATTGTGTCCACTATTACTCCTAGGATATGATCCCCTATTGGCTGCTATCGAATAAAATGCTGGATTGTAGGACTATTATGCCCAATCATTTGCAATCAGAATAAACAAACTCTGCAAAATAACATTTAAAGTCTTGAAAACTACAAAAGTGGAAAGGATGCAGATAAATAGAAGCCATATTTTGAATTGGAAAAAAAAATATACATATATACATATGGATATTTTTAACTTACAAGACAACTTATTTCATATAGCCTCAATTTTAACACATTTTTGCAAGGAAATCTCAATACTCATAATAAAGCGGCGATTAAAGATAACCATTTAAATTAACGAGAAATTAAGTTTCCCTATAGCTTCAGTTTTGTAGAGCTATTAGATCTTTTTTTAAGCCAGGAGACGTGAAAAATGTGCAATGCCAACACCTTCTTAAACACAAGCCTCCCTATTGAAGGTTCGTAGTTTAGTGACATCACAAACTGTTGGCTATCTTGATCGGGTGTGAAAGATAACCCCTTCGGCACAAAGCCATTCAGATTTCATGAGCAAGTTAGCGAAATTGTGAGAGGCCCCGTTAATGAACCAAAGCATTGCTTTAGCAGGTTGAATGTCTGCTTAATTTAATCTTGATATTTTTTTAGTTTTTCATTATGCCTTTAAAGTGTTGTGTGCCGTTATGCCAAGAATATTATAAAAATGTCCCTAAAGTGTCAGTATATACATTTCCTAAACAACAAGATGTATACCATGAGAAAATTTTACCATTTCGATGTATTCTGGGGTAAGTTAAGCCTAACTTGAAATTTAAATTTATCAAGGTATTCTGTATTTATTAAAAAAATGGATACGTTAATATTAAGGAATTTCATTTCAATATACCATTGTGTACAATATTGTGTAAAGTAATCACATATCATTTAGTATAATTATGTATCGAATTGTTTGGTTAATAATTATGTCTTGAATTGTATGCTAAATATTTGCTTAATTTTTAAAATCTCCAATTTTTTACTTTTTGATTAATTTTATAACTTGGAACTTTTAACTTCATACATATACAGCAGAACATGAAAGTATTTAATTTAATATTTAATATATTTTTGTACTATAAGTTTTTGTAAAGAGACTGTGAAGGCAATAAACATGCTTATGTTTTTTTTTTTTTTTTAAATTACCATATAAAGTACATAGTTCTACATAAAATAAGAAATAAATTCAATTCCCAATGCATGAAAATTGAAATATTATTAAACCTTATGTTACTAAGAATCCCCCCCGAGTGGGAAACAAAGACACTTATGCTAGATATTAGCTGTTTTGTTAAAAATTAAATTGCATTACAAGAAATCTTACTTTTATTACTTTCTAAAATTAATTTAATTGGGTAAATTTTTACATTTGCCGGATTTACGTCTGTGAATTATATTTCCATGAGAAAGATTTTCAGCATGTTTCTGAGAAATACGATGAAAAAAAAAGGGGGGAAAATAGAAGTTCCATTAAAACAGTTATGATTGAAAGGAAATGCTGTTCCCTGAATTTTCAGTGCTTGCCCCAAATATTTGTCTTCAACAAAATTATTTCATAAAGAGCCACTGAAGAGAGAAGGGAAAATGAGCAACTATTTTTATTTAATGTTAATTTATATGAAAAACCAACAATTTGAATGTAATAAAAATAAGCACAGAATGTTACTAAAATACTTGGTAAAATGACAGCAGAAGGGGGGAAAATTGTGAATTTCATTACGGGTGGAGGGAAGGATGGAGTGTTAATGGAAGGGACGTCCGGTATCCTATTATATCATAGCACTTTTCCTGACCTAATTAATTAAGTGACTTGAATATTATTAGTATGGAGGGAAATTCTAACTTTTCATTAATGTTACTTATTAAAAGCCAACCATTACTTTAAAGCATTATTTTAATTGTAAACATACAATATAAGAGCATAAAAAAATGAATAATATACTATAATGTATTTTGTGCATATGAATATGTTTCCAATATTATATTCACGAATGAATTGAAAATATATATCTTCCTCGCTGTATACATATAAAATAAAAGAAAAATAATATGTATCTACATTATTAGAAGAAACCATCCTTTTAGTAAAGCTTTAAAAACACATATAATTTTAACACAGATGGTAGGTAACCAACGGCAATTGTCAGCCGTCAGTTTGTGATGTCACAATCTGGTGGTTGGGGTCTTCTGTTTAAGGTGATGGCAATGCCCTTGTTGATATTCAGATGCCAGACCTCTGTAATACACGTCGTGTGTGCATACAGTTACACCATGAAGGCATGTGGAAAGGAGAGAAAAAATATAAGTTTGAGATCTAATTATAGTGCAAAATTTAAGCCTCAGGTCTCCAAAAGTTGCATACTTTATTACTTAGATAAAAGTGCATAAGGTTTAAACATGCCACCCAGATGCTATAGAGGTTAGAGTCCTTCGGTAAGGCCTGGGTTCGATTCCTGGAGAAGAAATGGATGTTTGTAAATGTAAAGTGTCTTTGCGGCATGGAGGCACTCTAAATATATGGTGAGCTGAAAAGTCCTCTCGAGAGATTAGGGTAGGGGAAAAAGGGTGGGAGACTTTCAGACACGTCCCCCTGCGATGCTCTCCATCTAAATTGTGGGCAAAACTGAGCAAAGTTGTACTGTCGACTGTATGGTGCTTAAGGCTCTTGCCAATGACAGGCACAATCTTATCCTTGCCGCCAAGAATTTCATGGGCTTGTTCTAATGTTGCTATAAGACAAGTGATACAAGTCACAACAACAACAGCAACAGGTTTAAAAACATTTTATTTTTGTATAAAGCAAGAAAAATTAGTTTCATTAAAAGTGCATCCAGCAATGCTGAATGACAGTAAAAGGGCTAAAATTATGTATTTGCACTACTATATGATAAAAAAAAACTGTCCATACAATTTGAAATAACTGGTTCTCATATCAAGCATTTTGGAAATAATTCCCGTAGCTTTAAAAATATCTGGTATGAAATTGAAAACTATTATCAAATACATGTTAGAGATATTCTCATTAACCAACCAAATTACATTCCTTTGACTTGGTCATCATGCAAGCTGGTGATTTAGGGAAGGAATTCCCTTGCTGAAATTTTTGCTTTAAATATTGTTAATATGTGTAGCTAACTAATTGTTCATATATTCTGAAAATAAAAAAGTAAAGAAAGAGAATCTTAGCATAAAGTCAAACTATCTTGCATTCTATCATTGCACAAACCCATAGACAAAAATTATATAAATGATGAAATTAGAGCATATATTGATTAACAAATCAAAAAAAAAAAAAAAAAAACCTGTCTCTAGTAGCTAACAGTCATTTTATTTTTAATATTCAAAATTTTCAACAAGGTTATCAGGTATAGTAGAATGTATAAGTAAGGGCGATTGGAAGAACACTCCAGGTTACCTGAAATATTCACCTCTGAATTATAACAGAGCTGCTAATAATTTTGAGAACATATTAACAACCAGCATTACAGCTTTTATATTTCTTTGGAACATTTTGGAAATTCCTTTCTTCTCCCCCTCCATCACGCTAATTTTCAAACATTTTGAACTGTTCATAAACATTTTGAGCAGTTTTTCCACGTGCACAGCAAACTACCCTCCTTTGAAAACTTATTCAATATTGTATAAGTTGTAATAAGAAACAGAAAAATTTCATTACTTTCTCTTGTTGCTACATCTTGGGGAAAAAGTTTTCTGTAATAGCAAACTTTAGAGCAGGGTTTCTTAAACTTTTTTTCAGTCATGACCCATTTTTATCACAGAGATTTTTTCACGACCCTCAAGACCCCATAATATTTTAAAAAATTTTGTGGGACCCCATAAGTATTGCACAAATCAGACACATGCGTGAGTGAAACTGTCAATTTTTTCACTTGTACTGCAATATACTATTGCAGTTTTAGGTAATTAATTTCTAATTTCAACTTTAATTTCTAATTTTCATATTTTCTAATATTTCTAATAAATATCTAATATTTCTAATATTCTAATCTTTTTAATATTTCTAATTTTCTAATTTCGAGACATAGAACAATATGAAAATTTTAAATAAGTAACAGACGAAATAACAGCGTCACGTGCAAACAAGGAAAACAAAAGTTTATATTTTGAAAAGAATGCATCGAAATGTTTTCGTTTTTTTCTTTGTTTGTATTATCTTTATATATTTTCAGGTACATTGTGTAAAAATATTTAGTAATTGTAAAATTATTATAATAAGTTAAAAGAAATATCAAAACTGCTAAATTTTTGGCAACCCGCAGTTTAAGAAACCCTGCTTTAGAGTATAGGTTTTTGTCTGTGGCCCATACTTTGAAGGACAGCAATCACATTTTTAAGTATAAAACTTATCTAGATGCATGATGCTGGAGATGATTAGAGTAAAAATTGGGGGGGGGGTTTAAAAGGAATGCTTTTCTTCTGCCTCGTTCATCCAAAATGTAAAAGAATGCTTAGAGAGCCTAATATATAGTTATTATATCAAGAACATGTATATTGCGCTACTGTAAAGGAGCTTCAAAGACTGAAAACAAAGCTTAAAAATTGTTGCTATTTCTTGAAACCTAAATTACAGTTTCAATCCATATACTCACTTTTAGACACTCCCACTATGCAGTTGTGGAACACGCAAATCTGAACTGTCATTCACTGCTAATAACAATTTTATAAATCAAATCTAACTATAGGAGCCTTAGACACTGGTAATACACCTTTCTACTCATTTGTATCTTCAGCTGGCACAGATGAGATAGACGACACAAGAACATTTTAAGGAGAATTGCCAATTTAAACGAAAAATGATTCTTTAAAAAGGTCTTACTTTTTCTGTTTCATATAGAGGATTTTAGAAAACACCATTACATCTTGGGTACATTTCCAAAATAACACCATATAGTTAATTAACACATTTTGCAGAGTTCTTTTAAAACAAAATTAGATTTCCTTTTCCCATAACAAATGGCTAGTCTTAAATATCCTCTCACAAAGCTTTGACTCAAATCTTTGTGATGTTTATAAATATCTATCTTCAGATGAAAATGCATCTATTAAAATCCAAATCTCGTACTTCACTGTCAGAGACTGCTTGCAGAAGTATTGCTGGTGATATGGTATTATATCATTAGTATTATTTGACATGCAGTCAAAGGTCTAGTTAACGAGAGTCTTATAATCACAAAGAACTAATTATTCATAATTAATGGAAGCTTTACCAAGGGTTTGTCTTAGTAAATCTTTCTGCTTTCAACAACTAACCCATCAAACAGCTGAAGTGAGAAATTCCCTTGTTTTCGCCTTAATAGCAGAATTCCATTCTATTCAGGATTCATTTCATTCTGTTCTAATAAACTTCATAGCATTTATTTGTGGCTTTAAAATATGCTTTTTGTCAGAGTAAAGAACAGATTTTTCTTTCCTGAAGACAAATACAGTACAGACAAAAGTGTGTTCAAATACACTAATGGACAACTGATAACAAAGTTATGTGTGACTCCTTGCCATTAAGACTTAAGCAATCCCATAAATCCACCTCTGAAAAAAGCACAATCCATGCCTTTTTTTCTCTCCAGAAATCAAGTAAAGCAGACGTATATAATTCCTCTTGAAACTGTGAATATTCATTTAGCACCATTGCGTCACCTACCCATTTGGCACTATGTTTATTTCTGAACAAGGCCTAGGTTTATCAATATTAATATGGCTTTTGCCATATTAATATTGAATTTGCCATATTAATATTGAGATTGCCATATTAATATTGAGATTGCCATATTAATATTGAATTTGCCATATTAATATTGATTAATATTGATATTAATATTGAGATAATTGCCATATTAATATTGAGAATATGGCTTTGGCCATATTCTTCCAGTTTTTAAAGCCCTTTTAAATGTTTCTTCATAATTTCTTTAACAATTGAAATAACACTGAAATGAATAGCAGAATTTGAAAGCACAGTACAAAGAAATACACAAATCTAAATAAATATTGTTTAAATACAGCTTTCTATGAGCAGATTCAAAAACTCAGGCATCCAAAACTAAAAAATGTAGTACTGACTGTTATCCAGTTAAGTAAACTTATTTTTCAGTTTCCATGCAAAAATTATCAATATTTTTACTGTGTACTTTTAATTAGTGTAACAACACATAAAAGATACTGTAATATTTTTCTAACATATCTGTGTTTTTAACAGTGTAGAGAAAATGATTGAAAAGAAATAAAATTAAAAAAAAATAATAATAATTCAGGTTAGAAGCAATGTGACAGAACTTCAAACATGGTGCTACATATAAGGCATGTTGCAATCTGGCGAAAAATAGCCTGTTTAAAAACGAATTTACAAGCTCTAATTCCTGTATTTCCGACCAAAGAGCATAGCAGGCTGAATTACTAATCTTATGCTTGACCTTACTAGCATTATGCTAATATGCTTGGCAGAGATAAAAAAGCCTCAACAGGGTGGATGATTTGAAAGAAGCATAGCATAATACTTGCATATTCTCATAATAAAACAATGTGAAAGCCAACAGCATAGCTGCAAAACACACTGCAAGTTTATTTGGAATAAATTACAAACGTTTGCCCATGAACCTGATGGAGTTTGTGATAACCGTGAATCATGAGTTGCTCATGATAATAATTTTTGACGACGGAGTTAAATCAGAATAACTAAGCAAGTGCTGAAACCATAGAAAAACTTCAAAAAATATTTTATTTGAGCTAATCAATATATATATATATATTTTTTTTTTTTTTTTTTGTGTGTGTGTGTGTGTACTGCAGTACCTCTAAACTGCACTTTGCTGAAATCCCTTTCCTTATATCAAACCTCCAGGTACTTCAAAACAAGGGTCCAAATTAGTTTGCTTATACTAATACACTAATATGTCACAAATACATTTCAATTATGTATTTCTTGTAAATACACTGCTTGTACTTTCAGAAACATAGAGATATGGACCGAGCTTCATATATACAGCTGCTAATGAAGGAAAATGATATGGTTGGGGCTTTGAATGCCAGAGTTTCCGACTCTGAATTACTAACACTTCTCATTGACTTAAGTGGTAATTTAAATATTTTCAATAAAAAATCTGTGAGGAAAGAATAAACTTGTAGTTTGGTAGGAAAATTTTTAAAAGAAAACTGCAGTTATGGGAAGCACAGCTAAAATAAAAAAATTTTGTACACTTCTTACATCTTAAATCCTGACCTATATTTAAAATAAAATATCTCAAGAACAAAGAAGAAAAATAACACTATTACAATAATCTGAAGAAAGATTTAAAGATTTTTAGCAATCTGGAGCCCAATCTGACATTATTTTCATCACTATTCAAAATGAATGTTAATAATGCACCAGAAAATGTACAAATGGAGTAAACTATCAACAGTAAGTCGTATTAAAAGATCCGAAGATAGATTTAATTAAATACTTTTCAAAAGATAAAAATATCTGAAGTTAAAGAGTTTAGAGAAACAATAATCATGCATTTAGGTAAAACTTCCATAGTTTTGCAACCATATATATTCACAACTGAAGTTTAGTTTTTAATTTAAGACTGGAATCTGACAGAATTAGGGACTTTTATGGTCCATGAAAATTTCTAGTACTTTTTATCCAATGTTACATGTTCTATCAGAATCAAACTGCTATGAAGTGCCAGTAAGGTACACAATTTATAATTATTTCACTATTAACAAGTATTTGATTTTTTTATAAGTATCAAAAGAAATATGAATCAAGAAATTAGATTACTGCTATTTGTTCTCAAATTTTCATTATTTATTTTTAGTTAGAATTATATTATTTAGTGATTAGTTTAATATATTACATATATTAGAAATAAATGTTAGTTTGAAAATTTAATGTTTAGTTTCCAATAGTTTGAATTGAAACATGTAACCAAACAAAATTTCTGGTGTCAATCAAAATCAAAGTTTAGAATTTAAGACAAAAAATAAATATAAATTTGAAAATTTTTCTGTCCGGGTATTATTATTGTTTATGTATTTCTGATAAATGCTCCATAAGTGATAATCAAAATGTAATGATGGTTTAAAAAAATTGGACCCAACAGCTGCTTTCATATCATTTGAGTGAGACCACTGGGATAATTAACCAGAATCACTGTAGTCAAATATTGACATTTATGTTAAACTTTTTAAAAATTATAATGGAAAAAAAAAAAAAGAATCTCACTACCTGAAAAATAAATTTCAGTTTACACGAGCTATAAAAGACACACCTGAAACTTTGCAGTAAAAATGGTTACTGATAGTTGTAATTTTTAAAAATCCTTTAGTCTATTACTAACTCTTGACAAATTCTGCTTTTTTTTTTTTCAGTCAATGAAAGAAATCTTATTAAATCATGCTTTCTATTACTATGTGAAGTATTCTTTTTATTACTACCACTGAGAACTTAAACAAACATTTCCACACTTCTGTGTGAAAATAAACCACTAAAAAAAATATGGACAAGATGATAGAAAAGTGAAAGCCAAATTTACATATCGGTAATCACAGCATATCAGGAAATATAATAATGCACATTTTTCAGAAGTAATACCTGCCTAACATACGAGTGCTCTCATAGCCGGTTTTAACTTTACTGTAAGCATAATGAACTGGCTTGCAACATTTTAAGTAACTAATTTCAGTAGTTCTAAATATAAACCTCCACCAACATATCCTCTTGCCCGAAGCAGTCTTTTAAGGTTGCAATCACTGCTGAATAATTTAGATCAGTTGATGGAAAACTCTCTAACTTTGGTACATTCCTCAGCAGATTGAATCAAATACCTGTCTTCTGCAATTAAACTAAAATCATATGTATTTTCAGAGAACTGACTCCACAAACCAAGCCATTCTAATAATTCACCATTAAATCTTCTAACTCAATCCTAGGGTAATTTGTATCTAGGAAACTGAACTACTTATTGAATGAAAACCAAAAATAAAAATACTAAAAAAAAAAGTGTTAACTAATGCAAATCTATTTAAGGTTCACATGAGAGTCTTATCTTTTATGTTAACTAATGCAAATCTATTTAAGGTTCACATGAGAGTCTTATCTTTTATGTTAAGCAACCTTTAAAATTTCACTTTATTCTCTCAACCTTTAAAATTTTGCTTTGGGAAACACTTTTGTGAAAATATCTGATAACTGCTTTTAAGATTTCACACACTTTATAATGACAGATTTGTCTTCTCATTTTTCATGAATAACATGTTAGCACACATTTCTAAGTTTTGTGTCTTTGTGAAACAAGCTTTTTGATCAACTTAATAAGATTCTTATCACAAAAAGATAGCAATGCCATCTTTATACATTTTAGTTTCACCCAAATCTTGCAGAAGTTGACTCAACCACAATACCTTTTTCACTGCAGTTGAATCTGCAGCACATTTAACTTCAGTGTTACAGGTAGTAAGAGTTAATTGCTTTTGAATATACCAAGTTATCGTACCATTGCTGAGTTTAAATGCATAACCAAAAATTCACTTTGTTCTGTCCACATCGTTAACAAAATCTGAATTTGAGTATCCAAAAGATAGCAAGTATCATTAACCACTGGAGAATACTCGATGCCATAGTTTGTTCTAGCTTTCAGGTATTTGAGAATGCATTCTACAACATTCCAATGAACTTGGCCAAGACTGCTTGAAATCTACTAACCACATTTAAAGCAAAAGCTATATCTGAACATGTAGTGATGCAAAGAAAATTAGTGATCTAATACCTTCTCTGTGAGGAAAAGTTTTTCCATCTGGTAATGGATTGGATTCTAATGATAGGATTATACCAGGATCTGCAGGTACAGTGTTAGGACTTGCATCTTTTATGCAAAATTGTTTTAGAATATGCTTTATACAGCTTTCTGAATGTATGAAAATTGAGTCACCTGCTTTATAATCAATTTGTATTCCAACAAAACAACATCTTTTACAAATTGTTGCTTTAAAACGTCTTCTCGGGTCATCTACAATTTCTGCTCTTCACAAAACAATGAAGTATCATTCACATATAGAATTAACCCCTTAACTGCCGTGGGCGTATATATATGCCTTGCTCAGCCGATGCGTTAACTGCCCCAGGCGTATATATACGTCCTTCCAAACTGCTATCATTTGCTTTGCGCTTCTACACCTAAAATTATTCGCAAAGTTAATGCATCGGCTGCGCATCTGAGGCAGTTAACGCATCGGCTGAGCAAGGCGTATATATACGCCCGCGGCAGTTAAGGGGTTAAAGTACTTTCTTATTTCATAAGATATCACTAGACACACGAATAAGCAACACTTTGCTTGAAACCAACTCCAGTTCAGAGTTAATGAATTGTTTCAGTACCTAGATGTTTGTCTTTAATCCATATGGGGATTTCTTGAGCTGACACACTACGTTTTTTGCATAGTTTAAGCCTGAAGAATATGAATGAATATTGAATCCATGAATATTATTTCTTCAATTTCGCCATACAGAAATGCAGTTTTTATGTCGATTTGTACAGCTTTCACTTTTGTCTGTACGACTTATAGCTCATGAGACTCTTATAGTGTCAAAACTCGAAGTTGGTAAAAAGGTTTTACTGAAGTCCACTCCCTCTACTTGAGAGAACCCTTTGGCACAAAGTCTTGTTTTGTACTTGTTAGTTTGTCCATTCAAAAGATATTTTACTTCGAACACTCACTCAGAGATCCAACTTTGTTACCTGTCTTTGGAAGAGGTAAAAGATCTCATGTCAGTTTTATTGAGAGAAATTATCTCTTCATTTATGGTTTCATTCCAATAGTCTGCCTGAAGAGATTTCATTGCCTCTACTTATGTCTTGAAGGTTATAATGGTTAGCTTAATTATTTGAGCTAGGAGGACTATTAAGCATGTCATCTTCTGCTTCAACAGTAGAATCCTTGTTGTACACATTGATTAAGAATGTTAATGGTGGCAGGATTATTGACTAAGCATTTCCCTTATTAAAAATAATATTTTTTTAAACACTGGTGGTTTTAGTGACTGTATTAAAAAGTCGATAATTCTCAGATTCTTTCTCATACCCAACAAAGATAAAGATCATCTTGCTTTTGGGTGCTAGTTCTTTTTACAGGGAATCAGGCTCATGCAATCTCAGTATTTTGAAAATAAAATTCAGTTTACATGATCTACAAAACACAAACTCTGATATATAAAACTTCATGGTAAAAATAGTTACCAATATGCAAACTTGTAATTTTTAAAAATTCTTTCTTCTATTTTTAACTCTTGTCAAATTCTGCTTCCTTTTCAATAAATGAAAGAACTGTTATCAACCCTCTGACCTGCAAAACCGGCTTTAACCGGTCAAAAAATTTTTGGATCATTTGGTATATATTAGCTTATAATTTAAGACATTTTGCTTTACTTTCTTTAATGTAAATGTCATCTTAATGAATGTCAGTTTAAAAAAAAATAGAGATTAAAATAAATATTTACGCAAATTTAGCTAATAAATGCTCTTTAAATAATGCTTCATGACAGGCCCATGTCACTTAAACAGTTAAACTGTGTTTTCTATGACTATGTGAAGCATTCTTTTTATCACTTACACAAAAATTTAACAAACATTTCCATATCTATGTGCACAAACAAACCATAAAAAATGTGGACAAGATGATGGAAGTGTAAAAATGAAAGGCAAATTTACATATTGATAATCATTTTTATCATAAATTCTTGTTTCTGATTTTTTTCTTCTATAACTTACGTAAACTTTATTTTGAAATACTGAGATTCTTGGTAACAAGAAAGAAGGCTATTCATTTTTTTTTCAAACATAAATATGCAATACTAACCCATTTTAATTTCTATTCCTCCTATTTTTGTAGGTCTACCATGAAGAATGCCTCTGTGAAATATATCAAGGTAATTATTTTTCAAAATTTGAAATTAAAATGTTTCAATATATTTAAAATTTTTCAGTTAAAAATACTTTAAATTGCATTTAAGTTACTAACAGTATTTCATGTTGTCCTATCCTTAAATAAGTATTCTGTTTGTGACAGTGGCGTAGCATAGGTTCTGCCACCCCTTCTTGCTACAAAATGTAATATTATTATAAAGATGAAATTTTCTAGAGCAAAGAAAATATTAACCTGCAAAGAGAATTTTATTTTCTCCAAAATTTAAAACTTTTACAAACTCGAAAACAAAATTTAATTACAAAAATATGTTTTACATTCTAACATTAACTAATTATTATCTAAAAACAGTATTAGTACTTTGAGAAAATTTATTGTTTATTGAAAATATTAATAAATATTATTTAAAACATAATTGACTGTTGCACTATAATAAATATTTTTTTAATTGAAGAAAATCATTTTTAGCAAGTTTCAGAACACAAAATATATTTTAATATAAATAAATGTAGGTAACAATTTATTTAATCTTTTATTGAAAAGAAATAATTGGTAAAAATAATTATAAATTTTCTTTTTGATTATCTCCTTTGTTATCTATTAGAAATAGAAATTAAACTCCTTTCTTAATTTAAATTTTCAGTTTTCTACTCTTCCTCATAGCAAAATCGTTAATAGCACTATCAATATAGATTGAATCCATCATTTCATGCTCAATAGCCAAAACAGCCAGATTAGTCAATCTCAGTGTCGATCGTAACTAATTTTTGATTATCTTCAGTTTAGAGAAGCTTCTCTCACAGCTGGCATTGCTTATTGCAATTGTGAGGAATATTCAAAGCAATATTATCATATTAGGCAGGGAAACATCCAGCTTAAATAGTACAATAAGCTTTAACACATCAAGCAGGCTGGAATTCATTAATTCATTTTTATTGCCTGTAGCATCAACAAAAGTCTTTAGCCGCACGCATTCGAGCTTTAACTCTTCTTTCTCAAGGTCATGAGACACGTGTTCTAAATTGAAATCCTGGTTTTCAACATCCAGTAGTTTCGATGCTGTAAAAAAAGCAAATTTGTTTGACAAATTCCATAGCTGTCGAAACCTCTCATGAATTTCTGCAGTTACCTTATCCAGCGATGAAAACAACTTTCTTCTCAACTCATTTTCATACAACAAAGCTCCATCTTTACTTCCGTTGTCAAAAATTTCCTTTCTCCTTATTTGTCTGGGCGGTTCCATTAAAATGCCAATGTCTTCACACAAATTTTTGCCATAACTCTTAGCACCGTCTACCAATTCATTTCGTTTCTCTGTGAGCAGTGCCCCCAAAGCACTTATTTTTTTGGCACACTGATGCATGCTGAATCCCTGTGTTTGTAAATAAATTTGGGCATCATTTACCTAATGCAGTATGGGTTTCCAAAAGCCCAAAAAACATAAAAAAGAAAATGATTCCATTGCGACGAACAAAGTTTCTGCATCTGTTCATGTGCTTAATTTTTCGCTTCCCTCTGTCAATTTTTCTAGAGCAGTCAAAATAAGCTTATAGTGCTTCCATACCATATCTACTGCTTAAGGTTTTGGCGCTGCATAGTGTAGCCTGAATTCTTCATAATGTCTTACCTGTAGCAGCAATTAGAATGTCCCATCGGTGTGTTGACATGGAAAAGAATGCATCAGAATTGGTCTCGATTGAAGCAGCATGTAAACAAACCAGGTTTAGTGAATGGTTTGAGCATGGTACAAATTTGGCTTTTATGTATGTCTTTGAGTCTTTGATGCACTCCTGTATGCTTTCCAGTCATGACAAGAGCACAATCATATGTTTGACCTCTGCAGTCCATTATATCAAGGCCATTAGCTTTAAGCTTACTTAAAATCATGCCAGAAATAATTTTATCAGTTTTATTTTTGGTTTCAATGAAATCTATAAAAGATTCCACCACTTCTACTATCTGATTTTCAATCTTTACATATCGCACAACTTGACTTGTTTGATCGTTATGTGAAATATCTGGAGTGCTATCAAATATAATAGAATAATATTTGGCCTTTTGTACTTGACAGACAATTTATTGGAGAACTTTATCTCCTAAAATTCCAATGAACTCATTTTGAATTTGCGGTGACATATACGTGACTGAATTTTTCGGACCCATTTTCCTACACACAATGTGTTCTCGGAGTACTGGATCGTACTTTGCAAGGAGATGCACCAGTTCTAAAAAATTGCTTCTATTTGCGCTGGTATTGTCTGCCCTGTGGCCACGAAAGGCCAAATTCTGTTTTGCTAGGAATTTAATTATATCAAACATTCTAACAAGAATTTCTTCCCACTCTTTTGTTTCCTTTGCCACAACATATATTTTTTTATCAATAGTCTGTCATTTTTGAAGTCTGGTTTTTAATTTCTTCCATTTGCAAAAATTTTGGTTGTGTTAAGCAGATTCGTGGTTGGCTACTTTGGGATTTAGTTTATGCCAATTTTTAAAAAATTAGATGAGCAAAATTTTGATTCACTCGGTAGGTTTGTGTGACCAAACAAATGATAACAAAAGCAAAATAATGATGCTTAAGAAGGAGAATAAGCCGTCCAATTATGCAACACTTTTTCTCCATTAGTTAATGTGCGATAAAACCATTTTCGCTTTAGATGCCTCGTAACTCCATTCGGTGTAGTACGATTTGTGTGTCTAATTGTAACATTGATGACACTTTAGTGAAATTAGTCTTCATGTGCTGTACAACCTCTGGACCTCGCTGCACAAGTAGCAATCTAATGTTTTCATATGTTCAGGCCATTTTCCAACATCATCTAAATCCCTGTACTGAGTAGAAGCCGATGTCAGTGCTTCATCAGTCTCACTCTCAAAACTATCAATAACTATATTTGAACATACCAATACAAGTTCAAATTTAGTAGATGTTGGAATTTGATTGAGTGCTGCTACCTTCACATCTACAACAGGAGCCTGTGAATCTGACAAACTCGAAGAATAAAATACAGGTACCCAAACATCAGTGTAACGTTCTAGCACTACTTCAGCTTTTTGATTTTCAACAGCATCAGCAAGTATCGGAAGAATTGACATCCAAAGTGGATGAATCTGGCGTTTTGGAAATAGGAACTTTCACGTATTTTAGGATAGCCCCTTCTTATTTTTATTATTTTCTTCCTTGGCTTTTCTTTTATTTCGATATGAAGCCCCACTTTCTCTTACTCTTTTCATTTTTAGATGCTATAACAAGAAAAATTAAATTATTATTATGATTCGATCGTTGTTATTAATATTATTCATTATTAATGTAAATATTTAAGTTTTCTAGATCTTGAACTTTTTAAACTTAAAAGTTGTGTTCAGGTGATATTTATTATTTTAAAAGGATCATTTAAATTTATGTTTTAAAATACTTTCTTCTACTTTTCAAGATTGGAAATTCTTTGATCAAAGTTTCAAAATTTATTTCGCATAATAAATCTGCTTCCATATTTAATGAAAACAATGCATCCACTTTACGTTTTCATCTCTCTCATTGGGTACCTTATTTCTTTATCACTTAAACGCTGTTTCAACTTTACAAGCATTCTCAATAATCAAACCAATGATATTACAGCACACAAAATTATATGCAGAAAAAATACTATTTCTGAAATAATGTTTTGATGATTTTTCAGTGCTTATATTTATTCAAACATAAGAGTACTACAGTTACTTAATTATTATAACCATTGTATTCATTAATCAATAAATATCAAAAACTGAGACTCAGAAAACACTCACAATGTGATAAATTTAGAAAGGTAAAAACACAAGATATTTTTTAAATTAAATTATTTCATACTATAAGTATTAAAAGACTTATATGAAAAAGAATGGCAATTAATTCCAATATATTTTCTCTACATATACATTGTACATTTCATTGTTAAATAATTTAAAAGATTTAACAAAACTTATCTGAAATTTTAGAATGAGTTCTCTGATTTTGTTAGAAATAAATACAGCTAGTAGAATGCAGATGTAAATGCAAAGCTTTGCGAGGCTTTCAACAGAAAACAGAATCACTATTTTCTTGCACTGTGTTTAATTATTTTTTTTCCTGATTCCCACGTCTTCTCTTCCAAGTAACATCTGGACAATAACAGTTTACAATAACAGACAGCTGAAATACATGCTGTCTTCCGCCAGCATGTATTTCTCCCCAAGACCATTCCTAAATGCTTATTCAGATCCTCTATGTCCTTTGTGTAGGGGTATCATCCGTTCAAAGGATCACTGTTTGGCCATCTCTGACCCCCTACCCTTCGTTCACATTGCCAGGAGATTGGAAAATATACCCAACGGGAAAATCTGCTTTTCTTTCATCTCACCTACTAATACGTTGATACTCAAAAACGAAATCCGCTTCTACGTCCACCTCCTAAATTCACACACTGCGTGTATTTAAAAAGCATCCTGCAATATCTGTTGTTTAAAACAAAAACTGTCGTAAAAGTAAAATTTTTTCCATGTTTGATAGTTACTTTTCAAAGACAACTTTCAAACACTAACACTATAAGAATCTAACTAACTGAGCTCTTGCCGAAAAGAACAATTTTTGTTTATTTATTTTGATGATTTAGTTCAGCTTTAAAAAGAAAAAAAAAAAATCGTTCCTCCCTAATCGTGTATATGCTAAAAAAATCGTGTATATGCTTGCTTTGGAAGAAATTTTCTTAGCACTTAATGATGTATCTTTCGCTATCAAAAAGACACAATGCTTCAGTAGAGCAACATATTTTATTTTGGTTTTAAGTCTACCCGTAGTACAACCAAAAAATGCGAAATAAGAAATACTGACATTCTACGAATTTTCGCAACCTCGAGATGACATTTTAAACATCCTAGATACAACGGATTTTTTAAGTCACTCAACTGAGGGTGAATTTAAAGGTACGCGCTTTCACATCGAAGTCGCACACCTGAGCATTTGGACAATGGCAGTTTGCCCGGAATGCCTGAATAATTTTCTACTTAGTTCTTTCCCCCCTCATGTTACTGCATTGCTCATTGCTTTCAGGTGTTTCAGGTTTAAATGATGTGTCAGTGATTCTTTTAAAGTGACTAAAAGTATTTCTGTTATCTTAATACATCTTCTTTTTCCTTTGTTTACTGTCAATGTTTAGCTATTGATGTCCAAAGTTGCAATCCCGTCCCAAGGGGAAACTTCATACAAAGTGAAAGCGTAGTTCCAAGAAAGAAGTTCTCGCTTTACTTAAGTAAGTTATTGCTAGTGCTATAGTATTCAATTTGTCATGGGGGGAAGTAAAAGCAGTCCAGAAGAAATTCATAGACATGGGCGTTTTCGATGTTGAGTAAAAGAGATCTAGCCCTCTCTCGATGAGAAAGAGTTAAAATAAGCTACGCAGTGCAGTTTCCCTCTTTTTCTAATGGGAAAAGGGATAGAATCTAGAAACTA
Source organism: Stegodyphus dumicola (assembly GCF_044657685.1). NCBI lineage: Eukaryota > Metazoa > Arthropoda > Arachnida > Araneae > Eresidae > Stegodyphus > Stegodyphus dumicola. Next base: position 149,017,733 of record NC_140781.1, on the reverse strand, counting down.
CGAATGCTAGAGTAAATACAAATGGAAACATTAAATACGGATACTTAGATGGGATGACTCCTTTAACAGTTAAAGCATGGTAGTTGCCGCACTGCGTATCGTTGCAGATGTTTTCGACTTCACTGTTTTGTGGAGTCGAATTTCCTCTAATCTACTTAATATTTATTTGATAGGGAATTCGCTGCCCCTAGCAAAGTACCGCCCGGGCAGATGCCCCCTCTCGCTACGCCACTGGTCTGCAACTCATTTTGAAATTAGATCAAAGTCTTCACCATCATGTTAAATGTATCAATGCGCTTGACTTAAGTTTTAAAAAAAGACCTTAATTTCCAGTACAGTAATAGGCTATACCACTGATTTGGAAAAAGTAAAGATGTTTTTTCATCCAATACTCACTACTGCCTCTTCGAGCATGAACGTATTCCACATGAGTAAGAAAACTCCCAAGAAAAGAAATAAAAGTAAAAACTTGACACCATAAATTTTAGAGAAATTTGCTTCCTTTATACAGTACAAATTCGGATTCCCAATATCTAGAATAACCTAATATCTAATTTTAACCAGGCTGGTAACCTTTTATGGTGGCATTGCACTCTGTGATTACAAATTCCAGCTAACAGTAAGATGAAGTGCTAAGTGTGTTGTCGAGGAGAAATTTAACAGACATTTGTAAAGAGAGATTTTTTAAAAGATATTAGTAGGCTATTTAGTGCTATTTCAACTAAGAACAACTGATTTGTTCTGATAAGGCCTTTTTTTTTTTTTTTGGCACATGGCAGGTGATGATCTATCGGCCATCATCTGCCATGTAGTGTGTCTGCCATAAAACTATTCTTATAACTAGAAACTGTTTATAATTAAATAACCCACCAAAATGCATGGGAGACACCCAATGGAAAAAGCACTGCCTTCAATATACGGGAGAATTTATTTCATTGGGCCTCAGGCAAGCATTAGGTTGGAGTAAAAAAGGCAAAAAAAAATTTTTTTTTCAAACTTTATTATTTCCTAACTCAACAAATTGTTCTGTCCGATAGGGGGGGGGGATCGGAGCTCAATAGCTCATCATCTTCGGGTTCCACGAGGTAAATTAAAAAAAAAAAAAAAAAATCAATGTTAATGTTAATGAAAACATCAAACTATTCTTTAACAATTTTTTTACAACAATTTTGCTTCCTGGTAAAAAAATGTCATTAAAAAAGTTTCAGTTTAATCACTCATCATCTTCAGGTTCCACAAGAGAACTGAAGAAATTTATGTTGGTGCCGACCTTCATAAGTTTCCAAGACTTGATTCAACTGTGTATGAATTCCATCCCTGGCTTCTGCACCACATGTTGCCAATGACATTTCTGTCTCCAGTCTCTCACATGCCTATCTACTACAGTACAAAGTCCGTAATCCAGACTCGTCGAGACTTCAGCGATTCTGGATTAGGGTTTTTTCCAGATTATAGATCATCAATTTAAATCTGGTGAGATGGCATGCAGAAATTATGCAATTAAAAATATGAAACCATAATTTATGAAATAAAGAACAATTATGATCTAAAGGGTATCAAAATTTACAAAAAAAAGCTTAATATTTATTTATTTACCTTATTAAACATTTCTTTCAACGTAAGTTGTTTAAGTTGCTTCGTTTTTTGTGCTAATACTTCCTCTTTAATTTTATAAACAGACACAATTTCTTGTTCAGTTACAAAGTTCCACTGTTCAAGTCTTGTAATTGCTGTGTCAAGAATACCGACTAACTTATCAATCGAAATTTGTTTGTTTTCAATAACCTCTCTGTCACTTTCTATCAGAAGCGCGCATGGGTAAATGGTTTACGCGCATGCGCGCATTAAACGTGCATACGTAAGTTTGTGGGTTTGAGGTCGATATTATAGATCATTCCGGATAATGGACATCCAGATTACGGACTTTGTACCGTACTTGAGAATGGCAAGGGAGCACTGAGGTTCAAGGTAGCCAGTGGTTCCTAGGGATTGTCCCAACGAATCATCTCAAAATACTCTTCTACTTTGAAATTCAATTTGGGAAGCACAAATTGTCATAATTTCATCTTTAAGTCAGTTTTTCTTAATGTCAGTATTCTTCTCAGGCCAAGTTCATGAATATATACTTATACATCTTCCAACATTGCCAACACAGTGAGTAAAATAATAGTTCTTCTGAATAATTTCGTGAAAAATTGCTTTAAAGTTTCTGGCAACAATGAACTTTACTTGATCATTCCGTAAACATGATGTGCTCCATGTGTTGCTCTGGGGATTTTCTTTATTTCAAATAAGGATGGCACATAAACGTTTATATTATATTTGGCTAGTAACTTCAAGCCATCTGTTGGTACATGAAGGCAAAGAATTCTGTTGGCTGTTGTGAGCCATATTGAGTGGGCCATCTGGCCAGGAATCCTGTTTGCTAAGTCTGAAGGGCACTCCCCTGAGGACATTGCCTAAATATCAAGGAAGTCGTTTTTGTCAATTTTGGATAGATCAGCTAGAATAGGGACATGACCTGTCATGGGAAGGGTTTTACATGTTTTCAGAGATCTGCCGATTGTTCCAGAAAACTGTTATGTCCCAGATGTATTTCCATTAATCTTCTGGAAAAGATGATAAAGAGGTAGTTCATTGGTGAGCAACAAGCATACAATCCAAAGCAGTTTATGACCAATGGTACTGTTCTGTTATCAGGACTTGATTCAGAAATGTATGAATGTATGCACATGTGTACGTAAAGATGTGCATAAGAATAAATAGTAAAGTTAAATTAAACTTAAATAATTCTCTTGTGCCATCGCATAAATTAATTTAATTGAATTCAACTAAAATGTTTATTTGAACTTTTAATTCATTAAAAATTTTCAAACGTGGCAGTTTGCAACATATAGTTTCACGATCCAAACAGTCTGCAATATTTTTACAATCCTTTACATTTTAGCAACATTTTTCACACAGAACAAGCATTTTACATTACTTAAGAGTTTACAACACGAGTTTTTCATAGTACTAGCACCCTCTATTAATACAGTTAGCAGAAACAAACTACTCAACCTCACTTTGTTTAACAAATGCTACTCCACTCTCCACAATGCAAAATATGTACTTACAAGGTAAGTTAAATTAAAACTAACTATTTACTTGCCTTTTAGGTACTATTTAATTGCCTTTTAGGTATTATTTTTGTATTTTTATAGATTGTATTTAGTTTATTTTGGTTTACATGCAAAATTCGTGTCGGGGAAGTTTCCAATAGGAAAAAATTTCTAAATAACTTTATATTTCTAATTAATTACATTGGCAATATACGTAGCGTATTCGGAAACTACGTACCGTTTCATTCTAGCGCCGTCGCAGCGCTGTGGTAGGTGTCTCGCGCATGCACACTAGTCTTTCTTGTTCACTGACTTTCAATTGTCGCCATTTTGGTTGCTCTATGTTGTGTTTTCAGTTTGCTGTGCACATTCAAAATGTCTAAGATAATTAGTTCTCCCGCTGACTGTGAGATTCGTGCCGTGATTAAATTTTTGAACGAGAGGAATGTTAAACCAGCCGAAATTTATTGTCAAGTGACAGAAGTTTACAGTGAATACGCGACAAGTGATGGAATGGTGAGAAAACGGGTAAGAATGTTTAATGCAGGTCGAACAAATGTCCACGCCGAGGCTCAGAGTGGTCGGCCTTCTGTTGTCACCGATGATTTGGTAAGGAAAGTTGATGAAGCAATTCATGAGAACAGACGCTTCACAATGACAACTCTTTCAGAGGCATTTCCAGAAATTTCACGTACTGTTTTGTTCGAAATTGTGTCTGACCGCTTGAATTATCGCAAACTGTGCTTCCGATGGGTTCCAAAAATGCTCACTGATGTTCACAAAACAAAGCAACTTGGTAGTGCCCTGACATTTCTCACGCGGTACAATGATGAGGGAGAAAACTTTTTAAACCAAATTGTGACAGGTGATGAAACTTGGGTGTATCATTTCACACCAGAATCGAAACAACAATCGATGGAGTGGAGACACACTCATTCTCCGAAAAAACAAAAGTTCAAAGTGACAATGTCATCACAAAAAATCATGTGCACTGTCTTCTGGGATAGGAAAGGCGTTTTGCTTACTGAATTTCTTCCCAGAGGTGAAAGCATTGATGCGGCACAATATTGTGAGACTTTAACAAAACTAAGACGTGTCATTCAAAACAAACGAAGAGGAATGCTCAGTAAAGGAATTGTGTTGCTCCATGACAATGCTCGGCCTCATACTGCTAGTCTCACTCAATTGTTAATTCGACAGTTTCATTGGGAGCAGTACACACTGACCTATTTTCATTTTTTAAAAAAGTCACAGAATTGCACAAACTAGGCATTTACTTTATCAATGTACACGTCTACCTATTCTAACTTTAAAAAAATCAGAGAATTGTACAAACTTGGCATTGCGCACTCGCTTTACTTTGTCCATATACACATTGATATATTTTCACTTGTTCCTCAACAATTTAAAGCTTAAGAATTACCCATTATTTCAGATTTACAAACTGCTGAAGAATTTAGCATTCCTGAAGAACCTGTTCACGAAGAACCATCTGTCCCAGAAGATTTTCCAGATCCAGAAGAAGACATTGATTATCCTGATGAATTAGAATTACCTGTACAAGATTTTGAATATCCACGTCCTGAAGAAGAAATTTATTTGCCAGCTGAACAAGAAAGAGAGCTTCCAGTTCCTGAAGAACACCAGGCTCAATCCTGCACTGATGCCACACCAACAGTTTCCTACTTATGCACCTGTTACACCTACTACAACAATAGAAAGGTAAATCTCATAATAATATATCTGTTTGCTTCTACTTACATGACAAATATCAGTTTCTCCCAGTCTTAATTCAAAACAGATACAATTTTTTTCTTAGTTTCACACTCATAATGAAAGAGTAGTTATGTAAAATCAAGTGCTTTAACAGAACACTATACATGTACACCTCAACATTAATATTAATTTTCTAACTGAACATTTCTTCTGTTCAACATAAAAGGTGTTAGATAAAACAATAATATAGTGTCATCATATTCTGGAAGGTATGAAAAGAGAACTGAATTCCATCACTAATCTGTCCTATACAATGCCCAGTGAGAAGGCTTTCTTTTAACCCAAAAGCAAAAGTACGTTAGCCATTATAAAGAATATCCTAAAGCTTGTAAAAGATCTAAAGAATGCAACCCCTTCCCCTTCAGAACACAGAACTTCAACCTCCTTTCAAATACTGCAACAAAAAAAAACTAATAAGGATGAAAAACCTACATACTCTAAAAGGAAAATCACGTGCATCATCCTGAGCTCATAAGAACCTACTATGGTCAAATCCCGAAAATCCGCTGGCCTGAAATCCGCGTTGCCTCTCAAAATAGAAACATTGAGTTTATAGGTTCCGGAAACCACAACATGGAGTACGAAATATCGAAAAAAAAATACTTACCGAATAATGACATCATAATTACCGAATAATAATAGTCACAACAGAAATAGCAAATTATTGACATTATGATAAAATAAAAGTGTTTTTCCCCTGGAATCTACATCGAGGTAAAGAAGCAGACGATTCACTCAACTCTTCTTTCAAGTTCACAAATCACGTTGTTGTATTTTCTGAACTTTGTTATTTCACGAGATTGTTTAGTGCTGCCATTTTTTTTTTATCTGGATATTTTGTGGATCAATTTAGAATATTTTAAATTTCAGCGCTTGTTAATACAATGACAGATAAGAAATGCACTCATGATTTTATTGTTTGCAACGTTGAAAAACGTAAAATTGTTGCATATACGGTAATGCAAAAAGTGGAAATTCTGCAAAAGATGGAGGCAGGTGCTACTCCTCGCTTTATAGCAGAATCACATGGAATAGCGTTTTGGACTGTGTATGATACACGGAAAAATAAAGAAAAACTGTTGAAATTTTACAGCAACAGTGATTCTAACACCGGAAATCGGCAAACCTCGATGCTGTCTTGTACGAGTGCTTCCGGCAGCGGTGGAGTGATGGAGTACCGATTTCAGGACCATTCCTGAGAGAAAAGGCAAAGCAGATTCATGCTGATTTAAAGATAGAGGAGCCGTGCAATTTCATCAGCGGTTAGCTAAACAGATTTAAACAGAGATACAGTATATGTTATCTGAAAGCATGTGGGGAAAAACCTTCAGCAGATAAAGATGCTGCAGAGGAGTTTATTGATGAGTTTTCTGTGTTAGTGGCAGAAGAAAATCTTAGCCCAGAACAGGTATTTAATATGGACGAGACTGGACTTTTTTGGCGATGTTTGCCAAGAAAGACATTTGTGACAAGCGAAGAAAGTGCACCATCAGGGGTGAAAGATGCTAAAGAAAGAGTTACCATTTTGGTATGCAGCAATGCAGCTGGAACTTAAAAACATAAACCAGTGGTAGTGGGTAAGAGCACCAATCCCAGAGCTCTGAAAGAGTAAAATCCTTACCTGTGATTTACAGGAGTAATAAAAATTCCTGGTTCACAAAACAACTTATGACTGAATGGTTCATGAAGCATTTCATTAAAGAGACTTGAAGGCATTGTGTGGGGTTACCATCAAATTGCAAGATTTTACTATTGTTAGACAACTGCTCTGCACATCCAGATGCAAGTATTTTAACACATGATAATGCCATGGACCTTTTTTTGCCCCCAAATACTACATCATTGATCCAACCAATGGACCAGGACATAATACACAGTATTAAATGCCACTATAAATCAGAATTTCTGAAAAAAATTCTTTCAGGTGACCCTTCTATTCCCCTTTGTGATTATAAAAAAAAAAAAAAAAAAAAAAAAAATTCACAATCAAAGACTGCATTTATTTATTAGCTGAATCATGGAATTCTGTTTCCCAAACGACATTAGTAAATGCCTGGCATAATGTATGGCCATCTTCTCTGTTTATTGAAACTGAGAGTGAGAACAGTGATTTTTCTGGTTTTAGGGTCAGTGCAGCAAGGATTGCTTTTATCTTCAAAAGAAAAAATAAATGAGGAGGCTTTGCAAAAAGAAGATATTGTTGAATGGATGATGTGTTCAGATGAGCCAACACTGGCATATCAGATGACTGATGATGAAATCATTGGCTCTGTTTTGAACTCGCTAGAGCAAGAAGACAATTCTGACACCAACACAGATAGTGAATTTGATAGAAGTGAGAAAATATCTTTTAATGAGGGTCTGGAACATGGTGAAAAATACCTAAAATTTTTAGAACAAAGCTGTATCACAGAGCAAGAGATTATGACTCTATAATTTACAAAAGGGGAAAAAAAAAAAAAAAAAAAAACTCCGGAGCACCCTAAAGTTTTAAAACAAACCTCCATCAGAAAAATGTTTGAAACATGTAGGAAAAAAATGAAATATTTTATGCTTTATTAATATCCCCTATTTTTATGTCTATTATATACATCCCTAATGCTTTTAAATATCCCTGTAAGCACTAATGTAAATGAATACTAATATTGAATACTAATACATATAGTACAATCGATTTATATATGTAATAATTAATGTACATAATAAATTATTGTAATAGTGTATAATAATTTAATTAAATGTATCTAATATGCCTTATTTATTTTGCACTTTTAGTCTGAATATTATGATTTATCTTTTCTGTTCTGAAATCCGCAAAATCCTAAAATCCGCACAACCTTTGGTCCCAAGCTTTGCGGATTTCTGGAATTTTATTGTAACGACTTCCTCTTTCCCTAAATTGCAAAAATTTCAAAATTCCAATCATAACTCCATCTGAAAATTCAACTGAAGTACTTGAATTGAATCAGAGAGCCCATACAAGTTCTCTGCCTTAATGATCACGAACACTATATACTACCTTTTAAGATTTACTTATTCTGTGTCCTGGTTCTCCATGAATAAGACTGGCTTTGCATAGCATTTAAGAATCACATAGAGACCAGCAAATGAACTGCTTTGCATAGCATTCAAGAGCAAAATGACTTGCTTTGCATAACCATAAAGCTATTTCCTCTATCCTTGCATCAATGGAATATGGATCTTAACATCCTAAACATGAATGATTTTAAGAATTGGTAAATTTTCAACTCAAACTTGCAAAAATTCTGGGAAACATATCAAAAAATACAAAAAACAGGGTTCATAGCCACATTTTAGTTAAAAAAATAAGCACCTATAAGCACTTTTCAAGCACATTTTAAGAAAAAAATAAGCACCTGTCTAATTACATCATACACAACTGCATAACCTTAAAAATTAGACTTGTAATTTAAAATACGAGAAATGCAGTACTTATTAAGAGAGAATAAGCATTACCTCAACCATGGAAAATAATTACTTTTTTTTGTTTTTAATCTTAAATAATAGTTCAATTTACAGAACTAGTTTAAAATTAGAGGAAAAAAATTTAAGAACTAAACTATATTACAAGATTTAATGAAGAAATTTCAGTTCAAAATAGAGGAAATAAATAATAATAAGGCATATTTATTGTATTCGCTTGGAACTTAATAATAAATACAATTTATTTTTCCACTCATACTGATATTTAAATAATTTAAATCTAAATTCTGAACATTTTCTAAATTTTCATTGTATATCAGTTTTCCCTTAACAGATATTGCAAGCAAAGTAATTTAAGTAAAAAAGAGGAACATTTCTGAAATCAGAAGACAGAAATTTACTTCATGCAGTCATCCTTTAACAGCAAAAGCTTAACTAACTCGCATACTTGGAAATTGGCGAATATTCGGACAGTCGAGCGTAACTTGAAGGAGCGGAGGTGCGGGGTAGACTGTAGCCGCTCTTTAGATTTTTCCGCTAAATAAATGCTTTTGACATTTTGATATGTGCATCATATAAAAATAAACCAACGGAATTAAAAAATATTCTGCTTAGCAAGCTTAGTAAAACTCTTTTAAGTGTTCATAAACAAATCTCGGAGTGAACATCAAAATTAATTAACTCTGCAAAATATCGCAAACGTTATTGCACAATACGTGCACCGTAATTCTTCCCTACATGATATTACGCAATCGGAATCAACAACTGCCGGTATTGGGAGAATAAAGAACTAAATAACTGGGGTGTTTTTCATTCTAATTTTCAACAGACAGCGTTAAATTTTCGGAATAGAATCATTCTTTGCTTGGGTTAGTAGACAGCAGAACTTTTAGTCCTATTCAATCCAGATTAGAAAGTGACAAAAAAAAAAAAAAAAAAAAAGAAAGAAAGAAAAAGGTCCTTTGCTTGTTTTGCAGCGAACTGTAAGAGTTTCAATATTCAAGATTTTGCGGAGAAAAGGGAGACCTCCCAACCTTCGTACTGTATAATGTATTGGCCAAAAAAATGAAATTATTTTGACTATTCGATTACTTTCCCTTTATTTAAGCCATTTTATTCCTTAGAAGCCATATTATTCCTTAGAAAGCTAATCTGTGTTAAAAGACAACCATTTTTGGAAGTTTACTATACTTCAGCAGTTACTGCAACTACGTTATTATAAACATTCATACATATGCTCATAATATAAGCATAATGATCATAATAAACACGAATATGAACTGACAAAGCAGAACGAGAATGCAAATGTTTAAGATCTTGATAGAAATTCAAACGTGTGTAGTATTTGAGTGGAAGGAAAAGAATGCCGAATGTACCGGAATTTTCTACTGCTTTCGCAATTCTTTGACCAATAGAATGCATGCAGAGATTATGTTAATGCAGAGAAAGGGGGAAAAGCTATTTCTGGAAGTATGATTCACCATCTGACATTCCATATTAGGAAGAAAAAGTCTTTTATTTAGTTTCGGCTTTGGTACGAGGAAAAATAGCACGTTCATTAAAAAAAAAAAGCACTAAAAGCAAAAAATGAGCACTAAAAACAAAAACAAACAAAAAAAATAAGGGCTTTAAAGGAAAAGTAAGCACCTATAAGGGCATTTATATTTTATTTTTAAATATAAGGACTTATAAGGACCGCTACAAACCCCGAAAAAGGTTAAATCAAAGATATCCCATAAAGTTCATTAAATATGATTTCATATATTTGAAATTCTGTTTTGCAGTATAAAGCCACATTTAAGTGTACACAAAAAAGGATAAGGCGAAAATGTTCATTATATGTGAGGGTTCATTAAAAGGCAAGTTTGTTACAGGCTTTTGACTGTAATTTACATAGAAAAGAATTGTACAGTAATAAGACAAATCAGTTCCCAACTGATGTCGTTCAAAATGTTGTAAATTTGAATTTAATGCCTTACCAACTTATCTATGCATGTTTTGCATATTTATTTTTTTCCGTAGTGCTGCCAGGGCTTGGGCACCAGATTCCTTAGCAATTAGCAATAATCATCTATATGATATCATGAGAATGAACCACCTGGAGTGAAAATGGTTCAGATTCTATTTGGACCAAGTTAATATTAAGAACTGGACTTCAGACGTCTTCAGTGTTTTCCAATAAATACATCTTCAATGATTTAGAACAAGAATTCTAATATTCTATTTACGTAGATAACCTGTGTTTACTTTACTGTCTTTAACATATTTTAAAAATAAATTTGTTTGATGATTACATGTGTTCTTTTATATTCTTCACTAGCACAAAATATATACAACACATTGATCACCATAAAATTTTATTAAAATTGTCTGAAAAATGACTATTGGTTTCCAGGCTTATTCAGTTATTCTACTTACAAGCATTCTCCTATTCACTATTAGCAAAACCGTTACCCACAATTACTTTTATTATTTTTTATTATTTATTATTTGCATTATTTTTTCCTACATTATTATTTATTTTTTAATTTACGATTACAGATTATGTTTTAATTTGCACACTAGTCACAGAAAAATATATTGCAAATCTTATAGAAAAAGAAATTATAACTGTGCAATTGGAAAAATTTCATCCAGCAGAAAATCATGGAAGTTCAAAAATTTAGATAATTTTATTGCATTTTAATAAAGGCCAACCCTTTGAATTAAACAATCACTTTTTAATATAATATGTTTTAGCAAAAATTAGAGATAAGTGCTACAGTTTTTATAAGAGATGCCTTCGTGGAGGCTGGTTGTGGGATTTCTGGCACAAAACCTTAAAGGTTATGCCTTTGTGGAGGACTTTTAGATGAAACTGGCTCATGTTCATACAACTCATGAAGGAAACCATGAAAACCAACCATGTAGCCAGACTGTTTGTCTGAGTTCAAGCAAATGTTAAACCAGCATTAGGTGGTCATAAGCACTTGGCTACTGGTACGGCTCTCATTAGCAAGCAAAACAAAGTAATCGATGACATTTTTATAGGGTGAGGCACTTTGAAAATTTTATTCCAAAATTTGTTTTCATAGTAATTTTAAGTTTGGAAACAAGCACTTTCACTAAATTTTATGCAATTTACTTGCGAGTGTGATAATGGCTCCCAGGAGAATATTAAACACGTCAGCACATAAAATGAAGTTCTCTGCAAACTTCATTACAAAAAACAATCAAACCACAAAAGGACATAACATTCCTGTGGCAGCTGTTACTACTTTTGTAACTTATATATTTTAACTTTTGAATCTTATGTTCATTCTTCAGAAAGAGTTAAGAAGGTCTAATTTTAAAGACATTGAATATGTTAAAATTAAAAGAGAAATTAATTACTAGACGAAATTCAATACTGCAAGAAACACCGCAGAAATTTATCAGAAATCTTGAGCATGATGGATTTTAATCAAGAACAGGCTGGTTTGTGCAGTTTTACAAAACAAAATCAAATCTATCTATATACAAGAAAAGAGAAAGTGCTCTTCCATGTAATGCTATCGAAGATCAAAGAAAAAAAATGCCTTAAAGGATGTGACGATGGGTTATAAAGCTTCTAAAACATTAAACTGCAGTGGAACTACACTTATTATGAATTGATAAAGACTTCAGATTTTAAAGGTGAAGAGTATAGGTACAGAACACATAGTAAAGTAGCCGTGATAACTGCTCTGTACTAATATAGTTAGAATAGGAGAAAATAAAACTTTCAACAACTGGCAAGGAGGAAAAGCCTGCTTGTTTTTAAGGAATAAAAGTTTTTGCCTGCCATTTATACAGCAATCTGAAAGCTCAAATCACCAACCTCATATCACCAATCTCATATCTGTTTATGCAGCAAATTTGGAAGTTTAAATTGCAAGCTTTGTATCTGAAAGACATTATTTAAATTTAACTTGAGATTTAATAATGAGTCTCATACATTTTACATAGCTGTGTGGCTTACAAGCTTATAGAGAATCTTCTTTTTACCATAAAATTATATTTTCTTCCCTTGAACTCAACATCAGTATTCCGAAACAAAGGATGGAGGCCATGAAAACTAGGTGTTTTTATCAGAAAAAGCTTTCAGAAATTCATTTAAAATATTGATCCTAAACTTTCTGTTCTGTAAGAAAGGGAAATACTGAATACAACATGATTATCAACAAAGTTGAAAATAACTGTCTACTACTTCAAACAAGCTGGATTTGCAGGATGGCCTTTTGGATGATAACAAATAATACAACCTGGGAGAAGTTCTATGCAACTGACAGTGGTGTTGTAATGTTCAGATATTTAAACTAGTGATATTTTTTGAAAGAGTTTGTGAGAATTAGAAACAATGGTGATAACAAGAATGTATCAGAAAATGAAATTATATTTCAATATACCTTGTAAGGGAAATATTTTAGCAACAGGAACAATATGATGATATTTTTTAGGATGAAAAATGTTCTATGATGTCATATAAAAATTGACGTTGCGTCCCAAATACTGTGAGTATATATACCTTGATTTTTGAACTATAACCTAAATTGATAATATTATCACCAATAAAATAAAATTCAGTAATAGCTTATAAGAATTTTTTAAACACTCCGAGCAGCCACGAAATCTCCCTCATAATTGTCATATATTTTTAAAATCTAAAACGGTTTAAAAATTCCATTAACAATTATGCATTACCAGCCACTATGTTAAGCATCAATTAGGATTATTTCAATGAGGCAAAGCATTCAGACACTATCTGCCTTAAGTCTACTCCAATTTTAACCGAGAACAGTTTGGGACACGAAATTCTAGAATAACATATCATCCTTTAGCAGAAAAACTGAGAAGAGAACTTAAAGATAACAGACTTATAGAATATGAATTCCTAAACATCATGGCTACACTAATAGCACAAAAAAAGGAAATGCAAATGCTTTGACCAAAGTAACTCTAGTTATATAAAGAATATCACTTAAATTTCTACATAAAATATAATTAAAAATAGATTATCACCGTAATCTTAATTTTCAGAGTAATTCCAATTCTAAATAACTCCCTACCAAAAAAAAAAAAAAAAGGTCACAAACTCATATTGTGGCACACCAGCAGCCGAGCAGTAAAAGGTGCTCAAAACAGGTAGTTTGGTCCGGGGTACAAGTCCAAGCGAATGAGCTAGCTGCATGGGCATTTTCATGGTTTTCCCCATGTGTAACGTGGATACGAGCCACTTTCCCTTAAAAGGACCTCCACAGGGCAACCCCCCCTTTCCGTGTAGTGCCTAAGAGGGGAGTAATAAGTAAAAAAACAAGGCGAAACAAAACTATGTTGTAGAAAAATGTGAGTGAATAACATCAGCCTTAATGCATTGCCATTAATCAATCAAATCAGCAATATCATATACAAAGAACATAAATATATTAATTCAAATACTCACATTGAACTATAATTTCAATAAAAATGAGCCAATTCAGATGAATATCTTTCCTTTCTCGAAAATGTCAATCTTAACAACCTGTTGAATAATATACAATTAAATTTTGCAAACTTTATTAAAATTGACTACAGTATTAAAAAAATACTTTTGACATTGGGGTTTATCTGAGCTACCAGAGACATCTAGCATAGCTGCAGCTCCGAAACCAGTTTTTTTCTCATAGTGATCCGAGTTGAAAAATCTGAACTTCATGTATAGCAGAGCTAGTCAACAGATGTAACACTCTGTTAGCTCATATAAGCCACAGATAGAATAGCACTTTATGCACATCGAATGTGAATAATAATTGACATAACCTACTCATTGGTTCTTAATCGTAGAGCAAGAAACATGATTATTTCACTTCATTCAGGTAATATGTGTACAGCAATCTATAGCCTTCCTGCAGAATTGGAATGATTTAAAGATTTCATACAACCGTTAAAAATGACACTAATACATTAAAAGACTATCTCGTCCTCCCATCTACATCCTTGTCTTCAGTATACCCTATTGCTCAATCTAAAGTGCTGCGACTTAATACACTGTTATCATTGCCTCCATGTATAAATTCTGTTGTGTTCTAACTCATCTATTTTCAAAGGTAAAAATAAATTGCACATACTATTACTGTTTCTATTAATTGTTCTAGATATACTATTTTTCAAGTTTCACAATATTGAAACACATATTTTTTAACATATGATCGAAATATTTTTCTGCATAAACTAATACAGTCAAAAGTCGTTAATCCGGACTCGTCGGGACTTCGGCGATTCCGGATTATCGATTTTTCCGGATTATAGATCATCAGTTTAAATCTGGTAAGATGGCATGCAGAAATTATAAAATTAAAAATATGAAACCGTAATTTATGAAATAAAGAACAATTATGATCTAAAGGGTATCAAAATATACAAAAAAAGCTTAATATTTATTTGTTTACTTTATTAAACATTTCTTTCAATGTAAGTCGTTTAAGTTGCTTCGTTTTTTATGTGATAATACATTCTCTTTAATTCTTTAAACAGACATAATTTCTTGTTCAGTTACAAATTCCGCTGTTCAAGTCCTATAATTGCTGTGTCAAGAATACCGACTAATTTGTCAATTGAAATTTTTTCGTTTTCAATAACCTCTGTCACTTTCTTCGCTATCGGAAGCGAATTATAATGACGAAGAATTTGATTTAAATCATATCAAAGATTGAGTACATCGAGATGAAATACTACATTTAATAAGGAATTATAAGTCAAATAAAATAAAAACATCTGCCCTGAAGATAAGGATAGTGCTGACAGATCAACTTCCAATTCATTGCGCGGCGCCGCGGCGTTAAAGATAAACAAACGTTAAAGTTTACATAAACAAAGGATATGCCTTTATCCATTTTTTGTAGCAATTCCACTTTTTGTTTAATGAACTTCAAAACATACTTTCGCTTTGTAGATCATTTACATATTAATAAATATATATCAGAAATTCTATTTAACATAATCGAAAGTTCAAGCTTACTTTTATAAAATTGCTCTAACAGTCTGCAAAAAATAACAAGCCGGATCCAATTCGAAGATTAAGGAACAAAGCAATCTGCAACATTAGCTGAAATAGATAATTAAATAATTTTAGCTTAGCTTATAGCGTCCATTATACATTAAACGCGCACTCGTAAACGTATTTTGCGCACGCACACAAGCATATTCTCAGCCGTAAAGGCCTTACGCGCATGCGTCAAGCAGAAAGTTTGAAGCTTTGAGGTCCGGATTATAGATCATTCCGGATTATGGGTGTCCGAATTAACGACTTTTGACTGTAGTAATTACTTCTTTGCTTTATCCCATTTACATTAGGGAATGCCTTACTCTCAAAAAGCAAAAAAACACAAAAAGAAATATCTCAAAAAATTAAACACAAAATGGAATATTTAAAAATAACTACCCAATTAAAATCTTCAAATGATGATAACTATCGAAATTATGTTTGTAACAATTATTACATTTTTGTCCTGAAAAGGCTACAGAGGTTATATAATATATTTAGATATAAGACTGTAGCCCACAAGAACTTTTGTTTGATCTCTGTCAGTTTGTGATGGAAGAAAAGTCCTTCAAAAATCTCCAAAAGTACGTGCAAAGACCTAATAAGCTTTTCATCTGATGCATATTTTCAGAGTATCTCCAAACTCTTAACTGCTGACACTTTTCTGGATCTGTACACACACCTTCAGCAGAGATATGTCCAAGGTAACTCACGTCACGTCTGAACAATTTACATTTGGCAGGACTACGACGTTAAAAAATTATGAGTTTTTTAAAAGAAGTCAGGAGAATTTTTTCAACAAGAAAAAGATTTTTTGAATAATAAAAATATGTAGTTTGTGTTTTAATATGTTTATAAGTGTGTTTTAAAAGCTTAATTTTGCTATATATACATAATTTTACAATGAAGGTAAGAAATAACTATTTTTGCATAATAATTGTTATTATAATTATTTAACTGAATTTTAGTGAATCATTTTCGCTACAATTAATTCTAACATAATTATTATAATTGATTATAATAATTTTACGATCGTAAATAATTCGGTTAAAATATAGCGTCATTATTTTTAGGGATCACATTTTTAAACGTGAGCAATGAAATACTAACTATTCATTCAAAACTCATGAAAAAATATTCTTTATTTTGTATTTTATAATTATGAACTTGATGATTATGAATATAATTACGAACTAAGTCGTCAAAGTCGTTCGCCGACTTTTATGATGACATCGGCAACGAAATAACTTCCTTTTATGTTACACACTGCGAAAAATAAAAACTGGGACAGTTCTGTGTTTCCTGTTCTACTGGGCCGATTGACGAAATTCACTTTAAGACACAATAACACGCCCAATAAATACTAATTCAGAAGTCAAACAACAAAAATCAACGTTATATTTACAAAATTTTCACAGGACTAGTTTCGATGGTTTCACCGAACCACCATCTTCAGCTGCAAAACCGCAAAAAATTATTTTTTTGCGGTTTTGTAATCCTGTGAAAATTTTGTAAATATAACGCTGATTTTTGTTGTTTGACTTCTGAATTAGAAATTTACTTTGTCATATTAGATTCATACATAGCAAATTGTTCTAACATAGGAATTTTGACACAATCGGACTTTTTCTGAAATGACATGCCAATTTTTTTCCATATTTCGATTCTACGATTCAAATTATGCCAAACTGCGAAGTTTTGTAAAAATCGCACGAGTAGTTTTTAAAAATTAGCTCTCAAAATTTAAGTTCCTCATTCTAATTGAGTCTGGTATGTATTTATTAATGTCTCTTTTTTTTATTGAACGTATTTGAGCCTTCCTTTCACATTTCGAAATTTAGGTTAATTCCAAATAATGTTCGCCCATTTTTTAGGATTTATTTTTAGACGTTTTATTTTTTAATAATTTTTATATATTTTTCGAAAACAATTCTGAATTAAAATCTATAAAATTTTTACCATCTTAGAGTAGATGCATTTCTGAGCATACCTGCAAAACATTTTGAGTTTTTCACGTATATTTTCACGTATATTTCCGAAAATATACGTGAATTTATATATTGGCGCATTTTGAAATTTGGCATATTTGTTGAAAGCGATAATAACATCAAATGTGGTTTAGGCACTTTGTTAAAATTATTTGGAAGTAGGAACGATGTAACTTTTTCCGCTCATGCACAAGGTAAAAAGGTTGCCATATTTTAAGAAGTTCGCTAAGTGATTCTTGCCGAACCTAAAAAATTCCGCCAAGATATATTTTTGGATTTCTCCGTAAATTTTGCACCAAATTTAATAACATTTAATATTTAGGCATAATTTGAGGCGTAGAATCGAAATATGGAAAAAAATTCGCGATGCCATTTCTGAAAAAGGTTTGATTTTGTGTCAAAAGACCTATATTAGAACAATGATATATATAAATCTAATATATATCCTAAGCCACGCTTTTGAGACATGAAAAAAGCAATTTGAATTTCGCCAATCGGCCCAGTAA
This sequence comes from Stegodyphus dumicola, assembly GCF_044657685.1. Taxonomy (NCBI): domain Eukaryota; kingdom Metazoa; phylum Arthropoda; class Arachnida; order Araneae; family Eresidae; genus Stegodyphus; species Stegodyphus dumicola. The sequence goes on along the minus strand of NC_140781.1, from coordinate 148,999,900 downwards.
AACGGGAGATATAGAGCTGTCCCCCCCTTTTTTTGCGATGTGTAGATTAACTTTATTACTATTTCGAATTGATACGCATGAAAATTACAATCTGTAATACACTCACTTCCAAAAGTTAAGCACGGAGAGAAAAATGCTAATTTCCGGAAGCCAATCAGAATTGAAGAGGATGCAATTCGCTGCAGAGGTAGCTGGAAGTATGCAAATATGTTAGGTAACAGCCAATCGCGCTTTCATGTCAAGAAATATGCAAAAAAGGCAGTCTTATAAGAAGCCAGCTTTATGAAGGGTTACAGAAGTTGATTGTAAGTGCTGATAGAAGGTGTTTAAAACTTTCGTACAATTTGTTTTTGTTGTTCAGAGGCCAATATTTAGAGTAAAGAAGCCATCGTAGGACAACACACTTTATTTACATGAATAATGAATAAAAATATCACACAGGAAATCTTATTGAGCATCACACAGCAAATAACATATCAGCATCTCTCTACGCTCGAAGCTCGAATGGCGGATGTGTCGGTAGAAGAAACAGCTGCACCATCATAATTAATACGCATGCGTATAAGAAAAAAACGTTCGCTCGCCTCTACCCAACAGTTTTCAAGACATATGTCTCTCTATGACTTCCAGAAGACGAATGGAAGACTCTGAGCGCTGGCGTGCTGTGGGACGCATTGAAGCAGGACAGTCGATCATCTCTTTTCTTAGGCGTTCATCATTCTGTAATTTCACGCTTATGGAAATAATTCCAAACCACACAGACAGTTGTCCGAAGGTCCGTAGCCGGTCGCCTAAGGGTTACAACCCCCGCGGAAGATCGATATATTGCTATTGTAGCCAAGCGGAATCGCAGAGCGACGTCCCCACGTGTGACATCTATAGTTGCAGCGTCCATTGGTAAGACGATATCTGCAGCTACTGTACGCCGAAGATTACATATGAGTTGACTGTACGCCCGGGTACCTCGAGTTTGTGTTCCTCTATTCATCCAATCAAGAGGGGCACGATTACAGTGGTGCCGGAAACATGTCAAATGGAATGCTTTTGACTGGGGTAATGTAATGTTTATTGATGAGTGAAGATTTGCTCTGGAGCCAGATAACAAGCATATAAGGATATGGCGTGAACAATGAGTCTCAAAACATCACCGAACATCACGCATTCCAAGGCGGAAGGATTATGGTGTGGGCAGGGATTTCATTAGGATACCGCACCGACCTGCACATCTTTAAATGGGGTTCTTTGACGGCTGTCCGGTATCGAGATGAAGTCCTAGAACCCATTGTGAGATTGTACGCTGCAGCAGTTGGCCCTTCTTTTGTTTTAATGGACGATAACGCACGTCCCCATAGAGCTGACATCATCGATGACTATCTGGAGAGTGAGGGGATTGCGCGTATGGCGTGGCCAGCATATTCGCCCGACCTTAATCCCATTAAAAATCTTTGGGATGCTCTCGGCCGTACTGTATCTTCCCGTTTCCCACCTCCAGCCACTCTTATTTAGCTGGAAACTGCTCTACAAGAAGAATGGCGATTGCTTAATTCTGCGGTGGTTGACCACCTAATTAAAAGCATGGTCACAAGGTGTAAGCTTTGTATACAGATGACGGGGGATCACATACCCTATTAATGTCTTTTTTTTTCATTTTATGCTGTTTATTTTCCCTTTATACATAATTCTGTTTAAGTCTCCAGTATGTCATTATCTGATAACTTACAAAAATTTAATATTGTTTTCATTTCTGTACATAATTATTGATTTTGTTTTATGCATAAATATATAGGCTACTTTCCTGCCGAATTTCTTGTCAATCAAAGCGGTATTTGTTGATTTTTTTGCATTTTACATCTTCGTGCTTAACTTTTGGAAGTGAGTGTATTTTTCTTCTAATCAAGTGATTAGAAGTCCTTGGTCTCATTTCACTAAAATAGGTCTGAGTGCCAAATTACACCCGGATGCATATATTTTTCTTCAATCCCATCTAACGCGTAAATTTGGGATATTACAGTACAACAGTCGCACAGCTCAAAGTTTATGACAAACAATCTGAAACGGAAAGTAACTGAAAGCGGACGATCTCCATTTCGCTTACTGGCAATTAGAAGCAAACGCTAGTCGAAGTCAAGGTCACATTTGTCCAGAATTCCAGATTAGGAGAGTATGGATTGGGAAGCTGCACGGCCGTTCACACTGGAGCTTATCTGAGTTAACGAAGTCGCTTCCATACGTCGACTAGAGACCTGTTTTCATTAATATGAACAAGTTGCATATGCGGTTCTCCAATCAGCGAAAGAACTGACTTTGACTGTCATCGCTGCCGCAGTGACAACGTACTGTATGTCCGCGGAAGAGATGGTGCCACGTAGTGAAAGGGGAGCAGACGATGGTGTCAACGAAAAATAATGGCAACAGAAGCAGCGATGGACGCCGGATCAAAGAAAGAATACTTTTCTACACAGTGGCGTAGCGAGCATAACTGGCGCCCGGGGCAAAATACCTTTTTGGCGCCCCCTCTCCCGAAAAAAACACAGTAATATGATGAAAATCTTGTTTGGAGACCATTTGGCGCCCCTCTGCGAGCGGCGCCCGGGGCATCATTCACCCCCTTGCCCTTCCCCTCGCTACGCCACTGTTTCTACAAAATACTTGATTCTGGATTTCAAAAATTAAGTAAACATGAATCGAGTGAATTTAGTTTTAAAAAAATTCCAACTACGGTGCTAGTTCGCATAGATCAGTGTCAAGAAATTAAAGTATAAAGAATGTAATTCAATTACATGAATTCGCAAAAATTTACCTGATAGTAATTTCCCAGTTTCTGCATACATATTTAGTTTAAAAAAAAAAAAAAAAAAAAAAGACTGCAAACAGACTTCCCTTCTTCTTTTAAAAAAATTATCAATTAAATAACGTGCTTTAGAAATTAAATCTGGTCCTTTAAACACTAAATAGTAAGTTAAATTTGTATATTTCTTTTTATAAATACAATTTTTAGTTAACACATATTCGTAAGCACATCCTTTGTTTTCATTATACAATGGTTTCCAAAAAATTAAGGAAAAACCACAAAAATAGAGATAATTTGTTAAAAAATAAGCCAATCCGTATAAAATTTGAATATGTTGTTAAATAAGAATTGCTGAGTAAAGCTGCAGTATGCAAATTAGCGGCACTGCTATTAAAATATATCATATGCGAGAAGCATAAAAGTGCATGTTTCAGGGCACGCCTGCAAATTTCGCTGTAATATTGTGATAAGAAATCTGGGGAAGACAATTTGTAACAATGAATCATCATTTGCCCGAAGAACTGTGATGGAGAGCAATTGGGAGATTAGAGGCAGGACAAAGACAGGCAGAAGTGGCCAGATGGCTAAATGTGAGTCCTTTTGCTGTTCATAGATTTTGGCAACAATTGCTAAACACAGATTCGGCATTCAATAAAGGGTGGCCAACGGCTACGACCAGCGCTGATGGCCAATATTTGTTGTTATGCGCACGAAGCAACAGAACCTCAACTCAGATCCTTCCTTGCTGCAGCCACCTGCAGGTTGACGTCAGTGTCAACCGTGAGCAGAAAGCTTCACGTAAGAGGTCTTTGCACAAGACAACCAGTCATTTGCGTGCCGCTCACGTCACATAATAAAAGTGAAAGTTTGAGGTAGGAACGACAACATGCCCACTAGGCAGGGCACAAATGGAGGACTGTTCTCTTTGCGGATGAGTCCAGGTTTAGCCACCAAAGCGATAGTAGGAGCTATTTGATTTGGAAAGAACCTGGAACCCGTTATCGTCCATCAAATATCTCTGAAAGCGATGCATAGGGAGGAGTCATTGTCTCTGTTTTGGGTGGTACCTCCCTAGGTGGACGCACAGACCTCCATGTCCTTCCACATTGAACCATTAATGCTCAGACCTATAGAGATGACATCCTTGATACTGATATGCACCCTCATGCCAAGGCAATATGTGATAATTTTCTGCTACAGAACGAGAATGCCAGATAGCACAGGGCTCAAATCATGGATGATTATCTTCAGCAGCAAACAATTCAGCGCATGGAGTAGCCAACTCGATCACCAGGGGGGGGGGACCTGAATCCTATCGAGCATGGTTGGGATGCTTTAGGAGATGCATAGCTGCTCTCAGGCCTCCTCTTCAAATGTTTATCGAGCTTGCAAATTCTTTGCAAGATCAAAGGTTCTCACTTCCTACTGGGCATAATTGACAGCATCGTACATCACCGTATGTGTTGCCTTGCTTCTAGGGGAGATTAGCTCTGTACTAAAGGTAATTTTCTTATGCTAAACTAACACATCCGATTTGTTCATTTTATATATGTGCTTATTTCTATAAAACCACAATTGTCTGGTAATTTCTTTTCATATTATTTTATACCTTACTATATGTTGCATACTGTGGGTCAGTTTCACTAAAATTTACATGTAACTTTTCGAGTAATCGTCATTTTTGGGATTTTTCTTAATTGATAAACAGTGTATTTTTGTCAGTCAGTTAAACTTCAATCGAAACGCCGTTTTAAAATTCTTCTGTGTATAGGAAATTCACTAAAAGAAACTGTGATGCAATTTTTTTAGGTGATAAGCACACTGATATGGGGTCAAAAAAATTAGATTAAAAACTCATTTACTTAGTGCTCTACGTAACCTAAATTCCAATACATTGTGTGACGACAAAGTGGAACAAAACGAAGCAGCACGGGTTGACTTCTGCGATCATGAGTTCGAACCCCGCACTGTTTCCTTATTCCTTTTGTAACTTTCGCAGCTCTGTGTTTCAAATTGATCTATCTACATTAGTTTTTATAATTTATTTATATTGTTACAAATTTGGAATATATCTAATTAACTTTAGTAAAATTATATATAAAATTATAGTATCTCTTGTGTTATGTAACATGAAGTGCCTCGAAAAAGCACTATCGGAAAAATAAGATTAGAGAGGCAGGCCTATTTAATATTTGGCGAGATACTGCCAAGCTAGTGATGTGTTTGGTGATTACTTTTGTCGCCAAATTTGGTAAGAAATCGCCAAAATTCACCAAATTTGGAGACATTTTGGACCGGTCATTGTATAATTGTAATTGAACCCTACATGTAACTGTACCCGTATCGGACATTTATATGTAACTTTAAACGGTTTGTGCCTTCCAGTAATTTCGAGAAATGGAAGGTACTAAAGACTTCTCGGCAGCCGGGGAGAAAACTACATAAGTCCGGAGAGAGCATAATTTCTCAGTTTTTAGTTCAGAGCAGATTTCAGAGTATTGTGATCTCCGTGGAGCTTCGCCTTTTAGTTGCGTTGTGTTCAACGTTCTCGGTAGTTTGAAGTGAAGTACTGATTATGCTCTGTGATAATGAGAACAGTTGTACGAGTACCCTTCTAAACAGAACTGCAAAGTGTTTCTTTACAGAAAATAAATTTTTAGTTATCATCGGCTCTGTATACGTTCAATTCATTACGAACCTGTCCGCAAACAACAGTATTATTAGATGCACTAAGTCTGATTAATTATTTTTATTTTTACTTACATATTTTAATTTTCCCAGTAAGAAATTATTTTGGGAGCTGTAACATAACAGAAATTTAAAGCATACTCCCTTTATGTATGTATTTTTTCGTTTCACTTTTATGGGAATGTAGATATTTGCGCAATGACTGGAAGTTTTATTTATATCATTGAAAACTGATTTTTAAATCACTGCCAAAACACTTGTGAAAATTTACTATGCACAGATGTTTATATAAAGAAAAAGAATATTATAACTTTTCCTACAGGAAGCGTTATAAATTTTAAAACACATAAATTAAAAATAATGTTACGTGTTAAGGCCCGTACACACGAGTACGCTCGAAACGTAGCTGACGAACGCGCTTCGTCCAAACGAGTACGCTTGCGAAGAGTGCGTTTAACCAATAGAATTAATTTGCGCAAAAATCACGTGACGCTGTGATATAGCGTTATCCGGAATTATTAAATTCCTACTATTAGCATCACACTCACCCTATATCTTGTTCAAATTTTCAGTACATAAAATGCTTTCTATTCATCCACTCAAGTTCAAACACAATTTCTTAAACTTGTAGTGAATGACACTTGATGTTAATACAGCTTTTTCACATATTAAATTTTGTTTTATTTTTAATTAAAAAAAATTCTGCTTGTATTTTTAATTATTTATTTATTTATTTGAATTTTTTAAATTTTTCTTTGTGGACCTAAGTAGGAATTGACTAATTTTTTTTTTTTTTTTTTGGTATATTACTTGTTTTTTAATTACTTCAGGATGAGTATCGACCAGTTTGACAGACTTGCAGATTCTATATTGTATGAAAATTAGGATTAATAAAATTGGTTTGGAATACAGTAGATAAAGAGAATTAAATTAGTACCTAATTCTCATAATATACACCATCCACCATATAATAAAACCAACTTCATATTTTTTTAACTCCCCCTCCGTTGGTCTTTTGTTTTTCTTTTTATTTATTTTTGAATTTAAAATGATGTTCAAACTTTGGACAGTTTATGAGAAATTATGTGCATGATAAAATATGCAATAAAGTAAAAATAAAGAGAGAATTTATAGATGATACATGATAAAAAGATGCAGATATATTATTACATAAAGATTTCTACTTGCAATGCACATTTTTAAACTAAATTAAAAACAATAATAATAATGAATAAAATAAGAAATGAAAGCAATAATAATAGGTAAAACAAGAATATAATGATTCATGGTTAAATATAAGAAACAAGTTTCGAAATGAGAAAAGCTAACTGAATTATAAAATATCTACGGGTGAGGTTCGAACTCGCCACGTTTCCATTTACAAAGCAGCGCGCTGACCATTCAGCTATCTGTTAAAGCAGTGTTCGTGAAAAATAATGTAACAAGTAGAAGTCGCTGCAAAGGTAATTTAATTAAACTTCAATAAATGATTGCTGTATGACACAAGTTGTAACTTTCCTCCAAAATTTCGTAATTGTATTTTATTGAATACTCTTTCACAGTCAACTGCTTTATTTTAGAAGTTGTTATATTGCTGAAGTTAGTTTTTGGTGTATTTAATATTGGGATATTTATAGAGCTTTTTATTATACATGATATAGCCAATATTTATAATAATTAAGGAGAATTTTGTAAGGCAGAAACTTTGATTTCGTAGAAACTGTAATTTATTTAGGTTCCTATTACTTACGGTGTTATAAATAGGTGAAGCATATGCATATAGTGGTCGGATCATTGCTTTATAAATATACAGTTTCCCCTTTAATGAGAATTTTAAATTTATACCAATATATACGGTTTGAGAAATCTGAAGATGGCGTGAACAATGCTGATTATTTTATTGCTGTATACAGTTATGATATTTCTAAGCAAAAACTCATCTCTGTGTCGTTCTGACACCATATTGAAACGGGTCAGCAAGAAGGTTTTCTGATTATGACACGTGATAAAAACTCGGTCGGCTATTGGCTATACGCGCGCGTCGCGGGCGAAAAAGCTGAACAGGAGCGAACTCAGTTTTACGTCTTCTGCGTCACGCGAATTTACGCCGGCGTCAAAAAAGTTGCGTCAACTACGTCGGAGCGTACTCGTGTGGACAGGCCTTTATACATAATTGCGCATAGAGTGTTTTAAAACATAAACAAAATTTCAAAAAAATTCTGCCCTGTAATACTGGGAAAAAAAAAAAAAAACTGATGCTAAGACTTTATATTATACAGGATGAATCTGATCAAGTGGGCAAAACTTTATGGACTGATAGAAGACAGCTGTACGAGCAAAATTCGTCATAAAATGTATGGTCAGATCGCAACGGCCAGCCGATAGGTGACATTGTAAATGGTACAAAAAAGTCGGTCCTCACATCTAAAACGAAAACCGTCAGAACCCAACTTTACCCCCTTCTAGGCCGAAAGAGCTCTCTGTAAATTAAAAACAAAGCTTTTCTCTATACTTCCATCATTCGACCAATATTTTTGTATGCTTGCACCATCTGGAGTACAGCTGCAAAAACACACCTAAAAAAAACTTCAAGCCTTTCAAAGTAAGACACTGCGTTTAGTCCTTAATGCAGCCTATTATGTCTGTACTGATGTGATTCATTCGGATCTCAACATTAAACACTTAGACGTTGTTATTAAAAAACTTAGTCAAAATTTATTCCTCAAAATTTCACAGATTGATAACCGTGCACTTCAACAGTTACCAGCCTACGATCCTGCTATTCGCAGCTCGCAGGAAAGACCTCGCTCCATCATGGAACGCGAATACGGCACCTATCCTCCAGCTAAAAGGCGTAAACACGCCTATCTCTTCTCAATGATATGCCAATCCCACTAAACTAAAAAAATTGTGAAATATGCAGATGACACCGCTATTTTAACAAGATCCTTAAAACCGCAGCTCTCGGTAGACAAGCTAGAAGAGGCAGTTAATATCATCGCTCATTATTACAACTCGTGGAAGCTTAAAGTCAACTCGGCCAAATGTTAAGTTTTACTCTTCAGAAGTCATAGAAAATTCACCCCAGTTAATGTAAACATCAAGATTAATAACCAGCCACTCCCAGTCGTAAGTAGCACAAAGTACCTGGGTTCGACTCGCAACTCCGCTTTAAAGAGCAGACTGCTTACGCCCTACGTAAAGCTACAGCCGCAAAAATGGCTTTATATCTTCTTATTAAAAGAGATTCCAATCTAAATATTCAACTTAAAAAACAGAGTCTACACGATGATGATCAGACCGACCCTGCTTTATGCTATCCCCATTTGGGCTAAAGTGTTCAAAACCTACAGGCATAAACTAAAAGTTTTTCAAAATAAGATACTGAGAGAAATTGTTAACTCACCATGGTTCGTCAGACATTTACAAATTCATAAAGAGTTAACAATCAGACCGATTGACGACCAGATTATCACAACAAGCCATAACTTTTATAGTAAAATTGAACATTGACAGTATGATCATATTAAAGAACTGATCAACTACGATCCGAGACTAGAAAATGCTGTCAAACGCCCAAGAAGCATTTTTCATAATCCAAGGTGGTGAGAACCTTGTATATAGTGTAAATAGCTTCCACTAGAGACTGTGTTATTAACATGAGTTTTTAACACATTTAAGACAATAAAGCTTAATGGTTTCATCTGTGTTCTTATTATTTATCAAGTATTCATTTTTTTTCATAAGTGTTCATTTGTACCATACAAGAGACTTTGTGATATTGAACCTTTTGGTTGGACTTTAAAAGCTCTATTTGGTTACACGAATGTATAATGATTTATGTGTATGTGTTTTCACCCCCGATGTTGTGACTATAAATTTATCTTGCAAGTGTTCTTCAAATCGAGTGTTATACTCATGTACTTTTGTGCCGCTACCTAGTGCGAACGGTTTGTGAAAAACTGCTTATCTCAAATGTGTGAACTTTCCGTACATTTCTCTGATGAGAACTCTTTAAATTCATCAGAAAATTATTGAAATAGTTACTCATCTGACAATTCCTCATTGAGCCACTTTTAACAGAATAATTCTATTCATTCTGAACCTGTTTCAAAACCTGTGTTTAAATTATTCAAATTACTATGTTATGTTAGTTTTTCAAAACGCTTTTCTAAGCAACATCTCTAATCAGTTAGTTCTGTACTATTTGTCACAGCTCGAATGGCTCCCAGATGATTTCTCATTTTACATACTTAATGTATTTCCTCCAGTTTCGCCTAGTAGGCGCGGCGTTCCACGCCCATTTCATTTACTTAACATACCAATGCCTAAGGGCAATATTTCAAAAGCGGTGGTTAAAGCAGCGTAGGCTGCTACACGCCACCTAGCCATTCAAAAAAAGAAAGAAAGTATCTCTTCTCAGACAGTACCCAAAGTCAGAGAGGCTACATACTTGGGAGTTCGTTTTAACGGCTCGCTTACATGGGGTCCTCACATTTCTATGACCATCGGGAAAGCCATAAGAGTCTCTAGGAAGCTCCGAAACGTTCTTGACGCCTCCTCAACACTTGATCTTGCTCACAAGAAGCACATTTACACATCACTATTAAGACCCATCCATACACATGCCTCCCCTGCATAGTCCTCTGTTCCCACCTCCGTATTAAATAATTTGTACGTTTTACAAAACAACTACTTACGAAAAATCACAGGAACCCCCTGTTTCGTTTGAAATGAACAGCTACACAGAGACCTTAAACTCCAAAGTCTGGCGTTATTCATCAATAAATTAAATAATAATTTTTTCAAGAAAGCCATCACCAACGCGGAGGTAAATTATTTAGACAATTTTAAGTACGAGCTCCTAGAAATTGACATCAATTTAAGGCCCCATGCAACCCACATTTATCGGAATCCCCTAAGTGCCTGTAATAGCGGGATATAATTCCTGCTGAAACAGGCATATCAAAATTATCAAAGTATCACTTCTCAGTTCCAGCGCTCGGCCCATGAAGGACGTACTGCCATGTAAATTGCTCTGCCATGACTGCTTTCTCCTACTCCAATATTACTGAAAATTGGACACCTCTGCATTCTTATCAATCTGCTCATTATTTAATAACATCATGCCCGCAGAAATAAATTTCTGCCCTGGATATTTCGTCGCGAAATTCTAATCTTTGCTTCACTATGATTAGTGCAATATGCCAATGAGCCTATTAATCTGTTAAATCTTTCTTTTCCGCTTTTTGCTTTAGTGTCGGATTTATGTGTTATAAAACTTTAAAAAAAATACCAAAAAGAAATATAAAATTACAAAATACAAAAAAGTTTAAAATCATAAAACTTCTAAAAAAATCAAATATGCCTAAACTTTCTCGAGCTAATGTAGCCTTCTTTAGTGTGCATCATAATAACCAATTATGCAATTTTCTTATTTCTGCTCACTACTTAGATATTTTTCTGATGTGGAGGTACATGGTTTTGAACCATAGGCACTCCGTAACTTATAATCATTGGCATTGGCATAACGGCATAAAACTTCCAAAAATCAAAACTTTGATCTTTCCTATCCCTAAACTTCCTGGAGCTAATGTGGCTCCCTCTAGTGTGCATCGTGATAACCATTTATGCAACTTTCCTATTTCTGCTCACTGCTCAGATAGTTTTCTGATGTGAGGTATATGGTTTGGAAAAATGGGCTTATAATCATTGGCATTAACGGCATACATCATCATAATTCGGAGGGAGGGGGCGATGAGTGAAGGTGTCGGATTGTTAAGAGATTGTGCCTGCCACCAGATTCGGTTCGACCACGTGATTCTGAGCGCAGTCACGTGCTACGCCTAATGCTATAATTTGCTTATCCGCTGCCATCGCCTGATTGCTAATATTTTGCTATAAACTCCTATTACTTTTAGTAACTTATTTGTGAATATTTTTTAAAGAAGTAATTATTTTCCGTGGATTGGTCTTCAACCTACATGGTTACCCCCAAGCTTTGAATGTCAGTGTGAGAGTCAGGGGCCTTGTACGTGTCCGCCTGCCCATCCGTCTGCCGGGACACCGTTAAGTGGTGTCCCGGCAGCCTGCGCCCCAGTTTGGGGCGCAGGCGGCTTGCGATTTTTTCGAGCGCTGGATTTTTGGTTCAATTCCAAGCTTATGCGATCATGACTTATGTTGTTTTTTCAGCAAATTATTGCTGAATTTGAACAGGAACAAAAATTAGGAGAGCTAGATAGCAGAAAACTTAAAGAACTTAAATTCTTTAAACAAATGCAAAGTTGCTTAGACGCACACATAAAGGACTTACAATCTGATGACAATAAGTACTAAGCAAAAGCAAAATTTAACGGTACCACGTGCTACCGCAAATTTTCAAAAATATGACAAAGTCGTGAATAATACACACATAAATGAGATTAATAGTGATAACGAACGCTCTAGGAGCCCAATTAAAATTAATAAAAACACAGGTAATAACTCTAAGGAGGAAATCACACTGAATAAGGATGAATTTTATTCTAAGCCTCGTGGAGATCAAATAGTTAGGAGCAGAAGTAAAAATAAAAATCTCGCTAAAAAGCTAAGGACTGAAAGTTACACACAACTGACAAATGAAACACAAGCACCTGCAGTTACCACTGAACAGGTAAAAATCAATACAAATATTATTACAAACACTTGCATCGTGGACACGACCCAATAAAGATAAAACAAAAATTAAAACCCTAACGAAAACCAGCCAAACACTGAAGATGATTTGATTATACTGAGCAATGACAACGAAGAAATTTATTAAACTAAAGTTGTGTTAAATTAAAATATGTAATATTTTCTGTGTTGTACATACATATATATTTTTAATAAAAATTAAGTTGTTTTTGTAAAATTTAAATATATATATATATATATTTGTTTTTAATAAGTTTTCGGAACGTAACACCGCTTTTTATACTGCCTCTGGGTCTCATACAACACAGCATTTTCTAGGAACCTGTCTATTGTGTTATGCGAGGGTTACCTGTATGTTCATATTTACTATTTGAGAAGTGACTTAAAATTGTTTGACCATTCTGAGTTATTTATTTTTTACTAGCCAATGCCAATGATTATAAGTTACGGAGTACCTCTGGTTCAAAACCATGTACCTCCACATCTGAAAAATATCTAAGTAATGAGCAGAAATAGAAAAATTGCATAACTGGTTATCATGATGGAGAGGGAGCTGCATTAGCTCGAAAAAGTTTAGGGATAGGAAAAATCAAGTTTTGATTTTTTTTGGAAGTTTTATGATTTTAAACTTTTTTTGTATTTTTAATTTTTATATTTCTTTTTGGTATTCTTTTTAAAGTTTTATAACACATAAATCCGATACTAAAGCAAAAAGCGGAAAGGAAAGATTTTACAGACTAATAGGCTCATGAAGTAAAGACTAAATTTTCGCGACGAAATATGTGATTAAATAGCGAACAGATTGATAAGAATGCAATTATGGCAGAACGTCCTTCATGGGCCCGGGCGATGGAAATGAGAATAGAGGGACGTGTCTACGCCTTTTAGCTGGAGGATAGATGCCGTATTCGCGTCCCATAATGGAGGGAGGTCTTTTCTGCAAGCTGCGAATAGCAGGATTGTAGGCTGGTAACTGTTGAAGTGCACGGTTACCAATCTGTTCAATTTTGAGGAATAAGTTCAATTTTGACTAAGTTTTTTTAATAACAACGTCTATGAGTTTAATGTTAAGTAACTGGCTGCATTAAGGACTAAACGCAGGGTCTTACTTTGAAAGGCTTGAAGTATTTTTATGTGTGTTTTTGCAGCTGTACCCCAGATGGTGCAAGCATACAAAAATATTGGTCGAATGATGGTAGTACAGAGAAGAGCTTTGTTTTTAATTGACAAAAGGCTCTTTCGGCTTAGAAGGGGGTAAAGTTGGGTTCTGACGGTCTTCGCGGTATTGAATGTGTAGTCAATATGAAGACGCTAGATTAATTTGGAATCAAGTATCACTCCTAGATACTTGCATGAATTTGTCAAGGGGAGATAGTCATCGAAGAACTTTAAATTAATGGTAGAGTACGTGATTCGGGAGCGTGTGAATATCATGGCAGCACATTTAGGGACGTTAATTTTAATTTCCCAAGTAATGAGCCAGTGCTCAAGGCTTTGGAGATAACTCTGAAGATTGTGAACCAGAACATTTAAATGTTTGTGTTTTGTTAGCATGGCCGTGCCATTTGCAAAGCGTGCTAGAGTAACACTGGGTGATTTTGGAATGTCGTTGATAAAGATGAATATAGTCGGTCCAAGTAGACTACCTTGAGCTGCGCCGCTTAGGATTGGACGGGGAGCCGAAATGATACGCATGATTAACTCGTATCTCCCTAATCGTACTGAGAAAGAACGATTAGTGAGATACGAGTTAATTATGTGAATAAGTTGAGCCGGAATTCTAGGTCGCATGAGCTTGATAATAATACCCGTATGCCAAGTCCTATCAAATGCTTTGGCTATGTCAAGAAAAAGGGCGCCAGTAAGCATTTTGCTATGAAAGCCTTCGTGAATGAATTCCCCTGTCCTCAGAAGCTGGTGCGTTGTGTAGTGTTTAGTTCGGAAACGAAATTGCTCGTCAATAAGGATTGGCTCCAAAGAAAATCATTCAGGCGTTTAAGGCCCATTTCACACAGCGTTGTTTCCACATGAACAACTGTTTCGTACAATTTTTCTGCCTGGTTTACTATTGAAAGAAAAACGTGCAACGTTTCCCTTCCTTTCCCAAAAAATTGCAAGTTGTTCTCTTTCAACCAATCAGCTATCAACTTCGCAGCTTGTTTGAAACGGGGAACCAGTTTTCCCTGTGTTAACCCCAAAGCGATCTATAGTGATTGGCTGTTGTAACAAAGCTGAAAAATTGTTCCAAACAGTTGTTCTTCTGAAACAAACCGACGTGTGATAGCAGCCTAAGTAGCACAAACTCGTAAATCTTCGATAACGAAGATAGGAGGCTGATAGCTTTATAATTTTGAGGATTTGAATGGCACTGGCCAGGTTTTGGAATAGGCACAATAAGTGCTCTCTTCCAGCTTTGAGGAAAATAGCAATGCATAACATATAATTTATGAGGCTTACTAAGAAAAATAGGTAGCTGGTGGGTAGGTATTTACTCATGCGATTAGAAATAGAGTCCAATCCGCGCGCTCTCTTAGGATTTAATTTAGCGGTATATTCACTAACTTCATGCATGTTTGTATATCGTATGTCTCTCTGACATGAAAAGTTTGGAAATCTTTCAACATCTAGTTGGAAGGAATTTGCGGTAATAGCAAAAATCCCTTCATTACGTGGTGTAAATTGTGTTTGGAGACTGTCAGCAATTAATTCTCCGTGGTTGTATGAGCCACCACTGTATGAGTTCCTAGCTAAGGACGGAATGTCAGATTTGTGTTTGCGAAGTCTGGCAGATAAACGCCAAAGACTGTTATCTGTGGTCGTTAGGGACTGAATGTGATTAGAGTATCGTGATTGGTTGAACTGGTCACATGAAGCCTTGATCTCATTTTGGAGAGTACGAAGTTGTAATTTTAAGTCAGAACTTCTAATTCTTTGCCAAAGTCTTCGTACTTTATTCTTTTCGCGAATTTTGAGTTTGATTTCAACTGGAAGATTATTAAAATTGGGGCGAAATTGGGGTTTTAATACTTCTTTAAAAGTATCTGTTAGGGTAGAAGTTAGCTGATCAACAGCCAATCAATATCATCACTGGATTTAATTTCGAGGGAGGGAAAACTTTTACTGTTAAGTTTATATCGAAAATTGTCCCGATTTGTAGAGTGCCGGAGAATCTTGATTAAAAGAATTACAGTTAAGGTCGATGAGTATCGGGTTGTGATCTGAGGATAGACAACTTCCAACAGTCCCGTGATAGTGAAAAGAAATATTTTGAAAAAGAGCCAAATCAATATAAGAAGAGGCTCCCCGTACATCGCAGCGTGTGGTTGAATCTGGTGGTATAATTTGAAATTGGGCGCACTGAGGTGACGACCAACAGTGTTGGAATTTTTACAAAGCCAAGTCTGGTGGTGACAATTTAAATCACCAGCAATAATGATACTGGTTGATAAATTGAGCAGTTTGTTAAAATTCTCAACCGGAAATCTGTCTTTTGTTCTGGATAAAGGATAAGCAGGTTCAGGATAAGCAGAGATCAAAACTAAGGAGGGTGAATTTTGAATAAAAATTTCGATAATCGTCGCCTCGAGTTTGCCCAGACTCGGTGTGTCAACTCTGCGATGGGGAATACGATTTTTAATGAAGACACATGTACCACCATGATAAACAGCACGAGGATCCGGTGCTTGTCTGTCATTATTATAAGTAAAATAATTTGCAAGCTTGGGAACTCTCCCTGGCTGGAGTCTCAAAGCCCTTTTCTTCGACGTAATCACGAAATTCGTGATATTTACACATAATGCCACTGGCATTCCAGGTACATAATTTTAAGTAATTTAAACGTTTCCCAGCATTGAATTTTAATGCGAGGGGGAATCAGGAAATTGTAGAGCAACATAGCTCTCAAAATATAGTATGCAGCGTCAGCACCAGAAGGAGCCACTCGTAGCTGAGGCAAAACATTTTTTAATGCTAAGAGTAATTTGCTTTGGTCAATGCCAGGCTGATTAGAGATTTGGATTATTGCCAAAATAACTTCGGTGCAATTTTTGAGTCTGATAAGCTCCTTGGGGGAACGAATCATTATAAGGATTTTAAGTTTTTACTAACGTTCATTTTATTTTAAACTTTGCTATCCTCTCTTATTTTCCATTCCCGGTCAGAATAAGCGCGAGTGAGATTTTTATGCTACTGAGTTGCAAAACTGTAAAAGGTATTTAAGTGACTTCTAGCCAAGAAGTGAGAGAGCCTTCGTGCTACGCGCGCGTTTTTCAGTGAATTCGCGTCTACTTAGTTCCTTTCCAGAACTTAGTTCCTTTCTACTGATATAAGAGGCGTATTGTAGTATTTGCAGCTAGTTCACTACATACGCAGTGTCAAAAGGCCAATCTTCGCGTTAACAGTCTCTACGAAGCATCTATGTTTAATTAAGTTAGCTATTAAGTGAATATTTCTTATTTTTTACGTTTTAGACCAAAAGTGCTGGTCTCAGTATTCCGAAGTGCGGGAGCACCTGTACGCTGTGTGAAATAAAGGGTAAAGTTAACCATTCTTAACTTGTTTGTCTATTCATCGTACACACGAATTGAATAAACTCCCTGTTCCCACTCAGGATTCCTGTTGATGTTTCCCAAATCAATTAGAAGGAACAGTAGTCCTGACAACATTATGGCACAAATATGACTATAATGTAAGAATATAGCAAGTAAAACAGACATATATGAATCTTGTTAAAAGATTTAGAAAAGTATTATAAAATCAACAAACTCTTTAGGGGTTTTAATGACAAACATAATCTAATTTTAAATAACTCATTAATATTAACTGAATGCTTTAAATCAGCGGTTCTCAAAATTTTGACAAACGCGTACCACCTAAACAAAAACTGAAAACCTTTAGTACCACCACTCTTGAACAAAGCTCAGATCGCACAAATTTACGAGTGTTAGAGAAAAAATTCAGTCAGGATGTTGGGATTTTAATTTTTGAATTTAATAGTTCAAAATACTTTGCTTCTTTGCGTACAACCTATTTTTCTCTTGCGTACCACCGGTTGAGAACCCCTGCTTTTAAATTTCTTTGTTGTACACATTTTAGGTTTTTCTGTAACCGATGAAACAAACACGAAGGAAGTTACAAAATTCAGAATATGTGCTATTTTGATATATTACAGTATTTATGAAAGTGCTAAAACATAGTAAAACTCATATGTATTTCACTCATATTACACTTAATCTTCCATAACAACAAACAAGTTTAAAATATCAAAAAGAAAATACTTTCTTTCCGTTAAGAGCGACAATGCATAGAATTTGAAAACAAACGTCTCTTTCCCCCATCTGAGCGATATTCGATTACTATTTGACGTTCAAGTCTGTTTAGTAAGGGAAAATGGTAACCTAGCTACGCCGATTTCGTGGAAATGAGAGTTCGTAGAAATGTCCCTTTCGACGTCCAGTCCCACGTAGCGTAAACATATGTGATCGGAGTTTTAATTTTCGTAAACAAAATGGCTGACGTGCGACTGACTGCTCGCTGGACTCAGCAAAACAATCGCGTTGCGAGATGTCTGGGGATGTGATAGCATAAGCGCTCCCCCAAAAACTAGAAGGAACCATGCAAGATACGGAAATTTATAAACAAGTACAGACAAGGTTATCCAATGCTGAGTGTTCTAAAATTACCGTTCAAATTAAGGCGTCTATAGTTAAGGCGCTCAGACGCGCATATTGGCTTCAACGTGACAAAGGGCTCGTTACCTTTTGAATTATTTTTTATTGAAGAACTCTCATATACATTTTTTGAATATTATTAAATGACTTTAAGGTGAAACAAATTTTTTTAATCAAAATTTTTTGAAGAAAAATTTAACAATTAAATTGTCTTTCTTCTCCTAAAATGTTCAATGTCCCTCGCAAATGCTTTATTGTATTTATCACAGTGTTCTTAATAACTTCAAGGATCGATTTTGAAATTAATGAATTTCTGAGGAAAAAATAAAACACATTTTTATGTAAAACCTTTGAAACAAATACGAGCTCAGTAAATTAATGCTTCTTTTCAGTATTTTACAAAACCCATCCTTTTTTTCTATAAAGTATATAATTTTAAATATGCAGTAAAAATATTAATTAATTTAGTCCATATCCGTCTAAGTTTTAGGACTTTAAGTAAAAGGATACTATATCGAGAAAATGCAGTTTAAAGAATGTAAACTGTCTAAATGGTCATTAAATCATTTCAAATTTCTTAAAAATTTTATTACTGAACTTCAATCCATGTATATATATATGGATATATATATATACATATATACATGGAAACATGTATAGAGAGAGAACCTAATGCCAATATAAAAAAACTACAGGCATTTATTTTACAAACCTTATCTTGCCAGAAAGATTACAAAAAATAAAATGCAAGTAGAAATTTTCTTCACCTGTTTTCGTTTTGTAAAACACTTTTGATACTGTGTTGATTTGAAATCAGATTTCGTTTTACATCCAATTTATTTCACCTTACAAACACATACATATAAATTCGATTATTTACATGATGATGAAAAACATTCAATATTTCAGCAACGTAACTAACTTAACTGCTGCTTGCTTAGAAGAACGGGAATTTCCCTGATCACAACATTCGAAACTGGTTGCCAGATTCATACATCAAACAAAATTACAAAACAAACTCTTAAATAATAATAAATGGGAAATGCTAAACTTAATAGAAGTCGCAATAACCTCCCCTCATTTGCATTGCAGGGCATGCATTTAAAGCAATGCAAAATGAAGTAATGAAAATGATAATAGATATAAATTTTAACACATGACATGAAACTGAACTGAGAACTGTAAATGTGTGAATATAACATCAAAGAACGATAAACACACAAATGACATTACAATTATCAAAGTCTTAGGAAAAAGTCAATAACAGTTCATAAGTCCATATGTTTAATAAGCACTACTCGACGACCGCTGCGCGTTACCCTTACACTCTGCGAAATCTCGTTATTACAAGTTTCTGATTCTGGGATAGTCTCAGGTTTTTGAGGTACTTCAATTAAGTTGTTGGCAGAAGTAAGCTGCAAATGATCAATTCGCTGGAGGGGGCCGTATGATTTCACCATAGGCGACTCGTAGTTTTGCAACGCGTTCTATATTGTATTTGCCAGGAAACGGTTCAATTAGCTAGGCTAAAGGCCAATTTATCCTGTTTGGATTCTTTGACTCAACTAGAACAATTTCTCCCGGAGAAATCGTTTTTCTCTGTGAAGATGATTTAGAACTTTTTATTAATTGTCCAAGATACTCTTTATAGAAACGTTTTCGTAGATTTAGCCGTAAAATATGAAGATAACGTACACGTTTCAGTAAGTGCTGAGAGTCAATTAAATCCAAATCAATGGTTTCTCGTTCTCCTAAATCTTGAATAAAGTGAGCAGGTCTAAGTGGTTTCAATTCGTTAGGGTCGTCTGATAAATATGTCAATGGTCGTCCATTTATAGTGGCCTCACATTGAGTGAGCAAAGTCAACATTTCTTCATATGTGATACAGGATTTTTCCAAACACTTTCGAAGAAGTTCCTCTTTCCCAAAACCCGCCATAACATGGGGCAGATGGAGGGCTGAATATTCACCTGATTTTCATTACAGCACATTCTCTTTGAATGAAATTCCAGTCCAAAGATTTCAAAGCGTTTGCAGCTGCTGTGAAGTTGGTACCATTATCAGTATAAAGATCAGAACATCTTCCTCTCCTTGCCCAAAATCTGCGTAATGCTTGCATAAATGCTTCAGTGGTCAGGGAGGAAACTAGTTCCAGATGAACTGCTCGATAGACAACACAAGTAAAACTATCCACGCTTTGCTCCCTCCACGCAAGAAAAGAGGTCCAGCCAGATCTGCACCAGTTACTTGAAATGCTGCAACTCGATGTATTCTGTCAGGAGGCAAAGGCACTGAATCTGGGTTAACCTTTCTTGAAGTTAGTTTCTTTCATTGTACATTGCCGTAAAACTCTTCGAACAACTCTCCGTCCTTTCGGAATCCAAAATATTTCTCTTAATTGCGTCAGTGTCGTTACTACTCCAACGTGCATCAAAGAGAAGTGGGAATGCAATATCAATCTCTGTAGAATAGGATGGTCTGGAAAAACTATAGGACGTGTAAAATCACCTGGATCTTGACTAAGAATGAGTCTTGCCACAGCCTTCAGAATTTCATTTTCCGTGTAAAATTGTATCGTAGTATTATACTTCTCACGTATTTCAGAAGGCGATTCAGACTGGATAATTTTTAACAGAGTATTTTCTGCCCTTTCAATCTCCTCACATGAAATCTCATTTCTCAGCTTCATAGAGTTTGCCTTGATGTTGTTACGAAATCTCAAAACATACGCAGTTACGCGGAGAATTCTTTTGTAGCTTGAAAAGTACAGAAATCTTTCACAAAATTTTGCATCTCTCCAAAAGTACTCTCTCTGGAACCGATAGTTCCGATATTGGCCAGTTCCTAGTTCCGCTGATATGCCGGAATTAACATGAGAACTTGCAATGACGTGATCCGGCTCTCCTAAGTAGTGTCGTTTGACGCCTGGCTATAGATTTCTTGACTGACTGCTGCCGTTGTTGAAGGAGCGCTGAGGGTGAGGTAAGGGACGTGACCACGTGGGTATTGAAGTTTCAACTTATTGGTCTGGAGGAGTCTTGATTTGCTGTCCTGTGTCTCGTGAATTAATAACGTATCCTGATTTGTGGTGAGGATATTATACAGCATTTTTTACAAACAGTAATATAATATGAAAATTAAAACGGATAAGATTTATATACATTATTTACACTATATACAAGTCCCGATAGCATTTTAATATTCGTAAATTAGGTAGGAAAATTTGTATCAATCATATGAGCTGCAGAGGGCCTTAGCATTCGATCTTCGTATAACAGTTCATAATGGAAGGTACGGAAATAGCTCAGAGTTTCGCACTCAAGAACTTTCGTGAAAAAGCGTTCATTAGTTCGTTTGAGATATTTGTCTAGAAAGTCCAACTTGAGGTCTTCATGCAGCTGGTCGTTACGCACGTAATAGAGTGCATTAGTCATCAGACGGAGAAACTTAGATTGTGCAATTTGCAGTTTACCGATGTCCTTATCCGTAACCGCAGCCCAGGCAGGTGAGGCGTAAGTTAGGATGGGCCTAATAGTTGAAGTATAAATAAGTTTTTCCTTATTCAGGTCCTGTCTGGAATTTTTTCCGGTGATTGAGAAAAGCATGTTAATAACACATAACGCCTTTTTCTGTACGTAGCTCACGTGGTCAGTCCAAGTCACTTTTGTCGTTTAAAACTACTCCTAAGTATTTTGCTTGCTTTACAAGCGGTACAGGCTCGTTGAAGAGTAGTAGTTTTTCCGTGATTGGAGTACCTCTTTTCTTTCGTCTGATTACCAGAATCTGTGATTTAGTGGCATTGATCGCCACTTTCCATCGTCGGCACCAGTTCTCGATTTGAAGGATTTCAGCTTGGAGTTTCCTGATAGCGTGGTTAATGTTAGCCGATTTTACAGCCAGGGCTGTATCGTCTGCATAACATGCTAGCAACGATGATGAGCAATGTGACTTGGGAAAATCCGCAACATAGAATAGCTAGAGTATCGGTTCGATCGTACTTCCTTGTGATACGCCCTAGCAACGATGATGAGCAATGTGGCTTGGGAAAATCCGCAACATAGAATAGCTAGAGTATCGGTCCGATCGTACTTCCTTGTGATACGCCAGCATGTATGGGTGTTGCTTTGGAGATAGAATTTCCGACGGAGACTTGGAAAGTTCGAGTGGTCAGGAACGAATGCAGCAGTAGAATAAGTTCCCTGCTGAAGTTTAGATCAATTAATTTGGGGATGAGCCTCCCATGCCAGAAGCGGTCGAATGCTTTGGCCGCATCTAACATGAGGAATACGACTTTTTAATAATAATACGAATAAGTTTAGAATGTAGAGCCGCCCCATCGAATTCTGTTATCCTGATTAATTGCTTCACTGCTAAGGGATGTGGTCTGAATCCAAATTGCTCTGGGGAAAGTACGTGAAGGTAAGTCTTCATTCTTGCAAGGATGATTCGCTCAAATAATTTCCCAAGAACTGGTAAGAGACTAATAGGTCTATATCCCTCGAGTTTACAATAATCTTTTCCAGGCTTGGGAATCATGATGATTTTCACTCTTTTCTAGGCAACTGGGAAGTAAGAGTTGAATAAACAAGCATTGATTATTGAGGTGAGTTTTGTTATCATGTTCGTGGGCAGGTTTCTCAGAGCAGTATTAAAAATTCCATCAATTCCTGGTGCTTTTCTAAATTTTAGTTTTTTAAGTAGGTCTTTAATTTCAAAATTAAATTAAAGGCGAGGGCGGGGATGTTTCGCGCACTTGGTGCGTTCAGCCAATCACAGACCTTGAATAATGTGCTGAGTTTTGAATGATCATCGCGTGGCCAGGTGTTGGGCGTGAACTGTTTTTCCAGATAATCAGCAAAGATGGCGGATTTCTCATCCTTAGTAGCATAGATTTTGTCATTGCAGTAGATAGGTCGGTTACATGAGTATTTTTGCTTGAATTTTTTGATGGTGTTCCAGAACGATCCGTCCGTGACATCTAGGGATTCCATCTTTTTTTCCCAGAGGAATTGTTTATGTTCCTTAATTAATTTCTTTATCTCTTTATTGAGTTTACTCAGGCTACGCTTGATGTTGAGATCCCATGTCACGTGATATCTTTTCCTCAGACAATTCCTTTCTGGACTGCGTTTCGGATGCGTGAAGGGAGTTTGAGAATTTTATCCGAGACTGAAACCTTCTCAGAAGCTTCGTTAATGGTCTCAAGAATTTTAGTTGTGAATAAATTAACAACAGAATCAATATCATTAATATTTCTTAAGGAGTTGGTTGTGGGCGGTCAGCAGCTAGATTTTGGAATAAAGTCCACTCCGTGATACTTCGGAGGTCACGTGACTCAGGTTTGGCCACTCCGAGCACAGCAATAACTGGCACGTCACCTGAACTTAATGCATGCAAAACTTCTATGGCCACTGGTACTGAGGTCGTTGTTAGGAGGATATCCAGGTAATTGTTGCTCGGGCAATAGGTGAATTCACCAGGAGCATGAAGTGCTATCGGATGATTTGAAACATAGTTGTGTAGTATTTTGCCATTAATGTTCGTTTTCCTACACATCCAGTCTTTGTGCTTGGCGTTAAAATCGTCAGCGGCGATTGCTGCAATATCCACAGGATATTGGCCAAAACTCTTGCCTTCCATACAACCAAGTTGGTCCTTGCCACCATTGACTCTGCAGAAGGTCCGACCAGTCACAAGTTCGGGTAGATAATTCTGCTGGGTTGACGTCTCCAGGAACATGCCTCCAATTACTTATATTGGTCAGTTTCCTGATTTCTTTCACTCGATTTCTAATGGTGTTCCAAAGTTTGGTGTTTGTAATCCATGCCAAGACGATCATCGAATCCGTCCAAAAATAAAATATGTCTTGGAATGAAAATTCAAAACTTCTAATATTGTTGAACCAATTCTAGCTCCCATGACAGCTCCTAAAAGTTCCAGTGGCGGAATTGTCGGGCACTTAACCGGAGCTATTCTAGCCTTTGCCAAAATCATTGAAACTTTCACTTCTTCCCTTTCTCCACAGCGTAGAAATTCACAGCAAGCCTATCCTTGAGATGAAGCATCAATAAATATGTGTAAGCTAGCCATTTGGGAAAGTTTCATACGATATCCTTCGAGGGATTCGACATTTCTAAACAAGATCTAAAAGCCCATCTACGATAACGTAACTGCAAATCGGATGGCAACTTTTCAGCCCAGTCTAACTTATTTCGCCAGGCTTCTTGGAGTAGTAACTTAAGCAACAGTGTCGCAGGTGAGGTCAAGCCTATGGGATCATACATGCTATTAACAATAGAAAGTAACATTCTCTTCGTTACAACCTCACTAAATTTCATGTCAGCTTGAGAACCAACGCAGTAAAGTTCATCGGTTTCTGTATCCCACTTAAGACCAAGTACACTTTGACTTTCTTGACACTTAAGTCCGGAGTGAGCCCAACATCTCGGTTCAAATGACGCTTCATTCATTACTTGCATAGCTTGAGATTTCAGTTGCTCCAGTTCTTTTACGTCAGTGACACTTGTGACTAGGTTGTCAACATAAAACCCTTCTCTCAATTTATCAATCGTATTTTGATGATTTCCTGTTTGGAATTTCTGCAATCTTAAATGATATTTTATTGTGGCATTCAGAATAAAAGGACTGGAAGTGATGCCAAAAACCATTCGGCAGTGTCTATAAATCTTAAGCTTGGTGCGTTCAGCACCTTCCCACCACAAGAACTACAGTACATCGCTGTTTTCGGCTCTTAAACTATTTGCAGAAAAGCCTGCTTTATATCCGCAACTACTCCCAAGGGCCCTAAACGGAATCTCAGCAGTAGTGGTGGTATCTGATGTATCAGACTCGGTCCAACACTCAAACACCCGTTTAAAGAAGTATATCCAGGCCGCTTGAAAGAAGCGTCGAGCAATGGGCGAACTTTCGTAGTATTGCTGGATGACTTGATAACAGGCCTATGAGGGAAATAATGACTGAGCTTTACAGCTGCTCCATTGAAAGTTTCTATACCTTCTAATTTCCACTGTTGAAATACAGCATTGTAGGCTTTGAAGTTATTTTCGTTTAATAAACGTTTTGTTACCGTGCGAAGTCGCGATTCAGCTATATCGTACTTATCATAAAGAGCAGAATGCCCAGCTAGCCACGGCAAAGCTATTTCATAACGTTCATCTTCACATAAGGTGTAAGTCCTCTCCACCAGGGTATTGGTAGCCAAATAGCAAACTGGACCATTGAGTATCTGGTCACTGCTGTCCTTGGAATTCCATGTAAAGCCTAAGGAGAGGGGCATCCCGTGTAGTGCTGGCAGGTAGCCCAAATTGACGGCCGGTCATCTCCCTAAGTTTCCATCTCCCACCCCACCGTGGTCTCGGTCCGGCCGGGACGGTGGTCTTGACCGGTCCGTATTTAGCGGTGGGCTAGTTGATCGTTGTGCGATCTTCAAAGGGTTTCATAAAATTGTTGGTGTCTCGGGGGTGTGGGACCCCGGGCCCAGCAGGTGTGTAATTGTCATCGTTAGGGTGACGTTAATCCCCGAATGTTCTTAATTGAACGGGCGGCGGTATAAATCTTAGTTAGTTCACATACCTTTCCCCCCGGGGGTCGACGTAGAGTACTCTGCGCAGTACTGGCTAGGATCTGTACCTAGGCAGTCTCGGCCACGGGAGTGTAAAATTTATGAACTTGGCGGTTCCCGATGGTCCATGGGGTAAGTCTATACTTGCTCTTCATGGGCCGGGAGATGCAAGTCCTTTCCACCAGGGTATTGGTAGCCAAATAGCAAACTGGACCATTGAGCGTCTGGTCACTGCTGTCCTTGGAATTCCATGTAAAGCCTAAGGAAAGGGGCATCCCGTGTAGTGCTGGCAGGTAGCCCAAATTAACGGCCGGTCATCGTCCCTAAGTTTCCATCGCCCACCCCACCGTGGTCTCGGTCCGGCCGGGACGGTGGTCTTGACCGGTCCGTGTTTAGCGGTGGGCTAGTTGATCGTTGAGCGATCTTAGAGGGTTTCATAAAATTGTTGGTGTCTCGGGGATGTGGGCCCCTGGGCCCAGCAGGAGTGTTTCAAGTCATCGGTTGGTGACGCTTTCGGGATTTATCCCGTTCCCAGAATGTGATTGAGTTCACGGGCTGCGGTATAGATCTTAGTTAGTTAGTTCACATACTTTTAAGGTTTTCTTGAAATGGATCAAAGTTTCTTCTTCATGAAGGATCTTTTTTTTCCTTTATACAGGATTTGTAATTCCTAAAACTTCTAAATCCCATATCTTCGGCAACTCAAAATTTTGAAGAGTTAACGTGACCAAATTAACCACTTGCCTTTTCTTGCCTAGTCCTAAAATTGTCCAACCTAGTAAAATCTCGACAGCTGAAACTCCAGATGTAAGTACCTCAATTCCTCCAGTTAAAATGCTTCCAAGTACATCGGCTCCTAGAACTCGTACAGGTGGGGTATCTCTTCCAATATCTGTCATTTTTATCCCTCGTAAAGCAAGCTCAACAATGTTTCATCACGTATTCTGGGTAGCGTTGAACAAATTTTCTGTTGATCAAGCAGAGACATTGAAGTAGAATACTTTCGATCTAAACTTTCAATAGTTACTGTATATCTATTATGCTCAGCAGCCGGAGAAATTCCTCTGCCAAACAATCCTTGAGATAATATTTCCTTCCCGGAAGAAGGAACATATAACTTAGCAGCTAAGCTTTTCTCAATATAGGAACGATGTGATCCATCATCCATTAATGCTCGAACACAGATTCCTTTGTCCCTATGCCGTAATCTGATTATTTTCAAATATATTTCACGTTCTGAAGGAAGATTTGTCAATAGTCTCTGTAGAATTTTGTTTCTGATCTGCTACTTTGTCCTTTGATGAGGAATTAATATCTTTACGTAAATCTGGGCAAAGTAACGCGCAACGCCTCCGTGCACAAATCAAACATTTCACACTACTGTGACACCTTTTTGCCATATGACCAGGCTTAAGGCAAACAAGGCAGCATCTTTCGCGTATAACTTGAGATTTCCTCTCATCTAGAGGCATCTTGGGAGCTTTCTTACAATCTCTACTAAAGTAATGAATCTAAAGGCACAGTAGATATAGACCATCCAGCGTCAACGTCAACATGTCCAGTCTACAGGGCTCAACTCCAACGTTACAACGTACGCAGAGCAGACACAGCCACCAGGTTCCACTGGTACAATATGGGTACAGGTCACCTGTTGCAGGACTAAGCTTCCTGCAATGTAACCTGCAGAGAGCGAGAGCCGCAACACTCAATTTTATGAATGTATTGACTACAACAAATTCAGAGTTAGCACTCCTACAAGAACCCTTCCTTGTTAATGGTAAACTTCCAGGAGCAACCCCTTCAAGTAAATCCTTCTTCTCTACCACTAAATTAGCAGCAATAGTTTACAATGGCCTCTTGAATCCTACCCTGGTAGACGCAAAGGAATGCACAGTCACCATGTCAATTTCTCTCATTAATCTACACTCCTAATTGCATTGTTTACTTCCCGCCCTCTCGCGATCTGGATCAGGATCTTAAGGAAAAAAAACAAAAAATTCTACAACAGAGGTACCTAGTCCTAGCAGGTGATTTCAATGCCACAAGTCCCCTTTGGGGCGCACCCACAGAAGACAGCAGAGCAAAATTCCTACTTGATCTTTTAGCAGCAAACAGACTTGTCATAAATCCGTCAGACTCTCCACCAACGTTTATGACATCCAGAGCAACAGGCTGGCCAGACGTCACTCTAGCCTTAACTGAAGTGGCAGGATACCTAGGTAACTGGAGCTTACTGGACCAACAGTCGCTCGGTGATCATATTATTATTATCTAATTTCAGATGGGTTTAACATCGCATTTCTGGTCCAAACAGCGCTTCATGACTTCGTTTGGAGGCCACAAAAAGTTCATTGACCATCTACGTACTTCAGTTACTGTTCTTATCCATCAACTTTCGTGTACCAGCCCTGACCAATTCGGATGAAGCTTACAAACATCTAGAAAAAGCATTAGTTTCTGCAGCGAAAACTGCCTACAAACAAAACCGCTTTAAGGCGCAGGTGACTTTGACCTGGTGGAACTGTGAGCTAACAATCAAAAGAAGCAGAATAAGAGCTTTGCGATGCAGAGCCCAAGATCAGCTAAATAATGAGCTCAGGGAGCAGCGTTTCCTTCATTACAGAAGAGAATTAGCAAATTACAAGAAGCTAATAAATCTTACAAAACGAAAAGCCTGGCAACAGCACTGCACAAATTTAGAGCAAGTCTATGCCCCAACCCAAAAAGTGGCCACAGATAATGTTTTCGCACCTCACTAACAGCAAAACTTGCGCCAACGACCTTAACACCCAGCTCATTTATCCAGAATATCTTCAAAGAGATCTTTCCAAAGGACTCTCTAGAAGGCAAGGAATGGCATATCAGTCTGCGCAACATTTTCAGGCCAAGCAATGGCAAGTGTCCACAAGTGATGCACACAGCTTTACGGAAGGGGAATTAAGATCGATAATAACTGCCCTTAATAACAACAAGGCTCCTGGTCCGGATGAACTGGATAATGTTATTATTAAAGAGATCTTTAAAGCCTTCCCGCAACTGCTGCTTACTCTTTTCAATTTGGTTTCCGTAAGGGTTCTTCCACAGAGCACGCAATTCAGAACTTGTTGGACATAGTGCATAGGAATAAAAGTCATGATCTGCACTCATTAATAATCTCGGTGGCTATAAAAGGAGCATTTGACTCTCTATGGTGGCCCGATATAATCTATTGTCTTTGTAGAATACAGGTACCAATGGAGATAATAAATATACTAAGGAGTTATCTGGACCATAGAAGAGTACAAGTGCTATTCGATGACGGTCTGATAATACAGAATATAAAGAAGGGTTGTCCACAGGTCTCTTGCCTGGGCCCAACTCTTTGGAATATTGTTGCTGACACGGCACTGCAGCTAGCTATACGATAACAATGACTCTGTCAAAATCTAGGCCTTTACTGATGATTTTTTGATAATAGTTTCTGGGCGCAGTGCAACGAGCGGAAGAAGCACTCTTCATTTTCCAGAACTGGGCAGACGAACACAAACTGCGGATCTCGGAATCCAAAACGAAAGTGATGACGATTGGAAGAAAGGGACTCTAAGAAGAAATCCCACTTTAAGACTCAATGGTCACACACTACAGAGTGTTCAAAATCTTCACTACTTGGGTTTTATTAATAATAATCGCCTCTCCTGGCTGTCACATCTCAGATAATTGAAAATCCGCCCTACTCTCCTGACCAATACCATGCTGCGGACAACAGGTATACACTGGGAAGTCCTCCAACGCTGGTATAAGACAATTTAGGAGAGAATTGTTTTGTACGGTGCAGGCATTTGGGTACAGAGTTCACTCAGCAAATGAGACGAATTCTAATTCAGATCCAAAGGCCCCAACTGCTCATGGTCTGTAAAGCCTACAGAACAACATCTACCATGGCTTTACAGATACTCTCAGGCACTCCACCACTAGACCTGCAGGCAGAGCGAGAAGCAGCAGTTGCAAGCGTGGCCAGACTAAACAGAGATGTCTCACTTTGGAACAAGGACTTCAAGTACCAGGACTACGAACAAAAATGTCATAGTACTTTTCATCCCTCCTCTAACAAGCTGGAAGACATAGTACAAATGTACTATACCGAGCCAAATCCTACTGAACAAACTGTGTTTACAGATGGCTCAAAGACTGATCTGGGCACAGGGAATGCCTTCGGCTTAATGACTGGGTCAGTACAACTAGCGTGGCGAAGACGACTAAATGCTAAAAACTCAGTTTTTCAAGCTGAGCTAATGGCATTAACGGGAGCAATAGCATATGTTTTAAAGAATAAACTAGCACAAGCCAAAATCTATAGCGACTCTGCTTCCAGCCTTGCAGCAATAAAGAGACACAGGAGCTTGAGACCACTTTTGCAAAATCTAAGGAAAATCCTTATTCAAACACCAACTGAACAACGGCCGAGACTCATCTGGGTACCGGCACATGTAGTGATTCTCGGAAATGAGCTAGCGGACACCATAGCAAATAGGGCAGCTTCCAAAGTAAATCTCCAAGAACAACCCTGCAAGCTCCCGATATCCAGTCTCAAAAGAGATACTATGACTGAGTTATTAAGAATTTGGCAAAGCAGATGGAATGAGGCACAATGCCTTTAAATACTTACCTAAAGTGAATCTCAATCTAATCACTAAAAATAGTGCAACTTCGCAATTTTTAACAGGGCATGGCCTCTTTCCTGCTTATCTCAGCAGGTTCAATCTTGCCACAACAGATAACTGCGACTGTGGAGCCAGAGGTGATGCGTATCATTTTGTATTTGATTGCCCTCACACCTCTGACTTTCATTTATGTAAGCCCATTCAAGAGCATATGGCAGTCTGGGCTGAAAAGACCTTAACTAGCAAAAGAGCTGTCAATTCACTTCAACCTATAATGGCCTTTTGCTCAGTACGCTATGCCTAGTCACACCCCAGGCCCCAAAGTGGACTCATGGTGAACTAGGGGAACTCTCAGTGTCCTGAGCACTCTACACTTTGAACTCTATTGAATTATTGAGTTATTGAATCTTTACTCAAAGTAAAGCATTATTCCATTTCAGCTTTTAATATTAACTTATTATGTACTATAGATTTTTTATGTTTTTTATCATTTTATGTAAAGTATAACGGTATTCTAGGTAAAGATTGTATTGTTCAACTGTATTGGCTTTTATTTAATTATATGGAATTATATAATTACTATATTATCCTTTGAAGTCCAGCATTGCTTTAGCTTTCTTTGTATTCTAATATCTTATGCAGAGTTTAACGGTATCTCAAGGTAAAGCTTGTCTAGTTCAATTGTAGAGGCCTTTACTAAATTTTATAGAACTATTGAACTTTTTCTGTATCATCCTTCCATGTATAGTATAACTGTATCAATGCACAAGATATTACCTTATGTCTTTATTCACTGTATTGTTCAACTGTATTGACTTTCATTGAAGTATTTTGAATCATTGAACTCCTGTATTATCCAATCTTGTAAAGTTTTACTGTATTGCAGCTCGTGATATTACCTTTTTATATATTCTTGCTAATTATACAATTTAGTATCTCACAATTGGCATTTATTGAATTTTACGACGGTTTTATCTTTACACTACACAGCATATGTATGTAACAGAATGTTTCACGCATTAAAATTAGATGGTATCCGTATAGGTAAAAGTCTTCCTAGTACTACTAAACCCAGTCAGAAGGGTACTAATAGCCTATTTTTCGTAATTTTTTGGTCTTTCTATTTCTTATAGTAATGTTTGTAAATATTAACTTGTTTTATGCTTTAATTATGTAATCGCGATATTACAAACCTTGTATCAGATATTATAAACCTTGAAATATTATATAGCTTGTATCATAAACCTTGTGCAGGTTAACACCTTAAATCGGGTTGTTCAGTATTTTCATTTCTTCCCAACAGAGAGCTTAATTGTATTTTTCACAGCCAACATTACATTTTAGCCGCATGATCATTATATATATTGACAGCTAATATAGCAAGAATTGTTTGTGTAAACGTTCGGTTGATTCTACGCGATATTTTTTTGGTGTCCTTTCAAATATGGAAACTGAAAAGCAGCATTTTCGGCGTACTTTACGTCTTTACTATCGAAAAGGTAAAAATGCTGTTTAAGCAAGAAAAATTATCCAATGCGTATGGAGAAGATGTATTGACAGAATGCCAGTGCTAATACTGGTTTCCAAAATTTCGATCCGGCAATTTTGATCTTGAAGATGCACCACGTTCTGGAAGGCCAGTTGAAGCTGATGAAGACACAATAAAAGCATTAATTGATGCAAACCGGCGAATAACAGCTCGTGAGATTGGTTGAGATTAAATTTATTGAATTCGACTGTTCATGATCATTTGAAACTCCCAAGTCTAATCTCAAAGCTCGAAATAATGGTTCTTCATACTCTTCAGCTGTTCTTTAGCTTCAAATGGCCCTCTAAAATGTGGTGCATCTTCAAGATCAAAATTGACGGATCGAAATTTTGCAAACCAATTTTGGCACTGAGATTCTGTCAATACATCTCCATACGGCATTGATAATTTTTTCTTTGCTTGAACAGCATTTATACCTTTTCGATAGTAAAGAGGTAATACGCCGAAAAAGCTGTATAAATACTCCTGAATAAAATACGCCGAAAAAGCTGCTTTTCACTTTCCATATTTGAAAGGGCACCAACCAAGTACTACTTAGAATACACCGACCTTTTTCACAAACAAGCCTTGCAATATCAGCTCTAAAAATATATTATGATTATGCGGCTTAAATGTGAAGTTGGCTGTGAAAAAATACAATTAAGCTCTCTGTTCGGAAAAAATGAAATTATTTTCCGAATAACGCAATAAATAAAACAATACTAAGCAAGACCAACCTTCCCAAACAAGAGTGCAACTAAGAAAATTATGGTCATTTCCAAACACAGGAAACAGCAGCATCCTTATCGACGTCTGAAAATGATATAAATTTTACTCGCAATAGAAATCGAGGATAGGACGAGCGCCGGCTATTCAAATGATTAGCCAGGAATTCGTACAAGAACTCTAATCTGGTACAGGAGACTTTTCTTGAAAATCATTAATCTTTTCTTGACGATCATCGTCCTGCCTAAGACTAGTATTTTCCCGAGTTAGGTACAGCTGCAAATCCAGTTCTATTACCCAAAGCGGATGAAGACGAGACAGATTCCACCGCACATCGTCCTATATGCATCATCTCAATATAAGGGCAGATTCTTTACAAACGTCTCGCATAACGGCTTACATTCTTTCTCATGAGCAATGACCTACTTAATGGAAACCAATCTGGTTTCGTCCGAAGTAGAGACAAGTAATTGACGCACTACATAACTAGGTTTCCATCGTCAAGAGTAACCATGCTCGTAACTTACATACCTATCTCAATTCACTGGATGTAAAGTCGGTTTTCAACAACTTATAGTGGTTGCGTCTACTCGCCGACATGAACTGACTTATGATCATCTTCAAGCTTCTGAAAAATTATCTTCACACACATACGACATTGAGAGACTTTTCAGATACAACTCGAAAATCTGACGTGGTAGTTCAACAGACATAGAAAAGGGCTCGATGTCTAAATTTTTACGAAAGGCGAAAACTAAAATACGAAGATAAAAATTTCGTTCCAGCTTTTTATTTTATATTTTAAACCACTATACAAAATTTTTACATATTTTAAACACTACAGGAGCATATGGAGGCCCTAGGCACGAGATCCATATTAACCCAAGAAATCAGGCTCTGAGTAGGACTTTATATTTTGCACCATCATCAAAGCATTATTATTTTCCAATTTTAGTCCAATATTTGAGGAAAATTCGGAAAAAATGTGCTTATTTTCTTAATTCTGAATGCCTGTCCGGGTTTAATTTCCACTTAGAGCGACGGAGCTTAACCAAAAACAACAGAAAAGGTAAATAAATATACGAAGCAAATAATACTGAATAATGAAACACTTCATGACCAACAAATTAATATTATTTCAAAATGCCGCAGCTCATCTTGGGTTGGCTTTGACTAAATTTAAGCCCTGACACAGGGTGCAAGCAAAAGAACACGGGAGTTCAATGAGCTAACATATAAGATAAAATTATATATAAGGTTCTCGTTCATTCACACCGTCCCTATCTGTCTGCATGTCACGAAATGAGCACACCACACGTACTCATGGTCATAATTACTGTTGGATGACGATTGCAGTGAACGTATTAGTATATACCAGCGTATTTACTCGAAAATAAGGACATAATATTTGCTATACTTTTTTAATTTCACAAGGTCTTACAATCGGATAGTTTAATAAATTAAATTGCAGAAACAGAGATAGGAGATTAATTATCAAACTGCATAGAATATTTGCACAGCTTAAACAATAAATAATCCACTAAGGCAATTACCATATATATAAGCTGAATAACTATAAAAACATATAATTTACACTTAGCACTGTCAGTCGTGCTAAAAGTATACCCAAATACGCATTAGAAATCCCTAAATTTCTTATGCTGTTATCACATACGATATTTGTTGCTGGAACAAAACGTTTGGGGGAACAGCTCTGAGAATCGCTCTTCTGCGAAATCGGGTTACCATCTTCACTTGTTAAACAGGCTGAAAGGCAAACAAGAATCAGTTATCGCTCAGATTGGCAAAAGAGACGTTTCCTTTCAAATGATGTTTGCTTTTTCGTGTTGTTTTGTATCGCTCACATTCTTTTCGTTTTAAACTTTATTGTTAGTTATGGTAGATAATAGAAAGGTGATTCCTATCAAATTAATGGAACTACTCTTATATGCGCCCCAGGTCGCCAAATTTCTCGCCAAACAACTCCCCGCCGCCATATTACTACCTAAATTTTTTGTCTGCATTTCAAATTTTAAGCCTAAAATGTCTCCAAAAACGCGGTTTTCGCACTTTTGAAGACATAATTTAAGCTAAAAATCCGAAACAAAAAATTTATACAGCAAAAACGTAAAGTTTCTAACCAAAAATATTTGACAAGAATCCATGTGCACAGCGATATGTTTTAACTTAAAAAAAAATCTACGAATTGCACATTCTAAGCAGCGAAGGAATCTACGAATTACGCATACCTCGCTTCAATAACTTAACATAAAAACAATAAATTTCAAAGAATACCATGTACACAGCATTCTGTTTAAAATTTAAAAAAAAAAAAAAAATTTACAGATTGCACAATCTAGGCATTGTGCACAACTCAACCAAATAAACTAAACTAAATTACAAACAATTCAAAAAACAACAATAACAACAGAAATTCATAGTAAAAAAACAATGAACATAACATTCTACAAAATAAAAGGCATTTACTATAATACATTCCTGAATAAAATTTCGCCAGTCACACAACGTCTCTGAACAAAAGTGCCACGACCTCCAAAGTTAACTTACTACACAAGACTTAACAGTGAGAGCCATCGCCATATTGAAAGTTACCCGTGATACTTCAGAAGCAGAACTTTCGTCTGAGTGGTTGAACGTAGGAGGAACACGTCTCCAGACGAAACCTTTTCGAGAAAGTTTCCAAATGTTGTTCACAGCCGGGACATGTTGCGCCTAGCTAGACGAAACATTTCTCGGAAGCCTCCCGCTTAAAGCAGTGCTACTAGAATCTTGTTTCTCGGAATTGTGCCGCGTAGCCGCGCGCGTCCCTAGAAGTGATAGCCTCTTTAAGTAAATAGTGCACGAATACGTGACAACGTATATTACTACGCCACGGGCGCATTAAATTATGGTGCTTAAGAGGTATCAAATATCCGAAAACGTGTGTGCTACAGTTTTCAGCGACAATATATTGGCTCAGTAATTTCGTGTAAATGCCTTTTATTTAGCTGAACTCCTTCGGTTAAAATTATATGTCGAAAGCGAATTACAAGCTTATAAATCCCACGCTGTCCTATGGCCTGCGTGACATCAAACTCGGTTTCGGAACTGTTGCTCCTGCAAATGGTTATTCATGACCGAAAACAGATGACACTCGAATGGACCGAAAACAGATGACACTCGAATTCCGGGAATGAAGGAAAACTTGCCAAAGAAGTGTGTTGATCTTCCTCGGTGCTATCACGTAAAGTGCATGAGATTGCTTTGAAGAATGACTACTCACTTCCTGCTGACTATTGCTGGCTGCATCTCTTGAATTCCAGATTAGTGTGGAAGTTCAACATTTAGCTAGGTACAAAAAGGACCTTCCAAAATGTATAATCTGATCTCAATCCGGGTAACAGAAATCGCAGCCTAGAACTGTCCTAGAGCCGTCTATCCACGGAGAAATACCTCGTAGGGGTTACATTGATGAATTAAGATTTTAATTAACTGAAACTTGAGTTAGGCAAAATGGCAGAGAATTGCAGCATATTGCTTTTCACGGTAACAGTGATAATAAACGTTTCTCCACAGACTTGTCAAATTAAGTCTTACTATTCTCACTACCGTAGCCTCTGGTAAAATGGGTAGAAAAGTTTTGCAAAGATACGAAGCGCTGATATGGAGGTACTGCGATTGGTCTGCACATTATCAAAAATTGCTAATATTGAACTGAACCAGATTTCTCGTGATACGTGAGGCCAGTTTAGATCACCGAACAGTCTGAATAAAGTATTATTCGTTCCGAAATTGCCCGATATATCCTCAGCACATCACCAACATTCCATTTTAGTAACGCTGTGCACTGCGTGGCATTGGTAAGCCTGCCTATTTTATGCTTGCATTCGTAACATATTTGCATTTAAACTTAAAGACACTTCCGATAAAGAACCCTAAAACTTCAGCTGGAGTTCTGTCTTAATATTTTCTTACGACCAATCACCATCGCTTGTGTTTTGTGAGCTGATATCTGAAGTTTATTTTCTCTGATCCATTATACCCTGTCTAGGCATGCCTGAGTTCTTTTCAGGTTATGCCTTGCTGCAGTTACCAACTGGACGTCCTCTCCATAGGCTATCGGTTTGAATCGTCCTTGAATATCTCTGAACTGCTGTAATGCTGCATGAGCAACAACTTTCCATATTATTTAGTCCGGGCAAGAATTGCGTGGATAACCATATGTTATTGACCTGTTCATAATGATATTTTCCAACGTAATTTGTATCATGCAATCTAGCAGAAAGCTGGGCAGACGCTCAATAACAGTGCTGAGAAGTGTAAACTATTCATGATACTAGGCCACCATGGCAAATAATGATCGCAAGCGTTTATCTGCTGCCTTGTTGGTAGTAACGATCGATATGAGCTCGTGCAATGCATGTTCCTTAAATCACCTTGTACAAAAACCATATTGTTTGCAATGGAATTGGGGCTGAGTTATACAGATGAAGATTGAGTCTTAAAGAATCCTTATTATTCTTCGGGCACAGAGGTACTTCTGCAGTTTTGGCCTCTCGAACAAAGTGTCATACGCTCCAGCAAGCTTGTAGCCAAGCAAGGATATGATCCGGGAAATGCTTGATCTGTACATTACGAACTATGGCATTGTCTGCCATTGGTCGCGACGCTTTTTCAGTGCGAACTGACGGGCTTCAAGAAAACTGTTAATGTGATAGCAGCATTGCCGAATGTGTCTAGCTGCTCTTTGCAGTTCTATAAAATCATTCTAGTGTCAGAAAAAAATATACTATCTATTAACCTACTTAAGTTCACCAAATAAAAAAACGCGCAACTATTTTATAAGCTACTGCGCGAGCTAATGGTTAACCGCATTAGAAATGATGTTACGGTTTACTTTGAACTCGAGAAGCTGTTCTAACATTTTGAAATGTTAACTACAGTAAGTTTTATCTAATTAATTACCGTTTGTGATTCTAACACCTGAAAGCCGGACTATCACCTATGCGGTATCCGCTGAACAACTCGGCACTTGTTAATATCGAAGCAAGGTGGCTGGTTGGTTTCACATGGTCACGCATTACTTTACTAGATCATATGTATCTATGTAATTTACGTACACCCCTTGAAATAATCTTTGCAGATTTGGACAAATCTGGAACAGAAAGTAAATTATTACTTTCACTTCCGTGATTTAGAAATTGTTACTAAACCTAGAATTAAATTTTTATACGATACGTGCAGTAAAACTAATGCACTGATTCCTCATCTTTGGTACAACTGATTTATCACTACTAGGATATATAGGAGCAAATGGGTTTGGTTCGCTTGGAATTATTTGATTTCGGCAGAGCACACGAGGGCCATCTGCCTAGCAGGAGGAATGCCTTCGTGGAGGAAAACTGCCTCGTATACACGTTACAAATGGAGGAAACCACGAATAAAGCCGTGCAGCCAGCCCTTTCGATGAGATACAAGCCCCGGTTCATCAGTGTTCCAGCGATTTTACCGCTCGCCCACTGGAGTAGCAAATGGGTCATAAATTTAATGTGGCGTCCATACACCGTTTTATACCGTCTATTGTGTTTTGCAAGACTGGAATGAATATCCAATATGTGATAATTCGATTATCATTAGGTAACTACATGTTAGAGATTAAAAAAAATGAATTACTTCCAATTGCTGGCACATAATTTCAGAATGGCAACAACCTAATTTCACAAGTGTCAGACCCAGATTGGTCAACTTATAATAAGTTGACCTTATTTAAAAAATTGTATGCTATACTCTGTATCAAAGCTATACTCTGTTTTATCAACTAAAGGTTTTACAAACAGATAACTAAAATGTAAGTAAATCACTTTTTATACCATATGTACTTAGAAGTGATTTTGTTAGGGTTAGGCTTGAAAGCATTAAAAACCAGTTCGCTACCTAAATAAAGGGTAAACTTAGTTTCTGTGTAGCAGATAAATTGCCTAAAAATATATTTTAGTGGAATTCTTAAATTCTGTAAAGTTTAAACAAAAAATATTTTGGCAGTCTGCTGCTTAGTTGGACTTACAAATGTGTCAGTAAATGAACAGTTGTTAAACCAATGCATTCGTTTCACTGCATGCACTGTTTATTAAAAGCTTTATTCAAGGTTCATGCTACCATTTAGGAATATAAAAACAAGAAATTAATATATTATTTCCTGTTTTAGATCTGTCATCAAATAATACACTGAATATTTATTCATGCGTCTATACAAATTTTGAAACAATCATATACATTAAAATCAGTTGCTAACAGAAAGATAGATTTTTCATCACTGCAAAAAATAAGATAATACAATTTTGCTATCATTATAGATTATTTTAAGAATATTTCGCTTTTCTATTGAGATTTTAACCGACGGTTCACGAAATATTCACAATTATTACTTTATCATAAATCAGAATTTGAATACACCTAACCATGAGCTTTTACTGTTTTGATTCTAAAGATAATTATAAAAGTTATTAAATGATATATTTAACAACCGGTTTTCCTTATAAACGCATGCAAATATAATTTTCCATCAAATAACACCAGAATATATTAATTTACAAAGTGAATTTACTTTTATTGAAATTATTTAGCACTTCCTGCATGCATGTCAAAGTTTTTTTTTTTTTTTTTTTTTTTCAGCAAATACAGATTGTGAATAGGCAAACTTTTCAATTTGTATAAATATGTACAGTGGGATTTATATCCTGCTGTCTTTTAACATTAATTATGAGATAATGTGGTGAACTTTCTTCTGTCCACAAATGTTCGGACTTTCTTCCCTCTTTAAGGTTGTTTTGTTGGTTTATTTACATTCCATGCAATGAATAAGCTTTCTTTATTGATTTATGCATGTAACACGAATAAAGCATAAAGAATTTTATTAAAACCTTCCAGACCAGTCTAAAGTTCAAATAATAGAGTACATTAACTACTTATACAGATCAGTGAAACTATGAAGTCAAACTATAATCATTGCCTCCCTATCAAATGGAAAGTGCATGTTCAAACAACCACAGGCAACTAGCCTTAATGCAGTCCACAAGATGAAACTTTTGAGCACTATCCGCAAAGTGAGGAGGATAACTGAACTTTTGGTAGTCCATCGTATAAAACCAACCTTGAGGGATCTTAGCTAAGAATTCACTGCATGTATTTTACACCTCTAAAGGTCAGGATGGCAGTATATCTTAGCCAGGATACTGAATAATTGCAGGAAGAGGATTTTCATAAGTATCCAGTTTGCAATTTTGTAGGAAAATGGAAGCATTCTTGATAAAATATAAAAATTACTTTAAATAAAGAAATACACAAAAAACTGCAAACAGGTTTGTTCATTTCAAAGCATACAGCATTAAAAACATTACATTAATTTTTAAACTGATATAAGTAGGTCAACTGATTGATGAAAGCAAATTATAACTATTTCCCTTAGTGAAAGCATGTTTCCATGGAGGACATTCCAAAGGCAAAAGGCTCATATTTATACTACACATGGGGGAAAAACAGGAATACCAACCATGCAGCCACTCATTCACCTGGATTTGAAACAGATCAAACTACCAGTGCTTGGTGAACTTACCTGCTCAGCTTCTGGTGGGCCTAATGTAAACAGGAATTTTTAAACATCTAAATTCAATTACATTTTGTAATGGAAATCTGGGAGATTTTACAAAATTCTACCAAATTTCATCAGAAAGCTCACCACTGGTGATTAAAAACTCCATATTTAATAACATTTTTGACTACCTATAAAAATTAATGCTTATTCTTAGCTAGGTATTTCTAAGCAAACAAATCTATATAACTTCTTAGGAAAGCTAAGAGATGTTACAAGCAAAGATGTTCCTTGTTGGTTTTTTAGGGGTAACAGCTAAGCCGCGAGTTTATTTTTTCTCTTATTTAAGAGCATAAAGATTTTTTTTTTTTTATTGAAAATTTTAAATCCTTGTGCACCACATAGTATTACACAAGGCTTACAGAGGTAAGTAAAAAAAAACAAACAAATACAACAACACAACACAAAATAAAATTACAAATTCACAGATGATACGCAAGAGATAAATTTACAGAAAAAAGAGAAAGCCATTTTATGTTGAACAAAAACATGAAGAGGGGGAGGAAATGAAATATTCACAGAGTTTAACTTAGAAATGAGTTCCTTTCGTCCTTCCTTGAGCTTTGAACAATAGAACAACAAATGTTCGACATTTTGCACTCCCCCGAAACTGCATGAACACAAGTCTGTACTAGATAATCTAAATCTCTTCAGATATGAATTGAATTTACCATGTCCAGTTAGAAATTGAGTAACTTCAAAATTGCAGAAAAAGTGTTTATTATTCAGTCTGTGAGGAATGGAAGGAAAATATAGTTTAGTCAAAGAGGCAGTAGTAGAATTCCTGTATAGTTCATTCCACTCGAGTATTGTATCATCCCTACTTTTGTTCTTGTAAAATGACTTAGGAAGTATCATTGGAGTAATTACTTGAAGATGTGTAGCTTGTTTTGCCAACCAATCAGCCCGTTCATTTCCTAGATTGCCAGTGTGGCCACGTACATGAGAAAAGATAACATCAACACCTTTATTATTAAGGTCTTTAAGAAGAGCATGGGAAGTCACAATTAATTTATTATATGAGAAGATATTCCTAAGAGAAAATAAGGATGAAAGAGAATCAGTGCGAATAAGAAATTTAGCACTTAGCGAACAGTTGTTAGATATCCACTTAATTGACTCACTAATGCACAGTAATTCGGCTTGGAAAACACTGCATTCATATC
The DNA here is from genome assembly GCF_044657685.1 of Stegodyphus dumicola. NCBI lineage: Eukaryota > Metazoa > Arthropoda > Arachnida > Araneae > Eresidae > Stegodyphus > Stegodyphus dumicola. Next base: position 148,958,787 of record NC_140781.1, on the reverse strand, counting down.
TATATTTCTTCAAAAAATTTCCTAATCATTTATTAAGTTTTCATTCCACTATGTTTCTTTTTCTGAAATTATTTCCTTTATATGGAATTCTACTGAAAATGTGTAACATTTTTACACCCAGTATATGCTAATTAAATAATTCATAGATTATGTGTAAAATTTTGATGGCTATGTGCAGACAATTCAAATTTAATCTTAAATTTGGGGGAAATAAATGGGAAAATGTTAACAAAACTTAAAAGACCTAACCCATAGTCCATCATGGTCTCAAGCCTTGCTGATTACAAAAATGTTGCTGTAATTGAAAGATAAAATTTTGAAGACTAAAACAGAAAATTCCCTAAAGTATGGAAAGGAATAATGTAAATATTCAGTATAACTTTACATGCAAATTCTGAGGCAGAATCAATGATATAGAAAATCAAAAACAAATTAGAAATTTGCCAAGTGTCACAGTATAGCGCTGCACAAATTATTCCCAAAGAACCAATCATTTTAATCTATTTATCAAATGCTTTTACACAGAATTTTTTAATTATTAAAGATTATCATTAAAGAGCGCTAAATACCCAACAGAATGAAATCCACACTATAATGAAAACTGTGTTATATGTGTTATTTACCTTGTCCAAAATTAGCACTTTTGAGCTTCTAGAAATAAAAGCAAAAGAACCAGAGACTTCATGCTTACACTGGAAAATAAGTTAAGTGGCAAAATGTTTTGCAGAAAGAACATGGAATGTTTAATCTTCAGGCCCAAATATGATCCAGCTCAGTATACAAAACAGGCAACCAACTGGATGAATCATACACCTCCATTTCGGTTACAAGATAGGATATCCTAGAAATATTTTTCAGAGTCACCTGAATCAAAACTGGAGTCCCTTCACAGGATTTAGCAAACAAGGTTTTGAAAATTTTATTTTTGGGATGATCCAAGAAAAATTTTACGAAAAATCTACACTGAGAGACAGTCAAGAATAACTTCATAGATATAATTTGATATTATTGAAAATACACATGTTAGTAAAATTTTTTAGATATGCACAGACGATAAGTGGCAGAAAAAAATTAATGGTTAGATTTGAAAATCTGAACTATTTTAGCCTAGCAGATGACTTTTTATTGGCTAATTCCAAGTAGTTTAAAGTAGATTAAATTTTAGGCAGAAGGAAAAAAAGGAGTTGACGCGAGAAAAATATTGCACTATGTTTTCCTATGATTTTAAAGCAGGGTTAAATCAAGAAGAATGCGTTCAACATCTACAATTAGGATTTAGAAATGAAGAAGGTTCGTCTCGTGCTACTCTATTTGAATGGTTTACAGAGTTTCACAGATGTCGCAACTCTCTTCAGAATGAAGAATACACAGGAAGGCCATTGTCAACAGTAACCCTGGATAATGGGTCTGCCACACAGAAAATGTAAAATCAATAATAATTGCTGCACCTACCAAATGATACTGAAGGAACTTAACATTGTTGCACTGCATGTATTTTGCATTAAAATTTTATTCTAATTTCCGATTACATTTTAGAAGTATAAAAAGAAGTAACAAATTACTTTCTATTCCAGATTTGTTTTTATCAAATAATACACTTGACTATTCATGTGTCTATATCAATTTTGAGAAACACCTATATATTAAAAATTAGCTGAATAACAATGCTAATAGATTTTTGCAAGAAATTCTTCATTCCAGGATAAAGGGGACAATACAGTCTTGCCATCATTATAGATTTTTCTTATGACCATTTCATTTTTTATTATGGTTTATTATTTTAAATAAATTTAAGGTTCAGGTGACCCCTGACGGTTCAGGAAATATTCACATTTATTACTGTCTGATAAATCAGAATATGTTTATATTGTTCATGGTTTTTTGACCATTTTGATACTGAAGGTAATTCAAAAAAGTTTTTAAATGGCATATTTATAAACCCTTTTCCCTCACATGTGTATACAAATAAAATTCTTAACCTCCCAAAAAATGCACTAGAACATACTCACTTAAAAAGTGAATTTATTTCTTTGTTCAAATTGTTTAAAATATCCTCCATGGATATCAAAGTTTTGTTAAGGTTTTAATAGCTAATAAAGATAGTGAATCTGCATTTAGAATTTAAATAAATACCTACAATGGAATATATAAAAATCTTTACCTATATCTTTAAAAATTAAATAAGTTTATGTGGTTAATTTCCTTCTGTCCACAACTTTTCAGACATTCTTCCCATTTCAACGTAACTTTCAGGTTTCTTTGGATTCCATTTAATGAGTAGGTTTTTTTTAAGTGGTGGCAATAATAGATATATTCATAAAAGTAACACTTATAGAGATATTCCGATTGTTAAATATGCACAAAATAGCGAGTAATCCAAAGAACAAATATTGATTTTTTTGATTATAAGAAAACATGGTAGAGCTTTCTGTATCATGTCACAGAAATCTTCGTGGAAGACTTTCTAAGCAAAACTGACTCATGTAGACTTTACACTTGAGGTAAACCACAAAAACGTCCATGCAGCCAGGTTGCCTAGAACCAAACCGAGGTCGAACTAGCAGAGACTAGTGATTCTACCACTGGTGGACTGAAGAATAATTTTCTTCAAAATAAATTCAAAATTTCAATTTTTGTTTACTGCTTGTATCCAATTGCACATGAAAGAAATGGCTGAATCAGCATCAGGATTCAGTTTAGAGATAACCTTATGGCTGGTAAAGAATATCTCACAACCTAGTATTGTAAGAATTTTCAAAAATAACCTGCTCAATTTCAATGCATAATACTGAAATATTAACCAGGTTCAAACTCAGGTGAATAGCTTGCATACTCTCCCCCCCCCCCCGTGTTATATGAAAAGAAGGCAATTTTTAACAGAAGGTCTTCAAATTTATTAATCAGACTGCATTCATCTGCTTTCCCATATTTAAGTAAATCAACTGTAAAATTTACAAAAAAAATAATGTGATTTGGCAATATAGCACTAACTTTCCAAACTTTCAAAATGCAGTTTTAAAGTTTTAGAAACACATAAAATTAATAATATAAAAACGAGTAATAATGTAAAGCAACAAATGAGAAAAGTAAACTATACTGTCGACACAATTAACTTAGCGAAAAATTGATGAAAATTTAGTTGTTGAAAAATTAGGCCAAAATATAATAAATGCTGTATGCAATGTATCTTACTGTAGAAAAAACATCTTATACTATGGTCATTTTGGCATTACAGATATCCATATTTTACATGCAAATGCTTTACGCATGTGCATGTTGAAAGAAATGTTTAATGAAGTAAACAAATAAATATTAAGCTTTTATTGTAAAATTTAATATGCTTTAGATCATAATTGCTTGTTATTTCATAAATTATGGTTTCATATTTTAATAGTATAATTTCTGTTTGCCATCTTACCAGATTTAAATTGATTCAAAAAAATCCCTAATCCAGAAACGCCGAAGTCCCGACGAGTCCGGATTAAGGACTTTGTACTGTATTTACAAAATAATATTAGCAATTTCCGTAATATATATCTTTGCATGTGAGAAAATACATGTAATGTAACATGAATAAAGCATAAAGAATTTGATTATAATTAACTGCTCTAAACATTACCGGCTGCATTATTCTAAAGGTTATCTTGATCTAACGCAATGAAAAAAAAAATCTTAAATTGCAGCGAATCCTGAAAATTTGTTAGTGACAAGCAACATATTCATTTAAGACACAATAAAACACCGAACAAATACTAATTCAGAAGACAAACAACAAAAATCAGCGTTGTATTTTTAAATTTTCACAGGACTAGTTTTGATGATTTTACCGAACCACCATTTGTCAGCTGCAAAAGCGCAAATGAATGAGATAGGATATAATGATCAAATAAGATAAGATGGCCTGGACAGAAAATAAGCTAGTGGCGCCATTTCTTGATGAAACCAGAACTAAAACAATTTCTTTAAAGGCCGAAGGCAAAGATGGATTGGAATTAGGATCGTTAACTAGAACAGAAAGATTTTTTTGAATGTGAAATGCCTCTAGAAAATCCAGTTCTCCAATGGAAGATTTTTTTTTTTTTTTTTTTGGAATAATTTTGGCAGCAGGAAAATTGAAAGTGTGATTTTCGGACCAACAATGTTAGGTAACAGCAGACTTCTGTGTTTCCTTTTTTCTAACACATGACTCATGTTCCTTGACGCAAAATTTTAAGGCTCTCTTAGTTTGGCCAATGTAAATTAAACCACACTGGCAAGGAATCCTATAAATACCCCAGGAATTCATATCCGGAATGGGGTCCTTGAGTATGGAACTCGGAATTTTATTGATGGGAGAATAAACAACCCGAAAATTAAATTTCTGCAAAATATGTGCAACTTTATAGCTAATTGATGGAAAGAAGGAAATGACAACAGAGAATTTATAATCTCCTAAAACAAGAGTGTGCCTTGTAGTGTGTTGAGATGAGAATTTTTTAACTGCTTGATTAATAATGTTGGGTGAAAAGCCCCTGTCAATAGCTATTGCTTTTAAATAATTTAGTTCTTCATCAAGGGATAGTTTGGAGGAGCAAACTTGAAGATCACGGAAAACATAGGAATAAAATGAAGCTAACTTTTGTTTAGTTGGATGACATGATTAAGTTAACGATTCTAATTCCAATCCATCTTTGCCTTCAACCTTTAAAGAAATTATGTTTTAGTTCTGGTTTCACCAATGCCACTAGCTTATTTTCTGTCCAGGCTTTCTTATCTTATCTGATCATTATATCCTTCATACAATGGTGGTTCAGAAAAAGCATTGAAACTAGTCCCGTGGAAATTTGAAAATATAACGCTGATTTTTGTTGTTTGACTTCTGAATTAACATATTCATTTATTTGCTTGCTTGTTTCTCCAATAGGTATTTAAGAGTAATTTTTAATTTGGTAGTTTTCTTTACAAACTGTATACTTAATTGTACTTTTTCCCTTCCAGATCAGTTCAAATAATATAATATAGTTTTTAACCACTCATATAAACCAGTGAAACTATGAGGTCATTCTCTATTCATTACCAATATATCAAATGAGAAGAGCATGTTCTAACACCCACACGATATTAACCTCAATTCAGTCCATAAGATGAATCTTTTCAGCACCATATGGAAAGTGAGGAGGATATCTGAACTTTTGGTTGTCCGTCGTATTAAACCCGTTTTGAGAAATCTTAACTAAGAACTCATTACTTTTATTTTACACCTCTAGACCTCAGACAGCGAGTCAGAGTATCTTAACCTGCATACTAAATAATCCCAGAAGGAGGAAGTTCATAAGTACAGGTAACAACTTTATTGAAAAACCGAGAAAGCATTTTTGATAATACATTGAAATTATTGGAAATAAAATGATGCACAGAAATCTGTAGAAGATTTTGCTCACTTTGAAGTGCTCATCATTTAAAAACATTAAATTCTAAATCAATGTTTAAGTAGGTCAACTGATTAGTGCAGCACACATAATGGCTATCTACCGTAGTGAAGGAAGGGCATTTCAAGTGAAAGTGATTCATACTCATATTACACATTGGGAAAAACAAGAACACAAACCATGCAGCCAATCATTCACCTGGATATGAATCAGATCAAACTACCAGCATTTGGTGAACTTACCTGCTCAGCTTACCAGCTGCTGATGTAAACAGGAATTTTTAAATATATAAATTACATTTTACAATGCAATACTATCAGGGAGATTTTACAAAATTTCATCAGAAAGCTCACTACTGGTGATCAAAAACTCCATATTTAATAACGTTTTTGATTGCCTATGAAACATTAACCACTATCCTTTGCTAATTATTTCTAAACAAGCACATTCATATAATTGTTGAGGAAAATTGAGATGTTATAGGCAAAGATGTTCCTCGATGATTTTTTTTTGGGGGGGGGAAGCAGCACATTTATTTTTTTCTCTCATTTAACCTTCTGAGTGGTAGGGGTTTTCACTAAGGAAGGACAAATTTCCCAAAACTACTATGAGGACAAATTATTCTTTTGATTTTAATGTAAAATGTAATCTCCTGGTATTTCACACCTGGATTTGTTTTCTTTTAATAATATATTGCCTTAATTTCTTTGACATATTTTAATATGCACGTATATATACATTCTTACAGATATCACAAAAATATTCTAGGCCGTATATATACGGCATTGCTGCTTAGAGGGTTAAGACCATAAAGTTAACTTTAAAAATAATTTTACTAGTGTAAAAAAAGTTCTTGTCATAAAATATTCTAATATATTTTTTATGAGAGATGTATATTTCATTAAAAATTTCCCAATTATTTATTAATTTTTCATTCTACGTCGTTTATCCTTATGAAATTATTTCCTTTATATGAAACTATTGAAAATGTGTATATTTAATAAATGATAATTAAATAATTCATATGATCATGGGTATGTTTTTGATGGTTATGTGCAACAATTCTAATTTAGTCTTAAAATTATAAATGGGAAAATGTTAACAAAACATAAAAGACCTGACCTAGCCTTGGTCTTAAGATTTGCTGATTGTAAAGTTTGCTTTAATTGAAAGATATAATATTCAAGATTAATACAAAAAATTCACTGAAGTACTGAAAGAACTTTGTAATGCAAATATTCAGCCTGACTTTATATGCAAATTCTCAGAGAGGGACAATGAAGTAGGCAAGTGTCACAGTACAGCACAGTGGAAACAGTTCTTGAAGAAGCAATCATTTTGATATATTCATCAAATGTTTTTACACAGACTTGTTTAATTACCACAAATTATCACTGATGACCATAAAACTTCTAGCAATGTGAAATTTATACTACAATGGAAACAAATATTTGTGTTATTTGCCTTGTTCAAAACTAGTATTTTTGAGCCTTCAAAAATATAATCTAACTTCAAATACATAATCTAACAGTACTGAAAATATTGTATATACCAAAAGAATTGTCTAATAAAAATGACAAATTGAAGTTTATGTGTCAAATTTGTATTTTATTTATTTCAGCATGAGCGACCACATTATGACATCAAGTTCATATCTGATGAAAGACCTTGGTGAGCTTAAACCAGAAGTAATATATGTTTTCTCTTATAATTGCTATAATTTAGTAACAGTACAAAAATATATAAATCTTTTATCATGTATCTGCCTGCGGCCAGCCAATCAGCTGCCTCCTTATCACAGCATAGAGCCAGCAGACATACCAGCAGCTTGAAAGGTTGGAGTTGTATGGAGAAATTCGGCAGGGTGGTTGCATCCGAGTTTGAATTAAGATTTTAGCCGCTGAGGCTGTTATAATTTTAGTAAGGTGTTAAGAATACCTGATTTTAAATATGTTTAAACCTGTCATTTCAATTATATTCTTTAAGCTGATGTAAATATTTCTGTACATATAGTCGTTTTAATTAAAAAATTTTAAAATGTGAAAAGTAGATTTAATTGAAATACAAAGTCCGAAATCTGGACTCATCAGATTCGGATCGCTCGGCGATTCCTGATTTGAGATTTGCCGGATATTAATTAGATCATTAGTTTGAATCTAGTAAGATGGCAGACGAAATTTTAAAATTAAAAATATGAAATCATGATTTATGAAATAATGAAGTATTTATGACCTAAAGGGTATAAAAATTTACAAAAAAAAAAAAAAATAGAAGAAGAAGAAGCTTAATATTTATTTATTTACCTTATTAAACATTTCTTTCAAGTTCTGTTGTTTAAGTTGCTTCGCTTTTTGTGCTAATGCTTTCTCTTTAATTCTGTACAGATATAATCTCTTGTTTAGTTACATTGTTGAAGTCATGTAACTGCTGTTTCGAGAATTACGACTACCTTGTCAATCGAAATTTTTCCCATTTTCAGTAACTTCTCTGTCACTTTCTTCACTATCCGTAGCGGTATTTTCTAGATCTAGAACCATACTACAGAGTTCGCCATTCATTGATTGATTGACAATTCTTCACTATTACATATTTGGCTATGCATCATGAGCTTGCGACTAACGACAAGTTGTTCTGTTAAATTTTATATTGCTTCTTTTGCCACTGATACAATTAAGCCAGAATTGTATTAGTTTAGTTATTTATTATACTTATGTCTATTTCTTGCACATGCTTAAAGCTTATCAGAGTTCTGAATAAATAAATTCCCAAATATACTTAAGCCCTACTGAGGACGGGCGCTAGATATCGTACTGCCTGATGTATTCTGTGTAGGTCCTAAATTCTGCAACTCGATGTGGCCATACGGGCCCTGGCACTAGTTCTGGGTTTATATGAATAACAAATCAGTTATTCTTAATTCAAATAGCCCTACATATAATCTTTCGGTCTATGAGTATCATCAACAAAACCTATTTTTAGCATATGAAAAGAAATTTTTGGTAAATTTTTCCTCCTCAACATTTTTTAGCGCATTTTACTTTGTAATCATCGCCAAGCATAATGTCAACATAAAAAGTTACCATACTCCTTTATTATTCAATTACTAACATAAAATTGTTTAGGTATTGCTACATGAGTCATTACTCAAGTTGTCATGTTTTGATAAACATGCCGTGATGAAAGGAAAGTATAATAAATAATGATTTGCCAGCTTGGCACAAGATCAACAATGTATCTATGAAGAATGTTTCAGTTTGAGATGTCTGCCAAGCAGATATGCAGCAATGGAGCCAAATTACTGATTGTACAAATTTCTGCTAAAATGATTGTTTCTTCAATAACAAGGTATTTTATTTAGTGTCAAAGTGAAATTAAGAATCGGGAGTCTCCAGATGTTTTACTATGCACAGTGGGGGGAATCAAATGTGCATGCATAAAGGCCTACGAGAAAAACATTTTTGGTGGTTTTGAGGTCTGGATCTTAGATCATTCCAGATAATGAGCGTCTGGATTTCGGATTTGTACTGTATAAATTATCACGAACCTAAGAGATATGACAATCCTGTAGCATACAAAAGCATGAATGTTATAAGTGCAATGACAATATAAAATATATTATTTATTTTATTTAATTAATAAATATTTATTTTATTTAATTAATAAATTTATATATTTTTCTGGTGTTGTTTCATTTATGTACAATTTTCGGTTCTGTTTCAGCCTTGTGCCAAATGTGAAACTGCAGTAAAGGGGCACAGAATATACTGGACCAGGAACAAAAAAGTATGATATAATTACTTTCATTCCATTTTACATTAAAGTTTTTTTTTTTAATTAGCTTTAAAAACACAAGAATTAGGATAGGCTGTAATTCAATTACTCAGTTAAGGTTTTAACAATTCTACGCCTAGGATTTGATTCTCTTCTGGCTCCTTCCGAATATAATGCTGAATGAAGTGCAATTAAGACCGATCATTCTGCAATATGAATAAATAAATTGTGCAAAATAATACTGAAAGTTTAAAAAACTACACATATGGGAAGTGTGTAGATAAATAAAGAGGAAACGCTTTTTTTAAGCTCAAACAATAAAGGCACAATAAAAATTTTTAACATTATTCCCTATATTTACATTTTGATACATTTCTGCAAGGAAGTCTCAATTCTTATGGTGAATGTGACAATGAAATATTACAATTTAAGTTAACTGAAAATTAAGTTTCCCTGAAACTTCAGTTTTAGATTTAATTTTGGAGCAAAATTTAAGCCTCAGGTCTCCAAAAGTTGCATTTTTTATTACTTACATAAAAGTACATAAGGTTTAAATACAATACCAATTTCGACTTCTACCTAAAATAATGAAAGGAAGGAATAAGTTTAATTAATAAAGCATCAAATGATGCTTAATGATAGAAAAATGGGTTAAAATAATGTACTTGCACTACTATAGGGTACTAAGCTGTCCATATAATTTGAGATAACCATTTCCTATGCCAAGCATTACGGAAAAAAATTCATGCTAACTGCTTTCTCCCATGCATAACTTAAATATCCAGTATAAAACTGAAAACTATTACCAAATATTGATTACAGGTATTCCTCATTTAACAACCAAATTACTTTTATATGACTTGGTCAACATGCTGGCAATGTATTGAAGAGAATTAAGTGGATTTTGCTTGTTGACATTTCAGCTTTAAATATCATTATAACAGCTTTAAATATCATTATACAGATAACTCATTGTTTATATTTCTGAAAATAAAAGAGCAAAGAAAGAAAACTTTGGCATAAGAAATTAGAATTACTTTGCATACTATCACTGTACATGGAGATAAGAGCATACATTTATACATGAATCCAAAATATCTTTTAGTATATAGCAGTCATTTTTTTATATTTGAAATTATCACCAAGGTTATTAGATATAGCAGAAAGTATAATTGTTGTTGGGAAGAACACTCAAGGCCTGCTTGGAATAACTTCAAAGAAACTGAACAGAGTTATCATCTCTTACAATTTTCTTTCATTCATAAATTTTAGAATGGCATTTTACAAGGTCAACCACTTGCAATTTTATTTCTATACCTCCCTATTCTAACTGAGCTGCTAATAATTCTGAGAACCTATTAACAACCTACACTGCAGTTAAGTTTTTTTTTTTTTTTTCCATTTCTTAGGAGCATTTTCCTAATTCCCTCACCTTTTTTCTTCATCCCATCACACTAATTTTTTCAGACATTTTAAAATTATTTATGAACATTTCAAGCATGTTTTCTATGTGCGCTGCAAACTTTCTATCTTTTTCAAGCTTATTAAATGTTCTGTAAGCTGAGAGTAAAAAATTTTCATTCCTTTTTGTTGATGCTAAAGCTCTAGGAAACGTTTTCTATAATAGTAAGCTTAATTGTCTGTGGCCCATATCTTGCAAGACGGAAGTCATAATTTTAGGCAAGAACCTTATTTAGATGCACGATGATGATAGACATGATTGGGGTAAACATTATTATTATTTTTTTACTTTTAAACGGCCAATGATTTTATTTAATAGCTATTAGCCTTGTGCCACTACAAAGGCCGGAAGTAGTGGCCATTTCATCATGGAAGCACCTAATAAGTGGCCAATGTTGCTTCCTGTAAAGGGATGGACGATTACAACCATGCCCTCTCCAGGATTCAAACCACCCAGTCCCATTGCTATGGCAGTCAGGGTAGCTAACCTCTATACCAGCTGGGTGGCGTAAACATTAAAAATTAGGAGGATAATCTTGAAAGGAATGTTTTCCCTAATAATACTGATTTAGAACATAAACCAACTTATTTATATATCCTCATATAATACTTGCAAATTCCACAACTCATTATTTGCATGATGTAAAAGTAGTGTGTACTTATAAACCTATTTCAAAGTATAAGGATTTTGATAAAGAAGGAGTAATTTCGCTTTTAATCCAGCAACACTTCCTTCTCGAAACTACGTAATTTGTAAAAAAACAGGTTTTGAAATCTAAATAGTTTAAATCTATATGCTCATCTTTAGATACTAGCATGATGCAGTTGTGTAACATACTAATTTAAACTAATTCATTGCTAATTACAACTTTATAAATCTAATATAATGCAGATCTCATATTTCTCTGCCTTACTTAATAACTGTACAAACATTACACACTTGTGACACTTTCATGCTCATCTGCATCTTCCGCTGGCATATCAGGTTATATTGACAACATTGGAACATAAGAAAAATAGCCAATTAAAAAAAAACTTTAAAAAGACAGTATTTAAAATGTCTCATTAAAGTTAATCATTCAAAGAAGTTTTTACTGTAACTGTACTGTGTAACTAGTTCACACATTTCATAGAATTCTTTCCTAACAAAAGTATAGATTTTTCTTAAGCATAATAGATAAATAACCTTAAATATTCGCTCTCTGTATGAAATATCTCTATCTTCAAATAAAAATGCATTTATTAACAAGCCCACGAGCAGCAGAACGGTAAAATTACCGTTCTGACAGATCAACTTCCAGTTCATTGCGTGCTGCGTCGTCTCCCCCCCTGCCACAGAGCAGCGCGAAATTGATATACAGATTTCGGAATGGTTAGAGGAACAAAGGATATGCCTTTATCCATTTTTTGCAGCAATTCTACTTTTTGTTTGATGACATCAAAACATGCTTTCGCTTTGTAGATAGATCCTTTGGCAGCTTCAGAATCGAAAATTCTTTTTCACATAATCAAACATTGAAGCTTACTTTTATAAAATTGCTCTAACAGTCTGCAAATAATAAGTGGGATCCAATTAGATTAAGGAACAACGCAATCTGCAACATTAACTGAAATAGATAATTTTAGCTTAGCTTATACCGTCCTTTATACATTAAAAAAGTAGGAAAAAAAAGTGGTTTTAATCTTTTTGCATGGATAGGTTGTAGAGCCATTAGGTTATTTCAGAAGCAGGAGAGATGAAAAATTAGCAATGCCCTCACCGAGACTCGAACCACGGGCCTCTCGAATATGCGCCGACCGTGCTGACCACTACGAAAGCAAGCTAAGGCGGCGGGAGAAATATCTTATAAGGTAATTGTACAAGAGAATTTTTTTATTAATGAAGAAAATGAAAACTGACAGTTAAAAAGATGCATCATTTGTCTCACTGTACCATACACAGGGGTAGACAACTCAGGCGAGCACAATTCTAGGCTCCCATGCATGATTGTGGTATCCCTAAATAACAAGCAGTAGATTTTCTAACAAGTGTTCCATAGCATATGTAGGAGTTTCAGAGCAAAACTCTGAACCTTGCCCTAGAGGGGAATTACAAATGAAAAACATTTAACTAGGCGAAAAAGTGGTAAACAAAGAGTTCAATTACTACCCTGAGCTACTACACACACGATGTTAACACAAAATACAAAACAAGTGTTGGCCAGATTTTGAGAATACCAAAATTTCACATGTGACAAAAATAATGTAAATAACATATAGTGCATGAGCGTAAAAATAAAGTGTAAGGTTAAATAGCAGGTATTAAATATATCAATAGCAAACCAAAACCAAAGGTATTAGTCAAACACATGGGAACTTAATTTATCTGTACAATATTATTAATATCTTCTAATATCTGGTAGAAAATATTTGTTTTCGAACCCAGATCATCACCACAGCTTCTCATGTCTGTAAGTTTATTTCTGAATATTTGGGTGATCCTATTCAAATTGTTACCAAATAATTTTTGAATTTCGATCATTTTTTTCATAAGTAAATCTCCAATTGCACTCATGCTTAAGTTTTATGTAGAGTTCATATTTGTATCAGTTTGGTCAATATTGGTATTTGCATGTGTAACATTACGGTTATGTGCTTGCACATGTTTCTATTCAGAGTTCAAAGCTTCTGCATAACTAACTCCAGGCTTAACTGAAGTTTTACCAGCTATTTTAAATTTCGGGAATTTACTACATCTTCTGCAGGAAGCTGGGTTGGAATACTAACCCACAATTAACACACTTAGGTCCCTCTGTTTTGCCTTTGCTTTCACAATCAGAGCTTTTGTGAAAGCATGCACATTTCACACACACCTAGGTGGCATGTGGTTCCTGAGGTTACACCTAGTTGTTCAGTTTCTGATGAATGATGCCGTTTCTGGCAGTTGAAGCATTGGGGTATTTGAATTTGGATAAAGATTTTTCAACATTAATATTGAAATAAAGTAAATTAGAAAGCTTATAAATATCACCAACTGTATCACTTCTAAGTAACAGGGTTTGAAATAAAGGCATAGGAGCTTTGATGTGATTTTTTTAACTGCACAACCTCATATACATTATATTCTTTTTCTTCAAAAGCATTTTTAATTTCACTAACCTCTGTAGTAGAGGGAAGATCTTCTAGTAGAACCTCAAGAGGCTTTTCGTGCCTTAAACTGACCACAAAATGATCCAAAGAATTCTCCTCAAAGAATTTACTAATAGTACGATGGTCATCCTTAGTAGTTGGTAATATTCTTATAAATTCACCACTAAGGCGACACGGAAATTTAGCATTGGATAAACTTTTAGCAATATTTTTAGCAGTCTCCAAATTTTTAATTTTCCTGAAGTCTCTCCATAATAGGGAGAATATTAACATTGACCGCACAAGGGATTACCTGCCATGTGCTAATAGTTGCCTGAGGATTAGAGTCTTGATCATTACTGTTACAACTAGCCACTCACATCACTATCACAATTATTAGTACTATTTGCATTAGGTGTATTAGACAAAACCTCAAACTTATTAGAAACTGGTACTTTTTTGTTTTCGATTACCTTTGGCTTGGCAGTTTTTGTCAGTTTCTTAACCCTTTGTTGCTCAGTGTTCCACTACATGGAACACCCAACTTGAATCGCTTGTGAAACCATTAAATTCAACTGTAAATGGATAAAAATGCCTTTATAATATACTTTGAACTTTTCTTTTTAAATAGTAGATGGCAGCATATCACAAGGATACCCACAATTTTCACCTATGATTTGTTATTAAAATCTACTTATTTGCAAGTAATTTTCTCTATTTTTTTGTGATACAAAAAAAAAAAAAAAAAAAAATTTGTTTGAAAAAACATTTCTGTATAATTTTAATGGCTGTACTCTATATTATTTGTTCTATATATTTTTTTAAATTTTTCATACAAAAAGCAAATGCAGAATCATCGAATAAAACAGGGTGTTCCTCAACAGGAACACTGCGCCTTTAGCGATCTCAGGCTATTATCCATCAAAAAACATCTGTTGTATATGTTTTCTGTTTCTGTTGTTTTTTGGGAGAATAAATTCAAACAAAGCAGTGAGGTCTGGTTTGTGCTACGAAAGCCCTAATATGGGCATCTTGATATTTTTATGAGTTCAGGCGGAAATTCTATCAGTAGTTCGTCATCCTTTCAGTAGCTTGAGTCATCACAAAACAAGTTTTGTATGCAAAGTTGCTTTGTGCATCTATCAAAAAGGTGTGACATGCTTTGAACAATTTCATGAAGCTAAGAAATTGAAACATTTGTAAATATTTTTTTATATAGGACTTGTGTATATACATACATATATTTATCTCATTTATCCATATATATTTAAGAATATTGTGTATATCCAGAAAACCATGTATACAACCATAATACATTGTTTTTTCATTACTATACAAAAGCTTCTACTCATTTTCATGCTTCACTGCAATGCTCGCGTAGTCACACTTTAAGAGCTCTGGCAGCAGTTTTCCACCTCATGGAACACCCTCAAAATTAAAAAAGTATGTGCAATTTTTACAAAATTTTACATGTTTACTTCTTTAGGCAACAACTGAGTACAACTTTTTTTTGTTGAAATTCCAAATTTAAAGTATAGTGCACCACAAAGGGTTAAAACGTACACCATTATCAATTAAATCAGAATCCATATTTACTATTTTACATTTACTATGACCTGCACTCCGTGCAGCAAATTTAGGCTTAACAGACATGTTATCAACATAATTACTAACACTATTACTAGAACTGGCCAATTTGGAAGTACTTGCTAAGTAAACTTCACACTTACATTCTCATTCATTTATCTGACTTGCAGTTGAATTCCAGGTAGAAATCCAGGTGTAAAGGTATCTGGTTCAGAACAATCCTGTTGGACAAGGTTTTCATGTAACATTCATTTTAACCATTCACGTTTTTCTTTCAGCATAACAATTTTTGCTTTAGCAGCATCAAAGTCTGAAAAGATATAAATATGAGTCCTGACAAGAGTCCAAATCACGATTCCTATTTTTGCATAAGTATTCATAATTCATATCAGTATCATTATCAGTATAGGATAAGTCATCACTAATCCTATCAGCCGAGCAAACGTGGGCAGCCGTGGGAAGACTTTATCATCCGCTGGTGAACAGTCACTCTGCATATTGGAGACAGGAGCGATCAGAACGAGCACTTAATGCTACGTGTCTAAAGTGGAAATCTACACAGGAGTAGACGTTTTGCCACCCCTCTATCTCTGTGGGTCCTGAACTAATCCTCTATGGATCATGCCCAGTGTCTGTCCTAAACTCTAAAAATTTGTTTATCCCTAATTTGTAATCTTTAAATTTTGTTGCTCGGTGCTTCACTAATTTCTAAAATTCTTGCCACAATGCATCTGATGCCAGCCCTGACAGTATGTCATTTTGCATTTATTCTCAATACTCACACTGTTAAAGATATAAAATTGGCAGTTTTTATATACATTCTAAATACATGCACTTCTTTAGAATAGCAGAAGTCTTCAATTTAATCTGAAATCTTAAAATGAAGAGGAAACTTAATGAGAAAGAATTTGATTACATAAAATTATTCTTCAAAATTATATTATTAAAACATTAACAAATTATGCTAAGGAAGCAGAAACTAGTGTGATCATTAATTTATTTATTGAAACAAATAAATTTAGAGAAGATGCTAAAGGTAAGAATGATGTAAATTAGCTAAAAAAAAACTCTGGAAAATGTTTTAATTAAAAAGAGGCTTAAATATATTGTGAGTTGTTGCTACGAAACGTATGTTTGTAGCTTCTTATGTGTAATTATACTAATATTTTATAATGAATAGCATAAGTTATTTGCATGAAAATGTTAAATATTACATTATGTTTGATAATGATGTACCCTATTTACAGGTAAATTTCATTCTTAGCATTCTTAGAATGGTATTATAATAGTGAGGTTCAATATCGATAGATGCTTTTGTTTACTAAATTTTCTCTACTAACAGATCCTTGATTTTTTTCATTGATGATCCTTACTAAGGCTTAAGTCACTTCAACCAAAATAACTGAGTCCTTCAATTATAGAAACACATAATCTTGCTCCAATAAGTGCTGTAATAAACTCTAACCACAGTATTGTAACAACCTTCCATAGAGCTACTCGATATCTTACAGCTAAAAGACTAACCTTTTCCACTTTCATAAATATGGCAGCAGCATATACATGTTGGCTCGCATCACAAAAAGTGTGCATACTAATGTCTTGCTTTTCATAAGAAGAAATGTTGAACAAAGACAATAAACCAACCCTTTCTAACAGAGGTGAGTCTTTGAACCAACTTTGGAATTCATTTTCAGTGTCAGCATCAACTTTTGAATCCCAAGAGATTTCCTTTTTGCATATTTTCTGGAGAAGCAACTCTGCGAGTAACAAAGCAGGACAAACAAATCCTACTGAATCAAACACTTTATGTGTTTGACAAAACTGATCTTTCAGTGATGTCTCTAAATTGGAAATGCTTTAAACCAATCTAATTTTAGGAAGTCTGTCATCTTTTTTATTCCAAGATATTTCCAACACTGTTGGTGGCAGGGCATCTTTTTCTCCTGTATACTGCCAATCTCTTAAATTAAATTTCCCTACTGCCATAATATGTTCTCCATTTTAAATGAATTGTTAAAGTTCCTTTTCATTGTGCTACTACTTTCGACATAAAAACTGTTTCTCAATTTGGTTTATCAGATATGCATCATATTTCGAATTTTCTGAATATTTTCTCAAGTGGAAATCTACGACTGCTGCTAACAAGTATGGCCTGCTAATTTAACCTTTTGCGACTGGAGCCTTGGCAGTTGTAAAAGCCTTAAAAGGACGGGGTATCCTGAACCGAATGGCTTCCCCCCCTTTAAGAAATCACCTCCTATTTGCAACAAAGATTCTTGTGAGTAATTTAATGGATTCTCAGAGGCACAAAAATTCTATGGCACAAAAAGAAAAGAAGTTTAGGGATTACTGACTAGACTTCAAGATGCTTTTCATCACTGAAGGAAAACTTCATATTACAGTTGTTTTGAATTGAGACTACTGGGCATTACGCAGAAGGAAATGTGTAAACTTCTATTGTAGAAAATGACATTCTTTATATTATAGGATATTACTATCATTTTTACAAAAATTTGTTTAAATTTTAAATTACACTGCAAAATTATGTGTCTTTACTAAGTGCTTACAATAATTATTTCTGTCATATCTTTATATTAATGTTATGTCCAAAATTATTTCAACTATTTGATTATTTAATGGACAATTTAAAATTTAACCAGTCTTTTTTTTAACATTACATGTCCTTATAATTTCAAATTTGTTTTGGTATATATTATCAAATATAAATCTTTGAACTTTCTTCCATGCAGGGAATAATTAAAAAATAAATGCTTAACATTGTAAAAATGATTAAAAATTAAAGTTCAGTGGAACTGTTAAAATTATGCACTACAGGCATAATGAAAGTTTAATTTTACATAATTGTTAGAAATCTGTTTGATAACATACTATTTAAGGAGGAAACTTTCAGCAAATTAGAATATATCTGGTTTAATTAAAAATAATTTTATTTTATTGTAGACTGTTAGTACTGCAATGTCCAACTACGTAAGTAATTTAATTCTAATTTAAATTCAGTTCCCTTCCAAAATACATGCATAATAAAACAGAACCTCCAAAATTGTTTTTAGAATAATATATTTTAGTTTGAAAAATTAGGAAAAAAAATTATTATTTTATCATGTACCGTTTTATACTGTTTATTGAAAATTAGTGAGTGATATATTTCATGTATTAATAATAGAATAAATTTAAGTCATTAAAAATGCCAAATTATTTAGGTATGCAAACCCATAATTCTAAAAGTAAATTCCATTTGTCTTTTTATAATGTGTTCACTTGGGTATCAAAATTTAGGTAATTTCTTAGTGCAAAGAGTTTTTCAAATTGAAGGGAAAATTGTTTGTTATGCATAGTGTCTGAAAAACTGCGGGATAAAGTTACACGATAATTAGTTGTTGTCTTCAATACTGTATTATATTATCCTATATTTTATTACGCTACATAAATTAGCACATTCTGGAAAGCATTATCTGCAATTGCTAATCTGCAATAATGCTAATTTCCTGATAATTTCAGGTGCTCAGTCAGCAAAACTCTCGTTGTCACATGTGAATTTTGTATTTCGTCTGTTGTCTAAGCCAGTTCATTTCAACTCCAGACTGTCTTTGTAGCAGCTTTGACATCAACCATGGCAGCATATTTCATACTGTGGAATTTAAATTCTACGATATATTAGGGAGTACCTTTACTTGCAGTTACTCAAAAAAACTTCATTGTCAGGTCATGCAAATTCTATACTGACACAGTTGAATTAACTGTTTTCCCCTTTTTCTATTGAAATTTTAACAGCTATTCATTGGTTTCATTAACACGTCAGTCATTATGCTGTTGTATCAAAACGATTTCATAACTGAGTGACCAAGGTATGCCCCCAGGAATTTGTCCTTGAGCATATGTGTCCAATGAATGGCAAAGGCATTCAATCAGTTAAAAGGTCAAGCTTCAGAATTTCAGATGGGGAACATGTGTTGTCTTAAAACAATGATTTGTATATTATTTGAGAGCTTTTATTTCCTGTTTGTATTCTCGGAGCTCAACGGACAGTGACATTTCACAAATGCTACTCTAATCCATTCTGAACATCTTACATCAAAATTATTTGGCCGTGAAATCGAGACACTGATACAGAGGTACCTTTTAAGATGTGCCATCAGTACATCTGGAGTCTAATGGCTAGAGATGAGCCCCAGGGAGAAACAAAATGAAGAAATTCCTCTCTTGCACAAAAGAAAAAGCTTTCAAACTGATTGACTAGTTTTAGTGTGTTTATGATTTCCGGGTTTCAGACTGAAATTATAAAGCTATTTTTGTTTCTTTGACACACAATTTATATTTATGTTCTTGCGATTTATTTGAATAACAGTACCATCACAGTAAACTTCCGTTAGTGAAGGTCACTTCAGCATAAACAGATATATATGGAAATTAAGGCAGACAGAACTGTTAAGAATGAACTCATAAGAATGTAAGAAAAACTACTTTCACCTGTATACAAGTACATGCGAATTTCTATTTGTTTATGGAAATGTATATCTACATATCCATGTAGTATGCATGTTTGCATTTATATAATATGGTATAAGAGCAGATACGTACATAAAATGGAAAGCATGCGTACCCTTAAGCTGCAGTAAAGTATATACACACACAGGCACACATATGCATTCATATATATGTGTTTGCATGTGGATTTATGCATACATATATAAACATATAGATATATGTAAGTATACGCAATATTTCATCATCAAGCTCCTGAAGAAATTTTCATATTTCATTTAGTCAGCCCTCTTTTTCTTTTCAGCATATTGATAGAAAAAAGCTAAAATAATTCCTAGAAAACTCATGAAAATATGCAATATTCTAAAACAACGCAAGGCTCTGTTTACAATTTACAAATGCAGTTATCACAAGTTCTGTAGCTATGTAGCTAAAAGAACAAAAAGTGAAAAATTGGGGAAAAAACCGGATCCTTAATACAAAGACTTTTGAAAGAGATAAGTGGTTAAAATCCCAGGGACATCAAATTTGATATTTCACCCCACTCTTTCAGCCTGAAAAATGGGGGTAAAGACACAACCACTAAAGTGGACAGCCCCGTCCTTTCAAACAGGGGACTCTATGGCTACTATAATCGCCATCCCAGCCTCAAAAGGTTAAATTACCATTCTTTGTCCACCATAGGAAATACAAGAAATTTCTATCAAACTTTTAAGAACTAATCTGCAGAAAAACTTTTCTCAATGTCAGCAGAAACTCCATATTTTCTTTCTTTACATCTCAAGAAAAGGTTCGGGATAAGCTCAAAAAGATTTGGACCACAATTCAGACATTGATTTTAAGAAGGCATTGACTTCACTCTTGCAGAAACACCAAAAACAGGTTTATTTTAGTTATTCCATATTGTTTTGCTACAGGTATATGAGATAAGCAACAACCTATTACTTCAATTTCTTCTGGTGGCACTTCCTCAGTTTCCAAATTATGTTATTCTTCTTTTCATACAACTTTTCAGAGTCGAGTCCTTTTGTCCTATTTTCTAATCTTTGAATTCTAAATTTTTATACAAAGATAAAGGAATATGTTCTTCCTTCCAGGGCAGTGTAACATCATAGTGCATACACAGTTACAGATTTAAAAAATTCGTTTTAGTATTAAAATCATCTCAGATTTCTTTTACATTGAATCAGTAATCCTAATTATATCAAAGTTCCATAAGTTCGAAATGGAAGCTTCTTAAATCAATAGTGCTGTCACTTGCATAGCTAAATTTTCACTATTACTAGAAGAGGATGATTTGTTTTTAACTACCAACTTGTTGGAAGGAGGCCACTAGAATGTTTAACTTGTTAAGTAGTAAGAACATTTGCAGCAATATTGGTTCCTAACAATATTTCAGTTGGTCCTGGTTGACAATCGGTATCAGTAATCTCAACATTAAGATTATTGATATCTTTCATCCACGAACCTTATTTTATGAAACTAACATCACTACAGATTATTGGCTCATCTAAAACTTTAAAATTTTCAGCATATCTTTCATTTAGATTTCCTAATTCATCTCTATAATGTGTGTGTTTTTTTTTTTCATTTGTTTTCTACCCACCAAATAAAGAGGATACACTATTGTTGCCACTCTCAAAGTGATACAACGTACTCTTAAAACAGTCTGTTTCAGAATGCATGATCATTCTCATCCTGTACCTATGACGGTTCTAACAGGCATGTATTTAACTGACTCCCTAACACTTAAATTCAAAGTTTGCAAAAATGCATTAGGACATTTAACAAGACTCGTCAGAGAAGATAAACTTTACAACTTCTCTAAAAACAGTGTCTCCATGTTCATGTGTCTTTTCAGACACTGATGGGCTCATTAATGGAAAATGATGTTTACTACAGACTATGCATTTTAGTTTTGCTTTGTATCTTTTAGAATTGTGTCCAGTTTTATAAAAACAAAACCAAGCACATTTCGTTTTTTTAATCTTTTGTCTTTCATCAAATGTAATTTTCTCAGCATGAAAATAATCACAGCTATGATGCATTTTAGAAAAGAAAACACAAAAGCGCTTTTTTTTTTTTTTTTTTTTACTTTGAACTAATAATTCTGATGCACTTTACAAACTCTTCATTTCAGAAAATTTTATTTCAATGTTTTAAATTTTTCCTTTCTAATCCAAACTTATCCACTACTGTAGAAACTTGTTGCCCCACATTAACTTCATTTCTCAAAAATTTCATTAATTTCTCTAAATGGCTGTGGAGATAGGATCAGTATTAATGTTTCTTCTACTTGTTCTTAAAATATCTTCCGATAAGCTACTTTCTACAAGGGAATACAATAGATTTGAGTGCTGTCATAGCCGATTCTAACTTATCATAAACATCATGCATTGGCAAGGGATTTGTAACATTTTTAATAACTAATTTGAACAGTTCCCATAAATAAAACTCCAACATAAACTTCTTCCCCGAATCAATCTCTTAATGTTACAATCACTGTTGGATAATTTCGACCACTTTGTGGACCAGTTGTCTGTACATTTTCTCTAGCTTTGTTACCTTCCTCAGTACACTGAATCAAACACTGAAACTTCTCCAATTGAGCCAAACTAGAAGCTTCCTGTATTTTTTGAGAATTTACTCCAGAAACTAAGCCATTCTCAAAATTACAATTTAATCTTTTACACTCAATCTTGTATAATTTACACCGAGGGCCTTCAGTAACAATTTGATTTTTATTTTGCTCAGCATTTAAGAAGCAAGAAACAAAGAAAACAACTTAAACAAAGAGTGTGTGAGGATTTATCAATTTATTTACTACTATTATTAACTTTTCATCAATAGGTAATTCTGAGTTAAAGTACTTTTCTGTTGCTCCCTTTTTACCCACGCTTTTCATGTCCGAACGTAAACCAGATGGCGAGAGTTTATACAGATTGAGGGAGAACAAAGTGCCATTTAAGCCAAGGTTTCACAATTTAAATTTAGACAGCATGTTCTGCCTACTTGAGGTCATGTTGCTACCATGACTTAAGAGTGATTTGATTCTGTGGTATTGAAGGTTTTTAGCCACTAGGCTTGACTAGCCAGTTTTCTACAAATTAGAACCTTCCTGCGTGTTAGTTCATCCTGAAAGCAATTAGGCAAATTTGATTATAGTTTAACATTACTTATTTCAGCTAAGCCAAAAGTGTTAGCTTGTGTAAGCCCTAATTGGGTCAGTGTTACTCCTTTATGTTCAAATAAAAGGGTCTGATACACCCATCTTCTAACTTTATCATAAGACATATGTATCATAAAAGATCATGTATCATAAAACTTGAAAATAATTAGTCTCTTTAGAGCTTGTTAGTGTATACCTCCTAAGAGTACTATTCTATAACTGAACTAATTATTGAATGAGAAGCGAGAGAGTATTAAAAAAATGGTTAATGCAAGCGTTGTAAAAAATTTAATACAAGTATTAAAAAAAATGTTAACTAATGCAAATCTGTTAAAGGTACACATCAAAGTCTTATTATCTTATACCCAGCAGTTCTCTTAAGCTTTTAAGAACCGTTGAAACTGGGGATTATCTGAGCCAATGGAGACTTAGCCAACCCATCTCCAAAACCAGATTTACCCCATAGCGCACTGAGTTGAAAACTCTGAACTGCATGCATAGCGGAGCTAGTCGACACATGGAACTGACTCTGTTAGCTCAAATGATCCTCAATCTGAATAGCTCTTTAACGTTTGCTTTTGGAACAGCTTTTGTGATGATATCTGCTAACTGATCTTCAGATTTCACACACTTTATAATGACAGATTTGTCTTCCCATTTTTCATGAATAATATGTTAGTGCATATTACTATGTTTTGTGTGTTTCTGAAAGAGACATTTTGAAGAACTTAATAGCACTCTTACCACTAAAGGTAATAAAACCCTCTGAACACATTTCACCTTCACGCACATCTTGCAGAAGTTGATGACACTACAATACCTTTTTCACTGAAGTTGAAACTGCAATATATTCAGCCTCGGCGGTAGATGTAGAAAGAGTTGATTGCTTTTGAATATACCAAGTTATTACACTTTTGCTAAGTACCAGAAGTTAAATTTCTTTGTTAGCAAATTCTGCGTCTGAGTATCCGACAAGACAGCAAGTAACATTAGCTACTGGAAAATACTTGATGCCATAGTTTGTTGTATCTTTCAGGTATTTGAGAATGCATTCTACAGCATTCCATTGTACTTGGTGAGGACTGCTTGAAATATGCTAACCACATTTACAGCAAAAGCTATATCTGAACATGTAGTCATGGCAAAAAACATTAGTGATCTAATACCCTCTCTGTGAGGAACTATTTTCCCATCTGGTAACGGATTGGATTCTAATGATAGGCTTATGCCAGGATCTACAGGTACAGTGTTAGGAGTTGCATCTTCTAAGTGAAATCATTTCAGAACATGCTTTATACAGCTTTCTGAATACATGAAAATTGAGTCACCTGCTTTATTATCAATTTGCATTCCAAAAAAACATCCTGTTTCACAAATTGTTGTTTCAAAACTCTTTCTCAGGTCATCTACAATTTCTGTTCATGATACACGATACACAAAAACGATAAAACAGTATTCACAAATAGAAATAAAACTATTTTCTTATTTCAAAAACTATCACTAAAGACATACGAATCAACAGCACTTTGCTTGAAACCAAAACCAGTTTAGAATTCAGAAAATGTCTTGTTCCAATATCCAGATGTCTATTTCAATCTATATAGGGTTTCAGTTCATAAACAGCCTTCAAGTTTATGCATCATGTTTTTTCATACCATATTCTTAGATTATCCTTGTGAGAAATGTTTGCTTTAAGAGAAATTGTAGTTTTGAAAAGCATGTGATACAAGTATTTTGCAGAACATACTGCAGAGAAAACTAGCTCATCTTCACAGTTGTATATATAAGCATGAGATAGCATTTTTAATTACATCCATTCCTTTATCCATAATAACCCCTTGAGAGAGAAGATTTTTCTTTAAATGTGGAACACAGAGACCACAACATTTTTCTCTTTCCATTTACCATAAATAAAAAATATAAATTAATTCAATAATAATACAAATAAATATAAATTTGAAAATTTTTCCTTTGTGATATTATGATATTTATTGTTTAAGAATTTCTGATGACTGCTCAATAAGTGATATTAAAAAATTGCAATGATAAGCTTTTTTTTTCAGTTCTCTCCAAAATATTTTTATTTAGTTAAAAAAATTGGGCCCATCAGCTGCTTTCAGATCATTTGAGTTTGACAGCACTGTTGTAATTAACACATTAAAGTCAAACATTGAAATTACATAAACCTTTTAATAATGATTATGGAAAACTGAAGAATCAATATTTAGGAAATAAAATTCGGTTTACATGAGCTAAAAAACACAAACTATGGTATAAAAAACTTCATGGTAACAATGCTTACCGATATATTAACTTGTAATTTTTAAAAATCCTTCCTTCTATTTTTAACTCTTGTCAAATTCTGCTTCCTTTTCAACGAATGAAAGAACTGTTATCAACCCTCTGACCTGCAAAACCGGCTTTAACCGGTCAAAAAAATTTTTGGTCATTTGGTATATATATTAGCTTATAATTTAAGACATTTTGCTTTACTTTCTTTAATGTAAATGTCATCTTAATGAATGTCAGTTTAAAAAAATAAGAGATTAAAATAAATATTTACACAAATTTAGCTAATAAATGCTCTTTAAATAATGCTTCATGACAGACGCATGCCACTCAAATAGTTAAACTGTGTTTTCTATAACTATGTTAAGCATTCTTTTTATCACTAACACAGCAGTTTAACAAGCCTTTCCATATCTATATGTACAAACAAAATATAAAAAATATGGACAAGATGATGGAAGTGTAAAAGTGAAAGACAAATTTACATATTGATAATAATTTTTTATCATAAATTCTTGTTTGATTTTTTTTCTTCTATAACTTACATAAACTTGATTTTGAAATACTGAGGTTCTTGGTAACAAGAAATAAAGCTATTCATTTTCTTTTTGAAACATAAATATGCAACACTAACTCATTTTAATTTCTATTCCTCCTATTTTTGTAGGTCTATCATGAAGAATGCTTCTGTGAAATATATCAAGGTAATTATTTTTTCAAATTTGAAATTAAAATGTTTCAATATATTTTAAATCCTACAGTTAAAAGAATACAAGATTGCATTTAAGTTGTTAACAGTCTCTCACTTTGCCATATCCTTAAGTAAGTATTCTGTCTGTAACTCATTTTGAGATTAGATCAGAGTATGTCACCATCGTATTAAATGCAATAATGCACTGCACTTAAGTTTTAAAATAAAGACCTTAATTTCCAGCACAATAATAGGCTGTACCACTGATTTGGGAAAAGTAAGGATGCTTTTCATCTACTGCTCACAACTGTCTTTTCAAGCATATACGTATTCCACATGAGTAAGAAAACTCCCAAGAAAAGTAGTTAAAGTGAAAACGTGATGTCATAAATTTAAGAAAATTTTCTGTCTTTACAGTACAAAGTACAAAATTGCTTTGTATTATAATATTTTATGATGTAATAGCTTTTTCATGATTAATTTACAAGTTGTTTAGGATTCAATATTATGTTCATGGGGGATGGCATGTGTACTGACCTTCTGCCAGGAGAGAATACAGGTAAATTTAACAGAATACAAGTTTATTTTTATTCCTTGTTTACTCTACGAGTTTCTCATTCATCTCTGTTTAGCTAAAATTTTAATTTCAGCACTTCAACCTTTCCTAGGAGAAAAAAATCATTGACTTCAAAATTGTCATCTGGCATCAAAACGTTACACAGTTAGAGCCCTTAAATGTGGCAAATTCAGGAAACAGAAATGCACATTAGGTCCACATCCTAGTTGAATGGAAAGTTGTTGATATGAAAGCCTACTTTTATTCTTTAGAGATTCTCAACCTTTTTTTTGCCGTGGCATAGTTTTAATGATTTCAAAATTTGGTGGCACACAAAGAAAAAGATAAGTTTAAAAGTTGTTTACTTACCTAAAATACACTGTGTAAAATAGTTTATAATAATAACTTTGAATGTAAAATAAAGTAATATGTACTACAAATACAGCAGTATGTTTCTTAAGGGATTAATTACAAGTTAGTAATAAAAATACTTTTAATGAGAAATTTCAGCTAGTTGTTTTTGATAATTTCATTTATATTTGGTCGTCAAAATTACAATGCTACTCTCATATCGTCTTCTACATTTAACATCTTTTTTACGTTTTTATGATGGTTAATACTGAAAACCCAAATTCACACAAATAAGATGTAGAAAAGTGTAATAGTATTTTTAAAGCTTTTTTGGCCATCATGGGATAATCACATCTAATGCTAATCCAAAATGAATTGATTCTTCCGAATATTTTAAAATTAAATATTGATAATTAGAAAGCGAAATTAGTTCTTCCTCTCCGTTCAAATTTAATTCAAATGCAGAAGTATTCTGCACCAAAATTGGCTTGGATACCATAAGTGGAGCACTTTTTAATGTCTTAAAAATCGAATTTCGCATATTCTCATGTGTATCGTATACTAGGACTAAAACTATTATAATTTTTACTACATACATTTCTAAAATTTAGTGGCAGTGGTTGAGAATGACAGCTTTAGACTATTGTCTTTGTTAATTTCAGATGAGACTGGAGAACACAAGAGAAATTTTCACCCTGGGTTAGGATACAAATAGGTGGTTTTTGAAATAAAATTTCACAGTTGGTGAAAGGAGGGAAAATATTTCTCTTTGAAAAAGGATATCCGTAGGAAGCCAAAGGAGCTGAAAGCCAAATAAGAGCTTTGAGGTGTATCAAATAATAAAATAGTTTAATGGCATTTCTCCTTGAACAAAATGATATATTACAAGCTATATTTACAGAAAATTAAAAAGGGGTCCTTACGGGGCTCAATAATTGAAGGTGTTCGGGGAGATGCTTGGCATCATACCACGAAGCATGCTCCTTTTTATATATAAAATCTAAAGCATAAGATATAACAACTTCAAAAATACAACATACTTTTTCAGATGAGACATAGTGTTTTATTTTTCAATTTTGGGCTGAGTTACATCTTCTTGTAACATTAAACCCTTATCACATACGATATTTGTTGCCGGAACAAAACGTTTGCAGCAACAGTTCTGAGAAACGCCCTTTGGCGAAATAGGGTTACCATCTTCACTTGATAAACAAGCTGAAAGCCAGACAAGAATCAGTTATCGCTCAGATTGGCGAAAGCGACGTTTCCTTTCAAGTGACATTTGCTTCTTCACGTTGCTTGTATCGCTCACACGCTTTTCGTTTTAAACTTTATTGTTAGTAATGGAAGATAATAGAAAGGTGATTGCTATCAAGTTAATCACTTTGATCTCCACTCTGGCACTTCAAGTAACAGATAAACACACTTCTGGTTACAGTGATCAATTACATCAGTAATAGCCAAATTCTGTATACGCTAAAAATAGTTTAATACGTGTGCTGGATAAATAGGTGATAATCAGTTGTGCACTGTTTTAAGTAATCAAATGTTATAAATGCACAGCTGTTACATTTCTTATTATTTATTAGTCATGTTTTTATTACGTAGATCATACATATGATATAATTATGAATTAATCCAATAACAAAATGTTTACACTCTTTAGTACTCAAATACTCATCAATTATTTTTCAACTGATTATTACATACCCATAATAATTTGCAAAGAACTGATAACTATAGTTGCTGCCAATTACATAATTGTTATCTGAATTATAAGCAACTTCAAATAAACTTCTTGGCAATGTTCATTTTTGTATTCATACATAGATATATATACACATCTAATAAGTCTATTTATCAGACATTATCTATGTGTATTTTCTGTTGTCTGCATTGCAATGAAAATTTGATGGCTCACTGGAAAATTTGTGACCTGGTGACCACCTTCTGACCTTGACTAACTTTATGGCTCATAATTACTGTTCTGTCCATTCAAACAAACAAACAAAAACAAAAAAAAAAAAAAAAAAAAAAAAAAAAGACCTTTATGACAAAAGTCTATATGGCTGATATTTACATCCTCACAGCCAGCAGATACTATTCAGCAAAATGAAGATCAAATAAAGCATATGAATACATGAGCAATCAAACATGTGCGAGTTGTTTACTGTCCCATAGAACACTCGGTAATACATCTAAAACACATTAATTATACCAATTCTAGAAATTAGGTGGTGCACATCATGAGTTTGTTTTATGTGATTACAGCAAAGCCTCGAGGGATATCTGCCTAACAAGAGGGGTCCCTTTGTTGAAGATTTTTTAAAACTGGCTCGTATACCAGTTACAAATGGGACAAACCAAGGAAACGTCATGTAGCCAGCCCGTTCGCGGCATTCTAACCTGAGACAGAACTACCAGTATTCAACGATGCTTCAGCCACTAGTAGGCCCGTACACTTAATTGGAAAGTGCAATTCATTATGTAAACAGACATGAAGGTGATAATCAGTTGTGCACTGTTTTAAGTAATCAAATGTTATAAATGCACAGCTGTTACATTTCTTATTATTAATTAGTCACGTTTTTAATTACGTAGATCATACATGATATAATTATGAATTAACACAATAACAAAATGTGTACAATCTTTAATACTCAAATACTCATCAGTTATTTTTCAACTGATTATTACATACCCATAATAATTTGCAAAGAACTGATAACTATAGTTGCTGCCAATTACATAATCGTTATCTGAATTAAAAGCAACTTCAAATAAACTTCTTGGCAATGTTCATTTTTGTATTCATACATACATATCTAATAAGTCATATATTTACATACAGATAGAGAGATGCGATGGTTTAGAAGTTGTTTATATATTTATTAGCATTAATGTAATGAATAAGATTTACATTAATGAATGTATATATAAATGTTTTTCACCATGCATAATAATAAATCCATAAATTTCCAATGTTTCAATATGTAGCATTTACAATAAAAGTATAGTTTCTAATGTCGAAAAGTATTTCATTAATAACATGAAAATAATATACAAATTTAATGAGTATTCTCATTATTACATAAGCTATGCTTTTCTTTTTTTATGCATCTTTTATGCTGTTTAAAATGTGTCACTGATTATGCAATTAACAATTTAAAAGATAAGTAATTAGGAGAAAAGCCGCACATATACAAACGGATTTTAAAAAATTATTCAACTTAAATTTAAGAAATAAAATTCTATTATAATACAGTGATAATACACGATCAGCACGAAATACGACACATTTGGCGAACTTTTGACGATGAACAATTTGTAAACAATTCCAAACTGCAAGAACATCGTAAAATACCGTCAACTCTGAAATTTCCATGATTATATATTTAATGAATATATAAACATTTTAAAAATGACGCAGGTAGTTATATTATTACAGCAAAACAGCAATAATTAAATCAACCTCTATTTCCACCGTCCATGACTTCACAGTGAGAGCCACCGCCATATTGAAAGTTACCGTGATCCTTCAGAAGCAGAACTTTCGTTTGATTGGTTGAACGTTCGAGGAACACGTCTCCAGCCGGAACATTTTTGGAAAAGTTTTAAAATGTTGCTCGTAGCCGGGACAGGTTCCTCCTAGCTAGACGAAACATATCTCGTTATATTATTACAGCAAAACAGCAATAATTAAATCCACCTCTATTTCCACCGTCTATCACTTCACAGTGAGAGCCACCGCCATATTGAAAGTTACCCATGATCCTTCAGAAGCAGAACTTTCGTCTGATTGGTTGAACGTTCGAGGAACACGTCTCCAGCCGGAACATTTTTGGAAAAGTTTTAAAATGTTGCTCGTAGCCGGGACAGGTTCCTCCTAGCTAGACGAAACATTTCTCGGAAGCCTCCCGCTTAAAGCCGTCCTACTAGAATCTCATTTCTCGGAATTGTCCCAGGTAAGCGCGTGCATCCATAGAAGTGATAGGGCTATTACGTCTTTGCAGATGAGGTTTTTGTCGCACAAACGTCGCTATTGCATCTTTATTAGGTTATACTTCGCTTGTTAAAGCATCGTATCACGACGTCTTAACGACGCCTAAATGTTAGCAGAATTCGACCTTTTTGCAACAATTGTGAAAAAGTCGTTATGTCCTTGTGTTACATATTGATTTTTGCAGAAAAATAAGCTTAATAATTAATGTATTTTTCTTGTTTTTTTTAAAATTTTGTATTCCTTGTATTTTCTAAAGTTTAAATATTTTATCATTTTCTGAAAACCAGAAGATAATACAAATTTTTCTCTTTAGAATAAATATGCATAATTATTAATAGCCTTAATTATTTTCAGTACTTTAAACTATATTTTTTAAATAACTTAAATTCCAAGTCACTATTATTTAAGATTTCATAATTTTTTTCCTTAATCCTTTAGTATGTAAGTGAGAATAATTATGAAAGCGGTTATTATAAATCTATAACATTAATAGTAGTTTTTAAGTAAATAAAACTCAAACAGACATAAATAAAGATATATATGTGAGTAAGCAAAAGAGCGTTTCTGATTATAACAGCATTATCCCATTTATTTCTGTTAAATCTCAGAGGCATTGAAAATTGCCCCGGTCATGATAAATTAGGAAGCGGTTCTTAAGGTAGCGTAATCAGTATTTTACCAGAACTCAAGTATTAGTAATGTAACATACCTGCATCCAATAACAGCATATTGAGCTCATTGTTGATATATAAATATATCACCATTTTCACTTAAAAAAATTTTGTTGATAAGAATATCACAAAAATACAATTTTCTATATCTCTTTCAGAGTTGAGAAATCAACATTTATTAAGATGGAACAGAAGCATACAGAACAGGCTGCAAGACACTACCAGTACACAAATGAATAAATATTCACGTATTTGTTCCAGAGTTTCAACAGAAGAAGCAAAACAGTCAAAGAGCAAAATACAGCCAGCTCAACAATTTAAAGAATTACAATTTGCTGAAGAATTAAGGATGCGTGAAGAACCTATTCATAAAGAACCAACTGTGAAAAGAAGAAGGTATGAAAAGAGAACT
Organism: Stegodyphus dumicola; assembly: GCF_044657685.1. Classification (NCBI taxonomy): domain Eukaryota; kingdom Metazoa; phylum Arthropoda; class Arachnida; order Araneae; family Eresidae; genus Stegodyphus; species Stegodyphus dumicola. The sequence goes on along the minus strand of NC_140781.1, from coordinate 148,926,807 downwards.
TAATTCCATCACTAATCTGTCCTATACAATGCCCAGTGAGAAGGCATTCTTTTAACCCAAAATATGTAGACTTGCAAAGCAAAAGTACGTTAGCCATTATAAAGAATATCCTAAAGCTTGTAAAAGATCTAAAGAATGCAACCCCTTCTCCTTCATAACACAGAACTTCAACCTCCTTTCAAATACCGCAACAAAAGAAACTAATAAGGATGAAAAATCTTCATACTCTAAAAGGAAAATCGCATGCATTGTACAGAGCTCATAAGAACCTACTAACGACTTCCTCTTTCCCTAAATTGCAAAAATTTCAAATCCCCAATCACAGCTTCATCTGAAAATTCAACTGAAGTACTTGAATTGAATCAAAGAGCCCATACAAGTTCTCTGGCTTTATGATCACAAACACTATATACTACCTTAAGATTTACTTATTCTGTGTGCTGGTTCTCAATGAATAAGACCTGCTTTGCATAGCATTTAAGAATCGCATAGAGACCAGCAAATGAACTGCTTTGCATAGCATTCGAGAGCAAAATGACTTGCTTTGCATAACCATAAAGCTATTTCCTCTATCCTTGCGTCAATGGAATATGGATCTTAACATCCTAAACATGAATGATTTTAAGAATTGGTAAATTTTCAACTCAAACTTACAAAAATTCTGGGGAAAATATAAAAAAAAGCTTAAAATCAAAGATATCCCATTAAGTTCATTAAATATGATTTCATACATTTGAAATTTTGTTTTGCAATATAAAGCCATGTTTAAGTGTACACAAAAAAGGATAAGACCAAAATGTTCATTATATGTGAGGGTTCATTAAAAGGCAAGTTTGTTACAGACTTTGACTGTAATTTATATAGAAAAGAATTGTACAGTAATAAGACAAATCAGTTCCAAATCGATGTAGTTCAAAATGTAAATTTGATTTTATTGCCCTCCAACATATCTCTACATGTTTTGCATATTTATTTTTTCCCTAGCACTGCCAGGGCTTGGGCAGAAGACTCCTCTGCAATCAGCAGGATCAATGACCAAGTATATAACATCATGCAATTGTGAACAGTGGACTCAATGGATCAAATTTGAGTGAAAATGGAAATTGCATTTTATTATTATGTTCACCTTACTGTCTTTAACATATTTTGAAAATAAATTCTTTTCATTATTACAGATACTCTTTTATATTCTTGATTAGCACAGAATATATACAATACATTAATCACCATAAAATTTTATTAAAATTGCATGAAAAATGACTATTGGTTTTCAGGCTTATTCTGTGATTTTATTTACAAGCATTCTCCCATGTGCCATTAGCAAAAGAGTTAACCACAATTATTTTTATTATTTTTGATTTTTCACTATTTATATTATTTTTATTACATTATTATTTATTTTTTAATTTACAATTACAGATATTGTTTTAATTTCTGCATTAGCCACAGAAAATATGTTGCAAATCCTACAGGAAAAGAAATTAGAACTGTGCAATCAGAAAAAATTCATTTCGCGGAAAGTCATGCAAGTTCAAAAATTCAGATTTTTTTTTTTTTTTTTCATTTTAATGAAGGCCTACCTTTTAATTAACAATCACATTTTAATCTAGCATCTTTTAGCAATAACTAGAGCAGGTAAGTGCTATAGTTTTTAGAGATGACTTTGTGGAAGACTTTTAGGCAAAACTGGTTCATATTCACACAACCCACCAAAGGAAAGGAAACAATGAAAAGCAACCATGTAGCCAGACAGACTGTTTTCCTCAGCTCAAGCAAATGTCAAAACAGCATTAGGTGGTCATAAGCACTTAGCTACTGGTGTGGCTCCAATTGGCAAGCAAAACAAAGTCATGAATGACATTTTTACAGGGTTGAGGCACTTAAAAAATTTTATTCCAAAATTTGTTTTCATAGGAATTTTAAGTTCGAGACGTGCACTTTCACTAAATTCTATGCAATTTACTTGTTGCTGTCTTTGTGTGAGTATGATAATGCTAGGAGAAAATTAAACATGTCAGCATATAAAATGGAATTCTCTGAAAAATTTATAACAAAGAAAAACAATCAAACCACAAAAGGCCATGCCATTCCCAAGGCAGATGTTATCACTTTTGTAACTTTAACTACTTTATAATCTTATATTCAACCTTCAGAAAGAGTTAAGAAGGTCTGATTTTAAAGATGTTGAATATGTTAAAATCAAAAGAGAAATTAATTACTAAACAAAGTTCAGTATTGCAAGAAACACCTCAGGAATTTGGCAGAAAGCTTGGACATGGTGGATTTTAAACAAGAACATGGTGGTTTGTGCAGTTTTAGAAAATGGTATTAAAATTATCCATATACAAGGATAAAAGTGTTCTTTCAAATAATGCTATGAAAGATTAAACAAAAATGTCTTATAAGATGTGATGATGGATTAGCTTACAGTAAACAGACTTCTAGAACAAGAATTCCCAAACATCCACAGCTAAGCTAATGGCACAGAGAGAGGATATGCAAACCTAATTTACTGGAAATGCTTTGACCAAAACAACTCTAGTTTTATATTAAAAAGAATATTACTGAAATTTTTATATACACTACAATTAAAAGTAGATTATCACTGTAATCTAATTTTCAGAGTAATTCTAACTCTAAATACCTCCCTACAAAACAAAGCCAAAAACTAATATTGTTGCACACCAACGGCTGAGCAGTAAATGGCATACAACACTTGTAGTTTTGTTTGGGGTAAACGAGTTTCGAGGAACAGGCTAGCTGCATGGACGTTTTCATGGTTTTCGGTATGTGTAATGTGGATACGAGCCAGTTTCCCTTAAAAAGACCTCCACGGGGCATCCCTCCCTTTCTGTGTAGTGCCTAAGGGTGGAGCACATAATATGTGAAATGGGGGAGAAGAACTCATTCTGTGGAAAAATGCGAGTGAATAACATCAGACTTAATGCATTACAGTTAATGAATCAAATGAGTGATATCATATACAAAGAACATAAATATTAATCCAAATACTCACATTGAACTATAATTTCAATAAAAAATGAGCCAATTCAGATGAATATCTTTTTTTTTTTTTTTTTTTTCCCCCTTGAAAATGACAATCTTAACATACCTGTTGAAAAATATATAATTATACTTTGCAAATTTCATTAAAATTAAATACAGTACTAAAAAAAATCTTAAGGGCTATTGACTCTGGGTAGCTGCAACAAGTTTTTTTCCTCATAGCGAACCGAGTTAAAAAATCATATAGCAGAGCTTCACATATAGGCAGAGCTAGTCAACAGATGTAACTGACTTTGTTAGCTCATATAAACCACAGTATGAATAGCCCTTTACGCATATCGAATGTGAATAATAACTGACATAACCTACTCATTGGTTATTAATCTTAGAGCAATACTATAAAATATAATTCTTTCTTATAAAGAAACATGATTACTTCACTTCATTCAGGTAATATTTGTACAGCAATCTACATCATTATTGTAGAATTGGAATGATTTAAGGATTTTATACAACCGATAAAAATGACACTAAGGTATTAAAAGACTATCTCATCCTCCCATCTACACCCTTGTCTTCCGTATATCCTACTGCTCAATCTAAAGTGCTGCGACTTAATACACTGTTATCATTGCCTCCATGTATAAATTCTGTTGTGTTCTAACTCATCTATTCTCAAAGGTAAAAAATAAATTGCACATATTATTACTGCTTCTATTAACTGTTTTATACATAATAGTTTTCAAGTTTCACAATATCGAAGCACATACTTTTTTAAATATGTCTGAAACATTTTTCAGCATTAACTAATAATAATTACTTCTTTGCTTTATCCCATTTACGTTAGGGAAAGCTCTACTCTTAAAAAGCAAAAACCACAAAAAGAATTATATCAAAAAATGAAATATTTTAAAATAATTACCAAATTAAAATTTTGAAATGATGATAACTATTGAAGTTATGTTTGTAACAATTATTAATTTTTTCTCCTGAAAAGGCAACAGAGGATATATAATATATTTAAAAATAAGACTTTAGTCAACATGAAATTTTGTTTGATCTCTGTTAGTCTGTGATGGGAGAAAAGTGCTTCAAATATCTCCAAAAGTACATGCAAAGCCCTAGGACGCTTCACAACTGATGCATATTTTCAGAGTATCTCCAAACTTTTAACTGCTGACACTTTGCTGGATCTGTACACACACGTTCAGCAGAGATGATATGTCCAATGTAACTCACTTGATGTCTGAACAATTTACATTTGGCAGGATTACGACATTCAAAAATCAGGAGTTTTTTTAGGAAGTCAGGAGAATTTTCTCAATGACAAAAAGATTTTTTGAAAAATAAAAATATGTAGAAAGAAAATATATCTTTTAATAATAAATTAAGTTGAATTACTACCTAATTAATATCTCCAATATTAATACTTGGATCATACAGAAATGATTGACACAACGGCTCTCACAACAAAACTATAACACTATGCGAAGGGAAAACAACTAAAATAGACACAAGGGGGCATGACTAAAAATTAAAAATGTGGAATAGTGGTCAAAGATTATAGAATTTAATTTAAGCTGACTCAGTAAATTTATCATAATATAACACATTCAAATGTTAGCAGCGATAATGGAAATTACAAATTATCAGAGCTGACAGGAACTAATACAGCGAGCAAAGAGGTCAGAAATACTTTGTGTTACACTCCCAAAACCTCAGTTTAAAAACTGTCCAAGTGATTTGAATTCTAGTGATAAAATAGAAATGAGAAATTATAGTAAAGACTGAAATTATAAACAACTGGATAATTTACATATCTTTAACAACTGTACATATCTTTGAAGAATAATTTTCTTTTCCTTTATGTATTCAGTTTCTTCTTCAATACGTTTCCATTTCATTTTAGAATTTTTGGATTTAATTAAAGATTTCTGTTATTCTAAAAAAGCTAAATGCATTTAGAATGTATAAAAAAAGCTGCTAATTTTACTTTTTTTAGTAATATGAACATTCAGAAGAAATATGAAATATATATGGTAAGGGCTAATTACAGAGCTAGTGTGGCAGAATTATTAGAATTTAGTGACACACCAAGCAATAAAATCTAGAAATGGCAAAGCTTTTCGAATTTAGAGCAGGCAGTAGAAGCAGAATTGAGAAGCCACAGAAATTACATCAGGTGGGAAAATGTCTAATGCGAGCCCCGTGTATGATGCATTAAGACATATTAGATGAATCTTTTAAATCGTCAGTTTTAAATTTTTTTATTAATAAAAAAAATTCCTTCCTATAATGCCAGTCCATGTGATAAGATTAGAAGCATGTTTGATATCTATCATGCTTGTATCTAGAGAAAAGTAGGGAAAACAAAGGGAAAATAAATATGTTACAAAAAAGATTCTAGTATCAGAAGTAAAACATTCAAATATCATGTTCTTATTGTTCTTCCGGGAGTTTTCCAAAAAGTAAGAAATTCATCGCAAACTTTTGTCTAGAGAAAAGTAGGGAAAATGAACATGTTACAAAAAAGATTCTAGTATCAGAAGTAAAACATTCAAATATTATGTTTTTATTGTTCTTCCAGACGTTTTCCAAAAAGTAAGAAATTAATCGCAAACTTCCTGAAAAATACATCCATTACATGTTAATGCCATGGAGACATTTTTTATTTTATCACATTTTTCTGGAATATTCTAGAATTATCTATAAATCCTTCTAAACTTTCCAAGCTGCAATGTCTAAAATCCTAAAAAATTACCCCTACCAATTCTGTAACAGCAAAATGGCAGAAATATTTTGGGAAAAAAAAAAAAAAAAAAAAGAGGGAAAAACAGTAAAATTAATTTTATAGAGAAAACTGATGCATATCCTGAGAACTCCTAAGACAATTACACAGGAAAAACTCTTAGCATGAAACAATTAAAAAGAATATATTTTTAATTAATTAGATAGCTATTTTGCTTTTGTTAAGAACTGTTTAGTAAATTGTGCCAGTATAGTAAATACCTTGTTTATTTTTCAGATTTAAAATATTGTACAAGTGGCCAAAATGAAACTTTATAATACGACAGCGAAAAATAAAAACGTTATTTTTTAAATATAATTTCAATATATTACCATCATTTTAATGAAATTTATCAATGTTACAATGTTTTTAAAAAAATTGCCAGATCTCAGAATTAAAAATTTTCTACAGAAACTGATCTTAAAATGTTGATAAGTCGCCAAATTTAGAACCATTTAATAAAAGAATTCGCATCCCCAAAAGTGAAAAGTTTTGTAAGAGAAGTAGAAAGACTTTTTAAGAGACTAGAAAAAAATGAAGTAATTTCGAAATAGGTGTTTCACTTCTTGCTCAGGAACTCGAGTATCCCAACATTTACATTAGAAATAGGAACAAATTATAACCCATGAACCGATTCAAAAGAGAACCATATTTGTAAGTGAATCGCCAAAAATATTCCTGCAAACTGCTAATTGACACTCAAAATGGCAATCAAACACAGACAGAAATTTCAAACGATTCAAATTAAGGTCCTTCTACCCAATTTGGCCGAAGTTAAGGACCAAAAATTGATTCCAGAAAACCTAGGGACTTTTAAGGACAGTACGAACCCTGGTACTGCAGGGACAGAATTTTCCTTATTTCTGTCAGGCACTCCGAAAAGGCGAGATAAGACAGCCTTTCAACATCCGTGACGAGTTCCTGGAGTGTTTCTGTTGACAGAATTTTAATTGATGCCTGCTGCAGTTTTTTTTAAAACATTTCTTCCCAGAGCGCAGCTCCAAGGCACTGGATAGAGCTTCGAAGTCTAGCCTCCAGTTTTCGGGAAGAGTTTGAAGGATATCTGCTGTGTCTGCGCTCACAAAAGCAGCAAGATGGCGGGCTTTAGCTTTGGAAGCCTATGCATTTGCATTTGTCACTATAAAGAACAGCGTCTTGCCATATGTGAATAGCTTTAGAGAGGTTCGGAAAGACATGATTCAAATGTAAAGGTGTTAGAAGTGTAACCAACTGTCATTATGGACTTCTTTAAACTGTCAACTTCCTTGGCAACAGCAGCAGAAACTCTGCCTTTGATTTGTAGTCTGACAGCAGAAACTCATTTTTCAACTATCTCTATTCTGCCTTTTATAGCCTGAAATTTGTTTTATATTATGGTAGTAATTTATCTTTTCCATTTCTTCTTAACTGCTTTCATCGCCCCTTCCATCTTTTCTTGGAATGCTACAAAGGCAAGTTACCAGCTGTCTTAGTTGCTCTTCCATCGCTGTTGTCATTGGAATTCAACCCCACTTCTGACACCAAATTTTTTTGCGTGCGTACGGATTTGTAAGATTGAATGCATATAAAACCTTTATTAGCTTGATAAAATTTATTTTATCAAACTTAACATTTCACAGTACTGGATCTTTCCACAAAAGTACTCGTACAGCTCTTCTCAGTATCACACAAGTATAATCAGCAGTTAATCTTTAAACTACTAAGAACGTCAAACACAATTCAATGCTCAGTGCATCTAAAAGGCGAAGCTCTCACAAATATCTCAATAATGTGAATGCAGCCCTGAATTAACTAATATTAGTTCAAAACTGATGCTCTTTCCAGCTTATACAGTTTTCCCTCGGCTGCCGAAAAATCTCCAGTACTTCTCGAAATTACCGAAAAGGCATATGAGGGCCGAATAAAGTTAAAGCTACATATAGCATCAATAACAATTATTCATTTATATAAGCCCACCTAACCCATTACAGTTATACGGAGATCAAACCACAATGTCCCTACGTTTGGCGACTTTTGGAGAATTCTCGCCAAATTTGGTGACAAAAATTAGTCGTCAAAAACATTGCGCCAATTTACCGATATAGCCATTAACTCAACGTTACTTGCCCCTGTATTCTTACTTTTTTGAAAAGCTTCGCTTCTTTACATTTTCATGTTACATTATCGAATAAAAATATATACAATTCCAGATGTAATTTCACTAAAATTATTTATATATCTACAAAATCCATAACAATTCTATTTCATGTTTTTCCAGTTTTTAAAGCAACCATAGACAGGGTTCGTAGTCACATTTTAGTTAATAAAATAGGCACCTATAAGCACTTTTCAAGCACATTTTAAGGGGAAAAAAAATACACACCTGTTTAATTACATGTGTACACAACTGCATAGCCTTAAAATAAAAATGAGATTTAACCGTTGTTCAAAATCCGAGAAATTCAGTATTTAAAGAGAGAATCAGCATTACTCAACCATGGGAAACAATTACAATTATTTTTTAATTGCAAATAACAATTCAATTTATAGAACTAGTTTACAATGAAAAGGCGGGAAGAATCCTATAGAAAACTAAACTATATTACAAGATTTAACAATGAAATATCAGTTTAAGTAAAATAAATAATAATAAACTGTGTTTATTATATTCATACAGAGTACTTTACAACATAAGAAAACAAGATTTATGCTTATTAATTAAATTTTAATTTAATGATTTATGCTTATTAATTACATTTATTTTTTCTTTTCTTTTTATTCATAAATGTTTGAATCCAAATCTCTTAAGAGAGTTTGTTTTTCACATAGTTTTTAACATTTCATTACATGTTTTTAAAAGATTAAATTCTTTTGCAACTTCAGCCTTTTTAGCAAATTCATTTGCTTTATTTTCAAGCATTTTAACTTCTCTTTCTAAGAGAGTTTTCTTTCTTTTAAGAGAAATCAATTCATCTGTTAATTCTGCGGCTTTTCTTTTATTTTCAATATTTTTTTTTCCCCCTTCTTCTCTTACAAATATAACTGATACTGTGAATGAGCTGATGAAGCTGCCGCTGCAAAGAATTGTTAAGAGGCTATCACTTCTAGAGACGCGCGCAGCTACGTGGCACAATTCCGAGAAACGAGATTCTAGTAGCACCGCTTTAAGCGGGAGCTTTTTGAGAAATATTTCATCTAGCTAGGCGCAACATGTCTCGGCTATGAGCAATATTTCGAAACTTTCCCGAAAATGTTCCGTCTGGAGACGTGTTCCCTAGCCAAATCCCATGGCGAATTTTCCCTCTTCTTTCTAGCGAGGTAGAAAACAAACTGGTTTATACATTACGTCTGCGGAGCCTTTCCTTTGACCGCTCTCGTATCTTTCCTAATTGACACATCTTTGCAAAATATAGTAAATGTTACTGCGCAATACGCCCGCCTTAATTCTTCCGCACGTGATATTACGCAATTGGAATCAACAGCTGCCAGTATTTGGAGAATGAAAAACTAAATAAAGGAAAAGTATGAGACTTACAAATCTGGAGTGTTTTACATTGTAATTTTGAACAGACTGCGTTAAATTTCAGGAACAGAATCACGCTTCGCTTGGGTTGGTAGATAGCATAAAATTTAGTTCTATTCAATCCATATTGGAAAGTGACAAAATAATAATAATAAAAAAAAATAACATGTTCATTGCTGCGAATTGAAACGGTTCGAATATCCGAGATTTTTCGCAAAGAGGGGAGGATCCGGAATCTTATGACCCCTTTCTTCCGTATTGTAGAATGCAATCGCAAAAAAATCGAAAATGTAAGCCCAACATTCCCAACTTTGAAGATACGCATGAAATGCAGAAATAATAGGAAGATTATTTCTGCATTTCATGCGTATCATTACTATATACCATATTCTAATGGTATATAGTAAATGAATAGTATGACAAAAGCTTTTCAAAAGCAGAAAATTAAAATTAAAAAAAAAAAAAAAGACATAAATCAGCGGTCCATGGGAGATTTAATTTTCTTTTTAAATTTTCACACAAGAATTAATAATAATTAAAAAGAAAAAGTTTACTTACGACCTATATGACCACTCTAAAGCAGACTCTCCCATACTTACTATGTTGATTTCAGTTTTACACCAGGAACACATGGCCTTGCGATTATTTTCGCTTTGTTTAAGCCATTCAGAATATTCTTCCTTAGAAAGCCAATACGTGTTAAAAACACACTTACCCATTTTTAAAGTTTAGTTATACTTCAGCATTTACTGCAAATATATTATAAATATTCATACATATCGTAATAAACGCGTATATGGACTGACCAAGTGGGATTTGGAACGTCTATAGACTGTGGGTGAGAGGAAAAGTATGTGAAAATATGTCGGAATTTTCTACCCCTTTCACAACTCTGACCAATAGAACGACGTGCACCTATCTCAATTAGCACGAATGAAAGGTTAAATGTTACGTTAATGCGGAGAAACCTCCCGAAAGTATGATTCACAATCTGACGCTCCAGATAAGAAATAAAAAGTTGTTTATTTAGTTGCGGCTTGGATGCGAAAAAAAAACGCACTAAAAACAAAAAAATAAGTGTGTTAGAGAAAAAGTAAGCACCTATAAGGGCTTTTATAATTTATTTTCAAATATAAGGACTTATAAGCACTTGTAAGGACCGCTACGACCCCCCGATAGATTAGCGTACTTTTAAACAACTATGGCATCCCCCCCCCGCTCCTAAAGTTTAAGTTTGACAAAACAACTTTACTCACGGTATCTAGAGAGAATTATTCAATTTTTCAAAAGAGGAGGCTAAGGAAGAAGGTCCTTTTTTATGCGAAATTACTTTGATGTTTAATATGATCATACATTATCTAAAATGCTCGGCTAGCTTTGTTTTCGCTATTTTAAAATTTTAATTTCCGATGAAAAATTTTTTATATGTCACTCACCTTTCTATCGCTTAAGGAAAACATACCGTTGATAAAAGAATATACATCTGAACGCAAGCTTGTTTGGCTTATTTGAGCATGGCAAAGCACTCATTGGCTATCTGCTTAAGGGACGGGATGCCTTCGTGGAGAACTTTCTAAGAGAAATTCGTTTCTATACACGTTACGCACGGGGAAAACCATAAAAAAACCAAGCTACCCCTTCGCTCGCCGGGATTGGAACTCCTAGACGGAGCTACCAGTGTTCAACGCCTTTACGGCTCGGCCGCTGGTGGGGCAGAGAACGCAAAAATTTGCAGCGAACATTTTCTCTGCTGTAGTTATGAAAATGACATGAAAAATCGCTTCTTTGGAATACCACAAAAGAACTGTTAAAATCCAGTGCTGTGGCAAAAGTAAACTGCACAGTTGAAAAAAATAAAAAAAAGAAGTCGGTATTTCCGAATGGAATGTTGGCCAACTGATTTTCTATTGTTGTGTCACTCAACCCGCGCATCTCGTCTCTATGGCTGATTTACTACATGACCACGTACCTACAGTTTCAAATGCGCAGGTGCCTGAAAACTTGTCTGACGCGGCGCATCTCAAATCCCCTTGAATGAAATGCTACAATTAGGTGCCTCCATAATAAAATGGCCACCACTTCTGACCTTAGTAGTGGCCAGTGCCGTTATAGGCAAGTGTCCGCCATTTATTAAAAAAAAAAAATGCTACAAAAGCTAAAAATTTGCTCTTGCTTCTCGAAGACTTTGCGACACATGGTCGCCCCCTGTTACCACCTCGGGCCTTTATCAAACTGTCACGAAGTCTTAATGTCAAGTGCCCACTGGGCTTTATTTTTCACGAGCCGGACAAATTGCGCAAAGCTCGATATTTCGGCAATAACTGTGCAGACCAGCTAAAGATTGCAATGATACCAGTAGTAAGCTACAGTTCACTAGTTGAACTCTGAAGGTATTTATTTGATTTTACATGTTATCTATTCTCTTATGTTTCCAATGCACTGTGCTGTTTAAAAAATGCCTCATCATGTCATGCTCCTTCTGGTCAAGTTTACTAAATTGACACTGTTCGCGGAACAGATTTCCAGCGCTTAATGTGCATAGGTGCTTCCATCTAGTGTGGATTTCAAGAACCAATAAAGGCTACCTTAAAGAAGGGAAATGCCAACGATTATAAGTTACGGAGTGCCTATGGTTCAAAACCATGTACCTCCACATCAGAAAAATAAGTAGTGAGCAGAAATAGAAAAATTGCATAAATTGGTTATCGAAATTCATGGAAGAAAAGGCCTACGGGTGGAAGATTTCTGAATGTTTAGATTCAAAACACCAGAAGGAAAGTATTGAGAAGGCAAGATCAATTATTTTCTGATTTCTTATTCTTCTTTAAACTGTTTCTAAACTATGCCGGTATACCTTTCTCCCAAATTAAAGCTGTAATATTTTAGAGAATGTTTCACGTCTTTATTCAGGAAAAGGTCAGTCCATTTAATAGTTCAGAAACCATGAAATTCCTTAACCAGAAATTAATCAAATATACTCACAACAAATCAAAGACTATGTTTTTAATATTAGCGAAGTTGTTAATTATTACTCGCTTGATAAACTTTTAATGACGTTGATTTTCATTTTAATTACATTGACAGCGTTAAAACTTCGCGATGAGGATCGAATGAAAATGTTTACATTTTGTTTAAAGCTTTATGCAAAGTTAGAAACGTGTAACAATACTAAACATACGATAACTATTTTTCTTTGATAAACGTTTAATGTATAGATTTTCAGCACTTCTGTTTAATAAAAAAGCAGCTTGAATGATCATATTTTTGATAAAAATGGTTGGTGCCGAGACAAGTGAGAAATCATTTATCTTGCAGCATCGCATTATATAATATTCGCATCTTTAGCAGTTTCTTTAAATTTTAAGAGGATTACATGAAACAAAATTTCTTTCCTTGAAATTTTTATTTTGTAATAGTTTTTTAAATCAATTTATTATACATATTTAAATTTTATTTTTAAGTTATATAAATCTCATTGTTAATATGCGTGTATTTTTAACAAATTTTGTGAAATCAAAATTTTAGCACCACAAAAAGCGAGGGTATATAATTTTAGTTATTTTTTTTTCTACCTCTAAATCAAATCTGCTATCATTATGATAAATATTAACATGACTTAATAAAGCATAAAAATAAAAGTTTATAAGATATTTTAGTGCTTTTAAAATAAATTTTACAATTACAAAGTTAAAAAAAAATTCCTTAATGTATTAAAAAATAATTTAAAAAGAACTCTTAAGAAATAGATAGCCAATATATTCCTTTGGAAGTACAGTTTTTACAAATATTAACTTATAATAATGGCAACTGAATATTTCGTATTATTCCTTCTCTATAAAGTAAACAGTAAGATCTAAAATACTCTCAATTTTTGTCAAATTGTTCACATTTGCATTGGATTAAAAAAAAATTCAAATTTAAAAGAATAAAATCAATTTATAATTATTATTTACAACTAGACAGAAAATTTAACCTTAGTTTTATAAGTGAAGTTTAAAAATAATAAATGTAAAACTGAGATAGACCGTATAAATATAATTTTCCTTCTGATAGTAATATTAGGTTACTTAAAATTACTATAAGGAAAATTATCAAACCATAATTTAATAATTTTGTGCTTTATTATTTGTTTATTAATAAATTTATTCTCTTATCTACATATGTTTGTGTATCAATTAAGTTACAAAATTTCTTCTAAAATTATTGTATTTTAAATATATTTCTTGTAGCCCATACCATGAACGCAGTTAAAAAAATAAAAATAAATAATACCAGTTCCAGACAATATCAGACTGAATGGTTTGAAAGATATGGTGTAATTGAAAAGAATAAAACGAATGTGTGAGTAATTTGTAACGAAAATGTGATTTCATGTACATACAATGTAAAAAGACGCTTAGAATAGACTGAAGGGTACCTCTTGTACTATTATTGTGAAGTTGTTGCTTCATTTATCGCCAAGTTGTCGTTTCATTTATGGTAACCTGAGTAATTTATGTTCCATAAATATACTTTTACCTAGAATTGGGTGCTCCTTTGACTTTTAAAGTAAAAATATATCGTTGTGTACATGGACAAAGTCAAGGGAATGCACAATGCCAAGTTTGTGCAATTCTCTGATGATTTTTTAAGTGAAAATACGTTGACGTGTATATGGATAAAGTCAAGGGAGTGCACAATGCCTAGTTTGTGCAATTCTGTGATTTTTTTTTAAGTGAAAATAGATCAATGTGTACATGGATACAGAGTTTGTGCAATTCTTCGCTTTGTGTAGTGGCGATTTTTGGCATTAAAATCGCCACTACACAAAGACAAAATAGCAAGTCAAAGAATTGCACAAACTTGGTATCCGTGTGCCGCCAAAAATCGCCATGGGGTACCCGTAAATATACCAAAAAGACAAACCAAACTTTTACCAAAAAGACATTTTGAAAAGTTGCATTCAAATATCAGCTTCTCAACAGAAAAAGAAAAAAGAGCATTTTTTTTTTTTTTTAAGATAGTTCACAAAACAGGTAGTTTTAAAAAAATTTTTGATTCCAAAAAATAATAAACATACCTGGTAGTTTTCAAGCAGCTTATTGCATTGCTCGCCATTTGAAACCTTTCTCAGAACATCTGGTGTATTTGACTTTGGCAAAGCACTCAAGGCTATCTGCCTAAAGGGAGGGATGCCTTCATGGAGAATTTTCTAAGGTAAACTGGCTTGTATACACGGGAAAAAACAAGAAAATGCAGCCAGCGTATTCATGGGATTCGAACCCTGGACTGAACTACCAGTGTTCAACGGGTTTACTACTCGGCTGCTGGTGGGCTCCTTTTACAGAAGGAAAATTTGCTAAATAGCCATTTTTAACATGTAGTGCTTCTTTATTTGCAGATTACCAAGAAAAAGATTAGATTATAAAGCGTATAAATGTGCTACCAATAAGTTGCAGTACAATTAAACGCTGATCAAATAGATTTCAAAATATTTCTTCACAAATACACGATTTAAAGTATGCAGAAATACTATATTCTGTTGCTTTAGACAAGGGTACTGGTATAAATGGTTATGCACAACTAGCAGTTTTTTGCCCGATATAAATCAGGTAAGAAAGAGTAAAAGAACTAATAATGTTGAAAGGGAAGTGTACTGATCTTCTTATTTTTAAAGAATTTGATAATGCAATATTGATCTACAAAAAATTGTTTCTATAACAGATGGCACACTCAGTATGGTGGGGGTTGGTTTATTCCCCCCACACCATACTGAGTGTGCCATCTGTTATAGAAATTGCATTGGTTTTATTCAGCAGCTTAAGGAAAATATTGGACATCCTCTAGTTGAATTCTCTAATTTTTTAAATGCAAGAGGTATTAATAAACATGAATCTGCACAATTATTAGTATTCTGGCATTTTGACATACAGCAATGGTTAATGGCTCAGTTGAGGTAAAGTCATTAATCAATTTGTCAAATTATTAGAAAAAATAGAGCTATTTGTGAATGAAAAAAAAATAGTTTTTCTGAATTTTCAAATATAGACTGGTTAAACGATTTAATGTTCTTATGTGACATCACTCAACATTTCAATGAACTGAATATAAAGCTTCAGGGAAATGGGAAAATTGTATCAATGATGTTAAAAAGTATTAAAATATTTACGATGAAACTTGATGTTTTCACTAAAGATTCGGAAAAGAAAATTATGAAATATTTTCTTCGGTTACAAAAACATTTCCAAAACAAAATAATTTTTAAAAAATATGCTCAACTTCCAAAAAATATTTAATCATTATACAGAAAATAAAGCAAGGTTTTCAGAGAAATTTAATCAGTTTAAATGCTTAAAATATATTTTCACTTTACTAAATTTATGTGATTAGGTAACCATGATTTAGGAAAGGAATTAGTTGAATTTCAAAGCAGCATACTGTGAAAAAATAATTTGAAAACTTGATTTCCGAAGTTGAAGAGAAAACTTTCTGAAAGCAATGCAAATAATGATCCTACACTAAAATAGTAAAATACTACTAGCAAATAATGATCGTACACTAAAAACTGAAGATATATTAAACATATGGGATTCTTTACCAAACAATTTTATCTCAATGAAGAAACATGCTAATCCTCTTTTAACAATGTTCCCAAATATTAGTGTGAAAAATTCTTTTCCTTGATGAATTTTCTAAAATCTAAAAACAGAAATAAACTTAGAAATGCATATGGAATATGAAACTAACATGAAGAAACTATCTGAAAATAAGCAACAGATTTCTCATTGAATATACTTATAACAACTTTATTATACATATATCTGTTTATTAGTGAAGACTATTTCTTAATGTATATATGTGTTTCTTCATTCTTTTTTCATTCAAATACTCAGTACAGAGGAGATACTGGGCATAGTGTCCCCTGGTTCAGTAATTCAAGGTATCACCCCACTGACATATAAATGCTTTGACAACCTTTATTTTTTGCTCTTCACTTACCAAAGTTGTAGAAACAAAAAGGAAAAGTAATGACTCAGGGGATTTTAAAAGTGATAGCAAAAAAGGAAAAGCCCAAATGTCACGTTTTTGTGTGTTTGCAAAATTTTCAGTGTTTCCAAATTATTGGTACCCTTTTTTTTTACCCCCTTCCAAGTGGCACCACTGGCTAGCATTTAAAAAAAATAGTGAACGCAATTTGCCCCACTTCTCATAAAGGTTTGCTACCGTTCTTCTAGACACTTCACTTTACTTTAAAATTCAATTCGTAACTTTCAGTTTCTCAATTATACTCCACTGGGTGTCAAACCATGTTGGTTTTATAACTTATCCAGGTTTCCTAATTGTAAATTGTGACTGCAATTTATGAATTGCAACATCTTTCAAAACTAAATGAAGTTAAACTGGAAATCTATTTAAAAATACATCAGGAAAAGATGCATTTCCTAGAACATAAACATCTGCATCTTTTGCATGAAAAAATTACTTCATCGTTGATTGGAAATCTATGTTGTATGTAATCATATACTCAGCAGAAGTAGCTTCTAACATGAAAAAATATATATATATATTTTTGTGGTCCTTTGAAAGTTCTTCAACAACTTTCTTAGTTGCAGCCCGTATTACCAAATCTTCATCAATCTTCTGATTTTCTATTTCACCATAAATCACATTATATATAGAATTAGAAGACAAAACTAAAATCATTTTTACAAACTTTGATAAAATATCTAACTGTTTTGCACTGAGAGACAACCAAATCTGTTTTCCTCAAACATTGAAAACGCCCATGTGTATGAATTTTTCTTGAAATTGTTTTCCTTCTCTGTGCCTCATAGGTTGCTACAACTTTAACATTAACCTACTTAAGTGAAATGACTGTTTCGCTCTTAGTGCCCCCCTCCCAGTTTCACCCATTGTGTGTAGTTTCACCTTAGTACAGGATTGCACCTGCGAGCATCAATAGCTTTCTGTATTTCTCCTCAGTATTTACAATGATTTGAGTACTTCATATTTCTTAAAATAATCGGTTTTAAGATGTGATAGCTTTAATTTCAATGAAAAAAATTATATATATTTATGATTTATAACATTTTTCATTGTATAAATGAAAAGTGCAGTGATTCTTACAATAAACAATCATATATATGGGAATTGGTGTACATGAATACATTTTTATTTGAATTTTGTTTGAAGTTTTCTTCGATTCTTATATAAAATGGAAAAGTATGATATCTTTATATTTATTGTCACAGAAACATTTAGGGGAAATAGTTTAGTCGATAAATGGTGGTTTGATAGAACTTAAATATTACCAGTTATGTCTTACTGCCATCCATCACGAAAATTAGAAATGTCATATTTCCATAATTTTATGCTAATAAACAGAACATTTTCATTCAGAAAGTTAGTGCTACTGAATAGAAATTTATATCAAAATAAGTGCTGTGGGAAATAGTATCTCTCTCTTTTATTATTGCTGAAATCCCTACATGTAATTTGCATCCATTTACAGGTTTAACAATAAGCATTTACTAGCATGCATTTTATCAATTTGTGTAGATTTGAATCGGTGATTTATAAATTAATATAATCTTAGCAGGAAAGTAAACATTTACCTGTATATTCATAAATAATTATTAGCTGTACATATTTGATAGTTTTAAAACTGCTTCAAAAGGGGCATTTTAAATGGTTTTTAACATAAGAATTATAGTTAGGCATGAGCAGGAACTTATAATTATTCAAGCTAAAATTGCTTGAAATTTCAAGTGTAGGATACAAACAAAGATAAAGGAAAAGACAGTTAAACAGTTTTTTTAGTTTATCAGTTTATTATTTTTTTAGTTTAGTCCTTCACATAAATAGGAATATTTGAATAATTTGTGAAATAAGAAAATTGAATTTTTTTTTACATTTTCTGTTACTTTCATACCAAAATTTAATGATTTCTCTTTAAATATATTTAGGTTTAGACAGCAGACAAAAGCTTTCCTTTCATGAATATCTATTCACCAAAGCAGACTTTACAAAGGTACATCTTGCAAATTTCACATTCCTATGCGCTTTGGATGAAATTTTTTGCTAATATTTTATTACTTTGCTGCTGACATCTAACATAAGTTCTTATATGTCCTTGATTTTTCTTTGTTTATGAAAATGACTGCGAGTGGTTCAAATGATACTGAAGTGCACTTTCTATGCAAGTACAAATTTGCTAATTCTTGTACAAGTTCCAACTTGAAATCATAGGCTCAAGTTTTTGATTGTCTTTGACAGGGATAATTCGTAGTAAGCTGAATTATATGATGGTAATGTCCAGAAGGAAACAAAACACATACATCCACCATTTGGATGATGTTCTTGCAACTGTATAATATTTAAGTCTCTGGTGTGCCAAATGTACTCCTCCTATGCTCATGGTATACATTGCGAATGAACATGGGCAAAAGACTTCAGTTTTCTCTGCTCCTTTTCTTCTGTTCACATGACACAGCTCATTTGGTATATTGGTTGACAGCATAAAAATTTGGATATTTTTTACTCTGAAAAGTCTGACTTTCATTTGGAATTTTCAATTTTAATGTTTTAACTTCAGTTGGCCAGTGCTTTCTGTTTGGCCTAACAGTTCCACAAGCATAAAACTCTGATTTCAACCATCAGCTGAATGTTGGTTAAAAATCAGCTAAAATAGAGTTCATGCCCTTTGTTTGCTAAAGGTTTTATCAAATGTGTGACAACATCATACCTCAATCCTTTGCCTGACCTCACAATTTTATCTTATTTTCCCCCATGCAGTTCAAAATTTACAGCATAACCTAAATGAGATGTGCATAACATCCAAATCTTAAGCCCTCACTTATCTGGTTTTAAAGGCATATACTGAACAATTGCTAAATCTCCTTTGAATTTTACCACAGCTTCATCAATGGAAAGATTTTTTATAGGGCTTAAAAACAATCTGAAAACCGCCCTTTTACCTGAGAAATAATAGGTTCTAATTTTTGCAAAAAATTAAAGTTGTAGTGTCGCTTCAGTTCTGTCAAGTTTCTAATTAAATTTAGTCACACGATTCGACGTGCATGTAAAATGTAAATAAATTTTATGAATAAGAATCTATAACTTCGTAAGGAATAAAATATTGGTTCTATTGGAGTCAGAGAAGTGTTATTTTCCTATATTTGCATACCAGACACTTCAAAAGTTTTCCTTTACCTCCTTTTCTCTATCGGAAATATGAAAATAATGTTTAATTTTTAAAAATCTATCTCTACACATTAATTTATCACTTCATTGCCAAGTATAGGATTCTGGGACCAGTAATCATTCATTCTAGGCAAGCACATAATGCTCACTAAGAAAAAAAAGTTATAAAATCCCATATATCATTTATAGAGAGTTTTCTAACTTCTAGTTTCTAACTGCTGCCAGTTTCTAACTTCAGCATCACGTTTTTATGCACAAAACTCTTCACGTTTATTTGTATTTTGTGTATTTTGTCTAATTACTTCACAGTATTCATCAGGCATAAGTAATATGAAATAATCTAAAGCAGATGATCCAGTTGACAAATCATGAGATAGCTCAAGTGAGGAAGAGAAAGATCCAAAATTTCATGTCCTCGTTTTTTATGTTGTTCTTCCAATCTAATTCATAGGCATATAAAGCAGATTTTCATTATGTTTTAAAACAGATTGTTCTAAATTATAATTGCATTCAATTTCATCGTCTGCATTATCAATCAAAATTTCTTTACATATCCATCACCTTCATCTGTTTCTCCAAATAATATGCCATTTATTTCTTCTTGTGTTAATATCTTAACATTTTCTGAACATTTTGAGATGAAGCTACAGAACAGCAGCAAGACGTTTTCACTACCTGAGGAAGAAGTAAAATAAGTGGTCTAGATGCAAGGCGCCTTTCCTGAAAGCATTGACTCTAAACGAAGGAGAGATAACGTGCATTCAAATAAGAGTTACTTTAGTTGCTTCAAAAGAATGATTGACATGTCTTATAACAACCCACGAAACCAATTAGCCATGCACTAACATGATGAGGGGGAAAGCATTAAGCAGAAAATAAACAAGATGTTTTGGTGACCGCCAATGTCTGAATGGATATTATGGGCGATTTCGATGCAAAAGTGTTAAACAGATCATAAATCAATGGCTGCAAAACATGAATTAATGGAAATCTGTCTTGTAGAACTGCGTTAAGGACATCAAATGATGGCAAAATTAATTGTACAAAGAAGCAAAAAGCTTTGTTAAGGTCCGAAGACAAACACAAATATTTGTTCTTGACAAGATAAACTTGCAGTAATCAGAAAATGTTTCCATTGTTGTTCCCTTTTTTTAATTATTATTTTGAGAGAAATTTGTTATCAGCTTCATGCTTATATTTTGTAGTATTATTTCAAGAACTGTTAAATAAATTGCTCACTGGTGCAGAAATTATTTTTCTCAAACCTATTTTTAATAGCAACTACATCTCCATTTACTTTCAGTATTTTATAACTTTCAATAGTGCCTTTAATCTTAACTCTAGAAGCATTTACTTCTATAAAAAAAATGCAAAATAGTATTCTGTAGGTCAAGAATTCTAGATAAATGTTTCTTTAAAGATAGGTATATACAAGTTTCAAAATTTTTCTTATTTTAGTATTATGCAGTTGTTGAAATTCTTTCAATTTTTCCTTCCTTTTAGAGGTCCTTTCAAGAAAATAATATCAACAATGTGTTCATCCACACTTATTGATAAAGAAGCTGCCCTTTTTTTCAGCTGCTAAATTTAAGATGTGCCAGGTGCATCTCATAAATGGCAAATCTGAATTTTCCCTTTTTAAGATGCCAGCAACACCAGTCTTCAAGCCTAATATAACTGGTACATTATCAGCACCAAGTGCTAAGCAATTATCCATAGGAATTGCATTTTCTTTTGAAATTTTAATAATTAGATGTGCTATTTTTAAAGTCCCTAGAATATTCTTCTAAAGTGGGAGCAGAAAGTAAACTATACTCTAATTTCTGATGATACTAGATTAAAAAAGGGGAAGAATTGGATACAGTTTTGAGTCAGTATTATTGCTTCCATCCATAGAGAGGCAGAATGGAATTGTTTTAATGCAATCAATAACTGAATATTTATTTTTCATACCTATTTCTTTAACAACTGCAGTCGCCTTTTGTCCTTGCATTTGAGTATTTCTTAGACATTTCATTATAGAGAAATTTTTTTCTAAACAAAACTGCAGCATGATCAGATGTATTCAGAAACAGGCTGTGCTCCGGTAAGAAGACAGAGAATGAGCATTCTGCACTAGTAACTTTTCGGTCCTTTGTTTTGACAGAAAAAATTAATTTTTTTTTCAATAGAACTCTCATGTTTTTGTGTACGCACGTGTCTGAGAACATCCCTTCCATCATGCGAAATCAAAAACACGTAATGACAGACTGTACACATCACAAATTTATAACACTTCCTTCAGGAAATATTAGAAGGAAAGTCATCTGTGCATGATTTTTGTAAAGTACATGAGTATTTTACATTTTTTGCAGACATAACTAAAACAAAAGATCGTAATTTCTTTAGCTATTTCTCAAAAACATGTAAACCCACAGTATTCAATGACAAGAAGAATGAAATAACTTTTATCTTGCTTTGTACTCAATATCTAATATGTGGCAGATGACATGCAGTGATGCTCGATGCTCTCTGAAGAACTGGAACACGTTTTCGGACACATGTGCTCTCCACTCACAAAGCAGGAGCAAGCCATAATTTCTCATTGATGACACTACTTTGGTTTCCTTTTATAAGGAACCTAGAGACAAATCATTTATTTTTCAGTGCGCATAACAAAGTATTAAGCCAAGCTACATAAAAATCATGAGAAATTTTTAAATTAAGAGAATGTCCAGAGAAATACGTTGTAAATCAGGTTGGCGGGAGAACAGTTGGAAATCGGAAGTCTCCCGCCTAAATCTGGAGAGTTGGCAACTCTGAAAATAAAAAAAGAAATATTTTAGAAAGTTTACTCGCCGACAAAAATTGTGAGCGACACCTAGAAAAAATTTTATATCTGAAATTCAAAAATTAAAATTTTAAAATAACAAACTTAACAAAGCTAGCTGATCACTTTTAGATAATTTATAATAGTATAATATATCAAAGTAACTTCGTTGAAAAAAAAAGGCCTCCCTAATTAACCCTCTGTTTTGAAAAATTAAATAATTCTCTTTAGATACTGTGAGTAATGTTGTTTTGTCAAACTTAAAACAACGATCTTAACGTAATGTATTTATTTAAATGTAATACATAGGTCACTGTGAAATTTTTTAGATATGCGCAGACGGTAAGCAGCAGAAAAATTAACTGCTAGATTTGGAAATATGAAATATTTTGTAGATGATTTTTTGATTGGCCAATTGCAAGTAGTTTAGCATAGAATAAATTTTAGGCAACAAGAAAAATGGTGTTGATGCAAGAACGTTTTGCACTATGATATTTTCCATGATTTTAAAGTAAGAATCGAGAATAATACACTGAACGTCTACAATTAGCATTTAGAAATGAAGGTCCGTCTCGTGCTATCATATTCAGGTGGTTTACAGAATTTCACACAGGTCACAATTCTCTTCAGGTTCAAGAACACAGAGAAAGGCAGTAGTTAATAGTAATCCCAGATATATCTGCCACATGAAAAATGTTTATCGATGCTAATCGCTGCACCTACCAAATAATACAGAAGGAATTTAACATTGGATCTGTCACCATACATAAAATTACTCATGAAGAATTGTATAAGAAAAAACTAGTTTGTTGTTAGGTTCCCCATAATTTAACTGAAGACCAAAAAGAGAAGCATGTCAAAATCAGTACAGAAACTTTTGATAAAACGTACATACCATTTTGTGAATTCCAACATATCAAAAAGTAAAGTATGGGTCTTCAAAGATGAACCCACAATCATTTGAACCCAAACCACATTCTTTTCACAATGGTGAGAAGATAATGTGCTGTGAAAAAAAGTAATGTATGCCGTTTTCTTCAGAATTTCCCGACTGCTCAAAGCTAAGGACAGAAGACAGCCATAGCTAACTAGTACATCACTAAATGTTTTACTGAAATTCTTCAAGAGGTGAATGTAAGAGGACTCATTATCCACCACCACAATGCATCTTCTCGTTCAGCATGATTGACAGCTGAGTTTCTTGAACAAAAACACATCAAAGTGATAGAACATCCACCCTATTCCCCTGATCTAGCTAGGTGTGACTTTTAGTTATTTTTCAATCTGAAAAAGAACTTACATGGTCATCATTTTCATTCTTATGATACAACTGATGAAGTTATAAATACTGTATTTTCAAAGAATTTAATATCTTGAGGCATTTAATCTTGGGGAGGGGGGGGAATTCACCTACAGAAGTGCATAATGATGCTGGAGAATACTACTTTGAACATTCCTAAAATTTCATAAGTCTAATTTTAAAAACCTATGTGCATCCCAAAAATTTCAGGCCTTCATATATGTGATATAGATGCGAGTTTAAGTAAGAATATTATTTGAAAAAATATATCTGCTATTGTATTGAATCAGAAGAGAAACATGCCAATGTAAAATTCGATTAGACCAAAAAGCAAACTTAAGATTAAATTTTGAATAAAACTATTGATTTTAAGGGCAATCAAATATTAAGTTCATCTTCTTTAGTAGCAAGCAAAAAAAAATTGCCATATTTGTTCAAAACTACAGCAATCTAAGGTTGCTTTTTACCTAACTTTAAAAAGCTGTTATAGTTATCTTAGAAATAGTAGTAGAATTCTCTCATTTAGTATGCAGATGAAGGGGGGGTTTGCAACTTTTAAGAAAATAAAACTTAATGTAAAAGTGTAGCTTATTTTACTTATTATTTTTAAATTAATGAATAAGTATTATTAAGCTTTTAAACATTTAATATAAAATGCATACAGCAATAACACTGTCTCTTCCAAATTATAGCTATTTTTCTCACACAGTTCATTTTAAGGCTGGTTCTTCAAATTTAAAATACAAATTTCTTTGCAATAGATTGTGTCTTTGCGGTCAGGTCAGTGTTATGTCGATGGATTTCAGAGTGAACTGCAAACATCTGTGTATATTTTGTTCTGAATGGCTCATAAAACAACAACAGGGCTTAAACGTAATAGGTGTTCCATCTGCTGCTACTAACATTATATTTGATAAAAGGATCCCTTTTTCCATGAAATAATATTCTAAACAACAGAATATTGATTTGCTTTTAGTGCCTGTTGGCAAATTGTTTGTGAAGAGCAGTTTTTCTTGGCTTTCTTGGGGGGGAGACATAACGAACATATGCCATTTATAGTGCTTCATTATCAGGTAAAGTTGACTCTAAAATGTATTGAAAAATATGTCATTTGCAAATAATTACAGAAGAAGCTTTTAACATCATCACTAATTTCATCTATATGTCTTTGAACTATGTTATTGCTTAAAGGAATTCTTTTGAGTATATATGCAATTTTGTTATATGCAGGTTTATGTAGGATATGCAGGTATGTTTATGCAGGATATGCAGGTTTATGTAGAAAGTTTTTCCAACCTCTTCAATAGCCAACAAAATTAGCTTGTCTCCAATAGCATTCCGCTTTTCTGGTTTTGCTATAACTAATGAGGTATTGTAAGATGCCATCATAGTCTCTTTTTGGCATCATAGCAAACGTACTGTAAATCGTGGGTCTTTTCTAAAGTCTTCTTTCAGTGTTTGAAAGTATTGCAAATTTTTACCTGTTTTATCACAGTGATACATCAGATGATCCTCCAGCTTTGATGGTTTTAAAATCATTGCTGAAAACTCTGTTGCATAAAAAGCACATGGGCAAATAGGTGTTTGTTCAACAAAAATGATGAAATGAAGCTGAACTTTAAATAATCAGCACTTTGACTACATTTCTTTTTAGATTCGACTATTTTAGTAATAGTTATCTGTGGACAAAAATTCAGCTATTTTTAAATATGATAAGATTCAACATTGTTTCTCAGTATAAAACCTTATTTTAATCTCGAGTTAGTATACAGGATGTTTCTAAGTTGAAGCATTATTTTTACCGGGCTTAAGTACTCAATAAAGTTAGTCTACAAAATGTCTTATACAAAAGTGTTAAAAAGAGCATATTATAAAGTCCACATTATGTCCACCATAAAATGAAGCCAATTAATAAAAACATGTGTTATGCTAAAAGTATGCTGTAATTACTTAGCAATGACATTTATTCATTTTTAACATTTAATTGTTGTAATAAGTGATAAAAAATAATAAGATATTACAATATGGAATACTGCATACAGTTAGTAAAATATACAGACAACTTTAATAAAATATGAAGTTTCTTACCAGTCAAGATATCTTACACAGTTCATGCACATTTTGGGCAACTTTTTATATATTTTGTACACTTTCCACATATCGGTATTTTACAGTCAGAACAAGTATCTACAGTTTTGTTTCTACACGTAAAAGCTTGAAAATGAACCCTTTTTCACATCTGCACAGATTCTTCAGTAGTATCCGCTTTTGTCTGTGTATCTGACTTGTACTTTCTTTTGTGAATATATGCACTATGCAACTCTTCAATGAGTTGTTGAAGATATTCTCTCCTTGTAAGTTTTTTCCAGTAACTTCTTTGTATAAAATACATGAATTAATTCCTGCAAGATCAAGAATATTGTAGAATACGTGAACTGGCCCCTCCTTGATCCTGCCTTCACAGAAAATTTCTGAGCCATTTGGTCGACACTAAATTTGTGTTGAGTTATAAAATATTGTTTCTGGAAGCTTTTTTGGGTGATTATTGTCGATATCAAATGTGGGATAAAGGGAGCTCAATAATAAGACATTTTTGCTGGTTTTTCTCTGATAAACTGTAAAGGTTATATCATCATGCTCCAGTAATAATGTATCGTATAACGGCATCTTTACTTTTTTTCACAAATTCAGGTACTTCTTTCGATTTCGTTTCATCATTCCATTTTAACTAGTGTTCTTCACTTTTAACATATGGGACAGATTTAGTGTAGTGAAAAAATTATCTTTAGTGATATTTCTTCCTTTATTTTCAAACGCAAAATGACGTATTCAGAGAGAGATAGGTTTTTAGGACGTTCCTCATCTTTACCCATATATGGAAAACCAATGAGCATGTATTTACTACCAACATCAGCGGCAAGCCAGAACTCGATACCAAACTTATCTGGTTTACTTGGCATATATTGCGTGAAACGACATCTGGCTTTAAACGGAAACAGCTGTTCATCAATAGTTATATATGGTCCTGGTTTATAGCAAGTTATCGAATTTTCAAAAAATTTCTTCCAAACTTCAGAAATGAAACAGAATTTATCTGTTTGAAGGCGTTCAGATCGTTTCATTTCTTTTGTCAGATCGCAGAAATTTCATAAATTCTCTGAATCTCTCGCCATAGTATCGCAGAAAAAAGGTGGACCTCAAACAACAGACTATCAAGCCATAGATTATTTGCACCGTATATACCTCGACCATACAAAATTTATATAAAAGCATCTTCTTCAATGGCCAAACAGCCCAGGATGGGCCCTTGCCTTCCTCGGAATCGAATTCCAAGCTCTTCTATTCCTGGCCATGAACATCCAATTGGCTATTTTAAAAATTAAGTCTGTTTCCAAACAGTCGAGCCACCTAAGTTTAAGTGTCCCTCTTTTTCGGGTGCCGAATGGTTGGGATGAGATCTTTTTAGTTACTCTATTTTCATCCATTCTGAACAGGTGTCCTGCCCATTTAATTCTCTGAATCCTTATATATTTTACTATATCTATTTCTTTAAAGGATTTATAGAGTTCAAAGTTAGTTCTTCTCCAGATATTGTTACATTTTATGCCATCAAAAATACTTTTCAAAATTTTTCTTTCAAAGACAATAAAAGCATCTAGTTCGCCTAAAGTTGTTGACCATTTTTTCCCCAGTTGCCAGCGAGCTTCTTCCTCGGTACAATTTCTGATATGACGAAACATAGGCTCATCTATAAGTAGCCTCCATGAACTAATTGCATAGCCATTTTCAATATTTCACTTTGCATAACTCTTTTCTTTGAAAACATTATGTTCAGCAATTCTTCCACGCATACAACTTCCATAGCTCGCATAGTCGCACTAGCAGGGCAGGATTTTAAAGAAGACCAGTTTGTTTGGAATTTAAAGAAGCACCGAGCAACAAAATTAAGGGATGAAAATATTTTTGGAATTTAGGGAAAGCACTGGGCGAGTAAATATTAGCACAAAAAAGCAACTTAACTTGCATCAAACGAAATGTTTAATAAAGTTCAACAAATAAAGCTTTTTTGTTAATTTTATTACCCTTTAGATCATAAATGTTTCACTATTTCCTAACGATTTCAGGATTCTTAATTTTATAATTTCTACATGCCATCTTACAAGTTTTAACCCACCCGACGGCGGGCATTCTATTCTATATATGTTTCGAAAACTGCAACAATAGAGAACCATGCGTGCAAAAATTTTTCCCTTAAGCTGAAACTAAATTGGTTCTAAAAACGGCTATTGTAAAATTTCCTTCCCCTCTCTTTATAGGATAAACAAGTCGTTTCACCTAACTAATGGCTTTCCTAGTGTTAAAGTTCACTGATTAGTGACTAGAGACGGTAAACCAGGTGGGCGCTTAACGAGGATGAAACAAGTTCTGTCTACGTGCTTTTGGCCAGAAGAAAGATTTTTTTTTTTTTTTTTTTTTTTTTTTTTTTTGTGGAAATCCAAATCCCTATTGCTTTTCTACTAGTTTTGTGCATATTTCTGATTTTAATTGTTTATCAAGTAAAAATTTTATTGATTTTCATAGGGTTTGGTTACATTAATGTACGTTTATAGAATGTTAATTTATTGAGATTGCTTAAGTCCTTCAAAAATGAATATTAGTGCAGTGCAAATATCTTAAATGGAATACAAATAAAAGTTTCAATTTAATTTCTATAGATACACATACCGCAGTCATAAAATCTTAGGAACTAGTGGAATTGCCTTAGTTTTAGCTAAGTATCTGCCTTGAAATCAAGCAATCAAGTTTTTACACTAAGTTAAAATTTATAAGAGGTTTAAAATACTTAATTTCTATTGAAAGGTTACATGTAAGGGATAATTAATACATTATTTAAATAGCGAACACATGCTTAGTGTTGGTCATTTCGGCGATTTTTTTTACTTCATTTTATCATAAATCTATTTCATTATTTTTTCATATTTATAAAATGGAATTTTGCCTTTATCTCATTTATTAGTTAACACAGGGATGGGCAAACTTTTTCGATCGCGGGCCAAAAATCGAAAAAGTAAAGTTTGGCGAGCCAAGATAAATTTTTCCAAAATTTTAAAAACAATATACAAGTATTACAATTTAATATATTAATGAGATGAATGAAATTGCGATTTCATTTTTAAAAGTTCCTTATACTGAGGTTCGAAGTGAGATGTACTGATTCTAAGGAACGAGGCTAAATGCTCATCTGTCAGTCTACTTCTGAAATAATTCTTTCTAAGGTTCATAGTTGAAAACACTTGTTCACATATATAAGATGAAGCAAACACAGCACTGATTTTCTGGGCATGAGATATTAAATTTGGGAAACTTACTTTCGATAATGATTTGTAAAACTCTAACTTTGGCATATTTAGAAACAATTGCTTGAGATGATTGTTAGATTGCAACTCAATTAATTCAAGCTGCAAATCTGACCTCACTGCTTCACAATTTACGTTGAATGGCATGGTAAAAATATCCAATTTTGCTTGAATGGCACTAAAATCTTGAAATCTGCGTTCGAACTCAAAATGCAGTTTTTTCAAGCTATCTTCATAATTCTTAAGGTTCTCTTCATTTACTGAGGGTATTGAATTTAACCTCGGGAAATGAGATAAGTCGTTCTTACCTAGCTGCCCAGCAAACATATTCAGTTTTAGTTTAGAAGCTTTGAGATGTGACCAAATATCGTCGATAAATTGATTTTTCCCTTGCATCTTGACATTCAAGTTGTTCATACGACAAAGAAGATCTGTGAAAAATGCAAAGTCTGAAAGCCATTTTGTATCTTCTAACATTTCGCACTCCGCAGAACACTGTTTCTCATGGAAGAACGACACAATGTCGTCTTTCAGCTGCCAAACCCGCTCGAAAACACATCCTAAGCCACCTTACTTTCGTGTAATACAGTACATCAGAGTATTCAGATTGCACTGACTGAAGAAAATCTCGAAATTGCCTGTGAGTAAGCCCACGAGATTGAATAGTATTTACAAGCTTCACGACTGTATCAAGCACGGGTTTCATATTCAATGCAGATTTACACAGAGCATCTTGATGTATAACACAATGTAGAAAAACATTGTTCCCAGGATAGTTTTGATTAAAGAGTCCAAGAAATGCAGATTTTTTTCCTATCATATTTGGTGCTTCATCGGTCGTAATATTACATATATTTGTTATAGGCACTTTCAAAGTTAAAAGCCCTTCCTGAAATTCACGAAAAATATCATATCCCGTTGTAGTTCCCTTTAAAGAACGCATGCACGCCAGTTCCTCAATAATTTCAAAGTTCTCATCAACACCTCTTATAAATAATACTAATTGAGCAGTATCATTTATATCAGTGCTTTCATCCATAGCTATGGAACAAAATTTAAACTGGCCAATCTTTGACTCTAATTGTGATGCCAAATTTTTATCGATGGCTTCCATTCTAGAAGTCACCGTTTTTCGAGATAAGCTTACAGTCTCAAAATTATTTTTCTTGTCTGGACATAAAACATCACAAACTTGGAGCATGCATTGTTTAATGAACTCCCCATCACTGAGAGCTTTATTATTTTTAGCAATATTGTATGCTACAATGTAACTTGCATGTGTAGCTGCTTTTTGAATAATGTTTACCTTCTTGAAAAAATTTTGCCGGCCTGATAATTTTTTACAAAGACTTTCTGCATTTCTTTTTTTTTTTTTTTTTTTTTTTTTTTTCATATTCGGACATTGCTTCGTAATTGGAATTCTTATGCTTAGATGTGAAATGACGGGAAATGTTATATTCTTTGAAGACTGCTACAGCTTCATTGCAGATAAGATACGCTGGTTTATCTTTTACAACTGAAAAAAAAATATTTCCATGTCCATTCATCATTAAAAGCGCGGCACTCTGAATCAACTTTACGTTTTTTAGTAGCCATTTTGAGGTTGAAATATTTTACAAATAACCCAAACAAGTACTAGCTATGCTATACTTTTAATAATTTCACCACTATTCACAATGACGCTATATGTCCACAATCTTTCAACACGCAATCAATAATATTAGAACTCGTGCCAAAAGAAAAAGCCGCTAGATGGAGCTTAAAAATGCGCAGTCTGCCACATGTGAGGTCTAATTCACCCATATTGAATTCCCATATGTTTGCTCCACAAGAAAAAGATAACGCTTGTTG
The DNA here is from genome assembly GCF_044657685.1 of Stegodyphus dumicola. Taxonomy (NCBI): domain Eukaryota; kingdom Metazoa; phylum Arthropoda; class Arachnida; order Araneae; family Eresidae; genus Stegodyphus; species Stegodyphus dumicola. The sequence goes on along the minus strand of NC_140781.1, from coordinate 148,896,012 downwards.
GCACCAATCTACAGCTATAACTAACAAATAACTTCCGCTTTTAACACTTTACCAATTGAAAACTGCATGTGTTTGCTATTTCCTTCGATTTATGTTTTGTAGAACAAAAATAGAGAATGTAAACAGATTACCAGCTCTCTGAAAAAAAGGAAGAAAAATATAATATTTAAACAAAGTAGAAAAGGAGATGGATATACAATATATGAATATTTCTTTTAATTTGCCTCTGGCCGGCAAATTAAAATTATATCCGTGGGCCAGATAGAACCTTCCTGCGGGCCGTAGAGTTTGCCCATCCCTGGGTTAACAGAAGTAATAAAATAGTGAATATTTTGAAAGAAATTTCAGTTATAATATTATGCGACAACCTTGTTAAAAAGTTATCTACATACAGACAAGATAATGTCACAGATACATCTCAGTTTCTGAAATAAATGGCATGGTTGTGAAATTTGGTGCCTTTTCATATGGTTATTTTTGACTGGAAGAGTTGTGGTATGTAAATCACAAAAGAACATTATTTTAATTCTTGGCTTAAATACAGCACTTGTATTAAGTTGCTAAAATTCCTTTTAAGGAAAATTTTGAATAAAATATAGATGTAGAATGTTAAATATTTTTACCTTTCAATGTGGACTTTTTGTGATTTTCCCCATGCCTATGCAATATGGATGCCAGCAAGTTTCCCTTAGAAAGTCCTCCACGGAGGCAGTCCTCCCTTTAGGCTGATAGCCCTCACGTACTTTGAAAAAAATCAAATAACCAAAACAAAACCTATCAAAGTGTTGTTTCACATTTTTTAGGGTTCTGATACGCAAATGATTTAGATACCTCAATTCACATTAACAAATATTATAATTTAAGTAAATAAAACCCAGCTGAGCACTTCCATTTAAATTATTTCTTTTACAATAAAAAATAAAAACAATAATTTTTGAATAAATTTTGCGAAATATCAAAAAGGCCCGTTATAACCCATATATAGTATTAACATTTTGTTTACTCGTTTCCAATGTTTCACCATTGCAAGCCTATTCTTTTTTTGCTTTCTTTTCCTGCCTTTTTTAAATTACCATATCCTGAGTTTTACTGGAGCTGTTAGGTCTGCTGAAGCCTCGCAGCATACATTATAATTCAAAACAAATTAAGAGTTTATTGTTTTAGGCAATTATTCTGAAAATGGTCATTTACATTTGATTTTAGGCAATATACGCATTGTATCAGAAAATGCGATATATTGAGCACTATCGTTACAAGAAAGTACTGTATAATCAGCTATTTCAAAATATGTAAATGTAACATAACTTCTTTTCGAGTGTTTGCACTGAGAGTTTCCTTCAAGTAAACCTTAATGAAACTTTCTTTCATCAAAATTTAGAAGTATTAAAAAAGCCTCAGAATTATTTACATTGCAAACATTTATGAATTATGCAGAAAAATATATAAGAAAAACAGCAATGAGAAAATATTACCGAATATACATTTTATGACAGTAGTAAAAATTTTTTCAGTACCGACAATATTAAAAAGCTTAATATTGTGATAAGATAAATAAAATAAAACGGTATTAAAAGTTTAATATTGAGATAAGTAAAAGTATACTAATCTATAGCAATGATCTGACATTTTTGCCATTAGAACTATAATATAATTCCAACCGTTAAAGTAACATTGTATCTGTATTAACTAGAATTATAAAGTCTAATTACTTTTACAAATAATAATTTTTTTTTTTTTTTTTGCTAGTTACGAAAAATTTAATTAAACACTTTCATTTTAATTCTTTTCTAGATTTTTAAGTAACTCAGTTTAAAACATGGGTCGTTTGATCCAGAATCAGTCTTATGTAGCTTCACTACATACTAGGAGAAAAATTAAAATGCCAGTTTTAGCATATGACCCCAAACCTTAGATTTCATCTCAAAGTAATACTCATCACCTCGTCATGCGATCCCATAAAGTCCAATCAAACATGTTTCCCCTACAAGGGACTGGATGTGGAAAGGGGAATTCTCAGAACACTCACACTTTCATAAAACCTACGTAGCTAGGTTACCATTTTCACTTAACAAAGACTTGAACACTGAACAATAATCTGTTATCACTCAGATTAGGATCACGTGATCCTTCAGAAGCAGAACTTTTGTCTGATTGGTTGATCTCTACCCGGTACAAGCTGCAGCTGAAACATATTCAGCGAGGTTTCAAAAAATCCCACATAGCCGGTACATTGTTTCCGTAGCTAGGCGGAAATTCACTTTCAGCGGAACTGTTTTCTAGGAATCCTTCCGTTTAAACCAGTACTACCAGAATCTCATTTCTCAGAAGAGTCAGTGAAAATTTTTTATACCTTTTAAGCTAAAAATTAATTTTAAAGACAGTGAAACACATACCAAAAAGTAGAGGTTTATTTAAAATGAAAAGCATCTATTTTAAATAAACCTCTAACTCTCAAATGGATTCTGAAAGGATCTGTGTTTACTATTAAAAAGCACTACCGGCCATCTGAAAATTCAAAATTACTATGATAAAATATTTCACCTTTTTAATTGAAATATGTTTCCTTTTATGTGTGTGCATATATATGTGTATGTGTGTATATTATAGCATGGCAGCTCTCGCGCACACACACACAATTATATTGATTGCAATTTCAGTTTTAAATTGTACCTTTTTAAAAATTCAATTATTAAATATATTAATAAGTAACTTATTTTCAATAGAATTCTAACTACTTTTGTCAGAGGAGATAATATACTAAATAATCTATTAGAAAATAAATTTTATATATATAAGTGCATGTGCAAGATTAAAAAAAAAAATTAAAATTTCTTTCAGTACTCTTATACTATTTCTAGAATTCTCTCTATTTTCATTAGTGAAGCTTTAATCATTTTACCTTTTTTCACTGATGCACTAGAAAAAAGAATGATTTTTGTTTTTATCATCCCTTGAACTAGTACATTATACTGTATATTTAAGGCTTAAATTCATTTGAAGCCCAACTGAGCTATTTTTTAGATATTAAATGAAACTAATTTCAGACAGAGCACTAAATAAGCCAAGATTTTATTGAACTTTAATTATTTCAATCATTAATTACTATTTTAACTATTATTGGTTATTTTATTTATTTATTGTTGTTCCTGTTGGCTTTTCATAGGGCTCTGGCACTTCAAAATTAAGCCCTAATTATAGTTAGTATACAAAAGTGGGCATCTTATTTTTTTTTATCTTATTTCATCTGAATTCAAATAAATGTAGTTTTGACTAAAAAAAGGTCATTTCTATTTCAAGTAAAATTAAAGTATGATGGGTTTCAGAAGAATGATGGAATTTCAGAAGTGCATATATGTGCAGATATGTGTGTGTACAGAGATACATATGTTTATACACATATACATGCACAGATACATACATTTCTGGACCCAGTCCTGATAACAGAACAATACCGAATGGTGTTGACTTTTATTTACACACACCCTACAAGTAAATGCATGATCATTTTATTTTTATTGTAAAAAAATTTAACAAACTCTTTATTTGCATAAAACAAAATGCATACCCTGCTGTTCATGAACTCAAAAAATATTAATAAGCTTGAATTTATATGGCTTGAAACCAAGCAAATCCAGATGACTGAGGTTCTCGTATCGTTTTCTTTTGCAGGTATAAAGGCATTTCTGATGAAATACTTGAATAAAAGCATCCCTTATAATCTTAAATAATGTTCTAATTATTTATTTTTCATACATTCATGATACATTATCTTGGATTTTATTAGGTTTACAATAATTTAATTTTTACGCCATATCACTTTATTTATTGTATTGAGTCAATTGCACTACTTATTTTCAGAGGGATCCTGGAGGGGGGCGGAGATGGCGTACAGTACGTGGAACAGCTTTAGTATTGGTCCTTTTGGCAATTTTTTGATTTGGCGACAAACTTCTGTCGCCAAGGTAGACCCGACTTTGAAGATCGAAAAAAAAATGGCGAATTGTAAACAAAACCCGATCTAGACTAAATAACAATTCTAAAAAATAAGCTCTTGATTAGAATAAACAGTCTTTCTCTAATTTTCAACATTTCTAGTACTTGCTATGATAAATTCTTGAAACACTGCCGTAAATGAATTTATGGCAATGATTATGTTGAGTAATGAAATTTACGAAAGGTTAATATTTTAAATTACAAAATATAATATTAATGTATTAAATATTAATATTTTAAGTAGTTAGTTAATATTTATATATTACATTAATATTTGGCTAATAATTTAAACTTACAAAAGGTTAATTTTTATGCTATGAATAAAGAAATTTACAAAAGGTTAATAAGTGCATTTCAAACTAGTATATGTGACTTTAGTTTCTTAGATTCTGTTATTAAAAGGAAATTTAAAAAAATATTTCAAATTGAAGGAAATCAAATTAAATTATAATGAGTAAATCTTGTACCAGTGTTAGAAATACATTTTATGAATTAAATTTTGTAAGGTAAAAATATTAAGAAGTGTGTATTTTTTAATCACTCAATTCATTACAAGTAATTTATGATTATAATTTAAAAGCTAAAATTAAATTATCATAATGAGTAAATTTTTTACCAATAGTAATAATACACAACAACAATTATCATAACTGATGATTTCTGTAAAAGATTCGAATGCTCACTAGTGGTGGAGTGATAAGCCACTCAACACTGGTAGTTCAGGCTGGCTATATGGGAGCTTTTGTGGTTTTCCTTACAAATGTGAATCTGAGCCAGTTTCTCTTAGTCCTTTATATGAAGGCATCCTTCTGCTAGCCTATGTATATATTTTCTATTCATAAATACTGTTCTCTCTTCTTATTTCTTGAAGTGAAGAAGTGTTGCAAAATCCTGTTTAGTTTTGGACAGCATTTAAATAAAATAAATAATTTGTATATTACACAAACAAAAATGCATTACAGTAGTTCATGTAGTGAATAATTAATCAGGGAACAAAGTATAATGTAACATTTCTTTATTTTGTAACCAGAATTATTTTATGTTTGGGATCTTTACTGTCAATTTCATCATCCGTTTTCTCACCAGAATCCAAATGAAATTTTTAGTTTGTAAAACAAACCGTGTTTTTGCCTTTCGAAGCCACGTTACTAGGTTGTTAGATCAAATAAGATTTGTAGTCTTCAGTCTTGCATTATAATTGCTGATAATTGAATTCCATGTTGGTTAAGTTTTGAACCAACTTTGAATTAAATTGATTTGTATAGCCTTTGGCTACAAAATTATTTGAATTTAAATTTTACATTTGAGCTTAATTATTATCATAAGTTATCTTGTCACAGTGGTTGACTGAGTCATAAGCACATAGTGTGCCTTCTGTTCTGTACATCTAAACTTTATCATAAAATAAGAGCATATCTTAACTTAATAAGAATATATCTAAACTTTAGAATAATAATTACATTTAAAGATATTGAAATCAGTATTCTTACTTTTATTATAGTGTTTATTACAAAAAATTCAGATTTATAAAAGCAACAATGAAACCTGAATTTGGTCTATGAATTCATGCAATTACACATCCCTATAGTTCTAATTTAAGAAATGAGGCAAAAAAGTATTTTTAGACCATAGTAATTTTGATCATTGCCCATTTTAAGAAACATGCAAGAAGTCTAAATTTGCATGTGGTTCCTTAGCAAAACGAACACCAAGATTTTACCTCATGCTACTAAATATGTGTTTTTTCTTGGGGGGGGTGGAGTTGATATATGAAAAAATGTCGACTCATGTGTGATGTAATATTAAAAGCATCAGTTTTAACTACCAAATTTTGGCTTTTTAAAAAATATTTTAAAAGTTGTGCTTTCCTAACTTGTAAGTAACTTCAAAAAAAGCATGCAAATTATCCCTCCCGCCATTAAAGCTCTGATACCTACCAAATTCGTTTGAGTTACGTGGACAGAAATGGCATCATATTTCCAGCTCAGTATTTAGGGTTACCATAAATATCACGGTTATCATAATTTTTCATTTCGCGCCCAAATGTCGCCAAAAAGGACTGATACTAAAGCTGTCAGCACGTGGTCGGCCAAATTTAAAGGCAGCGAAATGATTATCAAACATATATTTCCATAAAAAGGGGCGGCAAATATAGTTTGCATGTCGACGACCCTACGGTCTAGGATCGGTACTTCTTAATTGTGTACTTAAATTTAATACCTGGTTATTACTTTATTCGTCATATTTTTATTCACGTTCCCAACGAGTTTTTACATGGCGCCTTTCGTGCACTACAAATTATTTCTTGCCATGAATTACGTTCTCATAACGAATAAACAAATAATAGACTATATAAAGAATCACAGTCATAAATTATAGCATCTGAATTAAACATTGGATTAACTTAACACATTTACAGTTCCAAAAATTATATACCTTAGAGTGAACAGCAGAATAAACACCCTGCTGTTCGCAATTATTTTCATACCAATCGAACACAAACATAATACAGCTAACTTTTTCCCTCCCCCGTATACTTTTACGTTAATTTTTAGAAATTAAATGGCAAGATGTTATTTTTTTCCCTTTTAGTTTGTGTCTCATAATACTTCAGATAAAAAAAGGGGGGCAATAAAACTATAAATTGCATATTTCTCCTGCTTACGAACTAAACATAATTTTAAACTATTTTCTTATACATAAGCATAACACGATGGAAGTACATTTAACGATTTTTCTCAGTATCAGAAACTACCAGCATAAAAGCAAATAAATATAAATATATTCGATTACTTCAGCAGCCACATTACAAAAAATTATTTGTCCCCTTCCATGATGCCCACATATTTGATAAATTTTGGTCATATGCTACTTATGGTCATACGCTATCTATAAAAATGCTCGCCCAAAAATTCAAGTTTCAAATACAAATGCATCTAGAATAAGAAAATAATTAATACATATTTTTTTCATCTATAAAGAAATGACTCAAATAAATGAGAATTTTTTTCTTATGAATTTACACAAATATACTCGCAAGAGTTTTAATGCGTTGAATAAAATAAACATTTCCTTACTTATCTTTCACGTGGGTGTTTAATATTCATCAATAAGCAGCGATTTCTGCCCCTAATAAATCACAACGTTCCTCATACATGTACAGGAAGAGCCACGAAGCCATTTCGGAGATAAGGATGTCTTTACTGCGCATGCGCTACCTTTGCCGCAACTGACAAAATTCATCTGACAGGACTCGGAGCAAGCCTGTAAAGAATTCCCCCTTGCAGTAGTTTGAGCTAACAGGAAATTTACGCGCTCCTATTCGTCACTCTTGGAACAATTACCAGTTCCCCAACTCGGTTGAGTCGTCTTCTAAAACCTTCTCTCACTTTTAACTGAGAAACGCAGGTGTAAGCACAACCAGAAAGAATTTGGGGGGGGGGGGGGGAGCTATGATGTTAAGAGTTCTACCTCATCTAAATTTTCGAGGACTTAATAAGACTTTTAGAGTAAAATATACTATGTTTACAGGCGCGTAGCCAGATGGGGTGCCCTCTCCTTCACCACTATTTTTGCTTTAAAAAAGTGCTAAATAATTTTCAATAGATAAGGCTTAAAGATTTTTAAAATATTGCTTTCCAGCTTCCACAAAAATTCTAAAAGTCTAAGATTTTCCATTTAGAAGTAAGATCAGGAAAAATCTTCCTTCCTGAGCAAACAAGCGGCGGGAAAATACTTCGAAGGTTATGCGACACTTTCAAGTCGTAACGATTTTGTTCTTTACAGCTTTAAATAGTCCTCCATATCCGGTCCCGCTTTCCCACTAGTCCTAGTTTAATGTCACTAAAGAAGAAAAGCCCTTTCATTTCGAACTAAGTATCTAAAAGCATAATGGTTAAAAAAAAAAATAAGCATTTTTAAAAAAAGGACAGAAAAGAAATGAAGTTGGGATATTTAATTTTAAGATTTGCTATTTATTATTTAAATATTGCACAAAAGAGGAAAGGTAACACAGTAAAATAATTTTGAGCGATTTTTTTATATTAATTTCGAATTTCAGTTAAATCAATAAATATAGCAAAAATATTCAACTTTTTTTTAATTAATATAGAGAACATGTCAACTTCGATGCTTTCAATGCAATGAATTTTATTTTTTTTAGCCATGTATTAATTTAAATTCTTGTTATTTCAAATGATTTAATAGGACAGCTGTTAAATACTCAGATAGTTCATTAACTGCAGGCGCGTAGCCAGGGGGAGTGCTCTGGGTGCCAGGGCACCCTCCGGCCTACCACTACCTACCTATACTTTAAAAAAAGTGCTAATTAATTTTCAATAGATAGGACTTAAGTTTTTTAAATATTGCTTTCCAGCTTTGCAAAAAATTCATGTGATTAACAAAGAATGAACGGAAAGTCTACGATTTTCCATTTAGAAGTGAGATCAGAAAAAGTCATCCTTAGCAAACAATCGGCGGGAAAATACTTCGATGGTTAGGTGACGTGAAGCTTTTGTTCTTTTACAGTTTTGAATAGCCCACCGTAGCCGGTCCGACTTTCCCGCTAATTATCAAGCTAATGTCACTAAAGAAGAAAAAGGCCCTTTCATTTCGGACCAAGCATATTGTTTAAAAGAAAATAAGTATTTACAAAAACAAATAAAAAATAAAAAACCAAGAAAAAAATTATTTTGAGATTTGTTACGTATTATCTAAATATTGCACAAAAGAAAAGGGAAGGAAACACTGTAAAATAATTTCGAGTGATTTTTTTTTTTTTTTTAACATTAATTTCGAATTTCAGTTAAGTCAATAAATATAGCAAAAAGACAGCATGTCAACTTCGATGCTTTCAATGCAATGAATTTTATTTCCTTAGTCATCTAGCAATTTAAATTATTGTTATTTAAAATGATTTAATAGGGTAATTGTTAAATGCGCAGATAGTTCATACGCTGACAAGTATTTTATTTTATTTTATTATTAGCCTAAAGAGGCAAATTGTTCAGAACGGCTATCAATTTCGTTTTAGCATTTTGCGTGGGCTCACTATAGACGGCGTTTCACTTTTCAAACTGTTGCCACCAAATATCAGAGCCTTGTATTATATTTAAAGAAACTGAATAATGAAGAATGTGCATGAATATAAGTATGTTTCTCGCACTGGGAAAAAACAACGGTACCTAGAGACATCAAATTTTGAATAATGTAGTCCTTCACTCGAATATGGGCATCTGGAAGCCGAAATTTTGAGTTTAGCATTTGTTTTATTATCTATTTCATATTTCGTAAAATTTTAAAGAATTTTTGATTAACAAACTCATGGATTTCAAAGTGAGCAGTGGCAACACTGTACGAGGGGGAAAAAAATTATCTCCAGCGCACGAGACTGTGTCTCGGAAATTCTAAGGATATGCTCTTTTTAATTTATTTTTGTGGTATTACTGTAGAATTGAATTTTATGGTTTAAGTGAGAAGAACATGATATTTAATAAATAAAGGTAAAAACACAAAACGTTAAACAAAACGCCTCTTTGTGCGTAATATAAAATCTGAAAATAAAATAAATATATAAAATCAGATTTATTTATTTATTTTGTTTGCGTCTGTGTTTGGGACAAATAGTCACATAATTACCGATTAAAAAGAAGTATAATTCAAGAGAATTTAAACAGAATGAAAGAAGAACATCGCCTATTAGTGGGCAAAGTGTGTAAGATTTCTGAACAGTGCTAGTTCTACATAGGTTAGAATAGCAGGGAACGAACTGAACGAGCTTTTAAGGTTTTCCTTGTATACAAGGTAAATACAAACCAGTTTATTTCCAGTAGCAAGCATATATGAAATGCTTATTAATAATGATAAAAATTTGATGTTTGTAAGATCATCTTCGACATTAAGCCGACACCACGAATGAACAACATCCTTTTCCGAGGGAAATTATTTCATTGGCACGGGCTTTAAATTTTGTAAAAATCGATGTTCTACACTGTAGTTCTAACATGTTTATCAAAAACAAATGCATTCTCCTTTTTAATCATAATGCAAAACAGAAAAATTTTTTAAAAATCAATATTAATTATTAAAGGGTATCACCCGTTGTCATTGGAAGGAAATCCGAAAATATTGTTCGTTTTTCTCTGGCTCATTTGCTGTTGTTGTTACCAATGTTCACTTGTCTGATGTAGTGAGCCCAAGCCCACGAAATTCCTCGTGACAAGGAGCGCAAGATTACGACTGTCGTTGGCAACAGCCTTGAGTATCTCACAGGTGACAGTGTGATTTACCTCAGGTCCACCCCCAATTTTGCTGGAGAGTAACTTTGGAGGGGAGGGACGGGTCCGAGGGTCTCCCACGCCTCTTCCCTTCCACCTAACCCATGGAGGTAGGAAAGGGAGGAGGGGCCATTCCGCGCTAGAAGTGAAGCATTGCTTTGAAGCTTGGGTCACCAGACGGGGTGTTTTTTGTTTACATTCAGAAGCTCGCTTGACAAAATTCTGATAGTATTTCGACACACGACAGTTCCATAGAAATCGAAAAAAGGGACACTCTCGCATGAAAGAAACATTCATAGTGTGATGGATAATAGCAATTTGTATAGTTTACTGACATTTACGCAAAAATCACATCTTGGTTATTTTTCGATAACTAACAACAGCGATTTTGATTATGAATTTGTTTTATAAAATTCTAAGCTGTTGCACTACAAAAATATAGATTTTAAGAAAATTGCTAAAAAGAGATCTGCCAAAATTTATTTTCTAGAAGATTTGAAAAGTTTGAAACTTGATGGCTAAATGTAAATATAAAATTATGTATGTTAAAATATTTGTAATTAGGCACATAGGTCAGATTAAGTTTTTATTAAATAGAGTAACGCATGCAAGGGCTATCTGCCTAAAGAGAGAGATGCCATCGTGGAGGATTTTTGAAGAAAAACTGACCTTTGAGTGGGTATTAAAAATAATACTTATAATTTTCATTCAAATTATATTCATATATATTTTTTATGTAAAACTTTCGGGTGTATGCTAAATTAGTGTAAATTACTTTACACGAAAAATATAGTGAATGCACAAAAATTAAAGATTTGTACATGCCGGAAATGATAAATAGCAAATATGTATGGGTATTTATGCATGTGCTTGCAAAAAGCATGTATCTGCCTTTGACAAAATGCTTAAATATTCATTAAATTATTTATAAATGTATTTGAAATGAAGAATTTATTCACTTATAAACAACTGTGAAAGTACTGTGAAGAAATCTAATGATTAAATGCATCTAATTTATAATGATTATAAATGTTATCTAAATATATAATAACCTTAATATTGAATTGTAAACATAAATTGAAATCCTGTTGACAAATACGTTATAAAACTATTTAAGCAAGAATTGTTCGTATTGGAAAGCAATCTGTTAAAAGGTATTGTAAAGCAAATGCTATGAGATGCGCACTTAAGAACGTAATAAAGAGTTTTGGAATATATATTGTTGAAATGAAGGGTAAAAAAAAAAAAATCTGATAAGTATAATTAAAAGAATTATTCCCTTTACATTTTATAATAACTCAGTTACAAGTTTTAAATAATACTTAAAAAAAAAAACTTATTTTATTTCCTTTCAGAAATGTTCAGAGAAAGTCAAATACTATTTTACTAATAGTTCTCTAATTTAAAATGAACAGAATAGAGCATTAATTATAAATTGACTTACATTTTTCGATTTAAAAGAAGCCAAAAAATCATGTCATATTTAAGAAAGTATTTTAGGAAATAGCTCTATAAATAGAAAAGAAATAATGCATAATTTTAATATTAATAATACAATAAACTTTGATCTTAATTTTTGTACCTTAACCGAATAAAATCGAATTACCTTAATTTTTTTTTCTAATGTAATTAACGAAAACTTGTGAAAATATTTCATTCAAATTAAACCATTCTGAGAAAACTGTCCTGTGAAAAGTATAGCATTTAATTCCGTTCAGAATGAAATGTTGTTTAAAAATATGTTGTTTTCACATAATTAGGACTCTGAAGTGTTGTAGAAAAAGAAAATATATACATTTATATGTATATTTGCGACGTAATTATAAAATATTTACACCCGAACGCGTCAAATCCCATAGAACTCAATGGTAAATGACCCAATGTTTTGGTCACCACGTAGGGATCGCCGGTGCTTCAGAGCAGGGTACGGAGAAACTTGTTTAGGGCGACTCCTTACTTCCTACCTCCATGACCTAACCACACGAGAGGAAATACCCTTATATGCGGTCAGGTCGTAAATTTAGAACCCCTTTTTTCACAGGGGGGCTGAAAAGTAGGGAGTAATTTTGCTCGGGGTCTTGGGGGTCGTTTAAACATCTAACTTCTCTACATTCAGTTTTATACAGAGGAAAATACAAATTGAATTCTTCGAATGAATGCAATTTTGTACAATGAAAATGTATTACTTAATGATAAACTGTAAGATAAATAACATCTTTTTTTAAAGCCATAGGTGTAGAAAGACAGATATTTGTTACACGAATGAATTTGTAGTAAATATTGAGTTTTTCATTTCGAATGCTATGTTCCATGTATGCGAAGTAGCTCAGTATGTGAGATAATAGTCATAACCGAATGGCTTTCAACCTTTTCACGGCTAAGGACTGTTTCTCAATTACATTGTGGTCGCTGCTTTTTGGTTAATTTTCTAATAACATATAAACAATAGTTGTTTTTATTTGAGACTTAGAATAAAATAACGCAAACTATAATGCAGAAAATTCTTAAGAAGGAAGTTAAATAATACAGAAAGATACATTATTGATGCACTTTTGTGTTTTATATGTAGTAGTATTAACTACTACTATAATCCTTAAATGGAATCCTTAAATTTTATATAACTATGTATAGGTATATATAAATGGAACCAAATATAGAACAAGGTATAAAATATCTTTATTATACAATGTTCATTACCATACGTATATTTACGTAATATCAATATAAATGGTTAGTTAGGTTTCGTACATATATAATTTATTTTTATATTTTGTATTTTTTGTATTAGATTCAGTATTGTATACGTATCTGAAGTTTAATTTTACTTGTTCTCTTTTTGGGTTACGACTTTAAGTGAGAAAGAATTGTTAGGGCCTTCATAGGGATTACATTATATACAATCAGTTAGGATCCTACTTTTCCTTTCTTTTATTCATTATATATATTGAAATATTACTTGATAAGTATACGTAAAATATAGCAGTTTTTAAGCTACTTATATCTATTGTTTGGTCTGGTTTCTTTGATTATAGCAAAGCATTCGACTGTTATTTGCCTAAGGGTAAGGGTGCCTCGTGGAGAACTTTCTAAGCAAAACTGACTCTTATGCACGTTACACGTGGGGAAAACCTCGAAAACGCCAATACAGCCATCCCCGTCGATCCGGATTCGAACCCCTGATCGACCTGCCAGGTTTTACAGCTCAGCCGCTAGTGAGCTACACACACACACATTCACACATATACACATATACATTAAATAGTATTTACATGTCGTTTATAAAGTATAATTGAGTGCAATTTAATCATAAAGAGAAAATATTCTACGGAATTACTTCACTTCGTAGACTTTTTGTTAAGCTTCACCATATTTCTTAAAGAGAATCTCAATGCTGGTTCTATTTCCAAGCTGTTTATGTACCTTATTTTTCATGCTTTGAATTATATTTAGAAAATTATTTCACTTGGTTATAGCTGAAAATGCAGTTTTTTTATTGAAGAATTTAAGGGTAAGAAGAGAATTATGCCCTTTTCTAATTATTCTTGAAACATTTAATTTTTTTAAAAAAAAGCGCACATTAATACGGATCACTGAACTAAAGTGCTCGATACAGGACAGATTAATTAGCTACTAAATTTGGATTTTCATTGAGTAAAAATGAATTTATCTGCATTCTATAAGAAAGCAAATATTCAAAAAATGTTTTTTTTTTCCTATTCTCGCAGTCATAATATTTTTCTTAAATATTCAGCTAATTCATATTCAAATATTCCAATCCATTAGAATTAATAATAAATCGATACAGTAAATAAATAATTAAAATCAATTAAATGGAATTTTAATTGATTTTAATTGCCATTTTCCCTCTGATAAACCCCTCTTTAGAGTTTAATAGCAGTCGATCAGCTTTTGTTGGGGTTCATTTTTCGTTATGGTATGCTTACGTTATATATGTATGTATTATGCATTGCTCATACTCGTCAATTGCAGCTTTTAATATCTTTTGGAAAAAAATCAATATGAGAATCCAGAAAATGATTCTTAGTGACGCTAAAACTATTATTACTAGGCACTGTCATGCCACAGTGTTTAAAAAAAAATCCCATTGTTTAAAGGTAGATTCTATGCTCATATCCTAGTCTAAAATTAAAAGCTGCGAGTCAAAATTAAGGGGATTGCTCTTAGAAAGCCTCAATTAAAAGTAGTTATATGAAATGTTAATCAATACTTATAATCTTACGGATTAAACACTTATTCCCTATTTGATCACGTGTATGGCAAACAGATATTCGTCATTCATAAAGAAAAGAAAAGTTCTAATCCATAAACCAGTACACTCAGAATTAAAATAAAAGTTTAAAAATAATTTTATACTTAAATGATAATCCCAGTGACATAAAAGTTAAATTAATAAAAAGTAACAGAAGGCATTTTTTTTTTTTTTTTCTTATAAGATATTATTTCCAGCTACATATCCACATATTCAAATACTATTTATCAAGGGGAAAATATATCTTCCGTTTTCTGTTTTAAAAACAAATTACACTCATGTCCATAAATTAAGGATAATTCGGAGTCACGCGGAAATCGAACTCTAAAATAAATATATCACCTGTAAAATCACTACACACATCTTCAAGAATCATATGCAAATTTCAGGAATTAAGCAGATGACACCGATGGTACGTCACAATGACGAGAGTGTAAGAGAGTGATATATAAGGAATACAGACAAAGAAGTAAAATTGTTCGCAGGCGCTTTATAAGCATTTCAGTGCAATAACCGAATAGTTATGACACAAAGAACGCATTTGGATGATTTTTTACGTGGTAGAATTATCGGCCATCTGGAATGTGGGCGTACCCAACTGGAAGTATCAGACGAACTTGGAACTGCCCAGAGTGGCATCACCAGGCTTTGGCAACAATTCCAACGTGATGGTAATGTGAATAGACGTTACAGCACAGGTCGCCCCAGAGTTACAACGTCGAATGAGGACCGGTATTTGGCAGTTACTGCCAAAAGAAACAGGCGGAGCACAGCCTCAGACCTGTCTCGTCAGCTCTCTTCAGCCACTGGTACGACAATTTCAAGGCAGACCGTGTACAGACGCTTAGGGCAGATTGGTCTATATGCTCGTAGACCTGTCAAATGCGTTCCACTTACTGCAACTCACTGTCGCCTGCGGTTAGCCTGGAGTAGAGAGCATGCATTGTGGACACCACAACAGCGGGCTTGTGTGATGTTTTCCGACGAATCCAGGTTTAGCTTGCAGTCTGATTCTCGCCGGATTTTCATATGGAGAGCTCCAGGTACCCGTTACCACCAAGAAAACATCATTGAACGACACCGTTACGGTGGTGCAGGAGTGCTCGTTTGGGGTGGAATTATTCTGGGTTCCAGAACTGACCTGCATGTTCAAATTGGAACCATGACAAGCCAAATCTATCGTCATTCTGGACGATAGATTTGGCTCGTCATTCTGGAACAACATGTACGTTTGTTTCGAGGCGCCATTAATGCGCAATTTGTGTTTATAGATGACAACGCCCGTCCTCACCGTGCAAACATCGTAAGCGAATGCCTTCAATCGGAGGATATCACCCGTATGGACTGGCCAGCATTCTCACCGGACTTTAATCCAGTAGAGCACGTGTGGGACATGCTTGGCCGACTAGTTGCAGCCCGTTAACCTCCTCCTACATGTCAACCGGAACTTCGGAGAGCATTGCTTTTTGAGTGGTGTAATATCCCCCAAGATCAGATCGATAATTTGATACTCAGCATGCCTAGGCGTTGTACGGACTGTATTGCATCGTCTGGGAGACATACAATGTATTAACAATCATACCAACAATGTAATATTGGTTTTTTGTAAATAGGTTTTTTTGTAATTTGCTCCAGGGAGAAAAAATTGCTAATTTTTTTAGTAATATCAAACATATAGCATCTTTTTTTGCTTTTTACCTTTTGTTTAATAAATAAGCTTTGCAAATAAGTCAAATTTGTTTTGCTTCTAACTCTTCCTTTGCCTGATTTTGCATTATCCTTAATTTATGGACATGAGTGTAAATACAAGGAATCTTCTTATAGTGACGGTCTTCCTTAGAAGACCATCTATAAAAGTGATCGGTATTTCCGAGAATGGCGACTATTTACTTAGCAGATCAAAACTGTCTGCAATAAAAGATTGTCGTTTTAAAAGAAGAGTCACGGTATTTAATGCATTCAAATTTCACACAGATAAAATAATTAAATTTTATATTCAAATAGTAAATTCCAATAAATTGTTTAAATCAAGATTGCTAATAGAAAAACTGTAAATCCCTTAGGATATTGACTAGGATATAAAAAGCGCAAACTCGCATTCTGTAGCTTAGCAGTCGTTAACTCTTATCTTGTAGATAAAGCACTGCTTGAAATCCACTTTTATTTAAATTTATTTTATTGTTTTAAATTAAAATTATTATTACCTATATTGAGATAATATATTGAGATAAAGATGTAAAATAAATCTATCATACGATAAGTTTTAAACAGTGTTTTCAGTATTCTTCTTATGCTGTTATGAATATATTTGCTCTTTTGTTTAATATTATTAAACGGATAAGTTTAAATATAAGTGTATTCGTACCTTATAGTGTCTTACGTTTTGGTGGCTAATAAATTTGCATTTTTGGTTACATTAAACCGATATGATCGATTCTCCCCGTATGATTTTGGTCGACGAAAAATGTGCAAGACCTTTGTTGGACAAGGTGGGCCATGCGGTATAACGTGTACGATCACGTACCAGCATAGCGTACAAGCATTTTATCAAGTTAGGCGTACCAGCATTTTTATCAAAGCTTTTTCGATATAATATTGTGTTTGTCATATCATATGTCTTTTTCATATTGTGTGCTCAACCAAACCAGATTCTTATGTGCATAATCCATGGAGTGCGCAATGTAAGCGATACTCTATGGTTATATTGAATTCAATCATTTCATCTTCTTTCATTGCAACATTCATAACAGCATATCATTATCTATCGCATTTATAAAGAATTACAGTTAAACTTCAGAGACGACCTGTTGATATTGTGGAAGCTTATAACATTGTCCAGGAAATAATTCAGTTTTATATTTCTGAGCGTGAAAGTGTAGAAAAGAGTTTTGAGTGTATATTTGATCATGATGGGCAAATGTGTAAAAAATTAGATGTAGACCTTAAAATGTCACGCATCATTTCGAAAGCCGGTCTATCGAAATAATGCTCACTGTGATTCTGTGTTTAATTGCAACAAAACTATTTTAGCAGTCCCTTTACTTGACTATCTCATTTTCCATTTAAAATCTCAATTTTAAAATTTAGAAAGGACTGTATCATCCCTGTTGTCATCCTACCATCAGTTTGCGCTGATCGTGTAAATGAAATTGCTGTAAATGAGTTAAAATTGACGTATAAAAATGATTTACCCTCTCCGTAACTTCTAAACGAAGAGATGAAATGTTGGCGACAGCATTTTATGTCTATTCCCGAAAGCGAAGCTCTCAAGCACATCAGTTTTGCCTTTAAAAGCTTCGAATAAAAACTTTTTCCCCCAAGTACTGATGTCCTTCTGCACATAGCAGCTACACTGCCGATAACATCTTGCGAATGTGAACGTTCCTCAACTTAATTTCCAATATCTTTATACGAAATCATTTCACTTGCCATTAGTGTGGGCATCCTCGTAGATTATTATTATTCGGTTATTTGAATACGGCAAATCACGTGAGGGCTATTTGTTTAAAACAGGGGTTATCAACCTTTATTTTGCTTCATTCACCCTTTGCACATTGCTAGACGGTCATTCCCTCACCCTATTCCCAAACTCGAAAGGTACAGGAGCATTTATTTAAATTTTGATTAATTTTTAATGTGTTTTATAAATTAAACAAAAAAAATATATATAGAAAATATTAGGAAAAACGAAAACTTGAATAAAAGTTGTTTTTTTTATATTCATAAAATAAAACTTTGTACTTAACAGGTAAATAAAAGGCTAACCGCATTCCCTCTGGTTCAGAGCCCCTGATAGCTTTAACTCTTAAAAATCGGAAGATTTTTGCGAAAAAAGCGGAAATATGATGGAGGCTTTCATTTGAAATGGTGCGATGACACCATTTCAAAGAGCTTCAAACGGAATTGAATTCATTTTGTACTGCATGAATCAGGTTAATGAAGTATTTATAATACAAGTACAATTTTGATGCGAAATATTTAATTACATATTAAAAATTTTATGCTGTTCGGCTGATTTCATTTTGTAATTTTCTTACACCAAGAAAAAATACCAAGAAAATCCTGAGTAGGAAAGAAAGCTTTTATCAAAGTACTTTTAAATATAGTGAAAATAAAATTAATTATTAATGTACACTGCTCAAAAAAAAAAAAATGGGACAGTCCTATATCTCCCGATCTACTGGGCCGATTGACAAAATTCAAATTGCCTTCTTCATGTCTCGAAAGCGCGACTTAGGATATATATTAGTTTTATATATAGCACTATTCTAACATAGGTATTTTGACACAAAATCGGACTTTTTCTGAAATAACATACCAATTTTTTTACATATTTCGATTCTACGACTCAAATTACGCCTAAATATGAAATTTTGTAAAATTTGGAGCGAAATTTACGGAGAAATTCACAAATTTATGTTGGCACTTTTTTTCAGTTTGCGCCAAGAATAGTTCACTTGGCGAACTTCTTAATATATGGCAACCTAGTTTCCTTTCCTGTGAGCGGAAAAAAAGTCACCATCGTTCCTTTTTTCCAAATAATATTTATATTATATTTTTAATTATAACTTGTTATTTTAAGTAATTTTTTTCTTTTTCGAATTTCATTTTAATTGTTTAAGTTGCATGGTTTTTTTTTCGAATAACTATTTTAAAAATTTCTACTTACCTATTCGAACTGCGTAAATAAAGGTGCAGCATTTATTTTTTTTTCAAATAGTTCTCTTTATATATATTTTTTGTCATAGTTATTATTTTAGGTGATTTTTAAATTCTTATTTTTTATTTTAATTGTTTGTGTTGCATTGTCTCTTCAGATAATTGTTTTAAAATTTTCTTTTTATTCCTTCGAATTGAGAATTTTAAATATATTTATTAATATAAATTTTTCAGAATTTGATTTTATTTATTTGAATTGCGTTTCTTTCGGAGGAATACTTTGTAACCCAGACTACGATGCGTTTGAAAACTGCATATATTAAAAGAGAAAATACAGTAAAGCACAGTTAACACGCCTTTCAATGTTCCGTTCAGAAAAGATATATATAAATAAGAGAGACATTTAACTTAGGATTGCGACATTTTAACTTAGGATGACTTGCATACACTGCTTTAAACAGTTTTATCATTGTGCCCATTGCTTTACACAGTTTTATCCTACATTTGGCTTCTTAAATGTTATTCATATTTTAGTCAAATATTTTATTTTTGAAATCGTAAAAATCAAATATCATAAGATTAAAAAGTTTTAAATTAAAAAAAAAAAAAAATACAAATACTAAATTTTACCGTAAAATGTATTTTTTCTTCTCTTTCTTCAGGCATTCTACTTTAGTCTTGCTCTTTTTCTTCATTCTACTTTATTCTTGCTCTTTTTCTTTAGGCATTCCGCAAGTATGTTAAAAAATATCCAATTTTCGAAATATCTTGATATTTCTGACAATCATTTTAAATAAAGTTATCGCCTTCCATTTCATAAAGGCCCACAAACGGCCGAGCGGTAAAGTCGCTGAACACTGATAGTTCACTCCGGGGTTCGAATCCCGGTAAACAGGCTGGTTGCATGGGCGTTTTCGTGGATTTTCTCATGTGTACCGTGTATGCCAGCTGATTTCCCTTAGAAAGTTCTTCACAAAGACATCCTTCCTTTTAGGCAGATAGCCCTGCTTTGACGTAACTTAATAATTCAATTCAATCCATTTCATCAATATTTGGTCAGAGCTTTTATCAGTCTTTAGAGGCTAAACATTTTGAAGGTATGAGATGAAAGGAAAGACTGGTTTCATCAAGAGGTTTTGGTTTATTTAATTATGACAAAGCACACTAGGGCTATCTGCCTAAGGGGAGGGATGCCTTCGTGGAGGACTTTCTAAGGGAAACTGGCTGGCATACACGTTGCACATGGGAAAAACCACGAAAATGCCCAAGCAGCCAGCCCGTTCGCGGGATTCGGACCTCGGACAGAACTACCAGCGTTCAGTGACTTTATCGCTCGGCCGCTGTTTCATCAGGAGGAAAAAAAAACATCTTTAGGTGACATCCACATACATCACTGGATAAACTCCTGAATCTTCAAATAAGTCGAATGAGAAAATCATGGGATTCTCCATTTATGATACGATATGATGTTCTATAACGTAATTTAAATTTATACAACCATATAGTCTAAACCATATTGTCTTTTCTGTTAACCACAAGCTCAATTAATGGTATTTGCTGGTGTACACGTACAAGTGTTTTTTCTTTGAACACCTAAATTCATTGAAGTATCCTGAAAGTATTTTCAAAAGCGTCCAACTTTTTGAAACATCTTGGTATGTCTGAGAGCCAAATTTCCCTGCAAATTTTTGCTTACTTTTCTCCCTAATTTTCTTCTTTCCTTCTACAGTTATTTTCAGTGCACACACAAGAAAATTAAGATTTTTCGATTGCTAGACTTCCATATATTTTGCTTTCTTGTCAATTTTTTAAAATATCAATTACATGAATTGCATTTCAGCTGAAGACAGCTTTTCATTTTCTAGTCATTTTAACTATAAATAAAAAAAAGCGAAGTCCAAAGGATAAATATTTTAATTAAAAGATTTTTGCTAAATGACAAAGAAATAAAACAGTCCAGCAGGGTTAATTCTGTACCACCGAGTAACCAGATTCTTATATCGGCTGAAACAATCTAAATCATATTAAAAATCATGTTTTTTTTATACAATCTATAACGCGAGAGAAAAATTAGCTTCTTAAAACATTCTTTCTAAGAGGATTAATATAAAAGATTATATTTATATATATATTTTTAAAGCTGGGACTTGAACCAAACTGTAAAATTTTTAAAGTTTAATTTACATGGTGGTTATAATTAAAGTTTCAATTTGAAATGGTCATAAAAGGAAAACTACCGTACCAAATGTTATCAAACTTGGGAATCGTGTAAAGGAGGTTATGAGAATTTATTTTCAGCGAGGAAAAAAATAGTTAAAAAAACTCATCACCAGGGGGAAAATGACGCTGTATACAAGATTCTTAAATGAAATAAGATACGAAAACATCTGTTTAAAATGTGTTTAATATTTTCCGAAACGTGTTACAAAGCATGTTCAATGTAGCGTCTAGCATTTTCCGAAAGCAAGTTAAATCCTGTTACTGCATTCTCAACAGCAGCTCTTAGCATATCGGGAGGAATGTTACGGACATGTCAGTGTTTAACATTTTTCATTTCTGCCAAATTGTTTAGATTATCACCATAAACAGTGCTTTTGAGAAAACCCCATAGCTAAAAGTCACAGAGGTTGAGGTCTGGTGGGAAGAGGGGAAGTGTTGGCGTATAAGACGTTCATTCGTGAAATGTTGCCTAAGTAACTGTGCGACACACGTGAGGTGGGGCCCAGCCGTGCATAAAAATCGTAGATCTAAAATGCCACGTTACTGTAGTTCATGTATCACGAAACATTTTAACATTGACTATAAATGAGCTGCAATCACAGTAGTCCAGCTGTCGACTGTTCTTCAGAGAAAAATGGTTCAGTTATAAAACTAGCTGTCTTTCCACACCAAACGGTGTGGAATGACTGCTATGCAATCGAATGCAGTAGGAGAATGCAATGGAACTAGATAGATAACATGAGGGATTTTTTTGGCCCAAATCGATTAAAAGCGTTTTGAATCAGTATCTTCATGTTTTAGGGCCGAATTCGGGCTTCAAAAATTACAAATTTGCGATCTGTAAGAAAACGATTTCCAGATTGTACGCACTTGTGCGAGTGATTTGCGATCTCACATTTTCTAATCGCTAATTCGTGGTTTTCACGGACGAATTTCTCACTTACACGGATGGCGCACTCGACTTTTATCGAATTTAACGCCTTTAAATGGTAATTTTCTTACTTCAAAATTTCTTAAGGGTATGCAACATATTAAACCCGTGTAACAAAAGGTTAAGTTAGATTCCGACCCATATTTCGTTTAAAAATATTGCATACAGCGTCATTTTCCCCCCTGGTGGTGAGGTTTGAAACTTCCCTTTTTTTCACGGAAAATAAATTCCTATGATCTCTTTTACACGATTACCAGGTTTGATAACATTTGATCCAGTAGTTTTTGTTTTATGACCGTTTCAATGTGGAACTTTAATTATAAACACCCTGTATATTATTAAATTTTAATTGAAGCTATGCGTTATATGTATACCATGCGTAAGATTTCCGCTTTTATAGAAAAAATAAAGAATCGAAGCAAATATACTTAGGATAATGGAACAAAACTGAAAAAAATTCCCCTCCCTCCGAAAATAAAATATTGCAACTTCGACCTTCAATTTATTGGATTATCGAAATATTCAATATGACCTATCTTCTAAGTCCTAGTTCCGACAACAATTCCGTCAAAAATTCCGAATTACTTAAGCTGATGTAAAAGATTTAGTATATATTCACTGTATGTTAGTAAAGTAATCAGAGTGTAATAAAAATAGATTATATAATTTACGCCATTATCTTTTTGTCTGACTGCACAACATGTAATGGAAGAGAAGGTTTGTAGAGATCTGTTTTTGATATGCCTCTAAAAGTAGATGTCATACTCCTTTTGTCTCTTCAATATCAAAAAACTTTCCTTTGAGAGGCAACTTTAGTTTTTGGGAAAGAAAAAAATCACAAGAAGACAAATTTGAAAAACATGCAGGACGATTGAGTACACATACTTATTTTCAGAACACAAGCGGTTCTCCGACTGGTTATTGAATAATGAAAAGATGCATTATCATGCAATACAAAACATTTGGAATACGTTGTCTGACTGAAAACGTAAGATTAAAAGTCATCTGCTTAATTCACAACCATTTACAAGTCAACTAATGGGGCAATTGCAGAATCGTTTTGATCCTGAGCTTCTAAGACAAACCTTATATCACTGGATTTAAACACTTCTTTAATCTTCCGAGAACGTTCCATCTTTAGCTCATATTCCAAGAATATTAAGTGAATACAATTATTGCAAAAGAAAATGAATATTCATTTGCACTACCGCTTGGTAGTTCTGCTTTTTATGTCTAAGTATACAACAATATTTTAAATATTTACAAATAAAATATTAAATTGGAGATTTAATTGGAGCCTCACCAGTTGCCTAGCATTTGAAGATTGTTAAATACTAACTGTTTGTTGCGAAGTTTAACCCAGGGTTTTGCATGGTTGGTTTTCGTAGTTTTCTAGGTTCTCTTTACAAAGGTTCTCTATGAAAGCATCTTAACCAAATAGCTCCCACATTCTTTCTATGTTCAAATAACCAACTAACCTAGTTTAAGCGCGATTTCCAAATGAAGTTACTAGCAAAACCCGAATACTCATTAAAAATCATGTAGCTTGCCAATCAGGAGTAACATGAAAGATACGGCGCCAATAATTGAATTGCTGTTACGGTACGCTGTTTCTAAATTTAGATGGTCATTCCTTAATTAAATAGCCCACTAGCGGCCGAGCAGTAAAGATGCTGAGCACTGGTAGTTCGGTCGGAAGTTCGAATCCCGCGAACGGGCTGGCTGCATGGGCGTTTTAGTGGTTTTCCCCATGTGTAACGTGTATACGAGCCAGTTTACCTTAGAAAGTCCTCCACGAAGGCATCCCTCCCTTTAGGCAGATAGCCCTCGTGTGCTTTGCCATAATTAAATAATCCAATCCAATCCTTAATTAAATATAATTGATTTGTAACTTCTACTAGAGCTGACGGTAAAAATTGAAGTGCAAATAAATAATATCGTGTGCAATCTTGATTAATATAAATTAAAAATTTTGCATAGAAAAATATTTGCATTCAGACAGAAAGTTTTTTGAAATATTTGCAATTACTTTATAAGAAGGATTTATTAATAACCGTAATAATTACTTATTATATTACTGATGATTAGGATTCAGTTCTTGACAATTACATTCTAAATTAGAATTTTAAGGATATAATGAAAATAAGCTACGCACAAAAATACATTTTTACAGATTAAATTGACATTAAATACAAAAATACAGAATGTTGGGTGCCGTTTATATAATTATTCTTGCTTGTCCACAGAATCTGCTGACTTATCCAGCCATTAAGTAGCTGCAGATCATTTCTACATAACCATTGAACTTCCATTAATTCAGTCTCTACAGGGTTGTATGTTTATATCATAATTTGACTTTTATAAAAATGATTATTCAAAATCTTATATTTCTATAAAAATATACTATGCTTTAAAAATATGGATGATAGTATCTGCCGCTCTTTCAGCCACTTCAAAAGCAACAGTTTGTTTAGAAATAAATTATGCAGTTAATGTCATAAAATATTTTCATTAAATTCAAATAAACATTAAACGAAAATTCTCAGTTTTAGACAATTCGATTTAAACGAAGTAAAGTAGCAGACGATAAAACGCCAAAGGTAAAAATTTACTCTTAGAAAAACGTACTCTTATTTTTTTTAAAAAAGGATGAAAGAGAGAAATTTTAAAAAATTGTTAAAAATTTGAATAATATCATCTATAATTTAAAAAATAGATTTTCATATAGTATTAATAAATATTTATTACGTCTTATTGTGGGAAAAAATTTCATATAATTAATTCTCCGTAAAATTTTACTTGAAATTTAAGGTTAAAAATAGCTGTGGCAATTCAGTGTAACAAAAATCCATAGACCACATTTGGCGTTATTTTCGCTCAAAAAGAAGATGCCAAATTTCAAAACGCGAAAATATGTAAATTCGTGTATATCTTAGAAAATTTTGAATAAAAAAGTCTAATTTTTTGCAGATATGCTTAAAAATACACCTACTTTATGATGATGGTAAAAATTTTATAGGTTATAATTCAAAATTTTTTTCGAAAAATTTATAAAAATTATTTAAAAATAGAAATTTAAAAATAAAACACAAAAAATGGGTAAATTTTATTTGGAATGAACCTAAATTTCGAAATGTGAGAGAAAAAATAAAAAAAGTTTAGTAAAAAAAGAGATATTAATAAATATTTGCCGAATTCAATTAACATTGAGGAGCTAAAATTTTGAGAGCTAATATTTTAAAAACTACTGGTACGATTTTTACAAAACTTGGTATTCTGGCATAATTTGAGCCGTAGAATCGAAATATGGAAAAAAATTGATATGTTATTTCAGAAAAAGTCCGATTTTGTGTCAAAATACCTATGTTAGAATAGTGCTATATATAAATCTAATATATATCCTAAGTCGCGCTTTCGAGACATGAAAAACGCAGTTTGAATTTTGTCAATCGGCCCAGTAGAACGGGAGATATAGCACTGTCCCATTTTTTTTTTTTTTTTTTTTTTTTGAGCAGTGTACATACTATTATAAGGTATTTCTCTCGCCTTCTTGGCATGCCTTCGTGGTGTGCTCTTCTGCAAGCTGAGCGCGTATTCCAGAGGTCCGCTGTTCGATTCCCGGCGAAGACGTTGCTAATTTTTCATCTTGCCTGCTTCCAAAAATACCTAATATCTCTACAGTGGCGCCTGAACTAAAAGGGTGTTGGATGATGATTCTCCACACTCAGGATTTGGCGAATGGGCCCCCTAAAAACCCCAGTCGCCTTTTAAAAGGGGGAGTATATAAGGTATTTCTCCCGCCTTCTTGGCATGCCTTCGTGGTGTGGTGGTCTGCACGTTGGGCGCGTGTTCCAGAGGTCCGTGGTTCGATTCCTGGCGAAGGTGTTACTAATTTTTCATCTTGCCTGCTTTCAAAAAATACCTAATGTCTAAAATAAACTTAGAAGTATACCATAAATTGAAGTAAAATAAAATACAAATATTAACTTATTACACATTACTCTAGTCTTCATATAAATATCTATAAATGTCTCCAGTAGATTAAGACAACTCGGATAAAATGAAATTTAATAAGAAAACGGTCAGTAAAATATAATAAAAAATACAATTTAAGTTTCATTATTTATTGCTTTGAAACACTTTTTTTAGTAAAGGCTAGAAAATGAAAACCTGGAAATTCAGTATCTACCAAAAGATATGATGGAAAACCAGGAGAGATTACAGATATGCTAAAGGTAGGGTAGCTTTCGTGGAGGAATTTCTAAGGTAAACTGGTGCCTACTGACATTACACATGAGAAAAACAGACCGTGCAGCTACTCCGTTTGTCTGAGTTTGAACACTAAATGAATTTCCAAAATTCAGCAGTACTTAATCACTTGCCCCCCCCCGGCGGGCGACACCTCATGAAAACCGAAGACTTTCGAATAAAGATGCCCTCAGCTTTGAAAACCGATGGATGGATTGGATTATGGAGTGGATTATACAATTATGGCAAAGCACACGAGGGCTATCTGCCTAAAGGGAGGGATACCTTCGTGGAGGATTTTCTAAGGGAAACTGGCTCGTATACACGTTACACATGGGGAAAACCACGAAAACGCCCATGCAGCCAGCCCGTTCGCGGGATTCGAACCTCGGACCGAACTACCAGTGTTCAGCGTCTTTACCGCTCGGCCGCTTGAAAACCGATGGAAAAGGCTGGATTGTCATAAATGTGTCCGTATCTTTGTGAAAAACCTGGATATGAAAAAACGCAGGATTAGCATAAAGCCAAATCTTTAGATTTCCGAACCCTTAAGAAAACCAGTAGTTTGACAATGGTGCCGAACCTTTTGTGCTTGTTGGAGCGGATTTTTGTGTATTTTGAATAATGACGTTATTCCAATATCTTACATCTTTCAAATGGCCTTATATATTTTAAAGATGCAACATTGAGAGCAGTTTTACGTAAAAGGTGGCTTTGTTGATATTTAAGTTGTTTAATAATTTGTCTTCCTATACTTCGTTTAATTTTGTGCTTAAGTGTTTAAACAGATAATGACTTCTAGAAATTTACTTTAGGCTGTTTAGGTGTTTCATCAAAATAGTTTAAAATTTTCAGGTAATGGTCGCCTAGAATAGGTGTTTCTATATAATAAATTGAAACACGGAATACAGGCAAACATTCGTAAAACTATTATGAGATGTTTGAATGAAACGAAGCTGTTAGCTGTTTCAACAATGTCATTGATAAAAATCATACTTTTTAAATTTCAGTTTGTGGGTGAAGAAAGCAAAAATGGTTCTAATGAAACTTGTCGCTGATATTTTAAATCTATATACTCAAATAATTAAAATAATTTTTAAACCGAATTTCTGCACATTCGTGATAACATATATAATAGCATTCATAATAATTGATGCAGTGGAACCTCTATGAAGACCACCCTCGGTATCAGACGAGTTCGCTCTTGTATTGGAGTCGACGGCTTAGAGATGTTCGTCGCTAATCAGGCTGGAAGACTGCCAAAAATTTGAAATCAGGCGAAAAACGGCATCCTCAAATTGGAATAAATTTTGAGTAAAGGTACCGATTTCCATGGCGATCAGGCTCAGATCCTTCCCCCTTTTTGAGCAAAAATTTTTTCCAGAAACACGAATTGACATAGAGGTGTCTACGCCTTTACAGAGAGAGCTCTTACACATTTCTGCACGTAGAAACTGAGTACTTTCAAAGACTTCTAAGGACCATTAATGAAAAAAAAATTAAGGCATCTATTAAGGACCAAATTAAGAACTGAATAAATTAAAGCAATTATCCACAACCGATCTTCACTTTTGTAATCTGTAAGAATAAACTAAATTTGTAAGATGCATTATTATTAAATACAATTTAATATTTAATTTAATTAGAAACAAATTCAAAAATAAAATTAACTTCATAGTTTTTTTCATATAATTAACATTAAATTATAAAATTTCTTTAAACATTTATATTTTACACTAATAGTCCCACATATGAAAAGATTAGTGAAATTTTATTTAAATTTAACTAAAAGCTTTATATTGATTCTTTCTTTTATGCCACATTTTGTCACGTAACTCACTCAGTCCAGACTTTTACGTCAATTTATGTGAAGTGGCATATCCACAATAAGGATTAATTGAAGGCGATAACTCACCTTAACATTCAGAGATAACTTTTAAGGCTGAGCTGTTAGTTACAAATAATTAAATTACGTAGTTAATAGTCATAATAGATTTACATGTAACGTTAAAAGCTGCAAAATATTTATGTTTTTAGCAACAACAAACTACAAAATGTTTATGCATTTTTCTAATTTGAAAATTTTCCACATATTTTAGCTAATTTACATCAGTTTCCTTCTTTTTAACATCTTTTCTATGTATATTTGTTTCAATAAACGAATCAATATTATTCCCGGTAGCTTCTGCTCCATTTCTTAATTTGATAATGTTTCAGCAATGTACCTCTGAAGAATAATTTTCTCTCTCTTTATAAAATCAGTTTTTTTCTTCAATGAGTTTCATCTTCATTTTAGAATTTTCAGGTTTAATTAAAGGTTTGTTATTCTAAAGAACTGATTGTGCTTAGAATGTGTAAAAGAAACTGTTAATTTAATTTCTTTAATAATATGAGCATCGAGAATAATTATGAAATGATATAAAGTCGGGGCTGGCAATAGAGCCAGTGTGGCAGAATTTTTAGAATTTAGTGAAGCCGAGAGAAATGAAATTTAGGGATGGCAAAATTTTAGAATTTAGGGCAGGCAGTGAGATATGCTGAGAGCGCACTGAGACATATATGATGAATCTTTTAATAAACTGTCGGATTTCAATTTCTTTGCTTTGATTGCTTCAATGTTTATGTCTAGTGAAAGGTTAAAAAAAAATAAAGGGAAGATAAACATTTTAAGAGAAGGACTTCTGGGATCAGAAGGAAAACATTTAAATAATTTTCTTTTTACTGTTATTCCAAAATTCTACAAAAGATAAGGAATTCATCACAAATTTCTTACAAAACACGTCCATTACGTGCTAATACCGTAAAGACACTTTTCATTTCATATCATTTTTCCAGAAACCTATAAATTTTGGCTTCAAATCCTTTTAAACCTTTGGAGGTGCAAGGTATAAATTCTGACCAAAAATTATCCCAACTATCTCTGTAAAAAGCAAAAAGGCCAGAAGATTTTTGAAAAAGAAAAAATTCCAAAACAAAAAGTATAAAGTGAATTTTCAAGAGAAAATTTATACACCTTTAAATATTCTTGTAATGGTCACTGTTGAGTAGTGGCAAGTAGCACATCTGACTCCTTATAATGATTAGTACATTTGTGAGGTTGCGTAATACCTACTGCATTACTGAACTCAAAACATATTTATTACAATTACGAGAATTTCTTTACAAATATATATAATGCATGGATAGAATAGAACAGTTATGGAAGTCAAATATAATCGTCGTGAGGTGAGGAGCCTGCCAGCGAGGGTCTCTCTAGCCGAGAATTCAAGAGCATTCTGAGGTCTTGTTTCCGATGGAAAAAATCTTCAGACTGATTTAGCCACGCCTCCTTAATTTTTCAATAGTATCTTATATCCTCTGAATCGTTATATCTGGAACGATATTAGAGGAAAAACAAGATCATTGGTTCGTCAGCCCTCCTGAAATCGAGAGGCTTTAACGACAGACAGTGCAGAACGCTAAAATCTCTTTACATTGGTCGTCAAGTTATGTGTCTTGTACTGTCAACTGGACCTAATTATTGCGTCTGCGATGTCAGACTATGTCGCCTGGAGCCATCATAAAAGCTTGGAAACTGACTTGCTGGGACCGCACCACGATTTTCTCATCTCTTAGTGGTCCGCCGTATTCGGATACAATTACATGGGGAAAAACTGTTACCGCAAAAAAATACAAAAGAAAACAAATGAAATTATTTTTAAATAATTACAACAGCACTTTTGTTTTGTCTAAGAAGTGTTTCGGAAACTGTGCTTTGTACCATATATTATCTTGTTTACTTTTCAGAATTAAAATATTTCTAAGCCCCCAAAATGGAAAGTAATGTCGCTTTAAAATATGGCAAGAGAAAATAAAAACGTTTTATTTTATTGTTATTTCTTATATATATATAATTTTAATATATTATAATAATTTTTATGATCAATGTTATTATGTTTCTAAAGACATCGAAAGATTCGCAAATATCCTAAAAAGGGAAAAATAATTTTTGATATATTTTAGAAACTCTTCATTTGCCCAAAAAAAAAATAAATAAAAAAAAAAATTTCGAAACGTTTAAGCTTCAATCGAGACAGGGTCTCGTGCCTAAATCTCAAGTATCCACCGTTTATATTAAGAAGTGGGAAAGAATTCAAATGTTAACCCATCAAATTCATATTTCTCAATGCATCGCCTAAAAATATTCCTCCAAAATGTTAATTCACATTGAAAATGACAATCGTGAAAAACAGACAGAAATATCAGATGACTAAAATTAAGGGCCTTTTGCTAGTTTGGGCCGAAATTAAGAACTTTTAAGAACCAAAAATCATTTCTAAAAAAACTTGAGGACTTTTAATTACTTTTAAGGACCACACGAACCCTGCTTTACATAAAATCCTGAGCAGGCAAACAAGTCCTGATATCCTTTTGAAAAACGCTGGCTCCGCAAAAATTTGCCCCCGCCTCACCAAAAACCCTGACCTTTAAAAAACGGTCCCAAAGCATTCCCCCCCCCCGTTCTAGGGAATTAAAACGCGTTTGCGAGTTCCAGCTGTGGGTTATATGAGTCAATGGTTAGTTGACGCTGAATGCCGTACCGAAGAGCTCGGGTTCGAATACCGGAGAAAGCATAGATATGTGTAAACGTATAGTATCTGTGCGGTAGGGGGCACTCAAAATGCACTGAGAGCCGAAATCCTCTTGAGGGGTTAGTGGTAGGGAAAGATGGATAGGACCCTGAAACCCCTGGGGTAGAGCTCTACCTTGGAATTTCATCCAGGATAGAAATTTCGCAGTTAGCAAGATCCAGCGATACCTAATATGACTAAATGGATGCATATGTGTCGGTTTTGCTACAAAATGTACCTTTTGAAGATTGCGATTTTTGGAAGCAGGACTCGTGTATTTCAGTAACAATATTATTCCAATACTCTGAATTTTTCAAATGGCCTTTATTCAGCAATAATCACCTTTATTTCAGCAATACTAAATTCCCGAAATTGTCAGCAATTTTACATAAAAGAAAAGGTTTCCGGTAGAACAATTTGATGAGCTCTTATTTGTGGGGCCCCTTGTGGCATTCCGTGATAAGCTCTGGTAAGAGCGGCATTAATTACCGCTGTAAAACCAGAATATGCAACGAAAGCATTAAGTGGAAAGATTTGTTAACACTTTTTCTAAGAAGCTCAGATTTGTATATATTTTTTTAAAAGAATCCAGAGCAGTTTATCAGTTAATATGCTTAATGGGAAATTACGATAAGATATGCTTAATTGAAATTTACATTTATAAGTGCAAACAGTTAAATGAATAATTCATAAGCTAAAATTTCTTGGTTTTAAAAATTGTTTAAAAATTGTTTCATTGCTAAAATTGTTTCGGGATCGCTATATGAATCTGCATTAAATTTGTAATTTATATTTACGGCTCTTTTTCGGTTAAATTCTATACTAGAGGAACAAAGTAATATTACTTAAAATTAAGAAAAATAAAAATAATTTAATTCAAAATGTAAGACAACCTAAAACGTTGCGCTTTTTTTTTTTTTTTCTTTTTTCCTAATTTTAAATTTGACATTGGTCTGTTTTATTTTACACGTAATACTATACTGACGTCCTTTGGCGCCGTTGGGCTAATTTTTATAATTTAACTAAAAGTTCAACATTTTGCTTAAGGTTCTGAATTTTATTACTCACATAAACTGGATTTAAAACAAATTATAATTTACAGTTATGTAACTATAAGAATTATCACATATTTTAGCTTAACGTAAAGTGTTCATAATTGTATTTCTTATGCACATTCATAAATTATTACCTTCTTTTATAGGAGTAGCAATTTTAATTCCCCCCCCCCCCGAAAATTTTCAGCCTAATAAAACTATAATAAAACTCAAAAAAAAAAAAATAAATTTTAATGCGTGAATCACTGTATATTTAAAATTTGTTAACTTTCGACACCTACATAATAAGCATATCTTTTGCTGTTTCTAAGCATCAGTTTTCAATCCCCAGTCATAGTGCAATCATTTGGATAACAAAAATTTCTGGGTAATTAGATAGTTGGTCAACTATGCGTGCTTTCGAGCTCTAATTTAAGAATTTATTTTATCATATTTTATTTTAACAAAGATAATGCATTTAAAATATTTTTATATTCATAAAACGAAATGTAAAACATACTCTAGGCAAAACTAAACGATTATTTCTCTTCCCTAAATTTATAACCTATTTCTGTTTAAGCAAAGAAATTTATTTAAGTAGCCTTTGAAACTAAATATATAAATAATATTTTACTTTTATTGTACTAATAATCTTTGCAAGTTACATATTGCTGAAACAATATAGGTCAATGTGCATGCTGCACACACCATTTGAATTAATTCATAGCCTCTCAAATTATAGGCACTGTATTGTACTACTTCTTTACATATAAAAATAGATAAATTAATTAAATTAAAATAAAAGGGGTATACCCCAACTGCGCGAATCGGAATTTCTGCCCCCGTTGCTTGCCGGGGAATTCAATGACTGCATAAAGCAAAAGTTTTTCTGTCCCCTTAGACAAATGTTTATAGAAATTAGTAGTTAGATTAAAAAAAAAAATTAAAAAAAAACTTAACTTGAAATCTACTGCAACATTACTATGCCTTTAGAATACTGACGTGTTATCTTAAATTTTAAATAAATAAAAATTATTATGCCAAGAAGATTTTTCTAAAATGCATCTAGAAAGAAAGAATAAGATAAGCAATACTGCAAATTAATAATCAATGAATCCTCTTAATAAATAATAACTTAATTTTTTAAATAAAAAATTCCTTACCTTTTTAAGCCCAAAGGGACAATTTGGCCAGAAGGGCTATTAATTTCGTTTTGGCCTTTTGCGTTGATTCACTATAAACGGCGAATCACTTTTTAAATTGTTGCCACCAAATGTTATCATCCTCTATTATATTTAAAGAAATTAAATAATGAAGAATCTGCATAAATGTATGTATGTTTCTCGAATTGTGATAAAACAACGGTATCTAGACTCATCAAATTTTGAATAACGAACGTCTTCACCCGAATATGGGCATATGGAAGCCCAATATTGGAATTTGTTTTATTATCTATTTCATATTTTGTAAAGCATTTATGAGTTTTTGATTAAGAAACTCAACTATTTCAAAGCGAGCAATGGCAACACTGTTAAAAAAATTCTCCAGCGCGCGAGACTGTGTATCGGAAATTTTAAAGATAGGCCTTTTTTTAATATTTTGTGATAAATTTTATGGTTTAAATGCGAAGAACACGATATTTAATAAATAAAGGTAACATATAAAACGTTAAAAAAAATCCCTTTGGACGTAATATAAAATCTGAAAGCTTTCAGATTTTTAAAAAAATTATATCATTGGTTTGTTTCCTTTTTAAGCAAAAGTTTGTGTAATATAATGAGAAATATCTGAATAACATTAGCAGGTCGCTTTAATTCATAATGTTTTTAAACACGATGGAATATAATTTGAAATTTAATAAAAATTTTCTTTTAACACATGCCAAATTTTTATTTGATTTGTTTTCTATACGGAAATATTTCATAATATCTGAAAGACAAAAATAGTGAATTTAACACTCAAGTGAATGCCAGCTTTAGAGGGAAAAAATAATGTTTCGTTGAAATTTTGTATTTTGGAGCTTCAAACACTGAGAGGGAAAAGGAAATGATTATGCAAACTAGAACAATTCGCAAATTTTAAACATTGTTCACGACTAGGATCAGCTCCTCTATTAAGAAGGGGAATGAAAAGTCTACCTTTTTCATTTTTAGAATCGTACGGTTAGCAAGCAGGGTATATTAGTACTGTTACTATGATAATAGCAGTATATCATATTAATCAAATAACTACTTTAATTATCATGAATATTTTGTGAAATCACAGACATTTTCAAAAACCAATTTTGATTAATTTTTCTACTTCCTTGTACGAAGTAAAGGAAGTATCGTAATCGTGAGAAATTTCGAGTATCATATTTCAACGAAACTATCCATTTTGACCGCTCTCGAATCCATTTAAACGATGTTTTTGCTTAAAATCTGTAGGTACGGACAGAATAAAAGATTCTTATTTCCAAAAATGGTTGAAAAATAAATTATGGATGACCAAATTAACGGATTGAAAAATAAATTATGAATCCGTTATTAAAATTATCCGTTATTAAAACGGGTTCAGAAGATATTCTATGCATACCTACGTATGTATGTACCTCACATAACTAGCCTCAGAATAAAATCACTGTAAAACGACTAGCCTCAGAATGTTCAAATTTTGTATGTGGGACTGCTATAACATGTAGCTGTGCACCTCCCTTTTTGATTGCAATCGGCCGCACCAGAACTATATATAAGCAATTCACTACTTTTGGTTTTGTATAATTCTTTACCCATGCCTATATGGGTGGCGAAACATGAATTGAGTAGTCTCCTGCTTGCTCAACAACTATTCACTTTATGGAAATTAATTTAGTCTTAAAATTCTTTAAAAGTTTTAAGATTAATTTTTTGGATTATTAAATATTTTTTCATGTTTTCAGATACTTGCACTTAATTTACATATGCTTTCTGAATTTGATATTGCAAATTTGTTCGCAGCAATAATTAATCTTTTATTTATATGCAATTGAATTTTCATAATTTAAAATTTAAATTACCTTTATATGAATGAGAGAATATTTGTTATATATAAGTGATTATATTGTTTTTATGTTTCGTTTAAGTTTTTATGCCTTTAGTTAATCTGCGCGCGATAGTTGTAGAATTATCAACAATCTAGTTTAAGTGTTTAAGTGCCACTAAGATTAATCTGTCCCCATTTATGTACATTTGAAAACTCTTAGTAGACTAGTGAATTAAGTCAGTTTCTGTACATCTTCAATATCTTTTTGACGATTGGGACTCATTAAGTTAAAGCTTTCAGTATGAAAGGAAAATTCTGAAATAGACATGTTAAGCAAGTTAGATGGAGAAATAATCCATAATTTATATATATCCGAATAAGTTTTATGTTTTGGAAAAGGTTACATATAATTTTCACCAAGATATCAATCACAGAAATCGTGTACACCCATCTTCTTGGAAATTCAGGTTCTTAGAAAGAGGGGACAGGAAAAAGGTGGCACAGTTCGTGGGTTACTTTGTACGCAACGATTGATGGTGTAGCACCAGGGTGCCTCGGTCGTTGACCCTACCCCTAATCGAAAATAGGCTGCTTCGAATTACAAAACATATGTAGTAGAGATATATAAGTGCGTACATATTACTTAACATTTTTTTAAACTATAGTTAATTAAATTAGTAAGTGGGATTAAGGTAATCACTTAAAACTATTAGCGCGTAACAAGATTCGTTAAAAAGTGAAAATGCCATCCAGAAAAAGCTGCAGAAGCCCGTCGAGCCAGTGAGAACAAATATGACTAAAACATGTGAGTGTCAAAAAAAATACAAGGTAAATGCGAGACAACACAAAATAAAAATATAGAGTTACACACAATGCAATATAGAAACATACTATACAACAGGCAACCATAAATTATTAATTCAAAAAATAATTATAATAAAATAATAAAATAATAAAATAAATAAATTATTAATTTAATTCAAATTAAAGCTTAGTCAACAGTGTTACTGAGGATGGCTGTAGGCCTTTTGGCATTACATTGATCATAAGCATCGCAGTTATAAAGTTTAATGGCAGGGTTATTGATGGATTTCAGATCATTGTAGAATTTCTTATCAAGGCGACAGTAAAAAGTTGTAATTGGGTCAATTTTTAGTTCAGTATGTAATCTATGATTAATAACGTAACATGGAGCATTAGTAATTAGTCTCAAAAACCCGTTTTGAACTGTTTGCAAATTTTTCCTTAATGATCTATTTGAATAAGCCCAAACTGGGCATGCATTACACAGAATGAGACGTAGCAGGGACTTGTAAATGAGTAACTTGTTATCTATAGAAAGAATGCTGTTTCGAGCTATTAAGGGGGATAGTGTATATTTACGTACTTGAAACTTTCTGATAATAGATGTAATGTGTGGGGCCAATGAGAGAGTTTTACTGAGGATCACCCCAAAATAGAGGACTTGCTTGACACAGGGAATTGATACTCTGTAAAGCTGTAGGTTTTTGTTGAATTTCTCCTTTTTTATGAACAGAATTGCCTGTGTTTTCTCCACATTTACCTTGATTTTTTCATCTGATGAGCCCAGTCTCTAGTGCATGTATATGGTTTTGTAACCGTTGTATTGAAGGATTTTCCTTATTTTGCATAACAAATTTATTTTAAGTTTTCCTGTTCTCAACTTCCCCTCACATTCTCTCGCCAGGATGTAAATTTAAAGTTAAGTGAAGTGCTATTTAAACGTGTGATTATCTCAGTTTATTCAGAGCGTGTTTCGCTAGCCAAGCGCACGTTTCGTTGTTATTTTGCGGTCACGCTAGTAAGCCTCTTGGCCTTGTCAGTTTAGTATCACGCCGGTTAGATTTCTGTGAGTTCACCCCTTAGGCGTAATTTTGAAGTGCGTTCTTGCACTCGTTTATTTTTCAGATTTGATTTGTATTATAGTCTACGTTTAGTTACCACCGCAAGTGAACGGTGTTTTGTAACGCACGAAGTCCGTGCTTTTCTGTTAAATTAGTTTGATTTAATAAAGGGTTATTTTGCACCCTTCTTCTGTGCTGGTATTTAATTCACGCCTGTGCGAGAATTCGCCAGGTTCATTGTAGAATCTAAGTTAGTGTATGTGAAAAAGTAGAGGTAGGTCTTAAGTATAGCTGAACTCGCAAATGCACTTTGTGTAAGGATCGCAGTGTCATCAGCGTACATTGCGAGTGTTGTGTTGTTCATAGTGGGGGATGTCGTTCACATATATATTAACAAGTCCAAGACTTCTTTGAGGGACTCCTGTAAGGATAGGCCTGGGTGTGGAAAGTGTTCCTATAACGCGAACGACAAAGTGTCTACCTGCCAGGTAGGATTTAGTCATGTGTGTGATGTACTCTGGGAATCCCAGATTGTGTAACTTGTATAGCCTTGAGCATCCAGCCAAACGATCGAAAACCTTAGCTATGTCGAGGAAAAGGCCTCATGTGACCTTTTTTCGTTGTAGGCCTTCATTAATTAACTTCTCAACTCTATACAGCTGATGGGTCCTTGAGTGGTGACTTCTGAATACAAATTGATACGGAATGAGTATGTCATTTCTTTCGATGTGCTGTTTAAGTCTTGTAAGGATGGCGGCTCCTACTATCTTGCTTAATGATGACAATAGGTAATATGTCTGTATGATTCCGGAATGTTCGCAGGTTTTTGAGGCTTGAGTATAGATGTGATTACTGCAACTTTCCAGCACTTTAGGAAAATGCTGCCACTTGAGAATGATTGACAATTTTAGTGAAGCACAGGATAGTCTTTTTAGGAAAACTTCTGATCATCTGATTCATAACTCTATCATAGCCAGGACTTTTGCCTTTAAGTTTCTTGATGTAGCTGCAGACTTCCGACGGCAAGCCTGGAATGATGTTGTCCATGCGTGATTTTGTTGTGTAGTTGGCATGAAAGTTATTAATTAACTGTTCTGTAGGAGTATCGTGAATGTTGTTAGTGCAAAACTGAGATTCCAGACGCTGAGCTAAAAGTTCTGCCTTCTCAGTTTCAGTGTAATGAATCCTTTGAGGGCCTTTAAGAGGTGCAATGGAATTGTGGCATTTTTATACCTTTTAATAGCTTTCCACAGAGAGTTATAATTTCAAGTGATTTGAGGTATTGAGTCCAGCAGAGTTGTGCACAATAATTGGCGTGGGACTTGACTGCATTGCAGAGTCTGTTGAATGCGACTTTATCCAGTGGGTGTCTCGTTCTTCGATTCTGTCTTCTGGCAGCATTCTTCCTTTTAATTAATTGACTCAGCTCTTTAGACCTCTTAACTTTGCAATTTTTTATTTCTTTCTGAGCAGTGCAGTGTGCATTCTGAATTGCTGTGGTAAATTCCTTGACCAAACTATCAATGCCATTTCCCGATTTAATTGTTGGAATAGTATACTGAATATTGTTTAGAGTTTTGGCGAATGCACGCCAGTCAGTGTTGAAGGCTCTTTTGTCTGATGTGGTATAACTACTGATATCCAAAATTAGTCTAACCAGAAGACTAATCATGTGATCAGAAGACAATTCACCTAGCACGGAAACATCCAGAGGAACACTAATGTTTTTGAGTAGATAGAAGTCTAGAATACCAGTGGAACCAGCAGTATACGTGTTGGGGTGGTAGAAGCTGCTATGCGTAAAGGGGCTGTATGAGCCAAGTTGAATACTAATCTGCCATTATTATTGGAATTATAGTAGTTCCACGCGCGTTGTCTTGCGTTGAGGTCTAAGTTGTCATGTGTACCAAGTGAGAGTAGAACACTGAGATTACTTTAAACATTTACAGAATGTCTGTTGGGAGGTATATAGGTGGAGATAAGGGTGTATGTT
The DNA here is from genome assembly GCF_044657685.1 of Stegodyphus dumicola. Taxonomy (NCBI): domain Eukaryota; kingdom Metazoa; phylum Arthropoda; class Arachnida; order Araneae; family Eresidae; genus Stegodyphus; species Stegodyphus dumicola. Next base: position 148,856,914 of record NC_140781.1, on the reverse strand, counting down.
GCGTTAGTGTTTCTTATGATGGAAATAGCTGTGGCCTGTGGAACACAATGGAAATAGCTATGGCTGAAAGCTGTGGAATTGTTATTTCATAATGAGCAATGCAGCGCTTGACAAGGAGTGCTGTTTCTCCTCTTCGAGAGCTTTGAGAAATGGCTGGTCTGTTTAATCTATAAACACAGTAATTTGCCACGTAAATTGGAGTGGGGGGCCAAGACGGTGTTCCTGTAGGAACAAAAAGTCAGTGGCGTACTCATTTACGAAATCCGTAGCCCATTGAGTCTACAGGCAAGTCCGTTCGCGTTCCATGTAATGATATTAACACAGGTATTTACAATAGACACGATTATACATTGTTAGGTTAACTAAATATTTCTCCGAACATAAAAAATAATATAAATAACTTGTCAATTGCGTGCTCTGCGCTTTGCAACTCAGGCATTTTTTTCTGAGATTTTCCTTAACTCATTCATAACAGAAAAACCTTTAAACATGCTATATATTTCCTTAAACACTTTATAAATATCAGTAAAGACATTGAAACTAGAATCAGCATTTTTATGGCCATTAATTTTAACATTAGAGTCCAATTTGGTCGAATTACCCCTATCAACGGGTTTATCCGATCTGCCTTTGGCAATATTAGCATAGCTTACACCAGGTCTAACATTAACAACATTTTAAACATTATTTGCAATTGATTTTGGCGTCATATTACTATCAGTAGAAGATTTACCATTATTAGTGTTGACACTCATATTTTTCAGATTAGGAATTTTTATATACAGTAAGACCCCGCTTAACGCGGGGGATACGTTCCATCGAAGTAGAGCGTAATGCGAAACAGCGCTAAGCGAGGCTATCTTAACATGTAAATAATGGGGTTAGGGGAAGACGGATAAAAAATGGTTACGCATTAAATTTAATAATGTTTTTTTAATAAAAATAAAATCAAACATTTATTTCTTACAAAAATAAAAACAATATAAACGCATATACTTTTAAAAACAAATAAAATTCTCAGTCAGATCATTCAGTCTATTCTGGGTTTCCAATTTTCTGCCTTTTTGTCAAGAAGGCATTATGATAGATTAGCTTAATGGCATATTGCGTTCAATTTCGTCGTCAATCCATATAGACAGTCGTTTTTCCATTTCCTCTATAATGTTATTTCTAGAACGGGTAATTCTAGTCGCAGAGCTTGACGTAGTTGCAGTTGCCGATGACAGTATTTTTTCTTTATTCTTAAGAATTGTCCTTATTGTTGAAGTTGCCAAAATCAATGCAGCACTAATTTGAGATTGACGTTCACCAGAATCTAATCTTCTAATCACTTGCATTTGAGTTTAAAGTGAAATGCTTTTTCTGGTTGCTTTCTTTTCTTGTTTTTTATTATCACCCATGATAAAAACTAAAGTTCATAATATTTGTCACTGTATTAATCGTTATAGTATTATACAAATTTAAACTTACAATAATGTCAACAAATGTTTCAAATGATAAAAATGCGTCCACAAAGCAAGAAACACAACTACACTGTTTCGGATATGTTATTTGGAAACCTAGCGCTGCGCACAATTTCGGAGAATCCCCGGGTTGAAATAAAAGAGCGCTAAACCGAAACAGCGCTAAACGAAACAGCGTTAAGCGGGGTCTTACGGTATTTTAGGAAACTTGGGACATCCACGATAATTCGCGGTATGTCCCTTCTGTAAGTAAGTTGCAACACAGTGCATTTTATCAACGCTTCGCAGAACAATTTTCAGTTTTATGTGGCCCCGCGCATTTCACACAGCGGGGCTTAAGTTTACATTGATCAGATGAGTGGTGGAAGTGCTGGCAGTTATGACACTGTACAACACTTCTGCTGGATTTATATACAGATACATCAACATGAAAACACATGAGATAATTTAAATCATAAATTTTATCAACCCCTGGTAAATTTTTAATCTGGAATTGAAAAAGTGGCATGGGTGCCTTTAATCTTACTGTATGCATTTGTGTAATTTAAGCATTTTAAATCCTAGTTTCCCTAGTTCTTCATGTCGACGGAACAGTCGATTAGGAGTCCCCTAATACTGCTTTTATGGGTCTTTCTAATTTAGTGGTAATGATATAATGATCAATTTTTTGTTCCTCCAAATATCTAGTAATTTGTCTATGGTCATCTTCTGATCGAAGGAACACATTTAAAAATTCATCATTGATTTTTACAGAAAATTCAAGTTTAGTAGCATTTTTTATTGTCTTCGTGAAATCCGAACATTTAACATTAGGTTTTACCATTACAGGATTAATTGGGGGGGGGTGTTACTGTAATTATATCACATTACCCCCTGCATTTCAACATCATTAACACTTTTTCCATTATCATTAGACAAGCTTTCGAATTTATTTTTGACTGTAATATGAGTATTGAATTTTACAATTTTAGCTGGCCTGGCCACGTTACGTGGCTGAATAAAGCCATCAGAGTCCTCTGTAATCCAGTGACGATTCGTTTTCTCTTTTATGAGCCCCTTTTGGGTTTGGGATTATCAAGACATATTCAGTATTAGCTTTACACTAATTATGGAAATATCATTATTATCATTTATAGCATTATCAGTACACATATAATTGTTTAACATTTATCAGTTAGAGATTTAACATTATTTGACAAAATTTCTATAGCAATATTTTCAGCACTTGCATTAATATAATTAGGATTTTTCACTCTAGTCTAGCACTTACCTTTGAACAGAAGCATGAGTCCTTCAGCGATACCTTTCTTGTCCTGAAATTTCTTAGTAAGAACTTGCTTCTCATGTTCCGTTTTGGCACAGTCAATCGAATCTGTATAGGTTATTTCCAAAATTTTCACGGCATTTTGAAGTAGCGAAATTTGTTGCAGCACAATAAAGTAATCCTATAACGAGAGCGAATCCACGTTCAATAATCCAGTTCAATTATCCACGAGTATTTGATCGGCAAAGGCATGTATTTCATTAGTAATAACCGTGCTTTTCCAAGACCTACAGCGGCAGCAGTGGTATTAATGCCCAGGGGGCCTTCAGCACCCTGCATGGCACATGGTAATCCGAAGCACTAAATCACAAAATATAGAATCAGTAAACACACACAGCTGAGAGTCCAAATGGTAATCCACAGGGCGAAGAAGAAAATAACACAGTGACTTCCATAAAATCACAGTAGAAGATCCCGAAAAGCTCACTACAAAAATCAAAGGCTAACGAAATCTGCATGGAAAGTCGAAAATGGCACACTTTCAGATGAATGGCGGAGCTTAGCCAAAGAACGTTTATAAACAATACATTTTCGTTGGCTTAGCAGCACACGTCTTATCAGGTTCCATGTTCCTTCTAACCTTCTTCGGGAACATACAAGGACCTGACTCGGAACAGAGAGCTTACTAAAGCTATGTTCACTAATTGTGGTAAGTAGACAGGATACAGACGAAGGGTATACAAAACCCTTTATTTTTCTCTATATACAATAACTTCAGTACTTCGGAATACAATGACCCGCCACTCGGGGTCTAACGTAAAAGTATAAAAATAAAACTAAACTCTAATTTAACTTTAGAATAATACACGTGGAAGATTGGCCTTATAATAGCAGGAAGCGTATGTAGCACAGAGACTGTGAACACTACAATACGTTTTAATTTATCAAGAGGATTAAAACCTCTGGCCTGGAAGGCAAACAGCAACTGCGTAACTTCTAAGGTAAGCGGCATGCTTTGACTCACTGCTTCCTCTCTTTCGCTTGGCAAAAAGGCCACACTTAAATACTTGGCGTTCGCCAGACAAACTTTGCATAAAAACCTTCACGCTTATAATTCTGGCCGGAAGTAGAAAATAAGAAGTGATAGTAAAGATTTAAAATAAAATAAACGTTAGTAAAACTTAAGATCCTTACATACTTCCCGCCAGAGTTAATTAGTTTGAAACTGAGGTCTAAAACGACCTTGTTGAAAACTTTTAGCTCTAGAATCTAACGCGACCAAAGCAATTCGCCAATCTTTTACAAACATAACTTCGCTAGAAATTGAAATTTAAAAGAAAGAAATTTGTTACAATAGCAGCTCCCAGGATATACAACAATCTTTTTTTCATCTGTACTGCATCTAAACAGGAGCTTTATTCAATTCTGGTTCCTTTTAATGAAATGTTACACAATGACATTGCAAATAACATATAGAATATACTTCTCTTAACATTCTTATTTCATTCATGACTATTTTAATTATCTCTCCCCGTGCTCTCTGACATGTGTTGTAAAAGAACACCAAACACGAATGTGTTTCTGTCTACGTGTGCCACACTTCCTCCTACAATCCAAACACTAACGTGTTAAAATTCAACATAACGAGACCTCTTAACACACCCTAATTTCAACTCTAAACCCTGAGGTACTATTCTAAAAGTGGCTAACTCTAAAGTGTAGCGTCAGAGAGCCTAACTACATCATTCAACCTTTAACACATATTCGCCATGATTTAGTCTTTACAGTCACACGAATAACAAATTTTTAACATTACTTTCACCTTTACCATATCACGGTATTTCTTAACATTTAAAATAACAGAACATATCAACAGAACATATCAACAGATTTGAAAACATACATTAGTAGTACATTGTTAACTTCTATACTTTTCAAAGCAAGTGCCAATTCTTTCTACATTGAAATAATACATTTCAAAAAGTCTTTCAGACTAAAACTTCTCTCTTGCTAGAATGTTTTAAAGAAAATTTATACAATAACTTTTTTCAATATTTAAGTCTTTACACAACGCTATTATACATCAACTTTAGTTTTACGCGCGAGTAATTGAAAAACACAATAAGAAAATCGGTCACAACTCATTTCTCGCCCTTTTGCGATAAAGGTAGACCTCGCATGAGGTAAAACTTCTTGAAATCTGCCACTTGCAGTAAGAATGAAAGATTAACTTAAGTTTGCAAAGTAACATAAAATTTTACTTATCTTTGTAATATTCGGACATCCTTTTCTGGGCCCAGTCTTTAAAGGTACTGCAGATAGTAGCTTGATTTATCCTCCTTCTTGTACGGGCTCGCCCTTCAGTGCTTTCCTCTGGAAGCTTCCGTTTTTCACCAGTTCGGCCACCCTTGAACACCTTCCTTTTCTCCTCTGCTTGTGGTCTTGGCCGTTTGAAGGCAGCTGGTCTTGGCGGAACCGGGAAACTTCTGTCGTGATCCTGCTTGGACCTCGTTGTTGGCCGTTCAAATTTTCCTTGTACTTTTTCCTCCGCCGCTGATGGCCCTTCTGCAGTTCGGCGAATTTGCTGCGGAGAGTTCTGTCGGATGAGTAGATCTTCCGTTTTAAAGCCGGGTTGTAGTTGCCGTCATTTCTCCTGGTCCTCTTCACATACGTCGTCCTTCTCCCTTCTTCATTCTGGGGGTGTTCGTGAACTCTGTTTTCTGGACGGTGGAACGGCTTCTTTTTCTTGTTACCTTCAATTTTTCCGCGGGGCAATTTTCTTTTCACTTGCTTCTGTCTCTCATTGGCTTGCCCTTGTACTTGTCGTTTTTCCACCTTTGGAACTTGTACCTGCGGTGTATGCCGTGCCGGATCCTGCAAAAGATCTGAAAAGATTTGCATTTTATTACGATCGAAGTAGGGCTTGATTTGATCAATGTTTGCGGAACAGGTTTCACCATTTCTGGCTTTTAACACTACAACAGCGTGAGTTATTTTTTCTATAACATATGGTCCTTCAAATCGTGGAAAAAATTTGGCAGTTTTATCTTCTGGTGCTGAAGAAAGTGAATGCTTAATTTTTAAAACTTCATCCCCTACTTTATAAGTTACTCCCCGTCGTTTCAAATCATAATATAGCTTCTGTTTTCTTTGTGCTACTTCCGTATTCTTTTTTGCTTCTTTTATTAGTTTTTCTATATCACCCATTTTAAATTCTGGGGCTCTTTGTTGCACATAAAATAATTTATCTAACGGTGTTATAATCTTTCTGCCTAGAAATAACTCAGCAGGAGTTTTGCCCGTTGTATCATGTTTTGCGGTCCTAAGGGCGAAAGCAAATTCATTGACATAGTTATCCCAGCTTTTATGAAAATTTTTAACATAACTACGGATAATTTTCACTATATTTCTGTTGACCCGTTCCGCTATATTTGATTGCGGCCGATACGGGACCATTTTTAAATGACGTATGCCCAGTTTTTGGCACATGTCTTCAAATATATTACTTACAAATTGAGGACCATTATCCGATATAACTTTTAGGGGCGCCCCGTATTTTAAAATATATTTATTTAAAATAGAATCGGTAACTAATTTCGCGGAGGCTTGTTTTAAGGGAACAATTTCGGTCCATTTACTAAAATGATCAACTATAACAAGGAGATAGCGACTTTTATTTAACTGACTTTTTGGGAAAGGGCCCAATAAATCGATGCCAATTATTTCATTTGGAAATTCGGATTTAATACTATTTAGAAACCCGGCCGGGCGGAAATTAATATAATTAACGGCTTGACATGTTGGGCAGGACTGGACATACGCCCTTGTTAACTTTTGCAGTTCAGGAAAGTAGACTGCCTCGCGTACGCGTTGGATAGTTTTTCGAATACCAGCATGAGAAGCTAAAGGGCTGTCATGGAGCTCCTGCAGGATATTTAATCTAAGACTAGCTGGGATAACAGGTCGAAATTCGTTGTTGGAATTCGTAGTTTTTGTATAGAATAATAGACCATCTATTAGTTCGTAATGGGCCGCCCTATTTCTTATCGCCACAATATCTTGGTGGCTAAAATTTTCAGGATCCTTCAAATACTCATAAATACTTCCAAACTCAGGATTCTTACCCAGTTCGGTTATTACAGTTTCTCGGGAATTTATTGTACATGCTGTCAGCATTGCCATCTTTACGGTATTGCCTTTTTCGTCTATTTTAATCCTTGATAGGGTATCTGCTACGATATTTTCCTTTCCAGGGGTATGCTTGATTACCAGATTATATTCTTGCAGCTTGAGTGCCCATCTTATTAACCTTGGGGATAAATTTTCCCCTGAGTACAATCTAGTTACCGCCGCATGATCAGAGTATACTGTTATCGGCGCCTTTCCAAAATAGACTCGGAACTTTTGCACTGCTAACAGAACTGCAAGTGCCTCTCTCTCGGTCGCGGAATAGTTTCTTTGTGTTTGATTTAAAGTTCGGCTAAAAAATGCCACGGGCTGCTGATTTTGCGAAAGTACCGCTCCTACCGCATAATCCGAAGCATCCGCTGAAATTTCTAAATTTTCATCCTTTTCAGGAAATTTCAACACAGGGGCTTGCGTTAATGCTTGTTTTAATTTTTCGAAAGCACTATTGGCTTCGGCCGTCCACGAGAATCTTGCCTTTTTCCTTTTTAATTTTAGCAATGACTCAGCGATAGCCGCAAAATCTTTTATAAAGGACCTATAATATGAACAAAGTCCTAGAAAAGAAGAGAGCTTCTTTGCCGTGTTTGGAGTCGGATACTTTTGTATAGCGATTATTTTGATTCATCTGTCTCGATCCCTTTTTGAGATATTTTGTAACCTAAATATTTTAATTCAGGGGCTGCAAATTTGCACTTTTCGACATTAACTTTTAGACCGGCCTCATTTAATAAAGAAAACACCTGTCTTAAATCCTGTACATGTTGGTCGAGCTTATCACTAGTAATAATGATATCGTCTAAATAGATAAATGTGGACTTTCCAAGAACAGGTCTTAACACAATGTCCATGCATCGCTGAAATGTTGCCGGGGCGCCTGAAAGGCCAAACGGCATACGCAAAAATGCATAAGTGCCAGACTTGGTTATAAAAGCAGTCTTAGGCACGTCCTAAGCCCTCACCCCTATTTGAAAATAACCAGTCGTTAAGTCTAAAGTCGTCATAAATTTGGTTGATTTTATATTCCTTAAAATTTCTTCTATGATCGTAACGGATATACCGGATATTTCGTTACGGAATTTAATTTACGGTAATCAATAGCGAATCTCCACGTTTTTGGATGCTCCAAAGGATAGTCATTATTTTTCTTACATAAAACCACCGGGCTAGCATAACTACTTGAGATGGGCGTTATGATTTTTTTACGTAGCATATCGGTAATATGCCATTCTATAATTTTTTCCTTATTCTTATCATACCGGTATGGTTTTTGACGAACTGGCAATGCATCTCCGGTGTCAATACTATAGTTAGTAACCTGAGTAAATCCTGGAATATCACTAAATAACGAAGCAAATTCACTTACCACTTGTCGGATTCTATCTTGCTCGTCATTAGGCAGGTGGTCAAGATTTAACCTTGGCGGTTCAGCCTTTTCTACACGCACTGGTTTCATTGTCAGCTTAAGGGACGGTTCATTAAAATCCAGTGTAGCTTGTGCGTCTGAAAGAAAATCTATTCCTAAGATCAAATGTGCTTGCAGATTCTTTACTATAAAAAACATCACCTTTACTTGTTCGTCCTTGATACGGATATACAAAGGTACTTTACCTACGCACTTACATTTTTCCCCTTGCGCCGCTAACACTGTTGTATTATCCGCATTATATATGCGGTATTTGCGAAAATACTTTCTGAAAAACTCCTCTGCCACACAGGAACACTGCGCGCCGGTATCCAGGAGTGCGGTGGCTGGGATATTATTCACCAAGACTTCAATCTTCGGAAGAGTCAAATTTTTCACCATTACTGTATTTAACTTGTAGGAAGAGGGGTTTTCGTGGCCTTCGGATTTCCGCACCCTCTCGTCAGCAGAAATCCGTTTTAGTTTAAATTATTTTTCCTTTCCGTGCTTTCCTTTTTTTTTCCCTGGCCTTGAGACATTTTTCCTGGGTTGCTATTGAACTGTCGACGTTCGCCGGCTGTTTTTGAATGCTCGGGTTTCCTTGCCCACTGATTCGCTTTTTCTCCGTAGCCGTATGCTTGAGTTTGCTGTAGTCTTGGCGTACCAAATTGGTTTCGCTGTTGATATTGGCGTCTTCTTTCGACGTCCGCCGTTCTTCTACTTTCAAACTGGATTGCTATCTTAAATAACTTTTCCAGTGTAGTCGGATTTCTTAATTCAATAAAGTCTTGCACTTGGGGCAGTAACCTCGGCAAAATCACTTGAATTATTTCAGGATCCGGACGGTTTCCATACAAGAGCTTGAAAACGTGAATATTTCTTAAAATAAAGCTCGAGAGGTTTTCGATTCTTTGTTGATATACACTAAAAAGTTCCGTTTCTAATTTCGCACGATCCCTTACAACAGGGAAGGCTTTTAGTAGGACAGTCTTGAAATTTTCGTAAGTATAGGTGGGACTTCCTGCTTGACCCAAGAGTCTTCTGCCGATACATTTTAACCAGTTAAGCGCTTGGCCCCTCAAAGCGCTGGTAGCTAAGGTAACTTTTTGAAACTCGTGCACAGGGTAGAGCATGAAGTGGTCATCCAATTTTTCCAAAAAACTGGTTACCGGTGAGTTTCCATTAAACGTTGCTTCTGATTTCATCGAAGCGCGCATGGTCTGGACGATGTAACCGAATCCTTCCAGGGCGGCAGCTGGCATTTCTGGATTCTGAGCCGTTTCTGCAGGCAGCACAGGTTCTTCTTGAAACTTGGCCATGGTTATTCTTCTTCGTTGGGCGCCACTATCAGGTTCCATGTTCCTTCTAACCTTCTTCGGGAACATACAAGGACCTGACTCGGAACAGAGAGCTTACTAAAGCTATGTTCACTAATTGTGGTAAGTAGACAGGATACAGACGAAGGGTATACAAAACCCTTTATTTTTCTCTATATACAATAACTTCCGTACTTCGGAATACAATGACCCGCCACTCGGGGTCTAACGTAAAAGTATAAAAATAAAATTAAACTCTAATTTAACTTTAGAATAATACACGTGGAAGATTGGCCTTATAATAACAGGAAGCGTATGTAGCACAGAGACTGTGAACACTACAATACGTTTTAATTTATCAAGAGGATTAAAACCTCTGGCCTGGAAGGCAAACAGCAACTGCGTAACTTCTAAGGTAAGCGGCCTGCGTTGGCTCACTGCTTCCTCTCTTTCGCTTGGCAAAAAGGCCACACTTAAATACTTGGCGTTCGCCAGACAAACTTTGCATAAAAACCTTCACGCTTATAATTCTGGCCGGAAGTAGAAAATAAGAAGTGATAGTAAAGATTTAAAATAAAATAAACGTTAGTAAAACTTAAGATCCTTACAGTCTAACCAGCTCGACAGCACAGCCAAAGAATATGGAATAGACATTCTTTGGCACAGCATCGAATCTCCGAATTTTGAGACTCAGTGGGTTACTTTTGTTCTGTTCACCCATTATATACAAGCATGGAGGTAGAAAGACCATGGACCTCCATGAGAAAGACAGTCCTTTCTTACCTCCATGTATACAAGGGAGGGGGATGGAAGAGGTCACTATTGTCGTTGTAGGGCAGTTGCAGGGATAAATAGAAGGCTAGGTAATTCTTTTGTTCGACTCCTCGCCGACGCGAGCCTCATCATGAGCCTCATGCGGGGGATGAACTGGAAGTAATCTGACGTGTCTGTGTTGCACCTGCTCTGATTTCGCGCGTTTAAAACTGCAGTTTCATTCAGTTGCGAGACGATTTTCTGGAGGTCGCATATCCCAAATTAATTTTAATCATACATATTTGTTTTCTAATAATTCAAATATTTAAAATAATTTGTGTGTATATATATAGTTTTAGTCAGTTTTCCTTTTAAATTCTATATTTAAAGTATCCTTTATGTAACATGGCTTCTTGTGCTGTAGCAACGTGCCGTAACACTTATAGAAATACGAAAGGAAGGGATATTGTATTTCATGCTTTCCCAAAGGACAATTTGCTTTTGACGAAAGAATGGATACATAAATGTCGAAGACAGGATTCTGTTAATGTGAAAAATGCAAAAATTTGCAGCGAACATTTTCTGTGCAGTTGAAACTGTTGAAATGCAATACTGTGCCGAAAGTAAATTTATCGTGTGCAGTAAACGAAATAACACCAAGAAATTGGAGACATTTGAAAAGAAAACTAATGCAGAGTGCTTTTGAAAGACTACACGAATTAAGCCCAAAGAAAATTTATTTTGAGGCCGACAACGAAATTGAAGCTGACAATAATAAATCAAATGTGAATGATTTTGAAATAAAACTTACAAGTGACAATATCCCTGAATGCCCTAAGTGTAAAGTTAAACAAGAATGTATTGATAATTTGAAAAAAAAATAATAATATCCTTAGAAAATTGTAATAAAATATTGAAAAATAGAGAAAAGAAAAATTTTAGAATGTTTGCTCAGCGACAAAGAAGGCGGACGACATCTAGAAAGGAATTTGTATCGGAAATTCAGAAATTAAAATTCCAAACAGCGAAATTTAGGAAAAAGCAGCACAGATCGGAGAATTTGGAAAAACGTCTAAAGCATATTTTTACGCAGATTAACGCTAGAAATATATTGCTAGAAAAGAAAGGAAAAATCAGGTGGAATAGTGAAGATATTTCACGTTGCATTGTCATAAGAGCTCTGCTATCTAAAAGCTACGATTTTTGGAAAGAAAAAATGGGAATTCCTTTACCTAGCACTAGCACATTAAAGAGATGGTGCGCTAAATGTTTATGTAGTCCAGGAATTCAGAGCGATGTTCTTGCTGTAATGAAGGAAAGATGCGAATATTTGAATTCTGTAGAAAAAATATGCGTTCTCAGTTTCGACGAAATGCACATAGATTCTAAACTCTGCTATGACTCTAAACTGGACCAATTCTCGGTCCTTTTCAAAAAGTGCAGTTTGTTTTAATCAGAGGTCTCATTTCGCAGTGGAAGCAACCAATATTTTTTGATTTTAACACTCCAATGAAGAAAGAACTTCTTTTTTCACTCATAAGACATATTCAATCATCTGGAGTAGAAGTGAAAGCAATAGAGTATGATTTAGGAGGATCTAGTACTTTGTGGAAAGAGTTACAGATTTCGATTAATAGTTCTCAGTTTCCAAATCCAGTATTGCAAACGAAAAAAATATGGGTTTTTGCAGATTTAGCGCACTGCCTCAAATTACTGAGAAACCACTTTTTAGATAAAGGATTTGTTTTAGAAGATGGAACTGTTTTAAATATTGATATTATTAAAGGGGTTTTAAATAAAGATTCAGGAGAAATTAAATTGTGTCACAAACTAAAACCAAATTATTTAATGGTCAAGGGAAACGAGAGACAAAAAGTCGCTCCAGCGAAAACATTATTTTTAAGAACTACCGTAAGGTATACTCCACCTCACAGGAAATCAAAAAGCATCCGACTTCTTTGAGTTAATCGACAATTTTTTTCGATATTATGAATAGTACCAAGCTATACCCTCCTTCAGATAAAATACTTAAAGCAGCATTTGAATTAAATGAACATCATGAAAATCAAATTCAAGTTTTGGAATTAATGAAGAAAGTCATTGGTGGATTAAGAGTTCAGGGAAAAGCCAACTTTATGCCTTTCCAAAAAGGAATAATAATTTCAATAAATTCTCTTTTTGGCCTACACCAGGATTTGAAATCATCGTTTGATGCTAAATATATTTTAACCTCTAGATTAACTCAGGATGCAGTTGAAAGTCTCTTTAGTCAGATTCGAGGGCTTGGTAAGTTTAATGACCATCCATCACCTAGTGAAGTTATACGCCGCTTAACGCAATTAATACTCGCTAATAAGCTGCCAAATTTATCTTCAAAAGTATGCATGACTAAAGAAAGCAGAAATATTGACTCATATTTAACATCAGAAATACTTGAAAGGGCTTTGAAAACTGAGGAGGAAGATGCTTTTCCATTAAATACTATTGATGATTTGGATTTGGATTTCATAGAGGAACCTTCTCCTATGGCTTGGGAATTAGAATTGAATTCCGACAGACAATTTTCGACCACCGAAAAAGAAGCATTAACATATGTTGCACTTTATATTGGTTTGGTTTATTTAATTACGGCAAAGCACACTAGGGCTATATGCCTAAGGGTAGGGATGCCTTCGGAGAGGACTTCCTAAGGGAAACTGGCTCGTATACACGTTACACATGGGGAAAACCACGAAAACGCCCATGCAGCCAGCCCGTTCGCTGGATTCGAACATCGGACCGAAACTACCAGTGTTCAGCGACTTTACCGCTTAGCCGCTGGTGGGCGCAGGTTATATTGTCTATCGTCTATCGTGTGCGAGACAAAGCCCATCATTGGGAACAATACGTAAAAATAGTGCTGATGAAACAATATTTAATTCAGAATGGATTAAATTATTGTCCTTAGGAGGTTTGACTACACCTTCTCATTCATGGATGAATGCAGTTTATGAGTTCGAAAACATATTTTGTGCAGTTCATGGTACAACTTACTATAAAGGGGAGCATGTAATTGGCCCTTTAATTAATAAACTGGAGAAACATTATCCTGAAGTTAACAGAGAAGCAATTCGTTTATTTTGTAGAGTACGAACTTTTATTAGAATACGTTTCTTAAATAGAAATGCATATGTTTTTTCCCAAAGAAAAGCTACCCAAAAGGCAAAAAAATGGATTGCTTCGAATGTGGCAGCCAATAAATAATGTTTCAACAACTTGTAGTTGCATTGCGACTGTACAAGTAAGCATATATAATATGTTTTGATTTGAAATATTTCTAGATGACATTTTAGAAGTTAATAGCGGAAAGCATATTTCAAATGAGTACTAAGTCTGTTAAGTTATTGTTACAGTTATTTTTATTGATTCGATTTTGGGCTAGCTTAGCATTCTAGATAAAATATACATAAAGTATAACATTAAAGTAATTGGCATAAGAAGACCTGCCCCTTTTTCAAAAATTAAATATATTTTTTAGGTACTGTGAGTAAAGTTGTTTTGTCTAAATTAAGGTAACAATATTACATGTATTTATTTAAATGAAATATTGATGTAAGCCTAAGTTACAAAATCAGTAAACATATATATATATATGTTATTATATTGATTCGGGAGAAAAATATGCCACTATAAAATTTACAATTAGGCTGAAATTTAAACTTAGATTAGCAGAAATTTTGCCATATATAACCATACATGTTTAAAACTATGCCATTTTAAGGTTGTTTTTTGATTAATTGTAAATAGCTGTTATTATGGTTATTTTAGAAGCAGTAGTACAGTTCTCTTAGTTAACATGCAGATAAAGAAATGATTAGAAACAAACAGGCATTTAAAGAAAAAAAAATCCCTGCAAATTAAAAAAAAAGGGGGGAGGAACTTTATGCTAAGAGTAGCGCATTTTATCTATTATTTTAAAACTGAGTAAGTACTATTAAATTTTTTAATATTCAGTGTAAAATGCATACTGCAGTAACATTGTCTCTTCCAAATTATAGGTATCTTTCACACACAGCTCATTTTAAACTCTGTTTCTTCAAATTTAAAACGCTAATTTCTATGTTGTCAATTGCATCTCCACGCTCAGTGGCATCATTGCTACATCATCACTCCCCATTGCCTGTTTCAGGGGCCAAAAGCTCTATGAGCTAGCCCTTCTCTTTTAAGTCCTGGGGCAGTTGGCACTAAGAAGGGGATCTTCTGATTAGATAAGAAGGGGGGTCTTCGATTAAATTTCAGCAATTCGTATCCTACCAATAAAATATTTAAGTACGTGAACAGTAAGCATAATATAATTTTATTTCTAAAAATAAAATTTCCGAGATAAAATTTCTACTGAAATTGTCATTCAGTTATATAAAAGAAGTGTTGCAGCCTTCTTATTTAGGGCTCCGATGGGATGCGCTCCGGCTAGAATTATGATTTATTACAAAAACTAACTAGCACCAGAGCCGGGCTCCGGCCCAATTTAAGCTCTGATGGTAGAGGGGAGTTCTTTTATCATCACAAAAATCAAATATACTTAAAGTATAGCTGATGGAAATTCAGATAATGCAAAAAACAGGGCGAAACAGAATGAGGGTGTGAGGGTATGAGTGGGTGGAAACAAAAAATAAAGGTAATCTTGGTGAGAGAGAACGTTCTCTTTGACCGCGGCTGTCTGCTGATATAATTATAGCTATCAAGCAGGGTAAAATAAGTTCTGAATCTGACACTTAAGGATGAATGTAAAGTTGCTGGTTAAGTTTTTCGCCCCCCCCGTATTTGGTTACATTAGTGGATACTGTGGGAAGACGATGTATAGGACGTGTTTGAGCAGTTTATCTCAGTATTTCACTCTTATTGTACTCGCTGTCACTTAACGCACATTTAAAAACACAAATTTTCCTTCCTGCGAGAATAACTATCGATAGTAACCATCGATAACAATACACTAGATAAATTATAGATACGATGGTGTTGTGTAGAGAATTTGTCTGAACAGAACATTGGTGCAGTAGCTATTTAACATTGGTGCAGTAGCTATATCTCTCTCAGAAACAGAACATTGGTGCAGTAGCTATTTAACAATGGCATGGAGAGAAATTTACGCGTTCCTTAACAAACTTCCCCAAATTTATTGCCCTTCTTAAAGGGAAAGGTTTCCGCATGTGAGTGAGGTGAACTTCTCATGTTCACATGAGTTCATATTTCTAGGGAAATAGAGTATTGCAAGGTCTGCTTATTGTTAAATTAAAACGTTAGGAATTCTAAATTTTTTTCTTGAAATTGTGGTTCAGTTTTATAAAAAGAAGTACCGGAGCTCATCTTATTTAGGGCTCCGGTGCGCTCCGGCTAGAAATGTAATTTATCTTTAAAATTGAGAAGTACCGGAGCCGGCCTCCGGTGGGCTCCGGCGCAATTTAAGCACTGCAGGATGTAGTTAAAAAATGAAAAAAAAAATTCAAGCAAACATCTTGTAAATAACTTGCATCATTATCATATTTGTCAAAAAAGAAGCTCACAAGTGTTAAAAAAAACCAAGCACAATGTTCATATTAAAAATTTTATGCTCACTTTTTCTCTAATAATTTTTTTAAAATGTTGGTATACTTTTATCATGCATCTTAATAATATGAGTTAAATTGAAGCAATTCATAAATAAAAGATTTAATATGGCCCTCAACACACTTTTGTTTCACAACATAAATCACTCTGTTATATTTTTATGGAACACTGCATTTCTGAATATTTAAAAAATTGTATATCAATTACCTTGACCATATCTTTATGAAAGACTAATTAAGTGTAGTTGCTGTCAAATTATGAAATAATATTTGACAGTGCCATGAATGTGTTTTTTCCACATAATATTAACAATTCAACTTACTTTCTGTGTTTTCAGCATTCATCTTTACCACCTGTATTTCTGTCATTGAACTTGATTTAGTATTTATCTATTATTTTAATTCTCAGGTTACCAGGGTCAATGTTCCTTCTTACCTTCTTCGGGAACATACAAGGACCTGACTCGGAACAGAGAGCTTACTAAAGCTATGTTCACTAATTGTGGTAAGTAGACAGGATACAGACGAAGGGTATACAAAACCCTTTATTTTTCTCTATATACAATAACTTCCGTACTTCGGAATACACTGACCCGCTACTTGGGGTCTAACGTAAAAGTATAAAAATAAAACTAAACTCTAATTTAACTTTAGAATAATAAACGTGGAAGATTGGCCTTATATTAACAGGAAGCGTATGTAGCACAGAGACTGTGAACACTACAATACGTTTTAATTTATCAAGAGGATTAAAACCTCTGGCCTGGAAGGCAAACAGCAACTGCGTAACTTCTAAGGTAAGCGGCCTGCGTTGGCTCACTGCTTCCTCTCTTTCGCTTGGCAAAAAGGCCACACTTAAATACTTGGCGTTCGCCAGACAAACTTTGCATAAAAACCTTCACGCTTATAATTCTGGCCGGAAGTAGAAAATAAGAAGTGATACTAAAGATTTAAAATAAAAATAAACGTTAGTAAAACTTAAGATCCTTACATATTTCCCGCCAGAGTTAATTAGTTTGAAACTGAGGTCTAAAACGACCTTGTTGAAAACTTTTAGCTCTAGAATCTAACGCGAGGCCAATCTTTTACAAACATACTTCGCTAGAAACTAGAAATTTAAAAGAAAGATTTTTTTTTTTTTTTTTTACAACAGCAGCTCCCAGGATATACAAAAAATTTTTTCATCTGTACTGCATCTAAACAGGAGCTTTTATTCAATTCTGGTTCCTTCCAGAGATCTGGAAGGAAAACTAGTTTAATGAAATGTTACACAATGAAATGGCAAGTAACATATACAATTATACTTCTCTTAACATTCTTATTTCATTCATGACTATTTTAATTATCTCTCCCCGTGCTCTCTGACATGTGTTGTAAAAGAACACCAAACACGAATGTGTTTCTGTCTACGTGTTCCACACTTCCTCCTACAATCAAAACACTAACGTGTTAAAATTCAACATAACAAGACCTCTTAACACACCCTCATTTCAACTCTAAACCCTGAGGTACTATTCTGAAAGTGTCTAACTCTAAAGTGTAGCGTCAGAGAGCCTAACTACATCATTCAACCTTTACCACATATTCGTCATGCTTTAGTCTTTTTACAGTCACACGAATAAAAAAATTTTAACATTCACTTTTACCATATCCCGGTATTTCTTAACATTTAAAATAACAGTTCACATTGTATATAAGAACATATCAACATGCCGTTAATTTTACACATTTGAAAACATACATTAGTAGTACATTGTTAACTTCTATTCTTTTCAAAGCAAGTGCCAATTCTTTCTACATTGAAATACTACATTTCAAAAAGTCTTTCAGACTAAAACTTCTCTCTTGCTAGAATGTTTTAAATAAAATTTATACAATAACTTTTTTCAATATTTAAGTCTTTACACAACGCTTTTATACATCAACTTTAGTTTTACGCGCGAGTAATTTAAAAATATAATACGAAAATCGGTAACATCTCATTTCTCGCCCTTTTGGCGATAAAGGTAGACCTCGCATGAGGTAAAACTTCTTGAAATCTGCCACTTGGAGTGAGAATGAAAGATTAATTTAAGTTTGCAAAGTAACATAAAATTTTACTTATCTTTGTGATATTCGGACATCCTTTTCTGGGCCCAGTCTTTAAAGGTATTGCAGATAGTTGTGTGATTTATCCTCCTTCTTGTACGGGCTCGCCCTTCAGTGCTTTCCTCTGGAAGCTTCCTTTTTTCACCAGTTCGGCCACCCTTGAATACCTTCTTTTTCTCCTCTGCTTGTGGTCTTGGCCATTTGATGGCAGCTGGTCTTGGCGGAACCGGGAAACTTCTGTCGTGTTCCTGCTTGGACCTCGTTGCTGGCCGTTCAAATTTTCCTTGTACTTTTTCCTCCGCCGCCCTTCCGCAGTTCGGCGACTTTTGCTGCGGAGAGTCCTGTCGGATGAGTAGATCTTCCGTTTTAGAGCCGGGTTATAGTTGCCGTCATTTCTCCTGGTTCTCTTCACATACGTCGTCCTTCTCCCTTTTTCATTCTGGGGGTGTTCGTGAACTCTGTTTTCTGGACGGTGGAACGGCTTCTTTTTCTTGCTACCTTCAATTTTTCCGCGGGGCAATTTTCTTTTCACTTGCTCCTGCCTCTTATTGGCCTGCCCTTGTACTTGTCGTTTTTCCACCTCTGGAGCTTGTGCCTGCGGTGTCTGCCGTGCCGGATCCTGCAAAAGATCTGAAAATATTTGCATTTTATTACGATCGAAGTAGGGCTTGATTTGATCAATGTTTGCGGAACAGGTTTCACCATTTCTGGCTTTTAACACTACAACAGCGTGAGTTATTTTTTCTATAACATATGGTCCTTCAAATCGTGGAAAAAATTTGGCAGTTTTATCTTCTGGTGCTGAAGAAAGTGAATGCTTAATTTTTAAAACTTCATCCCGTACTTTATAAGTTACTCCCCGTCGTTTCAAATCATAATAGAGTTTCTGTTTTCTTTGTGCTACTTCCGTATTCTTTTTTTCTTCTTTTATTAGTTTTTCTATATCACCCATTTTAAATTCTGGGTCTCTTTGTTGCACATAAAATAATTTATCTAACGGTGTTATAATCTTTCTGCCTAGAAATAACTCAGCAGGAGTTTTGCCCGTTGTATCATGTTTTGCGGTCCTAAGGGCAAAAGCAAATTCATTTACATAGTTATCCCAGCTTTTATGAAAATTTTTAACATAACTACGGATAATTTTCACTATATTTCTGTTGACCCGTTCCGCTATATTTGATTGCGGCCGATACGGGACCATTTTTAAATGACGTATGCCCAGTTTTTGGCACATGTCTTCAAATATATTACTTACAAATTGAGGACCATTATCCGATATAACTTTTAGGGGCGCCCCGTATTTTAAAATATATTTATTTAAAATAGAATCGGTAACTAATTTCGCGGAGGCTCGTTTTAAGGGAACAATTTCGGTCCATTTACTAAAATGATCAACTATAACAAGGAGATAGCGACTTTTATTTAACTGACTTTTTGGGAAAGGGCCCAATAAATCGATGCCAATTATTTCATTTGGAAATTCGGATTTAATACTATTTAGAAACCCGGCCGGGCGGAAATTAATATAATTAACGGCTTGACATGTTGGGCAGGACTGGACATACGCCCTTGTTAACTTTTGCAGTTCAGGAAAGTAGACTGCCTCGCGTACGCGTTGGATAGTTTTTCGAATACCAGCATGAGAAGCTAAAGGGCTGTCATGGAGCTCCTGCAGGATATTTAATCTAAGACTAGCTGGGATAACAGGTCGAAATTCGTTGTTGGAATTCGTAGTTTTTGTATAGAATAATAGACCATCTATTAGTTCGTAATGGGCCGCCCTATTTCTTATCGCCACAATATCTTGGTGGCTAAAATTTTCAGGATCCTTCAAATATTCATAAATACTTCCAAACTCAGGATTCTTACCCAGTTCGGTTATTACAGTTTCTCGGGAATTTATTGTACATGCTGTCAGCATTGCCATCTTTACGGTATTGCCTTTTTCGTCTATTTTAATCCTTGATAGGGTATCTGCTACGATATTTTCCTTTCCAGGGGTATGCTTGATTACCAGATTATATTCTTGCAGCTTGAGTGCCCATCTTATTAACCTTGGGGATAAATTTTCCCCTGAGTACAATCTAGTTACCGCCGCATGATCAGAGTATACTGTTATCGGCGCCTTTCCAAAATAGACTCGGAACTTTTGCACTGCTAACAGAACTGCAAGTGCCTCTCTCTCGGTCGCGGAATAGTTTCTTTGTGTTTGATTTAAAGTTCGGCTAAAAAATGCCACGGGCTGCTGATTTTGCGAAAGTACCGCTCCTACCGCATAATCCGAAGCATCCGCTGAAATTTCTAAATTCTCATCCTTTTCAGGAAATTTCAACACTGGGCTTGCGTTAATGCTTGTTTTAATTTTTCGAAAGCACTATTGGCTTCGGCCGTCCACGAGAATCTTGCTTTTTTCCTTTTTAATTTTAACAATGGCTCAGCGATAGCCGCAAAATCTTTTATAAAGGACCTATAATATGAACAAAGTCCTAGAAAAGAAGAGAGCTTCTTTGCCGTGTTTGGAGTCGGATACTTTTGTACAGCGATTATTTTTGATTCATCTGTCTCGATCCCTTTTTGAGATATTTTGTAACCTAAATATTTTAATTCAGGGGCTGCAAATTTGCACTTTTCGACATTAACTTTTAGACCGGCCTCATTTAATAAAGAAAACACCTGTCTTAAATCCTGTATATGTTGGTCGAGATTATCACTAGTAATAATGATATCATCTAAATAGATAAATGTGGACTCTTTCCAAGAACAGGTCTTAACACAATGTCCATGCATCGCTGAAATGTTGCCGGGGCCCCTGAAAGGCCAAACGACATACGCAAAAATGCATAAGTGCCAGACTTGGTTATAAAAGCAGTCTTAGGCACGTCCTCAGGCCTAACCCCTATTTGAAAATAACCAGTCGTTAAGTCTAAAGTCGTCATAAATTTGGTTGATTTTATGTTCCTTAAAATTTCTTCTATGATCGGTAACGGATATACCGAATATTTAGTTATGGAGTTTAATTTACGGTAATCAATAGCGAATCTCCATCTTTTTGGATGCGTCAAAGGATAGTCATTATTTTTCTTACATAAAACCACCGGGCTAGCATAACTACTTGAGATGGGCGTTGTGATCTTTTTACGTAGCATATCGGTAATATGCCATTCTATAATTTTTTCCTTATTCTTATCATACCGGTATGGTTTTTGACGAACTGGCATTGCATCTCCGGTGTCAATACTATGGTTAGTAACCTGAGTAAATCCTGGAATATCACTAAATAACGAAGCAAATTCTCTTACCACTTGTCGGATTCTTCCTTGCTCGTCATTAGAGAGGTGGTCAAGTTTTAACATCGGCGGTTCAGCCTTTTCTGTACGAACTGGTTTCATTGTCAGCTTAAGGGACGCTTCATTAAAATCCAGCGTAGCTTGTGCTTCTGAAAGAAAATCTATTCCTAAAATTAAATGTGCTTGCAGATTCTTTACTATAAAAAACATCACCTTTACTTGTTCGTCCTTGATACGGATATACAAAGGTACTTTAACTACGCACTTACATTTTTCTCCTTGCGCCGCTAACACTGTCGTATTATCCGCATTATATATGCGGTATTTGCGAAAATACTTCCTAAAAAAATCTTCTGCCACACAGGAACACTGCGCGCCGGTATCCAGGAGTGCGGTGGCTGGTATATTATTCACCAAGACTTCAATCTTCGGAAGAGTCAAATTTTTCACCATTACTGTATTTAACATGTAGGAAGAGGGGTTTTCGTGGCCTTCGGATTTCCGCACCCTCTCGTCAGCAGAAATCCGTTTTAGTTTAAATTATTTTTCCTTTCCGTGCTTTCCTTCTTTTTCCACTGGCCTTGAGACTTTTTTCCTGGGTTGCTATTGAACTGTCGACGTTCGCCGGCTGTTTTTGAATGCTCGGGTTTCCTTGCCCACTGATTCGCTTTTTCTCCGTAGCCGTGTGCTTGAGTTTGCTGTAGTCTTGGCGTACCAAATTGGTTTCGCTGTTGATATTGGCGTCTTCTTTCGACGTCCGCCGTTCTTCTACTTTCAAACTGGATTGCTAGCTCAAATAACTTTTCCAGTGTAGTCGGATTTCTTAATTCAATAAAGTCTTGCACTTGGGGCAGTAACCTCGGCAAAATCACTTGAATAATTTCAGGATCCGGACGGTTTCCATACAAGAGCTTGAAAACGTGAATTTTTCTTAAAATAAAGCTCGAGAGGTTTTCGATTCTTTGTTGATATATACTGAAAAGTTCCGTTTCTAATTTCGCACGATCCCTTACAACAGGGAAGGCTTTTAGTAGGGCAGTCTTGAAATTTTCGTAAGTATAGGTGGGACTTCCTGCTTGACCCAAGAGACTTCTGCCTATACATTTGAACCAGTTAAGCGCTTGGCCCCTCAAAGCGCTGGTAGCTAAGGTAACTTTTTGAAACTCGTGCACGGGGTAGAGCATGAAGTGGTCATCAATTTTTCCAAAAAACTGGTTACCGGTGAGTTTCCATTAAATGTTGCTTCTGGTTTCATCGAAGCGCGCATGGTCTGGACGATGTAACCAAATCCTTCCAGGGCGGCAGCTGGCATTTCTGGATTCTGAGCCGTTTCTGCAGGCAGCACAGGTTCTTCTTGCAACTCGGCCATGGTTATTCTTCTGCGTTGGGCGCCACTATCAGGGTCAATGTTCCTTCTTACCTTCTTCGGGAACATACAAGGACCTGACTCGGAACAGAGAGCTTACTAAAGCTATGTTCACTAATTGTGGTAAGTAGACAGGATACAGACGAAGGGTATACAAAACCCTTTATTTTTCTCTATATACAATAACTTCTGTACTTCGGAATACACTGACCCGCTACTTGGGGTCTAACGTAAAAGTATAAAAATAAAACTAAACTCTAATTTAACTTTAGAATAATAAACGTGGAAGATTGGCCTTATATTAACAGGAAGCGTATGTAGTACAGAGACTGTGAACACTACAATACGTTTAAATTTATCAAGAGGATTAAAACCTCTGGCCTGGAAGGCAACAAGCAACTGCGTAACTTCTAAGGTAAGCGGCCTGCTTCGACTCTCTGCTTCCTCTCTCTCGGTTGGCAAAAAGCCACAACTTAAATACTTGGCGTTCGCCAGACAACTTTGCATAAAAACCTTAACGCTTATAATTCTGGCCGGAAGTAGAAAATAAGAAGTGATAGTAAAGATTTAAAATAAAAATAAACGTTAGTAAAACTTAAGATCCTTACAAGGTATGCATAGATGGAATTAGTTTCTTTTAGTTGAAAATATTATTAGAAAGTAAGATGCTTACTTGCAATGGTATATTACTAAAGATACATAAACATGCAGGAAAAAAATGTTTTAAAGGACATAAATTATATCTTAATAGACATAGCCACAATCGACAAACCAATATATTATTATATTATTTGCTATTTGACAATTTTTAGCAACAATATGTTTTCTTTTCTTCCTTTTCTTTCTTATTGAAAAAAAATTCAAAGCCACAAAACAGAAAAATCCATGACTGTTTCAAAATTTAAATGTAAAATATTCAAAGAATGTGGAGACCAAAATGTAGTTTTAATCATGAATATTTACAATGAATAATGTTTAATATTTATAAGAACTGTTCAACTAAACTATCACTAACAGCAACACATGCATCACAGTGACAGTGGGGTAACTGGCATCTCCATTGAGAGACAACCAGCATGTACTTCTACAGCAATGGTGCCAAGGTAGGACTAGGGTTTCAAAAATTTATAGTTAAATCACTATAACAAGTTCTGTAGAAACGTGCCTTGTGATACATAAAGAATTTCTTCAAATTTTATACATCCCAAACAGGTATTATATTCTCTTTTGTGATCTAGTCTTGGCTTACCTATGTAAAACAATATAACAAAACAAGTTTGCATCACACAGGCAATTAGTCTCTTCAGAATTTATTGCACTATGCATGAATTAGCTTGTCTGTAAATACTTCTGTTTGATAGTTCATAAGAAATCTCCATAATTAACTCATATTTTGCTAATTCTAGGGTATGAAAATCGTCATACTGTGAACTAGCAACTAAACATCTACAATTATGTGATAGGTCCAAGAGTAAACTTGGAAAATTTGTTATGCATTGCTAAGCAGCTTTTACTGTATTTAATATTACTGTTGCATTACTGTGTATAGAATATAAACTCTGGACGGAAATATGATACATTGTGTTATCTATTACTTTTTATGTATAAAAGAGTAGCATTAATGTAAAATAGGTACATTTGTTGAATATAAAAATGCATAGATGCAGATAATTTGCATTGTATATAGGCGCACTGATTTAGGTTTTTGCTTTGGTTGAAGAAATATCTTGGAACAGTTCTGCATTTTAGTGACTGTCTAATTTCAATAAAATGCCATGGAATTATCTGTCAACTGTAAAATTTATTATATTTAATTTTTAATGGGATGTTTTAATAAATCATTTCACTTACAGATTTTTAAATCATTAAAACAACGTTTAAGTATTTTTAACAAATATTTTGAGCATGAAATGCAGAAAATATCAGTACTGTTCTGTTAACAAGGCGCAACTTAGCTTTAAGCAGTGAGATAAAAGTGAGAGTAAACTATTGTGAGCCCATGCTTTCGCGCTCCTGGTATTCAGGGACGTAGCTCATGTAGGTAGGAAGTAAGAAGGAAAGGCTCTAACCGGTTTACCCCCTGCACTGCTTTGAACAAAGAATTCTTTGGCACAGATGGTCACTAGCCTCTCAAAACAGGGATGGCTGTGAACGGCTCCCTATGAGAAAATTTTCTGAACGAACTGCGCATGCGCCGTTTCTTTTTATCGCCAACAAATGATGGTAAACCTATTGTAATTTTTCGCCAGATTTTCGCGTTTGATTTGAATTAGCGTAGGTGTTGTCAGTGAGATTAATAACAACGATAATAAAAAAAAAGTCATTTCAAATGCAAGGAAATATTTTTTGCTCTTTTTCACACTATAGATGCTATCATCGATAGAATTCAAGAACTTTTAGTAATTAGGTCAAAATTAATTTTAACGTGTAAATTTCAAACTCACAAATTTGAGTACAGATTTTCATCAGATGTCTGAAGGCAGTTACTATATTTCAGTACAGCAAATCCTGGAATATGAAAGTCTATTCTTCAGCTTCATTGTAATTCCTATGGATACATCTCTCTAAAACAGTTTATTACAGAAGTTTCAGATGTAAAAGAAGTTCATAAAAGTATTGATCAATGAAATTATTTCAAATGGTCAGTGAAATTGATTGCAGTTTCAGACACTGTTGCAGAAGTTCTCACATACAATTGCTGTTTATTGTGCAAGTAATATTGAAACTAACTAAAGTGCTTGCATAGATTTCTGCATCTTGGAGGAACAAATGGAACATTAGTGGAAACAAATTATGTATATATTGATACTGTATAATTTGATGGGTTTCAAAGACTCGGCAGAAAATATGGTGGCATTGATATCAGTTGCATATTTACTTTTCCAGACTATTATATCTGAAAAGTACGAAAAGCATTTCATTTACACCATCAGCTTCTTATAAAAATAACTGAGGCTCATCTCAGTTATTTTTGTAATATAGTATGCACGTATTAGTAAAAGATGCTGTGAATGTAATTTGCTGTACAAGATAATAAACATGAGTATTGTCAGGATTTCTAAATATATGTTTGAACAATTATGTACAAAACATTCCTTAAAATTCACTTGAAAGAAATGAGGAAACGAAACTGAAAAAATTCAAGAATCAGTAAAAAGCAACTTTTTTTTATATTTGGATGATATTGTCTTAATGCTATGTTTAAAATCACAATTTCTTAAACTGTTTGTTTTAAGTATACATTTATACTTCTTGCAGGGTTAAAGTGGCCTTAAATCAACATAATTTATTATATTATAAATAATGAAAATTTGTCATTGTACATTACTTATATAAAGAGAAACATAAAGTGACATAGTATGATAAGTTAGGTTTGTAAAGGTAATTTAAATATTTTCATTGTGCAAGACTTGAATGTTCAATGAAGAATTTTTCAATCTTGGAGTTATTTATCGTATAAAACATCACAATTCAAATAAAAGTACTATTTTTTGGTATAATTCCATTATAGGGGCCGTAGCAAATTGCAGCGAAAATATATGCGCAAAATCTAGCGAAAGCGGCGATTTCACACCACGTAAATTTAAATAGTTCTATATTTGTAAGTCACCGCCCACACGATATATTGATTAAAGAAGCTGACTGCGATACCACAAGGCCTGGGCTCGAATTCCGGAGAAGGCATGTTTATATCCTTCATAGATTTTTCCGCACACCCCTATTGGTTTATTAGGTGCCTCCATAATAAAGTGACCACCACCTAGCCTTAGTTGTGGCCAAGCTGAAGGCCCGCTGTTGGGGGGGGGGAATATTTGTAAGTCGCCATTGAAATACTGGTTTATTTTTTTAATTCTTTTTGATAATGATATGGATCTAACAATTTGGGAATTGCCCAATGACAAAATGTCTGCAATAGAATTTATTTAATTATTTAATGTTTTTCAAAGAAAAGACATCATTCATTATAGAATATTATGATCGAAAAACCACGAGATGAAATTATGCTTTAGCGGTAACTCAGTAGCGAAATGGAGGTGCAGGAATGAACCTGTATTCTGAAGAAAGGATTAAGAAGTCAGATATTGGTTCGAAGGAACGAAAATCCCCTTCCTTATAACTGATAGGCAGGCTCACCTATTTTTGGTATCAAGAGATGACATCTATTGAATTTTGTGAACTCCAATTGAAGATGAACCACAATACAACTGTAGACTGGAAGATATGCGTGAGGTGTGTGCCATAGCTTTAATTTCTCAGCCTAAGTTGAAATTCGGCGGATGTGGAAAAAATTATGAAGCAGACGAAAGCCTTTTCAGTAGAAGCAAGAATAACGTTGGACGTGTTCTTCTGCCACAATGGGTTTTCGGTGGATTGTGCAGAGAATCTAAAGAATGTTTTAGTCGCTATTCCAGATAGATCGGTGAAAACCTTATGAAACATCATAAAAGTTTGGTTTGGTTTATGTGATTAGAGCAAAGCCTCGAGGGCTATCTCCCTAAGGGAAGAGATGCCTACGTGGAGGACTTTCTAAGGGAAACTGGCTTGTATACACGTTACACATAGGGAAAACCATGAAATCGTCCATACAGCCAGCCCGTTCGCGGGATTCAAACCTCAGACCGAACTATTAGTGTTCAGCGACTTTATCGCTCGGCCACTGATGTTCGAACATCATAAAGGAAAATGTCACAGAAGGAAGTATTATTTATACTGACTGCTAGAAATCATATAAGTCGGATGAACTGCGATATGCCGGCGTTGAACATTTCACTGTCAACCATAACTAGAATTTTGTGGACCCCAAAACGGGGGTCATACGCAAACAATACAGCGACTGTGGGGCAGTGCTAAATGGCGTAATAAACGCCATCGGGGCACATTTCAATTCTTATTTGTCCGAGTTTATGTATAGACATTTGCACACACACACACACACACACACACACAAAAAAAAAAAAAAAAAAAAAAAAAAAAAACTGAAATTTTTTCTGCGATGTTGCAGGATCTTAAATTTTTATGCCTCCCGTTTAATTTCACTTATTTTTAACCTTTTTTTAAATAAATTAAATTAACAAAAAAGTGTAATATATGAAATTAACCTATACCATCAACTTAAATTAATAATCTTAGATAGTTAATTACAATAATGCTTTCTTACAGTTACATTTAGCCGTTTGTTTATATTAAATTATAATAATAAAGTGTATTATATGAAAGTAAACTTTCATCTAAATTAAAATAATAGTCTTAGATAGTTATTTTTTATTATTATGCTTTTCTTGAGTTAAGGTTACCATAATTATTTTGGCATCAACAATAGTTTTGGCGATTTTTTGCTGTCCCTATAACGGAATTGTACCCTATTTTTAAATGAAAATCTAGTCCTTTGTATCTATAAAAATACATACTGCAGTTATTTACTTAAGTTATAAGGCCGTTTTCAAAAGTTTATGTTTAATTTAAAATAATTAGTTACTGTCAACTTAATCATATATATAATGATTGTAAAATCGTGGTGTTTAAAATGCTTTTCGCTACTGAAAAAGAGTTCTTTTGTTATAACTTTATAGAATTAAAAATCCCTCAAAGTAGTATATTTATAGTTTTAAATGTTTGTTAATAAAAATTTATTTATGTACATAATGTTTCTAAGAGTGAAGTAAAAAAAAAAAATGATTGCTTGCTTATTTATATTCATGAAGATATATTTCTAATACAAGTAATAATAACTTTTGAAAAATATTTCATGATTCGGGTAAAATCTGGATATAAGGGCCTTTATAGCAGTCGAAACAATGTCGTTTCTTTTCAAATTGTATGTGCCATGTTCAAATGCATGATTTATGTGAATTCAATCACAAATTTGATTCTGCTTTGATCTGAGTGCTTCATGATTTTTTGCTGTATTGAAGAAAATTTTTTGGTAATTAGTTAATGGCATTAAGGTTCTTTAAATTAGTGTGTTCAAGATTCGGCGTATGTGAATCTATTCATGCACATTATGTTTCTGAGAATAAAATCAGAAAACTGTTATCCTCCTTATTTATAAATATATTGGTAATTTCAAATGTAGGTAATAATGGAACTCTGATGTAAATAGAATTATTATAAAAAATGTTGTATGATTCTGACAAAATTTGAATGTAAAGGGTTTTTATATCATTTGACACAAGGCTGCGGTTATTCACTTAAATCAATTAGGCCCTTTTCAGATTGTATCTGCCATGTCCAAATGCATAATTGATGTGAATTTAATCACAAGTTTGATTCTAATATATGGAGTTTTTCTACTTTGAAGAAAGTGTTTTGGATATTGATTAATAGCATTAATACTCTTTCAAATAATGTAGTTATTATTTAATGTAGAGTTTATGTGAATCTATTCATGCACGTTGTTCCTGAAAATGACATCAGAACATTAAATACCTGTTTATTTATATTCATGAAAAAAATATTTCAAACCTAGGTAATTATTTGTTACGATTGTATGTAGAGCTAATATAAAGTGTTTCGCATTTGTGTTAGAAGTTGGATGTTTGAAGATTTTACTTTGAAAATTATTTCAAACCTTAAAAACTATGTCTTTAGTATTACAAAGTTTGCTTTATCTAAGTGTAATCATATAACAAGTTAGGATATATAATTTACATCTTTTATGCTTGTTCTCAGCATTAAAAATCAAGTTATGGTTATATGCCAAAAAAAAAAAAAAAAAAAAAAAAAAAAAAAAAAAAAAAGAGAATCTTTTCAAACTATGTGTCTAACATTCAGATGCTTGGTTTAAGTCAGTTTATTTGAAAATGAAACTGAAGAAATTTATTGCTTGCTACTATTATTAGTATGCTGTGTAGCTGAAAATTGAGTAAAAACATTTTTGTATTTGAAACTGCAAGATAATTTTCTTTTTTCCCTTTTTGTAATTTATTATGTACTTTTCTTTATACCATTCTATTAAACCTTGTTATTGAGTTCTTACATTTCCTTATTTTTCAAGTGTAAGAATACAATATGAAATTTTTCTGCAGTATAATTGATTTTTTAGTAAAATAAAAATGTATTTTTGATTTGTGCAATTTTCTTACTTTATGAAATCACAAAACTTGTTTAAGAACTACAAAACTTCTTTAAGAACATCTTATTACAAATAATGTTTAAACATTTAATACTTCTAAAATCTAAATTTATAGGTGATGAAAGCATAAATGAAGAAGTACGTCATACTCAATTAATCACAGTACATAAGAGAAACATTTACGAAAGCCAGTAAACATGTATTGCCACTATTTCACCATTTTTTTTTAATTTGCAATTTTAAAATTCTCTAAAATGGGGCATAAATAATATAATCATAGAAATAAAATGACTGCATAATAGGTATATAAAGCGGTTGAAATCTGATGTAAGAAAGTGCATTTTATTATATTATGCAACGATGAATTTCAGTCATGAAGTTGGAAGGTTTGTTTAGAAGGAGATTCTGATGTAACCCTAGAGCTTCTGTGGAAGTTTCTATTGTTGGCCGTGAGGCATCCCTCCTTAAGGCAGATATCTGTAAAATACTTTTCCATAATCCAAATAATCCTAATCCCTTAGTTCTCAGTGAAGGTATTTCTTCTGTTAGGTAGATAGCACACATTTTATCATTCTCAATTAAACTAGCAAACCTCTTTAAATGTAATAGCTTTCATTCCCATAGAACATTTTAAAATTTAGGAAAATGTTTTTTGTAATCTACATGAGCATTAAAGTTACATATGAATGGAAAATACTCAAATAATTATACCAAAACTAAATAAATATGATTATTGTTATTAGAGAAACAAATTCTGAAATTCGTAGTTTTTTTTTTAGTTTGTTAAGGATGTCTTCTAATCAATCCATAATAAAATTATTACTTTCAGGTTAGGTTAACTTAATATGGACTATCTGCCTAAAGGAAGGGATGCTTCCATGGAAGACCTTTCTCAGGGAAACTAGCACCCAAAGTATTTATTTTTATGACAGAAATTTCTCTTACTTTGTTCAGAGAAGCACTATCATAATATTCGAAAAATGTCTCTTCTGCCTAGTGATGGCTCGGAAACTGAACGTGAATGTTTTCACGGAAAGAATTTTAATATTTAACTGTTCAGTTTTCATTGTTCGCAATGAACGCTGTCTAAATAGCAGATCTTTCATTTTCAGCATTTAAAACAGTTATCATATGCGTGAAAAATATTATTTATATATAATGTGAAAAAGGAACCACTCTCACATTCGAATTTTCCGATAATTGATAGAAACAACGCCAAGTGGCGTATAATAGCCAAATGTAGTAGCCCAATGATCATTTGATGTGATGTATTTAATTATGGCAAAGCACACTAGGGCTATCTGCCTAAGGGGAGGCATGCCTTCGTGGAGGACTTTCTAAGAGAAACTGGCTCGTATACACGTTACACATGGGGAAAACCACGAAAACACCCATGCAGCCAGCCCGTTCGCAGGATTCGAACCTCGGACCGAACTACCAGTGTCCACCGCTCGGCCGCTGGTGGGCCTCAATGATCATTTGAAAATAAATACATTTCACGATGTCCGTGAGCATGCGCATAACATGCCTTCCGTAAGGAGCCGCTCACAGCCATCCCTGTTTTGATCCGCTAGTCTGATAGTCCCTTCGTGGTAACCAAAACATTGGTTGATTAAGTTCAATGGGTTTTAACACGATCGGATGTAAATATTTTGTAATTACGTCGTAAATATACATATAAATGTATATAGTTTCTTTTTTGACAATATTTCAAAGTCCTAAATATATGAAAAAAATACATTTTTAAACAACATTTCATTCTGAACGGAATAAAATGCTATAGTTTTTACAGAACAGTTTGCTCAAAACGGTTAATTTGAATGAAATATTTTCACAGGTTGTCGTTAATTACATTCTAAAAAAATTTTAAGGTAATTCGATTTTATTCGGTTAAGAAATACAAAAATTATGATCAAAGATTAGTGTATTATTAATATTAAAATTATGCATTATTTCTTTTCTTTTTATAGAGCTTCTTCCTAAAATACTTTCTCAAATATGACATGATTTTTTAGCTTCTGAAGCATTTTTTAAATCGAAAATTCTCAGTTATAATTAATGCTCTATTCGGTCCATTTCAAATTAGAGCACCTTTTAATTTAATAGTGAAATACGTTAAGTAGTACTTAACTTTCTCTGAATATTTCTGAAAGAGAATAAAAAAAGGATTTTTTTAAATATTATTTAACACTTGTAACTGAGTTATTGTAAAATGTAAGGGAATAATTCTTTTAATTAAATTTATCAGATTTTTTTACCCTTAATTTCAACAATACATATTCTAAAACTCTTCTTTATTACTTCCTTAAGTACGCATCTCATAGAAGTTGCTTTACAATACCTTTTAACATATTACTTTCTAGTAGGAACAATTCTTGCTTAAATAGTTTTATAAAGTGTTTGTCGACAGGATTTCAATTTATGTTTACAATTCAATATTAAGGTTATTATATATTTAAATAATATTTATAATCATTATAAATTTAGATATATTTAATGATTAGATTTCTTCACAGTAACTTTCACAGGAGGTTATGAATGAGTAAGTCCTTCATTTCAAATACATTTATAAATAATTTAATAAATATTTACGTATTTTGTTAAAGGCAGATACATGCTTTTTGCAAGCGTATGCATAAATACCCATACATATTTCATATTTTTCAATTTCGGCATGTGCAAATCTTTGATTTCTGTGCATTCACTATGTTTTTCGAGTAAAGTAATTTACAGTAATTTAGCATAAACATTTAACAATCTGAAATCAATAAAAGGGCCATTCATGATCGGATCTCCTTTGGCAGGATACACAAATGTTTTCACTTCCGCCGATTACCCTATTTTTAAATTCTTAATAAGCTGTATTGGTGATGTGGCACGTTCACATGGTCACATCATCTTGACCACACATGGTACTTCCGCCGAATTCGCAAATGCATCCGTCTTCTGTTCTTCACATTTGTGTAAATCTATACATAATTTTACACAAATGTGTGGTTCCAAATCAAGGAAAGTTAACCCATTGGCATATCTGTGCGTGTATATTTATTAATTTTGACGAGAATTGCAGCATTTGGTGGTAATTTTATTTTTTACTTAACCCAAATCAGTAAAATGTGTAAACCATATTTTTCAGTTATATAAAAATAAAATGATGAGTTTAAAGCGAGCAAATATAAAGCCTCTCCTTTAAAAATTTTTAAAAAGTACATGTTATAATAATATGTGGATGGCAAAAAAAAAAAAAAAAAATCTTATTTAAAACATTTTGGCGTTTGAAACATAAAATAAAAGTAGGGAATACTCTATCAAGGGTTTCGAAAGACGAATACAATTTTAAAAGTACCGTAAGGTAGTTTTCATTCTATAAGCATAACATTTTCGCTAAAATCTACATTTTTCTATTTCAACAGCTTAGAATTTTATAAAACAAATTCATAATCAAAATCGCTGTTGTTAGTTATCGAAAAATAACCAAGATGTGATTTTTGTCACTAAACTATACAAATTGCTATTATCTATCACACACTGAATGTTTCTTTTATGCTGAAATGTCCTGCTTTTCGATTTGTATAGAACTGTCGCGTGTCTAAATATTATCGAAGCGCTGGGAAGGGAGCTTCTGAATGTAGACAAAGAACACCCCATCTGGAGACCGAAGCTTCGGAGCAGTGCTTAACTCGTACTGCCGGGCTACAAGAATGAAATTTTTTCCATTCTTGGCAAACAAGAGGGGCCCGAGATCTTCACTTGACCCCGGGAGCTGAAAATCCTAGCCAAAGAATATGTATTAGATATAAAGAATATGTATAATATTAGAATATGTATTAAATGTTATATTAATATGAATATGTGCAAAGAAAAATATAAAGAATATGTATTAAACGTTATATTAATATGTATAAAGAATATGTATTAAACGTTATATTAATATGTATAATAAATCTGTATTAAACGTTATATTAATATGTATAATAAATCTGTATTAAACGTTATATTAATATGTATAAAGGATATGTATTAAACGTTATATTAATATGTATAATGAATATGTATTAAACGTTATATTAATATGAATATGTATAAAGAATATGTATTAAACGTTATATTTATATGTATAAAGAATATTTATTAAATGTTAATATTAAAAATTTTCTTACATGAAATTATCTATGTGCATTTAGTTACGTTATTTTTAAACGCGAATATCGTTTTAAATTTCTTTAAACTTTTGAGGAAAAGAAAATATTTTTTCGCGCAAGTAAATTAATTAATAGAATATTTATTTTGAGCAAAAACATAGTACGAAAATCCGAGTTTAAACTATCGCGAGAAGTCGAAGAAGAAACGTTTCTTCTTAAGTGTTCCGCAATTTCCTGTACAGGTAGCCCTTCTACAACATGGCATCCTGTAACACGGCTTCGCTATAACACGATTCATAAATTGCGAGAACCCTTCTAAAACAGGGTTTCGCTCTAACACGATAAGAAAATTGCCCAAGCAATCCGAAGAACTTTAACGAAAC
This sequence comes from Stegodyphus dumicola, assembly GCF_044657685.1. Lineage (NCBI taxonomy): Eukaryota > Metazoa > Arthropoda > Arachnida > Araneae > Eresidae > Stegodyphus > Stegodyphus dumicola. The sequence continues at coordinate 148,822,605 of NC_140781.1, read as the reverse complement.
TCCGCACGAAGTTTTTTCATATTGTTCAAAGCACCCATATAGTCATTTAACACATAAAAATCCTTATTTCGTAAGTTCTGCCATTTGTCTTCCAAGATCCGGTAGCCGTAAGAACAAACGTCCTCAGATGACCCGTATGATCAAATGTCCCCAGATAACAGAGAAGAAACCTCACTATCGCAGAAGGTGAACAACATGAGGTCACAATAAGTGCTCTAAAACGCACAATCTGTCCGTTCGGCTTCCAAAATTCGAATCCTCGTCTTCATGGCCTGAAAATAAAAGTGTCTCACGCTGCTGGTCGGCAGTCTGCGTCGAGCCACGGTGTGTTAAAGAATAACTTTTCCGTCTTTAAGACATTAAGTTTCAGTCCCCAAACATGTTCGATAAAGGTAAAAAACAGCGTTTAACAGGAAATTCATTTCTTTAGAAGTACAGATACAGATCTTGGACCGTCTTTTAAAAGACGAACAGTCATCTCATATTGGAAAAAGTTTTACTTGGAATGAAGAAACAGTCCAGACTATTAAGAAAAATGAAAAAGAGGAAGTGCAATTGTTGCAGGATCTTCGACATCCGCAAAACGTGCAGCTCGACCCCGGGGGCGCCAATAATTGAGAAAATGGAAAAGACACTCAGCATTTGAATTGATGATAGCTGTTCAAAAAAATTTCGTTGGATGGTAATATCATTGAGCAAAAAGCACTCAAAATTTTCAAGCACCTCAAAGAACATGGAGAACCCTCTATCAACCCAGACTTCCTGGTAATTAAAGGTTGGTTCGAAAATTTCAAAAAGCGTTTTGCAATTTATAGCATAAGAATTCAAGGAGAATCTGCCTCAGCTGATAATGAAGCTTCTAGGAAGTTTCCTGAAAAATTTCAAAATATTATAGAAGAACAAGGATACACAGCAGTTCAAGTTCCGATGCTGACAAAACTAGGCTTTGGTGGAACAAAAATGCCCAATAGAACCTTTATATCAAAAAAAGAAAAAACTGCATCCTGATTTCAGGTATGCAAAAATTGACTAACGCTATTTTTGTGCAGTATGACTTCGGACTTTGTGACAAAGCCCTTGTTAGTTTATAGATCTTTAAATCCTCGTGCACTTAAAGGCATAAATAAAAACACCTTACAGGTATATTGGATATCCAAAGCTTGGGTAGCTGGAAATATATTTAAAGATTGGTTTTTAAACTGTTTTGTGCCAGACGCTGAACGTTTTTTAAGGCAGAAACATTTGAGCTTCAAAGCGCTTATTACTATTAGATAACGCTTCATGTCATGCACAAGATTTGAATCATCCCCAATGTCAAAATACTGTTCTTACCACCTAACACTTCTTCGTTACTCCAACCATTGAATCAAAGTATTATTTATACCTTTAAAACATATTACATAAGAAGAGCATTACAATAGACTTTAGAAGTAACCTATTCAAAACCGATTAATGTAAAGGAAGCTTGGAAGACATTTTCAATCAAGAACTGAATCGACATCGTATCTTTGTCGCTGAAAGAACTGAAAGCATCAACGTTAAATGTATGTTAGAAGAAGATATGGCCTCTTCAGTTGAAATAGAAAAACGTGCGTGAATCGTCAGAAAATGAAACTGATGGCATATTTAGAACGTGCTAAATCAATCGGATGCAAAGGTTTTGTGAACATGGCTATTGAATACGTTCAAGATTTATTATCGGAATAAGAAATTGACGAAGATTTGTTAGAAATGGCACCGAAGCTGTAAATGAAATCGATTCTGAGGCCACTACCCCTGATGAAGACTGTGAAGTTAATAATTTAACATTAAAAAAATTACAAGAAGGCTTACGCTTAGCTGAAAATCTCGAGTTATTTATTTATTTTTTTTTTGAGTGTAGACCCTTTCGCTGACATAAGCCGAAAATTCAAAAGGGAGCTGCAAAACTGTCGGCCAACCAGCGGCCGAGCGGTCAAGTCGCTGAACACTGGTAGTTCGGTCCGAAGTTCGAATTCCGCGAACGGGCTGGCTACATGGGCGTTTTCGTGGTTTTTCCCATGTGTAACGTGTATACGAGCCAGTTTCCCTTAGAAAGTCCTCCACGAAGGCATCCCTCCCTTTAGGCAGATAGCCTTCGAGGCTTTGCCATAATCACATACAAACTCTGCAAAACTGTCTAGCTCTATAAAAAGAAATTTAAAATGTCCCGGTAAAAACTAGTAAGCAAAGTAAAATTACAAATTTTTTAAAGAGGGAAGAAAATGCCAGAACTTTAAATGAAGAAAGAAATTCTGAAAGTGAAAGCGATCTCATTCCACCGAAAAAACGTTCTCTGTTGATTATACTGAGCAATAACAAAGAAGAAATTTATTGAAGTTAAGTTCCGTTAAATTAAAATACGTAATTTTTGTTTTGTTTTGTGTTGTATATACATATATATTTTGAATAAAAATTAAGTTGTTTATGTATAATTCAAAAAAATATTTGTTTTTAGTAAGTTTTCGGAACGTAACCCCGCTTTTTATACTGCCTCTGGGTCTCATACAACACGGTTTCGCACAACACGGCATTTTCCAGGAACCTATCTACCGTGTTATGCGAGGGTTACGTGTATACATCTCGGAGGGAGAAATTGTCGTCGCCAGGTTCCGTCGCCAACTCCCTTGGCGAATTTTTCCCTCTGCGTTCTAGCGGCGCAGTAGACAAACTGGTTTACATTACGTCTATGGGACATTTCCTTATTAATATAAACGTTCTTTGTCCTAGCTGCAGCTATGTTGGTAATATAAATAAAAGTGAATTGATTGTCAATTCATTATGTCTTTTTGTTCTTAGCTTTTAAATTACGCTTTTATTATTATATATTATAAATTATTACTGGTTTCATCCATATCAGTATACAGTAAACAGTACTTACCTGAAAATTTAAGCAGTGACGAGATGTTCTGCTAACAGAAGGAATAGAACAAAAAAATCTCGGGAAAATCCTCAAGATAAAAAACAACGCTGTACATAAACTCTTTAGCTTTCTCTCGATAACACTGCATACGGTAAAATGTGTATGCATTCATCACAGAGTGTAGTTCCACGACTTCTTACTGTTCACACTAAGTAGAAACACGCTATAAGCTATCAATATTTTTAATAAAAAATAAATAACTAAAATAGCAAGCTATTATAGCATAAAAATAATTTATTTAGAAAAGATTATTGAAATGTTTAACAATGAATCGGGGCGCACGGTCAGCGCGTAGGAATGCTTCCCATTAATGTGAGCAAAATTAAGAAAGATCAGGGTGGGGGACATTGAGAATTTTCTTCTGGTCATACTAAATGTTCGCTGTGCGTGTATGTGACATCCGTACGACACTCACATCAGCATCATAATGTGACATCTCTATGACGTTGTATTGTGGTCACAAATGTAATGTGACGAAAATGTAGTATTGAAACGTCACTGTAACTAAGTGTGCTGTGTGGGGGCAAACAGAATTTGACGAAAAGAAACCCTAATCATATTAATAACAACAACAAAAGAGCTAAATCATATTAATTATGTGCTTCTTTTTTAATCTGTTCTTTGGAGAAAAATTTGGACCTGAACTAAAATGCGTGTTAAGTTGTTACAGAGCTCCTAATGCATATGCTAATTTATCTGTTTAACATCATCCATCACTCACGTTTTGCTGTTTGTAGCATTTCATTTACACAAGGATGAATAATTTCTGTGTAAAACACATATGAAATGATGCTGCTGAATGGAAAAAAAATTAAATCATGCTGTAACAGATTAAATTTAACTAAGTTTTTTATTAAGAGAAAAAAACTTATAAACAGAGACACAAGAGTAGTCTTTTACAGAACAAAATGAGCTGATAGGTATGAGTTCATACAAAAATCATTTTAAATATCATTCATTTAAATATATGATAAATTAATTATTAACATTTGTGATCTTAACACTTCAATAAGAAACAAGTTGAAATGCTTTAACAAGCTGACTGTACTAAAATTATATTAGCATCGGTTATGTCAAAATTAAGTTAAAGCAAAACATGAACGAAATAAATTCCGCTCTCTTCCTTTCTCAGTTGATTTACATAAATTCTCGAAGCTGGAGCAAATAGAAGTTTATAATATTCTTAGTAATCAGATCTTTTATCAAAGCTGTTTCTTCTTCAATGTGGATACAGATTTTAACAATATTCGCTACATTGACGTTTTCAACGCATTTTGAAGCTACAACCTAGACTATAATTCATATAGACCAAACTGCTACAGCATTATAAATATTTTCACAATAATAAACTCTACCTTTAAAATGGATAAATGAATAGCATTATCATCTCCGATAGTAACCATAGTCGAGTAAACAGTTTTCAAGATGATTTTTCATGAAATTCGGAGCTGATTTATTGGCTGTTTGAGAAAATTCTTCCTCGTGATTAATTTAAATGCCTCTATGTTATATCAAATTATGATGTATGATTCTTTACTTTTATCAATCAAAATTGTACAGCATGAAATATTGTATACGAACAGTATGATTTGGGCGATGACTTTTTGTTATAAAGAAGTTCAAATATTCGCGTTCAGTTTCATACGCTTGTGTAATCCAATCCTTTGGCACAAAGAAACATATAAATAAGAAACAAATGTTTCTTTCCGAGGATTTCATTATTTCTGTTGTTCAATTACACTCTTCTTTGCGCAGTCAAAATAAGTTTGAGATGCAGGAAGGGAAACAAACGATATCCTAAACCGAAAATAAAGTCAAGATTTTTGTATGTACAAATGCCGATATGAAACAATATTTTTTCTTGTATTAAATGTAACTGAAATTGTTTGATAAACTAGGCAATTTTTGAAAAAAAATCAGTCAAGTCACATGTAAAACAAATTAAGCTGTGTCTTTGACACAGCGTGGAATCTCTCCAACCCACGAACCTTCTTTACAATATAATGCATGTGCCATCTTATTTCCGAGCGTAAAACCACCGAAACATCTATATTTCACAACCATATAGCTGTTGAATGGATACAACTTATTTTTTTTCGTCTCATACCGATAAACAAAAGCATTGCGTACTTGTGGTGCAATCATAGGCACTTCTCTTCCATACAGAGCATCCACACATGAAGCATCATACTTTTCAAAAGCTGCCGTTTCGCTTTGGTGCTGTTGTACACGCTCAATCGGTCTCCGACGCAATTCCTCAATATCGTGGTATTTTGCAGAATTGAACTGGTATATAGTGTGATATGGAGAAATGCCACTTGTGTCAACTCTTGATCTTCGTGATGTAATGAAAGGGTCAGATGTTGGATGAGGTGCACGCCATTTCTTCCCCTTTCCATGATGTTTTCCCTTCGGTTTATTGCGATGACGATATTTGTGCCTCATCTGAGCTTTACTGGTTTCATTTCCAGGTTTTGCAAAAGCTATAGACAAAGCATCTCCGTCTTCTGTACTTCCAAGAGATACGATAGTTTCTCTAGGCACAGATTCGTCAATAACGGTTACGTTTTTCCTTCTATGTCTATTCTTCTTATGGCCTTGACGTTTTTTTCCTAACAGAGATGAATTAAAGAATAAAGTAATTTGTTAACTATTGGAATTAATTAATCTGTTAAATATAATAATCTTAAATATTTAATATTAGAATAAGTTAATATATAAGCATCTTTAATTAATCTGTTAAATGATAGAATTACGAAACATTAGCAAGAGTACAAACTTAATAACAAAATTCTCATGCAGATATCTTATTTTGAATGACTGTTGAAATAAAAAATATTACATAAGTTTAAAAAGCACACAATATATACTAAGGAGTAAAGACATTAACCAGTTAAAAGGGTTTTTTTTCATTCTTAGTTAAAAACTAATTCTAACTTAGCACACTGACGACATTAAGATTACATTTTAAAAAAAAAATTATAAGTGTATATTTTAAATTTAATTTTCAAAAAGTGCACACCTGCGGTTTTCAATAAAATTAAATACAGTACAGTAAAATATGAAACTGCTTAAGAGCTTAGAATGATATTAACTTATACGTATAAACATATGCCTGAAACCCTCCCTCCAAATAAGACCCCACCAGTGGTCAAATGGTTAAGACAGCTAAACACTGGTAATTCGACCCAAGTTCAAACCGAAGCGAACAGACTCACTGTACGGTTGTTTTTCGTGGTTTCTCCAATGCGAAACGTGAATACTAGCCAGGTTTCCTTAGAAGATCAGTTTAAGTAATTTGGATATGGCAAAAACATACAACGGCTATTTGCCTAAAGGAAAGGATGGATGGCTTCATGGGAAACTTCCTAAGGGAAATGATTCTTAGACAGATTGTACATTGGGAAAACCATGAAAAATACTCTTGCAACAAGCCCGTTTACCTGAGTTCGAAGCCGGATCGAATTACGAGTATTTAGCCATCTTAACATCTCGATCACTGATGAGATTGTAACGTACTTTATGTTAATTAACCAGTTATTATGCTTTTGATTTTTACCATGACTTCTTCCTTCCGCATTCCTCACCAGAATGCAAATTAGCTTTGAGAACGTATAAGTTGGGGTTTTGAAACTTACAGAGAGTTCTGACACTCGCGCAGGCTATTAGAATTTCGCCTACATTGTCTAAAAGCGGTTATCTCAATTTTGCGTTTTCTCGCAGCCAATACTCAAAAACGCAGGTAAAATATTGAACTACCTCTTAGCTTAGATATGTGACTATGTAATGTATCAAAGTTTAAATTTATTTTACTTTTTCATTTAATTTACATCGCTACGAGTAGTGGTTACTGTCTGTAGTACGAGCTCTGCATTTTATGCTAAAAGTTCAGGATTAAATAAAAAGGTTATTTAAAACTTTCGTAAGTCTTTATAATACTATTTCAGACATAGCGATAACTCGCTAGTACCCTGCCTAGTAGGGTTGCAGGACTTAAATTCAGTTTCTAGATCGTCTGCAAGCTTAAGTGTTTTGTGTTAAGTTGCAGTCTGCATGAAATAAGACTCTTATAGCTGTCATGGAGGTTGCAATCAGTATGAGATAATACTGTCTGGCATGCATCCAATTAATTGGCATTCATCCAATTTGGCATTCATCCAGTTAAGCATATCGAGCACTGAACATAAATTAACTATCACTTATTACTAACCGGGGCTTGAATTTCGGTAGGTATATGGAAGAGGACAAAAAATAGTAACATCTCACGTTTCCACACATACCTTTTTTGAATAAGATCGACAGACCATATAATTTGTTAGACTTCTAGGATTTACGTGACAAATTTTACTTTGTGAGTGTGGACACTTTAAGATGCTGTGTCAAAAACGAACCCGAACGCTTATCCAAGTCGGCCTCTGTCTCATTAAAACAAAAATCTTCATAAGGACGCCCCAGCATAAAGGTGCTTACATTCTTATGCAGATTGGTTAACTTTAAAAAAAAATTAAAAGAAATTAAAAATATATTCTGTTTTATGCCGAGACACCGCTACGCAAATAGAATTTTCATTTGCTTTGCTAATTAGGGTAGCAAACTAAAATCCTATTTTCATGGCGGTGCCTCAACATAAAAATGGCTGCACCTTTATGAAATTTGCTTTTTATAAGTTAGAAACTCGTATTCACAAAGGAGCGACACTTTTACGCCTGGACACCCTTATAAAGATTTCTGTACATTCGAACGGTGGCGAACTTGCGTAAAGATGATGGCACCACTTTGATGGAGCACCGTTATGAAGTGATACCCCGCGAATGTACCGGGTGGCCATAATTAAACTGACAGTGCTCACAGTGTTCTGTAGCGTGATCTATTTGCGAGAATGACGCCTTATTTTGTAGGAAGATTAAACAAGACGGGGGACGAAGGATTCCGCGAAAAAACAAATTAGTTCCAAAAGTCACCACTAGGGGAATATTTGGCGCTGTGTAATAGAAAATAGAGTGTTAACAAATACAAATCAATACAGAAATTACCTTTCATTTTGCATTCAAATGAGGTTCAATGTGGCTGCCGTTGTTGTGGACCACATATTGCATTCTGTGCACAGTATGCACAACAGCAGAAAGTAACATGTCTGCAGGAATCTCCCGTACAGTCCGTGATATGTTATCCTTCAACGTAGCCAGGTCCTGGACCACTCCTTGATAGACCTTGGACTTAAGGTAACCCCATAGCCAGAAGTCGCATGGGGTAAGATCAGGCGACCGAGGTGGCCATGCAGTTGGAAAGTAGCGGCTAATGATTCTTTCTGTTGTGAATTTCTATCGCAGCATCTGTTGCACCCGTACAGCAACGTGTGGAGGGGCTCCATCTTGCATGAAAATGATTTCCTCCAGGCATTGTCTTTGCTGAAGTGCCGGAATGACAAAGCTGTTCAACATGTGGCGATATTTCTCTCCGGTAACAGAACAGGTTTCGGTCCTGTCGGGGTAATGTTCTCATAGAAGAATAGACCTACGATAAATTCCGCTGTGAACCCACACCAAACAGTTACCTTTGGTGAATGTAAGGGAATTGCTGTGACTGCATGTGATGATTTGTCATCCCAAATTCGGCAGTTATGGGTATTCACAGTTCCATTCAGGTAAAAGTGGGCCATGTCTCCCCATAAGATTTTCCACGGCCAAGCATCATCCACCTCCATTCTGGCCAGAAAGGTGAGAGCAAAAGTCAATCGCTTATCATGGTCGGGCTACAGTAACTCCTGTACACGGCTGATCTTGTACGGATAGAAGTTGATAATCATTCGTAAGATTTTCCATACCGTACTGTAAGGCATATCCATATTCCGAGCTACTCCACGAGCGCTAGAGGTGGCAGCAATATTGTCTGGTCCTCTGTCGACAATCGCCGTGGCAACTGCTTCGATTGTATCCTGTGGTACAGGTTTTCGTCCTCTGCCTGACTGAACCTTCAGAGAACCTGTTTTCTCAAACGTCGCAACCATTGCTTTTAGTCCATTAACTGACACAGAACCGTTACCTTTACGCAATTTTTTTTTTTTTTTTTTGTGCGTTCTAAAAGCACGAAGAGCGGCTGACGCATTGCACTGGTTGAGGTAAAAGAATTTGACCAGTAACGCACGCTCGACTAAAGAAGGAGACATTGTACATAAACTTTCAATCCGATTGATTCGAAACGTAACACACTGCCTTTTAAAACCCAAGCAGCTCGCACTGTGCGAATGGATGCAACGTGAAATTTGAATAAAGAACTTCTTCTGCTCAGCGTACGTGATATTGCAGATCACGAGACTTTATCGGTGTTTATGTAGATTTTACGCTTTTTTAAAAGTGTTGCCATATTGCACTTGAACTAAATCAGAAAATGTGCATAATAAAAGGTAATTTTATTCCGTATTAATTTGCATTTGTTAACACTCTATTTTCTATTACACAGCGCCAAATATTCCCCTAGCGGTGACTTTTGGAACTAATTTGTTTTTTCGCAGATTCCTTCGTCCCCCGTCTTATTTAATCTTCCCACAAAATGTGGTGTCATTCTCGAAAATAGATCGCGCTACAGAACACTGTGAGCACTGTCAGTTTAGTTATGGCCACCCGGTATATGTAATACATATGTGTAAAGCTTTTAAGGCAAAACCTACCTTCATGTTTTTTTTTAAATCCAACAGCAGGCCGTCAGCCGACTTAGGCTTGGCCATTACTAAGGCCAGGAGAACTCTTTTGCCTTAGGAATGGTGAACATCAAATATTTGTGAAAAATGCTTAAAAAACACCTTAGTGATTTTAAACACTGTTTAATTATCTTAAAAATTGGTATCTTATATCTGTTAACGAATTTTTCAAATGTTCATGAAATTATAAATAACTCTGTATTCCCATGTCATTAAACACTGATGAATACTGCATTTAGAATTTTTTAGAAAGAGTAATTTAAGATTAATTGGGAATTTATTCATACTACTGAAAGCTGTAATTTCCATACGCAACCCCCCCAAGAGACCCACATGTATTAAAAATGTATAAATATATAATCGTTAAGATATATAGCAACTAAATCAGCTGTTGCATGAAAGATGGGATGTATATGCAATATAAAAGACAGAAAAATGACAGAACAGACTTTTCTTTCATGTTCGAAAACTGAAAGCAACGAAAGTTAATCAAATTTATAATGTGTGTCCTTACACTTTATTATTTCTCCTTTTCCGTTTTCCTGACATAATGCAAATTTTAGTTCGCGCTATCCAAATAAGGTAGAAAGTTGAAAAAGTATTTAAAAGATGGTTTTAGTCTGCTGAATCAGAACATGTTCCGCCACGTTGAAGGCCACGTTACTAGTTGAAACTCTTCAATAGGTGTCTGTCTGCGGCGTTGCATTATTCTTGCTATTAGTGCTTGTCATAACAGCGTAGGTTATACCAACTTACACGTTATTCATTCTGTGTAGCATTTGGTTAATATACAACTTAACTTGGTTTTAATTTGAATTTATTACTTTTGAGGTGTTACATAATTGCTGGCTGGTTTTGTAAGGACAAGAAGTGCCTTCTGTTAAATTGAGTTTAATAAAAGAGTATTTTACGCTCTTTTTGTTATAAAATAAATCAAATTATAACTTCATCACGGGGATAACAAGTTTTTATCGTAATATACTGCAGAAGGGGCCTCTTTAAAAGGAATTATCCTTCCGGTTATTAGTTAGATTGCTATTGATTTACAGTCAAAATTCAAGATAGTAATGCTTTTCTCAGTATGATGTAAGAGTCAGCATTTATCTTTGAATTACACAATATATATTTAGCGAAAACAATAAACTGAATACATTTAAAAGTGCTGACAGTCTGGTAGAGTTGACAGAGCAGAAAAGAATACATTAACGGCTTCCTGATAAATACACTTTAAAATCTCATCTAGAGGCTTTCTGAATCACATAAAATGTATATTTAAATTTTAAAATTTCATGCCATTGATATAAACCAGTGAGGGCAGACCCATGACATAAATAAATAACTCATCCCAAAATGAGTTTATGTGTTAAGTGACACATAAACTCATTTTGGGTGGCACACATCATGCATTTCCATAGTCATCGACTGAGACAAAGAAAAATACATAATACAAAAATATCTCTCTCTTGCAATGGCCTCGTCTTTGTCAACAAGTGCTACGCTTACCATTGGTGCACTGAATACATTTTGGTCTGATGGAAGATTCTATATGTGGCACGCACCAGAGTTGAGGCCGAGCTCGAGAAGTTCAGTATCAATGATATAGATAAGATAATGGTATGGTGATAAGATAATGGCTTGGTAAAATAATCTTTACACATACAGATAAGATTATGGCATGGTGATAAGGTAATGGCTTGGTGAAGTAATCTTTAACTAATGCAAGATTTTACATATTTATAATTAATAAGTTATAAAATTGAACCTTAATTTAGTACTGACTTCACTTGAAAACTTTCATTTCATTAAAGTTTGCATAAACTAATACAAATGAGCTAGAGCAAGCAGTTGAAAAAAAATGTTGAAATACATGTTTGAACGCAAATTATGACACTATATACTTATTTTTGATGCCACATGTTAAAAATAAATAATTTTCCAAGTGAAATTTAAAGTGAAAAATAGTTCACAGTTAAGTATATGAAATATATACAGTATTGGGAAACATAGTCATTAAATGTGTTTGAATATCAAATATAGCTGCTTTGCAAATTTTTATACAGGTATGGCATATTTTTTTAGTCTGGTTTTTGTTGAAGAAACTCACTTCATGCACACTACTGAAAAATGAATTTTTACATCTCTATATTCAATATATGTGTGTGAAAGAATGTGCATATACTACTATAACATGCAATTCCACGTGTCAGTGTAAAGTTTAAGAGTTATATACGTATACAAAAATGAAATATAAATTTAGAACAAGTAAAGATTTCCCTCCCCTTGGCTGTAACAATGATGTAACCTTACATTTTAGATTTACATCTGTTACATAATAATTTTTAAATGAAATATTTCTAAAAATATATAATCAGTATTACAAACTATTGTACGTTGTTTGAAACAAATATGTTCTAGCAAAACATTTTAAATTGCATCTTCATGTGACAGTTCTTATAATCGTTCGGTCCTCGTTGACCAGTACTACACGATTCATGGGTTTATGCAGTACTACATGATTTTGGATAAGATGAAAATAATTCTGATTTTCCTGAGGGTTATGGAGTTATTTAAGCAACAGAATGACGGTAAACCTGCTAAGTCAGCGTTACGGAGAGCAGAGAAGATTTTCTGGGCTCTTATTAATAAGGAAAGGCTAGGAAGAGAACAGTTCTTTGATAGAAATCATATGAAGCAATATCCTAAAACTCATCCGATTGTAGTTGAATTTGTCAAAAGACAAAATGAGAGAAAAAGTAAGAGGATAGAAAAGTCGCAAAATACTACCTTCAAGATAGATGCACGAATCCGATTCTTTTGTTTCAGCTTCTTTTGTTTAGCAGCCTGATAATATATATATCATTTCTGCATTTTAGGGTAAGCTTGTATGGTAGTTTCTCTTTTATGGTTTTCATTTACTTTTAAATTTCTTTCTTTTGAAAGTAATGGAGAAAGTAGTATACCATAATACAGAGAAATCACATATTTTTATAGACTATTAAAGAAAAGCTCATGAAAAGCTTGAAATATTTAAGGCATATGGAAAAATTTAATTCTAGGAATTACGGATTATGTGATTACCGCAAAGCCCCGAGGGATAACAACAGGAGGGATCCCTTTGTAGAAGATTTTTTTTAAACCGGCTCGTATACCAGTTACAAATGGGGAAAACCAAGAAAACGCCCATGTAGCCAGCTCGTTCGCGGCATTCTAACCTGAGACAGAACTACCAGTGTTCAACGACGCTTCGGCCACTAATAGGCCCGTGCACTTAATTGGAAAGTACAATTCATTATGTAAACAGATATGAAGGTGATAATCAGTTGTGCACTGTTTTATGTGATCAAATATTATAAATGCACAGCTGATACATTTCTTATTATTTATTAGTAATGTTTATATTACGTAGATCATACATATGATATAATTATGAATTAAACCAATAACAAAATGTGTACACTCTTTAGAACTCAAATGCTGCTCATTTAGTTTTCAATTGATTATTACATATCCATAATAATTTGCAAAGAACTGATGACTACAGTTGCTGCCAATTACATGATCGTTATATGAATTAAAAGTAACTTCAAGTAAACTTTTTCCCAATGTTCATTTTTGTATTCATACATACATATGTATACACATCTAATAAGTCATATATTTACATACAGATAGAAAGATGCGATGGTTTAGAAGTTGTTAATATATATTTATTAGTATTAATGTAATGAATAAGATTTATATTAATGAATGTATATACAAATGTTTTTCATCATGAATAATAATAAATCCATAAATTTCCAATGTCTCAATATGTAGCATTTACAATAAAAGTATAGTTTCTAATGTATTTATAATTCAAAAAGTATTTCATTAATAACATGAAAATAATAGACAAATTTAATGAGTATTCTCATTATTACATAAGCTATGCTTTTCTTTTTTTATGCATCTTTTATGCTGTTTAAAATGTGTCACTGATTATGCAATTAACAATTTAAAAGATAAGTAATTAGGAGAAAAGCCGCGCATATACAAACGGATTTTAAAAAATTATTCAACTTAAATTTAAGAAATAAAATTCTATTATATAACAGTGATAATACACGATCAGCACGAAATATGACAAATTTGGCGAACTTTTGGCGACGAACAATTTGTAAACAAATCCGAACTGCAAGAACGTCGTAAAATACTGTCAACTCTGAAATTTCCATGATAATATATTTAATGAATATATACACATTTAAAAAATGACTCAGGCAGTTGTATTACAACAAAACAGCAATAATTAAATCGGCCTCTATTTCCACCGTCCATCACTTCACAGTGAGAACCATCGCCATATTGAAAGTTACCCGTGATCCTTCAGAAGCAGAACTTTCGTCTGATTGGTTGAACGTTCGAGGAACACGTCTCCAGCCGGAACATTTTCGGAAAAGTTTTAAAATGTTGCTCGTAGCCGAGACATGTTCCTCCTAGCTAGACGAAACATTTCTCGGAAGCCTGCCGCTTAAAGCCGTACTACTAGAATCTCGTTTCTCGGAATTGTCCCAGGTAAGCGCGCGCGTCTATAGAAGTGATAGGGCCATTACGTCTTTGCAGATGAGGTTTTTGTCGCACAGACGTCGTTATTGCATCTTTATTAGGTTATATTTCGCTTGTGAAAGCATCGTATCACGACGTCTTAACGACGCCTAAATGTTAGCAGAATTCGACCTTTTTGCAACAATTGTGAAAAAGTCGTTATTATGTCCTTGTGTTACATATTGATTTATGCCGAAAAATAAGCTTAATAATTAATGTATTTTTCTTGTTTTTTTAAAATTTTGTATTCCTTGTATTTTTCTAAAGTTTAAATATTTTATCATTTTCTGAAAACCAGAAGATAATACAATTTTTTCTCTTTAGAATAAATATGCATAATTATTAATAGCCTTACTTATTTTCAGTACTTTAAACTATATTTTTTAAATAACTTAAATTCCAAGTCACTATTATTTAAGATTTCATAATTTTTCCCCTTAATCCTTTAGTATGTAAGTGAGAATAATTATGAAAGCGGTTATTATAAATATATAACATTAATAGTAGTTTTTAAGTAAATAAAACTCAAACAGACATAAATAAAGATATATATATGAGTAAGCAAAAGAGCGTTTCTGATTATAACAGCATTATCCCATTTATTTCTGTTAAATCTCAGAGGCATTGAAAATTGCCCGGTCATGATAAATTAGGAAGCGGTTCTTAATGTAGCATAATCAGTATTTTACCAGAACTCAAGTATAATTTTTTTCGCGTTTTATAGTAAAAAATATAACCATTAACTTCTATATCTCCAAGATATGCAAGTGAAACACTGTATAAAGTAGTTAATAAATGTGATCAAAAAGTATTTCATACAAAAATATATCTAAATCTAATAACCCCCCCCCCAAAAAAAAACTTCCCATATCCATATCTAAAATGAAATAATGACCTAACAAACAACATACATGACAGCATTATTTAAGAAAAAACATGAACTAGCAGTGTTTGAAAGTATAAATAAGCAGAAGGAAGGTAACAGAACTAAAATTTCCAATTAATAAAAAATTATTCGTGTTTTTTAAATAGTAAGCATTTAAAAGTGAAATAATTATGGATTGCAGTATTTACTAATAATGTTGATAATTTTTAACACAATTTCTTTCGATCATATGTTAATGTATTTACTTATTTTTAGTTTCTACATTTTAGAATAGTGGTAGATCACAATGATTATTTCATGCACTTTATATAATCAATAACTTTCCTTTTGTTACTGTACAGAAATAATTGAAATAATATAGTATACGATAGTAAGCTAAGTACGTTAAAGTAAGCTTTTCGTTAAGTAGCACACGATGAAACTTTTTGTTTCTATTTATTATGAATTTCTCTGTTATCACAAGCACATAAAAAGTAAGCAAAGAAAATAGAATATACTTAAATTTAATAAGAAATAAAACCTAATTTCCAACATTCATTTATTGAGATAATCTAATAAACATACACAACGGCAATATTAAAAAAAAAAAAAAAAAAAAAAAAAAACGCGAATTACATAGTGTTTAGAAGAATAGATAGCAAATGAAAAGTAATAAAACTGCAATTTGCAATCATTAAAAATATTTAGTGTTTTTTAATATTACACAATTAAATGTAACATAATTATAGATTACAATATTTCATAGTAATGCTAATGTTTCCTTAACACTATTTTTTCGATCATACATTTCATAAAATCTTTAACCTTTTCTGCATACTATACAAAAGACAACGTAATGTAGAATGTTCATTATTATTAATGAATAAATGATGCCTAAAAATTATCTTTATAGATTAGGAGAAATAAATTAGCTACTGAATCAAAGGGAAAAAAAAGAACTATGAGGTTTATTTAATAGTCTTTTAGCAAATTTCCATTCATTATGCATCATCCGGAAACACATCAAACTACAGTACGTTAAGTGTTTCAGAACTTTGATTTATACGTGTGAACATTTCACTATAAAACAATCATTTTCATGAATTAGTCATTTTACGATATAGAGAAATTACTTACCACCTAATCGCGAATCACTATGTCTTTGCTTCTTCAGTTCTTCCAGTTGCTTATGTCTGAGTTCAGCTATGTCGATTTCTTCTTTGACCATGGTCTTAGGACCAGGGGTACTTTGTGGACCTAAAGCAAGGACTTGTTCTGCTACATCCTGAGGAGGCCAAATACCATTGATCAAGGGTAATCTTCTGGGACCATCTCCATACACGCTTTGTGTGGTTGTTTGGTCTCCCCAGTTGAATAACTGGCGTTGCTTATCTAGTTTTGAAATTTCTTCATGTCGATCATGTTTCCGAGAGTAATGAATAAGGGTGTCATGCCCTGATGGCTGATTCGTGTGATGAAGACCTGTAAACAAATAGAATATATTCGTATTGTTATCATGCGTAAGCCTGCCCTAGTGCTTTAACTGATTTGAAGCATCGCGTCAGAGAAAAATAAGTTATTTATTAAGAGCTACAGAAACTGAATTCTGTCATATTAATTTTCAACACATTAATTCGTTATCAAACTAAAGTTCATTTTCAAGTCTAACTTTATGAAAAGTGTTTTAAGTAAGTAAATCGAGATAGTTCAAAAATATTTCCGTAATTATTAAAACTTACGTTTTTTAATTGGTATGCATTCTGGAGCAGCTTCTGTCCAAACGTTATTGACACAGTAGGCAACGGGTTTGCCTTTCATTAGATAACCAGGATGACATCGGAAATGAACTAGTTCTCCATTGCGAAAGATAAAGCTGAGGCCATTGTCGGGAGCTCTTGGAGCTGGACAATTCAGGTTGTTCCATGATGTTGCTCTCACGTAGCCTGGAATTCAAAGAAACAAACCTAATTTAATATAACGCACACTGGTTTCGGAAAAAACACTGGTATAAATGCAATGTTCATACATGAAAATGTCAAAATTGTCGTGAAGAGGCATTAAGCATAAAACTAGTGCATATAAAATCTCTGAGAAATTTAGTTACAAACTTCCATAAATTTTATGCAGAATACCTATATAAAGTTCAACGAAATTTTATCTGTAAGTGCTGGATAATTTCAGTTTCTATTGATTATCTCTTAGTCTTAGGTTTAATTACACAGAAAATTTCTGATACTCTTCCATAACGATTCATGTTTGATGATGTATGAAATCATGACTTTCAGTCTCCAAAACAGATAAAATTTCAACGAATTAAGTGTGGCGTTCCGACAGATACTTCAACTTCTATTCATGAGATGGCGCCACGTGTAAAATCCAGTTCTTAATCGGAGCAGCAAAGCGACATCTTTACTCACTCAGACTTCTCGTCACACAACTGTACGCGAAGGTAGCATGAACTGTGTTCCGAGCTCTGTGTTGATCTCTTCAATGTAATTTAAATTGTAATTTAGTACTTAATATATTCTTTTGTTATAGGAGATTGTCTATTCTAATTTTCTTTAATTATATCATGCATTAAGCACACACGACCACCAAAAGTGGTGACCTTTTGACTGAGCACGCTACTGACAATGGGTTTTCAACGACCCTAAGCCACGTGCATCCAAGGCATTCTGAAGAACTGACTAAAAATAACAACGAATATGGACATTAAACGTATGCTACAACGTACCCCTTCAATTATTTCTGGAAGTATTGATATATATTGCTTGTGTTTTTTTTTTCAAAGTCGTGCATATCATCGCAAGGAGCTTCAGCAAATCATCAATGTGATCTCTTCCGTTCCGCTGACTTCGCCAGTCGTGCAATAATTCTTCGATCATTCAACGACAAATGTGCTACAACAGTGATTTTCGCTAAATGTGCTACATCAGTAACTTTTGTGCAACGTGCTACGGCAAAATTCTTCCCTCAGTGTTCGAAAGTAGTGAATTTTTTTCCCATGTGCTACAGGAGTGATTTCCTTTTTTCCTTCGAAAGTGCCTTAGCAGTGTGAAGTGGTGATTTTGTGTGTGCGCAATACAAAATGAACGCATCATTTTTTTTCTCAAATAGGGGTTTCTTTTCAAATGCATTTCGGTAAAATGTTATTTGTGTGTGTAATTGCTGACCCTGTATTATTTGTGTGTGTATCGTTACGTAAATTTTTTCTGCATGGTTAAAATATTTATTGTTATCATGGTAAAATATCAATAGTGTATCCTCATGCTACAATATTTGTGCTGATAAGTGTTTATTAATTAAAGTGAAAATTATCTATCAGTATGCCCGACGATATTCCACCAGAGCCACAAATCACACGCGTTGCGGTGAAGCCACCGCCTTTCTGGAAAAATAATCCTTCATTGTGGTTCGCTCAGATCGAAGCACAATATTCTATCGCTCGCATTAGTGAGGATTCTACAAAATTCAACCATGTAGTTGCAGCAATTGAGTCTGATATTCTGAATTCAGTCCATGACTTAATTCTCAAACCACCTGATTGTGATAAATACTCCAAACTGAAACAGCGGCTCATTGAAATCTATTCAGAAAGTGAATCTTCCAAAATACGTACTTTACTACAAGGACTTGAACTTGGAGAACCTTCATACTTGCTGTCACGAATGCGTGATTTGGCAGGAAGCCATTTTAGTGACGACTTATTGCAGTCACTATGGCTTTCGCGTCTCCCTAATAACATACAAATAATTCTTGCTGCTTCCAATGAAGATCTAACCCGTTTAGAAGCAATGGCTGACAAAATTAATGAACTTGTTACTCCAGCTTATGTCAGTGCTGCTAATGCTGCACCTTCCAGTTCATCCCTCGAACAACAAGTGGCTGAATTGACCAAAAAAGTATCTGAACTCTCTACAAGTCTTCATGCTTCACGGAGATACAATCGATCAAATCAGGGCCCACGTAATAAATTTCGTGCCCGAAGCAGGAGTCAATCTCGTCATAATACTCGAACGCAGTACAAAGAACCCACAAGTGGCATATGTTTTTATCATATGAACTTTGGCTCTCAAGCTCGCAAGTGTGCCCCTCCATGCACTTTTGTACAAGCGGGAAACTAAATGGGCGGTCTTCTGCTGGCCAACAGAATGTCCGCCACATCGACAGAATAGTACTGGCTGATCGTTCAACTCAGTTATGTTTTCTAGTAGATACTGGAGCTGACATATCAGTGCTCCCGAGAACTAAAACAAATGCTCACCAACTTAATAAACTTGTACTGTATGCAGCCAATGGTACCCAAATTGCAACCTACGGCACCAAACTATTGACACTTGATTTAAACTTGCGCCGGACTTTCAACTGGCCTTTTATTATTGCGGATGTAACTCAAGCAATTATTGGTGTCGACTTCTTGACACATTTCCACCTTCTAGTGGATGTCAAGAATAATTGCTTAATTGATGCTACAATTCATCTGACATCACAGGGCCAAGCTTCTCACGTATCAAACGTACCTACCAACATAAGTGTTTTATCGGGCAGCACACGGTTTCATCGGTTATTAGCAGAATTCCCTGACATTTTAAACCCATCCAAATCAGGGCAGCATACTCATCAGCCAGAAGTGTATCATCACATTGAAACACATGGCCCACCTGTATTTTCCAAGCCTCGTCGTCTTTCTCCAGAGATGCTAAAAGCTGCTCGCAAAGAATTTGAATTCATGCTAGCACAGGGAACCATTCGCCCATCTAAAAGTCCATGGGCCAGTCCACTTCACATGGTTAAAAAGTCTAATGGTGACTGGCGGCCTTGTGGAGATTATCGTCGACTTAATGCCGTCACAGTCCCTGACAGATATCCAGTCCCACATATCCAAGACTGTACCCATCTTTTTCATGGAACAAACATATTTTCTACCCTCGATCTTGCCAGAGCATATCATCAGATCCCAGTGCATGCTGAAGATGTGCCTAAGACCGCAGTGACTACACCATTTGGTCTCTTTGAGTACTTATATATGCCATTTGGCCTTCGCAATGCTGGCCAAACATTTCAGCGTTTCATACACCAAGTACTGTCTGTCCTCGATTTCTGCATTCCATATTTTGATGATATCCTGGTTGCATCTACAGATGCGGAAGAACATTTTCAACATCTGCGTCAGATTTTCACTCGCCTTAAAGATCATGGATTAAAACTAAATCCATCCAAATGTGTACTTGGTCAACCCTCAGTTTCCTTTCTTGGGTGTCTTATCACCCAGAACGGAGTTAAACCTTTACCGGAAAGAGTCAAAGCAATTAACGACCTACCTCAGCCCAAAACCATCTCTGAACTGAAGCGTTTTCTAGCAATGTTAAATTTCTACCGACGCTTTCTGCCAAATGCCGCAAAAACACAAGCCTGCCTACATGAGTTTCTGAAGAATAGCAAAAAAAAAAAAAAAAAAAAAAAAAAAAAAAAAAAAAAAACGATCAAGGAGCTGTCCCTTGGACTGAATCTGCATCTGCAGCATTCGTGCAATGCAAACACGATCTGGCAAATGCAGCCACACTTTCTTATCACTCACCTGGTGATCAGCTCTCTATAATGGTAGATGCATCTGACACGGCCATAGGAGCAGTGCTTCAAGCCCATACCACTAAAGGACTTTCCCCAATGGCATTCTTTTCCAGAAAACTCACTACTGCAGAAAGGAAATACAGCACATATGACAGAGAGCTACTTGCTGTGTACTGTGCTGTTAAATACTTCCGGCACAACTTGGAAGGACACGACTTCATCATTTTCACCGATCATCGACCATTAACCTTCGCTTTTAGAAAAAACTCTGACTCATGTTCTCCTCGTCAGCTTCGACATCTGGATTTCATCGCCCAGTTTAGTACAGATATCAGATATGTCTCTGGTACTGATAATTGTGTCGCTGATGCCTTGTCTCGGGTAAACAATATCAACCTCACTACGCCAAATTTCTCTGAAATTGCAAAAGCTCAATTGCATGATGAGGAACTCAAGAACCTAATCTCAAATCCACAAACCTCCCTTCAGTTACAACCGCTGCACATTGATCCAACGCTAAAATTTACTGTGACATAGAGAACAATAGAATACGTCCCTATATTCCAGTCAATTTTAGACGTGAAGGGTTTAATGCCTTGCACAATTTGGCACATCCTGGAATCCGTGCCACCAAAAAGCTGATCGCAGACAGATTTGTCTGGCCAGCAATGAATCAAGACATCACAGAATGGACTCGTTCATGTATTAGATGTCAACGGTGTAAAGTATCGCGTCACACTCACAGTCCCATTCAACAATTTAACCTTCCAGCAAGACGCTTTGATCATGTGCACTTAGACTTGGTTGGCCAATTGCCTCCTTCAAATGGTTACACTTACCTCCTCACTTGTATTGATCGGTACACAAGATGGCCTGAAGCCATTCCTATTGAAAATATATCCGCTGAAACTGTAGCTCGAGCATTCATCTCCCAGTGGCTTTCAAGATTTGGCATGCCTACCACCATCACTACTGACCAAGGCCGACAATTTCAATGTCACTTGTTCGCATCCCTCACCTCTCTTCTTGGCATTCGCCATATTCGCACAACACCATACCATCCATCTGGAAATGGCATGGTGGAACGCTTTCACCGATCTCTCAAACAAGGTCTGAAGTGCCACAGTAGCACACACTGGACAGAAGCCTTACCCTTAGTCTTGCTTGGTCTTCGCGCAGCATTCAAAGAAGACATTGGTAGCACTTGTGCTGAAATGTTATATGGTGCAACCCTGCGTCTGCCAGGTGAATTCTTTCACCCAGAATCTACTCCAGTAATCGACCCTCCAACATTCCTTCAACGTTTACGTGAGACCATGAGCAATATCTCGCCAACCCCAGCATCTTCGCATAACCAGCCAAGCTATTTTGTACATCCTGCGCTTGAGACATCTTCGCACGTATTCGTGCGCCACGATGCAATTAAGCCAACTTTAACACCTTCATATGATGGTCCATTCAAAGTTGTCAAACGAACACCGAAACATTTCACCATCATCTGCAATGGCAAACAATCTGTGATTGGAATCGATCGTCTCAAACCAGCATTTCTAATGCAAGATCCAACAACTTCCTCATCAACATCACTCCCGGAAGAAAGCTTACATCCCGTTAAAGAGCAACCTAAAACTACCAGATCTGGAAGAAAGGTTAAATTTAACCCAAAGTACTTATAACGTACCGATGGTACTTGGGGGGGAGTACTGTGGCGTTCCGACAGATACTTCAACTTCTATTCATGAGATGGCGCCACGTGTAAAATCCAGTTCTTAATCGGAGCAGCAAAGCGACATCTTTACTCACTCAGACTTCTCGTCACACAACTGTACGCGAAGGTAGCATGAACTGTATTCCGAGCTCTGTGTTGATCTCTTCAATGTAATTTAAATTGTAATTTAGTACTTAATATATTCTTTTGTTATAGGAGATTGTCTATTCTAATTTTCTTTAATTATATCATGCATTAAGCACACACGACCACCAAAAGTGGTGACCTTTTGACTGAGCACGCTACTGACAATGGGTTTTCAACGACCCTAAGCCACGTGCATCCAAGGCATTCTGAAGAACTGACTAAAAATAACAACGAATATGGACATTAAACGTATGCTACAACGTACCCCTTCAATTATTTCTGGAAGTATTGATATATATTGCTTGTGTTTTTTTTTTCAAAGTCGTGCATATCATCGCAAGGAGCTTCAGCAAATCATCAATGTGATCTCTTCCGTTCCGCTGACTTCGCCAGTCGTGCAATAATTCTTCGATCATTCAACGACAAATGTGCTACAACAGTGATTTTCGCTAAATGTGCTACATCAGTAACTTTTGTGCAACGTGCTACGGCAAAATTCTTCCCTCAGTGTTCGAAAGTAGTGAATTTTTTTCCCATGTGCTACAGGAGTGATTTCCTTTTTTCTTTCGAAAGTGCCTTAGCAGTGTGAAGTGGTGATTTTGTGTGTGCGCAATACAAAATGAACGCATCATTTTTTTTCTCAAATAGGGGTTTCTTTTCAAATGCATTTCGGTAAAATGTTATTTGTGTGTGTAATTGCTGACCCTGTATTATTTGTGTGTGTATCGTTACGTAAATTTTTTCTGCATGGTTAAAATATTTATTGTTATCATGGTAAAATATCAATAGTGTATCCTCATGCTACAATATTTGTGCTGATAAGTGTTTATTAATTAAAGTGAAAATTATCTATCAGTATGCCCGACGATATTCCACCAGAGCCACAAATCACACGCGTTGCGGTGAAGCCACCGCCTTTCTGGAAAAATAATCCTTCATTGTGGTTCGCTCAGATCGAAGCACAATATTCTATCGCTCGCATTAGTGAGGATTCTACAAAATTCAACCATGTAGTTGCAGCAATTGAGTCTGATATTCTGAATTCAGTCCATGACTTAATTCTCAAACCACCTGATTGTGATAAATACTCCAAACTGAAACAGCGGCTCATTGAAATCTATTCAGAAAGTGAATCTTCCAAAATACGTACTTTACTACAAGGACTTGAACTTGGAGAACCTTCATACTTGCTGTCACGAATGCGTGATTTGGCAGGAAGCCATTTTAGTGACGACTTATTGCAGTCACTATGGCTTTCGCGTCTCCCTAATAACATACAAATAATTCTTGCTGCTTCCAATGAAGATCTAACCCGTTTAGAAGCAATGGCTGACAAAATTAATGAACTTGTTACTCCAGCTTATGTCAGTGCTGCTAATGCTGCACCTTCCAGTTCATCCCTCGAACAACAAGTGGCTGAATTGACCAAAAAAGTATCTGAACTCTCTACAAGTCTTCATGCTTCACGGAGATACAATCGATCAAATCAGGGCCCACGTAATAAATTTCGTGCCCGAAGCAGGAGTCAATCTCGTCATAATACTCGAACGCAGTACAAAGAACCCACAAGTGGCATATGTTTTTATCATATGAACTTTGGCTCTCAAGCTCGCAAGTGTGCCCCTCCATGCACTTTTGTACAAGCGGGAAACTAAATGGGCGGTCTTCTGCTGGCCAACAGAATGTCCGCCACATCGACAGAATAGTACTGGCTGATCGTTCAACTCAGTTATGTTTTCTAGTAGATACTGGAGCTGACATATCAGTGCTCCCGAGAACTAAAACAAATGCTCACCAACTTAATAAACTTGTACTGTATGCAGCCAATGGTACCCAAATTGCAACCTACGGCACCAAACTATTGACACTTGATTTAAACTTGCGCCGGACTTTCAACTGGCCTTTTATTATTGCGGATGTAACTCAAGCAATTATTGGTGTCGACTTCTTGACACATTTCCACCTTCTAGTGGATGTCAAGAATAATTGCTTAATTGATGCTACAATTCATCTGACATCACAGGGCCAAGCTTCTCACGTATCAAACGTACCTACCAACATAAGTGTTTTATCGGGCAGCACACGGTTTCATCGGTTATTAGCAGAATTCCCTGACATTTTAAACCCATCCAAATCAGGGCAGCATACTCATCAGCCAGAAGTGTATCATCACATTGAAACACATGGCCCACCTGTATTTTCCAAGCCTCGTCGTCTTTCTCCAGAGATGCTAAAAGCTGCTCGCAAAGAATTTGAATTCATGCTAGCACAGGGAACCATTCGCCCATCTAAAAGTCCATGGGCCAGTCCACTTCACATGGTTAAAAAGTCTAATGGTGACTGGCGGCCTTGTGGAGATTATCGTCGACTTAATGCCGTCACAGTCCCTGACAGATATCCAGTCCCACATATCCAAGACTGTACCCATCTTTTTCATGGAACAAACATATTTTCTACCCTCGATCTTGCCAGAGCATATCATCAGATCCCAGTGCATGCTGAAGATGTGCCTAAGACCGCAGTGACTACACCATTTGGTCTCTTTGAGTACTTATATATGCCATTTGGCCTTCGCAATGCTGGCCAAACATTTCAGCGTTTCATACACCAAGTACTGTCTGTCCTCGATTTCTGCATTCCATATTTTGATGATATCCTGGTTGCATCTACAGATGCGGAAGAACATTTTCAACATCTGCGTCAGATTTTCACTCGCCTTAAAGATCATGGATTAAAACTAAATCCATCCAAATGTGTACTTGGTCAACCCTCAGTTTCCTTTCTTGGGTGTCTTATCACCCAGAACGGAGTTAAACCTTTACCGGAAAGAGTCAAAGCAATTAACGACCTACCTCAGCCCAAAACCATCTCTGAACTGAAGCGTTTTCTAGCAATGTTAAATTTCTACCGACGCTTTCTGCCAAATGCCGCAAAAACACAAGCCTGCCTACATGAGTTTCTGAAGAATAGCAAAAAAAAAAAAAAAAAAAAAAAAAAAAACGATCAAGGAGCTGTCCCTTGGACTGAATCTGCATCTGCAGCATTCGTGCAATGCAAACACGATCTGGCAAATGCAGCCACACTTTCTTATCACTCACCTGGTGATCAGCTCTCTATAATGGTAGATGCATCTGACACGGCCATAGGAGCAGTGCTTCAAGCCCATACCACTAAAGGACTTTCCCCAATGGCATTCTTTTCCAGAAAACTCACTACTGCAGAAAGGAAATACAGCACATATGACAGAGAGCTACTTGCTGTGTACTGTGCTGTTAAATACTTCCGGCACAACTTGGAAGGACACGACTTCATCATTTTCACCGATCATCGACCATTAACCTTCGCTTTTAGAAAAAACTCTGACTCATGTTCTCCTCGTCAGCTTCGACATCTGGATTTCATCGCCCAGTTTAGTACAGATATCAGATATGTCTCTGGTACTGATAATTGTGTCGCTGATGCCTTGTCTCGGGTAAACAATATCAACCTCACTACCCCAGATTTCTCTGAAATTGCAAAAGCTCAATTGCATGATGAGGAACTCAAGAACCTAATCTCAAATCCACAAACCTCCCTTCAGTTACAACCGCTGCACATTGATCCAACGCTAAAATTTACTGTGACATAGAGAACAATAGAATACGTCCCTATATTCCAGTCAATTTTAGACGTGAAGGGTTTAATGCCTTGCACAATTTGGCACATCCTGGAATCCGTGCCACCAAAAAGCTGATCGCAGACAGATTTGTCTGGCCAGCAATGAATCAAGACATCACAGAATGGACTCGTTCATGTATTAGATGTCAACGGTGTAAAGTATCGCGTCACACTCACAGTCCCATTCAACAATTTAACCTTCCAGCAAGACGCTTTGATCATGTGCACTTAGACTTGGTTGGCCCATTGCCTCCTTCAAATGGTTACACTTACCTCCTCACTTGTATTGATCGGTACACAAGATGGCCTGAAGCCATTCCTATTGAAAATATATCCGCTGAAACTGTAGCTCGAGCATTCATCTCCCAGTGGCTTTCAAGATTTGGCATGCCTACCACCATCACTACTGACCAAGGCCGACAATTTCAATGTCACTTGTTCGCATCCCTCACCTCTCTTCTTGGCATTCGCCATATTCGCACAACACCATACCATCCATCTGGAAATGGCATGGTGGAACGCTTTCACCGATCTCTCAAACAAGGTCTGAAGTGCCACAGTAGCACACACTGGACAGAAGCCTTACCCTTAGTCTTGCTTGGTCTTCGCGCAGCATTCAAAGAAGACATTGGTAGCACTTGTGCTGAAATGTTATATGGTGCAACCCTGCGTCTGCCAGGTGAATTCTTTCACCCAGTATCTACTCCAGTAATCGACCCTCCAACATTCCTTCAACGTTTACGTGAGACCATGAGCAATATCTCGCCAACCCCAGCATCTTCGCATAACCAGCCAAGCTATTTTGTACATCCTGCGCTTGAGACATCTTCGCACGTATTCGTGCGCCACGATGCAATTAAGCCAACTTTAACACCTTCATATGATGGTCCATTCAAAGTTGTCAAACGAACACCGAAACATTTCACCATCATCTGCAATGGCAAACAATCTGTGATTGGAATCGATCGTCTCAAACCAGCATTTCTAATGCAAGATCCAACAACTTCCTCATCAACATCACTCCCGGAAGAAAGCTTACATCCCGTTAAAGAGCAACCTAAAACTACCAGATCTGGAAGAAAGGTTAAATTTAACCCAAAGTACTTATAACGTACCGATGGTACTTGGGGGGGGAGTACTGTGGCGTTCCGACAGATACTTCAACTTCTATTCATGAGATGGCGCCACGTGTAAAATCCAGTTCTTAATCGGAGCAGCAAAGCGACATCTTTACTCACTCAGACTTCTCGTCACACAACTGTACGCGAAGGTAGCATGAACTGTATTCCGAGCTCTGTGTTGATCTCTTCAATGTAATTTAAATTGTAATTTAGTACTTAATATATTCTTTTGTTATAGGAGATTGTCTATTCTAATTTTCTTTAATTATATCATGCATTAAGCACACACGACCACCAAAAGTGGTGACCTTTTGACTGAGCACGCTACTGACAATGGGTTTTCAACGACCCTAAGCCACGTGCATCCAAGGCATTCTGAAGAACTGACTAAAAATAACAACGAATATGGACATTAAACGTATGCTACAACGTACCCCTTCAATTATTTCTGGAAGTATTGATATATATTGCTTGTGTTTTTTTTTTCAAAGTCGTGCATATCATCGCAAGGAGCTTCAGCAAATCATCAATGTGATCTCTTCCGTTCCGCTGACTTCGCCAGTCGTGCAATAATTCTTCGATCATTCAACGACAAATGTGCTACAACAGTGATTTTCGCTAAATGTGCTACATCAGTAACTTTTGTGCAACGTGCTACGGCAAAATTCTTCCCTCAGTGTTCGAAAGTAGTGAATTTTTTTCCCATGTGCTACAGGAGTGATTTCCTTTTTTCCTTCGAAAGTGCCTTAGCAGTGTGAAGTGGTGATTTTGTGTGTGCGCAATACAAAATGAACGCATCATTTTTTTTCTCAAATAGGGGTTTCTTTTCAAATGCATTTCGGTAAAATGTTATTTGTGTGTGTAATTGCTGACCCTGTATTATTTGTGTGTGTATCGTTACGTAAATTTTTTCTGCATGGTTAAAATATTTATTGTTATCATGGTAAAATATCAATAGTGTATCCTCATGCTACAATATTTGTGCTGATAAGTGTTTATTAATTAAAGTGAAAATTATCTATCAGTATGCCCGACGATATTCCACCAGAGCCACAAATCACACGCGTTGCGGTGAAGCCACCGCCTTTCTGGAAAAATAATCCTTCATTGTGGTTCGCTCAGATCGAAGCACAATATTCTATCGCTCGCATTAGTGAGGATTCTACAAAATTCAACCATGTAGTTGCAGCAATTGAGTCTGATATTCTGAATTCAGTCCATGACTTAATTCTCAAACCACCTGATTGTGATAAATACTCCAAACTGAAACAGCGGCTCATTGAAATCTATTCAGAAAGTGAATCTTCCAAAATACGTACTTTACTACAAGGACTTGAACTTGGAGAACCTTCATACTTGCTGTCACGAATGCGTGATTTGGCAGGAAGCCATTTTAGTGACGACTTATTGCAGTCACTATGGCTTTCGCGTCTCCCTAATAACATACAAATAATTCTTGCTGCTTCCAATGAAGATCTAACCCGTTTAGAAGCAATGGCTGACAAAATTAATGAACTTGTTACTCCAGCTTATGTCAGTGCTGCTAATGCTGCACCTTCCAGTTCATCCCTCGAACAACAAGTGGCTGAATTGACCAAAAAAGTATCTGAACTCTCTACAAGTCTTCATGCTTCACGGAGATACAATCGATCAAATCAGAGCCCACGTAATAAATTTCGTGCCCGAAGCAGGAGTCAATCTCGTCATAATACTCGAACGCAGTACAAAGAACCCACAAGTGGCATATGTTTTTATCATATGAACTTTGGCTCTCAAGCTCGCAAGTGTGCCCCTCCATGCACTTTTGTACAAGCGGGAAACTAAATGGGCGGTCTTCTGCTGGCCAACAGAATGTCCGCCACATCGACAGAATAGTACTGGCTGATCGTTCAACTCAGTTATGTTTTCTAGTAGATACTGGAGCTGACATATCAGTGCTCCCGAGAACTAAAACAAATGCTCACCAACTTAATAAACTTGTACTGTATGCAGCCAATGGTACCCAAATTGCAACCTACGGCACCAAACTATTGACACTTGATTTAAACTTGCGCCGGACTTTCAACTGGCCTTTTATTATTGCGGATGTAACTCAAGCAATTATTGGTGTCGACTTCTTGACACATTTCCACCTTCTAGTGGATGTCAAGAATAATTGCTTAATTGATGCTACAATTCATCTGACATCACAGGGCCAAGCTTCTCACGTATCAAACGTACCTACCAACATAAGTGTTTTATCGGGCAGCACACGGTTTCATCGGTTATTAGCAGAATTCCCTGACATTTTAAACCCATCCAAATCAGGGCAGCATACTCATCAGCCAGAAGTGTATCATCACATTGAAACACATGGCCCACCTGTATTTTCCAAGCCTCGTCGTCTTTCTCCAGAGATGCTAAAAGCTGCTCGCAAAGAATTTGAATTCATGCTAGCACAGGGAACCATTCGCCCATCTAAAAGTGCATGGGCCAGTCCACTTCACATGGTTAAAAAGTCTAATGGTGACTGGCGGCCTTGTGGAGATTATCGTCGACTTAATGCCGTCACAGTCCCTGACAGATATCCAGTCCCACATATCCAAGACTGTACCCATCTTTTTCATGGAACAAACATATTTTCTACCCTCGATCTTGCCAGAGCATATCATCAGATCCCAGTGCATGCTGAAGATGTGCCTAAGACCGCAGTGACTACACCATTTGGTCTCTTTGAGTACTTATATATGCCATTTGGCCTTCGCAATGCTGGCCAAACATTTCAGCGTTTCATACACCAAGTACTGTCTGTCCTCGATTTCTGCATTCCATATTTTGATGATATCCTGGTTGCATCTACAGATGCGGAAGAACATTTTCAACATCTGCGTCAGATTTTCACTCGCCTTAAAGATCATGGATTAAAACTAAATCCATCCAAATGTGTACTTGGTCAACCCTCAGTTTCCTTTCTTGGATGTCTTATCACCCAGAACGGAGTTAAACCTTTACCGGAAAGAGTCAAAGCAATTAACGACCTACCTCAGCCCAAAACCATCTCTGAACTGAAGCGTTTTCTAGCAATGTTAAATTTCTACCGACGCTTTCTGCCAAATGCCGCAAAAACACAAGCCTGCCTACATGAGTTTCTGAAGAATAGCAAAAAAAAAAAAAAAAAAAAAAAAAAAAAACGATCAAGGAGCTGTCCCTTGGACTGAATCTGCATCTGCAGCATTCGTGCAATGCAAACACGATCTGGCAAACGCAGCCACACTTTCTTATCACTCACCTGGTGATCAGCTCTCTATAATGGTAGATGCATCTGACACGGCCATAGGAGCAGTGCTTCAAGCCCATACCACTAAAGGACTTTCCCCAATGGCATTCTTTTCCAGAAAACTCACTACTGCAGAAAGGAAATACAGCACATATGACAGAGAGCTACTTGCTGTGTACTGTGCTGTTAAATACTTCCGGCACAACTTGGAAGGACACGACTTCATCATTTTCACCGATCATCGACCATTAACCTTCGCTTTTAGAAAAAACTCTGACTCATGTTCTCCTCGTCAGCTTCGACATCTGGATTTCATCGCCCAGTTTAGTACAGATATCAGATATGTCTCTGGTACTGATAATTGTGTCGCTGATGCCTTGTCTCGGGTAAACAATATCAACCTCACTACCCCAAATTTCTCTGAAATTGCAAAAGCTCAATTGCATGATGAGGAACTCAAGAACCTAATCTCAAATCCACAAACCTCCCTTCAGTTACAACCGCTGCACATTGATCCAACGCTAAAATTTACTGTGACATAGAGAACAATAGAATACGTCCCTATATTCCAGTCAATTTTAGACGTGAAGGGTTTAATGCCTTGCACAATTTGGCACATCCTGGAATCCGTGCCACCAAAAAGCTGATCGCAGACAGATTTGTCTGGCCAGCAATGAATCAAGACATCACAGAATGGACTCGTTCATGTATTAGATGTCAACGGTGTAAAGTATCGCGTCACACTCACAGTCCCATTCAACAATTTAACCTTCCAGCAAGACGCTTTGATCATGTGCACTTAGACTTGGTTGGCCCATTGCCTCCTTCAAATGGTTACACTTACCTCCTCACTTGTATTGATCGGTACACAAGATGGCCTGAAGCCATTCCTATTGAAAATATATCCGCTGAAACTGTAGCTCGAGCATTCATCTCCCAGTGGCTTTCAAGATTTGGCATGCCTACCACCATCACTACTGACCAAGGCCGACAATTTCAATGTCACTTGTTCGCATCCCTCACCTCTCTTCTTGGCATTCGCCATATTCGCACAACACCATACCATCCATCTGGAAATGGCATGGTGGAACGCTTTCACCGATCTCTCAAACAAGGTCTGAAGTGCCACAGTAGCACACACTGGACAGAAGCCTTACCCTTAGTCTTGCTTGGTCTTCGCGCAGCATTCAAAGAAGACATTGGTAGCACTTGTGCTGAAATGTTATATGGTGCAACCCTCCGTCTGCCAGGTGAATTCTTTCACCCAGAATCTACTCCAGTAATCGACCCTCCAACATTCCTTCAACGTTTACGTGAGACCATGAGCAATATCTCGCCAACCCCAGCATCTTCGCATAACCAGCCAAGCTATTTTGTACATCCTGCGCTTGAGACATCTTCGCACGTATTCGTGCGCCACGATGCAATTAAGCCAACTTTAACACCTTCATATGATGGTCCATTCAAAGTTGTCAAACGAACACCGAAACATTTCACCATCATCTGCAATGGCAAACAATCTGTGATTGGAATCGATCGTCTCAAACCAGCATTTCTAATGCAAGATCCAACAACTTCCTCATCAACATCACTCCCGGAAGAAAGCTTACATCCCGTTAAAGAGCAACCTAAAACTACCAGATCTGGAAGAAAGGTTAAATTTAACCCAAAGTACTTATAACGTACCGATGGTACTTGGGGGGGGAGTACTGTGGCGTTCCGACAGATACTTCAACTTCTATTCATGAGATGGCGCCACGTGTAAAATCCAGTTCTTAATCGGAGCAGCAAAGCGACATCTTTACTCACTCAGACTTCTCGTCACACAACTGTACGCGAAGGTAGCATGAACTGTATTCCGAGCTCTGTGTTGATCTCTTCAATGTAATTTAAATTGTAATTTAGTACTTAATATATTCTTTTGTTATAGGAGATTGTCTATTCTAATTTTCTTTAATTATATCATGCATTAAGCACACACGACCACCAAAAGTGGTGACCTTTTGACTGAGCACGCTACTGACAATGGGTTTTCAACGACCCTAAGCCACGTGCATCCAAGGCATTCTGAAGAACTGACTAAAAATAACAACGAATATGGACATTAAACGTATGCTACAACGTACCCCTTCAATTATTTCTGGAAGTATTGATATATATTGCTTGTGTTTTTTTTTTCAAAGTCGTGCATATCATCGCAAGGAGCTTCAGCAAATCATCAATGTGATCTCTTCCGTTCCGCTGACTTCGCCAGTCGTGCAATAATTCTTCGATCATTCAACGACAAATGTGCTACAACAGTGATTTTCGCTAAATGTGCTACATCAGTAACTTTTGTGCAACGTGCTACGGCAAAATTCTTCCCTCAGTGTTCGAAAGTAGTGAATTTTTTTCCCATGTGCTACAGGAGTGATTTCCTTTTTTCCTTCGAAAGTGCCTTAGCAGTGTGAAGTGGTGATTTTGTGTGTGCGCAATACAAAATGAACGCATCATTTTTTTTCTCAAATAGGGGTTTCTTTTCAAATGCATTTCGGTAAAATGTTATTTGTGTGTGTAATTGCTGACCCTGTATTATTTGTGTGTGTATCGTTACGTAAATTTTTTCTGCATGGTTAAAATATTTATTGTTATCATGGTAAAATATCAATAGTGTATCCTCATGCTACAATATTTGTGCTGATAAGTGTTTATTAATTAAAGTGAAAATTATCTATCAGTATGCCCGACGATATTCCACCAGAGCCACAAATCACACGCGTTGCGGTGAAGCCACCGCCTTTCTGGAAAAATAATCCTTCATTGTGGTTCGCTCAGATCGAAGCACAATATTCTATCGCTCGCATTAGTGAGGATTCTACAAAATTCAACCATGTAGTTGCAGCAATTGAGTCTGATATTCTGAATTCAGTCCATGACTTAATTCTCAAACCACCTGATTGTGATAAATACTCCAAACTGAAACAGCGGCTCATTGAAATCTATTCAGAAAGTGAATCTTCCAAAATACGTACTTTACTACAAGGACTTGAACTTGGAGAACCTTCATACTTGCTGTCACGAATGCGTGATTTGGCAGGAAGCCATTTTAGTGACGACTTATTGCAGTCACTATGGCTTTCGCGTCTCCCTAATAACATACAAATAATTCTTGCTGCTTCCAATGAAGATCTAACCCGTTTAGAAGCAATGGCTGACAAAATTAATGAACTTGTTACTCCAGCTTATGTCAGTGCTGCTAATGCTGCACCTTCCAGTTCATCCCTCGAACAACAAGTGGCTGAATTGACCAAAAAAGTATCTGAACTCTCTACAAGTCTTCATGCTTCACGGAGATACAATCGATCAAATCAGGGCCCACGTAATAAATTTCGTGCCCGAAGCAGGAGTCAATCTCGTCATAATACTCGAACGCAGTACAAAGAACCCACAAGTGGCATATGTTTTTATCATATGAACTTTGGCTCTCAAGCTCGCAAGTGTGCCCCTCCATGCACTTTTGTACAAGCGGGAAACTAAATGGGCGGTCTTCTGCTGGCCAACAGAATGTCCGCCACATCGACAGAATAGTACTGGCTGATCGTTCAACTCAGTTATGTTTTCTAGTAGATACTGGAGCTGACATATCAGTGCTCCCGAGAACTAAAACAAATGCTCACCAACTTAATAAACTTGTACTGTATGCAGCCAATGGTACCCAAATTGCAACCTACGGCACCAAACTATTGACACTTGATTTAAACTTGCGCCGGACTTTCAACTGGCCTTTTATTATTGCGGATGTAACTCAAGCAATTATTGGTGTCGACTTCTTGACACATTTCCACCTTCTAGTGGATGTCAAGAATAATTGCTTAATTGATGCTACAATTCATCTGACATCACAGGGCCAAGCTTCTCACGTATCAAACGTACCTACCAACATAAGTGTTTTATCGGGCAGCACACGGTTTCATCGGTTATTAGCAGAATTCCCTGACATTTTAAACCCATCCAAATCAGGGCAGCATACTCATCAGCCAGAAGTGTATCATCACATTGAAACACATGGCCCACCTGTATTTTCCAAGCCTCGTCGTCTTTCTCCAGAGATGCTAAAAGCTGCTCGCAAAGAATTTGAATTCATGCTAGCACAGGGAACCATTCGCCCATCTAAAAGTCCATGGGCCAGTCCACTTCACATGGTTAAAAAGTCTAATGGTGACTGGCGGCCTTGTGGAGATTATCGTCGACTTAATGCCGTCACAGTCCCTGACAGATATCCAGTCCCACATATCCAAGACTGTACCCATCTTTTTCATGGAACAAACATATTTTCTACCCTCGATCTTGCCAGAGCATATCATCAGATCCCAGTGCATGCTGAAGATGTGCCTAAGACCGCAGTGACTACACCATTTGGTCTCTTTGAGTACTTATATATGCCATTTGGCCTTCGCAATGCTGGCCAAACATTTCAGCGTTTCATACACCAAGTACTGTCTGTCCTCGATTTCTGCATTCCATATTTTGATGATATCCTGGTTGCATCTACAGATGCGGAAGAACATTTTCAACATCTGCGTCAGATTTTCACTCGCCTTAAAGATCATGGATTAAAACTAAATCCATCCAAATGTGTACTTGGTCAACCCTCAGTTTCCTTTCTTGGATGTCTTATCACCCAGAACGGAGTTAAACCTTTACCGGAAAGAGTCAAAGCAATTAACGACCTACCTCAGCCCAAAACCATCTCTGAACTGAAGCGTTTTCTAGCAATGTTAAATTTCTACCGACGCTTTCTGCCAAATGCCGCAAAAACACAAGCCTGCCTACATGAGTTTCTGAAGAATAGCAAAAAAAAAAAAAAAAAAAAAAAAAACGATCAAGGAGCTGTCCCTTGGACTGAATCTGCATCTGCAGCATTCGTGCAATGCAAACACGATCTGGCAAACGCAGCCACACTTTCTTATCACTCACCTGGTGATCAGCTCTCTATAATGGTAGATGCATCTGACACGGCCATAGGAGCAGTGCTTCAAGCCCATACCACTAAAGGACTTTCCCCAATGGCATTCTTTTCCAGAAAACTCACTACTGCAGAAAGGAAATACAGCACATATGACAGAGAGCTACTTGCTGTGTACTGTGCTGTTAAATACTTCCGGCACAACTTGGAAGGACACGACTTCATCATTTTCACCGATCATCGACCATTAACCTTCGCTTTTAGAAAAAACTCTGACTCATGTTCTCCTCGTCAGCTTCGACATCTGGATTTCATCGCCCAGTTTAGTACAGATATCAGATATGTCTCTGGTACTGATAATTGTGTCGCTGATGCCTTGTCTCGGGTAAACAATATCAACCTCACTACCCCAAATTTCTCTGAAATTGCAAAAGCTCAATTGCATGATGAGGAACTCAAGAACCTAATCTCAAATCCACAAACCTCCCTTCAGTTACAACCGCTGCACATTGATCCAACGCTAAAATTTACTGTGACATAGAGAACAATAGAATACGTCCCTATATTCCAGTCAATTTTAGACGTGAAGGGTTTAATGCCTTGCACAATTTGGCACATCCTGGAATCCGTGCCACCAAAAAGCTGATCGCAGACAGATTTGTCTGGCCAGCAATGAATCAAGACATCACAGAATGGACTCGTTCATGTATTAGATGTCAACGGTGTAAAGTATCGCGTCACACTCACAGTCCCATTCAACAATTTAACCTTCCAGCAAGACGCTTTGATCATGTGCACTTAGACTTGGTTGGCCCATTGCCTCCTTCAAATGGTTACACTTACCTCCTCACTTGTATTGATCGGTACACAAGATGGCCTGAAGCCATTCCTATTGAAAATATATCCGCTGAAACTGTAGCTCGAGCATTCATCTCCCAGTGGCTTTCAAGATTTGGCATGCCTACCACCATCACTACTGACCAAGGCCGACAATTTCAATGTCACTTGTTCGCATCCCTCACCTCTCTTCTTGGCATTCGCCATATTCGCACAACACCATACCATCCATCTGGAAATGGCATGGTGGAACGCTTTCACCGATCTCTCAAACAAGGTCTGAAGTGCCACAGTAGCACACACTGGACAGAAGCCTTACCCTTAATCTTGCTTGGTCTTCGCGCAGCATTCAAAGAAGACATTGGTAGCACTTGTGCTGAAATGTTATATGGTGCAACCCTCCGTCTGCCAGGTGAATTCTTTCACCCAGAATCTACTCCAGTAATCGACCCTCCAACATTCCTTCAACGTTTACGTGAGACCATGAGCAATATCTCGCCAACCCCAGCATCTTCGCATAACCAGCCAAGCTATTTTGTACATCCTGCGCTTGAGACATCTTCGCACGTATTCGTGCGCCACGATGCAATTAAGCCAACTTTAACACCTTCATATGATGGTCCATTCAAAGTTGTCAAACGAACACCGAAACATTTCACCATCATCTGCAATGGCAAACAATCTGTGATTGGAATCGATCGTCTCAAACCAGCATTTCTAATGCAAGATCCAACAACTTCCTCATCAACATCACTCCCGGAAGAAAGCTTACATCCCGTTAAAGAGCAACCTAAAACTACCAGATCTGGAAGAAAGGTTAAATTTAACCCAAAGTACTTATAACGTACCGATGGTACTTGGGGGGGAGTACTGTGGCGTTCCGACAGATACTTCAACTTCTATTCATGAGATGGCGCCACGTGTAAAATCCAGTTCTTAATCGGAGCAGCAAAGCGACATCTTTACTCACTCAGACTTCTCGTCACACAACTGTACGCGAAGGTAGCATGAACTGTATTCCGAGCTCTGTGTTGATCTCTTCAATGTAATTT
This sequence comes from Stegodyphus dumicola, assembly GCF_044657685.1. Classification (NCBI taxonomy): domain Eukaryota; kingdom Metazoa; phylum Arthropoda; class Arachnida; order Araneae; family Eresidae; genus Stegodyphus; species Stegodyphus dumicola. The sequence continues at coordinate 148,785,224 of NC_140781.1, read as the reverse complement.
AAATTGTAATTTAGTACTTAATATATTCTTTTGTTATAGGAGATTGTCTATTCTAATTTTCTTTAATTATATCATGCATTAAGCACACACGACCACCAAAAGTGGTGACCTTTTGACTGAGCACGCTACTGACAATGGGTTTTCAACGACCCTAAGCCACGTGCATCCAAGGCATTCTGAAGAACTGACTAAAAATAACAACGAATATGGACATTAAACGTATGCTACAACGTACCCCTTCAATTATTTCTGGAAGTATTGATATATATTGCTTGTGTTTTTTTTTTCAAAGTCGTGCATATCATCGCAAGGAGCTTCAGCAAATCATCAATGTGATCTCTTCCGTTCCGCTGACTTCGCCAGTCGTGCAATAATTCTTCGATCATTCAACGACAAATGTGCTACAACAGTGATTTTCGCTAAATGTGCTACATCAGTAACTTTTGTGCAACGTGCTACGGCAAAATTCTTCCCTCAGTGTTCGAAAGTAGTGAATTTTTTTCCCATGTGCTACAGGAGTGATTTCCTTTTTTCCTTCGAAAGTGCCTTAGCAGTGTGAAGTGGTGATTTTGTGTGTGCGCAATACAAAATGAACGCATCATTTTTTTTCTCAAATAGGGGTTTCTTTTCAAATGCATTTCGGTAAAATGTTATTTGTGTGTGTAATTGCTGACCCTGTATTATTTGTGTGTGTATCGTTACGTAAATTTTTTCTGCATGGTTAAAATATTTATTGTTATCATGGTAAAATATCAATAGTGTATCCTCATGCTACAATATTTGTGCTGATAAGTGTTTATTAATTAAAGTGAAAATTATCTATCAGTATGCCCGACGATATTCCACCAGAGCCACAAATCACACGCGTTGCGGTGAAGCCACCGCCTTTCTGGAAAAATAATCCTTCATTGTGGTTCGCTCAGATCGAAGCACAATATTCTATCGCTCGCATTAGTGAGGATTCTACAAAATTCAACCATGTAGTTGCAGCAATTGAGTCTGATATTCTGAATTCAGTCCATGACTTAATTCTCAAACCACCTGATTGTGATAAATACTCCAAACTGAAACAGCGGCTCATTGAAATCTATTCAGAAAGTGAATCTTCCAAAATACGTACTTTACTACAAGGACTTGAACTTGGAGAACCTTCATACTTGCTGTCACGAATGCGTGATTTGGCAGGAAGCCATTTTAGTGACGACTTATTGCAGTCACTATGGCTTTCGCGTCTCCCTAATAACATACAAATAATTCTTGCTGCTTCCAATGAAGATCTAACCCGTTTAGAAGCAATGGCTGACAAAATTAATGAACTTGTTACTCCAGCTTATGTCAGTGCTGCTAATGCTGCACCTTCCAGTTCATCCCTCGAACAACAAGTGGCTGAATTGACCAAAAAAGTATCTGAACTCTCTACAAGTCTTCATGCTTCACGGAGATACAATCGATCAAATCAGGGCCCACGTAATAAATTTCGTGCCCGAAGCAGGAGTCAATCTCGTCATAATACTCGAACGCAGTACAAAGAACCCACAAGTGGCATATGTTTTTATCATATGAACTTTGGCTCTCAAGCTCGCAAGTGTGCCCCTCCATGCACTTTTGTACAAGCGGGAAACTAAATGGGCGGTCTTCTGCTGGCCAACAGAATGTCCGCCACATCGACAGAATAGTACTGGCTGATCGTTCAACTCAGTTATGTTTTCTAGTAGATACTGGAGCTGACATATCAGTGCTCCCGAGAACTAAAACAAATGCTCACCAACTTAATAAACTTGTACTGTATGCAGCCAATGGTACCCAAATTGCAACCTACGGCACCAAACTATTGACACTTGATTTAAACTTGCGCCGGACTTTCAACTGGCCTTTTATTATTGCGGATGTAACTCAAGCAATTATTGGTGTCGACTTCTTGACACATTTCCACCTTCTAGTGGATGTCAAGAATAATTGCTTAATTGATGCTACAATTCATCTGACATCACAGGGCCAAGCTTCTCACGTATCAAACGTACCTACCAACATAAGTGTTTTATCGGGCAGCACACGGTTTCATCGGTTATTAGCAGAATTCCCTGACATTTTAAACCCATCCAAATCAGGGCAGCATACTCATCAGCCAGAAGTGTATCATCACATTGAAACACATGGCCCACCTGTATTTTCCAAGCCTCGTCGTCTTTCTCCAGAGATGCTAAAAGCTGCTCGCAAAGAATTTGAATTCATGCTAGCACAGGGAACCATTCGCCCATCTAAAAGTCCATGGGCCAGTCCACTTCACATGGTTAAAATGTCTAATGGTGACTGGCGGCCTTGTGGAGATTATCGTCGACTTAATGCCGTCACAGTCCCTGACAGATATCCAGTCCCACATATCCAAGACTGTACCCATCTTTTTCATGGAACAAACATATTTTCTACCCTCGATCTTGCCAGAGCATATCATCAGATCCCAGTGCATGCTGAAGATGTGCCTAAGACCGCAGTGACTACACCATTTGGTCTCTTTGAGTACTTATATATGCCATTTGGCCTTCGCAATGCTGGCCAAACATTTCAGCGTTTCATACACCAAGTACTGTCTGTCCTCGATTTCTGCATTCCATATTTTGATGATATCCTGGTTGCATCTACAGATGCGGAAGAACATTTTCAACATCTGCGTCAGATTTTCACTCGCCTTAAAGATCATGGATTAAAACTAAATCCATCCAAATGTGTACTTGGTCAACCCTCAGTTTCCTTTCTTGGATGTCTTATCACCCAGAACGGAGTTAAACCTTTACCGGAAAGAGTCAAAGCAATTAACGACCTACCTCAGCCCAAAACCATCTCTGAACTGAAGCGTTTTCTAGCAATGTTAAATTTCTACCGACGCTTTCTGCCAAATGCCGCAAAAACACAAGCCTGCCTACATGAGTTTCTGAAGAATAGCAAAAAAAAAAAAAAAACGATCAAGGAGCTGTCCCTTGGACTGAATCTGCATCTGCAGCATTCGTGCAATGCAAACACGATCTGGCAAATGCAGCCACACTTTCTTATCACTCACCTGGTGATCAGCTCTCTATAATGGTAGATGCATCTGACACGGCCATAGGAGCAGTGCTTCAAGCCCATACCACTAAAGGACTTTCTCCAATGGCATTCTTTTCCAGAAAACTCACTACTGCAGAAAGGAAATACAGCACATATGACAGAGAGCTACTTGCTGTGTACTGTGCTGTTAAATACTTCCGGCACAACTTGGAAGGACACGACTTCATCATTTTCACCGATCATCGACCATTAACCTTCGCTTTTAGAAAAAACTCTGACTCATGTTCTCCTCGTCAGCTTCGACATCTGGATTTCATCGCCCAGTTTAGTACAGATATCAGATATGTCTCTGGTACTGATAATTGTGTCGCTGATGCCTTGTCTCGGGTAAACAATATCAACCTCACTACCCCAGATTTCTCTGAAATTGCAAAAGCTCAATTGCATGATGAGGAACTCAAGAACCTAATCTCAAATCCACAAACCTCCCTTCAGTTACAACCGCTGCACATTGATCCAACGCTAAAATTTACTGTGACATAGAGAACAATAGAATACGTCCCTATATTCCAGTCAATTTTAGACGTGAAGGGTTTAATGCCTTGCACAATTTGGCACATCCTGGAATCCGTGCCACCAAAAAGCTGATCGCAGACAGATTTGTCTGGCCAGCAATGAATCAAGACATCACAGAATGGACTCGTTCATGTATTAGATGTCAACGGTGTAAAGTATCGCGTCACACTCACAGTCCCATTCAACAATTTAACCTTCCAGCAAGACGCTTTGATCATGTGCACTTAGACTTGGTTGGCCCATTGCCTCCTTCAAATGGTTACACTTACCTCCTCACTTGTATTGATCGGTACACAAGATGGCCTGAAGCCATTCCTATTGAAAATATATCCGCTGAAACTGTAGCTCGAGCATTCATCTCCCAGTGGCTTTCAAGATTTGGCATGCCTACCACCATCACTACTGACCAAGGCCGACAATTTCAATGTCACTTGTTCGCATCCCTCACCTCTCTTCTTGGCATTCGCCATATTCGCACAACACCATACCATCCATCTGGAAATGGCATGGTGGAACGCTTTCACCGATCTCTCAAACAAGGTCTGAAGTGCCACAGTAGCACACACTGGACAGAAGCCTTACCCTTAGTCTTGCTTGGTCTTCGCGCAGCATTCAAAGAAGACATTGGTAGCACTTGTGCTGAAATGTTATATGGTGCAACCCTCCGTCTGCCAGGTGAATTCTTTCACCCAGAATCTACTCCAGTAATCGACCCTCCAACATTCCTTCAACGTTTACGTGAGACCATGAGCAATATCTCGCCAACCCCAGCATCTTCGCATAACCAGCCAAGCTATTTTGTACATCCTGCGCTTGAGACATCTTCGCACGTATTCGTGCGCCACGATGCAATTAAGCCAACTTTAACACCTTCATATGATGGTCCATTCAAAGTTGTCAAACGAACACCGAAACATTTCACCATCATCTGCAATGGCAAACAATCTGTGATTGGAATCGATCGTCTCAAACCAGCATTTCTAATGCAAGATCCAACAACTTCCTCATCAACATCACTCCCGGAAGAAAGCTTACATCCCGTTAAAGAGCAACCTAAAACTACCAGATCTGGAAGAAAGGTTAAATTTAACCCAAAGTACTTATAACGTACCGATGGTACTTGGGGGGGAGTACTGTGGCGTTCCGACAGATACTTCAACTTCTATTCATGAGATGGCGCCACGTGTAAAATCCAGTTCTTAATCGGAGCAGCAAAGCGACATCTTTACTCACTCAGACTTCTCGTCACACAACTGTACGCGAAGGTAGCATGAACTGTATTCCGAGCTCTGTGTTGATCTCTTCAATGTAATTTAAATTGTAATTTAGTACTTAATATATTCTTTTGTTATAGGAGATTGTCTATTCTTATTTTCTTTAATTATATCATGCATTAAGCACACACGACCACCAAATAAGTGTCTTTCTGATTTTAGAAACGGCTTTAGCAAAATTTTCCAAATATTTGGGACCTTTTTATTACATTTCGTACCGTATTGCTGAGTATGTACACTATCGCCTTCAGCTGAGTTTCATTGCAGCTGATGAAGGGGACAGTGTTCACCGTTGAAAGCGTTTCTCCCAAAATAAATTCTACGCCAATTAACGTTGGCTCTCTTGTGTTCAGTTCGATATGCCAATCAATGAGTGTTTTTTAAATTACTAAACAAAACTTATAATGTAAGGCTTTTGTGATTTTTTTGGGGGAAGAGTTTACAAATAAATTTTATTTTTCCGTGCATTAAAATGTTATTATCTTTCACTATTTCAGAAAATTAAGCATAACTAAGTATCTTTTTTGGTTTCATTATTTTTTAATAATTTATTAATAACAGATTTGCTGCTTAATTACTGTTGGTGACGGTAAATCCTCAGATCACAGGTGCCCTTCAGTTTAAAATTTTATTTTAATAATCAGTCTAAATTTACTACTATCCAATTTAAATTTATCGCCTTGATTAGCAATAGGTTGACAGCTAGTGATCACCAACTGGAGATCATCAGTGAACAACTGTTCTGAAAGTTACCAATAACATTCGGTTTAATTTTATCTTAAAAATTCATCTTGATATACTGTTTTGATCCACAATGTGATTATTTCAGCAATCTAACTAAATTCGTTGCATTATTCTACAAAAGTGATCTGGCTTGTCACCAGCAACACGTAGGTCAATGGCTAGCAACTACTTTGACAAGCGCCACTTTCCTTCAATTTCTTTTTATTTCAATCGGTCTTAAATTTACTATTCACCTATACATGAGTATACTGGTGACTGACCGATAGTGGTTGTTATTCTGGAATTTATCGGTGATCAAGTGCTTTGGAGGGCACCAGTATCGTATGTTTTAGTTTTATTTTAATAATCTACCTAAATTTAATGAACTGCCCAACACTGGTGACCAATCAATTTGACGGCCATCAGTTTAATTTTATTTTAATTATCAATTTAAACTTTTTTAATCATTTCTATAATCCATAAACTGGACATAATTTTAAATATTTGATTACATACGATTCCTAATTTGCCCAAATAATAATTTTATGAACATTTATAATGTTTCTTTATTAATAAAATGTTTCTGCTGGCACAAGAATTCTATCAAAAAGACTCTCTAAAAACTGCATCACTTGACAACTTGGCACAACTTTAGTATTAGTCCTTTTTGGCGAGAAATTTGTTTGGCGACATTTTGGAGCGATAAATGTAAAATTATGATAACCTAGGTAACCCTAAATACTGATCTGGGAAACATGCCGCCATTTCTGTCCACGTAACTTTAACGAATTTGGTAGGTATCAGAGCTTTGATGGCAGGAGGGATAAATTGCATGTTTTTCTTAAAGTTACGTTTGTGTTAGGACAGCACAACATTTAAAATATTTTAAAAAAGCTAAAATTTGATAGTTAAAACTGATGCTTTTAATATTACATCACATGAGTCTTGACATTTTTTTCATATGTCAACTCTGCATATCCATCCCCCCAAGAAAAAAAAAAAAAAAAAAAAAAAACCACATTTTCAGTAGCATGAGGTAAACTCTGTGTTTCCTTTGCTAAGGAGATCAAAATTACCATGGTCTAAAAATACTTTTTTGCCTCATATTAGAATTATAGAGATGTGTAATTGCATGAATTCATAGGTTCAAATCAGGACCAAAATTATTGCTTTTATAACATTTTTATAATTTGACTGACTATAAAAAATATAATGTTGCTTAGATTATGGAATATATTGCTTATAATTTACAGTTCTCAAATTTTGTAAATCTTACAACCTAATAGCTGTATATGAATAACCTTCACTGAGTATTATTACTTTTATTAATAGTATGTTGACATAACAGTTGACTTTTTATTTTAAATTTTATGCCAATTTTCTACATTACTTAAACATTTTATCTGACAGAAATCTGAATTTTTTGTAATAAAAGTAAGAATACAATTTATATATAAAAATTTGACTACATGGCAAGCACTTAGATACTGATTTCAATGTCTTTAAATGTCACTATTATAAAGTTTAGATATATTCTTATTAAGTTAAGATATACTTTTATTCTCTCATAAAGTTTAGATGTACGGAACAGAAGGCACACTTTGTGCTTACAACTCAGTCAACCACTTGTGGCAAGATAACTTATGATAACAATTAAGTTCAAATGTAAAATTTAAATTCAAATAAATAAACCATATTTTTCGACCTATAGATGCAACACTTCTTCACTTCAGAAGTAAGATTTAGAATTAAGAAATAAGAAAATAAGAGAGAATTATGAATAGAAAATAAATATATATGCTGGCTAGCAGAAGAAGGATGCCTTTAAGAGAACTTTTAGTACTTTTAAAGAGAAGTACTTTTTAAGAGAAACTGGCTCAGATTCACGTTACATGTACGAAAAACCACAAAAACTCCCATATAGCCAGCCTGAACTACCACTGTTCAGTGGCTTATCACTCCAACACTAGTGGATTCCAATGACTGTTCGAATTTTTCACAGAAATCATCATTTATGATGATTGTTGTATTATTAACATTGGTACAAAATTTACTCATTATGATAATTTAATTTTAGCTTTTAAATTATAAACATAAATTACTTGTAATAAATTTAGGGATTAAAAATACACACTTCTTAATATTTTTACCATTTACAAAATTTAATCTTAAAAAGTATTTCTAACGCTGCTACAAAACTTGCTCATTATAATTTAATTTGATTTCCTTCACTTTGAAATATTTTTTTATTTTCTTTTAATAACAGAATCTAAGAAACTAAAGTAACATATACTACTAGTTTGAAATGCATTTATGAACCTCTTGTAAATTTCATTATTCATAACATAAAAATTAACCTTTTGTAAATTTAAAATATTAGCTAAGTACTAATATAATATAAATATTAACTAACTACTTAAAATATTAATGTTTAATACATTAATATTATATTTTGCAATTTAAAATATTAACCTTTTGTAAATTTCATTACTCATAACATAATCACTGCCATAAATTCATTTACGGTAGTGTTTCAAGAATTCATCATAGCAGTACTAGAAATGTTGAAAATTAGAGAAAGACTGTTTATTCTGATCAAAAGCTTTTTTTTTAGGATTGTTATTTAGTCTAGATCGAGTTTTGTTGACAATCCTCCATTTTTTTCCGATCTTGAAAGCCGGGTATACATTGGCGACCCAAGTTTGTAGCCAAATAAAAAAATCGCCAAAAGGACCAATACTAAAGCTGTTCCGACAACTTTTAATTCATAAAATTCATAAATTTCACATTATTTTGAAAGTAAATTATAACAAACTGCGATTGCTTATATGCATTATTACTCTGCTAATTTCAAAATTATATTTACAGAATAATATTCAAAATAAGTAATTTTATCTCCAGCAGATGGCAGCACTAGCTTTAGTTAAACTTCGGGTTTGTTTCATAATGTTGCCGGGTCATAAAAGTGACCACATTTTTATGACTATCATACACACGCTGGCATCTTTCTTGAAAGCGTGAGAATTCGTATAACAGTACAAGCACCTTTATGAGAAACACCGGACAGACAAACTACTTATTTTGCACCCGCTAAATCTTCTGGGCGAAACATGACGCTTAGATGCGAAGAAAAGGCAAACAAGAAATAACTAATTTTGTTTAAGAGTAAAAATAATTTCGTAACGTTAAGGGCAGTGGCGTAACTAGAACTCTTGGGCTCTAATACAAAACATTTTACTTGGGGGCCCCTAACAAATTTACAGTATTTAAAAAAAAAAAAAAAGAAAACGGAAAAAAGGGGAAAAGAAAAAAAACCTGGTTTTTAGATTTTTAACGGTCAACCAAAAGGGTTTGTTTAGGTTTTTTGCTCAGCACGCAGTCTACCAGTCAGCTGTTATACTATTCCTGTTAACCGGCGGTTTTTTTTTTTTTTTTTTTTTTGGCCAAAGTCCAAAAGGCCAATTTGCCCTGAAGGACTATTATTTTCGTTTTGGCATTTTGCGTTGGTTCAACTATAAATATCCGATTCACTTTTCAAATTGTTGCCACCAAATATTAGCGCCCTGTATTATATTATTTAAAGAAATTAAATAATTAAGAATCTGCATAAATGTATGTATGTTTCTCGCATTGTGATAAAACAACGGTACATAGAGCCATCCAATTTTGAATAACGTACGTTTCCACCCGAATATGGGCATCTGGAAGCCCAAATTTGGAATTTGTTTTATTATCTATTTCATATTTTGTAAAAGATTAACGAATTTTTGATTAGCAAACTTAACGAATTAAAAGCGAGCAACGGCAATATTCTACGGGGGGAGGAGAAGAAAAACCTTTTTATCTCCAGCGCGCGGAACTGTGTATGGGAATTTCTATAGATATGCTCATTTAAAAATTATTTTGCTATGTTGTTGTTGAACTGAATAGAACATATTTAATAAATAAAGGTACCACAAAAAAAGTTTAAAAAATGCCCCTTTGGATGTAATTTAAAAAATCTGAAACCTTTTTTTTTTTTTTTTTTTTTTTTTTTTAAAGACCAAAGGTGCAATTTGTCCAGAAGGACTATTAATTTCGTTTTGGCATTTTCCGTTGATTCACTATAAACGGCGAATCACTTTTCAAATTGTTGCCACCAAATATTAGAGCCTTGTACTATATTTAAAGAAATTAAATAATAAAGAATTTGCATAAATGTATATATGTCTCTGGCATCGTGATAAAACGACGGTACCTAGAGCTATCGAATTTTTAATAACGTAATCCTCCATCGAACACGGGCATCTGGAAGCTCAAATTTGGAAGTTGCAAATTGTTTTATTAGCTATTTCATAATTTGTAAAGCATTTATGAGTTTTTGATTAAGAAACTCAACGATTTCAAAGCGAGCAATGGCAACACTTTAGGGAATAAAACATTTTTATCCCCAACGCAACTTTTTTTTTTTGTTTTGTTTTTGTTTTTTTAGCTTTATTACTAAGCATCGTTTTCTTTACAGTTACACCACATACAGTTCAACACCAAAATCGCAAAACTTTTAAAAGCTGAATAGCAGCATATGTTTAGAACTCTAGATGCAGTATTAGGTGTTAGCATACATTTTTATATTCTTTTTAGTTTCCTCCACGCCCAGTTCTTTCAGTATCCAGTTTTCTTAGTAAGATAGTTAACAATTTTTTTTCATATTTAAGTTTTTATGTGTTATGTTTATTTATTAAGTATTACGTTCATCTAACGTACGCCATGTAAAACTCACTACAACAGCAAATCATAATAGAGTTATCATAAAAAGCCGCATAATAGAGTTATCATAAAAAAGAAAAAGTGCGTAATCATTTTAATGAGTCCGCTAATATAATTTCATAAAAATACTGAATACTTCTAATTAAACATGTCATGATTTTAAACATGTTTACGTAAATAAATCACATCAGGAGGTAGTAAAAAAATGTTCTCAAGAACTGTGCTTGTTGCTTTTAAAACGCTTAGTTTATTTTTCAGTAACCTTCTAGACTAGTAAGTATGAAAGTATCTTAGGCTTTACTGAATAGCAACACGCTAACGTGAGAAAGATAAAGGAACTTTACTTCTAGCAGCGGTAACACATTGCTTTCATAGAAACGACTTTATTAATTAAAATTAAAAGATAAATTAATGTGTTACACCTCTTACGATTGGCAGCACTCTCATGCGCTGAGATAAAAGTGTTCTGTTTCAAACAGTATTGCCATTGCTCCCTTTCAAATTCATTACAGTTTTACGAAATATGAAATAAATAATAAAACAAATTGGAAATTCAAAATTCGGGCTTTCAGGTGCACATGTTTGGGTGAAGGACTATGTTATTCAAAATTTAATGGTTCTAGGTACCTTCGTATTTTAAAAATGCGGGAAACATACATTCATACAATCAGAATCTTCATTATTTATTTTTTTTTTTAAATAATACAGGGCGATAAAATTTGACGGCAACAATTTGATAAGGGATACGCCGTGAACCAAAGAAATGCGTATTATATTAAATTGTAAGAATTACTCATATTGATGAATTTAACTTTAAGTTTAATACTAAGACTGATTTTTTTTGAATTGGTTAACGGAAATACCAGTAAGAGATTAAATATATGAACAAAATTAAACGCTCCAAATGATGTGTTTTGAAAATTGAGAACTGCAAATAATATACCACGATTTCTCTTTTAATTTGCAAAGTTCATTTCAAATTAAGTACCAGAATCATGCCTAGTTACTTCTTTGATTTATACTTCAAAAATATATCTATTGATTATTCGATCTTAATAACAATATATATATATCATATGAATCATATCGACTAAGATTTTATTATGAGTTTGAAAAATAATTAAGCAAAGAGGCTTTGATATTTTTTCCTCAAATTATATATATACACAAAACTATTGAGAGATTTTTATCTTTTTTTTTTTTTTTTTTTTTTTTTTTTAAATTTTCTTCCGGAATTAACTATTATCATGAGATATATATAAATAAAATTAATTGCATAACCAAGTTTTAAAACAAGAACTGGCGTGAAATCTACAATGTCCAGAAAAAGTAGTCATTTTTACCAGGGCCAACTGACTCTTTTCTTATACAACAAAATTTGACATGGGGCTGCAGTATAAAATCACTTCCTTGAAACTGGAATTACTGGAAATTCTAAGTGAACTTCAGGGGGCCTGACTTCCTGTATCTTAATTTTTGCAGCCACTGTCACGCACTCGCCTCAACAAATTCAGAACTTGTTCTCACAATGAACCCGAACAACAATCCGGCCTCGGTTATAGCTAATGACTTGAAAGGGGAATCAAAATTAAAGCATACAGCCATTTTTTTAACACGGAATTTAGCTGTTGTATCTGCTTACAAGGACCCCCTATCTGCGACATATAAACGTGGTTCAACAGGACATTCAAGGGCCCCTTAAGCATTCGGGACCCTATGCCATGGCATTCCTTGAATACCCTTATTTACGCTACTGGTCTTGAAGATTTAACATCACTCAAGTCAGATTCAGGAATGCGAAGCAAATGGGCTTCAATCAGAAAATGACCTGGATCACTAGACATCACACATAGAGGCAGTGGCGTAACTAAAACTCTAGGGCCCCTATGAAAAAAAAAAAAAAAAAAAAATTCTTGCCCCGTCCAAATAAATTTACAGTACTAACCCCCCCGAAAAAAATTGAGGTTTCCAGAAACCAACATTTTGATAATAGTTTTTATTAGATCAGGTTGAACAGTTAAAAATCTGGAGACACATGACTTCCTTGTATCGCCTATTAAATTATACTTATTTTGCTGCATTTCATTCAAAGTTATTTCCACGAATAATTTTAACTTAATTACCCGATTCCTCAAGGTAAGTTCAAAATGACATCAAAAATTGCAAATTATGAATTAAATAATAGCTAGTTTTTGTCGTACGGGAGGCAAACTTCTTCTAATTTATTTTTCATAACGAGTAGAAAACTTTCCCAAGTATAGGAAGTGGTAGACCGAATGGCAAGTTAAATTTCGTTATTTGTCGAAAATTATGTTTTTTAAAATTTGACATAGCCAAAATAAACTTATTTAAAGAAAGGGAAAATAAGAGTATCAAAAGATTATTAACAGGTTTAGAACTCGGAGATATGAAGCCTAGTCAACTGCTTCGAAAGATAAGAAAGCTTGGTGATAATAACGATTTGTCTGAGAAAGTGCTAAGGACTCCGTGGATGGGCAATTTGCCTGACGAATCAAGAATATCACGATAATCAGTGATGAGAATTTGGAAAAATTAGCCAGAATGGCTGATAGAATTGCTGGAATGGGCCCACGCATGGAATTTGGAAGTGCAAGTAATGATGCCCTCCTCCCCAGTTAATGAGCTTCTCACCAAAATATCAGTACGCTCAGTGTGCAATGTTCCAGGCCACGAAATCATAGTCCTAACTATAGTCACAGGAGTCGCAGCAGTTCTCGGAAACGAAATAATCTAAAAGGAAAATTATGTTATTTCCACTTTAAATTTGGAAAAGTGATTTCTGTTTCTGGGCCTCCGAGCAGCTATTAGAGATGATGGTAACAATTCCCTTGCTTAAATGGCATATGGAACCAACATACGGATTCCAGGAGAATTTTTTGACCCGCTAACTTGTGAAATAGAGCCTGATAGCTTTGAGAACAAATTTCAATAACAAATGGCATTTAACAATTTGCAAGTAATTATTAATATGTATATTTAATGAGAATGATTTCTTTCTTCAAAAGGGATACTTAACTAACTTGTTTCCTTTTTATGTCTTATTAATTATTTTTTTAAATATGGAACATGTGTATATTTCAAATAGTTTGAATTTCATATTGGGCTTGTTTAAATTCCAGTAATTTGACTTTATGTATCAACATCATAAATCATATTAAATTACATCATAAATACATGAATATATTTCGGATTCTACAGAAACATCTTACGGCTTCACAGAAGAGCACTAACAAAATTAATTCAACTATATTTATAAAATCGAGGAACCTTTAGAAAATAGAAACTATGGGACATTTTCCAGGCCATATCCTGAAGCGAGACTCTACACTGAAATCTGGAACTGTTCCACATAATCTGAGGCGTCAAATTGCTTCAGTTCCAATACCCTTCCTTAGAAAGATAAGATGGTATTGCAATGACTTTGCGGGGCGGCTTCCCTGGAATGATCCTGCTCACGTACTTTTTCAGACACCAGATAGTGAAAGAGAAATGATGGAAAACATGGTATGCATTAAAACGTACGAGTTCTGATGAGACTGGCAAGTGTCGCTGTTTCACTACGACGCTACGATCTAGTTGTAAATTTGTTGTGTACAAATATTCATTTGTAAACCTGTAGATTTGAGTAAAGAAATTAGATATGAGATTATGAGAGTATTAGAAATTTCAGATCCTGAGATGAAAAATAGAAATACCAAAGATTCCGATAAATTAATGAAAATGAAAGTTACAGAAAGTTTCCACATAATCTGAGGCGTCAAACTGCTTCAGTTCCAATACCCTTCCTTAGAAAGATAAGATGGTATTGCAATGACTTTGCGGGGTGGTTTCTCTGGAATGATCCTGCTCACGTACTTTTTCAGCCATAGATATTTAAATAGGCGAATGTACAGCTGACTCAGCGAGATCATAGATTGAATGTCAGTTTAATTTGCTTCACTGTACTGGTCGAATTTTTGTATTAGGCTGGCTTTCAACAGTTAGAAAGTACGGAAATGTTGTGTGATTTTCGCATGCAATTTACGAGGGTTGGTCCCTGTTATTAAAACGAAATGAATCACTACATCGAAGAATTCATTTTAAAATTTAGGGGCGATCTTTCTCCGAAGTCACCGAGGAAAGAGAAAATTACATGAATAATAAAAAAATTTCTAAAATATCTAAGGGAAAAAATATGAGAGAAAATATGGTAGCATTAGAAGAAAAGGCCGCTGAGTGCTCATAGTTCAACCAAAGTGTGAATCCCGGAGAAAAAATTGACAACATAGGAAATTTTGTATTCACGTTATGAATGTTTTCCTCAGGTGTAATGTGAATACAGGCCAGTTTCTCTCAGAAAATCCTCCTTGATGATATCCCTCTCTTTAAGTAGATAACCCTAGTTAGCTTTCTCCAGATTAAATAATTCAGTCTAATCCAATAAATCATTATACTTTGATCCTTACAATGCGAAACCCAGTAAAATATTTAGCTCTTATGTTTTAATTTAAAAAACTGAAAGCATTTACGGTCAACGGTTATCGTAACGTTCGCGAGTCTCTTTTAAACTTAGAAGGTCCGCACAGGTCAATACAAATTCGCAATTTATTTCTAAATCTCTACTTACCATCATCGTGTGATTGATTATCTAATAAGGCTCGAAAAACTCCCTCATGATGATTTCTCTGCTTTCTAACTGTGAACCTTTAGATTTATATATGAATGTGTTACATGTTTATAAATATTCACCATCTAGTTCTGCAAACTACATAACAGTGAGTAAATGGTTTTTAAAAGACATAAAATATGAAGAAAAAAGAAAGAAAAATAATATAAATTTACTTCATGTACGTGATTCAGATAATCACATGCATTTCTCTGTATTATATTTATTCAACTAGCGACAGCTAATAATTCATACCGCCAGAGTAAAAATTAAATTCTGGAAAACGGCCTAGAATGCTAATTACATCTTAAGAAATAAGAGAATATGCTATGTGGATGCATGTTATGTACTGTATATATTCGGAACAAATTATTAAATTTGCTCAGAGCCTGCAGGCTAATGACTGGACTTCCAAGGTTAACGAGGTATCAGTTTGAAGGTTGAGAAATTTATATTTGAAGAGGCGTGTCTAGTGGTAGCAGTAAAGAAGAGCTGTTAAGAAGTATCATTAGTGTTTAAAAACAAAAATATTTTCTTTTTATTATTATGGAACTAAGATTTTTTAATCCAAATATTTACGTTTTACGAAATTTTTGGAACTAAAAATCTCGTTTAAACAAGACAGGGCACCAGAATTACGAGAGAAGGTTAAACAGTTAACATATTTAATTCTTTTCAGTTATTTCAAACAAGTTCATAGAGATAAACTTATAATCTTTAGTGATACAACTTTAGGCACACGTTCTTAAAATTCTGTCGTTGATGTCTTATCGAAGAGACCGAATGCCTGTGCTGGTGTGATAGAGTTAAATGTTAATGATATAGCTAGTCAGTTAACATATTCAACTTACATTTCAATTATTCCAAACAAGTTTATCCCAAAAAATGTTATAATCTTCAGTGATACAACTTTAGGCACACGTTCTTAAAATTCTGTCGTTGATGTCTTATCGAAGAGACCGAATGCCTGTGCTGGTGTGATAGAGTTAAATGTTAATGATAAAGCTAGTCAGTTAACATATTCAACTTACATTTCAATTATTCCAAACAAGTTTATCCCAAAAAATGTTATAATCTTCAGTGATGTATCTTTAGACAGAGGTTCTTAACTCTTTGAAGGGCAGTGGTTACCTAGAGTAACCACCTTTTCTATTGAACGTTTTACTTTTTCGTGTGAGTGGCTTTCAAGACTGACCGTTTCTGAAGTTCCCTCGTAGCTTAGTAGATGCCAATCAAGAAACATAAGCCAGTAGTTGATGCAGCAATTCGTCTTCAAGAAAATAAGCATCAGCCATCGAAGACAACATCACGACGAGTACAAAAAAAAAAAGTCTCTGCAGTACAAAAAAAAAAAAAAAAAAAAAAAAAAAAAAGCCTGTAAAAACAGTGTGGGAATGCAGCACATGCAAAGTTGCACTCTGCTTGAAAAAGAAAAACTGTTTCCATCAGTGCCATAGAGACTGATTTGTAGAGATGCGTTCTGTGGGCGGTGCCCACTGACATTAACCACCGGAAGTGTCATTTTTTTCACGCGTCGTGGACAAAATATGTGTAATTGTCGTAAATAATTTCCTTTTAACACCTGATATAGTAAATAAAACAATAATTTTACTGAAAATGTTAATTGCCTTTTCCTGCCCCTCAAAGAGTTAAACCGGCTGCCGTTGATGTTTTGTTGAGAAAATAAATAATTAGATGCTTAGGATTATGCATATTATTCAATATCTGTTAGATATTGCACCATTATGCATTTAATGCGCATTATTATAGTACTGTTATGCCTATTTTGTCCGTTTTTGTATGCTGCAGAATAATATGGTAACATAAATTGTTTACATCTCATTTTACGTCTCCTTCCGGTTTAATTTTGCCCATGTAATCAGTCTAGTGGAAGGAACTGAAAGTTTACCTGGTAATACATCGTTACCATAGCAGCAGCACCTTACAGGCAAAACTCGGATTAAAAAATTGCATTTTACTAACTCTCGCATTACGAATTACACTCTTAGGTACGAATTAGCTCTTAAAAGTGTGCTATTCTCGTATACAATTTGATATGAAGGGAAAATCTTTCTGCAACAGAAAGCAAGCACCAGCGCAGAAAGTTTGAACACTTTCGAATCTCAAGAAGCCTTTAAACAAAAATTCTATTAATATATTTAAATTATAATAATTATACATAGTTTTTCTAAATTATTATTAAAAATCTTTTAATAATGCAGAGCATAAAATCTGCTTTTAATGAAAAATAAATTTAAACTGTTTTTAAAAATACGCCGTTATTTGTAACTCGCTATATTAATTTTGTCTTCAGATCCATTTGGTTTCTTTTCAAAGACTTACTTGAAGAAACTAAAGTAATATCATTTACATTGCATAATTCAGAGTTTTACTTCAAATTTTAGATAAGCTACAGCATAATGCAATAATGAATTTCCTGCAATTGTTTAAACGTCAGTCAAAAAGTCATTACAAACCTGCTTCTAGTGTTACAGACTTGTTCCAAAATACGAAGAGTGTTATAGTCTATGACAAAAATACTTGACATGTCTACTTTCTCATTTATTGTAAACAGAGTTGGGTGGATTGGGTTATTTGGAATATGGAAAAGCATACACCGAGGACTATCTGCCTAAGAAAAGTAATGCCTTCATGTGGAACATTTTAAGAAAACTGTCTCGTATTCGCTTCGCACACGGAGAAAACCACGAAAACTCCCATGCAGCCAGTTCGTTCGCCGAAGAATTGAACTAAGGTTAAACTACCAGTATTCAATAATCTTAGCCGCAGCTGCTGAGAGGTGATTGAGGAACTTCAAAGTTAGAAACCACTATCGTGTATGACTTTGAACCGATATAACAACTTAGTTTATATGTTTTTTTGGTAAGGATCCCGTCATTTAATCGCGTAAAAGCACGTACAGGAAACAAGGTACTGTATTCACAATGTGCTCCGTGTGAAAACAAAATGTTTTAACTAATACATTTTATTATGTTTAACATTAAATTTTATTATGTTAAAACATTAAATGTTTTGACTAATACATTTTATTATGCTTTCACATTTAAATGCTATTTTTCTTTCGGAGGTCACATACTTAAGGAGTCTGCGCCAAAGTGGTGGGATCTATGAATTCTACGAACCTAAATACGATCTGTAATCCTCTTGAAAGGCCACTTTTCTTAGAACGACTATACTAAGAGGATTATAGCTCTTAGCTGCTATGCATTTTCAGAGACACACAACCTAGCCACGTACCAAAAGGTTTCTTGTTGGATTTCCAAACTGATAGCGAGTTAGAGTTCAACGAATTTATAAGTTTGACGTTAGTGACTCTGCAGCAGAGTTGAAGGATTAATTTATTTGTCTTTCGGTAATTATTTTCCAGTTTTAGCTCTAAAAGCGCTTTTATGAATTATTTAATAAAGATTTAATTTCAGGAGAACTGTTAATATCGGAGACTTCTCTAAAAATCGGAGTTTTTATCCTTTTAAAGAAGCGTGAGAAATTTGGTAGTCCAGAAAATACATATTTAAGCTTACTTAAGTAATTCAGTTGTCGGAAAAACAAGGAACAGATGCTAACAATCATTTCCTTGTTTTAAATTGGAAATGTTAATTCGAGATTTCAGTAATTTGCCGTTCCATAAAATTTCACTCTTATGGCGTTTATCTAGTCTTTCATGATGTTTTATACCAAAAGAGCATGTAAAAGAAACATTAATTTTGTTAGTTAATCTAAATTATGTGTGTTAGATATTTACGTTGTTTATTTAAAAAATTACCTTGAAATAATGTTTTTAACACGCGATATATTCCTGGAAATCAGATTTTCTAAATAAGAAATGGAATCAAATTTTGCACAATGTGCATAAAACGCATGATGTTAATTAATATGTTTCGCGAACGTGAAAATTCTGCGTCACACATAAGTTTTTTTTTTTTTTTTTTTTTTTTTTTAACATTTCTTTTTCTTGGAGGTAAAGCTTCTTTCTTTACGAAGAATTAAGGGAAGCTAAGAGAAGAATTTCATTGAACATTTCTTGCTATGGGCAATTATGGAAGCACTACTTGAACAAAGCTTTTGAAACTGCAAATAAGTGCTCTACTGTCTGAGTTGTTATGCTGCAACTCCTTTCATTCAACTAGCCCACCAGCGGCAGAGCGGTAAAGTCGCTGAACACTGGTAGTTCGGTCCGAGGTTCGAATCCCTCGAACGGGCTGGCTGCATGGGCGTTTTCGTGGTTTTCCCCATGTGTAACGTGTATACGAGCCAGTTTCCCTTAGAAAGTCCTCCACGAAGGCATCCCTCCTCTTAGGCAGATAGCCCTAGTGTGCTTTGCCGTAATTAAATAAACAAAACCAAACCAAACCAAATAATTAGAATCGATAGTGGTCTAGTGAATAAAGACAATGAATACTCATAAAATAACCATTAATTGGTTAAGAATAGTATGCTCATAAAATAACCATTAAGTGGTTAAGAATAGTATCACTGCATGTTTAATTGTAATAATGCTGATGCTAACTGTTTGAAATTTCTTATAAAGAAACCTGAAGAACTGTTAACGAATGGTGAAGCAAAGCAAAATGAATAAAAGTCTTTAAAAACTGGCTTAATAAATGACCTTTAAACTGACATTATAAAAGTGAGATTTTTAAACAAAAATAACAGACACCATGGAACTTTCAGAAAGCCCGTAAATAGTCCTATCTGTCACTGTAACAAAAGCTGAATAAAAGATGAAGAACTTTGGGGTCAAGCTTCTTCAGTAACATTATTCATTTGTTTTGATTTCATTGCTGGGCTGTAAAGATGCAATATGGAGAAGAGTACAGAGGTGGAAAATATTCAGCCTTCCTTTTTTTTTTTTTATGTAACAGAAGAGCTGTAAATTGCTTTTTGTGGTATGAAGGATTTATGTTACCAGTTTCATTTAGTTGCATATTCTTCCAAAAATAAAGATAGTACTGATTGAGAGTAAAAGGAAAGAGCGAAGTTGAAGCTAAATTATCGTTGCAAGTTAATATTTTTTTAAATATCTTCCTCTAAAGGTCCTAAAATAGTACCTCAGACCTTTTTTAATTAATTTCTCCATTAATTTGTTATATCTTGTAAGGAATTATTGCATTCCTGCGATGCGTACTCTTGTGTTGTAAGTGGAAAGCACTCTCAGCTGGCAACTGGAAGA
Organism: Stegodyphus dumicola; assembly: GCF_044657685.1. Lineage (NCBI taxonomy): Eukaryota > Metazoa > Arthropoda > Arachnida > Araneae > Eresidae > Stegodyphus > Stegodyphus dumicola. The sequence continues at coordinate 148,765,006 of NC_140781.1, read as the reverse complement.
TCTGTGGTTCGAATCCCTGCTAAGGCGCAATTGAATTTTCTTGTTATCATTTCGGATATTCTAATACTTCTCTTCAACGCCCGATGTAAAAATATGATAGACGTTACCTCGACAACCCCTGGATTTGGTCGATTAGGTCTCGTGCCTGTTACCAGTTGCTCTTCAAATGGAGGAGAATGTAAGGAATTCCGTGAGTAATCTCGTGGTGTAAGATATCAAATCCAGCTGGCAACTTGAAGCTCCGTGACTGGAATCTCTATGAGGATACAGTTGATATTTCACGTTTTTGGTTTCGAAAAACATGATGGTTTCTACAATTTACCCAATATTGATAGATAATTATACTCTAAAAAAGCAGATAAAGATGGCCAAATTACGTGAAGATTTAAAACTAGTTAACGTATTTGTAAATAAGTATTTATTACAAAATCTAAAATCAGAAATTAATTGAAAAATCAAGGATGTACTTCTAGAAATGCCTATAAATTCAAGGGAGTAGTTAAGCCTTCTAAGAAAGAATTATGTCTTCAGCCTTATAAGTAAACTCCTATATGCAGTTGAAATAACTCTCATTTGCAAAAACTACGCAATCTGAAGTTCTGAGTACTTACCAGAGCGAAGGATAATCATAAATTACTTACTTTAATTAACGCCTAGATACAGAACTAAATTAATCTATCTGAAGTGTCTGAAACCTATCCACCTTTAATTTAATATTATATAATATAAGAATTGAATAATACTTCCAAAGGGGTGAAAGCGAATTACACAATAAGTGAAAGTGAGTCATTCAATATAATGATTCGAAAGTATGTGAACTACATTGTTCTTTGATTATGAGGCTGTCTAGTTCACATTAAGACCACATGGATAAAAGAGTTCAAAAATAATGAGCGTTAGTGAAAAATTAAAAGTAAATTTTAAGGAATTATCGCATTTCCCCACTCATTCTTAATGTTGTAAGCAGTTAGCACGTTCAGCTAGCAAGGGATTCGAATCCTGGAGAGAGAATAGTGATTTTTCATATTTCTGCTCCGAAAAATGCAACCGTCTTTACAATGGCGTTTGAACTTTAAAAATCCGGTGGACACCAACTGGTTATTACTTCGATTTGGTAGACTAGCAAAACACTCTTTAAGTGAGAAGAAATGCAAGGAATTATTTCCTTCTTCCATACATTTTCTTGTGATGAAAGTAGTTAACACATCCAGTTAGAAGTTGGTAAACCTGTAGTTTGAATCGCGGAGAAAGCACAGTTAATTTTTCACATTTCCTGCTTCGAAGCAACCTAACAGTCTCTAGAAAACCAGAAAAAGTTCAAGAAAGGGGTGTTTTGAAGAAGTTTAAATGGCAAAGCTTAGACGGTTTTTGGTTTGGTTTTATTAGATTACGGCAAAGCACTCGAGGGCTATCTGCCTAAGGAAGGGATGCCTTCGTGGAGTACTTTCTAAGGGAAACTAGCTCGTATACACGTTACACATGGGGAAAACCACGAAAACGTCCATGCAGCCAGCCCGTTTGCGGGATTCGAACCTCGGACCGAACTACGAGTGTTCAGCGACTTTACCGCTCGGCCGCTGGTGGGCCAAAGCTTAGACGTACCGTATCATTTAAATAGCCTTTAATTTGTATACCTTTTTTAGTAATTTTAAGAATTTCAGGTGGTTTTTTATAATACATATGATCAGCTAAATATCAAAGTTATATATTCACACATGAAGTTTACAAAGATTAAACTGAGTGGAGGAAGTTATTTTATAGTTGAATTGTTACTATTCATATAAAGAAATTAACGTACTCTTTTTACTAACGTTAACAGAAAAAGCTGACATTGAAGAGGTATTTTAGTTTGGAGAGGAAATGAGCACAATTTTCCATCGATCGTTATTAAAATGGCTCGAAGAATTACTGTTAGTCGCAACACGTTAATCTTTGAAGTACCTTTATCTGTTAAGCTTCAGAAGATATAAATTATATTACTGCTATAATTTCTTATGTATTAAAAGCCACAAGAAACGTGTATTTAGTCACTTCGGCTTTCCAAAGGATATTTATTACCAAAGGGTGTTTGGATGTCCTTGGTACTCGGTGTCGGAATCAATAGAAATGCACATATAACTATGACCATAATTATAAATCAAATAAATAAAGAGAAATTACTTAAAGGATCATAAGGGTTTAAATGAAATAAAATAAATTATTTAATAAATAAAACACACCTTAGTTTAGCGTAGATTTTAAATCGAACTTATAATTCAAAATTTATGCCAATGTTTAGCTTCATTTTAAGAACACATTTGTTTTACAGCATCAAAAAGACTTCTTCAGTAAACGTAAATTCAAGTGAAAAAAATAACGTTACCAAATCTTCAATGCGATCAAGTAAAAAACTAAGACTAGCTAAATCTGGAATATGAAAGGAAAAAAAGGACATACGAGAAGAGTATGAATAAATAACACCTACCACACGCTTAAGTCAGAATGCATTCTTAAGGTGGGAAGGGAAAGGTTTGTAATCTAAAACAAAACTTATTACTGAAGCAGGAACCCATTTAAGACTTCGAAACATTTGGTTGAGCTCTTTCGTTTGCTTTTGCTTATTTTGTAAATTAAAAAGTTGTTTATTTTGCGATAAATTATACAGTTTTTAAAATCTTTTAGTTTATTAAAATCAATCTTTTAAAATCATTTAAAATATCATATATATTAAAAACATCATTCAGCGCGTTCCTGATAATCAGTAAAATATTTACAGTTAGTCACAAAAGTCTGCGTACAGACTAAATTTTAAATTAAAAAAAAACACTTAAAGCATAGAAAAATGTATTTTAATCATCGCATTTTTTTCTTTTATTAGCTAAAACTGTAAGCTTAAATAAAAAGTGAATAATATCAGTGTAATACTTTTTACATTTTTTCAAAAATATATTTTGTCAAAAAAACTCAGAAATTCCCTCCAATAAGTCTGCGTACGCTTTCAAAAAAAAAAAAAAAAAAAAAAAAAAAAAAAGCAAAATATAAGTTTTTTACGAGGGCCATCCAGGAAGTAGATTACGTTTCCGTCTGTGTCCGCTAGGGGCGGGGCTAGCGCGGCCATCTTGGGGTCAGAGCGTTGCGCAGCTCAGTCTGCATCTAGCCGTGCTAGTGAGAGGTTCGTGCTGTGCTCCGTTCAGATACTGTGACGGTTTGAAATGTCTGCGTTAATTGAAAATCCCGCGAGCTGCGAGGTGCGCTCAGTAATAAGGTTTCTGACTGCAAAAAACTGTAAACCGATAGAAATCTATCGGCAGCTTCGTGAAGTGTATGGGGACAACATTATCACTGAAGGTGGAGTGCGTCAGTGGGTCATAAGATTTCAAAATGGCCGAACCAATGTTCACGACGAAGATCGAAGTGGGAGACCCAGCATAGTGACCGCCGAACTTCTCGAAAAAGTCGATGCTAAAGTCCGTGAAAATCGAAATTTCACAATAACGGAACTTTCTTTGAGTTTTCCACAAATTTCGCGAAGTTTGTTGCACGAAATCATCAGCGAAAAGCTTGGTTACCACAAGTTTTGTGCAAGATGGAAGGCAAGAAGAGGTAACGAAGTGGTTGAAGGCGCAGGCGGCCGAATTTTTCGACGAAGGAATTTCCAAGCTCGTACATCGCTACGATAAATGCCTTAATTTGTATGGTGACTATGTAGAAAAGTAGTATTTGAGTGTGGCTTTCATCTGTATATAATAAAATTTGTTTCCTATACTTTGTTTATTTTTTTATTCCAAAACGTAATAATCTACTTTCTGGATAGCCCTCGTACATTACTTCAATACTTTGTAGGATATCCTTTATTCTTCAAAACAGCTTGCAGACGTCTGGGCATTGAATGAACTAGTTTTTCAGCGTCATCCGACGTAAATTTCGCCCATTCTTCCTGCAATTTACTAATTAGCTCATTTCGCGACGTAATATTGTGTTTTCAAATTTGTTTCTTCAATTTTGCCCACAAATGTTCGATTGGACTGAGGTCTGGTTACTGTGGAGGAGTACGCAACTGTGTTGGAGTGTGATAGAGGAGATATTCCTTCACAATTTTAGCTGTATGTTTCGGGTCGTTGTCTTGTTGGAAAATAAAGGTATTAGAAAGGTTTAAATTTCGGGCACTGTCTCGTAGATTTTTCTTCAGAATATCGAGATAAACATACTTATCCATGACTTTAACAATAATGGGAAAATTTCCAACTCCTTTCGACGACATACACCCTCATACCATCACACCGTCAGCTCCATGTTTGACAGTTGGATTTAAATTTCTCAGATTCAGTTCTGTTCCTGGTTTTCTCCATACAATAGGGTGGCCATTAACTTTAAATATTGTAAATTTACTTTCATCTGACCAAATTAGATTGTTCCAGAAGTCCTGCGAAGAGTTTAAATATGTTTTGGCAAAAGCAGTTCTTTTCTTTCTATTTGTCTCGGAAATGTATGGCTTAGACCTAGGTTTGCATCCATGATAATCGGCCTTTCGCAGCACTTTTCGTGCAGTTTCAGGAGAAATTTCCTTGTTGCTAGTTAAAAAAAATGTCTTTTGCAATGCTTGCAGCAGAAAGGTTAGGATTTTGTTTAATTCGTGAAAGAATTTTTCTTTCTTCTCTCTGCGTTAGCTTCTTCGGTCTCCCAAATCTTGGTTTTACAGCAAGTCTACCAGTGTCAAGATAGTTTTGAATAACTCTTTGCACACTAGAAAATGGTTTTGAAATGTTTTTACCAATATAGCGAAGAGTTTTACCTTCATCTATCAATTTGATAATTAGTTGTCTCGTAACTAAAGAAATCTCCTTATTGGTTGTCATTTTCGTCAAAGAAAATAGAAATAACAACTTCCAATCAACGTAAAATTTGCTTCGGAAGTCAATGACCTTGAAAGTGTAACCTTCTTTGCATTCTCAAGTTTGAAGTTTAAAAGTTAGATAAGAAATCTCCCGCATCCTTTGCGCTGTACGCAAACTTTATTGGCGTTGATTTCTGGCCACTTATCTTTTAAAAATTAGTGTGCATAAATTATTAGATATGAAAATATTACAGTTAAATAATTTCAAAGTCCCTTATTGAAACTAAATATTTAAAAATAAAACTTTAAGAAACTACCCTTTTCGCACCTTAAAATTTGGATTTGATATTACTTTTCTTGATGTACGCAGACTTTATTGACTAACTGTACATATTTCCACATAATACTCCGCAGTGCCCGGTTCTTTAACGATATCACAGAGGTCAGAGTCTTGTAATTTAAACTTTTTAAAATAGAAAGGAAAACGGCCATGACCTGTAATGATTTGGTTAACGTCAATGTCTGAATAACATAAACCTTTTTTAAGTTTAACAGATTCATATAACCTTTATTTCGATCAGGACTTTCGCACTCCTCCCTCCATTTATCATAAGTATAATTTTTCATAATAGTCACAGCTTTCCTTGTTGATCCCTGTACATCAATATCACGAGCATTAACATCGGCAATTGTCTCCTTGGCCAGTGCGTCCGCCCTCTCATTTCCAAAATGTCCAACGTTTGCCTTCACCCAATTAAACACAATATTTTGATCTTCTCTCAAGTCTTTATATAATTCTCTAATATCTACCATTAAAAGATTGTCTTGATCAGGTCGTGAGGGAGCTTGAAGAACTGTCAGACTGTCAGAATAAATATGTATATCATATTTCCCTTTAAGAGTCTTCTTAATCCATTTCAGTGAATAAAAAATAGCCATAGCTTCCGCTTGATAAACTGAGTTATAAATATTGAGTTTAAATTTATTATTCTCAATCTCTGTTCCACAATAATATATAACATTTTTGTATGTAACAAATGTAATATGGTATAAAATACTTAATTATTTACTTGATGCTCTTATTTGATGCTTATAAGGCTAAGAAAATAGCTTTTTAACACTGAAGACATACTGCGGGGATATCTTTTGACGTTTTTCATTGCAACGTCTTCAGAAGTGGGAATCCTATCATAATATTCGCGGTAATTTCGAAGAACAAGTTTCCCGTTATCGTTAGATGGTATGATCATCAGTACATAGCATATAATACAAAAAAGATATGAAAAGGGGATTTCATTTTGTATATTTAGCAGATCACATGCAATATACATATAACTGTTTGCTTTCTGTATCATTATAAAATTTTAAAAAAAATCCGTAAAAAGTGAATTAAAATGCAACGGGGAGTTAAGTTAATTCTTGAAAAAAACGTAGGTAGGCAGTTAAAAGTCGTCAAATGATTTGAAACGCTCCGTCCGAGGCCAGGTCTTGAAGAAATAGTACATTTGCGAAGTCGTTTTCAGTTACCTTAATGCTAACTAAATAATTTTAGTCTTTTAAGGGAAAAAAAAAGCAGACATCTTAGTAAAGGGCCCATCGTACGTCACGGTATTCCTTTGCTTTGCCAAAATTAATAAGGAAAACAAGAGAATCATTAAGAAAAAGCTTTTTAATTGATTATTTGTGCTTCTTCGAGACGATGGTTTTGAATCCATCGAAAATAGGCATCATATAAAAGACATAGTTGTCATATGATTATTTTCTACATGACAATTTTCAGTACAGCAAATTTCAGATTATCGAAATGATGGATATCCAATTCATTAAAACTTTTTAAACATATGTCGACGGATAAACGAAAAACGCCTTGAGAGATAGGATACCCGATCATTTTCATCTTGCATTCGATTATTTATTTCTTGAATCTTGAAGCAATACTTCTCGTTATCATAGTTTACCTACCCCACCATATCTCTGTTTGCCCTCATTTCGGAATTCTGTTTCTTTCATTTAGTCTTTGGATTTTCAATATTCGTAATTAAGCCTGTATAAAAATGTATTATACTTTCAACTAAGTATAATTAAGCATTTAATCAGTAGTTAAAAAAAGGAAGAAACTGCAAAGACACTAGACGCAGATTTAATAATATAGGATAATCAGCCAATTTCAATTTAAGGTTATTTTCTGTTCATTTTGCTGAAAAACTTCATTTATTGTCGAAATAAAATAGTTGATGCTTGGAAATAAATTTCTCTTTAGTTAAATAAATAACTTGAGTTTAAATATACAAATTCCTAATTTTGATGGCCCTTTTTTTTTTCGAAATTTCAGATATACTCTTCCACTCAGTTCGGCTGAAGGAAGCTCTAATAGATTATTGAGCTCACCTGCTCTCAACTCCTGATTTCCGCCTAAGCTCACAAAACCTAGATCTACGGCTCTAACCGAGAAATCCCAAAATCATTTTTCATTTTCTCATAATTTTGCTTATCCCTCATAAAATCTAATATCGTGTTTAGGGCTCCAGAACGTCTAAATCGGGTCTTGCCTAAAACTAGAAATTATAATAATAGAATTAACAGAAAGGAAATAATAGGAATGGAAGTAAAAATTGGTACAGTTATAAAGCTAAAAAGGTTAATTTTCAATCAGTGTTAGTAATTGCTTAGAATTCCCTAACTGCATTTCTTTATACTATCAAACAAATTTATGAAAGGCTTCAAAATACATGGAAGTTAAATCCAAAATCCTTAAAAAGAATAAAAATAGCATAAACTGCGTAGAAACAACTAGAATGCTTTAATAGCAAACTTTGAGCTCTAATTTAGCAGCTGCGTCAAATTCTTCCCATTAATCTCACGAATTTCTCGTTTAAGTCATAAGGTAATTTCTCCCTCTTTTCCTCATGCATTTGCAGTGTAATTGGAAGCTTACTCGACGTGTATTCGAGAGGTCCAGAGTTCGAGTCCCCGCAAGGGCAATGTCCATTTTTCAGGTCTCCTACTTCAAAATAAACTAACGACTCTACAAAGTTATATCGGAACTTGGAAAAGTATGATATTTATTCAACAGGTTTTCATTACTATATTTACACGTAATTTTAACAATTTTCAGCTATTGCGTAAAAGTTTTGCTTTAAAAGAGTTTAATTAACTACTTTATTTTGCTTTTCTTCCCCAGGTTACCCCTTTTTCTGCACTACACACTTTAAACACACGCTGGTTTTAGGAGCTCAGATTATAAGGTATTTCTCCCACTTCCCTAGCGTGCTTTCGTGGTGTAACGGTAGCACGCTGGGCCGAACCAGCGACCTATGGATATCTGCTTTAACCAGCTACAGTCCACCGCTCTGCCAACTGAGCTAGCCGGTATTCCAGAGATCCGTGGTTCGATTCAAGGCGAAGGCGGTTGCATATTTTTCATCTTTTCTTCTTCCAATTAATTTACAAGTGGCGCCCGAACTAAAAAGGTTGTGGATGATGATTCTCTGCACCCAGGATTTGGCGACTAGGTCCCCTAAAACCCTAGTTCCCCTTTAAAAAGAAAAGTATATAAGGTATTTCTCCCACTTCCCTAACGTGCCTTCGTGGTGTAACGGTAGCACGCTGGGCCGGTATTCCAGAGGTCCGTGGCTCGATTCCCGGCGAAGGCGGTTGCATATTTTTCATCGTTTTTGCTTCAATTAACCTAATGACTCTACAAGATAAGAGCTATTGTTGCCTGAGAATAATGATTTCTGCATATAATGTACCTCAAAATTATCTGGAATTACTCATCCTTTCATTATAATGTATTTGGAAAAAAATATGATTCTGCTAATTGCTTTTCTTTATGGCTTTTCTTTATGGTTTCAATTTTAATGGCCACCACTTTATGTTTAGTATAAATCACGAGAAAGTATATTAGCACCTATGCTCTTAATCGCGTTCTGCCGCTAGGAAAGGGAGCAGGAACGCTAATGTTGAATACAGAAGGTGTTGGAATGATGATATATATTTGATGGTGTATGTGTGTGTGTATTCACGCCTTTTTAGTTAGTTTCCTCTACAGGATTTTTTTTTATGCACACGAATATTCTTACAAAGATAGAAATAAAGTGAATACCGCCCTTTTGCTCCAAATATGGAATCCTTCTAAATACCTTCTCACTGAAAAGTTAGTATCAGTTACAAGACTAAGTAGACTATCGAAGCATTTACAAGTCATGCAAAGAATCCTTACAGGAGACAATTCCTGTTTGTTTCCTGTGATTACCCTTAATTGAATCTTTTGAGATAATCGTGATCTCTAAATACTTCATGAACACCCACACATTTTTTGCTGATGCGAGAGAAATATTTGGACTTGCATGTATCGCATGTCATTATGAGGTTAAGTGGAGAAGGCCTCTCAGTAGCAAATTCTTGTCGGTGTAATTGTCTCGTTTAAAGCGTTGCATATTCTTTCTCTCCCCTTCTTTTTTTTTTTTTTTAACTGTGGCTGTGGGCGAACTTTAGAGTGGCTGTTTAAGGTGTATAAAACTAAAGTTCAGAAATCTTCTTTTATGAAGGATTTGATTATGATGTATTTACTTCCTAACTATGTTTCGTTTGGTTCGCCTGGTGAAAGAACTATGAGTGGGTAATTCAAACATCCAACTGGACTGCTTAAGGATTCTTGAAGATAAATTTGGAAATGGAGAGTTTTATGATGACCGTTGGTTATTACGCATTTGTGTCAACATTTTAGGTGTAATAAGTGGAGGAAAATCGTGCTGTTTTTTATACTTATGTTAAATGAAAAGTAATTATAGCACAGCTTCGAATTACTGAGCTAAGTGGAACCTGGATGGGTTCCAATAATCAGATTTCGAAGTTTTATAAGATTACTATAGTTGCCGGTTTACTCGATTAAGACAATGTTTGTGAAGGCTACCTGTTTAAAGGAAGGTATGGCTTCGTGGACGGTTTCCAAAGGGAAACTGGCTTCAAATTCCCTCTACACTCGAGCCCATCAACGATTAAGAGGTAGTCGTTGAGTACTAGTAGTTCGATCCGAGGTTTGAATCCTGGCTAATAGGCTGGCTGCACGAGAGTTTTTGTTGTTTTTTCCAGTGGTTCCTATTTGTTTATAGGTGCGAGCTAATTTCCCTTAGAAAGTCTTCTACGAAGGCATTCCTACCTTTAGGAGTATAGCCCTTGAGTGCTTTGCCATAAGTATATAAATTGCCCTTTTACACACGACAGAAAGAGTCTTTAGCGCGGTTTCGAGATCAGAAGGACTGAACTGAAAGAATTCAACAATCTTATCTACTTGATCACAGGTGGGCCAAAAAAAAATAACTACGACTAGTAACATATTTATTACAGAAAATGATATAAATTTATATCCTTCTTTTTAGGCAGATAGCACTCGTGTACTTTGCCATAATCAAGTAAATCAAACTAGGTTTTCTTACCACCTCCCTCGACGAGTCAACACTGATGCAGCTGAAGGAAAAATTCAATACAGAGAATGATTCTTTTACTTGAAAATCCTGTTTTTCATTTGGTGAATAAAAGACTTAATGGCATTTCACCTAGTCTCATAATGGCATTACAACTGCTCTAGCTTCGATCGATACAATTCGAATATTCATCGAAAATGTGCTTTTATTTGATTGAATTTAGGTATCGAACCCGTAGTATTAAAACTTTTTGAAAAGTGTTACATTCATCGAAACTTTTGAAACATTTTGTTTGAACCGTCTTTACATTTTGATCAGAGTTTCTGAAAAATAATTTTAAAGATGCGATCATTTAAAGTATTTGAGTACTTGCTTTCTCTTCATAAAAGCACTTGCGTAGTGGGAAAGGTACTTTAATGAATGAGTAAGAAGTTTAGAAAAAGTACTCGAATTCTATCTACTCGTATTGATAGACTCGAACACGGCAGTTCTTTGTATGTCAAGCCAATTCACAAATTATAGAATCGCATGTTCAAATTAATACGTAAAGTTAAATATTTAAGCGTAAGCATTAATTATAATAAAAACTATAATTAAAGTGCAATATTACGATCTATCAGGAAACATTACCTTCATATTTACATTTATCATTACATTTAGGTTGGAAACGTAGCTTCAAGGCAATACTTCAGAACCTACAGGCAAAACTAATGAAGGTAAAGGAACATGATATTTTCGATTTGTTCGGAAATATCAGGAAGTTTTGATTCATTGCGTGCACTGTTTACAGAAGAAGGTCTTTTAAAATCATGTATTCTGCGAGAAAATTTCAGATTTCCCGACGAAAATATTTACTAACTGCATTGAGTGTAGAAATGATTTGTACAAGAGTGGTTTCGCGACAGAAACTATTATTTGGGTGTACTATTTTCGATCGAAAATTTTTCAAAAGGCAGTAACTTATATAAAAAACATTTAAGAATGCAAAAAAACAGTACGGAAAACATATTGAATTAGCTTTTAAATATTCAGGAAATTAAAAATTGGCGCGTAAAATGTATCTGCACATTCAAAGAAACGCAAAATTTTTGTAGCATTTTCTAATTGGTTTAGTCAGTTTTTCATTGATAACTGACATCATTTATCTTGCGGGTTATATAAAATGACCGAGCGTAACTTTAAATGTGATAAGAAACGTAAAATTCTAATTCGAGTCTTAAAGGTAAAGAAACGAACGTTTCCGAAAGAGAATCTTAAAGTCTTCATTAGTAAAGGCGGTAAATTGTTCAATGGAATTTCAGTTTTAGTAGACAAACCACATTAAGCTGCGCATTTGATTATTCAAAAGTTTATTACCTTTAGAACAGAGCAAAATACTGCTCGTTTCGGACGACTATATTTACTTAAATTCGTTGACAGACGATTTCTGGCACGTTCGTTGATGAAAGATCTGAAAGTAAGTGCTCCTGAGCTTACAGCAGAACTGTGAAACATGGAAAGAGCAGCATCCATTGAGAAGAACCCGAAATGCATTCAGAAAACAAGGTTTCCATGGCATTGATGCGAGACGAAAATTCTTTGTGCATGAAAACAATCGGAAGTTACGATTATCCTTCGCCAAAACAATACGTGATTGAAAACCCACAGTTCTGGAAGAACACTATTTTTTTAGACGAAAGTAAATTCGATATTTTTGGATCGGATGGGAGGCAAATGGTGTGGAGGAAAGAAAATATAGAAAACAGAATTTATTCCCAACATTGAAGCATGGAGATGAGGCATGCTAGTTTGGGGTCGTATGAGTGCTTCCGGGGTCGGTAATTTAGTCATCATTAATGGCATTATGAATCGTTTGCTATACATTGATATTTTGGAAAATAATTTACGGTCTAGTGCTACAGAATTGGGTGCCGCCCAATCGGTGTAGTAGTTAGCGTCGCTGACTGCCGTGCCGAAGGGCCCCAAGTTCGAATCCCGGAGAAAGCATGGATGATTGTAAATGTATAGTGTTCATGCAGTATGGGCGCACTATAAATATACGGCGAAGGTCCTCTCGAGAGGTTAGTGGTAGGGTAAGAGGGGGTAGGAGACTCTTGGACCCTTACCCCCCGGGGTTGCTCTCCATCAAAACGGGGGGGGGAGGGGTGCGGAACTGAGCTAAATTGCACTGTCACCTGTAAGGTGCTCAAGACTGTTTCCAACGACAGGCGTAAAACTTGCGCTCCTTGCCACGAGGAATTTCTTGGGCTTGGGCTGACTATAAGTCAGACAAGTGATCATTAGCGACAATAACAACAGAAATGGGTTTGGATATTGAATAAGTTTTCATGCATGATAATTATCCCAAGCTTACAGCCCTAAATACACGGCTGGGAAAGTTAACTTAACACCCCGAAGTTTATGAAATTTCCCCTCAATCAACCGTTTATGGGAAACTCTTGATAAAAATATTAGATCCAGGAACATTTCTGATAAAAATGACTTAAAAACTACTCGAAAACAAGAATGAGAGTCCATTCTTAGCTCAGTAACAGCAAATTTGATTCAATTAATGCCAAGCAGACTCGAAGCCGTCATTCGTGCTAAAGGATGTCCTACAAAATATTAAATTTAAACGTATTTCTGAAAATATTCAACAATATAATGTACGAATACGTTTTACACCACAAGATGATGGATTGTTTTTGTTTTGTAAACGTCATTTATGCATGCATTTATTTTCATGCAAATTTCCCATGGGAATATTAAAGTATATTTCATTATACATATTTAGTTACTTATTGCGGAATTTAAGTCTATAGTTTTTATCCAAAACTTACTGTACAAATACTTTCTACACACACTGTATATAGCTTGGATTACTAGGGTTCCGAAACGAATTGGTGCGATGTGTATGATGTTAACAGAAATTTTCAAGAGTGAAAAATATATGGACTATTTTTAAAACAAGAATTTTTTTAAACAAACGAACAAGGGGATAATAATTTTCAGCATTTCTCAATAATAAAAGTTGTGCATCTAAAAATCTTCGCGATCAGTTTTAGTTTTTAATAATATTTAAACATGATCTATTCTTTAAACATCTTTGTAATTTGGATTGAATTTATCGGATTACGTTAAAGCCCACCAAAGCATCATTTGGGTAAGGGTATTTCGTGGAGAACTTTCGAAAGAAATCTGGTTAGTATTCAAGTTATACATAGGAAAAAAACATAAAAATGTCCATGCAGCCAGTTTGTTAGCCAGGATTTGAACCCAGGTCGAAATCAGATTTGGTAATTTGAACCAGATTTAAACGTCAGTGAATGGGCGTTTTCGCGGTTTTCTTCATGTATAATGTGAATACGAGAATGATTAGTTGTTTTAGAATGTCCCCGATGAAGGCATCCCTCTCCTTAAGCAGGCGACCCTCGTGTGCTTTTACACAATCTAACAAATCCAATCCAGTTTTTCTAATTTGTTCTACTGTAGAAAGGAATTAGAGGCACTATAATGATGTTTAATTTCTGAATGCAATCTAATCTGAAAATTTAAGTTTAGTATTTTAAGTTTAAGAAGCTTATTTTTTATTTAAACTATTAATTTTCTTCAAAACACGAATGTTATTGTAACTTAAATATGGTCTTATCTATGACTATAAGATATTTAACACGACTTCTAGAGAAAACTGTTTGGTGGGTGTTATCTATTAATGGGAAAAAATTATCAAATTACATAATATATTAATTTTGATTATGGCGACGTACGTAAAGGAATATCCGCCATGGGGGATGGTTGGTTTGGATGGTTTATTTGAGTACGGGAAAACACGCGAGGGCTATCGCGATTTTCTAAGAGCCTTTGTGGAGGACTTTCTAAGAAAACGTGACTCGTATCCCCGTTACACATGGAGAAAATCACAAAAATGCCCATGCAGCCAGCCTGTTTACCATTGATCGAAGCCAAGTCGAATTACCAGTCTTTAACGACTTTGGAAGTTTCCCTGATTTTCTCCATGTGTAACACATGGAGAAAATCAGGGAAACTTCCATGCAGCCAGCCCTTTCATCAGGATTTGAGCCCAGGTCGAGTTATTAGTGGTCAGCAATTTTACCACTCAGCCCTTTTACGCCATTATATTGTATTTGGATTGTACATTCCTCCTGGGAAAAAAAAAATCTGATGCGTGAAAATTTTCAAAATTTTAATACGAGTATTACAGGAAAGGACAACCTGATTGAGAAAAATGAAGACCTAAGAAACAAAAAACGGAATACAAATCACTCAAGTTGAGTGCTTCTTGGAATTTAGGTATAGTGAACGAAGGTCAGGAAAGCCAAACAAGTTGAGTTCTGTGAAGTATATGTATTATATTTTAAGATTCGATTAGATACTTAAGGAATGACTGTGATAAATTAAAACAATGAATAGCTATTCTTCGTAGTACCTCCTGCAGAAGCAGAAAAGAAACATAAATGAAAGATATGTTTATACAATTGTGAAATCCATCACTCACATTTTGAGAAAAAAAATTGTCATTTTCATCTCTTTAACCTTTATGACTCCAAAAATCTGTGTCACAACCTTTCTCGAGAAAAAAAGATCTTCGAACTCGCAGTTGTTCTTGACCAGCTTCAAACTTAAACAACTCGTATGCCTCCTATTTTTTTAAGAATGTTACACCATACCTACAAAAACATTTGAAACTTTCCGCCTAATATGGACTTCATTTTAACTCAATGCAAGGTCGATTTTTATCTTGAAGTTACCGTACTGGTGTGGTTCAGAACGAAGAAAATTTGAGCCGTATCGTTGCATCACAAGTTTTTCTCATATTCTCTTGGTATGGAATTGTTTATCAAAGAGAAGTTCGTGACAAGTGTGTTACTTCTGGCGGAACCGTAACGTGGAATTTGAAACAAATCGTAGTAAACAAGTTGTGTAACATAATAGATACATTTGCTGCTGAATTCAGAATTGCGGTCAGGGATAATACGCGAAATTGTTGATCTTCAGTGTGAGATGCGACCTGAAGGTAAAGGCGTTCACTCTTCAAGTTTTTGAAGCAATCACCGTTTGCATGAATTTTTGAAAATAAAAATCTGCGGCCTTAGTTTCCCTTTTTTTGAAAATTACCTAATTAGATGAATTCTTTTTTTTAACATAAACAAAGCATCTACATAATGAAAGTCATTTAAGCTTCTTCTAATTTAGTTTACCTCTCTAACACTTAGTAGGAAATGTTGTAAGAAACTCAGTTTAGAATCTATGAAGTCCACTGTACAACTGGTTTTCACCTAAAATTTTAAAGTCTCTCCTTAAATATCAGCTTATTTAATGAAATAATCGGGATACAATTGTCAAATAAACAGAGTACGCTACACAATAAATGTTTGAAGACATTAAAGCAAATAATTACTTTAACTAAAATTGGAAAACTTTGAGTATGTGCTCCAGAAGCTGGTGATGTTACGCAAGTCCGGTACGCAAACTGATTCAAGTTAATTGAATTGGTTAGGAATATCATAATCAGTCTTTTGGAATTTCGTTCCCTATGAAACATTTAGCGTTGAAGGTGATAATAACTATTAAATTCTCATAACAGAGTGAGAACTCTTGTTACATTAATATCTGTTTGATTGCAGAATGAAATACTGTCGAGCACGAGGTGTACATAATTGCATCTAAATGTTATCTTAGGAAACAAATTTCACAAAAATCGTAAAATTTGAAGAAAAGATTTTCATCACTGTTTAACAGTATATAGCCACTACTTCTGAAGTCGTACATCTTTTGGCACGAGCACATCGCTTCTGGACTGCCCGTAGTAATAATTTGGTTTGGTTTATTTGATTCGGGCAAAGCACTCGAGGGCTATTTGCCTAAAAAAGGGATGTCTTCGTGGAAAATGCTCTAAGAGAAACTTATACACGTTGCACGTAGAGAAAACATGTAAACACCCGTACAGCGAGGGCCTTCGCTGGGATTCAAACCCCAGACCGAACTACCAGTGTTCAGTGATTTTACCGTTCGGCCGCTGGTGGACCCGCTCGTAGCAATGAACTGCTTGAATATTCTTTCATCCCACTGTTATTGCTTTCTGAATTTTTTAAATAATATTAAAATCGGGCACTGTAAGGTGAGATTTTCCGTTTAGAAAACAGCGAGTACTACGCAGAAGTCTAACGCGTTAAGTTTGAGAGACGGATGATTAAAAGGAGACGAATAATTGTTTGCAACAAGATATTTAAATGACAGATGATTTGTATGAAAAATTATATTCAAAATTTCTTTCTTTCGAAGGAAAGTGACATTTTAATGGCCGTAAGATGAGATATGTTTGTGTCCATTGCCACTAGTTATACTAGATTGGCGATTGATTTGATGTTGTGATCATTGTGAAAAAGAAGCAGAATAATAACAGTTTATGGTACGCAGGAAAAATATATTCAAATATATTCAAGAGCTTAAAATATGTCCTTTTTCTAGGCAAATGTTACATTACATCTGGATTTTATAGTGTCTCCTATTTCGGTACGCTTAAAATTTGAAGAGGTCTCTCTCGTTTAAACTTATGAAAGTTCTGCTATTGAAATTTATCACCATAATTTTCCTTAAATTTAAGGTATCCTATTTTGCATATTTAACAATTTTCATAAGACTTAAAATTCTCTTGTAAAAGATTATCTTATTTCCTCGTGCATGCTTTGGTGTTGCAAATGGTTAACAGGTCCAGGTAGCCAATGGCGTAGCAAGCATAACTGGCGCCCGGGGCAAAATACCTTTGTGGCGCCCCCCCCCCCACAAAAAAACTTTCAGTAATATAATATATAGAATATATTCGTAATAAGAAAATAATGCAAATAATAATAAAATGCTGAATCTGCTATAACATACCAAAAATATATTAAGAATAGTCACTACCTAACTACACTAGGCTTGGATTCGGAAATGCGTCTGTGTCGGCGGAAAAATCAAACATACGTTGGTCTAGAATTAGTTAAAAAGGTTTTATTTATTTTACATATTTATATATGTGTTTTTAAAAAGTACAGTTTTTAAACAATTAAAAGTTTAATATACATTATAGATAAATAGATACGTGGCGACGCCTACTACAACTCAACTCTGCCGGTCTGGTAACCCATAGCAACCAAAAACAAAATAATATTTATTCTATTCAATTGTTATAATTATTTAACGATCTGTCTAAAAAAATTTTACTTCCATAATTGGTGACCCGTATTTATTACGAATAGCAACCTTCAATGTTGCACGAATATGAGTTTATATGTCAAAATTTTGAGTAGCAGTAAGTTATCCATTGTGATGAGATGCAAGTGAGACATTTCAAGCGTGGTGCCGCATTCCGGTGAGTCAACATATTTCTGTCATAATTTCAGCGGATATATATGTATCGTCTGCTGCATTTGAGCCTCCAATTTCTCTGATTTCAAGTACCAAGAAACTGTGTCACTATATACATATTGATTATTTTTCTATACATATTATTTTTGTGCATATTTGATTGATCTAAAGTGGTTGGCAACGATGCTGCTTCACAATTGACAGAAGTGGTAGTTAAGCCACTGCCCTTTTGTCACCGAGACCCATCGTTATGGTTCATTCAATTGGATGCGCGTTGAGTCACATTACTGCCGACGAAACTCAATTTTATACAGCGATCGCCGCGTTAAGAGGTTATCACATATGGCTACAGTCCCTGCTAGACGGGACTTTTCTGAGAAACGAGATTCTGGTAGCACTGGTTTAAATGGGAGGATTCCTAAAAAAAAAGAGCCTCGCTGGAAGCGAAGTTCCGCCTAGCTACGGAAAAATGTTGCGGCTACGCAGGATTTTTTTCAAACCTCACCGAACATGTCTCGGCTGGACCTCAGTCCCGGGTACAGACAACCAATCAGACGAAAGTTCTGCTTCTGAAGGATCACGTGATCCCAATTTGAGCGATAATCGATTACTGTTTGGCGTTCAAGGTCTTTGTAGTAAGTGAGAATGGTAATCTAGCTACGTGTGTTTCCTGTGCGGTTTTGAGAATCGTGCGGGTTTTGAGAATTGTCCCTTTCGACGTCAAGTCCCGCGTAGCCGAAACATAATATGATTGGGACCTTAGAATCAGAGGTACTGCAATCAGCTCGTGGAATAATTTTGAATCCACCGGCGACGGACAAATACAAATCTTAAAAAAAAATTATTTCTGTTTATGAAGAATCCCAGACAGTTAAAATCAAGCAGTTGTTGCACGATTTACGGTTGGGTGATATGAGGCCTTCTCAATTGCCGTCTAAAATGTCAGACTTAGCCCCCGGTAACCTAACGGATAATATTCTTAAAACATTATGGATGAATAGACTCCCATCTAACATGCAAACCGTTTTAGCGACCAGTAAAACCACTTAAAAATCTTCCCGAAATCGCTAATAAAATTTACGAGCTGGCCATTCCAGAGCAAATACACGCAGTGCAGTCTCCTGATCCAGGTATTGTGGCGTTACAGGGTCAAATTGGGGATTTGTCCAAACAGGTTGCTCAGTTAGTTACCATCCAAGCTGAATCCTTTCAGCGCAACCGCTCCACATCACCTGGTTGAAATACACATCGTAGCCCACTGAGGAAACGTTATGAAAGTCCTCCTACGGGTGAACTATTCGTGAACTATTCGAGGGAGACCCAATCCGCCTTGTCCCAGCGGGACCATATGATTAAAAATAAGTCAACCCTCCTCCAAACCACGCTGATAAAACATCACAGAAAACATAAAATAACCACCAACCAAAAATAAAGAAGGGTTAGTAGAAGAACTAAAGATAAGAAAATGACACAAAACACAAACAAACACTTACGCAATCAAACAATCACAGACAAAAACACTCACAGAGAGGCTGTTTCTGTCACATAATAAAACTCGCTTCAAACCATAAAACAACATAAATAACTAAGCACCTCAAAGGTTCATTGGGGAATTCCCAAAAGGAAAAGAACCTGCAGAAGGTCACACCAAGGTCGCACGTAATAAGGTGTTCTATAGTTAAAAATGCAATAGAAAATAATTATAATCTGACAGCAATATTAATTTTAACTTTGCCACTTAAAGCCCCGGTTAGAGCAGAACAAAATAACTACATCATCAAGTAAAATAAAATACAAGTACAATAAAATACAACTACTACAAGTAAAATAAAATCCTCCGCTCACAAATGATCATTGAATTGATAAAATTATCTTAAAAACATATAAAATAATTTAAAAGCCTATAATTCAATTAAAATATTTAGACTATGGTCTATGATGTTATGTTATTACAGAGTGACTAAACTGTATATATGTACTGTAAACATATGTTTAAATTTAAAAAAAAAACAGACAATACACCATACAATACATACACATGAATAATACATAAAGGAAAAAAAATTAGACAAAATAATTGAAATATTTAAAGACATAATTTAAACTAATACACCAAATGTCACTCTATTATTGTTTATATAAGACATTGCATTTCTAGAGAATCTTTTTAAAGTTTCAATACCTAATGGTTTATCACTAAAGCATTCGATTCTCAAATCCTTTAACAAAGGACAGTGATTGAGAAAATGCTCTGCGTTCCCAACTACATGACAAACGCCACATAAATCTGAATTTTGCAAACCAAACCTAGAGAGGTACTCGGGGAAACGGCCATGTCCAGTCAAGAACTGATTGAGATCTATATCGCTAATCGGCTTCATTTCGTTTTTAATTTTAATATGCTGCAATAAACCCGCGCACCTCTCAGACTCTTTCCATTGTAATGTCCAGATATTCAAATAAAAATTTTTCATATTTCTAATAGCATAGCTTTTCGAACCGGACGTCTCAAAGAATTCAACTCGTTCATCATAAATGGCTTGTTTTGCCAACACGTCGGCTCTTTCATTTCCGGTAAAATCAACATGGGCCTTTACCCAATGTAAATAAACATCCATGCGTTATTTCAACAATTTTAACAAGCACTTAATTTCAAAAATTAGAACATTGGCTGTACGGGCCCAGGACAGAGACTGCAGCATAGACATACAATCAGAGTAAATATGTACAGTATTTACACAGCTCAAATTACTCTTAATCCATTGCAAAGCCTTAAGGAGCGCACAACATTCCGCTTGAAAAACAGAATTGTAACTATTCAACCTGTACATTTTATTTACAATTTCAACACCAAAAAAGTAAATCACGAAAGCTGCACCAAATTGACCGTCCTGTCCCGACCCGTCAGTGTATACGTCTATTTCTCCTATTACAGGAAGAACACAATCAAAGCAAAAGGTACAATACTCTGAGGGATGTACAAAATCTGTAGAAAATCTAGCAAACATATGTTTTGTAATTAAAACGTCATTATAAAGTTTAAATTCCATTCTCTGAGTTTTAAATAAAAATTCTCATAATAAAATTTATACATAATAGAAAGAGGCGACGTGCCGGCAAGAACACAGAGCACCTCAGTCGACACTGTGCGAAAGCATCTTGTGATTGCTAGGCACCAACTCCTTTGTATTGAGTCGAGTTTGCTCCTTAGTCTAATCAGTTCCCCCGCTCTGGAACCCCATGCACCGATTCCATAAAGTATCTTTGGAACTATAACACAATTTAATATATCCTTTAACACTTGAGCCTTGTAAGAGAAGGTATCACCGGAGAACGATCGCTTATAATACATTAATATATCGTCAGAACGTTGGTGAACTGTTCGAAAGTGTTCTGAAAAAGTAAGTTTAGAGTCTATAATAATGCCTAGGTATTTGATGGCGTCGGTAAACTTGACTCTCTGACCATGGTATCTAAATCGCGGTGGCCGCACCTTACTTCCGCCACGCGGGAACAAAATCGCAGAAGTCTTGGCTATATTAAAATCCAGTCCCTCACCGATCCTCCAATCTTCCAGCGGTTTCATAACTGTTTCAAACAAACGCTCAAGTTTTTCCAAAGAATCTCCCTTCATTAAGATTGCCAAGTCATCTGCGTAACTAATAAACTTTACATCATCGGGAAATTCTAAAATTAGAACTTTGTTCAATATAATGTTCCAAAGCAGGGGAGCACTGCAGGAGCCCTGCGGACACCCCATATGAATATCTAATTCAATCTGCGCATCTTCACTTTTGAAGGCGTTATAAATGATTTTTCGATTACTGAAATAACTCATATAACTTTGCACCAAATTTTTTGGGGCCTTTAGCCCGATCAAAGTTTGTAAGATTGAAGTCCAGTGTATAGAGTCAAAGGCCGAAGAAACGTCCAGAGACAGCAAAACCACATGTTGAGAATTTTTGTAGCGCTTAATGAATTCTAAGGTATCATAAAGAGCGTCCTCTGTTGAGCGTCCGGCAGAAAAACCATATTGCCGCTGACTAAGCAACTTCTGACTGTTTAAATAAAATCTCAGTCGCTCTATCAGTATCTTTTCATAAACTTTACCGAAGACACCGAGTAAGACAATTGGTCTATACTTATTATTTTGTTTGGGAATCAAAATGACACGTCCGAGTTTCCAATTTCTTGGGAATAAATGAAATTTTAAGCAGTGGTTAAAAAGTGAAGTAAAAACATCTAAAAAAGTATAAATTAAAGTCTGTACAAATATTGGATTAAAATGGTCAGGACCTGGAGCACTTCTGCGCCTCAATTGATCAGTAGCATTTTTAATCTCCACTTGAGTAATAGCAACATCACTTTCAGAGCATACTGCCAGGTCTTCATCATTAAGCATAAATCTCTCTGGCACACCTAATTTGAGAGCCTGTGTAACTGTCTGTCTGTTAAGTTCAACTAAATCATCAGTTTGTTGGGGATTACTTAAGGTACCAGTTCTTTTAATTTTTTTGGAAGCAGTCCTATAAAAGCCATCATAATAATGTATATTGTTAACGAAAAACTTCTTTTTAGTCTCAAACTTAGTCTTTCTTATCAGACGTTTATAGACGGCTAGTTCTTTTTTGTAAATAAATTTTCTTTCAGTTCTAATATTATCCATCAAACCTGGTACCTGTGAACTTTTCCTCATAGCTCGAATTCGTCGACGCATAAGGGCAAGTTGAGGAGTCCACCAAGATATTTCTGAACGTCCAGTCTGTCTGGCACGCAATTTCCTACTGGCATTCATAGATAATTCTTTGAAGAATTTAAAAATACAGTTCTCTAAGTCATTAGAAGAGCAACATTTAAACAAATCAAATTTAAATCCTTGCATTTTAGGACCCAGTTTCTTACAATATCTCATAATTCGATGAACATCTTTTGTTAAAACTGCCCTAGGCGTGCAGTGAGTGTTAAAATCATAAGATAATCGGAGATATCGATGATCGCTTAAGCTTTCCTCTATTAATACCTCAAAAGCCTCAGGGCCAAAGGGCAAGCCTGGTGAGACGATTATCAAGTCTGTCCAGCCCTCACCAATACTAGATTTAAAAGTCGCAAGAGAACTAAAATCATTTAATAAAATCAAGTTGTTAGCTAATATAAAATCAAAAACCAATCGTCCACGGGCGTCAATGCTCTTAGCACCCCAACTTGGGTGCCTAGAATTGAAATCACCAGTAATGATAAATTTGTCATATTTTCGGATAATCATTTCGAGTTGTGAAAGATATCCCTCTATGTCCTCGGCAGCTGAGAAATACACAGTAATAATTCCCAATCTGCTCGATGACTCATAAATCGAGATTGCTGTGATGACATCAGACTCATAGTCACGTGTAAAATCGATATCAGGTCTGATAACAATGATTCCAGTTCTACCATCTTTATCATAAGCGTATCTCCAGTCAGGTCTCTGGTAGGCCAATTCATGGTGAACCGCATAGGGCTCCTGCATGCATATGATCTCAGGGTAAGAGCCTATTATCTCATTAAGCACCTGGAGTTGGGCCTGAGCCAACATACAATGATTTAAATTTATGCTTACAATTATCATGGCAAAATAAATTAATAAAAATCCCGCGAAAACATATGTATACAAACAAGTAATAAAATAATACAATAAAACTAATAAAACAGTATACAATAAAATTCATTAGCTAATATGCAAATCTCTATATACAGTTAAAACTCCAATTCAAAATTAAAATTTCTATATACAAGTAAAAACAGCTATATACAAAATGTAGTTACTCGCAACCGGGAGGGAATCAGAGCATTCAATCTTTCTAGAAAATCTTGAACAGGAACAGTGTTCAGACAAAATAAACAAAAATAAAAAAAAATTACAATATTTAAGTCCCCATCGCAGTGCAACTGTTCAATAAAACAGAGATCAAATGTCAAGGTGATCTTTTAAAAATCTAACTTCTTCTTTATAAACCGGACAAGAGCGTGAAAAGGAATCGTGAGCACAATCATAGTTAGTACCGTATCTCTCGTTATACTCTAAACAATTACCGCAACCAAGATTGTCATTTTTACAGTCTTTTTTCTCATGATTAAGAGAGCAAGTTGAACAACGTAATTCAAATTTGCAATTTTTTCTAGTATGCCCAAAACGTAGGCATTTAAAGCATCTCTTAGGGTTCAGGTAGAGACGCGCGGCGTAAGATTTCCAACCGAGTGCCAGTCTCTCTTCTTCGAGAACTGTGCTTTGGCAATTTGAGGAAATAACATAAATACGGTGAGTAACACCTTTCTCCTCTGCAGGAATTCGAAACAGCGCTCTGGCACATTCTCCAGAACAATGACATTCTTCTTTCAATTTCTTCATAATATCTCCATCCTCAACATGATCCCCCACATTATATAAAATGATCTTAGGTTTAATAAATTTGTATTTTCTGGGCCTTACAATAGTTTTCAATTTCTCTTCTTTTAGAATAGCCTTCTCCAGAATAGCAACCTCGTACTTATCCTTTAATTTTACGATTACATCTCCGTTCTTTCGAGTAAACGAATTGACCACTCCAATACCCAATCTACCAGGATCCAGCTGATGGGTTATTTCATCGTAAATATCAATCTGTTTATCAATTGGTCTAAGTAAAATTTCGTTATCTTTTCTTCTATCCTTTTTAATCTTTTTTGCCATATCTTTATTCTCTTTTTCTGCAATTACTCTTACTTCCTCCTCCTCCATCTTACACTCACCAGCTGCTCCATCAGCATTTCTTATTGAAATCAGGTCCTTAATCTCTCTAATCTCCTCTAAGACCTGGCTCATTCCTTCATCTCTCCTTCTGGAATTCTCAAAGTCAATTTCATTTGTAGAACATCTCTCTATCCATTTAGCAATAAATGTCAGGCCAGAAGATAAATCATGTATGATATTCTTGGCAATTCGTTTATCTCTCATAGTTTCAATAGTGTCGAAAAGACCCTGAATTACTCCTAAAATATCGGACTTTCGAACATCTTGTTCAGGTTCTCTATAACTTTGACTAAGACTATCTTTTTTCGTTAATAGAGACATATTTTACACTTCTTAAATCTTGGTAAAGCACTACGATAAGAGGACTATATTATAAAATCAAAATTTCATGAATTCAATATCTTAAAACTAAACAAGAACTTTCTATAATACAAAACACTCAAACAGACAGTAAAATCCTACAGCATAAATGATAATATAATTTTTAAAGCAAAAAATAGAGTTTCAGCGCAAGAATTCAAAAAGTTACCCCACGGGCAGGAAAGTTTAGATTTTGATGCACCAAAATTGGTTCACCTCTTCTTCAGCGGGCGAAAAGTCTTCAGTTGATGGAGCACCAAGTTTTTTTTTTTTTTTTTTTTTTTAATATAATCCAAATAGCTTGCAATGAGACTTCTTAAAACAATTCCTCAATACTTCGAAACATCAAATGTTGGGCAGTTACTTCTAGTAATAAGATAATTCAAAAATTTTTTAATCACCTGGCAAAAGGTCTAAAATCACAAGTGCAAAACAGAAGATCCAAAAATATAAACACTTGGCAGCCACGCTAAGCCTATCTTCGAAACATGTAACTAAGAGTATCCAAAAGTTTTAAAATAGCAGCCAGAATTTAACATAAACTTGTACAAGCACAAAATCAAGCATTTAGATCAAAAGCACGGTAAAAAATACCATTTGCACGGACTTTTAATACTAAAGTGACCGAAAACAGCACTACCGTATGCAAATGAGCTGCTACGTGGACTTGAAATTTTAAACTTCTTCAAACCTTGTAGAAATCCAACATCATGCACAAAGCAGCACCTTTCCATAAACCGGAACTCGTAAGCAATCATGTAAGAGCACTTTCACCAAGTAAAAATCAAAACACACTGTAAAATAAGCAATTTAAGAATCACACTTCAAAACACCAAACAACATGGCAGGCAACCTGCGCAGACCTCCTACGGGTATTTGTTTTTACCACCAAAACTTTGGAAACAAGGCAAACAGATGCCGCTCAACGTGTCGTTAAAACGACCAGGGAAACGAGAAAGGCCGTTGCTCGAAGTTGTGAACGACAGCGGCCGGAATTTTGCACGCCTTTGCGTCATCGAAAGGAATTCGGGCTTAAGGTTTCTTGTAGACACCAGGGCTGATGTTTCTGTCGTTCCACCACATTTTCGAGAACAAAAGCGCCTTACCAAGTTACAACTTTATGTAGCAAATGGAACTCCTATTCAAACTTTTGGTGAACGCCTGATATCTCTTGATTTAGGATTGCGCCGCAACTTCCAATGGCCATTCATTATTGCTACTGTTTCAAGTCCTATTATTGGCGCTGATGTTTTTCAAAAATTTTCTTTGCTCGTCGATCTTAAGAATCGCCGTTTGATAAATTACACAACCAGCTTAACACATCCGGGAGTAATTCGCAATAGTCAAGATTTGAGCATTAAACTGATTTCGGGTAACACCCCATGGCATCAACTTCTCAGAGAATTCCCTACAAACACGCGCCCAGTTATGGGTATTTCCGAACCCAAGCACAATGTACTACATTATATTGAAACTACCGGACCTCCAATTGCCGCTAAACCAAGACGCTTACTTCCGGACAAGCATAAAGCCGCCAAAGAGGAATTTCAATACATGATGAAACAGGGAATTTGGGGTCCTTCAAAAAGTTTATGGGCCAGTCCGCTCCATCTAGTTCGGAAACGAAATGGTAAGTGGCGATTATTGCTGGTTAAATGCAGCTACAATTCCTGATCGTTACCCAGTCCCGCACATTCAAGACTGTATGCAAGTTTTAGAGGGAAACGCTATATTTACAACCCTTGATCTTGAGCGGGCGTATCATTAAGTGCCCGTTAACCCAGTTGATATTCCAAAAAGTGCGGTTATTACGCCTTTCGGACTATTTGAGTTTCCGATCATGACTTTCGGCTTATGCAATGCTGCTCAAACGTTCCAACGTTTATGAATCAGGTGTGAAACGGCCTCGAATTTTGGGTACCTTATTTTGATGACGTCTTACTCGCCTCCTCTTCAGAGCAAGAGGACCTATCACATTTGAGAACAGTTTTTGAACGTTTTCAAAGGTACGGTGTCGGTCTTAATCCTTCCAAATGCGTTCTTGGCCAACCAAGAGTATCCTTTCTTGGTCGTGAAATTTCCACTGACGGCGTTCGACCCCTTCCAGATAAAGTCCCCGCTATCCGCGATATGCCCGAACCATCTACAGTGAAAGACTTAAGGAGATTTCTTGCTATGCTCAACTTTTATCGACGTTTCTTACCTCATGCAGGAACCATACAAGCACCTCTAAATTCATTTTTGGTTGGAAGCAAGAAAAACGATAAACGTGTTATAAACTGGACCACAGAATCTCGCGAAGCGTTCCAAAAATGCAAAAATGATTTAATTTCGGCAACAAATTTGCAGTATCCTTCCGCATCGAAACCATTATCACTCTACGTTTATAAGGTATTTCTCCCGCTTTCCTAGCGTGCCTTCGTGGTGTAGTGGTTCTGCACGCTGGGCCGGCACTCCAGAGGTCCGCGGTTTGATTCCCGGCTAAGGCGGTCGCTAATTTTTCAATCTCTCTCTTGCTTCCAAATATCCTAATGTCTCTACAGTGGCGCCCGAACTAAAAGGGGTGTTGGATGAGGATTCTCCACACCCAGGATTTGGCGATTGGGTCCCCTAAAAACCACAATCGCCCTTTAAAAAGGGGAGTATATAAGGTATTTCTCCCGCTTCCCTAGCGTGCCTTCGTGGTGGAGTGGTTCTGCACGCTGGGCCGGTACTCCAGACGTCCGCTGTTCGATTCCCGGCGAAGGCGTTGCATATTTTTCATCTCTTCTGCTTCAAAAAAAAAAAAAAAAAAAAAAAAAAAAACCTAATGTTTCTACACGTTGACGCATCAAAACTCTCACCAGCGCAAACCAGATACAGCACTTACGATCGCAAATTATTAGAAATTTATGAAGCTGTTAAATATTTTCGACATATGCTATAGGGACGCGTTTTCATGATATTCACAGACCTAAAACCCTTAATCTACGCTTTTCAACAGCGTTCGGATAAAGCTTCTCCTCGTCAAATGAGACACATAGACTTCATAGCGCAATTTTCAACAGATATCCGTTATATTGAGGGTTCGCAGAATATTGTTGTAGACACTTTGTCTCGTATTGAAGAACTAGCCGTTCCTTCGCCAATAAACTTTGCTGCCCTTGCGGACGAACAACACCGGGATTCAGAACTACAAACCCTCTTGAAAAGCAAATCTTCCACCAATCTCAACTTGCAGCCTATGCAGCTGTCATCCGGAAAATCACTTTATTGTGATGTTCAGGATTTAAGATTTCGACCTTATGTTCCCTCCGGGTTTCGCCATGCCATTTTTAGTCAGTCACATCCTGGCATCAAGGCTTCGAGGAAACTGATACAGCAACGTTTCGTATGGCCTAGTATGCAAAAGGACATAGCCAACTGGATACGTTCGTGCTTGGAGTGCCAAAAATCGAAAATTGTCAGACACACCACCAGCCAACTTAAAAAATTTAATTTGCCCTTATCTCCCTTCAATCACGTGCACCTGGACTTGGTCGGGCACTTATATTTATTAATAATAATATAATACATGAAACACAATTAATTACTATGTATACATTTTTCTTACCTTGGATGAAGCAAATTTATCATTTACTTCATCAAAGTCGAGCCTTTCAAATTTTTCTCTTTCCACACATAAAATGCTAGATGACTTAGGGGATCTTTTCCCATCGTTGATTGTAAATATGTGAAAATTTATTTTAACTTGCTGAACGAAAATTCATAGCTAGCATTTGATAATGAAATAGTAAGTAGTATTTGAAGTGCGACTCTTAGATTTGGAAAAACATTTTCTCTATATCTCTGTAGTGGAGTTTTAGGTTCCGTTTCTTTTCTACTACGGAGTAACGTCATGCAGTCACATTCACTGCTCAAAACAATTAGGGGATATTGTAGGTTCGGTATGAAATAACCATATAATCGATAACCTTTTTGAACAAAAGGAAATAGAAGAGATTATAAAGGAAAATTATAACGTTTACAAAGTTGGGAATATGCAAATTTAGTCTGTGACGTCAAAAACTATGCGTTTTAGATAAGGAGTAAGGAGCGACCTGCAGTATTCCTTTTGTAATAGGAGATTAAAAACAATTGACATGCGTTCAATGCTTCGTAGCAGTGAATATACGATGTCTCAGCAAGATTACTTAGTGTAATCGGTAGCCAGGAAGGCATTCAGTCGTTTACAGGAGAGTCGAACGCAATCCATTGCAGCGGAAGCGTTAGGATTTTCTCAAAATGTCATTTCCAGATTATTGAATCGGATTTTGGAAACTGGATATGTTTGAGAAATTCGGGACGAGGCCGTGTTATCGTTTTAAAATAAAAAGCGGAAGTTATACGTGCATTTCGTTTAAAAAAATACAAATATCTCTACTTTGGAGAAATAAAGTGGTCAGAAAGAACGTTTTGGTTGATGCAAACATTTTATTACACGTTTTATCAGGCAAATCAAGAAAATAAATAATTAATTATATTACAATAGTTATTAATTTTAAATATATTTTCCAGAAACCGACCAAAATAAAAACTAAAATTTTCCGGAAAATCTTGTTTGGAGACCATTTGGCGCCTCTCTACGAGCGGCGCCCGGGGCATCATGCACCCCCTTGCCCCTCCCTCGCTACGCCACTGCAGGTAGCAACATGAGTATCCGGCATTTGAACGATGGCGAGGGCACATATGATTTTACAGCCAGTCCTCAACTTTCGCACAATTCGCTGTTTCGCATATTTTTAACAATTCAATTTTTTAAAGATTTTTGTAGATACTGAAGAAAAAAAAACTGTTCCCTTCTATACAGTCCCTCTCACTTACGTTACTAAGAGTGGTGCATCACTGGAGTTTTCGGGTTCGAGACCCAGCTTCCATCGAGAAATAGTCCGTGCGAGCGCATCAGCAATAAATGTTAATGAACGTATCAATGATGCATGGTTGTACGAATTTTAAAACGCAATGGCACAAGCATTATCTTTAAGCCTCCAGATGGTAGAAAAACAAGCTATCGAGCTCACTACTGAGTTAATATTTAAAGATAAGTTCACTTTTAATTTTGTACCGGCAGTTAAGCAATGTTGTAAAGAAAGGTTTACAGTTTAAAGCATTATTAATCTTAGACAACGCTACAAGACACCCAAAATCTCTGCAGAATTAATTTATACCCAGAAATCAATGTTGGATTTCGTCCTCTCAATACTATCTGCTTCATACAGCTCATGAATCAAACAGTTTACACAATGATATTGCATGAGGAAAATAATGAAGCTATCAAGGCATCTGGAAGGTAAGGTAGGCCTACATTAAAATACTTTTAGGAGACTATAATATATGGAACGCCAGAAACAACATTGGCGACTCAGGGACTGAAATAAATGATTCAACAATTAAAGGTTACTGGAAACAATTACGCCTAAAATAATGAGTGATTTTATAAATTCTGAAGAAACTCCAGAAACTGTCATAAGCGAAATAGTGAGCCTAATGAACGAGCTAAACTTGGATGTCAACAACGAAGATGTTAATGAGTTGATTGAATCTCGCTCATTACCTCTGTCAAATAAATACTTAATTGAGCAACTAGAGTTAAAGGAAATACATAAGGAAGAAGCTGGGAAGGTATTCAACTAACTTTTTACAAGGAGGGGTCAGACCTTTTGAGGTAAGGAGGGAGATTCCCCACTTAAGATGTGACTTCGAACGAGGGTCCAGTCGCCAGTTACTGATGGTGACGAATTATCGTCTACCACTTTTTTTTTTTTTTTTAGTTCGGATTAGTTTAGTTTATTTATTGGTTTAGCATTTGACTTGTTTTATGTCATTTATTGCAATTATTGTTTAAGTATTGCATGATTTGCCTTCATTGTAAGTATGGCTTCCTGTCCAGGGATTCTACAGTTCGAGACGTTTTGAAGCCAGGAAACCGAAGAAACCGCAGTGCTCTTGTCGGGATTCGAGCTCTGGACCTTTCGATTGCTAACTAGACGTGCTTTCCATTTACACCACGAAAGCACACTGAAAGTGCGAGAAAGTATATAATATTTTCCTCCACGTAAAAGGCGAGTGGGTAGGCACGAAGCAAATCCGTGTAAAAATCCTAGGTGTGAGGAATTATAGTCCACTATATTTTTAATTCGGGAACCACTTGTAAAGTCTATTTTTTAATTTTTGAAGGCAGGAAACCGAAGAAATCCTCAGTGCCCTTACTTGTCAAACTTCCGACGTTCTGACTGCTAGCCTGACGAATTTTCCCATTTATAATACACTACAAAGGCAAGCGGTAAGGAGGGAAAAACTGCCTTACAAACGTGTTGAAAAAATGGTATAGAATTGAGTCATATAGTTCAGAGAAATATTGAGAGTAATTTCATATAATTAAATTTATCACTCTAATTAATGTAGGTGTATTCTTTAGTAAAATATCATGTTAAAACCTTAAGTAATGGCAACATATTTTAAAATTGGAATAACTTTTCAAATATTTAGAGAATAAAATTTTAGTTTATATTTAGTTAATACATGTTTTTGGCAAAGTCTCCGAAGTAGTTGATAATGAAAACAACATTTGCTTCCAAGGTTGGAGAAGGCTTCCTTTAAAAGCAGCTTTAAATCTTTTGTAGAAATATATATATTATAAAAAATCTCGGTCATCTATTCGCAGTGGAAAATCTTTAAAGTGTTACTTATGTCAACTGTGAAAATCGAAAAAGTATTGCCAAAATTTTATTTTTTACCAAATGCAAAAATTTCTGTGGAAATGTACTATAGAAAAATGCATTTGCGATGGATTACACAAAACTGCATTTGAAATCCATGATGCAAGCTCAGAGAGTAAGGAAGTTGATACATTTTGTATTATATCACCTGGGGTAAACAGATGTTAATAATTAAAATAGAACAATATTTATATAGATAAACACGAATAACAGGATTAATTACAATAAAGCATGGAAATAGTGAGTTCTTTTTATCCACAATGCATATGACTTGGAACACCTCTGTTTCAAGTTAAGAATGTGGGCAAGGAACACCGATCTTGCTGCAAATAAGAAAAAATTAAAAGGAACATGAAATGTTACAGTAGCTTGATCGAATAACTCATTTGAAAATAAAGAAGTCCCACGCAATTACCAGTTGAAGCAAATTCTATACGCATGTTTGTTTTAAAAAAAATCTGAAAGCTTTCAGATTTTACATTACGCCCAAGGGGGCGTTTTTTAATGTTTTGTGTGTTATTTATTAAATATCATGTTCAATAAATTAAATACCCCTTAAACCATAAAATTCAATTTAACAGCAATATCACAAAATATTTAAAAGAGAATATAAATATTAAAAATATTTAATCTTTAGAATTTTCGATACGCAGTTTCGCGCGCTGGAGATTTTTTTTTTTTTTTTTTTTTTTTTTTTTGGCTGTACAGTGTTGCCATTGCTCGTTTTGAAATCAGAGTTTGTTAATCAAAAATTCTTTTAATGTTTGACAAAATATAAAATAGGTTATGAAACAAATTCCAAATTCCGGATGTCCATATTCAAATGGAGGACTACATTATATTCTTATTATATTCTTATTATATTATTATAGTTGATGTCTCTAGGTACCGTTGTTCTTTCACAGTGCGAGAAGCGTACATACATTCATGAAGATTCTTCGTTATTTAATTTCTCTAAATATTATGCAGGGCTTTAATATTTGGTGGCAACAATTTGAAAAGTGAACCGATATATATAATGAACCGACATAAAATCCCAAAACGAAATTAACAGCCCATCTGGATAAATTCCCCCTTTGGGCTAAAAGAAAAGCATTTTTTTCACAGATGATACAAATCAATTTTTTCACAAATGAATCAAATAATTTTGATATTTTCCGCTTAATGTCCCTAAATTAAGCTCAGTTTTAGCCCAATCATTCTTTAAAACTCAATAAATAACTTGATATATGTAAATATAAAGAATTATTGCATGCCTCCTTGAGTATGTAGTAATATTTATGTGAATTGTGTACGCAGTTAGATCACGACCAAATCTAAGTAGGTAACACTCGATTTATAATATAATCGCCAAGGATTATGAAAGCTTTTTTCGCGCAGTGTTATACTATACTAACCTGCAAAATAAAAGTCAATGGTCTGAGTTCCATTCAAAGTCTGCAGTTTACATGTTGAGTTACGTTCTCAGTAAGATGTATGGAGCTTACCTAAAGATTAGTAAATGAGTATTATTTACCTAAAAAAAATAAATAGAAGTTATAAAGGCAGGAAAAAGAACCAGCCAATTAAGTGGTTCAGCACTCATTTACTCTTCACTATTCAAAGTCAAGTTCAAAAAATACAGTGGTTTAAAAAAAAAGTATTGGCAGTTGCCTATAATTGATCATATTAGCTAACAAAGGAAATGCTTGACAATTTTAACTGGGCATAATGAACACAAGAGGCAATAAAGACACAAATCTAATGAAACTTTCGTTTTAATATGCCTTTTACACAAAAGATACAACAAAAACGTAAATTTGCATGTCAAAAAAGTATTGGCA
Organism: Stegodyphus dumicola; assembly: GCF_044657685.1. NCBI lineage: Eukaryota > Metazoa > Arthropoda > Arachnida > Araneae > Eresidae > Stegodyphus > Stegodyphus dumicola. The sequence continues at coordinate 148,731,734 of NC_140781.1, read as the reverse complement.
CGATCATACAGCAAAATGTGGGAACAAAATTTAATATTTTGTGTTCATATCTTTTGCATCTATAACAGCCTGTAATCTATTTCTCATAGAGGAAACCAAATTCCTGGTTGTTGAAGAAGTCCTGCTAGGAAAAAAACCAAAGTCCTGCTGGGAATTTTGCACCGTTCTTGCAGGAGTATACGCTTAAGCTCATCTTTATACGAAATTTTATGTTTCCTAATTTCTAGGTCCAATTTATACCATAAATTTTCAATTGAATTTATGTCAGGCAATTGAGGAGGTGTCTTTAACTGGCGAAGAGCGTTATAAAGTAACTATTAGCCAGGTGAGGTTCACTGCATCCTTAGGGTCATTGTCCTGTTGAAACACAAACGATGTTCCTAAGCCAAGTTTTGGGGCAATGAATTTCATATTATGGCGCAATATGTGCCTGCTGTCATAATACTATCAATGAAGCACAGGTTACCAATTCCGTTTGCTGCCATACAGCCCCAAACTACGACGCTCCCTCCAACATGTTTACAGTTGGTGTGAAAAGTTGTTTTTCCAGTTCGGTGTTAGGGATTCTCCACACATATTGTCGTCCATTACTCTCGAAAATGTTAAACTTCCATTCGTCGGACAAAATAAGTGTTCCAAAATTGTTCTGATAAATTAAAATGGGATTTTGCAAAATCTAATCCCTTTCTCCTGTTTATTTCCGAAATAAAAGGTTTCTTTCTAGCTGCCCTTCCATAATAACTTCCTTTATGTCAGACATTCCGTATAGTCTGTATACTAAACGTTTTATGCGAAGTATTAGCAACATCTTTGGCTAACTGGGGTACAACTATTTCAGGGTTTTTCTTAACCTCTTTAATAATGTCACGGTTTTCCTTGCAGACAATATTCGATTTCGTCCATTTCTAATCTTATTTTACGTCGATCCTGACTCTTGGAGCTTTTTTACATTATATATATACGAGATGGCATTGATGATCTTTCCTGTTTCCAACTCTGATACGTACCTAATCGACGCATAACCTTCCATCTTCGTTAATCATCCGATCTGAGGCTCTTCTCGGAGATTTCTCTTCGGAACATCTTAAATTATTTTTGGTATTGACATTTACTGGTAATACCTGAATATGTGGGGAAAAATCTTCCGTTTGATTTCTGAACCCTTTTCATGTAGACGATAGAGAAGAATGTGCAGTTTTTCCTATATCATCATTTAGCTATGATTAAAGTTAGTGAAATGTTAACCCAGCGAAGTTGAATAAAAAAGGACATGGTTTCAAGATTATAACATTCGACAGAAGTCTCGATTGCAGAATCAGTTTAGTATACTTCTAAGAACTTGAGTTTTGGCAAGACAGAATCCTGTATTACTTTTCAATCTACCTGATACTCAAAAATTCATAATCTCACAGCTTTATAAGTGTATTGGAGTGCAAAAGATTATAATTTCTTTCCAGTTTTCCTATGTAATACATCGTCTTTCATGTAATTAATTTTAAGGTGAATTATTACTAAGTGGATGAGAAATTCTCCGCATTGTTTTCTCAATGTTTTATTAGTAGTTTTCATTTAATGACCTTAAATACTTGATGTGTATGTGTTTACCAGTTATACTGTAAAGGAATATTGCAAATTTAAGGACAATAAATGAGTGATTCACTCTCGTTATCCGAAAATGTTTAGTGGAATAAGAAGCAAATGAAACTTGACGCATTTGCAGCAGTTCTTTCTAGATTAAAAGTAATTCATTCCGTAAGCCATCACATCCACAGCCAGGACAGCGAAAGATATTCACGTCAGATATTTCTATGGAAATACTTAAACATATCAAAAGAGTTGCCTTTAGCCTACTTTTTTTTACTATGAGACTAAGCAAACAAGTTATTTTCGGAAAGCGAAAACAAGATACCACCATTCATTCCTAAGTGAATAAGTGGGAGTGGAAAACATAAATAAGGATATTTCCTCTCTTGAATAAAAAGTAACAGCAGTTCAAAATTTGACAAGAATTTCAGTACCAACGTCACAAGGGTGTGACGGCATGGCAATCTCTCCCCCCCTTTTCTTTAAGTATAGAAACGCTACATACCTGTTTCTCCTGAATTTTAAATCTTGATTTAGTTTCTCGTTACGCTGAGGAAATGACTGCATTATTAGTATTATTATTATAAATATTACAGATTGCAACATAAGATTAACATAGTTATATTTTACAAGGATAATACGGCTAAATTCATCCGAGTTTAAAGATTAAGAATATAGTTAACACACTATTGAGAAAAGGGTATTTGTTTTCAGTGGGAAATAAAAAGTTAATGCAAATGAAGTAAATGAATAAGTAGATAAATAAAGAGAGAAAGAAGAGGAAAAAGAAGAAAATAAATATTAAATGTTTTGTAATTATTATACACATTATTACACACCATCATATATGTTCAAGAAATATAGTGACGCCCTTAATTTCATGAAGTAAATGATTAAAGGTAAAAATTTTCAATCATAAATTTTTTTAAGATGCTGAACTTCACAAAAATAGTTTTAACACAGTGAATTGAAAACGGTCCATAAGAAAAAATACTAAACTTTTACATGGTATGGTTAGAACGAAAAGTTAAGTTAGTAAAATATTTACTATAATATATAGTAAAATATTTACTATATACTTTATTAGTTAAAAGAGTTTTTACACCTTTACCTGTGAAATTCGCGGAGACATGCTTAACAAGTACTTTATTAGAAGTAAAGGAAATAGCAACTACTTAAATGACAGTCGTCTGTTTTATCCAAGAGTGAAATTTCTAATTGCCGAATAAGAAGCTTCCGCTCTATAATCTGTCTATGAGTTCTTACTCAAATATCTTAAATTTAAGCAATTAGTAAGAAGTAAGAATGGCTTAAATCTTCAGACTCGTTTTTGAAATTCACAACCAAATGCCTAGAAAATATTTTAATTAATTTCAGTATAATAAATATTTACCTCCCAGCAATTTTAACATTTTTGCCAGCGATATAAAAAAAACTGAAATTTTTAACTAATTTATTTACAATACGATCCTCGTCCGCAGTGTTTAGACTTAATGTTTAGAGAAACAAAGCCTATAGATATCTTTTTAAAAGACCCTGTATAAGAGTCAATTTTAATATAAAAGAGCCATTTAAAGGAGAAACATAATATTACATATAACTCCATTTATATGCTGTCTTTTAGTGCGAGTCTCCATTTTTCGGGTTTGAATACTGGAAAGTATCAACCGAAGAGTAGTGTTAAACCTATTCATTAAATTTATTAACCTCAACCTTATTAACCTATTTATTAACCTTAAAATTACCTATTTATTAGAAAGATTCCCATATTTCTTGGAAACGGTAAACAGCATTATTGTTAAGTGGTTGTATCAATTAAATATATTATAAATTATATCAATTAAATATTTTACTAAATATTAAAATAAAATTATTAGTAAGAAATACATTTATTGCTTCTAAATCATAACGTTCTTTAAGCAATTTCAATAACAGTTTGAAAAGTAACTAATCAATTTATCGAATGCCAACATTCTGAAAAGTGGTTATTTGCAAGGCCGAGTGATATGCTAAAAATTTTATGTTTTGCGGAAGGGCAATACTTGTCAGGCAACGTCAATGATAAGTGCCCTGTTAGCATAACGTATCTAATGTAAAGGCCATAAAATTTGTCTAAGCTGTAGATACTTTTACAGCAAAAGTTGATCAAATATGTAAATAAATATATAATAAAATAAAGAAAAATTAAATGTTGAGAGGTATAAATATTTATATACATTCTTTCCTATTTTTTAAAAGAATGAGCCAGATTTGTTAATTTTTATCATTTCACAGAAATCCATGCAATTCACATCTAAAATACTTTTATCTGAATACCTTTACTTGAAAAAAAAGGGCTTAATGCTTTCAAGTCTTTTTCTATTATCCGAGAAATAGGTGTTGAGAAATTATTCATCAAAGAAAGAAGAACTCTTTCAACTTTGTTGAGCCAAACAAGAAAAACATGAACTCCATTTTTTCAAAGTTTTGACACTGATTCCCGTTTGTTTCAGCCATTTTGAATACTGCAACCCATTAATTAAAATATTCGTGTAGTTTCCGATATTTTGCTACATTTTTCTCCCTATCCGATTGCTTGCTTTTTTCATTTGTGCCTCTTAAGTTTTGGCTGTATCATACTTATACTAAGAAAACTCCTTGATGAGGCTTATTTAAAAAAATCGTTACAGCAATAACTGCCTTTTTATAGAATTAATAAATTCTGCAGATGTTTCGACAACTTGCCTTTGAAGCTCAACATCTCAGCTTTATTATATGCAAGGAAAACATGGTGTACCTTTGAGAATCCTTTGCCATCTTTCAAAATGCGAGACACATTTATCATAAAAATTCAAAATGTACTTTATTTAAGTCTCCTTTTTCGAGATGCAGAGACAGCGTTTACTTCCAAAGCTAAGTCTGAAAGTATTCTCGCTTCTGGTCATTAATTTGACTTTTATTGTTCCTTGCATTTAGGAGCTATTTCTGCATTTTAAATTCCACGCTTTTAAAAATTGAGACATTTCTGGACAAAGTTGAAGTTTATCTTCAACAAATAAGAATAATAAATCACTGAGTGGATTTTTGGGAAAAGGCTCCCATTACTTTGAGGTAAGAACTTTCACCGAGTCTTCTCTAAATCAAAAATTTCCCTTTGCAGAACGGGTAGTCAGAATTCTCCATTCTTAAACTTAAACTTTCTTTCCTATTTGTACAGTATAGCACAAATTGATTTTCTACACCAAACCTTTCAGCAAAAATTTAGTCTTGTATTAGTTTATAATAAATTATCGCATGCGTGGTCTCGTTGTATAAGGGTTAGCAACATCCAGTTAGCAACAGGAAGATTCATGGTTCGAATTCCGACGAGGACACAAATGATCTTTCACATCTTTTCCTTCAAAAAACATCTTTCCAGTCGCCACCGGTCTAAAATGGATGTGTGTGGAAGGGTGGACAATAACACATCACCAACTGGATTTGGCCCAATGGGTGTCGGACTCTTTCCCATTCGCTCTTTATGTGGGAGAGAATATAAAGAACTCTTCCATTTCTCCAGCGTACTCTCTTGATATGCATGGTTAGAACATTCGGCTAGCGAATGGAAGATCCGTAATTCGAATCTGGCAAGGCTAAAGTTGATTTCTAAAGTTTCCGGACCTCGTTACCATTAAGATTTAGTGAAATGGGTCTTGTATCTCTTCCCATTCGTCTTTAAGTGAGGGAAGATAAAAGGAATTAAAACATTCCCCTCTACATGCTCTTGTGGTATAAGGGGAAAAATACGTCCAGCCACTAAGTGGAAGTTCTGTGGTTTAAAACCATAACCGACATATTGTCGAATGCATGATATAACAGAACTGAAAATATAAGAATACTTAGAGGAAGTAGGAATGCAGAGCTTCTGGGCACAGTTAACTACCGAAGCAGCGCTAACATTTCTCGCCGACTACACTTTCGATGCATATTTTCAGTAAGGATGTGCATGTAAGTTGGTTGGCTGATTTTATTTAAAGACAACGATGCTTTCGTAGAAGACTTTCTAACAGAAATTGCTCCAAATTTAAAGGGGGGAGAACGAAAAGACCCCTAAAAAAGACCGCTCGTCGAGATTCGAAACCTGGTCGAATTAGCAGTACACAGCTGTTTTAACCGTTCGACATATGGTGGGCAGACATGCATACAGACATTAGATTAGGTGCTCAATGTAATTCTATAATTTTTATGTAACAAAATCTTCCTTGAAATTGTTTCTTTAATGTTATTTTATTTTCTTCCATCTTTTTATTTTCTTTATTTTGGTTTCTGCGAGGAAAGAGTAAATTAATTTGTTCTGCCGAAGAACGGTTCGGAGAACGGGTTAGTTTTTTTTTTTTTTATGAGATTACGTCAAAGCCTCGAGGGCTATCTGCCTAAGGGGAGGGATGCTTCGTGGAGGACTTTCTAAGGGGAACTGGCTCGGGGAAAACCACAAAAACGCCTATGCAGATAGCCGGTTCGCGGGATTCGCGCTTCGGACCGAACTACCAGTATTCAGCTACTTTATCGCTCTGCCGCCTTCGGTGGGCCTTCGGAAAATGGGTTAACATTTTCACAACTAGTGAGTCATATATGTTTAAGTAAACATTTAAAGAATTCTTATGGAACAGCTTTCAGGATATTTTTATTCCATTGCCTCTCAAAAATTACTCGTAAAATGACAGATAAATGACAGATTTCGTTAAATCTGAAGTGCATCGTAAATCTGTGTTTCGTGTAAGTTTCTAATACCTTTAAAATTTTACTTTTAAAATCTAATTTTTCTCGAACATGGTTTAAAGGAAAAATTATTTCAATAAAGTTCAGTTGCATTTTCTACAATGTCTTTCTCTATGCTTCTTTTTTTTCCGCGCTAAAACTTATAATTTTCTTCTTCTCTATTATGGCTATCTTCTCTATTATCTATCTATCTGTGAGTCTCTTTCTTTCATCTTTCAGTTTTTTTCCTTTTCCTTTTTTTTTTTTTTTTTTTTTTTGATGCCCATTTATTTACTAAATATTTTTCAAAACATACATAAACAACAATAACAATTAAAAGGGAAAAAATTCAAATTAATGTTTGCTTTTTATCCGATATCTAAAGCTTAGTTGGTATTTGCAAGAAATTTCTTCTGTTACACTTTGTAATTCACAAGTACTGGCAACTAAATATTTAATTTTCAGACTGGCATTTATTTCAGATAATTCTAATATGTTCACAAATAACTTACTTAGATTAAAAATTAAACAAATTATGAAAATTTTCCAAGAGGAACAAAATGAGGATAAATAAAAACCTATTGCCTTTCTTATATTTAATAAATTTTCTTTCGACACATACAGAAAAAGTACATATGTTTGTGTGTTGAATAGTTATAAACTTTTTTATTTCCTACTACAGTATACACGAATGAAGTGACAAAGACAAAAACAACCAATCTATTTTTCTTTTTCCTTCAACAGCAGTCTCGCACATAATCTCAGCCCATATGTATGTCTCTAAAACTATAAGAACTGTATTTGCAACAAATACAGAACTGAAATGTGTTCGTGGGCCGCTAGTTTGAGACCGGTATGTGAAAGAATATTTATTCATTGGACAGGTTTTTAAGGAAATGTCGATAGAATGAATCAAAAGATATATAAGGAGAAATTTATGATACGAGGAGAACTTGTCAAAAAACCGATGAATAGAAAGTATTTATTCATCTTTTCTTGATGATAAAAAATTACTTGTGCTAACATACAAAATATTTTTATGCGCAATAATGACATTAAAAGAAGGAACCCAACGAGTTAATTAAAATGCTGTTAGTAAAATCTTCGATTAAATTTTTTATTAGACAGAGTGATTTATCAAAGTAATGAGCCGGAACTTGAAGCTTTTGAAGGCGGTTCGGGGATGCGTTTCAAGAAATGCTTGGATGGACACAAGAAATATTGTGATATACAAAGGCTTAACAATTTTATTCGTGATGACTTCGTTAACAATATAGTTAATCACCTTTTCGTATCGAAAAATATAGCAGATACTTTTATGATAATTAAATTATATTTTGAAATTTAATATTATATTCAGTTTCTTTATAGGTCATAAGTCACTCTTTTATTGAGCATATTATGAGGCAGAATGAAATGAAGTAAGGATATCTTTTAAGGAAGGAATGGAATCACTGATCAGCTAAAATACGAATGATAATTTATATTTACGCCTTCAGAAAAGAAAAATTCCGAATTCTTTTTTTTTTTTTTTTTAAAGCGCATATATTTTAGTATTAGTTTACTTTATCTTCTTTGATTAAATTATATACATTTAGTATTATTTAATTATTTATTTGTCTGAGTATTTCAAATTTTATTTATTGAAATTTTAAACTTTTTATAACCTTGGTGATTTAGCTTGTGGAGACAATAACTCATTTTTTAGACGTCTCCCTTGGAAATTTCAATTTCACTTCTAATTAAAAAGTATAGAATTGAGTAAATCGTGAGTTAAGTTAAATTTTAAAGCACTGCGGTTTATTTTCAATAAGAAAACACTGAATTAGATCAATAACGATTCTTTTATTAAATTTATTGAGAAAATATTTTATTCCTGTTGCTCTTAATGTTTTAATGAAATTCATTGAATTGTACTACTAACTAAACTTCATCAGAGGTGACCACTGTCCTGACCTTCTCAAGGAAAGACTTTCAGTGTTTTATTTATCACTTCAGCAGACAATTTATTGGGTATTATGATAATTACACATGGGCAAACAAGACCTAATTCTGACATAGATAAAGATAGTACATAAGTTTGAAAAACACAAGTTTGGGAACTGTTAGAGGACAAGAATTTAAGTAACTTACATTGCATCTACTTTGCCAGGTATGTTAATCAAGACACCAATATATATTAAATTAGTAGTAATGAGAATATTAAAAAAGATAAAATAAAAATAGCAGTAACAATAATAATAATAATAATTTAAATATAGGCAATTAGTATAATAAGATTTATCTCCAGAATATTATGCTTGAAATTTGCTCCATACAGCATCGAAAAGAAACTCGTGATATGATAGATATTTCAACGGATTATTATTTATATTAATTTCTTTATCAATAATCAAGACATGGTGTCAAGTTCTTGAAACATTTTATTGAATATCATTTCGATAATACAGACTTAATTTTTCAAAGATATAATGCATTTCAATGCACATTCAACAGCTAACTATCTCCAACTTTATGGTATGTTAGAAATAAGGAGGAACACAACAGAGTTCCAACTATACGAAATTCAGGCAACCAGAGCTTCGGTTACCCTAATCGTTTATTCTTTCCAGCCAAGCAAAATTAAGCTTATTATTACTTTCTTTACGTATTTTTAGTTGTTGTAAATTATATATAAAGATACTATTTTACAATGGGTACTTAAAAAAAGCTTTTAGAAAAATTTCATTGTTTTAATGTAGTTAACACCTGAAGTGGAAAGGGATTGAGTGTATAGAGAAATAAATAAAGAATTTCACTGTTTAGATTAGATTAAATTAGTTTGGTTCGAATATGGAAAAGCACACGGGAGCTGTTAGTTTACAAGACCGTATGCCTCGTGTAGAACTTTCTAAAGGAAAATAGATCATATTCACGCCACACAAGGGGAATGCCATGAAAACGAACCATGCAGCCACCTCGTTTGTCTGGTTCGAGCTTGGGTCGAACAACTAGTATTTAGTAGTTAAACTTTCGGCCAATGGTGGGGTTAATTTCATTGCTTAATTCTATCGGGAAGAAAATGAGTTTTACATTTTGTTATGAAAAATAATTAATTTCATAACTTTCTACGATAAATGGAAAATAAAATTTCTTCAGTTACATTTGCAGTAAATATGTATTTATTTGGCTTAGAATAGAAAAGGGAAAAAAATCATTCAAATATTCTACAATAACAGCATAGGCTATGGACTCACGTCATCCGGGTTTTGAAGTCCTACTATCCTAAACCTAGATCTCTGAGATCTAATTGAACAAGTTAATTAGAATTTCAGTTTTAAGCGAAACAACGATAAGAAAATAAATCAAAGATCTCATAACGGATGCTGATCGCTGTCATCTTTCGCGTTCCTTGGCAGAAGACTTAGCACCTAAAACATCAATCAAGGTCCCGAACGCGTGGTAGTAAGGAAAACACGTCTACAAACGAGGAAGCGGAAAAGAGTCAAATGTCGGGTGTGGTTTAACAAGACATCGCACAACTTCGCGTCCTTGATGCGGTCACTGTCACCAAAAGAAACGACCGTGGCCTTAAACAAAAAAGAGAAGATTAAGCGTCTGTTAATAACTGATCACGCATTATCTGTGAATAATTATCATTCCATTATTGTCTTGCTTATGTTGTTAAGATCTGTTTTTCATAGGGAATATTTTTGCAAAAAAAATTTTTGGGTGAAAAGTAGCTCGACAAGCTTCGGTGGTTACAATTTCCAGTTTAGTTTGCCAGGGAGAATTTTTTTTCCATTTTTTTTTAATCCGCTGCTTAATTGCGTAATTTATCTTTAAACAAGAGACATCAAAAATAAACTTCGTAGCAAAGAAGAAATTCCTGTGTGACCGGTATAAAAATAGTATAAAAAAGAGTAACACAGTTTCTGAATTTAAAAAAATAATTCAAACTTAATGAGTAACTTTAATGATAAGGTGTATTTCTGTCGCCAGACATCTCTGCCATCAATCTCTAGTGGGTAACATTTATAAGGAATCCATTTGTATATCATTGTCTTTGTTTGGCTTCGAATTGAAGTCAAATTCATTTGACTAGCATGCGCTAAGTGAGAATGATGAGCAGAAAGTGGCTTATAAGTTTCTGTCAAAAGTACAAATAGTTGCAGTATTAAATTTGTCAATAATTTTTAAATGAGGAGTATTATCCACGCACAAATAAATGTACAGAAAAGCTCTCTCAACTCTAAGTTTCATTTATTCATGAAGTTGCAAGCATTTATTAAAATCATTGGGAAAAGCATCTTGTAATTCAAAGGCTTATTAAGTTGCTTAACTATCAGTCTTAATTGCTTAAAGATGATCTACCTACAGTAAACTATGGACCACTGAGCATGATGACTTGTTAATTTCATCTAAAAAAATTAAATCATACAGTACTAAGCTATAAAAAGAACAATTTAGTATTGCAGTTTCATACTAAAAAACTGTCATAATAAGATAGAATTTTGAAAATTACGTATGCGCATTATGTATGTTAGAAGAGCACAACGCTCATGATAATTCTACCTACTGTTTCGTTTGAGTTTTAACTGAAAAACTTGCCATGATTTGCTTTTCATTAAATTATATAAATTTTGGGTAAAGGACATATAAATATGTCAAAAGATTACATACTATTTTGATACTGTATTAACATGTATGTTATTTCGAGACGTTCAGTTATGTAAAGTGTAAATAACATTTATTACTTAAGTACAAGAAAATGTAGGATTCAACATTGTCACTTTGGGTGCAGATATTTTCACATACTGTTATACGGAAAATCGATCACATTTTTAAGCTCCTATTCTAACCGAACCATTATTCATGGCCTTCTTCACTGATCATTCTTCTCATTCCATATTCACACCGCATTTTGTAACATCTTAAAACAATATTAAGTAGACCGGTATGCTGATATTTGAAATTACTTAACTTGAAATTTTGTTATGTTCCGTACTAATCTGAATTTTGAGGATAACGAAAGGGAGCAAAGAATTGCTTTATGTATGACAAAACACACATTTCGTAAATTTCTTTACCATTATAATTGCCGGAGACTGACGCAAACGCTTCAGATTCAAAATGCTGGAATAATTAAAATTTTTCCTAAAGTATAACATTTTTCGATCTTTAATCGTATAATTTTTCCGTTCAAGCTACGAATTTGCTTATAACATTTAACTCGAAGTACATGTGGGGAGCCTCCTATTCTGCTTATTGTGGTGCCATAATTTCTTAATTTCTTTTGTAGCGCGTTATTCTAACTTAAAAAAAAAAAAAAAAAAAAAAAAAGACAGTTTCAAAATAAAGAATTGAGTACCATTTGCATACTTTTTATTAGATTGTTAAAGCTTGTTTGGAAGCATCAGCATTCGGATTGGGCAAGTTTTAGCCCTAAAACACGCACGAATACGGTATAGCATTTTGATAGCTATTTAAATAATCAGTTTTTTTAAAATATTTGAGTATTACTTTATTAAGCATTTGGAGAGATTTCTGCTTCTTATTTATCTCTAAAATTAAGCAAATTTCAATCTTAGATTGGCTTTAGTTTTATAGAAAAGATATACGAATGCTAAAAGAATTATTTATCTTTTAGATATAAATTTAATCTGGCACAATCAATATCATGTCGCATTCTTGAAATTTCTTGAAATTTTTCTGTGTAATGAACGCCAGTATAAAATTGAATTTGGCCTAATTTTAAAATTCAAGTGATGTGTTTTACTATCATTCATTAGATGTGTATAAATTTTCTTCGTAATTCTAGACGATTAAACGTTATCTAATGTAATCAGTGAAAAGAAACTCAATTTTATCGTGGAGCCGTCTTAAAGACCAGTGACATAAATGATATTAAACTGAGTTTTCTTGTGTGTGTAATTAATTTGATAGTAATCATAATAATACATTTAGTTATTATTTATTTATGTTGCAGCAAAAATTTGGATTATATATTAAAATAAAGGCCACCGTTTCTATCAAATAGGCCTTTTGTGATTTAAGCGTGTCTAAGGCATTTGGAAACTTAAAATTTGTCGAAAGGATAACTCTCGAGATAGATTATTGGTAAAGAAATGGGGTACTAATAACTTGGGTTTCATTCCTTGGGGAGGGGTGTCATTCAAAACTTCCAACTGCACTGCACTTTCTAGCAAATGGAAATCATTGGGAAATGCGAGACCGCACTGCGTTGGTTTACAGTGGTTTAATATATGCACAGATGCACAGACAGAACTGAGGTGGTTAAAAGCAAATATTACTATTAAGGACTCTGCAATGGTTAAGAAACTGCACTACAATATCGTAGTGCTATTTCTGAGATCACACTACAGTGGTTTAAGAGTTATCATCTGCAGTTAAGTAGAATGCAAAACTGCCCACTTTAAGGAAAATGAACTCATTTACAATTAATTGTTTAAATGTTATCTTATCAAGAATATGCAGATGATGAAAAGAAGAATCGATTTCTGAAAATATGAGGATATCAGATATTTTACACGAACAGAGGCTGAAATTTTACAACGACAATAATAAAATTTGAAAATTATTTGTTTGACATAGCTTATTATCTATCATTCATCCACCTCTTAAATAAAAGGAACTAAAAATTGATAGCATTTCTCGTAAGTGAAAAGTAGAATATGTCTTAGTAATGTAAAGTTTAAAGCGCTTCTTTAAAAGATAGACGATAGCAAATAAAATTATGGTTTAAAATACTTCTAAAAAGGTAAAATATGGAAAATATAAATAACATATTTGAGTCAATACTGCATACAGAATCAAGACACGTCCCAGCGCAATTCAAGAATGCAAGATTTTCTAGCGAAAGAGGAAAAGCGTACGACTAGGTAGTAGTCAAATATTTAAGATTCGTCTATGCTAAACGGACGATCTAGAGCGGAAATTCTACTTCTGACTTTTATTCTGGATTAAAATAAAAAACTTACATGATGCATAAAGTGTTCCATTTGTTTACTAAGCATATAATGGTTTCCTTTGTTTTCTAAGTTATCGTTGCAGACATAGCAATTATCTCAATCCAGAGTAATCCTAAATAAATATATAAATTTCAAATATATGATGTAAATTTATTTAAACGTCAACTTGAGTTTTATAGCTTAAAATAATAATAGTTTTTGCAATTGTTTCAATTAGAGTTATCTGACAATGCAATAGACCAATTCACGTACAATTAAAATAATAAATTTAATTTGATCTTAAGACACTTATCTATGCTGGTCTCTCACTTTAACAATCCTCTACTAACGTAGCGTAACTTCTGCCTATGTGATGTAATTGAGAGCGATTTAGTAGCAGCACCTTGTTCCTGACGTCTCATTACAAGCAGTAGTATCACTGTTGAAGCAGGGAAAACATGGAATATAATTCTCTTGCCAATATTCGAATTCCGGATCTTCAGATTGCTTCAGATTAAGTGTTACCATTTACACCACTAGAGAACTCGGTGAGTAAGGTGAAAATTCCTTATAACACTCCTAAGTCACTGTTGTTCTCTAATCAATCACAACTGCGCCTGCGTCTCTTATTAACTCTTGACCTTGTATATTTCTGGAGTGAGAAAGAAGAGATAGGAAAGCAAATAAAAAAGGCAATCTAATTTGAAAAATAAAAGAAATATTTTATATTTACTTTAATTATCATAGGCATGGATAGTAATATTTCTCTTTTCTTTTATACTTTCGAGTTGTTAACTTTTGAAACGTTTCAGATATCTTTGACCTTAAGCAAAAACTCAAACATTTGATCACCTTTATATTTCATAAAAACTTTAGCTGCATTGGAGAAATCGTTTGCCTATTCTGAAAATTTAATAGCTTTCCGAATTCGAAAACCTACTCATTCACATGAAATATTATCATTTCCTTTGCGCTAAGTTCTTACTGATCAAAATTGAATAACAAAATTAATGCAATGGTCTTTCTATTCAAAGATGAAAAATAAAAAAATATTAAAAATTAATAGATTCAATAATTAAAAATTAATAGTGACAGTTTTAAAACGAAGACTTGAATTTTTTTCTCCTAAAATCGAAGAATTAAGAAAAGAATCGAACACCAAACAGTGAAATTTAAAGGAAACCTTGAGCTCAGGTTTGGTTTAAGACCTTTCATTTATCTTCGGCATCAGATGCAGTGACGCCGTGTTGCAATTTCTTTCCGCGAATTAGCAGTCCAAGTTCTCAGTTTTCATTACTGATACCCTAGATTACAGCTAGAATTTAATTTTTCTGCTTCCGTTCCATGTAAATGTTACGCTAACCTGTTATTAACTCTGTAAACAAACATTCGAGTTTAATTAAATGTTACTAATTTCGCTCTTTTCAGTTGCCTGACCTAGAATTAGAACACTACAGCATATCATTAACGCTTTTTTCTTATTTTACAACTTTTTACCAGAATCAGTTTTTCAATTCTATTAAAAGCCTTCTTGCTTGCCTATATATTCTGCAGTGATGGTGTACGTATGTTCAAAAACTGTGCAAGAAAAATTGAGAATATTCCTAGCTCAGTGGTTTTTAATACCTTACTTATGACAAACTGACCACGGATACTTCGGGACTTTTCTGAACCTTAGGATTTAGGAATGAAATTACTAAGGTACTTCAGAGCATTGAATGCTGGGAAAAGACATATAAACTATTCATACAGTCATTTTTAACAGTGTATTATTTTTTCCACCAAGAAAACAATACATTTCTAATCACAAATAAATTTAACAGCAATTAAGTTTAACAACTTTTAATCAGAAAACGATGCTGCATTTTGCTTACATGAAATATTAAGCCTAATATTTGAAACCTGTAGTCTCAGTTCTGATTTTACATTTTCTATATGGTTTCTGCAGTTGTAGTTTAGCTTTAAAATACGAAAGCTCTTTCACATAAGTTTGGAAAGACATAAGAAATGAGTACTAGTTTGGAAAAGCATAAAAAATTTCAGGACTTTCAGAGCAGTTCAGGATACTTTTCCAATAAGCAAGCCCAAAAATATGAAAGTTATTCTTGTACAATAATTTAAAGCAGCATCTGTGAAAACTTTCAATAGCTGCTTTTCTGTTAATGAGAGTTTTTTTTTTATTACAGAAAACTGAAAACAGATCTCGAATCCAGTTATTGTTTATATCGAAGTCAAGATAACATTCATAGAAACATTATTTCAAATATTGTTCTTTCGAAGTGTACAAAAGAGAAAAATTTACATTAATTTTGAAAACTTTTACACTGAACGAAGATCCGGTGCTCCAGACTGCTGAAGTCCGTATAAGAAGCCCTGTTAAAGGCATTTTCTCTAGCAAAAGTACGTTTCCACAGTTTCGAAAGTCATAAATTTGTTTTAAGAACTCTTTAAGTTTTGAATACACCAGGTCCACAAAAGTTTTTTCCGATTTTTATTTTAGCAACCGTTGGTAGTAGACATATATTATGAATATAAAGATGTTTTAAACAACGCAAGATATTTATGTTTTGGCATTTTTAAATTCAAAGGTATCAAATCTGGATTACGAAAATCTAACTTTTTAAAGCTCTTTCGATACCTATACTTGTATTTAGTAAAATTTGTTACTCGTTATAAAAAATAAAAAACAAAACGTTTCAGTCTCTCAATCTTGTAGAACAAAAAATGACCTAGATAGTTCATATTAAAATTAGAGATTATACTCAGCTGCCGTGTACAAATCGAAGAGCTAAATATTTGCATTTTCTCATAATTAAAATAAATTATCAGTTTAATGAAGAGATTAAATGCTCAGCATTTCTTTGCAGATTATTGTGAAAAATATTAATCAATATGAATTTTTTCAAAATCGATATCTTATTCACAGAAACTTACAGAGTTCAAATTCAAGAAAACAACGACAGGCTTCAGTACTGGTACGTATTAAGTATTGGCACAACAGGCCATAATATTATTTGCATTAATTAAAAATGAAAAATATTTGAAGAATAATGAATTTTTTGCTCGCTTACCAGACTAGAACTCTAATGTAATAAAAGTTTGAATACGTCTTTTTAGACTTCGAAAACTCTTAAATTACTTGTGTGAAAATTCTTTCGGCATACCAAATGTAACAAAATTATAAATTAAACACACTAGTAAATCCCGAAAATATATCTTTTAATGGCACTTAAAAAGGGAACAAATCAGCCTCGAATAATCGTAATTTATTTACTGACCCTTCAGTAAAAATTGAAAATGACGTAAAAATTCGCAAATTTTCAACTTAAATAGCTCGGTCAATTTTGGTCGTATGGGAATCAAATGTTTTGCGTTTCATTTATCATAATAAGTGCAAACATTTCCTCTGAACACTGGTAGTTCGGTCTGGGGTTTGAATCAAGAGGAACGGGCTGGTTGAATGGCCGTTTTCGCACTTTCCTCAAGTGTAATGAGAAGACGAGCTAGTTTCCCTTAGAAGTCCTCCAGGAAGGCATCCCTCCCCTTAGATAGCCCTCGTGTGCTTTAACCATAATCAAATAAATGAAACTAAAACAAAGGCTTTGTGGACACGGTGTATAATCAATTTTTGATAGCATTTGTGTTGGAGTTTTCTATATTATGCTTCTAAATTATATAAACTGGTATTAGTTTTTCCCATTGGTATTAGTTTTAGTTTTCTGAGAAATAATAAAATATTCCTTAAATATTTTAAAGTGGGAAAAAATCATGTTAGAGGCTAATAGATCACATTAGAAAAATAAATCAATTAAAAACAGCTCTAGGATATTGCTAATGTGTTCACATGCGATCACTTAATTATTAAATAGGATTACACATGGCATTAAACCTAACAAAATGACATGGTAGGAAAGGATCATGAGACAAAATATAGGATACAACTGATGTGATAACTTAATTATAAATGCAAATAATACCAACATAAAATGCGTAATAAAATTTAATCATTTCTCAGAATGCACCGTTAATTTTAAAATATTTTATTTCCTTGTGCATATTGAAGTTTATTTCGATATAGTATGCCTGTGAAGTAGTTTGCAACAATCGCCAATGATTTGACTGAATCAGGTTCTTTTGTAATAAATTTACATATTTACGGTTTACCTAGACCACATCGGGAATTAATGCGAACTTTGATTAACTCTTACAAGCTCTGATCAGAGCTCCTCCCCATCCAATCGGATGTACCTAACGCATCTATGCGTCTTCATCCTAAGAAAGTTAAGACAGACTTCAGTTCACTTGCCCCTGCACTTTTATACATCCGGAATCTTGAACGCATCGGTCAGTAAACTCGGTCATGCAATTTTTTTCATAGCAAGTTTCATCAGTATGCATAGCATAACAGGCAATAAAACTTTGATTTTTCTCAGCTTATTATAAACTTTATACATGTAAAAGTTATGCTTTTTTTAACCCGGTGATTATAGTTGATTATATAACTTTAGAAGTAAGACTTAAATGTTTTTACTCAGTGTAAAAAACTTGACCTTTCGTAACTTCCGCATTTTGTTATTTCTTTCTGGTTTCAGTACATATTTCCAAGAATATCACTATACTTATCAATATGCATTCCATTTACATGTTGTTTTGGGAGAAATTTGTGAAATCTGTATCGTAATTTAGGAGAAACTTTTTTTTTTCTGGTAATCTTTTTATGATTTCTTTAACTCAGGTTTGTACGCTGAGTTAATTCCAAATACGCAATAAATTTAGAAGGTTTGTGATAGTTGAGCAAATATTTAAAAAGGATAATGACCTAAATATCAGAATTATTTATCTCATAGTTTTCGTTTCAGTGTGTTTAATCTCTTATAGGCGCGAAGATTATCTGCCAAAATAGAGAGATGAAAGTCTTTGTAACGGAAATTAATTGTATGGGAACAATTATGAAAACGCTGATGCAGCCAGCTTGTTCGCCTGAATTCGAATCCGGTGTTAAACTACCAGTATTCAGCGGCTTTTAGCGAGCTTCCTTTCGATAAAAAATTTAGGTAATCTTGAGAAAAAAACATTTAAGAAGAAATTACTGAACTCAAAACACGAGGGTACTAATTTTTCGGACATCCAGCTTTACTATTGTAAAGAAACCTTACTGTATAATTTACCTCAGACCTTACTGTATAGCTGATATGTATGTGGATATTTTGAATGCAGGCGTGGCAATTACAGGCAGCATCTGTTTTCACGCGGTAAAATTTTTAACTGTGCATATGTAGTCTAACATTGCTTTTGAAGCTTCCACCTGTGTTTTAGGTGAAAAAGGAAAGCGAATAAAAAAAGGTAGATCACCTATGTTTATTCATGTAACTGGCATCATTTAGTATAGTCTCTTACCATTTGGCCTTGCTGTATATTAATCCCTCGACGATAAAAATCCTCTGGTTAAGAATAAAAAAAATGTTTAATGCTGCTTATACATCTTGAGCATTGTCAAAGCTTTGATGTGCCAAAGAATTATGTAATGATTGAAAAAGATCGTAGGCCGAAGGAGCAAGGGCCAAGGAATACGCTGTTGACGTAAAATATCCTAACCAAGTAGGTCACCTTTTCCCCGAGTAAATTAAAGCAGTATGAGGTTTGGCATTTTTGGGTTAAAAGATAACGTCTTTACGATTAACAAGTGTTGCCCGTTTACTTATCAGGCTTCAGTCTATCTATGTGTTGACAGTACACATCAACATGAATCGGTTAAGTGGAAGCAATACCGAATCAGTCCTTTCTTTCATATCTCGCTACACATTTAACAAAAAACACTTCTGGGTACGATGTTTCTTTTGAGGTGAATGAAGCAGGCTGTGCACAACGCGCAGTCTTTCGAAGTTTGTCATTAAGCTAGAGTACCAGTTTCTTACCATCGCTATAATTCGCTCCAAAAATGGTTATTTCTGGAACGAGATAAGAAACACGGGTACTGCTCTCACCTGTCGCTGCTTTTCAGAAAGCTAATGTGGAACCTACTGATCTAGCTTTGTGATAGATGCAAGTTCTTGAATTCGTCTTTCAGCTGTGTACAGATGCCGTTTCTGCTAACTTCTCAGCATTTGGGTGTGAGGCATCGATACAATTTGGTCCAGAATCTGCTTCGATGGATGTCCGGAACGTGGTTGATTTTTACAGCTTTTGTCTCTATCCTTTGATTTTCAGAGTCAGTGACGGCATGTGCTACCAAAAAAAAAAAAAAAAAAAAAAAAAAAAAAAAATATCCTCTCTGGATACTTGACGAATGGTTCAGCATTTTAGGTTTGCACTATTGCTTCTATCAAACTCATACAGCAAACAATATCTGATCTATTCCTGATCAATATACATTTTAAATTGTTTGATTTTTTTTTTCTGTGAAGGATTACATTTATAAGCACGTTACCTTAATAAGTTGTCTACCTACAGATTTTATTGGCCGAAAATTCCCGATCATCATAGCCTCATGTAGGACGTCAGATCTAACCGTAATTTGTATCTCCAAAAAAGGATAGAATTTTTCGATTATTTAGATTATGTCAAAGTATTCTAGGACCAACTGCTTAAACTAATATATAATAATAATAAATACCAATATAACTCTGACGGCAGCGGGGAGATTGCGATTTATTGCCTACAGCCGTTCAATGCTTTGGTGCTTTAGCGAAGGTCTGCTGTGCCAGTAGCTATATCACAATATAATTCCATTTCTGAATTTGGAATCTTAGAATCTGAATTTAAGAATTTGGAATTTTAATGTTTTTTATTTGTAAAGAATTGTTAATACTTATTATCTCATTTACCTCATCATCTGTTGTTTGTGTCTTAGTAATTTCTTCTTAATCAGTAGGACAATAATTTTAGTTTCATGAATCTGTTACCAACAATATTAATAGTTCCTCTTATGTATTCGATATCAGTTGTGAACTGCGAAATAAGGTCTAGTTGACGCGAGGAGCATTTTTGAAGTTTTTGTTTAAAGCAAATATTAGTGGTTTGTGATTGGTAAACACTGTACATTTATATCCCTCTAGCACGTTATAAATTTCCAAATGGATGCGTATATTGCTAATAATTCTCTATCATATGCACTGTATTTTGTCTCAGTGGTTTTTGAGCTTTCTAGAAAAGGTTTAATAAATACTAGAGGTTTGAGTCCGTGGTAAGTAGCTTTGTTTAGAGCTCCACCAATAGGGTAGTCAGGTATCAGACTCTAAGAACTAGAAATGCATTTAGCGAAGGATTTACTAATAATGTAGTATTTGTTATGTGTTCTTTAGCATTTTCAAAAGCTCCACTTGATTGAACAGACCACCGAATTTTGCATTTGTCTTTCTTTCTTGAACCTTTTAAATATTCGCTTAGTAGAGCTAGGTTATGAGCTGTACGTGGCAGATAACTGCTGTAAAAATTTTGTATCCCTAAAAACTTCTTTAACAGTTTCCTGAAGTGCAAAATTGCGTCTGGTCTTTGAGGTAAAGATTTACTTCCATTCTTGGTTATTAAATGGCCTAAGAATTCTATTTCAGGAAAACCGGAAACACATTTTAAAGTACTTAATTTAAATCCATATTCGTTTAGTTCGTGTAAAACTTTGAAAAAATGTTACTTATGGAGTGCTTCGTTTCCTGTGAATATTAGAATGTCGTCTAAATATGTGTAAAAAAAGTCTAGTCCTTGTAAAATTTCGCCCATGGAACTCTGGAAGGTATGAGCAACACTTAAGTCTAAAATTTAAGGAAACTCAAATAAACCGAAAGGGGTAATTACCGTTGTTTAAGATGTGGGCTCTTCATAGACGCGTATATGATAATAAAGGTGTCCGCCGATAACATCGCGGCTAAAACATCGCGGACGAAAACGTCGCGGAGAAAACAACGCATGGCGAAAACGTCGTGCTACAAAACATCGTGGGAGAAAACATCGCAAAGAGAAAACATTGCAGTCCTAAAACATCGTGGTACAAAACATCGTCGTCAAAAATAAAGCGGTTCAAAAACTTTGCAGTTTAAAAACATCGTCGTCGAAAATATCGTGGTAAAAAATAAAGTATCTACAAATCATCGCATGACGATAACATCGCAGACATGCTTTTTCCATACATGCTTTAATAACTGTAAATGAATATTCCCATAAAGATTAGTGAGCGCAAAATGTAAAGAAGGATAATTTTTACTTTCACATTTTTTATTAACTAATAAATTTTTGCTGAAAAAGTAAGAAGGAAACTTGAGCATAGAAAATTAAATGCAACTTATAGATTATACTTTTCATGAAAAATTACCAGTAAAAACGTTATAAAATGATTTATTAATGGCCTTTGTTAGTTAACTATGTCGGTTTAAAATTCTATTAATTGCTATAAGTTGCATTAATTTGCTATGCTTAAGTTTCCTTCTTACTTTTTCAGAAAAAATTTATTAGTTAATAAAAAATGTGAAAGTAAAAATTATCCTTCTTTCCATTTTGCGCTCACAAATCATTATGGGAATATCCATTTACAGTTATTAACGCATGTTTGCGAAAAGCATGTATGAAAAAAGCATGTCTGCGATGTTATCATCATGCGATGATTTGTAGATACTTTATTTTTTACCACGATATTTTCGACGACGATGTTTTTAAATTGCGAAGTTTTTGAACCGCTTTATTTTCGACGACGATGTTTTAGGACTGCGATGTTTTCTCTTTGCGATGTTTTCTCCCACGATGTTTTGTAGCACGACGTTTTCGCCTTGCGTTGTTTTCTCCGCGACATTTTCGTCCGCGATGTTTTCGGCTGTAGCCATAATAAACCCGTGCAATATCTGAATTAGAAAACACTGTTTTGCCATGAAGAGATTGAGCGAAATCTTGTATATATGGTGTAGGATATGAATCAAAAACTGTAACCGAGTCAAGTACTCTGTAATCTCCAAATGGTCTAATGTCGGTAGGCCGTTTTATGTACATACCTACGTGTGATGTGATAAGCAGTTACTTTTAGAGAGAAGGCGCTCAAACTCGGAACGGCTGCTTTTATTTGTTGGAAGAGTCCAACATTTGTAGGCATAGTACTTGAAAGTAGGGATGAGGTAGGAAGAGGGGCGCTACATACATTTCCGGCTCGTGCTTTGTGTGTGCAGCTAGCGTTTCGTTAGTACGAATATAGTATTTATAATTCTTGTTTTTATTGATTGTCTGCTCTTTTTTTTAATTTTGATTACCTGATTTTAAAAATTCTGCGTCAAATTTGAATAAGATCTGGAAAGGAATAATATTTGTTCTTTATACAAAATGGAATTAAAACACTAGTTGTTCTTTCACAAGGGAATACAATATCCTTTTCGTACAATGATAGGCCTTTTAAAGCTCAATCAAAAGATATCATACTAAAACACATTCTTTATTTTGTGTAGCAGATTAAAAGAAAGTCAAATAATTATGCTTTGTTGTTATGATATCAGCGGTAAATATTATAAATATCAAAAACTTACAGTTACAGTTTTCTACAATACCTCAAGTAAATAAAAACTTTACAGTTACTTATTTAACTTCATGTTACTTTACCGGAATAAGAGTTCTAATAAATATTAGATTTCGTTGGAATAAACAAGATTATGCAATTTCGCCAAAACGTTATGCTGTAAGAAAATTTTAAATAAGCATACAATGCGTATAATTTTACATTTTAAAAAAGTATTTCTCTTCAAAATATTATTTTTGTTTCATGAATTGATAAAAATGAATCCGTCCTTAAACAAAATGTTCAATGAAACACAGAGTATAAAAATACGCAGTGAAACTCCTTCCACGGTTTAGGAATAAGTCTGCGAGCATATATCTAGTGCCCGCTAAAAGCCATTCCGCGATCTACACTCTTTCCATTGCAAGCCATTCCGGAACCTTTCCTTTCTTTACCTGGGCGCACCAGCGGCCGAGCGGTAAAGTCGCCGAACACTGGTAGTTCGGTCCGAGGTTCGAATCCCGCGAACGGGCTGGTTGCATGGGCGTTTTCGTGGCTTTCCCTATGTGTAAAGTGTATACGAGCCAGTTTTCCCTAGAAAGTCCTCCACGAAGGCATCCCTTCCCTTAGGCAGATAGCCCTAGTGTGCTTCGCCGTAATCTCAATAAACCAAACCAAACCTTTATCTTCCTCTTATCTGCGTAAATTGAACTCGCCCAGCTAACAAAAGCAGCCGTTCCGGGATTGACGGTCTAGTCTTTTAGAGCGTCGCCAAAGTCCCGGTTCTAATATGTATTCGAACTCCTTTTTTGATTGATCATAAAATTCGGGTAGAAGCTGTCTTGTATTGGAGTGGACTGGTTGTCCTTTAGTTTCGATATGATGAACTGTATCATGTTTTATTGTTTTGCTATTGTTATTAATTTTGTATAAAGTAACTTGAAGAGCCTGAACAAAGAGAAAAATTCTTGTGACTTCCGAAATTGTCTGCTGTTTGGGCTAGACGAGTGAAATTTGCATCAGAAGCTGATAAAATTGCTTGCTTATTGGAAGGAAGTCTTCGCATCCACAAAATTTTTAAGACATCATCATGCATTTTGTTTGATGATAACTCTTTCGTTCGTTTCGAAAGGAATATATGTTTTTTGTCACCTAATTGTAAATCCAATAAAAGTTTACGGATTTGTTGTGCTCGGAATCTTGAAACTCCACTATTATTCTGGCCCACCAGCGGCCGAGCAGTAAAGACGCTGAACACTGGTAGTTCGGTCCGAGGTTCGAATCCCGCGAACGGGCTGGCTGCATGGGCGTTTTCGTGGTTTTCCCCATGTGTAACGTGTATACGAGCCAGTTTCCCTTAGAAAGTCCTCCACGAAGGCATCCCTCCCTTTAGGCAGATAGCCCTCGTGTGCTTTGCCATAATTGAATAACCCAACCCCACTATTATTCTGTTTTTTAAAGTTGCGTTATATGTATGGGCAATATGTTATTTTCAGGAGGTGTTAAGATGATATCTGAGACATGTGTTAAAGCTGGTGTGTCTAAATTTGCTACAATATGCGAAAATTTCGTATTATCGCTGGCAGTGGCAATTAGATCAAATTGAATTTCACACTGTCTCAGCCATTAAGCGACGTTTGACTTCGGAAGAAACAGGGAAGAAATGCGCGAGTGTGTTTCATTTCATCCTGGAGAGGAAAAGATGAGTGGCCTTCAACCGATCAGCTGATCGAGAAGAAATGCGAGCAAGCAGAGAATAAGTATTTTTCGTTGTGTTCCTCTTTCCATCTGGGCCCACCAGCGGCTGAGCGCTAAAGTTGCTGAACACTGGTAGTTCGGTCCGGGTTTCGAATCCGAATGTATACGAGACAATTTGACTTAGAAAGTCTTTCACGAAGGCATCACTTACCTTAGGCAGATAGCCCTCGTGCGCTTTGCCGCAATAAACTAAAACCAAAATTTTTCGTCTGTTTGGAAAATTGAAATAACGGGCACTTGCACAAAATTTCTGAAAGACGCACAACTGAATAACACCTTTAGCGAAGATGCATGCATTTTTTCGGATTATCTAGGGAAGACAGAAGTGGCGTAGATCCGGCGCGAAGGATTTTCGACAGCCTGTCCGGGGAGGGGTTGGTTGGAGAAGATAGATTTGACATTTGCTTCGATTTCCTTTATTATCTTCTGCGTTACATAAGACCGTATATAAGGCGTTTCTGCATAGGCAAGCGTTTTTATCGCTATGCAGTTGAAGATGTAGGTGACTCAACAACATTATGTTAAGATGCAGGTGAATCGAAAGTTATTGATATTTTACAAATCGAATTGTCGTTTAGCTAACGGAGTAACTATTGATAGTTTAGCTCGTTAATGCCTCGGTCACCGCTGAGGTAAAGACGGTATGCTATTTTGATGGCGCGTCTCCATGTGGTACCTGGTGTTGGTTACGTATTACATACTGGATATAGAAGTAAAATACATTTAATATAAATCTATGAGAATTTCTAGTGACAATACATAACAATACTAAAGGCATAGAAGAAATTATTGTAATTTACTGTCCTCATTAAGTGACGATCTTGCAGCAGCAAGTCTCTCTAGTCGAAAATTTAAATGCATTCTTACCTTGTCTAAAACAATTTGCAGACTTGAATCAGTCACGCCTTCTTAATTTTTCGGCTGTATTTTATGTCTTCTAATTTGTTACAATCGGAACGATATCAGAGGAGCAAAATAGTTATTAGCACATCAGCTTCCATGAAACTGAGAGGCTTTAGTTATTGTAATGTCAAGTGCAACTGTAACTGAACGAATTATAGCTTCTGCAATGTCACAGGCTGTCGTCTCACACCTCTTAACAGCTGAAACACTGCGACCTGCCGGGGACCGCACTTATGAATTTCTTATCTTCCTGAGATCCGCCAGTGTATGGCGGCCAGCCAGCCAAAACGCGCAAAATTCGAAACAGCCGAATTACTTGTATTCATCGCAGAACTCTTTTGTGATGAGGTAAAGTATTTCACTCTCATGGCTTGGACCCAGATTCTGACCTTCAAGGCCAACGCGGTCTCTCGCATCGCATTGATGATTCGACGAGCAGGCCTCCGATAACACATCGTAGCTTTTGACAGCTGCTGGCAATAAATCACGACCGTACCGCTGCCGCCACAGTACCAGTGCAAAGATCAATGAAGTAATTTTAGTTTTGAGAACGACAGCTGACTATTCTAATAAACTTCATAGTATGAAATATGATGAATAAGTTTTAGCCTACGTCAAAAACTTGTCATCAAAATTGTCTGATGTTTTAGTCTCTTTTATTCAAAAACGTCTACTCACGTTGCAATCGACCATCATTTAAAGGGTCCCAGGACGCCATGGTGCACTGACTGAAAACTAGTGTCTTAAATGTAAATAAACTACTGTTGAATAATTTTTAGCATATTTTATAAAGTGCAATAACTTAGTGAATTTAATTGAATTCACTAAGTTATTGCATTTAATAAAACTGCTAAATTTTATTGAATTTAGCAGTTAATTCAATACGGTTAATCTAAAATTAAATTTATTAAAATTTTTTTTTCAAATATTCTGGTAATATAATTAGTATTATAATTGAAACGTTTAAAGAATATTTAAATTTTTGAAGTATATAAAAATATACATTACACACATATATAGAGAACTCGACGCAGTCTTACTTAACATTGTGTGCTAAACTTCAGCTTCAGCTCCCTTGGAAAACTATTTTACATTCACCCTTGCAAATAGAGCATGAACATGATAAATGTTTCGTCAATATAGGCTAGACATGAAAATATAATATATAACTGAATAATCGTTATCACTCGTTCAGTAAGAACTGGACATGAAAGACATTTTATAATACATCATGTTTTACACTGCAGTAGAAATTTCAGACTTGTTTCACATCTAACTGTTCCTTGCTGTAGATATGTTATCGTGAAAGACCGAAATTGGAGAATGTCGACTTTCACCGGAGAATGTCAACATTCACCAAATACGTCGGTGAAAGATCGAATATTGCACTACATTCTTGTATATTCGGACCCTCACCGGTGTATGTCGACAATCACAGATATGCTCTGGTGAAAGTTGAAAAGAGAGGTGATAAAGGGCCATAATAGTTTAAGTTGTTGCAATAAATAAGATTTGAATCACATAATTTAGTAAGTTTTTTATTACTGTTATTTTATTTTCTCATTTAGAACGTACTGTATAATTAAGTAAGTTTTAAACTTCTATTATTTTCCTTTCTCATTTTGAATGTATTGTGTGTTTTAGGTTCTCATGTTCTTAAGTTTTTATTTCAAGTCTCAAGTGCGTTTATTCGCGACTGAATTACGGAGAAGAAAATATAATATTGTTATATGTTCAACATTCACCATTAGTACATGGTGAATGTCGACATTGACCGGTGTAAGTCAGAAATAAGAGTATTTGGAAAATATTTCGGACATACACGAAGAGACTATGTGAATGTTGACATTCACCGGTGAAAGTCGACATTCTCCAGATTTCGGTGTTTCACCGTAACAAATACATCAGTTTGCAAGTACATATAAGCATTTTATTGCACTCTAAAATGAAGATAAATTTGCTAGTCATCTATTAAAATCCTGATGTCAAAACTACTGCAAAGTATTTTCTTCATTAAACGCTCGTTAAAATGTTTAGAATAAGCATTAGCTTAAAGACAAAATTCTTCCCCCCCCCCAATATCTCTTTTTAATTTTCTGTCTCATTATCTAAAAGGAATTTTTCCAGTGATGGTAAGACTTTTACTCATAAGAACATTTTAATCAGGAGAAAGACCGTATTTAAATTTGATTAAAAACAACGGGGAATAAATAGAAGGCAAAATAAAATATTACAAATGTTGAAGAGTCTTAGCTATAATAAAATCATCTGACTATAGTTGGAGTCCACTTAACGAAGTTAACCACTCAGCCCTTCGCGTACGTGTCAAGTGTTCATTTTGTAGCTGAAATAGATAAAAGTTATTTAAATATTCGTAATTTATTTCTCTTTTTCTTTTCCACTTTGTTTGGATGAAAGACAGTCATCTTTGTTTATTACATTCATTTCATTCAGAAAACTACTGATTTTTTTTCATTCTCATTTTCAGAAGTTTTAGAATTTTGGTATCAGGGTTTAAATGAAATATCGATTAAAGATAAATATGGTAATCAACATTATAATAGCTTAAAGTGCCGATGACTGCCTTTAAGAAAGATAAGATTTTTGAGACAGTAAGTAACTTAGTGAAATTTTAAAGTTTATTAGAAATTATTAGTTTTCTTTTCAATTTTGCTTCATTCCAATTTAACAAACTGCAGCAGCATGGATACTTCGTCAATACTTAAGGTGAGGTCGTATGACATTTCCTTTCTCTTTACCGAGTGCCCTTTATGGTGTAATTGGAAGCCCATCTAGCTAACATTCGGGAAGTTCAGAGTTCGAATCCCGGCGAGAGAACTGCCTACTTAAATAAACCTGATGAATGTACAAGGTAACTAGGGTCTGATCAACACTTGAGCAATCAACTTGAAACTGTGAGAAGTTGGTTTATTTCATTATGGCAAAGCATATAAGAGCTATTTGCTTAAGGGGAGAAATGCTTTCGTGGAGTTTTTTTCTGAGGGAAACTGGCTCGTATCTACGTTAAAAATGGGGAAACTACGAAAACGCCCTTGCAGCCAGCCCGTTCGCAGAGTTACGAAACAAAACACTGTGTGATGAAAGCTCTACTATTGACTGTTAAGCAATCTTAGCGTCTGCATATACTAAGTCCAGGACTGAAGGAAAATCCACGTCTAGAGCCTAAATCTGTTTTATTAACATTAGTCATTATGTCGGCGAGTATAAGTTAATCTCGTTGGCGAATTAATCTGTTTGGCGTCAGTAGAGATTTAATTATGAAATGCCCTCGTAGTGTCTCTTGTGTAGTCCAGAGGATTAATTTCCGAATTTTAGCAGCAGTCTGGATGTTCAGTGGAGAAAAAAGCCACAATCTATGATTTAGCTACTACATCGTGGTTAAATTTGCCCAATTTCCTTGTTTTTCTCTGTCTGTTAGGCGCATTTTGAAATCTGTCTACTAATGTATTATATCATTTGATTTAATGAAAAAGCAAATTTTACTTAGAACTTTCAAAACTGATGTAGTAGACTCGTATCAAAGGACAGGCCATGTATCGTTTTCTGATGGATCAAAAAGGAGTGTTTTGATAGTTCAGCCATGACAAAATAAAAATCGTGAATAGATGCAATTAGTTATATCTGATTGAAATCTCAATCATTTATTGTACCGAAGAGTCAATAAAAGTTTCTTTTGAAATACTTAACCACTTAAATCTAATCTCGTACAAAATGTGCAAGTACAACAGTTCTCTATTATTTGAAGATATTATCTGTCAAGACTTACCGAGTATACACAGAATCGTTATTCGAATAATACTGCACGTTAATCGTAAAGGTATATTGATGCAACATGCGTAAATAAGTATGCGTAAATACATTTTTCGAAGTTTATTTAATAAATTACACACAATATTACCAAAATTTAAAAAAAGATAAGAATAAAATATACTATAAGCTAAATTGTAGTGCACTTTCTCGACTTCTAGGTAATATCGAGCATTATACATAACGATATAGTCATTCAACATATGAAAATTTAAATTACGCCCAGTAAAGTATTAAAAAAGTAATAATGAAGTATACTGTACGTTATATCACAGTGCACTTTCTCTGCTTTTCGATGGCATGGAAGTTAGGGATTCTAGTGTTTTAACCTAATACTCACGAGATGATAAAGTATGAATAAACACTACACTTGTACTGATAATACCACAGAGTTTCAATCATTTACAAAATAACAAAAAATCATGATTTCCACCAAAGCACTGAATAAGCTACGAAGTAATGCATTGAACTTCAAATGCTCATGGTCGCGATTACTGTGGGCATGATTCAATTAAAACTGTCCGAAGCCCTAATCTAGGAAGTCTTTCGAAAGCATCTAATGCAAAGTTTGTGTTCATGAGAAAAAATTAAGAGTTTTAAAGTTATAGTATGATTTGAGGTTTGCTAATACCTGGGTTCGAAGGTCCGGACCTTGTAGGCCTAAGCGATAACTAAGGTCTGTCAGTAGGAAGACAGCATTACACATCTTTGAGTTGCTCTATTCCCGCCCTCCCCCAAATTAAGGTCATTTATGCACTTTTTGGGGAATTACAAACTGTTTATAAGTTAAACTTTCAAGTATTTTGGAGATCACTTGTAAACTCTGGGTGACTGAAATTGCAGTTACTGAATCAGACTACGAGTAAATGATTTTTGATGATTTGAAAGATAATTATTTCATATTTTTACAAAGGTTACTTAATTTGTCAAAATATTCCCACACAAAGAATAAAGCAATGAAATTTTCATCGTAATGTATACAAAGTGATTTCAACTCATCAAAAAAGTAATGAATTTATTTTGGGTTGAAAATTTGCAATTAATAAGAAAAACACGAAAACCTGTTTAGACTAAAAACATTTTACCAGAGCGTAGAGAAATTAATAATGTCATGCAAAAACTAACCTATATAATAACAAGCTTACAAACAAACCTAATAACACGCTTGCACGCAAATGTAACAATACACATAAATCAGATTCTGGGTTTTCAGTACTCAACTATTTAACATTGAAACAGATATTTCCGGTCCACGTGTATGTGCCATTGACTGCAGCAATCATTTTATGGTATTTCATGCGCTGAACTTAATCTGCATAACATGTAATACACTTAATTATTTTCATTAACAACTTCGTTGGGAATCCCATAAAATTCTTGGAACAACATGCAGAAGGTTGACATGTCTGATGGCCACCGCATGTCTTCTTACTTTTTTCGATTACGTAATTAATACCTTCTGTCACGATTTCCGAGCATGTCTCTCAGCTTTAAATTCAAGGGAAATCTCATCTTTCAAGCTATCATCTGCCGGCTGTCATCATGTCATGTGTGCGGAGAGGATAAAGCTTGCTTCATCCAAACCGTTAAGCTTCTTGTTTATACAATTTTCTTTTTTGTCCCATCACTCAGTAAGGAAAATTTCATCGTTCCAAGCATTCCCTAACGAAGAAGAGCGATAATTGCTCATAACTCTTGCACTCTTGCACCTTACTTGGTACATAAACTTGTGAATAACAATTCAAGCCCCAAACAATGATTAGTTAGTTTATATCTAAGGCAGCAGGGTTTTGCTGTGATTTTAACGTAAACATTTCAAATACTGGAAACATTAAGAGTACGACAGAACCTAAAGGTAAAAGAGTTTGCAACAGTTTATATTTAGAAGAAATAAATTTCAAAAGTTTGGGGGAAAAATATGGTATTTTAATAGAAATTTAAAAAATAATATTTAGAAACTCTTTGTAAAGTATGCTGTAATTTAAAAATTCTGAATCACTATTTGTGGGGCATTCTGTAGGGCATATTAATAGGAATCTTAACAATAACAGAAAGTTTAATCTTCCAGTTTGACATTTCAGTGTTTGAAACTAGCTGATAATATTTAGTGTCATTATTTTATCTAATTTCCATTAATGCTTTTATGAGAGCGACGGAATGCAGTTTTTTTTTCTAGTTTAGAATTTTTTCTTTAATTTCATAAATAAATTTTTAGTTAAAAATTTTTATCCAGATTTCCAAGACTAAGTTTTAAAATTGATGGTGTTCATGGACATTTTGCTACCCAAAGGGGATAATGAGGGGCTTGCCACAGAACTGAAGGGCCCTGGTTCGAATCCAAGGAGAGGTATGGATATTGGTAGATGTACAGTATCTGTGCGGCATGGGGACACTAAAAAATACGGAGAGTCGAATGTCCTCTCAAGTGGTTTGGTGGTAGGAGAAGAGAGGCGCGAGACCCACGGACTCGTTCCCTCGGAATGCTCTCTTTCAAAACTGTGGTGGAACCGGACAAAGTCGTACTGCCACCTATGTGGTGCTCAAGGTTTAAAACAACGGCATACGCTATCTTGCACTGTTTTCGAAGATAAATTTCGTGGGCTTGTTCTGTTTAGGTCAGAAAAATAAGATTATTGACAACAGCTGGCACACTTCTTATCCCAACTTCATAAAAAAATTTAAAATCTAAATTATTTAGAATATATTTAACGATAAATTATAACGAAATTCTATAAACCTTTTTTTTTTTTTTTTTTTTTTTTTTTTTTTTTTTTTTTTACTGGGATGAGGTTGTAATGAGGAAGACCAAACATGCTTTGATAAGGATTATATGATTCTCTTTTTAAAAAATAAACTTCCAGTTCATTAAACATTATTTATCTATTATCTATTATGAATATCATACTTTGTTAAGAACATATTCACTAAGAACCTGGTTTAAAATTTCTTTAAAATAACAAATCTCTCCAGAAAAAAATTTAAAAGCTATGAATGAGAACAGCCATCCCCATTCTCCTCTACATATCAATTTAATTCAAACTGCATAAGTGAAATTTCGCAACAAAATGCTTTATTTCACCAAAAGATTAACTTGTCCGAATCTTTTCTAAGAACTTTAATAATGTAAGAATAGTTCGTTAACGTTAGCGTTCTCCGCTTTCTCAATTACTTTACTAAATGGATTTTTCATCAGACTTCTACGAATGCGGAGTGAGCTATAGGATTACTAGCTTGAGTTAAATATAGAAACTGTGGAGGAGTGTTCTAAATTTAATTCATTAGAATCCTTTATTCTAATTATCATTTGAGAAATTCTTTGCACTTATATTTAAGGACTTAGAAGAATGAAAATCGAAAGGGGATGCAAATGAATGAGATAAAGATCGAGGGAGGGTGTAAAAAGGGAAGAGAAAAGAGGGGAAAAAAACTTCCTAACTTGAAATTAAATGCAGTCTATTCTAAAACTCTAGAAACCAGAAATTTATGCTGTTCATTTACTAAGTTCTCCAAAATTATGTTTCGTCTTCAATAATCAAAATTTAAATTAAAAACTGTTTAAAAGCGTTTTAGTTTTTTTTTGTGTTAGAAAAGGGAAAAACTCTCATCAATTTAATTGTTAAAATTGCTCAACTTGTAAGGCATTTTCTCCCTCCTTACCGCATGCTTTAGTGATGTAATTGAAAAGCACGTCCGGCTAGCATCAGAAGGCTCGGAGTTCGAATCCCGGCGACGGCATTGCACATTTTTTGGTTTCTTGGTTTCGAAAAATTCTAAATGACTCTGCAAATTAACTAAATCTTTATGCTATATTAATTATGTATGATCCGTCTGGGATCAACAAGAAGTGTCACATAAAGTATAAGAAGGATCGTTTATTTAGTTTACCAGTATTGTATTTTGTTTTCAAAAACCAAATATATTCAAATATCGGTTAAGTGCATCTTCGTTTTTCGTGTTGGAAAACAAAAATTTCTCACTTGATTATCAACTTAAAACTTTTCAACTAGTTTAGTTTTGATGCTAAATTAAAAATGTATTCATTGTTTTACACCAGCAAGAAGTTCCACAAAAATTACAAAAAGGATATAAAAATAATGTGCAAATTGTAATACTTGAAAAATCTCCTTTTCAATTTTAATAAATAGTAAACTTAAAAATTGCATTAGCCGTAACTGCACTTCAATGTAATATTCCCCCTCCCAATATTGACTCAAGAAATTTAGGGGATCCTTCAAAACAGATAAAATGTTGGGGAATAAAAGCGCTTATGTTATTCAAGGAATACTCAGCAAATATGAAAAAAGTGCAGAATGTTTATGTTGACGAATCTACAACATTTCTAAATCTGAATGAGTGTAAATTCAAATGAGGTCGATGCGGAAAATATTCAGAATTTTCCAAACTATAGATAGGGTAGACTAGAAGAGAAACACGCTAATATGACAATCAAAATCGTAAAAGCAACCTTGTATTTAGCGTAAGTATATTGAAACACTCAATCGATTTCGAGTCCTTAAGGACCACGTGTTTCTGAGACTCCTTCCCCTTTTTCTTCTTTCTAGGTATTTCTTTCTCCTGATGAGGATGGACCTTTAGCTGCCCTCGAAATCGATTGAGTGTTTCAATATACTTACGCTAAATACAAGGTTGTTTTTACGATTTTGATTATAGACAGGGTGTTAATTCGTCACTTTAAAACAGCCAGAAGATGTTTTAATAGCCCAGGCATCGCGTATAAATAGATTTATAGATGAAAGATTTATTCCTGAGTTCCTCATAACTAGATTACTCGCAATGTGACCCATTACTACAACAATTTGCCTACCAGCGGCCGACCGGTAAAATCGCTGAACACTGGTAGTTCGGTCGGAGGTTCGAATCCCGCGAACGGGCTGGCTGCATGGGTGTTTTCGTGGTTTTCCCCATGTGTAACGTGTATACGAGTTAGTTTCCCTTAGAAAGTTCTCCACGAAGGCATCCATCCCTCTAGGCAGATAGCCCTCGAGGCTTTGCCCTAATTAAATAACCTAACATAACCTACTATAACAATTTCCTATTGTATCACATTCGTACAACTATTGGGAAGATAAGTTTTATGAAATTACTGACAGAATATTTGATACTTTTTTAAACCCATTTAGATTCTCATAACTTCGTTTATTATTACTTTCTATGTATAATCAAGTAATATTATATTGTATAAACAATAATATTTTTGATGCCTTAGAGTGGCACTTACATTTAATTAGAATATCACCTTTATTCACAGTTACACAATAATTCCCTTTTGGAAATTTATAGTTCATTTTTTTATAATGTTTACATTCATTTATAATGAATTACTAATTCCTTTTTAGTAACATAATAATATACAGTAATAAAATAAGTCACTTTTATTAACATTTATAACAATGCGGTTGTAACAGCACTTAAAATGATATATTTAATAGTACCAGGGGACTGGTACATATATGTCCCGTACGTTCACTACCTTAAATGCGTCTCGAGAAATTTCAGTAAATTAAAGAGATTTCTGCAGAAATAGCTGTCTAAATGGTCCTAATATGTAAAAAAAATTGATTCCTATAGGAAAAGGTTTAGCAATTTTGCGTATTTCATTTTTATTTAATAATCTGCAAGTGTAGTTGCAACAATTAGATTTTTATGACTAACGTATTCCTCATTCCTGCTTAATCATCACTTAATTATTTATGAATTTTAAATTCATTCTTGAACATTTGAAAATAAGATTCATTCCCAAGTATTAAAAACAGTGGATGATAAACGAAAATAAGTGAAAAAATTAAGGAAGTTATGAAAGAAGGCCTTTTTTTCGATTATACATTCTAATAAAACAATAACCTGCTGAGTTTAAGACTCGCTCCTGAATATAAAAAATATGACCGATTTTGGAATTTAGCACTGTTTAAAACCTTTTTTCCAATTCCAGAGGTAACGAAAGAGTCGCTTTATTTTTGTAAAATATCTGTGAGAGCATATTTCCTGATTTGGGAAAGGAAGGAGAGTTTAAAGTTTATTGTCTGATGGAATATTTCGGTGACATGAAGTCGCAAGTGCAACCGGAACCACCACGTACTTTCTTCTTTTCTTGAGTTCAACTTTGATCTATGGTTCAGAAGAAGGTCAAGCACAGACACTGTCATCGGAGCAACTAAGTAAGGAAATACGGCATAGGTGGAAGCGTTTTTTCATTTTTCGGTTTGACCCAACATAAATAAAAGCAGTCGTAGTGCAATAAGAAAACGGACTTAGGAAAAATGATTAACGGGGAGGCTGTTTATTTACATGCATATTTCGTGTATGTTTATTGCTGAGAGGATTCTTCTTCTTTTTTTTTCTAAAAATGGGGGGGGGGACCCCATATCGCATAAAAACTTTGCAAAATATAGTGCTACAAAGTTACTTTTCTGTGATATGATATGTAACAAAGAAATTTCGAGGACTTTTAGAAGTAAAGTAAAGTAAATAAGCTGGGAGGGAGGGGGAAGAGAAGGAGGGCTGGTTGAAAAAGATTTATTCGCATCACTATTGTTTAAGAAATGGCTCAATCAGATGATCGCAATAAAAAGAACACGAATAACAGCACTTCAATCTTAATTTTTCACAAGCTTAACGTGGAATCTTCGCTAGAGAAAAATTCTCTGAATGAAAACACGACTGCTTCAACCAATCGCCAAAAATCACTCCCTTCCAGCCCCTATTTTTTTAAAGCTTTTTAGAAAAGTCGCACAAAATCAACGCCTGTTATATGTCGTTCAAGAATTATGATGTCTGCTATGAAACGTGTCGGTGCAGAATCAGCATTTTGCCATGACAGACACTCATGATTGAAATAAATGATTGTGAGTGACATATGTGAACACATTTGGAGAATAATGTGACTCAGAATAAACATTTAGTTTCATGTGCCTTGCTATCTAAGGTCTCCGAGAACGAATGATGACATTTCATGAGGTCTCTATGAAGTATGTATTATGTGACATGAAATGAAAGTGTTTTTATTTAATGCAATCGCTCAAAAAATAACAAAGAAAATTAAGAAGTTTCAGTATGTGCATGACTAAGCACGATAGATGTAATGAAGGTACAGAATTTCGGTCTATAACTTTATTATGAATGTCTGGTGTAACACTTGCAACTGATTATGTGATTCTGCCCTTGAAATTAGCTAAGATTATGAATTCTTTTACTGCAAACCTTATTTTTTCCAGAAGTAAGGAAATCGAGAAAGAAAAGGCCCACCATCGGCCGAGCGGTAAAGTCGCTGAACACTGGTAGTTCGGCCCGAATTTCGAAGCCCGCGAACGGGCTGGCAGCATGGGTATTTTCGCGTGGTTTTCCCCAAGTGTAACGTGTATACGAGCCAGTTTCTCTTAGAAAGTCCTGCACGAAGGCATTCCTCCCCTTAGGCAGATAGTCCTCGAGTGCTTTGCCATAGTCAAACAAACCAAACCTGAGAAAGAAATCTTGAAGGATAATAACACGAGTTCTCTTAGGCCCCTGCCAGGTTTATTTCTGCCCACCCCGAATATCAGTAATTCAACTTGTAGAGTGGTTCGGTTTATTTCAGCGCAGAAAAACTGATTGGTTTGGTTTGTCTGATTTTGGCAAAATACGTAAGAGCTATTCGTCTGAGGCGGAGGGAAAGATTTTCTAAGAGAAACTGGCCCATGTCAACGTTAGACACGAGGAAAAACCACGAAAACGCATATGAAAATAATCCGTTTGACTGGAATCACATCCATGTCGAACTACCAGTGTTCAGCGACTTTAGCGCTCGGCCACTGGTGAGCCTTGAAATAAAATTAAAAAAAAATCAACATTGTCTTCGCCAGGACCCCACCGGTAGCGGGAGTGTTGCAATTACGAACGAAGGTTCATAAGTACGAAGTACGAAGGTTCACAGTAAGATAAGAGAAAATTTTATACGAACTCGACCGTGTGTAATGTGGATACAAGCCAGTTTCTCTCAAAAGGTCTTAAGCAAAGGCATCCCTCCTTTTAAACAGATAGCATTCCAGTTATTTGCCATAATCAAATAAACTTTACAAACTCGTCTCGCACGATACGCAGAATAAGACGTTGCTTCATCATATTGGAAGATTTGTAACTCAGTGTCTTTTATTTCACAATTTGCTCCATTTGAGGGATTAAAAGATCCGTAGCATGTCCGAATGCACAATAGCCAGCATTTACCATCCAGTAGCCCTTAGTGTCTAAAATGAAAACACATGCCTACAATCTTTTTAAGAGATTGAATGAAAGCAATTTGATTCAGTTTCAAGTAAAGCATATTTTAGAGACATTTCATGAAATGGCACGATTTATTTTAGAAAACCCTGTACCTATATTTTTCATGGAATTATACTACTACATTACTTAATTTAAGAAAAGCACACGACAGCTAGAGACCTGAGCTCCATTTCAGTTTTGATAGATAGTTACAAGACTACAAGATTCGTATCTCTCTTCCCTACCAATTTCCTCTCGAACGTAAAATCGTTCCAACAGATTTTAAATGCCGAAATCCTGCAAGAACACTAATATCACAAAAAGCTATGCTTCAAAATTTGAACCCTAACCCAACGCTGCGCGAATCAGTAAGCTTTCTATACCATCCCAGACTTCATTTTTCTTCCAGCTTTTTTATTTAAGTGTCAGTTTTGCAGAATATAATATGAGATAACATATAAAACAAATATTAAGTTATATTCCTAAAAATTGCGTCCCTTCATGGTACAAAAAATTGAAGCAAGCTCAATGTAGCTATAAGAAATTATAACATTTGTTACATGCGTACATTTAGCAAGAATCACTTCATAGGGTTAACCTGTCATAAAGGAATTGGCACCTTTATGCGAGTCCGCCACCTTTCAAAAGATAGAAACTTTCAAAAGGGTGCCTCGGCATAAAGGTACCCGTGACCTTGTACGGATCAATTTGTAACTTCAGAAAGAGCAACCTTTGTAAAGTTACAGTCACCTATATGAAACCTGCCTTTTTACAAATTAGAAAATTATATTTATGAGTGCGTTAGCCCTCTTTATAAGGTATTTCTCTCGCCCTCCTAGCATGCCTTCGTGGTGTAGTGGTTCTGCACGCTGGACCGGTATTCCAGAGGTCCGTAGTTCGATTCCCGGCGAAGGCGTTTGCTCATTTTTCATCTTTCCTGCTTCCAAAATACCTAATGTCTGTACAACTTATGAAGGTTTTTCGAACAGTGGTCAACTTATATAAAGATAATGGTACTTCATAACGGGGCACCATAATAAAAGTGTCCTCTTAGGTTGTAGTCAGCAGGTAAATCTAGCATGTTAACTGGAAGATCACTGGTCGCTTAAAGGTGAGAGCACAGTTGTTTTTTTTACGTTAACGTTCCGAAAGCATAATAGTCTCTACAGCACGAATTCATTTTTAATGCGGCCAGACATCTTGGGCAACGAAGCTAAGATGCCTGGCAACGTTAATAATGAATTTGCGCAATATCGATTGTCTGTAATACTTATCGTATCCCAGCCTCTGCGTTATATTTAATCGCATATGTATCGATGAATCATTGTGTTATCTTCACCTGAATCATACCCCATAAGAACTACATCCTTTTCTTTATTTGAATGATATTCGCAAAATGGCAGAAATTTTTGAAGAATGTTTTTGATTGTTGGAGAAGAGGGTTACCTGGCAGACTCCCTGAAAATGGATACAATTTTCCTATAAAACAAAATTTAATCTTGTTTTACAAAGCAAACTGATATGCTTTTCTGCAATTGTTATCTATTGTTGGCTAATGATGTCAAGAATAATGCAGTTTATGAAACAATTAATATTGCAGTTCGCTATGAAATATATTTTGTTATTTCGATACATATATAGTTTTGTCTAAAATGCAGATAAAGTTTTTGTTTCTGATTTGCGTTTCTTTTCTTTCTCTTAGCTTTTGTTCGTTTGCAAGAAATCAATGATTCTCACACTGTAAGTTTCGAATTCCAGAGGAAAGGTTTTTCAAACTAAACTCAATTAAATATGGTTCAACTGTTTTTAGACTCTGCAATTTCTTTCCCAAGTTTGCTTCCAAGCCATATTATTTCAATTTATAAACGAAAGTCTGAACCATTCTTAAATTATCAAGTATAATAGATCCCTACAATTTCACAAATCTAAATTTCACAGTTTCCTTTGAAACTATCCCTTCTTGTCCTTCTGCATACTTATGAAGGACAAGTGATTATGGGGTTATTCCTTGATTTACAATGGGATTACTCCTTGATGAGTTCGTCTTAGTTTGGACACATTGTAAGTCGAAAGTATAAATGCTGTATTTAACCTTTCATACATCACAACCTGTCCTATTTAAACATTTTCATGAGAAAATTACTATTACTTTTCATTACTTCATGAGAAAAATCTGCATTAACCTATAGCTCTGCAAACAAATTCAACGAAGCGTCTATTTTAATATTACTTATTTATTTTATATTATTTTATCTCTTTTATACAAAGTCTGCTTTGTTCAATAAAGTGTTGAATATTGCATTTAATTTATTGGATGCTACACTTAAAGGAAAATCACAATGAGTACAGACATGCTTACCTTTAATGTACATAATTGAAAATGCACAAGGTCTAAACAGTATTTGAAGCAACTGAGCAAAAATCAACTGCTAGATCATGCAGGTGTTGAAATATAAAGTCATTACGTTGTCTCATTCCCCGTGAGGTTTAGGACTAACTGGTAAATGGCAGCAGGATATTGACATTTATTAAGGGCTTAGCTGATATAGTATTTTTCAGCAATATATGAAGCTTTTCTTGTATAAAGATCTCGCATCTAAATTTCAGCATTTTTAGCTTATGCGTTGCCCGTTTTTTTCCATATAGCGTAAGCCAAACCGGGATAAGGAAACGCTCAAATTTATGAATATGTACATAGCTGATTTTGTAATATATTTACTGAACGGATCGTATCACTGAAATTCAAAAAAATCTCAAGTCGAATCGTCTCAAAACTGTAGCTACTTACATACATTGACTTTTCACGTCAGAGTAAGCTAATAGTGAACATATTTCATTTGTTTGTCCCGCAGTGAAAACTGCCCCGCAAAGCTTTCCTCAACAAACACGTAACCGAGTGATCAGACGTACAACATTGCAATCCAGTGTTCCGCTTGAGGACATGTCGTGGAAAATCCTAGTCTTCTATAAAAATTCTCGGATTTTTATTAACTATAATTGACATGTTTTGTTAGTGGGCTCTATGTGTTCCTGATGATGCAATTACTGGGATCAGAAGTATAACCAATAATATTTTAGTGAACTCAGAAGGTAAAAAAAAAGATCGACTAGTTAAAGGATTTCTGGATTTTTATTCCTGTTGTGTGTCGCACTTGAAAAATTAATATTGAAATTAAATCACCTGAAAAATTTTAAATGGATATCTTTCAAAAATATTCTAGAATATAAAAAACATACAGGAAAGCTTAATTTCCGAGCAAAGTTATTTTGGCGAAGAACAATTATCTAACAATAAATTATCCAATGAAATATTGTAGCTAGAAAAATATGAAATACTCTCAGAAAATAAATAATTTTCCATGAATAAAACTAAAATTGAGCGAAATTGAATAAGACTTTTTTCAAAATCAAACCAACCTTGTTTCTTTCAAATCTATAACGTTAATTGGATTCAGGTATTCGAAGAAAAGCAGTAACACAGCATATATTTCTATAATAAATGTAATAGAACTTCTCATGAGGACCATCTCTAAGAGAGCAAAAATAATTTGGAACCCTCAAACATGTATGGGCGGTTTCATTAGAAAATGTAAGCAGTTGACCAACTGAAACCCAACTAAAAATATTAATTGTTTGAATTAATACTACTATACTCGGAGTTTTTTTCCCCACCTTTCTTCACTTTTCCTCCTCCCCAAAGTCGCCGAAATCGTCTTGTTTAGCACTGGCTTCTGAATTATCTGGTCACTAATCTAAGTGGATTGTTTAATTTTCTGTTCTTCCAGAGCTGTAGACTATGATCTAATCGTTTATAAGGAATGGTAACACTAATGGTTCCAGGTATAATAAATTTGTTCTTTTCTTGGAGAAACAGGGTACCTTTCTAATTGATCCTCTAAATCGATCATAAATTCATTGCAAAGTACATCCTTGCCTCTTAGAGCGCCTCGACATTTATTTCTGATAAGGGGAAAACCTATTTGCTCTATCTATAAAAATATAATAGTTTTTTTTAAAGATAAATTAACAGGAGTAAAAAAATAGCTACCGTATCTTAGACCTTGCGGTTTGGACATCCGTTTCTAGATTGAAAGTAGAGATGTTAAAATTCTGACCGCAAAGCCATTCGCAACAGCAATGCGGTTCCTGTATTAATATATATGAATTGAAAACACCCACTGAAGTTTAATAGTCCTAAAATGACCTTCCAGACAATTTCATTGAACAAAATCTAAGCAGTAGCAGATTTAAGTACAGTTCGGGTAGTAATATAGTTGGATGACTTCCGGTAAAACGTCAAAATTATTCTACCAGGAACTAAACAACGTAGAATACTTAAAATGCCAGATGACATGTGTTTCCATTTTTCTTCGCTTCGTACTTTAACTAAACAGCATAGTAAAAGAAAAGAAAAAGGATGACGACGTAACGAGGATATTATTTAATGCATTCTTCTGCAGAGAATAAAAATGAGAGTGATTTTGAAATTTGGGCATTTATTTCGAGTTGCTTTTATTTTCTGTAGCTAACCTTTATCATAGATGCATTTTACTTTTGGAATACCAAAAAATTTCTGACAGAATATTTTTATCGAATACAAATATTTTTATCTTTTTATTTATCAGTTTTCTTAAAATTGCTGATTAAGAAAATAGGATTTTCAAAGCTTACGTGATGAATATGATAGAAATTTTTCCAGATTATTAAAAAATTAAATAGGTAAAATTTTAAGTTCTCAGTTTTAAGTAAAAAAAAAAAAATCTCAGATTTTTAACTAATGTTCCAAATTAAATGCGAAGTATTAAATATTTCTAATAATTATACCTTTTAATTAATTATGAAAATATTTTCTTTATTGCCAGCCCAAAGTTTTTCTTGCAATTAAATGATACTCTAAAACCCATAATAGAAGTGAAGGCAATGCTTCTTTTGTGGTTTCTGAGGCTTATTAACTTGGTATTAAGAATTTTCATATAAAATAGTTTTAATGCTAAAAAATACATTGATTTATCAGTTTAGATGCTATTTTGTAGCAAAGTTTATTTTCCGAGTTGAAAGGAATTTTCTTCTCCTTCACCTTCGCGGTGTCATTGAGATCACGTCTGCCTAACATTCGGGAGGTTCGGAGCTCGAAATCCGGCGAAGGTATGGCTGAATTTTCATATTTCTGGTTCGAAATAAACCTAATAACTCTACAAAGTAACCTTCACTTTGAGATACAAGAAGGCTAAAAATATTTCATTAATAACTGATAACAGTTAACGATACCTTTAAAAATGTCAGTATTTTCAGTCTGTTGATTTGAATTCAGTTCTGCAGCATTGCCTCCGGGAAAAAGACTTCTTTTTTTTTTTTAAAAAAAAAGTTTTGAGTTTGAACTTTATTAGTTTGAAATTTATTAGTAGAAAGTATTTCTATAACTTTTACATATAACTACTGAATGGCAGTTTTTTTAAAAAAAAGTTTTTTTTCCTATATCGGAGCCGATCCTGCGCATTTATCCTAAGAAACTAATAGCATAATCAAATTCTTTCCTTTTAATTATGCGCCTTTATTAATTTTAAGCCTTGCTATGCAATGCCAATGTCTATTGTACGTCAGTGTCTATCCTACATCTTGTCGATCTTGTTTACCAGTATCTATTCTATCTGTTATACACAATGGCAGTTCCGTTAGCTGTGCCGATCCTTCACAGTGTTGGTGGTATGCCGGTATCGAGCTTACGCAAGTCAGTCGTATGCTTCTGGAGATTCTATGAAGCTAATAAAATGTGTATTAATCCTCTTACTGTTTAATACATACAAAATTTCGTTTTTAGCGTGTCGATCATATACCGGTGGTTAGTGTGTCGGTCGTATTTTAGTGGCAATTTTTCGATGTGTCTTTGCTCATCGTTATGCAGTGTCGATTTTACATACTACTGATCCTGTGTACAGCCGATCCCATGAGTATAAGCCAAAAAAAAGTTAGTGAAATTTAATTTTTCGTTTGAACGTGTACCCTATATATGGCGTAAATGAAACTCTTTTTGCCAGGAAATAATTCAGTTAGAGGAAGAAGTTTGCAATTATTAATTAAAATCATTAACAGTCAAAAACTGATAATAATGAAAATATATTAATTCATATTTATTAATAATTAAGGTAAATAAATACAAATTAATATATTAGCATTATAACTTAACCTACCAGCAGGCGCGCGTCATATATTTTACGACATCCGTTATTTTACCGTTTTTGGCACGAAAAACGACAGAAATGAGTGAATATTGATAATAAATTTGTTAAGAATTAAAATATTAACCTTATTATTGCAAAATACAAATGATATCATATTCAAATATAAGTAAATT
The DNA here is from genome assembly GCF_044657685.1 of Stegodyphus dumicola. Lineage (NCBI taxonomy): Eukaryota > Metazoa > Arthropoda > Arachnida > Araneae > Eresidae > Stegodyphus > Stegodyphus dumicola. Next base: position 148,687,924 of record NC_140781.1, on the reverse strand, counting down.
ATTTTTAAGTTCTTATGTTAGTGAGATGGAAACGCAATGATGTATTTCATTATAGAAAGATTTAAATTTATTCTTTAATAATTATATTTTAAAATCAAAAGAATTTTAATATTCATCAAATGCAAGTATAGACAAATAAAAAAGGAAAACGCACTCATCTTTTGGTATGAAAAAAGTAAGTTTAGCATTACTTACTTCTGCAAGGAAGTTTACCTCTTACTAATTACAAAAACGCACTTTAATACTTTTATTTATTTCTAAAAATTAGAAATGAAAGAAAATAAGGTATGGAAATCGCTATTGTTCTCCCATCCAAAGGTTTCCTTGTCTTCCTTTTCCTCATCAGATAATTCTTGAAGAATGCGAGCAAAATCAGCTGGTTGCACATATGTTTCTCCCCATGAAAACCGATAGAAAAATTACAGAGTAAAATGTATAAAAATTAAAGTAATACACGGCAATTAATAACACAAAATTACAAAATATTTGAGGAAAAAAAATATTTTCCGAATTTTCACCCACGACAACGCGCGTGTTGTAACTTTTACGAAAAAGCTGCTGCCACGTAGCACAAAAGCCCACCAAAAATAAAGAAAAATCAAATGACTTCCTGTTGGCACATTCCATGATGTGGAGAAGGGTAGAAAGGAGGAATAGAAATGATTTTCAGACGTCTCAGCGAAAAATAATATGCGAAAAATGTGCATTAAAAACAGAATTTGTTGTAAATTTTGCGCATACTCGCGTGCTAGAAGGTTAAGTCAACAAGAATATAATTAGCGCTTTTAAAGTATGGTAATCCATTTTATATGTGAAAATAATGCATTTATGTTTTAAAGATCTAATTCAAAAACAATATTTGAATTTTTCTCAGAACTTCTCAGAATTAATATCTAAGTAAATTTATAGTCTTTACGAGCTTCAAATGGGTTTTTATTTGAATATATTCTCGTATGCTCTCGGGTATTATAATGTATTAAGTCACGGTCCTTATTAAGATGAGCTGAGATCCTTTCAGCGGTCCCTAAAGCACGCTTTTCCTATTTTTATGAAAGAAAAACATAATTATGAGTATTTGTAGAATGATTAAGTAGGAAAAGCCTTTAAAATACGAGACACTAAGCAATATGTAAATAGGCCTTAAGAGGCAACAGTTAGGCCGTTAATTAAAGCAGATAGAAGTATACGCTCCTGAACTCAGTGAAATGAGTAAAGACTCGAAACAGCTTTTTCCTTTAGTTTACAGAAGAGGTATTTAAGATTATAGCAATGTTATGCACATTTGGATAAGAACTAGCGTTTACAGGGCAGGTAATGCAGTTCTTGATTTCAGATAAAGAAAATCAAGAAATAAAGTTAGGTCTTTGGCAGTAATATTGAGTATTTAAAAATTACAGATTGTTGATTAAACTAAATTAACGTTAAAAAGAAGATTTAAAATTTTAGATGAAACTAGAAAGAACGACAGGAAACTACCAACATTTAAAAAATGAACCTTTCGCTTTTTTGAAACGCCGCTACAAGCAGTACTTAAATAATTGCTAAAGGCAAGGAAAATTACGTCAATCATTTTTGATGAAGTTCGCTTACATATGATATAATACTTCTCTCTGAAACAAACCGATAAAGCATTACTGATTTAGTCTTTTATACTGGTCTTATGAATTTTTAATTAATAAAGAATTAACTGGACGTACAAAAAATATATCCCGATTTACATACATCGCATTAACTTTTTTTACTTGTTTAGTTATTTACGACATTTTTACAAGAATCATGTTTGATTTCAAAGCAGGAAAAGAGGTATAATATCAATTATTTATCAAGGAACTAAGAATAGAAAAGTTAAATCTATCAGCACATTTTTAAAATAACTTTTCTCTGGTACAAGTAATTTTAAGGTAAATCCAAGTAGATTCGATAAGTCGAATAAGTTAAAAACGTAAGCACGTTTAATTTTTAGTTTAAAACAAAGCTTTAGACTCCTAAATATCATGAATTTTGAGATGACGAATTTTACACTGTAGAAAAGTAATAATTTTGTTTTGGTGCACATCTGTGTCTACTAGAACATGAGGACAAAATTGGGGTTGCATAAGTTTAAATGTACTATGAACATGTACGTTTATACTTAATCTTTCAAATTAAAAAAAATCTGAAATGATATGCTACATTTACTTATGTTAGCTAACAACTGGGACTTGCATTGTTGCAGTTCTTGCATCAAGCAGAGTTTGAATAGTTTATGATTGTAATAAAGCACGTAAATGAATTCTTGTTCTGCCTGGTAAAAACTTTACAGCAGCAAGATTAAGATATCGCATTGGTTCATCCACAACATACCCCAAGTTCCCACTCGTTATATCGACGTGTGTCCTCTGATTTTGTTTCCTTTTCACCAAAGTCGTTTTACCTGAGTTGCCTTCATTCCGTTAATGGAATTAAATTATTAAAGTACGTTCAATGAAAACATTGTCCTAGAAAAACTGAAAGAAAATTAGAAATTAAACTTCGGCGTAATATAACGGTATAGCATCGCATATTCTGAGAAGGAACTATGATCGGTGTTTTAAAATTTTACTCCTCTATGGCTGTAAAACTTTTTACTGACAGAATTCTGTTGGATTCTTTAATATAGTTCCAGGATGAGTACTAATCTGAAGTAAGGATAAAACTTTTTAATTCATCTTGCAGTATAGATTATTATTTGTGCTGCTGCACAGTTTTATAGAACCTGGCATGAGAATGGGAACGTTTTTCCATATCGCCTGTCAATTTCTAAAATAAGATAAGCATATTATCTTCTTCCTTCTTTTTATTATTATTTTGTAACGATAACTGGTGACATAATTTTACCTGCATTACGTATCACTTTAGTTATTCTTTGCTACTTTATTTTCAGTGTCATTAAAATGCAAGTATATATTGTTAGAAAAACTAACTGAAATCTAAAACTGAAAAGTTTTTGTTCTGACGAATGTTTCATGCATAATAAATTACAATGACAGAAACACATTCTATATAATATATTTTTATATAATTTTACACAGTTGTATTTTGATATGTATATTCTGTCTATTATCCTAAAATATCTATCACTATTTCTGAGATGGAAAAATATCTATGTTCTAAAGTAACAATGTTAATTCATTTTCGTCTTTAAGAAAAGGAAAACGGTAGCAACTTTTGTACATATTTCCTTTAATTAAAATATTTTTTTGGCATATGATCTTTAGTTACAAAAGTCCTTTTTTTCATTTAAAACTTAAATTTGCATTTTTTAGGAGAAATTATATGCGTTCAAAGAACTAAGCATGAAATATATTTATATTATTAAGGTCTATAGATTAATTTAAATCAGAGTAAAGGGAAAGAAAGGTAAAACCACAACGTATAGGGATATATTAGAAGCTAAAATTAAAAGTAAAAATGAGTTTTTTTTTCTTCAAAACGATAATAAGCAAGAGAAAATTAATTCATTACAATCACAGGCTTTTGAGGATGTTGTTCTGCTTCAAAATAAAATGTTACATAACTGCTGTAATTTGTAAATGATGTAAATCTGTATATTAATTACAAAGTAAAAATTATATTTTAGCTGTTTCTAATAAAGTAACTCATTGAAATGTATCTATTTCACAAAATATTCAATTACATACCTAATTCGAAATACTTACATATCCTTACTTAATTATTTTAACCTTAATTATTAGAAATTAGTATTAAAGATACAGAAATAGTTAAAAAATATGTAATTCCTTTCTTTTAAAAGGATTTCTCTCATAAAGGGAAATCTTAAATATAACCTTTATGTTTTATTATTAAAAGCAACACTTTGTTATAATTTTCGAAACAGTTATGCGTATAAATGTACTTGCCATATACCGAAGAAGAAAGTTCGAATAAAAGCAAGATATTCCTGAAGAAGTATGAAAATTTTGTACAAATTTCTATGACATGTTTTAATATTTCAGCGGAAATAAATACCTTATATTTTTTAACGATTAGAAAACTGGGTGCCCTAATCCTTATGAAACTATAAAAACTTCTAAACACCTGAATTTAACCAAAGGAAATAAAACTCTACTTACTTATAACTACTAGAAAGAAGTAAAGGAAATATTTCATTCCCATTGTCCAAAGTTCGTATAAACGTTTTCTATAATTCTAGTTTCTAACGTCCAAAGTTAATATATAGTTTGAATTCTCTTCACATAAGTCCTAGAGCAAAAATGTTGAGCATATGTTGAAAAATACACGAAACGTGTATAGAGTTTTTCTCCCAAGCCACAATTTACAAGAAATGGAAATACTAATATACCGCAAACTATTCAATAAACGAGATGAAAGAACCGAAAATTTTCCTCTCTATAACCAGAGAATAGCGAGAAAATTCCTCCGGGCACCAACTCTTCAAGCAGAACTGAAAGATCTGTTCTTTTAAAAGTGTTGCATCTTTTTTTGTTTTCCATTTATCCCGGCTGTTAGTTTCTGTTACTACCGCCAGGCGGTGTTCAGCGTCTTGATTGCTATAGCAACGATGACATTGGCTATTTACCGTCTCCGTTTTCCTTCTTTTTCAACTTCGCGAATAGTCCGCGCGCGCGAATGGGGTTTTATCATCTCACCATCTTACATCACCTAAGTCAAGATGACCGTTGGAAGAGATATCCTCTTAGTAAAACGGGGGCTCTGTTTTATATTTATGCTTGATAAATGCATTAGTAAAATCATACCTGTACGCCGCTATTATGCAAAATCTCGGTATTTGAAGCCGTGTATGGTAATTTGATACACATAGCGGCACAGGTCATGAGTTATTTTACGGCGCGAGAATACTATTCCAGCAGAGCTGGTACAATTATGAAATGAGTGAGTTAAGTTGTTTAGTGTACAGTTTTCCGATGTGCGATTGCTCATGAGTTCTAAGAAAGAGATTAAGAGAAATTTTAGTTATAAATAGCCTCAGGCGAATTTCAAACAACCAAATTAATAATTCATTTTTATGAGTATCGTGTTTTATCTTTGGCAGACAGCCTTCGTGTATTTTGCCGTATTCAAGTAATCTAACCAATAAGTTCCGTAATTCATTTTCCCACTGTTTTAAACATAGTTTTTCAATACGAAAACTTATTGTTAGATTTAACGATTATGAACTTATATAGTACCTTGTCAGACGCAGAAGTAGAAGTCACAAGAAGAGATGAATTTATGAAGTAGCCCCCTTTTGCCTTAACTCTTATTTTCGAGGGAGGTTCCTCACCTTGAGACACAGGGTACGCCTACCATCTTAAAAATAATAATAATAATAATTTGAGATCATTTAGGAAGGCAAAGCTTCTCGTGATCATGTAAGTTTGCTTCCGAGTACAATTATTTTTCATGCAAATTAGGATTTCTTTTAATCTCTTTAATTTTAATGCTAGAGTATATTATAATATATATATATATATATATATGTCAATTAAGTAGTGATTATTTTTGTAACAAATTTACATTACAAGTGGCATTTATAAACAGCAATTTACACATTTATTAATTAAAAATGAAAAGATAAAGACTGTTTTAAGAACAGACTTTTTTTTAAATTGAGTTTCTTTTTGAGAAACCTAGAAATGCGGGAGTCACAAAGAAATGTGATAATAACTTAAGACAACTAATAACTTACTAAGTAATGTTTGATTGATTAACCTATTGCTTCACTTTTTTTCCCCAGTTTCCGTATTCAGAAATTACATCTTTTGCAGTTTTATAATACTGAACTATTAATTTAAAATGATTTTAAAATTAAAAGCCAACTTTGAGAATTAAATTGATCAAGATGGCATCAAAAAAGCGGATGCACATGCGGTGAATATAAAAAGAAACAATAGGAAATAAAATTGATGTTAAAAAAAAAAAAAAAACCGCTGATTTGATAAATATGGTATCTGATATACTCGGAAGGGAATTAGTACAAAATGTTATCATAATTTTGAATTTAAACAAACTTGACTCAAATGAAGAACGCGTAATCGAAATTTTGGGAAGCAATGAGAAAACTGAGATTACATCCATTAATTCGAATAATTTCAATGATTCTTCCTCATATATTTACCAATGCTGAATAAAACTAGATTTTTCTAAGCAAAATATGAGACGGATTAGTGATAGTACACTACAGCTGTAAGTTTTTATGCACGTTTTCTGCATGGAATTTAAAATTAAAATAAAGCTATACACATCTGTAACTATACTTATAGCGTATGTCAAATGCAAAGATTATTTCTCTCTTCGCGGTGCAATATTGGAATACCCCTGTGGTGCATCCTGAGTAATGTTCTCGCTGACTGAAATGGCTAAACGATCAATGGGTTTGGCTACACTTGACGATTGCGTAAATTTTCGGCCAACAGGGGAAAAAATGTCTCTTCACAACAGCTGAGTTGAAATAGTTTTGAAAAATATAAAAATTCACATTTTAAGGGAACATATTAACAGAAATAGAAAAGTTAAGTCAGATTAAGTCAGGACTGTACCAAGGCGAAAAGGCAGACCACCTTCGGCTTCTGATCGGAAGGGGGTGTGTCAGTACCTAACTTATATTTATCACCAAAGAGTTTTTGACAATGTGTATTTCAGTTGCTTCTTGCGAGAGAATCTTATCAAAGTTGATTAAAAGGTTGTCTTCGATCCACAATAAGCCTAGTCAAGTTTGGTCTGGTTTAATTGACAACGGGAAGGCACATTAGGGCTATCTGTTTAAGAGGAAGGATGCCTTCCTGGAGGACTTTCTAAGGGAAACTGGCTCGCATTCACGTTTACACATGAGAAAATCACGAAAATGCCCATGGAGCCATCCCATTCACGCTGAATCGAACCAAGGCTGGAAATACCAGTGTTCAACGATTTTACCGCTCAGCCGCTTGTGGACCCTAAGCCTAGTAGGACATGATGGTTTGTTAGTTCTTCCCATTCAAAATGCAGTGGCTAAAAACATTAATTTTGATAAAGTTATAAAAACGTTTTCAGAAGCCAAAGCTAAAAAAAATATTATTTTAGCTTTTTTTTAGTGACAGTAAAGTTGAAAGCCTAAATAGCTTTTATAAATATATGTTTGTCTGCTAGGTGTAAGTTTTTTAGTTTAGGCTTAAGATCTTTTGTTTTCCTAATCATTTTAACTATTTAATTTTAATTGAATGTTAATTATATATTTGTGTTGATAGTTTCTATGGTAATCATTCCAGGGAAGGCCAGAGAGATTTCCGGCCCAGGCCTCGATGGTGTCCGCCGATAACATCGCGGCAAAAACATCACGAACGAATACGTCGCGGAGAAAACAACGCAAGGCGAAAACGTTGTGCTACAAAACATCGTGGGAGGAAACATCGCAAAGAGAAAACATCGCAGTCCTAAAACATCGTGGTACAAAACATCGTCGTCGAAAATAAAGCGGTTCAATAACTTCGCAGTTTAAAAACATCGTCGTCGAAAATATCGTGGTAAAAAATAAAGTATCTACAAATCATCGCATGACGATAACATCGCAGACATGCTTTAATAACTGTAAATGGATATTTCCATAATGATTTGTGAGCGCAAGATGTAAAGAAGGAAAATTTTTACTTTCACATTTTTTTAAAAAGTAAGAAGGAAACTTAAGCATAGAAAATTAAATGCAACTTATACTTTTCATGAAAAATTACCAGTAAAAAACTTTAAAGAAATGATTTATTAATGGCCTTTGTTAGTTAACTATGTCGGTTTAAAAGTCTATTAATTGCTTCCTCTAGCCTTCAGGCGTTCCAAGGCACAGGCAGTAAAATTCCACTCGTCAGGCCCATACAAAAACTTTTAATCAAGCACCAAAATACTATAGGCCTGGACTCTAGTGGATACCTGCCTACACCGGAATACTGAGTAATGAAATTGCAGATGCAACAGCCAAAAGAGCAGCAACTGAGTCCCCACGTTCGTACACTTGATGTGCCTCTCCCGGGCTCGTCCTTAAAAGCTGAGCTCGAGAGAGAATTACTGAAGCGTTGGCAACATCTGTGGGAGACAGAGACCACTGGTAGAAGAGTTTACACATTTTTTTTTTCAAATGTCTGTCGGCTCTAAAAAGTGGCTCGCCTCACTTCACCCAGTTTCTAACAAGGCATGGTCCCTTCATCACTTACCTACATCACTTCAGACGACACGAAAATGACCATTGCTCGTGCGGGATGGCAAGAGATTCAAAGCACTATGTGTTCGTTTGCAGAAAGACGGCCGAGCATCGTGTTAGGCAGCCAGTAGCGGACCACATCCATGCATGGGCCGAAGCTACTTCGAAAAATCGCTATGCATTGAAACCCATTTGCGATTGCGTTAATATTGCACGAAAAATCTCAGACAGGCTGGAGTAACTCTCAGCTGCCATCGTCGTCACCAGCATAGCTTGTACTTGTAGTTATTTTATTTTATATTAAGTTAGCTTTTTCTGTTCTTTTCTGTTGTTCGTCTTGTTTCCTTGAACTGTTAACCCTGAACTGTGAACCTTGAATTATGTATTTTGTCCTAATTTTATGTATTATTTTCACTGTTTTGCCTTATTTTATTTATGTATTATTTTGCTTTTTAGTATTTTTAGTACTGTTATTGTATAGTATTTTGCTTTCTTTTAGATATTATTTTTAGTGTTTTATCAATCACTCTGTTAATTGCTCATATTTTGTACTGTACTCATTTATTGTTCACGTTGTGGATGCCTATTGTAACCACCTATCCATAACTCTATAAATATGTAACTGAAATTGTTCTCCTCACCCGCAATGCACCCTTCTTCCATCACTGCACTATCGTCTTCCCCAGGATTTGTTTGCACCGCCCCCAGTACTCGTCTTGAGCACAGTATGCACCAAAGTGTGTTATGTGAACTAAAGTTAATTCCGTCAGCGGGCTATCTCGCCTATATGCTAACTGCCCCAGTGGATCGGCTGCCTCGCTGTCGGCGGAAAGTAAGTGCTTTTCTAGAGTTTTAGGTATTAATAATAATATTAGGTATTAATATAAAATACTGTGGTTATTTTTTAAAGTAATAGAAAATAATGATTTGAACTTATAATTTTCACGATATTAAACACTTAAAGCATAAATTCTAAAGTTCGAAAAACATTAAAGACAGATTAATAAATATCATAATGATTAAATTTACTTCCCTAGGCATAAAACAACATGAAAGCCTAAAAATTGTGCTAGTCCATATATTTATCCTAATAGCTCTTTTTCCTTTATGTGAGGCCCAACAGTGGCCGAGCGGTAAAGTCGCTGAACACTGGTAGTTCGGTCCAAGGTTCGAATCCCGCAAACGGGCTGGCTGCATGGGCGTTTTCGTGGTTTTCCCCATGTGTAACGTGTATACGAGCCAGGTTCCCTTAGAAAGTCCTCCACGAAGGCATCCCTCCCCTTAGGCAGATATCCCTCGAGGCTTTGCCATAATCACGGACACACACACAAACTAATTTCCTTTATGTGATATGTTACTTTGTTTCCCCTTGATAGTAACAGTCGAAGACAGAATGCATACATTTTCAAAAAATTATTAATTAAAAATATCTTCCGAAGATTATTCCGTCTACTGTCAACCATTTAAAGAATTCATTATTTTTCAAAGTGTAGTCAGACAGCGATTAAAGTTTGAAAAATGTGACAGTTCACGTTACCTGATTTTAAAAACTTCATCTGTAAACTATTAAGCGAGATTTATAGTTTAATGGACTGAATATAAAATTTATTACAATTCAAAATACGCAAGATCAAAGAAATAATATCACTTTAATATTAAAGATCTTCATGACAAAGTAAATATACGTACGTCAGTTAACCAAGACATTTCGCAAAATCTTTCCTTACGTGTATAGCAACGCTCAAAAGCCTAAAATCCTTTTGTCAGAAACAAATTCGATTATTCAGGGAACTCCTCGCTGTTTTACTTAATTTTCTACATAACGAAATAAAATATAGCAGGTATGTAAAATATAAAAATGCAATAAAATATCTAGAACATATTCTTTGTCAACAAGAAGATAAAATAGCCTTCTTACTGCATTAAAAGCGTTTTGACATAAAAGTACGCAGGAAAAAATATTTTAACAAAGAAACAAAATCATGCATTTCTTTTAGCATTTGGTTGGAAGTTCTCTTGCTTTCAAAACAGCCTCTTGTCCGTTGGATATGGATTAAATTATCTTAGCAATTTTGTTTAAAGACCGGATTCTTCCAAGCCAAAAATAAAGGATTGAATTTTGAATAATTTCGATTCCTAATTCGTTTGGCAAACTGCTTTCATAAATGGTCTAAGGAGTTAAATTAGGAGTTGACTTGCTTAAAGTAAAATGTTTATTTTTTTTTTTTTTCTAATTAAATACTCTTATCCCAAGCTTTGATCTAAAATATGCCTTGCTAGCTTGTTGAAAAAGCCATTTTGGGTTTTTTTTTGTTTATATATATATATGTCATAATTTAATGCGTATAAGGAAAGATTGGAACTTTTAACAGCTTTCGATATCCGTCATGGCTGAGGTTGAATACGTACAGACGAAGATGACGAAACTGTGTTTTTGCAAATCACCAATCTATATTTCCGCCCATATCAAGAATCACCCTTTTGCAGACAAGATATTTTTTAATCATAGTGAGAACACAATTTCCCAGTCACTAAATTGTAAACCAAAACTTTTTAAACTCGAACTGAAACTTTTGGCTCCCTCCTTTCTTCCTCTGAATTGCTGCTTCACTTTTCGCTTAAGTTTTCCTCCAGGCAAGACGTTTCGTGGCTGCCTTCTTTGTTCACTGAATATGTGCTAAGCTAACAAAAATGCAGGGCGCATAAGACGCTCGTCTCTATGCGAACCAAATATTGCGAATCCCGAATTGCTTTTCTCAATAATAAAATTTTCTTGAATCCGGCCATGTCTACGTGCCAAGTTTCTTCGCTACGCATCTATTACGTCACCAATAAGTTCGAAATCATTCATATTATGTCATATATATATATATATATCATTTGGTTTTACAGCATATCGTTGAAACGAAGTTCATTTTGTTATTTATGTTTTAACTTCTTTGGTGGAAAATTTCTCAGTCTAATGACTATACATACAGAGTTATTTTATCTTGGTGCAGACTTATTGTCTTCACATTTTTAAATATCAACACAAATCATGTGTTAAATTTAAACTTATTTATCCATTCCCGGCGGGTAACAAATAAAATTTTTAACGCAAACTTAAACCTACGACTTATCATATTGAACATTTTATAAGATCAGACTGGTAGCAAAGATGCCAGTTATTTACAAAACAAGGTTCTTAGTTAACTAAACATTTGATTGGCTACACTATCTTTAAACTAATAAAACATTTACATACAACACAGCGATTAACTTCAAACTTCCACGAATACAACATGAGCTGAATTATCAGTAAGCGACATAACGACAATGTGGCGAAATTAACATCAAATTAAATTAAATTAAGATTAACATCCTTTTAAATTGCAACGCATGCCATAAAATTTGCATAACTTTCTGATCGGTGACATGAGCCAATATTGCGACACGAGCGAGGACTAAATAGAGTTTAAATCAAATTTAATTTTTAGTAAAACTTAACAATAATTGCTGCAATAGGAATCGAAGTCTAATACTTCTGGTTAAAATATTGCACACAGCTTATACTATCACCACCATATTTTACAATGAGAATAAAAATACTGTGAATTATTTATTTCGTTTTCCGGGAAATATATATTATTAACGCGATCTGATGAAAATAAATTGTTTTTACTTTTTTAACTAAACGGAGTTGTAGAACTTTTCCTCTTTATCCACGTTATATGTTTGACAGCAAAATCTAAAATAGCTAATCGTTCTTCCTTTTTTAGCAGAGTCGGGCAGCTTCCTAACGCTTTTTTTTTTTTTTTTTAGCTGAAAAGGGCTATTAGTCTCAAAAGTAATTTTGCGTTGTCCACTGTAAATGCGGTGTTTCATTTTTCATTCGAATCTGTTGCCATTCGGCAAAATATAATATATTTATGTTTCAAATTTTATCTGTTTGTTATTGATTAAAAACTAAGCTATTTAAAAGCAGCAGACGTAGTTCTTAAGAGTATTATTTTTTTACTTTTTAATCTGATTCATTAAAATAAAATTGGGTACTTACATATTATCCCGTCCTTCGTGAAACTGTATCCTAACAATGCGATTTAGCTTATGGATAGGCTGTTACGAGTGTAAACAACACACTCGTAACAGCGGGTTTTTTTTTTCTTTTTTTTTTTTTTCTTTTTTTTTTTTTTAATGTAACTCCGAATAATTCTCTATAAGCCACGCTGTGTTTTTATGGACAAGGACATAAATTAACTTTTATTGCTCTATACTTTTCTTGAAAGAATTATCAAAATTTGGGACCTGCCTTCTACAGAACAGCAAGTAGTGGATTATTTTCAAACTTATGGGATCCTACCATCAAAAAAGTTGTATCTCAATGGAAACGATATGGGCGGCAGCACGTATGGCCGATGAAACAGTAATAGAACTTAACAATTATCTGCGAGAAATTTGTACTCGTAGCGTTTGGAGCTTCCGATGAAATCGGATGTATAAGAAAATAGTAAAAATCGACGAAAAACTTTTTAAGAAACGCAGAAACGAAGCGGGTCAAATACTATTTATTTATTAAATAAAGAGGTGTCAGGAACGATTGGTGCAACTTGATACTGTACAGTCAAGGTGATCAACGCCAACTACTTAACATATTGCAAAGTTATGAACGCCAACTATCATAATTCGATGGTAGCCAACTTTCACAGTCGACAGGATAATTTATAAGCATTTAACAGTGCAGGTATTCTGGTATTATCGCATCCACCTTGACGATTTTTCGAAGAAGTAAAAAATACTAATTCCAAATCGGAGAAAGTTATTTATTTCATATCATTCATGTTATTAGATACATGTTTTAATTTTAGTTCGATATTTATCTCGGAAAACAATTTATAAAACTAACTTACAAATGGTATCTCCGGCAAGTAATTATTCCGTTTGCTACAGTCTTACCGGCCATTTCTAACTCTTCAAAGCAAAACTTAACACTCGTTAATTCTTTAATATAGCAGTATATAAAACTGACTGATGTAGTAAACAGTATGCCACTATTTTCTAACCAATTACCGCTTTGAATGCCAACGTGTTCGTTACACTTTTTCTCGTTGCATTTCCAAACTCCTGTTATCCCAAATACAACATCACCAAATACGAATCTGAATATTCCCGCTTTTGGGGCAAAATATTACATTCCTGCAAAAATTTCACAGAACTTTCATCTTTAGCAGGCAAATCCCACAAACTCGTATTTCAAAAATCAGCTGAAGACACAAAATCTCGCAATGTGCCTTTACAGCTTCTAATACAAACAACACAGCATGTACGAGGCGACGTTGCGTATTCAAACTTAAAGTTATAGATATGGTCACATGAAGAATTGTTATGTGTATGGTTGCCACTGTTTGGCAACTTCTGAAAATTTGGCGATTTCTACCAAGATGCTTGCGATAATGCCAAAGTGCCAAACTGCATTATTCGCAATATATCTAAATAAAAACTTTAAATATTTTTATAGAATTACATTACATATTTTTTCACGTTTCAAACATATAGAACGTTTCCATGTTACTCTAAATGTATATTAATTTAATATCCTATAAAATGCTTCGCTATTCCACCTAGGTCATTTCTATCGATAATCTGTACTGATAAACCATATTAAACTTTAAAACAGACATTTTGGATCATCGTTAAGCTGAACTCTTTCAGATATTTTTTCCCAAAATGAGATTCCGCTAGTAAATTACTTGAATTTAACGAGTTGTTTTCATTCAGCTCATTAGCACTTTGAAAGCTAGGATTAATTACGATTGCGTTATGGTTGTTTACATTGGCCGTTTAAAAGTTTTTTACTGTAGATTTATAGGTATATTTTCTCTCTCTCAGACTGTAAATCTAAAGTTTTAAAACTTGATTCAACAGTGCGTTTTATTTGGTTTATTTGATTGTGGAAAAATACTCGAGGCTATCTAAGTGTAGGATTGCCTTCGTAGAGGCTTTCTAAAGGGAAACTGGCTCATATTCTTGTTAGACATGTGGAAAAACCATGAAAATGCTCATGGAGCCAGCCTGTTTGCCTGGAATCGAACCCATGTCGAACTACCAGAGCTCAGCGATTTGAAATTCAACAGCGTGAAGTGGCGAGAAATATGTTTTCGTGCCTCTTCATGTTTTGAAGTATTTAGTGAGGTCTTGGTGTTTAAAGAGACATCATTTCAGCTTTTTGCCCATCAGCGACCGAGCGGTAAAATCGCTGAACACTGGTAGTTCCAATCTATGTTCGAATCCAGGTTGGCTGCATAGGCGTTTTCGTGGTTTTGCACATGTGTTACGTGTATACGAGCCAGTTTCCCTTAGAAAGTCCTCCACGAAGGCATCTCTCTCCTTAGGCAGATAGCCTTAGTGTACTTTGCCATAACAAACTAAAACAAACCTTTCAACCATTAATCCTTATTTTAATTCTAAATGTAAAGATTAAGATAAAAAAATTCTTCTCTACACTTCAAACTAAACTTATGAAGAGACATTTGATCTTTAAGAATTGATAAAAACGCAATAAAATGTACTCACCAAAATACAGTCGTGTGGAAGTTTTGCACATAAAATGCACGATCGGCACACTTCCAAGCAGCTGAATTTTGGATATTAAGAGTAACCTAAGAGGGGCAACAACTAGATGAACTGTGCTTCGTCGAAGACTTTTAGGCATCCGTATTTGAATACACGCATGTATACATATAAAGAGAGAGAAAGAGAATGACTTATATAAAGCTGAAAAATTCTTCGAAATTTTTTTTGCTCGCTTTGTACTTCCTGTGTACTTCTTTAAAGACATTGCTCTCATGTTATTTGTGGAAGCTGTACGGTTTTTAAAAACAGATTTCGTAACATTTCAGGAATTCAGCTTTAAAATGTTTTCCAACATCAATGCTAGGCACAATTTACGTTATAAAACCGCCTACTTCAGCGTCGAACAATAAAATTCTTGGAGGTGTATTCGCCATCATATACCGTCGCTTCACCAGAAATACCGTCTTTAAGAATTGGATCATGTATACATCGGCCACATGATATTGAGAAATTTAAAGCTGTTGGTTTCAGTAAAAGTATGTAATTTCGATTGCATATTTTCAAGTTTCATAAATATTATGCAGTTTGCTGCTTTTAATAAACGTAATATAGGCAAGAGTTATGGCTTTACACTATGTTTCTTTATTTCTTTTTTTTCTATTAAAGAACACAACACCATTTGACTCTTACGAAAATAAAATATAATTTAAAAAAATTTTTTTATTTGGTTATGGCGAAATATTGGAGGGCTATCTGCCTAAAAGGACAGATGCCTCCTTGGACAGCTTTTTTAGTGAACTATAATGTATCTACGTTACACATGGGAAAAATAAAAATGTCAATACAGCCAGCCCTTTCGCTTGGAAACCAGGTCGCACTACCAGTATTCAGCGATTTGACCGCTCGGCTGCTGGTGCACGTATGAAAATAAAATATGAAGCCATATAATAAAATATTATATTATGTATATGTATATATTACCATTTGTGTAAACAAAAAAACTAAAAAAAAATTAAAATTTTGAAACTAAATATTACTTTTGTAAAAAAATAAAGTTAAATGTAGTAACACCTTTTTTTTTAAATAAAAAGCGGAAAGGAAAAATTAAATTTGTAAAAATAAATATTACTTTTGTAAAACCAAAAAAAGTTTAAACAAAAAAATTAAAATAAAGTAAAGTAAAAATACGAAAAGGAATAAATTTTGAAAAAAAAACTTTTGCAAAATAAAAAAGTGAAAAGGAAAAATTCAATTCGTAAAAATAAATATTACTTTTATAAAACCAAAAAGAAAGTTAAATAAAAAAATAAATAAGTAAATAAAGTAAAAATACGAAAAGGAATAAATTTGAAAAAAAAAAAAGAAAAAAGACTTTTGCAAAATAAAAAGTAAAAGAAAATGTAAATTCACTTTTGTAGTAATAAACGTCAATTTGCGAAAGTTAAAAATAAAATTTATCGTTGGGAAAGGAAAAAATATTAAATCAAAAATTAATAAATTAACTAATAACTTAAAGAATAGTGAGAATGAGATGAAAAATGAAAACAGTTAAAAATATCTTAATAATAAAAAAAATTAAACTGTGGAAAAATCTTACATTTAAAACAGCAATGAATAAAGTAATGAGTAAGAAGCCAAAAGAAATCCTAGCCGTCGTGTAAAAACAAATGTGTGACTCGGTTTTCATGTCAAAGCGCATGCGCAGACTTTTAGCCTCATGACATCGATGGGGCAAATAAGTCAAAGAAACAAAGAGGGTTTTAAATAATAAGTCTGATAAGACGACGGGGTAGCCGTGTGGTAACGGTCAGATCTTTTTCATCTCAGAGATGGCGGGTTCGAATCCCAGCCGTGGAGTTATTTTTAAAATTCAGGGAAAATGATACTAAATTCATTAAAAATGGTTTAAAATATAATGGAATCAATTAAAAATAATGACGGATTAAACTAATTAAAATACTTATTAAAAAGAGTAAATAATTAAAAATTAATGACGTATTAAATAATTAATCACGTGTCAAATAACTAAAAATAATAAATTAAAAGCGATGTCATGCCAAACACGTGGCTCCAGAGCTCGTTGCCACAAAAAATAAAAACTTTGAAAACATAAAATCGTTGCCACAGAATAAAAACGAAAGTTTGGTGATGTCATTCCATCACGTGATACAAGATGGCGCTGGTGTCGTCACTTCCGGTTCCAGGCCCCTCTGGATACTGCCCATGCCCCTTTCTGTGACGTCACTTCCGCCGGCCGGTTACCGTGGGTTACTACTAACGTATGTTTCTCGCATTGTAATAAAACAACGCCATCAAAATTTGAATAACGTAATCTTCTATAGAATATGTGCATGTGGAAACCCTAATTTGAATTTGAAATTTGTTTTGTTATCGATTTCATATTTCGTAACACTTCAACGAATTTTTGATTAAAAATCTAAACGATTTCAAAGGGAGCAATGGTAACACTGCTTGAAAAAAAAAAAAAAAAAAAAAAAAATTATCTCCAGAGCGCAAGACTTTGTATCGGAAATTCTAAAGATATATTCATTTTAAAATTATTTTACGATATTTATGTTGAACTGAAATTTATGGTTTGAGTATGTAGAACATGATACTTAATAAATAAATGTAACACACAAAACGTTAAAAACCGCCCCTTTGGACGTAATTTAAAATCCGAAATCTTTCAGATTTTTGTTTACTACTTTTTTAATATTAATTCAATAAATTCTACTTACTTCATCTTCCCTTTCGATTAACGACTTCCTCTTCTAAACCCTCTGCACTTAATAAAGTAAATCAACTATCTTATTACCATTATAATGATAATAAGATAGTTGATTTACTTTAGATGACTAGTCATCTATCGTAATTCCTTTGTGACAGATCGCCAGCATAATCTTCTAGTATACTTCTAAAGCTTTATCTTTTAGTTTTTTATTCGGCATACATCTTAATTTAAAATTATCGAAATACCTTAAACCTTAAAATAAGGCTAATGAATTTTGGTTTACATAAATGTAAAATAAAAATCCATATGTATACATGCATTGAACTGTCATCTTTGAAATAAATGCAACCAATTGCAATAACACTCAAAATAGAAATCAACTGCCTTGGTGCCACTAATTTGAGCCATTGAATATTAATTTTTTACGTTATGTGCTGTACAAACAGAAAATAAAGCCTTTTAGAGCAATGAATCGTTTAATATCGTTTTATATTACAGCTGCCATACCAAATATATACGTAAAATTACCCTGCACTAAGAAAGTGTAAAATAAATCGCTCAGAAATGATTAAGTGTTGTTTTTCGTAAATAATTTTACTGTTTAGTAAAAAGTGTAAATGCAAGTTCTTAATTTGCTTACTGTATAAGATGATAGCGAAATTAGATCTTTTGGTACTCATTTTTAATGCACCGAAAGATCTAATTTCGTTATCAGACTAAACTATCAAGCAGTGCTAATTTATTAATCTGTGTTGGATTAGAGAAAGGTCGTCTTAGAAAATAATATTCAATGGTGACATTTATTTATGTCCTCAGAAATAGTTGCTAGTTTAAGTCTGTTGTAATTAGGAAAGTGTTTGTTCTAGAAGGTTTGCTGTTATTCGAGGTATCACTTGTAATCTTCAGTAAAACTTCTAAAGCTGGAATCAAATCCTTATTATCCGACAGAGAGAAATGTGTAATCCACACGTTTTTGCAATAACAGAACACGCAATATCCTCTGAACGTCTTACCTCGATTTTTATGTTTAGCTGTTGTTTAAAACATTTACAAGGCTTTATATTCAATGAGATATCGAAGAAAATTAATTCTAAAGCACAACATAGATATAGAATTGGGATGAGCTTGTTTTGAGTTCTTGAGTTAAAAGATCTTTCATTTATATGCACCTCTGGTAAAATAATATGGCAGATGAAAACACGTACCTTCTAGTATTTTAAAAAATAGATAATCTTTATCAGTTTTTAGTAGAGCTGCTGAACTGCTTGCTCATTACTTCTCAAAAGACAAATCTTTATACTTGCTTTCTAACATGGCACTGTTGTTTTAATAAATTTCTATACACTGGATTATAACCCGGGCTAAAGCAAGTAAGCGCGAACATTTAAAACCAAAAAACTTCCTACATTTCTATTTTATTAACGCTAGACGGAATTCCGGAAAGTCGGTACAAATAAATGAAAGCAGTGCTATAAGCTTTCATGCAACTTTTTTTTTGGGGGGGGGGGAAGTGGACGATTTTAGTAGAATTTATTTCCAATCAAAATGCCTTTTACCGTATTCCATCGACTTAAGATAATAAAGCCTTGCACTTAGAATAAACTCCTTATGTGTTTTTTGGTGGCGTAACCTTGCACTTGAACTCAGGTTAAAGTGTTACAGAAGTGATTTATAGTCTATCTTACCAGTAATCCCCGAAACCTGATGCAACGATTCTTCTTTATTTGTGTTCCACCACGCATTTACTGTCATCAAAAGTTGTGTCTCGTGCATATCAAAGAGCTTTTATAAAGAACCAGACAGCAACTGCGAAGAATATGTTATGGAGCCACTTAAGCTGTTACCTTTTTGACGCCTAAATGTATGCAAATTAATCGAGATTGGAAAATGAGCATACATGTCTAACAACTTCTTTTGCTATTTAATATAAACAAATCTGAGGTCAATAATCGAGTTTCACACTAATTTCATTTCTTTGTACACAGCGCATGTAACTCTTTCCGTTTTTGAGATTTCCAAAGTACCGTATTTACTACACATTTTATGATTGTCTAAACATATTCTTCATCATTTTAGTTAATTAATTTGAACTCAATTTACGCGAGACGAACCGCTTAGAGAAAGAAGTTTCAGAACAAGAAATGTTGAAAATTTTATTGTGCTTTGACCTACAAACAAAAACGAAAAGGACTTTCAACTAACCGGTTCAATATGATGATCTCTGTACCATAACATCACATAGGCGTAATATGTTATTTCCTTACAAATCCTAATAAATGGATAAAGACTAAGTTGATCCTTATTTTTTAATTCATGATCATTTAAAAGAAACATGAGAGAATCTATTGGTGTCTTAAAACTTTACACCTAGCTGTCTTTGCGCGCACATTTCAAACAAATGACGAAATCGTTTATCAGTTGTGAAAGAGTTTAAAAACCTATTCGGCATACTTGATTACGGCAAAGCACACTAGGAATATCTACCAAATGCAAGTGATGCCTTCTTGGAGGACTTTCTAGAACAAACTGGCTTGTCTCCTCGTCACACACGGGAATAACCCCGATGGCGCCCATGCAGTCTGTCAGCTCGCTTAGAAACGAGGCGGAACTACCAGTGTTTAGCGAAGTTAAGGCTCGGCCGCTGGTGGGCCCAATTAAAATCGAATTTGAAGCAAGGTGACAAATGCAGTACAACGCTGAATAAAGAATATGTGCAATTTATAGCTAGGTGAAGGCGAAAATTATTGTTATTTACATTTACCTGTCTTAGTTAGATACAGACAAATTATTTGAACATATTTCAGGCACTGAAATCTAGTATCAGTTCAACAGCCGTTTACCTTGAACCATAATTGATAAAACATTTTTGGTATGGCAGCTTGGAAAGTATTAATGATAAGAATTATACATTTAATTAAAACAGAAAACAAATCGTTACTGAATTGACGGAATTTGCATTTTACCCTCTGTAGAGCAGAAAAGAGAATCATCACCATTATACCTTCGAAAAATTTAATTTCTTTTTGTTTTGTTTTATTTATTTATGCAAGCATTTGTTACGTTTTTAGAAAATGCAGATATTCTTGAGTTATCTAAAACGAATCGCGTCAAAATATTTGAATTAAAAACCTTCAAAATTTTGAAATAAATAGTTCCGAAGTAATTATTACCAAAGGGGATCATTAAATCATCAGCTGATGTTTGTTTACATGAGCCACAGCTGCTTCATACATTTTCACTCTGAGAATTTTCGTTTTTGCCGTTAACTCCATGTTTATTTCTTATCAAAAAGAATGAGTGAAATATTACGACAGTAGAAACGGAAGTAAGAAATGAAAGGGGAAGAAAATTAGTGCGGTAAAAACTCTGGGTGAAAAAGACAGCCTTATAGATGATGCAATAAATAAATTGGCAGTTTAGTATTTAAATGCCATTTAGAAAACACTATACATCTATATATGATATGCAAAAAGCAGTGTGGGTAGTATTTTACTGCTAATATTTTATCGACAAAATAACTATTCATCAGTTTTTGCCCAACATAAACATGATGTATCATCAAGAGAGCATGGCATAGAAATCGCCAGTCCTGCAAACGTGAAAATTTATTTTCACCATCTACAATATCTGGATGCTGTAAAAGATATTGTTGCGTTTGTACGGATTTATAGCGATTGACGACAACACTTGATGAAGAATAAAAACATATTTTATTAGTCCCTATTACTCAGGACAACTCCAAAAACACATTTACAGTCGTCGGAAAACTACGACAAACACGCTGAAACAATCAGCAACACAGCCTTCAGGCTATCAGGCTATAACGGTGAAGACAGCTTCAAAGATCTTAGCATGCCATTATTACTAAAATAATGCTTAGGAGGATGTACATAGAAAACATATGAGTCATTAAATGGAACTAAAATTTCTGCCTATGGATTTGAAGTTGTCAAGACATTGGTGAATGAGACTGCTGATACTTTGGTGTTTTTACTGGCATTCAGCGGGAGAATTCGTTCCTGCTCTTGCCAGTATCCTCAGCGAATCCTGACTGGGCCTGACATATGATGAAGTCCGAAGATGAGAGTTCTCCATACGAGGCAGAAATGAGACTTATATTGCATACACTGATATTTAAGCTAGGCGGTCTAGAATATGTACTGGTGATAATAAAAACAAGTTTGCAACAAACATTGATCAGCTTCGTATTCCGTAAGCTGAAATGAAAGCAGACATGTTTATTTTAGAGGCTTACAGAGCATGAAAAACTAGCTAAACTGGCTACAGTAATAGTAATAGAAGAAAGGGAAGGAATGGTCTATGCAGCTGGGATCTTTTAAATTTTAAAAGCGGCTCCTCAAAATGGTGATTTTTATATTAAACGCATTCTTTGAAAAATATCTACTGAGGATATAGGTTTTAAAACTGCAGGGTGAATACATGATGATGTTGCTAAAAAGTAAGCACCTACGTGTTTTCTTGAAAAATTATTTTTTAAAACGCAAATATCCCTCCTGTAACACGGTAGATAGATTCCTAAAAGAGTAGTGAGTTGTGTGAAACCGCGTTATACGAGGCTAATAACCAATGCAAAATAGAGGGATGAATTCTGAAAACTTAAAAAAACTAATTACTTTTTAATAGTTTTCACTGCTGCCTCATTTAAATTTAGACTTTCTGCAGCGTCCGATGCCTTCTTCTTTCATAAAACAATTCAAAATTTGTATTTTTATCAAACAAAAAAAATTTTTTTTCTTGTTGTTTTCGTACTTCCACACATAGTTTGGGACTTAAATATATTTTTGCAGTAATTACTCATAAAAACGATAACGCTAATTAGTAACGCATACCCCAAATAATTTTTTTTTCCGAAATAACAATTACGTAATTTATGCAAACTACCAACTGAACATTTGGAGCACAAGATACATACTGTGTAATTAATGGGCACGACCTCAGTTTCAAACGAATTTCGATGCAAAAAGTAAAATCAAAAGAAAAGTCAAAAATCAAAGAAAAATCAAAAATCATTTTCAAAAGAAAATGAAGGTATTCCCGGAATTTTTTTTTTTTTTTTTTTTTTTTTTTTTTGTGTATAAATAAATAGGTTGTTATTATGTATATAAATAAAAAGTCATAGTACAATATCATAGCACGTAACTTAATTTTGTAAATGCTTAGAATAGAAAACGTGTTATCAAAATATGTACATAAGTGTTATATGTGGGGTTATATGCAAATTCATTAACGTGCTGGAATGAAACCGTGTTGCCGTACTTCCGTAATTTTCACAATGGATTATTTAATTATGGCAAAGCACACGAGGGCTATCTGCCTAAAGGGAGGAATGCCTTCGTGGAGGACTTTCTAAGGGAAACTGGCTCGTATACACGTTACACATGGGGAAAACCACGAAAACGCCCATGCAGCCAGCCCGTTCGCGGGATTCGAACCTCGAACCGAACTACCAGTGTTTAGCGTCTTTACCACTCAGCCGCTGGTGGGCCCCCGTAATTTTCACATCGAGTAAGAGCGAAACCTTTTTATGAGGGAACGAAATTTCTGATATACTATTTATATTTTTTAAAAATCTTATTGTCATGGTGTTAACATTCGTTAGTATTTTTAAATGCAAATAGGCGGAGAATTCTATCTATTTTTTTATCACGAAAGTAGAAAGATTATGACTGTAAATAAATTTGTGTCGTTGTAAGCCTGCGACCACAGCTTCAGTACAAATCTGAAGTTTTCAGAACATCCGTTTTGTATTTCCTTCGTAAGAGTTGATATTTACTAGTAGTTGATTATATTTCTTAATTTATTTTACTATCAAGAGAGATGAAATATGACAATTTTATCTGCATTTAGCCAAATCAATGAAAACTCGAAATTAGCCAAACTTCTCACTTTTTAAGTTACTAAAGGGCATGGAACTCCTTCAGATATTACTTAGGTATAAAAAGTGAGCTTTTCATCGATAGTAATGCCCAAATATTTAATTGTCTTAGAAACTCTAATTAGTTGTCCATATAGTTTGAACCTAGGATGTATTGATCTAGTATTAGGTTTGGTAATACCCAAAAGAAAGCTCTTCTTTGGATCAAATTTAAGTGTAACATGGAAAGACCACTTCTTCAGTTCTTTAGAGGAGAAACTTAAAGCTTTATCAAAAGAAGGACGAATACTTCTCGTGGCCAATAAAACAAAATCATCAGCATAAGCTTGTATACTAACATTTTGTGGTAAAGTTATGTTTAAAGCTATATGAGCAATAATATTCTACAAAAGTGGACCAGATATTGAGCCTTGGGGACAACCCCTTTCTTAATTTCTGTGATGCCACTTATTACTATCATATAAGGAAACTTTTCTTTCATTCAGAAAATCACGTATCAATAAGATGTTTCTTGGACATTTCATATCTTTTAATTCCTATAATTACAGAAAGATTATTTCTATCTTCTCACTTTAATTAATATTTTTTTATCACTTTAAGGCAACATAACATTACCTCGGGTGACAGCTCAGCATAAATAACCTGCATTATTAAGCCACGCCTGTATGTGAAAGACATTAAAATTCAGCAGGTAATATCAATATGTAGAAAAAATTCATCTCAAATGTTAAACTCAATGCCTTAAGCATATCCAAATATAATCTTCTGGTTTATTATGTTAAATATGCTCATGTGCTAATTTGTGTGCATCACTAATTTGACATTTTAATCTATTAACTGAAATGCATAGGATATGTTAAGTAGTTCTCTTATCTTGTTACAGTGATTCTCCATGTGTCCTTGCATTCTTTTATATTACGAACGACACTCCCTACATACGTGCATTTATAGCGTAACAATTAACATACCCAATAAGACAGCTGGAAAACGTGTGGTTAAAAAAAGGGGGCGAACATTCTACGAGAACAATTTATACTTTGTGGAATCTGGGAAAAAAATCACAGGAGGTTACTTTGATGTGATAATACAACGATAACTTATGCGGTGGAATACATACCAAAATATTAAGGGAAATATATTTACGCAGTGGAAATGCTATTCTATTAATAAGTGATATATGGTAATTACTCTCCAGTGCTATTTACTTTCCAGTAATTCATTTTCAGTGCTGTCTAGATCTGGCTCTGGTACCAAGTCATAACACCAAACAGAAGTTAGCCGAACTATCTAAACCACTGTCGAACTATCGGAGCTCGTTCATAGCTACTGTAGCTCAGCAATAGGCATACTTGATACTCACTCCCCCAAAAATGAAGAATATTCGAACCATGAAGTTAGGAAATAATTCTTACCTCCATGATCCGAACAGATGCGGCCTCTCCCTCCGCACCACAGACGTTGATTGCACCTGGCGGGGTGCGTCTAAACAGAAATAGAAACTGTTCGAGTATGAAAAATGTACGAAGTCATTCTCAGTTTATGTCAAGTCAATATAGTAATTATAGTCTAATTATACTTACTAACGCTAGTTATTATATTAACGCTAATGCTGGTAATATTTATGCCTTTCGCATAGCATCCTAATTTTAAAATGTCTACTGGGAAATACATTGCTAAGTCACACGTAACGTTTAATCTGTAAACATACCTTCACACTGACTAAATCCTAATCTTACAAATAGCATGTAAATATTTCAGTTAATTATTATGTTGATACTTTCATATATCCCGCAGAAAGTTCCCATAATATTTAGCGCAGTATGTGTTTTTACGTAATGTAAGCCTATAATTTAATAATCCTAAGTGTAAATAATCTTATAATTTATGCAATACAGCTTTCAAGATAATGTATACTGTTCACTTGTAGCAGCACAAGATTTCAACGTATTTCTTTCAACGGCTTTGTATGCTCGTGTAAATCAACAGCATTTGTTTAAATTATGTCGCCTGTCCAGCTTTTCCTCCTCCAGATGACACGCAGTAACAGCTTAAGCATAATAGCAGGCCTGTTGTCCTTAAAGCAGTGCAGAGACAGAGTCTAATCAAACTCCAAATTTACAATATGTAATAATTACTATAAAATTACAAATCACAATTTTCGTACTTATATAGTCAAATTACTATTTAAATTAATATTACTTATTAATTTCTTCAAATCTAAACCATGAAATAAATATGAGTTAAGGAAATCTAGCTAGAGGTAACGTAACGTAACTTTTGGCTGAAAGAAGACATTAATCTAAGGGTATATTTTGTTAACTTTATAACATTTAACATTTTTTTTAAAGCAATCTTCAGTTAAAATATTCTACGACTGCTTCCTAACCCCAGACTGAAGGCGGAAGTGTATTTTTATTTCTAAAAGTTTTTCACTATTACTATATTTGCCATCAAAATTTATTCCCAGTTTGACGTTAAATAGCTATGTTTGATGCACAGTTATTCAAAAATTGTGATACAGTCTTTATTTCCTTAAATATTGATCCTTTATCTGTACTTCCAATAAAAAGCTCTCTCAAGGATTATTTATATTATGGCAAAACACTCAAGGGCTATCTACCCAATGAAAGGTTGGTTTAAGTGGAGGACGTGGAAAGGAAAACTCACACGTATTCATGTTACACATAAAAGGTTTCTCAAAATTAACTGGTTAATTTAATGAAATCAAATTAGACACTGTGAATAGGGGGATTCTCTACATATAACACTCAGCCCTTTATATGGTCGCTGGAGAAATGAGTAAAATATTTTTTTATCTATTAATAAGTAAGATGCAAAAAGATCATACCTTTTCAAATAAAATTTATGGAGATATTCAAAAACGAATTTCCTGAAAGGTTTTTATTTTGCCTCAAGATCTTTTTCTACTAAATTTAAGGAGTAATTACAGAAAAAAAAATGCTTGCTGTGGCGATTAATGGTTCTGTTACGAATAAAAGAGCACTAGTCGTGACAGTTTTATCGGGCCCGTAAAAATATTGATCACTCTAATTTTGCTCTTAAAGCTAAGGAATTTATCGTGTTAAACACACCATAAGGAAACATTAAAACGTAAGGAATTCTATACTTATTAGAATTATATAATTCTATATCTTAATAACACTTATTAGAATTACGTAATCATTATAAATGTCTAGAATATTACTCATTAGCAATTTTACTTTATGGAAGCTATATAAAAATCTAGATTTTATAGTTAAAAAGCCTTCTCAGCCACAAGATTGAAACTGTGTTCATAAAATGTTCTACTTTATTTCGAAGTGGATGCCTAATATCAATAATTAAATACATAAAGTCTACAATGACCATTTCTAAATACTCTACGTTTTAACAAATCCTTCCCCTTAACCCCAAATTCATGTAATACTCCCAGTTGCTCTATCTTCGTTGTTGTGATTACCTTTCCTCGTGTAGTTTTAACTTAAGAAATATGTAATGTTAACTACGAACAAAGGATATAAAGAGTTCAGTTGCATCATAAACTATTTAAGAATGCGATTTTTCTTCTGTCTGTCATTGTATAGTTAATATTTCCTCAGGAATAATTTTCTCCAGTGGCCGGAAACTTCCTCGGTAAGAACTGGTCAAGTGGCCGAACCAACGAGATATATACTGTTATATGAAGTCGTTGGGCCGAACCCATCGGTCAGTTAACCGAAACCTTCTCCCCAAGGGTACAGCACAGGGACACAGAGTAGACAGATACTATACCAGCAAGAAGGGGGATAGACAAATACAAACATCTATGTCTTCGTTGGGATTCGAACCGGGCGGAAGGATATGACAATCGGCTCCACTAATTCAGGGCTACTCATTGGGTAATAAAACAGTTAAGTTTTTTCAAATGATTGAGTTAGAAAACATACAGGACATATAAGCTTTTTAATCCGCTATGCAAATAAATGTTTTGCTAAACTGTGATTTTATTCAATTAATATAGCTCATTTCAAATATTGTTGCAGGTAAAGCATCAGTG
Source organism: Stegodyphus dumicola (assembly GCF_044657685.1). Lineage (NCBI taxonomy): Eukaryota > Metazoa > Arthropoda > Arachnida > Araneae > Eresidae > Stegodyphus > Stegodyphus dumicola. The sequence continues at coordinate 148,660,563 of NC_140781.1, read as the reverse complement.
TTTTTTTAAAATACGCAATAGCTATTTGAGAACTCTGATAACAATTGCGTGAGCAAAAAATATTTTACAAAATGAAGGTCACTGAAACAACGCATATGCTATTCAGCTTCTATTATCTGCATACCGTGACCTGAATTTACCCGAAAATTAAAAAAAACAAAGGACGAAATTAATTCAATGAAAGGTCTCGGAAAATTCTCACAGTTTTCAGCTCATTTAGAGTGCATTAGGCTATCTTAATTAACTTGCGGAACTTTTCTCAAAAATAAATACCTAACTTAATAATAATTTCTCCTCGAGCTTTGTATTTCAAAACATTAGTCTCATGTGAAATTAATTTAAAACTCTAATATCAAGTTGTCTTACATACTGGTGATGAAATAAGTCGAGACAAATGCGGCACAAAACCTGTGAAAGGTGGGAAATTAAATGTTTTAATGTTTTTGTGAGTGAGAAATTGATTTCGCTCTTACGCCATTAATGTAAAGGAACTCTTTCATCAGATAGGTACAGCATTTTTAATCACGCGATTCACACGAATTAAAGTTAGAAATTTTACGGCAAAATAAAAACTGACACGCAGTAGAGAGGGGAAAAAAAAGAAAGATGAATTTCTCAAACCCTTTTCCGCTAGTGGTTGAAGATTTTAAAAAAGTCAATTCGAGAAAATTAAATTAGATATCTTCTGCTTAGTAGGTGGGTCACGCTTGCAGCATAAATTTTCGTTTTCGAAGTTTCTATGGGAGAGAAGGAAGGCAAGAGAAGAACATTAAAAGTTGTTCCCTCGTTTAAGGAAATATATAGCCTCAAAATTTGGCAGTTCACGAGTTAGAAAAACTTATCTTCCACGTACAGTTCAATAAGATAAAACTTTTTATAGACATAAGAAACCATTTCCTTCAAATAAAAGAAAAATTTTCTCAGTAGTTAAGTCCTGTTTACCAGTAAGCTGTAATTTGATCCGTGAGGCTATATATTTAGTTTAATCTGTAAATCGATGTAATTTAATCTGTAGATAAAACAATATGAATAGTTATTAAACAATGTGCAGTCATTTTGAAATTTTTAATTTATTGAAATTTAAGTAGAATTCTAAATATTTCAAACAAAAATTACTGGATTGCGTGTCTTCCTTTCTAGGCTTAGCAAAACTGAGTTTGTTATTAATCTGTTTATGGGCTTTGTCTTATGGACTGTGGCGCTAATTCTTTGATTTCGATATTGCCAATACATAATTTTAAGAAACTCTTAAATTAATTTTATACGAACGTGCACAATATCCCGATTGTTCTGTACATTCTTATATGACCATAACAAGAAGAAGCATTTACATTACAGTTTGCTACATGGTAATTTCTGTAGGTCTTGTGTCTTGTAATGTTATTCACTGTCCTTACGACAAACGCCCACTAGCGGCTGAGCGGTTAAGTCGCTGAAAACTGATAGTTCGGTCCGGGGTTCGAATTCCGATCAATGGGCCGATTGCAGCCCTCTTACGTTTTTTAATAAAATCTCAACAGGCAATTTTTTATAAGTTAATATAATTAATAAGTAAAAAAACTAAAAAGCTAAGTTAAAATAATTCACAAGTAAAAAAACTAAAACATCAATTTAAAATAATTAGCAAACAAAAAAATATTTTTGCAAAAATGTTTTGTACAATAAAATTTGATTTTTATAGTGCAATATACCAAGCTATGGGACTTTTAAACTGTCAATTTACTTTTTTTTTTCTGTTATTTGTAACAGCACGTAATCTTAAGGACGTACACATTATTTTCTAATACAGTAATTGCTCATGAAGTTTATTTCCTAATTTTCGTATATCATATTTAAGGGCCCACGTCATAATCAATACAAAAATTTGGAATACATGAAGTTATCCCAAGTTAGATCTTCAAAGGCTGAATTTAGATATTGATAGCTCAGAATATCGGAACTGTTTTATTTTCTTTCTTTGATAGTATAGTCTCTGAAGTCCTATGTTGACACAAATTTTGAGATGGAGTGCAATCACTTGAGCGCCCCGATTAATTACCGATTCATTTAATTAGATGTATTACATCTGCGGTAAATTCATAATTAATTTTATTAATAAATTGTTTGCATTATTCATTGCTTGAGATACGAATCAGCAACTTTTTCTTAGAATAGAAAGTACAAAAGCCTGCATCAAATGTTTTAACTCTTTTGAATTTTCCAAATTCTGATGATATACCGAGAACATCAAAAGTATTCATTCTTTCAGGATAAGACGAGGAGATTCAGTAGGACTACTCATTATTTATCTCTGTTTTATTTTCAGTATTCTGGTCACATTATAATTTACAAAAGCTAAACCTTTAAATAATTTGCTACTATTTTATCTTTTTCATTCATATTGCAAAAGCTTCTTACTTGGGATGTAAGTGCTCGAGGGCGTTTGTATTCCGAAAGGGTATATAAGAATAACTCTGCTTCCAAAATGCATGGAAAATTGAGAAAGTAGAAAACCTTTGTGGGCGGCCAAGCTGCACGATTTAATAGAAAAGACTTTTGATGCTCTGGATTTTAGTCCCATCAACTCACTTAACCGCATCTTCGGATGTTTGCATACGATCGGAAGTATGTTTCCCAAATGTGAGCCATTTTGAATTCTGAAATCTTTTGTGGACTAGACCAAAAATATGTTTGCTTCAGTTGTTTTGTTAGAAAGATTCACTAGCCGCAAAGGGAACAGCTTCAAAGCAGTTGTTGACATAGCTTCCTTGTTAGGGCGTTCCCGTACTCAAAGATGGATGGAAGGATTTGTTCTCACGCTTTGTTCTGGTAACTTTGAAAATGTGTAAAGCTAATGCTATTAGACTGATTAAAATATTTCTTCTTTAGGCATGATTGCTCGTATTTAGAGATGCGCACAACAGAATCGGTTTAAAGAGGCTGAGAGAATTCCATGTTTCTTTCAAATTTTTCTCAAAGAAGAATTAATAGACTTAGTGAAATCGATTAGCCGGTAGTCTTATTGGTTTTGAGAACATGTTCAACTAGCGTTGTAATTCTCACTACTTCTTGAACTAAAGTATTTTATGTTTAATGAGATGAGGATATAAATTTTCTACAGAAGTTTCTGTAAGCTAAAAGACATGTAATTAAATATTTGTTTGCTCTGAAGGAGAGATAAAACGAGCTTGTCTCTGATCTATAGTACTAAACATCAAGCACAAATGTTTTGGTAGAAACTTAAACATACTACAGACATAAAAAATGTGGAGAAATACTTCAATCTGACATTACATTTACATTTTATAGAAAGACTGAATTGGATTTAAAATGATTCCTTTCACCAAAAAATATGGCGAAAAGCAAGTAAATTTAATTTTATCAACAGTGTGAAACAATTTTATTTGACTATAAAGCCGTTGCAAGTAAGCTGATTTTTATCTTTACTTATAAACTGACATAGCTACAATATTTTGGCATGACGGGATGTTTCTGCACTCAAAGTTACGTACAGAACATTTCAGGGGATTCATTAAGTCTGGAAATCTTAAATTCAGTACTTATGTAGGTAATAATCTCTATGGGTGAAAAGACGCTACTTCAAATTTATTAAAGCTTCAGGCAAATTGTTTAGACCTTAAGGATGGAAAAGAAAGATTTATCCAATATTTATTTCCCGATCTTCCTTGAAAGATTATATCTTCTTTAAAGGGCCACTTAATTTAGGATCAACTCTTTCCCTAAAGACTTTTGTGTTGTAACTTATCTCCCTTGTCTGACAGTAAAATCATAACAAGTTTACGAATTTTGTCGTTGTAAGAAGCGAAGGATTACGTCTGCCGTCGACATGGGTCTGAATACCTTACAGGTGATAATACAAGTTTACTCTGCTCCGCCCTAGTTTTGAAGGTGTATTCCTCGGGGGACCGATCCGGGGATCTCTCATCCCTCTTCACCTACCATCAAATCATCCGAGAGGACTTTCGGCTCGCCGTGCATATTTAATGCCCCTATGCCGCAAAGACAATATGCACTTACAAAACATCCAAGCCTTCTCCGGGATTTGAAGCTAGGCCCATCATACTGCTGTCTGCACTGCTAACCATTACATCGACACCAGAGAGGTAAAAGGTATTTTAGAAAAAGGCTTAGAATATATAGATAGATGTTAAAATTATTGTTAAAGGTGACAATACAAATTTGAAACTTTTATATTTAAATTTCTCTCTTCCCTAATTTAGTCAAATTTTGTTATACAAATGTTTAAAAACATGTAGCTTTTCCTCTCGTTGTAATATTATGCAATGCCCGTAATGCTTTCTCAACCATGTCTTAAACTCCTCCATTCCAAGTACACGTCTTTTTATATTAACAGTTTTCTCTTTACTAAATGCATGTTCATCTATTACACTTCAAGATTTTAATCAGCCACAGAAATCACTTCATTCCCTTACAAATTTATAAACGTAATTTAAAAAGTATTCCAGAATTATTCGTATATTTTTGGGAGGGGGGCAATAATCGTAAAAATATATGAATATTTGACTGAATTCTGAATAAAATATGACTGAATATTTGCTACTAAGCTGCCCCCCTCACTCACTGGTTCCTAATTCTGATCTTGATTATAAAATTTACTTCCCTTTTCCTGTGACGTATTTATACAGATTTACATGTCTTATTCTTCCACGTGTGCATTCAAATTTTATATTATTCTATAAACAGTCAAAACGCGTAGCAATTTCTTTAACGTGATTTTCTGTAATCCCTTTTTAAGAAAATAATGAGAGCATCCTTACTTTCTCGGAACATTTTCTCTTCTATGAACATTTTGCTTTTTCATGCAGACTTTGCACGACTTCTTTTAGCTAATCACGTGAAGAAAGTCTACATCTTTAAGATCAGAATTAAAACACTGAACTTGCTTGACAGATTTTTATGAGGAAGGTTTTTTTTTAAAAAAATTTCTGATCTTGATTAGGAAATTAAGCAGGCTTAACGTTCGGTCATTAATCAGTGGCTGAGAGAAGTCGCGATCTGCTAGTTAGGGAAGTGCAGAAGGTTTTACTCGTTTCAAATTAATCAATTACTGCTTTTGTATTTTTATTTACACAGCTTTTTTTAATAAATTGCCCAAGGTCTTGCATAATAGAATGAGATAACGGTAAAACTTTTTCAGAGATTGTAAATATATTATTAAAGCATGGGTGATTTCTATGAGTGTTACATTCCATAAATATTTAAGGGTATTATTTTTGCATGGAATTAAACATTTAAATAATAAAGCAGCCAAAATGAATACTTTTAAGCACAATTTTTTGCACCTTAAAAGCTTTCTAAAATTCAGTCTAGTTGTTTCTAGGATACGTTATTTTAAGTCCTGTTCACAATAAAAGTTCTTTCAGAAACTCAAATCATAAATTCTTCATAAATTCATAATAAATCATAAATTCTTTCAGAAATACACTCTCCCTCAGATTTAAAAGCGGTAAATTTGATGTCTTACTTACCCCACTTCTGATGAAAATTAGTTCTGGGGAGCTTTACTACAACGTAGTTTAAAATAATACATCTTGGATTAAAAAAAAAAGTAGCCAAAACTGTTGTTTTGAGTACAACTTTTCGTATTTTAAAATATTCCTGAAATTCACTTCAGTTGTTTGTAGTACATGCTATTTACAATTTGATGAGGAACTACAGTAAAACTCAAAAATCTTCGAAAAACAATTTCCTTTCACAACCTCAGTTACATTTGACGTAAATAAATTTTCTGTCCTGATTGAGAATATCATATCTAATCAAAGCTAATCTTTCTCAGAACTGAACTTTACTAGATGTTATTTAAAAGCCCAAAGGCACTTTTTTTTATTTACACATACATACATATACGTTTCAAGAACATTTGCGTTTTAAAAACAGCATATCTTTAGAATCTCCGATAGACAGTCTCGCGCGCAGGAGATATAAGTGTTTTTTTTATTCCCAATAGTTTGCCACTGCTCGCTTTGAAATCATTGAATTTGGTAACGTAAAATTCGTTAAAGCTTTACAAAATATGAAATAGACAATAAAACAAATGTAAGAGGAAATCTAATATGAAACATAGATTAAAATAATGAAAATATACTAAGCAGAATAAAAAAGAGATGGATCGCGGGGGGGATGTAAGTGAACTTTTTAATAATTGACGCACTGGGGAAACGGTGTAGCACCAGGGTGCCTGGGTCAAGGACCCTACCCCTTGTAGAACAGAAGATATGTTATTCCGAATACCGTCATGAGTAACTATTATATATTTTATGTATATATAACTAAATCATGTTTTTTTAAACATTTTTTAAAGAATAGATATAAGACAAGAGATAAATTAAAAGATAAATTTCTAAAAAGACTAAAGTGCGCGTCAAGTTTCAATAGACCTGAAGTGCTATCTGGGAAAGTCGAGAAAGAAGGAATGAGCTGGCTATAGCCTGATGCAGAAAAAACATTCATAACATTCATATAAATAATAGGCAAAGTTGTGTGAGTCTTTTGGTGCACTAGTAATAATTAAACCTTAAATCTACATCACAATATTAAGGGGTACGTAATAGATTAAATAAGTTATACAATATGGGTACTAAATATATGGCCATAGGCTGTTTACTATTATTTGGGTCATTAAAGTCGTAATCGTAAATGATTATAAGTGGGTTGTTGATGAAGTACAGAAGTGTTTAGAAATAGAAATGCGGAGTAAAGATAGAAAAGGCGAAACTTTAACTCAAGTAGCTGCTGTTTGTGAATGTAATTAGAAGCATATATCTATGACAAACAGATGCAAAAGTAAAGGCCAGGTAAGGACTTTTGTGGACACACACACGCACACACACACACACACACAGATATATATATATATATATGTCTAACAAGATCAGAAAAATCACATCTAGTAACTTCGTGTCTCTGTTTAAAAAAAAGATTGAAATGTGCCTTTGATTAGAAAAGTTTCGAAGAAAATTTAAACCTTCCGCTTTTAGGCAATACAGGAATCTGATGCCATTATCTGGAATTTTCTGGATTCCTCCTTCAATATACCTTTCCCTTAAGATGAATTCACTGAATCTTGGTTATTTTTAATGTCTAGTTTAGTTTAGTGACTGGCACCGTGGTGCCATTATGGTTACGTGGCACCATTATGGTTACCTTTACCATTATGGTTAATTGGTTTAGCGCCACGTCCACCCTTATCTAAAGCTGATTTTTAATGTCTAGATTGACCTTTCTGTACACTTGAAATGAATGTGCATGTGCCTTCATTCATATATGAATGATGCATACGTTTACTCAGCTACGTGGCACATAATTTATGGGTGACTTTTTATACACACGTTAAGAGTGGTTTCATAATTATTTCTAAAAAGCATATTGAATGGAAACAATAAACCTGATTTTCTTTATTTCAATGACTATATAACTGAAACAAAATTATTAGATGTTAGATTCTTTCTGGATGATAATTTTAACAAAAGCTGTATAAACGTAGTTGGTATTTTGTTGCATTTGGAGGAATATGCTACAGTTTATTATCCACATTTTCATGCCTGTAACTGATCCAAGGAAAATCTAAGTCTTTCATTGCAAAAGAGAGCTGTTTCCTTAGATTTTTTCTTTTGTATATATTTTCTCATCATAATTTTGAACTCCTTACGTTAAAGCTTTACTATAATTAACACTTTACTATGAATAACTATAAATAGAAAATTGCTTCACTGGAGTAGCTGACAGTTGTTTGAATTACAATTTTGAAGTTTTCCGTTGTTGAGACATATTTATGAAGTATTAGTTACTTTTGTTATCATTTTATTGTTGGGTCCTGCAGGAATCACGTTCGAAAGATGCTGAACATTCAAATGATTTGATTACTTAATTTAAGCAAAGCACATTAAGGCTATCAAACTAAGTTTCATCTCAGTTTTGACCATGCGATGAATCCCGAGAGCATATTTCACAAGTGCACATCTGTGTAGCCACCGAGGGAGTGGCTTCTAGGATGGACCAATGAGAATCCAGTAATATTTCTGTCATGTCCCATGACCTTTCGCGTGCTTTAGTATTTAAGCAAGATGGTCGGAAAATAATTAAAGTATCGTCGATTACTTCTGAAACTTTTCATTGCGAAGTTAGATCAAATATAGGCAATTATGAAGATTTCACTACCTGGTTGAAATAAATACAAACACATGTTGGATACTTCGCAAAAATATCGATGTGAAATATTACTTAATAAGTGGTAAATAAGATGAAGAAAGAAATATGTGATAAATATCTGAGCCCAAATGCAATCTTTACAGAAGACTATGCGTATGAAAAAAATATTTACACCAATTATAAATGTAAATAGAAGTCAGCACTTTTTTATTGCAGTCTTTATGAAAAAGATGTTCTATAATAATAACCAATGCAGAATTTTTATTCAAAGTGAACTTTACTAATTTGCATTCGTATACATTTAGTGCTTTAGATTTCATATTTAATAAATGTTCACTCTTAAATGTACTGTCTACACAAGAAATGCTCATCAAGCAGAGTGAATTTATCGTATTCACAACGAGTATATTCAATTTATTCACTTATAATTTTTAATGTTAACAATGGATATAATCAGATCATATGTATTCTGAATCTTACACTTTAAAAATCAAAAGACTGAAATAAGAAAACACTAGATTCATTGTAACACTTTCAGTCATTCTCAGTTCAATTTAAAAAAAATATACACTTGAATTTTCTTAATCCACATAATATGCCGTGAACATCAATCCTAATATTATGCGTGAAAAAAATCGCGAAAGTGAAATGTCAGCGATTAATCAAACTCAGAAAATGTAAGCATTACGAGATTTTCCACTGTTACGCCATATATTTATAACTGCGAAACGAATGCAAATTATAACGTAAACAACATATGCTCACATGCACGAAGATTTAGCGTCACAAGAGCAATAGCAGCTCATTGGTCCATTTTCGAAACCCCTCCCTCAGTGGCTACGCTGATGTGCACTTGTGAAATATGCATCCCGAGAGTATCATATCTACTTTCCCCCATCCATCAATCTCTCTTTTTTTTAAGAGTACTTTTGGATGGATAGTTTTTTTCCCGTATTCCCATGTCTCAAAGACGCTACAACCACAAAGTGTTCATGGTTTGTCTGAGATTTAAATCCGTATCCAAAGATGTGTTTGTTCTCTTAGTACCTGGCACTCCTAGAAGTTAATTATTTTTGTCATAACTTTAGTGAAAATTCAGAAAATTAGCATAAGGGTCTTATACTTAAAATCAAGGTTTATAGCACTGCATTTAATGAATATTTAACGGGAAGTAAAATGACACATGAAATTTCTAGCGCATGATAGCAGACCTTCGATCTACAAATCAACTTGAGCAAGAGCACGAGAAAATAAATATTTAAGTTTCGACTAAAGTTTTATTTACAAGTTCATATTTCCGAATTTTAATTACAATTGTTTAAATTTTCAAGTGTGATTTTCATACTATTGCTAATTTCTGTATAATTCAATCATCCATTCTTAGATATACCCATTAGATGTTTTTACGTAGATAGAGACTTCTTAGTGATTTGAGAAACCAACTTTTTTTAAAGTCAAATGATCTTCCGAAGTTCTTATCATTTATATCAAGACTGATGCCACCCAGACAGGAAAATAGTTAGTGATTCTAACTGTCGTAGTGATGGGCCCGGGATCGAATCCCGGAGAAGGCCATGGGTGCAAATTGTCTGACCCTTCATAGGAGGCAACGGTGACCGCTTATTAGGTACCTCCATAATAAAATGACCATCGCTTCTGGCGTCAGTAGTGAGGAAAGCCTAAGGCTAGTGCTCGTCATTAAAAAATATCAAAGCTGATATCATACGGCCCAAAACATCATGCATATTTTCATCTTCAATAACATATGTTTCAGCTTTTTTCTTCGAAGTATATATATATTATGTGTAGTAATCATCGATGTTCTGTATAAGGTAATTAAAGAGATTAACTGTAGAAAAAAATGAAGATGTTGCCGTTGGGACAACATTTGATTTACTTTTCGGCGTTCCTGCTACTGATTAACAAATCGCAAGAAGACTGTGTTCTACTTATGGTAAGTGCTTTCTTCCTTATTGAATATGCGAAGCATATGCATATCAACAAAGGCCCGCCTGTAAAATTCACCCTAAAGGCAGTCTTATGTCACCTTATCTAAACACTTAAGTAATGAAAAAAAACTTATGTAGCGGTCTTCTTTGGATGTCTTTGAAATGTATCATATCCGCCCCTGGGTCTTTGGGTAAAACCGTATGCTGTTGACATGGCATATATACACTTCTCTGTTGCGCAACATACAGACTGCAAACAGCGTTCAGGATGTGTTTTTGGAGGGCAAAAATAAACGCAATCTTTTCTCGTCTCCTCCCTCAAAAGCGTGCGTCAGTTCGCGACCAGGAAACATAAATTTCATTGCACGTGCAGAAGCTGACACTTGAATCTCCGTCTAGTTTATTGCTGTTTGGATTCGGTAGCATATTAAGAAAGAGCCTGTTGAGGGCCTGCAATGATATAATGGGTGGAACTGGTCGTTTTCCAAAATAATCATCGTTTACGTTCGAGATCTAAGCTGGGAATGACAGCATTTAGGCCGTGGACTCCTTTCCAATTAATTTTAAAGCCTCTGCCACCGTATGATGAATCTTTAGCTATAAATTGCTTCGCTTATGTGACCACAGATTAATTGTCGAAAGATGTACAAGGATTTTCATAATATCCTCTAAAGGTAATAAAAAAAATAAAAAATTAAAAGGTAATAATATAAAATAACGTAGCAAATGATATCGTTTAAATTTAAAATACTCTGCAGTAGTATTCCTCTTAACAAAAGTTTGATACACGTCTGAAAGTATGTTAAGAAAGCCAGTTCCTCTATCAAACTGTGATAAGGACAATTTTGAAAATAAAATTTGTATTGAAGACCGAATAGGTGATACTTCAAATTGGCCACTTGCTATTAATAATCCGTTACAGAAAATTATAACTTAGAAGGGACTGAACGGATATGAAACTTTTATAGAGGGAAGGAAATGTTCATAGAATTTTTTTCTACAATATCCACTTGTGTGCTTTGCTTCCTTCGCAAATTCATTGCTTTAAAGAAAATTCATTGCTTTAAAGAAAATTAGTTACAAGATGCTCAAGGTCTTCAGACTCTCAAAATTTAGCTATTTCTTTTATATTGGCAACAAAAGAGTACAGAACATAAATTGTAAAATGTTGTATGCATTAAAAATATGCGTTGATAATGATTATACAACTGAATAAGAATAAGAGCCGTACATCGAATCTGAAAAACACATGGTTTAACCATTGCTATTGTTTAGGTTTTAGAAGGGTGCTATATAGATTTCAAAGGTATGATTTATAGCAAATAAAGGAAACCTTTAAAGCCTATACAAATGCTTAATCTGACACTATTTTCTCATAAAATGTCATAGCATAATCTGTTCTAGCTAAAAATCTTATATCTCAAACCTTAAGCTACGCTTTTAAGAATGAAATCACATTTGCCTTTAGCAAATAACATAAAATAAACGTCAAGGACTAAGTAATTAAAGCAAATTTTTTCAAGGGCTCTCGACTGAATGCCAGATGCCAGTCACACTGAGCCGATAACATTTGCAGTAAGAAGCATAAACAATGACGCTTCAGATATTACAGTTCAAGAACTATATCTTAGTTTAATCCATATTTGACGTTGTTAGATATTACCAAAACAATAGGAGGGGGAAGCGATTTATGCAATTATCTTTCAAGTAAACGTTTAACGGATTACAATTTAGGTATTCAAGAAGATAAGCCTGAACAAAAATATGAAATATAAGCATAGTAATTTACAGAACAAAATTAGGATTCGATTAGTTGACTACGGCAAGGTATATAAGCTACCTAATGCAGAGAAAATGCATTGGTGAAAGACTTCTTAGATGAAACCTGGCAAATAAGTATGCTATACAGGAGGAAAACTTCACGCCAGACAGCCCATCCAACTGCTCGTAACACAATCCGGGGCAAACCAACAGTGATTCGGCATTACCTACCTGGCCACTGGTAGGCTGAAAGAAAAAAAAGAATATAAATCCTTTTGTTTTGTATACATTTTGCTTCTTATTTGACATAAGCTGTAAATGACATCGCCAAAGTAACTTCTGTAGCGATTATTTTTTTTAAACTTGCTCAAGAATTCCAAAAACTTTTTTTTTTTTTTTGCTTTCTCTCATGAATGTAACGTATTAAATTGGAATAACAGTAGATTATATCTGAAATCTATAACTGTTGCATCACGGAGCATTCCTGCATTCCGTGTTTCAAAGAAAACACTTAAAGTTACATAATGTAGAAAAACTGAAACTTGTTACTTTTGCAGTCCAAGATAATTTTCCAAGAAAAATTCTGCTAGGAGTTTTTTATAACGGCCATTGGATATTAAAATGAGAGGCCAGTTATAACTAAAGAAAGAAAGTCAGACAAAGTATAAAGTACAAAGCTTAGTTTTTAGAGTACTGAAATTTATTTATAATACAACAAATTTCAATGTACTTCGCTTACTATATGAACTGTTTTCAGTTTTGATGAAACTAAGGTATAGTGATTTCGAGATTTTATTTAAAATCACAGGCTAGAGAAAGGTCGTTCTAAAAAGATGATAAAAAGTGTATAATCTTTGCAGAAGGTCATAAAAATTTTAATTTAATTGTTCTCTTGAACGCCACTGCAGCTGGAAAACTTGCGCACCTATGATGACTTAAAGTTGTGCAGTTCTAGTTTAGTGAATTTAGAAAATTACTTGTGAAGTATAAATTGAACTTCACAAAAGGAGCATAACAAAAATGCTGTTGAATCTGTATGTATAGACACTTGTACTTGAAGCGCCAGCTGAATTTGTTCGGAATGTTGCGCCATAGTGACAGTGGATACTGCCATTACTGTACCATGCAAAAAATGTACCATTTCGTTTCGAAAGCGCTCTTTTTCTGACCAGAAATAGAACATGACAAGATGAGGAAACAGAGAACAGAGAGGAAGCTTTCTACTGTAGTGACTTCTCCGAAAATGACTTATAGTATGAAATGAAATAGTAAAAATACATAAGTTGCAGGAAAAAACAGTGGTAAAAAACATTAAAAAAATTTAAAAAAAGAGGAGGAGGGAGAAAATAGCAGATAAGGAGATAGCTTGAAAAGTTTCTTTCTAGTCTAACATCGCCTTTTCATTCGAAGATTCTATCTTTAAAGAATGGGACGATTCGATTTCCTTGGTATGAAACTAATCAGGCACAGAAACGCATCCTAAAATATCCTGAAAGGAGAAACAATTTGTACGCTTAGGAGAGAAACTTAATGCAGAATAACATTCACAAATAAAAGGATAATTCACAAATAAAAGGATAATTTACAAATAAAAGGATAATTTACAAATGAAAGGATAATTCACAAATAAAAGGACAATTCACAGTTCAACAAATAAAAGGATAATTTACAAATGAAAGGATAATTCACAAATAAAAGGACAATTCACAGTTCAACAAATAAAAGGAAAATTCACAAATAAAAGGACAATTTACAATTCAACAAATAAAAGGACAATATAATAATATGTGTTCAAAGATTGAAGTCAACAAGAAACGGTGTTAACTGTTAACAAATTTAACTAATTCAAACTAACTGCAATCACTACTTCAAATGGAAGATCATCAATTAATGTACACTTTTTACTTCTCTAAAAAAATGCTCTGAAAGAAAAGTTATAAATGAAATAAGATCAAAACTCACTCAGTTCAGAAATTTTTTCAAAAAATATTTTATTATTATGTCAGCTGTTTGTTATTTTGCACATATTTGGCAATTAAATTGTAGAGACATTAGGTATTTTTTAAAAGCAGGAGAGATGAAAACTGAGCAATGCCCTCGTCGGGACTCGAATCACGAACCTCTCGAATACGCGCCGAGCGTGCTCACCACGAAGGCATGCTAAGAAAGCGGAAGAAATACCTTATATACTCCTCTTTTAAAGGGAAACTGGAGATTAAGGGACCCAATCGTCAAATCCTGGTGATGGAGAATCATTATCCACCGCCTTTTTTAGTTCGGGCGCCACTGTAGAGACATTAAGTTATTTCGAAGCAGGAGAGATGAAAAATGAGCATTGTTCTCCCCAGGACTCGAACCTCGGACCTCTTGAATACGCGCCGAGCATGCTGACCACTACACCACGAAGGTATGCTAAGAAGGCGGGAGAAATACCTTATAAAATTAACAATAATATATATGGAAAATTTTTTAATTCTTACATAGTTTAGTAACCCAGTTTAAGTGGGTCCATTCAAGGTACGTCAGAAATTCAATAATCCCTTTACTGATATAAAATATTTTTATGTTAATTAATCAATTTTTATGAGTTGAAACTTTACTATAACTTCATCTTTCCGTTAGTTACCACGAGGATGCAAATGAGGTTAAAGGGTATTTAAGAAGAGGGTTTTGAATGTTTGAGAGTTTAAGCTTTTAGTAGCGATACTTGCAACTTATTTTCTACCTTCAGTTAACATTTCGGCATTAGTCATTTGCTAAATGATGTTAAATACGCCATTAAAGTTGAGCCAGCTTAGTTAGGCAATTTGTTTTTTCAAATTGTAAAATAAGCTTTGTTATATTATATATACGCAAATAAGGGAGTATTGAGTGTATGCACAATTTGTGCTTTCTGTTCAATTCAAGCTCAAATGAAAAGGTTATTTCAAGCCTATAAGACTATATTAAAGCCGTGTTATTTAGACGGAGTGACAACTTGCTAATCATTCTAATATGATCTGAATGCCTTTTAAATTAATATTAGAAAAATTAAGACCCTATAATGTAACATAAAAATCTGAAGATTTAAATTTTTAGTGTAAATTTGCGAATTTTGTTCGTGAGTTTATACAATTATGACAAATAACTGTTTGAGCATTACTAAAAATGCATTTATGCTAGAGGCAATCCTGCGCTCCTCGTCGCGATAAAATTCGTGGACTTGTTCTGATGCGATACAAGACATATCAAGACAACAACATTTATGTTTAAATTGCTTCAAGTGCTGAATGACGATTGCTTGAAAATCTAAGTGACCTGCTGTTGATACTTTTACCCCAGGACTCCCGTCAGTCAAATTAAGTTAAGCGATCTGCACTAGTAGAAGCTGCCAAATAGCTCTGCAGGCGGTTAATCACCTTAAACTGGCTTCGAATGTTAAGTATTAAGTTCAATGTTTTCTTTAAACTAAACAGATGAGGTGATTAAGGGAAAGATGAATGGTTTTTAAAAACCAAACATACCAAATAATACAAATAGTACTAGGTTTTGGATTGCCACAATTGGGAAAAGTTTGTTATTCTTTATGGGTTACTACAAAAGGTTAAGTGTTCTAAAGATTGGGGAAAAACTTCTAGTAGGATCATTAATTTTCAACGCGAGCATCGATAAGAAAGCAAAAGAACTTGCAAAGACGTAACTCTTCTCTCTCCATCTATCTACCAGGCGCCACATATATTTATTTCTTTCTAAATAGGGGGCACAGGAAACATTCAAGAAATACTTCAAGGTCAAGCACTTTCTACATGCAGGAAGGGTTTGGCCTTTCGTCAGCGTGTTTCTCCAGAGATTTCATCCGTTTTCAGCTTTTGGTTAGGAAATCTTTTCTATCGTTACTTAATAACTAAAATGTAGATGATCAGCTTTTGGTTTCTTCTTTCTTTTGGTTTATACGTAAATTGAGGGAGGAATACGTAATCAAAAACTGCTAATAATTTGACTTCTCTGTGTGCAGCCTATTTTCTCTCTATATATACGTATGTATACATATATGCATATTGCTGTGTGTATTTGTAAATATTTAAATTCTTTTTATTGCACTGTTGTAATATTTGCGCATTTATTTGTTTTGTGTTTATAGCTCCCTATGTAACACAAAGCGTAGTAGAGACGTCGCAGAATGGTCCCACTGATTGCAATGATATCGTAGTAACTTTAAACACATCTTTACCGCTTAGAGAAAATGCAAAAGATTTGCCATTGCATTTTGGCAATATTTTGACGTCGTCGAAACGCTGTGAAAGAACCACTTTCAGATGTGATCATTCTAGTTGTCGGTATGTCCGTTTATCAGCGCTATTTTTTTTTTTTTTTTTTTGAATAAGAAGGAACTAATTGCGCTCTTTCAAGGATATGGACATCCGACAAGATTCAGTTTGCAATTTTTTAAAAATTTATTTCATCTAAATATATTAATATAAATCTAGAGTAATAATAGAAATATAATATAAATAATTTTAAGTATTAAATTTTTTAATTAATGCTTAAAAGAACATACAAACTTATTAATAAAAATTTATTCATATTTTTAAATTTTGCTTTTATAAATCGTAAAGCATAGTACTTGAAAATCAAAATGATATAATGTAATGTAAATTATTATTAATTTATGCATTTTAAATGTTAAAAAAATTCGTATTTTTTAAATAAGAATAAAATACGAAATAACATATTATTGTCCCATAGCTGTTTGTTTTATACTGAATGGCAACGACGTTACAGAGGACTTCGCCTGCGCAAGGAGAAGGCAGTTTTTCAACGTGGGTCGGTACCCAGGTGCGACACGTATATTCACAAAGTCTACAGACCGTTTCTTTTACTGCTTGCTCCGATTGGTTAAAACAGGAAACGTAGGGTTACAGAATCTTGTAGTTGGCGACTTTTGCTTCATCGCCAATACTATTTGTATATCAGCCTAGTGTACCGAAAAGTGTGCCAAAGCCAACGGCGAAACCGCAGCGCAACGGAAACGAGGATGGAAAAATTTCTCGGATTTCTAGATCGCCGGTCCTATCCCCGCTCGCGAACTGTTACAAACTCTGCCCTCGGAGGATTTGTTTTTATCCTCACTTTATTGAATGACTTTGTCATTATTGGTCTTTTTGCCTTCGGGTGCTATGTTAAAAATTTAACACCTTCATTTACTCTATTTTGTTAATGCTAATTTTTCTTATTTTTATCTACTGGTTTGTACTCTTTGTAGTAGGTACCAGTAGCAAGATCCCGAAAAGCGTTTCGATAGAAACAGCGCATAATGGAATAAAATATAATTTTAGTTATACTTACTCATAATTTAGGTTAAAAGAATAGGTATCCGACGCCCTTAAATGTTTATTGAATTGATTAATTGTATTGATTGTAAACACTTTTTCTTGCAAAACAATCGTACTTTTAACAGCTCAAATTCAAATACAAATAAACTATTAATAAGATCAGTAGTTTATTTAAAATATATTTCATTCATAAAATAAAAAAAATATTGAATGAAATAAAAGCTGTTTCTCCTCGTTGTACTGAAAGCCTATAAGGTTTGTTTGGCGTTAATTACCACGCCTACAAGGCGATAACTTGCCATTTTAAATATGACCGACAAGCAGACGTTTCATCCAATGAGAGCAGACCGTAGAAGAAATGGTCTGTAGGCTTTGTGAATATGCGTGTGGCACTCTTCAGCAGAGAGAGTTGAAGAGGCTCTGCCAGAGAGATTTTTATTCGTCTAGTGGTGACGAGCGTAATCTTGTAAAATGTCTCTAATATTCGGATAGTTGTTAAAAGTTTTCTAAATGTATTAATTAAATGTTGTAGCTGTGTCTTCTTGTGTTGCGAATAAAGGAATTGATGCGTGAATAAAGGACTCTCATTTTATAGAGTTTTACGGGACTATATCAAAATGATATGGTTTCTTTGAAAGGACAATTTTAATTTATGGACAACTGAAGAGTATTCATTGATGTATTTTATAAAGAAAAGTTACTGAAAGTATGAGATTATTTTGTATGAAGTTTCACAATTAAAGTATCAATTATTAATTTTACTTTTATGTTGTTATTGCTATCATAAGACATACACTTACATTTTGGCTCAATTTACATGCATTAAAATGATATTTTACTTGTTTTTCATTGTGTAAAAATTTTGCACAAGGGTTTAGTGATAGAAAAATATTAAAAATGATAAAACAGTAGTTTTATTTATTGTTCATTGAGATAAGTTAAAGATATTTGCCAACTGGTTGAAAGTGCGTTGCTTTTAAAAATGAAAACTTTTTTTTGCCATTTGTGTTGTTAACAATGATTGTTGCAAAAAGAATTTTTACTTTTGGATGTAATGTTGTTTATAAGATGTAAACCCATTGCTGTTTCATTTTTATTATTTACAAGTTGTTAAATTTGAAAACAAATTTATAGCTGTGTATGTGTTTCAAAACATTAATCGTACTATGATGAATTTTGCTTGAACGCTACAGTTTCTGTAATTTGAAAGTATTATGTTAAATAAAATGGTATACTTTATAATGAAGTTGATAATTTCATAGCCAGCTAGCCAGTATGAGATCTGCAATTCGAATACTTGCGAGGTACAGGTGATTTTGCTGTGTCAAAGGTGATTTTTAATATTTTTCGGCATTGAAAATTAATACTGTCTACGAATTTAATGCAGTAATATCAATCATTCAATCAACAAGAATCTTATAAGTAATTTTTAGTAATACACTTTCCATTGCTTCTTTCAATATTTTCACAAAAGTTGTAATAGTAACATTTTACATCAACCTCTTTTAAGGCATATCTCAGTACGGTGACTAATAAAATTAACATTTCTTGAAGGTTTATGCAAGTTAGAATTAACTAATTTTTATGTACGGTGGCCAACGTAAGATGTAACGGCTCGCCGAGGATAACAAATTATGATTTTTAGGTAATATTTAAGAATGGGTCCTGGAGTAATAAAATATATTATTTCAGGGTAATAAGTTAAATTTATTAAAAATTATTTCTGCAAATAATCTAGCGGACTGATCAACATCAAGACTAAATGTAAGAAACTCAAGATTCCGTTTGAATGCATTCCTTTTTTAGTAAAATATTTATGTGTTTAAAATATAATACGATAACAAAATATCATATTTACCTGTGCATATCATCTTGATGTAAGTGGTTAGCAGTTTGAAAATTCATAGTTTGAACCCCGGCAAAGATGCATTTGATTTTTCATGATTTCTTTTCGGAAAATTGTAATAGTTACTACTGGGACAGATTGAAGCAAGGCCGGCACCTGTGAATTCTAATAGACTTTAACACCAAGTTTGGGACTATTCATTACCTGGCTGCTTCAGAGAGCTTGCCTTGATCCACAGCCCCACTCGGACGACTGTGTAGGCGGGGCGCAACCCACCGGACAGCCCGCAGGGACTTCTCATTTTCATCGCCACAATCCATCACACTGAGGGTTGCGCGGGTAGCCGTCCCCCCGACACAGCGCTTAATATCTACATGAGAAGAGCGCCCCCACAGCGAAGGCAACAGACACGACAGTACCAGTACGGTCCCTGCCAAGCCTGCGCCTACCATAGGATGGACCTATAGTTCTAGTCCTGTGAAATCTGATTATATACCCAAGAGACCGAAGCTGTCAGGACACAAGGCCAGCCAGTGGTCTGGGAGAACCCCGGGTTTCCTCCTATAAATAGTCGGTTCCGGAAATTCGCACCAGTCGATACTAGATACCTTCGAGCCTTGCTAACTGCTAAGCTTCCATCCCTATTTTGAGAGGGAGCAGCTTGAAATGCGATCGGAGGGTCTCCGACCCATCTTTCCTTATCACAACCTCTCGAAAGGACGTTCGGCTAGCTGCATATTTTGAATCCCCCTTTTCCGCACAGACACGAATTCTTAGAAACATCCATGCTTCTTGGGGCTTCAAATACGGGCCCATCGGTACGGCAGTCGGCATCACTACCGAGTGGGCGGCTAGTAGCCTCTACAGTGGCGTCCGAATAAAAAAATATGTGGGGTAGAGTAACTTGTAACAATCTGAAATTTATATACTGGACCCCGAGCTCCTGCATATCGCCCTTTACTGGGGGAGAATCTAAGAAATTATCCCTTTCCCCAGTGCATGCTGTCATGGTATAAGTGGTTAGGATGGCTAGCTAGTAGTTGGAATATCTGTAGTTTCAATCCTGGCATGACCATAGTTGATTTTTCGTGTTTCCCCCCCTCCAAAAATCGGAATAGTCTACAATACAAGTAAATATAAACACAGCTCGCTTGAAATTATAGGCATATATATTCACATTAGAAAGTCCTCAACAACAATAACGTTAATGTATTTATTGACATTAATAAATAGGCTACATAATTTCTCATAAAATGTTGTTTGTTCTTCGTTCACTAACTAAGATGAAAACTGAAGGCCGGATAGATGTAAAATCTGCCAAGGCAGTTGAAAATAAGATCCCTTTCTTGCTCAGCTTAAAATACTGTATTCCAGTTTGATTTGAATTTAACGGCTGAACTCGAGGGTCGAGGTGAGCAAGAGAAAAAAAAATACGATATAATTTAGGAAAGTAACAACTAAAATTTTCCTTTTATTTCTGCTTGTGATTTACAACATAAAATTATTGCATCGCAAAACTGATGCGTTGCTACCTTGATTAGTTATAATTAGTCTAAAGAAGTCCACAGTTATAAATTAATTACCAAGCCTAACAGACACTTAGGAAGAAATTAGCTCTAACCACACAAATTTAAAGTTTTCATTCACTTACCAAACGATTCGCAATTCGTGGGCTGAGTACAGAGAGAAATCTCAAGACCACGAATATTTATTTGAAACAGGAAACAATCTTCCATATTCATACGATGAAGTTAATAAGCAACATTTTTTGGGGTTCGTTACTCAAAAAATTTAAATTTACATTAACATCTAGACTGTACGTATCAACGTGATATATAATGAGAAGAAAAGGAAAGCATAAGAATGAAAAATTAACTGCTGGCAAATTAACATAATTGTCTCAATTTAAGTGGAATTTCAATAAACAACGAAGCTGATAAACACTTTTAGCGTACCCTACATATTCAATCTCTCATTCGTTAGTTTGTTGGCTGACAATGGAAGTGCATTTAATTCATAAGGGAAAAACATAAAATTAATTCATAAGGGATTATAAAAAAATCTGTTGTTTCTATGATTACAGTGAACTAAACATATTGTACTAAAGTAAATTTTTCTTTCAAATGCGTTTGTTAAAATATTGCAATTTTATTAATTATAAATTAAGATATAACTACAAGAAATGAATAAAACATTAATAAGCGAATTTAATTAAAATGCTTTCGAACTCATCGGCGAAATAGAAAAAGATGGAAACAAAGAATAGTAGGTAAAATAATTGGCAATTAAAAGAAGTAGACAACATTAAAAATAACAGAAACGAAACTAATCAACTACGTTCTTCCTACGATGAGCGAAATCATCCTGGCCAATTTATACTTTTCGTAACCACATTTTAAATAATGATCAGCAAAAAATATTAAAAATATTCCGCAAACATAAATTTTGCTTATACGCTTAAAATTCCAATTAGGCCGCTCGGTTATTATAAAATCATTTTAGTATATCATTAACAGAGAAAAAAGATGCAAATATTAATTAAATAGTTTGTTATAATCGGAAGTAAGAATTAATTACATCTGATAATCCTAGATTATGAAATTAAACTATTAAAGGAAACGAATCAATTAAGTGAATAAACAATGTTCAAAATGATAAAAGAAGGAAGAAAAAGCATTTTTCATGTAAAAAATAGAATAAAACTGACTAAATAGTATCTTCTTTCTTTGAAAGTTTAGTGTTGGAAACTCAGTTATAAAGAAAATATTATAAAATTTAAAACTGTGACAGAAAGATATACTTTCCTGCGCCATTGAGGAGTTATAAGTGCTTTTTACATCAGTTTCTCTTACAGTAGGTTGCGAAAAATAAAATACTTATTTTCAGAAGTGCTTTAATGAACGATTTCGTTAAGTGCTTCGAATTTCTTAAACTCAAGACAAATAATTATAGAAGGAAGGAATATGTGTAATACGTATACAGGCAATCAGGTTCATATGTATGAATCACTTTAAGTAGGTCTCAGATTACATTGTCTTAAAGTTAAACCCAAAGTAAAAACATTTTAGGCTTATTTTACATTGTAAAGCTTTAATAACCATTTGTGGGAAATTTCGAGGAATTCAGTGACTGTAATATTACACTTCTAAAATTTCCATTATGATGATTAAAATTTCTTAAATTTTGAAGTATTATTATATGTGTGTGTTGCATAAAGCTTTTATTATTTCCTAAAACTAGTAACTCCGTTTATTTAGAACAGTCTACTTTTGGTTTCCTTATTATACTTCTGTAAATTTAAATGCATCAGCTCTAATTGGAAGTATCATTTCTATCTTTGAATACCCTCCGAGAAAAACTCTAAAGACTACTAATTATAATTCGGTACTTCCTGATTGTCCGCAGACCGGGTTTCAACATTTTATGAAACTACCGCATTTTCGGCCTATTCTTGAGTATGTATGACAAGAACAGACCCAAACATTTCGGTCTCACATGCATGTTTCTGTACACGTGTATTCATATCCTATATATTTAATCATCGTTTCGCAGATCAGTTTGTTTTCTTTTCCCTTTCAAATGTCCTTTTCCCCTAAAACTAATTGCAACGGGTTTGTGCAGTTTATTGACTGATGAAAGAAAGCGTTGGATTTCTTCAAAACTATAGTGCTTTGTCCAATCCCCCGGCTATGGATCATCTTGTTTCCAAAAATTTTTTGTTTCTTTAAAATATTTTTACGTTATTATTTACGAACAAAATAGTGCAAAGGAATCGCAACACAAGCCAAACAAACGCTTTCTGTCGATTAAACAAAACACCAATTAGTTGGCGGCTTTTAGTATTTTGGCGGCAGCAGAGCGTTAGGAAGGATGAATTTCTGTAGCATAAAACGAATAAGATTAAAACTTTAAAAGAGTCGCAGAGTATCACAGTAAATGCTCTCATTATCGGCGAATTTCATAAAAACACATATAAATTAACAGCCTAGATGTTTCTCACACAAGAATGATGGATCAGAGAATGCGAGAGGTGTAGAAGGAAGCTGTGAATAAAGCTCAAAGAGTGTATATATTAGTATGCAATGCGAAATGCGAAGTTGCTGCTTTGGGGCCAGAAGGTTACTACTGTACCATGAGATGACCTCTTCAAGGAATCTTCATTCTTACATTAATTCTGAAGTTTAAATGTCTTAGAATGTAGTAGCATGAGGTGTGAGTAATTTGAGTAATGCCTTATGAATTTTGTTGCTTAAAATCAACAATGATTTTTCATACTTAGAAGAAAATAAATCGATAGAAAGAGCAGCTCTCTTTATATGTTGTAGAAAATTTCACCATGAGACGAAAATTTGTTTACTCATAGTATTGCTTTATGAATAATTTTGTGCTTTTAATGTTTCGTAAGAAATAAATGAGACTGAATTTCAAAATAAGGATACAAATCAGTTTATTTAAAAAATTAAATAGCTATGACTTGTTGAAAAATACTAGTACATAATGTTTCGTCAATGTTTATCCCAAAGAACCCGACCTTACATACATTTTCCCATGAGCAATGTGACTACAAGACATTCACCTTAAAAATCCTTCCATTGCTTTTAAATTATTTCTATCAACAGATATTTGGAGCTTTTTCTTCCAATTATAAGGAATGTTGCAAATTTTTCCTCAGCCTAAATTTCTCTTGGACGCAAGCTTTGTCCTCCTCTCCCCAGATTCATTATTTGACGAAGCATCAGTAAATTAACTTTTTGATGAGTTATCCGATTCATTTTCAGAATTGATGAGGTACTTATATTTTCTATTACGTTCTGTATTATAATATCCATGAACATAGCCTTTTAAATCTCATAAATCAGATTTGGGATATAAGGAAAGTCTGTTAATAGTGACAGCAGTGTGCATTTGTTAAAAAGTAAATATATTTAATGTAACAAAAAAAAAAAAAAAAAAAAAAAAAAAGGGTTAAGAATTCGATTGTAATTAACTTCAAAGGACAGACAACAGCGTTTCGTAAGATGAAACTTGGTGCAAGTGTTTTCTTGATTCAAGCCTATAGGAAGAAAAGAACTCTTAAAGGTGGGAAAATCCCAACATAAAGTGTACTTTTGGTAACTAAAACATGTTTGTGCATTTTGCTTCATCTGCAAGGAATTTAGCTATAAACTTTAAATAAACATCTTTCTCTTTGAAGGTATAGTATCCACTGAACATTTTTCGCAAATCCATTCACGTAAACAGACTGGAAATTTTACTGAAAAAAGGAGAAGCTTTTTGATAAAATATTGAAAGTTTTGGAAATGAAGCGCATACAAAATAGCTGCCAATGCTTTTCTAATTTATAAGGGCATAAAGTTAGAAATATTTGGTTGCTAAATCAAAATGAGTGTGTGTGTGATTATGGCAAAGCCTCGAGGGCTATCTGCCTAAGAGGAGGGATGCCTTCGCGGAGGGCTTTCTAAGGGAAACTGGCTCGTATACACGTTACATATGGGGAAAACCACGAAAACGCCCATGCAGCCAGCCCGTTTGCGGGATTCGAACCTCGGACCGAACTACCAGTGTTCAACCATTTTACCGCTCGGCCGCTGGTGAGCAAATCAATATGAATAGGAAACCGAAAATAATGCAAACTATATTTGGCCGTGCAGCGCTGTTTTGGAGATTAAAAAAATTAATTTCGTTGAAAGTTCGTAAGTAGCGATCATATTTTTTAGAATGTTCGCCACTTGCAATCAAAAATCCCATATTTAATAACTTCTTTTTGTATTTTCTATACAATATCAGCATCTAATTCTTTTACTATTAAACTTTCTTGGTGCATAGATTCATTATATATTTTTTGAAAAAAATGTAGAGTTCAAGATTGAAATACCTTTCTTTTAACAATCTTCTCCCGCTTCAGGTGTCTTTAGTGATATTGGTTAATTTAATTTCGTGGAACTAGGCTATAGTTTGCTTATGTTCTAAATTATTCGCCGTTATTTAGTGATTTATAGTCTTCAGAATTTTAACAAGATTCTTCTTTGTGTCATTCATTCATTTAAAAACTATCCTATTTCATTCATCCAACAAAAGAGGTAGATAACAGCCAAGAATTGGGAAAAGTACGAAATACTACAAATAACGAAAAAGTCTGTTCTCATGAAATCAAATTTAGATCGAATCACCAGTGTTCAACGATTTAACCGCTCGATTGCTGGTGGGTTCTGACGCTACTTTTGATTTATTTTCCTTTTAAATTATGACAAACTATAAGAATAGTCTCAAAATCAAAGAAACCGTAAAAAGTGTATTAAGAGCACTCAACATATAAAATACCACGATGAAACAACTTATCATTGATATTATTTTTAAATTCTCAGAGTATATACTGGAAGTCTCTGCAGGATATTTTGCGAAGATTTAAAATTCACTTCCAAAACTTGTTCAGTTAGATTGAAAAATGAACGGAAAACATTAATTCTTTAGTTTTGAAAAGTATTCCAATCCGAAGTCCAACTGTAATGCGAGTAAACAAAACAGTTACTTTCTTTCGAAACCACTTTCTCAACCTCGTGCTAGTGCCCTCCGTTTAGAGTGATTATGTGCTTGTTAAATAAGTAATTATCTCTTCACCCACTCTTTTGATGATGGTGATTTCAGAGTTATTTAGTCTGCTCTGCTCCGAGCGGAAAGAAGTGATTGCTGGGAAGGAAAACTTCACCTGATAAAATTCCTTCAGTCACCGGAGAACTCAAAGCATTTACAAGCCTAAAGCTTTTCAAACATTTACATTTAGAAAATGAATGTATAAAAAGAAAAATATGAATGTATAAAAAGAAAAATATGAATGTATAAAAAGAAAAATATGAATGTATAAAAAGAAAAATTGCTCAGGTGAATGTTTCTACTAAGCTTAGTCATACAATAAGAAAACCCGCGGTCTCTTAATTCCTGAAAGAAATTATTAGCTCTTAACTTTAGTCTCCCCCAACTTGGGGTAAAAAGAAGGACCTTTACACAGAGTTCATAAAGACAGTTTTTTTCAAAAGGGGTATTATTCCCCATTAAGGAATCTGAGCGGACAAGGATTTAGAGCTTATGACCAGCTCTTGACGGATGGGAAAGGAATTTAGTACTTTAAGTAAAAAATTAAATGCTCGACAACCTTTTAACTGCTCCAAAATTAATTTTTACTTACTCTAAATCTGAACGAGACAACTACCACAAAGCTCAAGTTAATTAAATGCGTTTCAAAGTTTTTTTCCTATGCAATGATGGTTTTTATTATTTACATAATCGCACTCTCTTTGGAAAAAGCTTTTATCAGTGCCAAAGTGAAATAAACTTTCAGTACAACTGCTCGAGAAAAACTGTCTTTCTGGATTTAATGACTCATCCGGTAATAATCAGCATAAGATAATCATCGATAATTCTTCGCAAAAATGCCTGATATTTGCTTTGGTGCATCTTATGTACAGACGAGGTTAGTTTTAGAAGAGTAAGGTTGTGAAAACAAAAATCTGCATGATTTGGGTAATCCAAAAGCTTAGCTTTGTTAACAAAATCTTCTAACATGCGCCCAAATTTACTGTTTGATGAGATTTACTGTTATTATTCATGAGCTTTTCTTCCAACAACAGTTGTCGAGATGTCCGGTGTTATTCTTCCTAAACCCTAACTAACTATGCTTCTTAATTACTCGCCTAAATCGGTAGTATCATTTAAGAATATTTATTTTTTAAATTATACTGTACTTCCACAAACGGAGAAACTATAAACTATATGGCTTTATCGCAATCCAGGATAGCAATTAGGTTAATAGTTACATAGTTAAGTTATAAATTCATCATAATATATAATTATATATTATGATGAATTAATTACTTAACATTATTTAATGATGAATTAATTACTTAACAAGTATTCAACACGGCAATCATAATTGTATATTTACTTATCGTTTCGAAAGAAAAAAGTTCCTTTACGGATCCTTAAAATTGTGATTAATATCTTAATTCTGGTTTTAGCCATTTGTTTTGACATTGGAGAACTGTTTTTTTACACAATAAAACGCTTTGTAAATGATTGGAAATGACGTGTGGTAATCTGTCCGGTCGAGAGTTATCTAATCTTTCAACCACAACTCCACTTTGAGATTAGATCTTTTTTGTTTAGTTAAATACAGCAAAAACACGAAGGATATCTGCTTACGAGGAGGGATGCCTTCGTGGAAGACTTTCAGACTTCCTAATGGAGACTTGGAATTTATTTAAATGAGTGGTAATGATTCACTCTTTCCGAAGTCGTTGCTTGTAGAACAGTCAAAAACTGATATTGATAGTTACACTTGCTGCCATAAGTCTCGTACATGCTATCAATCATCTACTTTTTACTTCAATCGCTTATCAAATCGTAACGGAGATAATTGAGACACCGCTCAGTTAGTCGTACAGCTCTTCTGATTCAATCTATGCAAAAAAAAAAAAAAAAAAAAAAAAAAAAAAAAACTACCTGTACAGTAAACAAAACACGAAAGAAAAGCGATTGGTTAAGAAGTAATGAGTCATCACCGCTAAAAGTCTGCATACGCTTTCAAAAGAGGAGAGCTTTTAGCGCAAGATAGCTTCACTAAGTGTACTTGTGCATGTTCACTTGTGCAATCGTGATAGTTTACCTTTATGCACAAGATTTAAAATACTGTGCATTGTTGTATGAGCCATGGCAGGAGGAAAACAGATTAATCTGGCGGAGAAAAAGATGATTGTAGATCTTTGAAAAAGGGGAAAATCTCTGAGAGAAATTGGTAATTTAGTAAATAGGACACATTCTTCCATCCAAAGATTTATCAAGAACTTCAAAGTAACAGGACGGTTGATATCTAGACTCAGATCCAAACGTCCATCTACATTGATGCAACGCGAGTCTCGCTTTTTTGTCCGTGCAGTAAAAAAAAAAAAAAAAAAACCCAGACTATCGGCTTCAAAGATAGTACAGTCAGTCGCTGAAAGTTTCAAGAAGAATGTAAGTTTAACAACAACCTGAAGAGTACTGAAAAAAAAAAATTTTTTTTCCATAAGAGAGTGGCTCGAAAAAAAGCTATTCATCTCCAGCGTAAGCAGAGCAAAGAGAATTGCCTTCGCTAAAAAGCACATCAATAAACAGGCTTCTGGAAGAAAGTCATATGGTCAGATGAGAGTAAATTTTCCATTTTTGGGATCAAAGAAAGAAAGTACATTTGGAGAAACCAGATCAAGAACTTGAGAAACAAAACCTTTATTCAACTGTAAAGTATGGATGTGGAAGTGTTGTGGTCTGGGTGTGCAAGGGGAGCTCTGGGGTTGGTAATCTGGAGATCATTGAGTCAGCCATGAATAAATTTGACTACTTGAACATTCTGAAAAGAAATCTTCGAGCCAGTGCAGGAAAGCTTGGGGTTAGTGAAGATTTTTTGTTTCAGCAGGACAATGGCCCCAATCATACTGGGTACGTTGTTAAGAACTGGCTGCTTTACCATGCACCGAAGCAGCTGCAAACACAACCCTAGACCAGGGGCGTAGCTAGAGGGGGGCAAGGGGGGCATCTGTCCCCGGGCGCAGAATCCAAGGGGCGCCAAATTGATGTTACGACATTTTGGAATTAAATGTTTTCAATCCTTGGCAAGCAGTAGGGGGCGCTGAAAACCCTAGCTACGACTCTGCCCTAGACCTTAACCCAATAGAACATTTGTGGGATTTGCTGGAAAGAAGAATCAAAGAACATGATATAACATCAAAAGAAATGCTCAAAGATATTATAGTGCAAGAATGGGATAAAATAACCGCTGTTTAAACAACTAAGCTAGTTGAATCTATACCAAAAAGGAAGTAATAAAAAGAAAAGAATGTCCTACACGATAGTAATGTTTTAATTTAAAAAACTTTCGAAAGCGTTTTTGATCATGTACGCAAACTTTTGAGTCACAGGATTTGAGTCACTGTCAAATTATCATTATTTTAAAGATTTTATGTTGTATTTTAGTGATTTCTTTTTACCTTTCAAATTTAGTCGGTTTGAAGAATCAATAAAAGCTCTATTTATTTTCATCGATGATATTTTCTTTGTGTTCGTTGCATAAAGATGTACGCAGACTTTTGGCGGTAAGTGTATATAAGATTTTAATAATTCTTTGTACAATAATCTGGTTTCAGTTGTAATTATCGTACTTCAGTAAATATTTATTAGTTATTTTAAATCTATTGCGCAAGTTACTTGAAGCAAGGAAAAAATTTTAATCAGCAGTATAGCTCGGAGTATATATTGTTCTCTGTTCTTTTACATTAAATTCATCAATAGTCTTTCAATTTACCACTAGTTTCACATTTATAACAACGCATTTATAAATGTGAGACTAGTGGTAAATTAAATGTAAAATTATGGTTGTGATATAATAGTATTCACAAGAGATTAGATCCATTTTTACGGGAACTAAACTTACACATCCATTTGAGGATGAATCCTCACAATAAATCTAGTTTTGGCATTTTAAAACTGACAGTGTTACATTCTGATATTACGCTTTATCCTTTTAATACACGCTGTCTATTCTCATTCGAAAATGTTGCTTATCTTTTGCACTATATAAAACCCCAAAACAAGGAAGTAAGTTATATAAACATTTTTGTTTAAAAGAAATTAATTTGCATCACAAATGCTTAAAACTGATGCTATTAGGCAATAGCAGGAAGAGAAACACCCCATTTCAGTTCCGATTTTTCACATGTTTGACGTAAGATTTCTCCTTGAGACAAATTATCTGAATGAAATACAGATTTTCAACTAACTGCCAAAAACCACCCCCCATTCCGGGCTTTATTTTTAGAAAGTCACAGAAATCAGCGTCTGTTATGTCGCTTAAGAATTATGATGTTCGCCTTAAGACATCCCGATGCAGAATCAGCATTTGTTATAACAGACGCTCATAAGTGGAATAAATGGTTGTGAATGATGTATGTGCATTTATTTGAGGAATAATGCTACGCGGAGTAAAAGTGTTATTTTTCATGTGCATCGCTATTCGAGAATGAATGTTAAGATTCCATGAAGTATCTGTTATTACGCAACATTGATTATAGGCGTTTTTAATTAGTTTACTTCTTGAGAAAGGTTATGAAGCTTCAATATATGCAATATTAACAGCCCGATAGATGTCATAAAATCTCGGTCTATATTGTGGAGTAACCATCTTGTGTAACGCTTACGAGTGCTTGTGTAACGCTTACGGATTCTGTGTGATGCAGCCATTATCCATTGTTTTACTGTAAACCTCATTTTTGACAATATTCCACAGAAAGAAATTTAGAGGATTATTACAAGTTCTTGTAGACCTTGGCATAGGTTTATTTTTTTCAAATCTGGAAATCGACCATTTAACTCTGAACAGGAACTATTAAAAACCAGTGTTGCTCTCGCATAGAATTCTTAAGAGTGTGCCTTTCATTTATTACGGGAAAATACTGAAGAACTAGCTGTCTAAGGTAGTAGAAATATTAGGTATATTTTTGGAATAAGGAGCATAAAAAGTCAGCAGCGCGCTCACTTGTATTTGAATTCCGGACCTACCGACTGCTAGTCAGACGTGCACTCAGTTGCATGACTAAGGCAAGCGATAAGGAAGGATGAAATTCTTTACATTTTTCCCTGCTTAAAGGGCAACTGGGGAGGAAAGTAAAGAGCTGCTTAATTCAGGAGGGTACGAATTATGGTCACTTTGTTTTAGTTCGGGGGCCACTTGTAGAGCTATTTAAAATTTTTGGAGTAGGAATGTGCAAAAAATCAGCTATTCCCTTGTCAGGAGTTAAACTCCGGACCTTCCCATTGCTAGATTGAAATGTTTCTATAAGGATGGAATTAAAAAGGAAAGGAAATTTCTTAGAAAGGGAAGGAAAAGTAATTTTTTTTGGGGGGGGGTGGCATTTAAGAATCGGCTGTCATGTGCATTAATCATGTATGTGTTTTCTCCCTTTTTACCTCGTTACTTGGTGGCATATTTAAAAGCACGTCCGGGTAACATTCGGAGGTTCGGAGTTCGAATTCCGAAAAGGGCATTGCAGGTTTTTTCGGTCTCCTGGCTTCAAAAAATTCTAAATGACACTTACAAGTGGCATCCTAACTGAAGAGTGGTGGACGATAACTCAACACCATTGGGTTGGCGACTAGGTTCCAGCCTCATCAGTCCCCCTTAAGTGGGTGAGAATGCAAGGAATTTTATCCCTCCTTACCACGGGCCTTCGTGATGTAATTGGAAAGCCCGTCAAGCTAGTAATGGAAAGGTCCGAAGTCTGAGTTCAGGTGAAAGCATTGCACATTTTTCACTTTTACTGCGACAAAATAATAATAATAAAAAAAAAAAAAACCTAATGATTCTACAGTCGCACAAAAAATAAGGAAATTTCACACAACCAGATCATTCAGGCACCAGAAACTGAGCCACTGTTCTGCAACTTTAGACTTCTGCTACCGGTAGTGGGCTAGATCTGAATTGTGTAAGAAAGTAATTAACATTAGTACTATACATAGGCAAAATATCCATTTAACGGCAGCTGAAAATTGAGCATAAATTTGGGATAACATTTACCAGTATTTTTTGGTTTAGAGCATAAATATGGGATACCATTTACCAATTTTCTTCGAGTTTAGGGCATAAATTTGGGATGACATTTCTTCGGGTTTAGGCACTGTTAGTACATTATCCACTTATCGCTGTTATACAAACAGTTTAGTGGCTGCTAATGGGCTCATGATGATATGAGCGTCATCTAAAACTATAACCAGCTATTGAAAATAAATACACTACAAGTGTAAAACTAATGGTTTAGCAGAACAGCAGGATTTAAGGGTGGGGAGGCTTTAAGCTTAAATATTTTTGAGGCACACATATGAGTAATGCAACTTAACACAGAAGACCCTAAACTAGCTAGTTTTTACATAAATCATGTATCGGATATGCAGATTAGTAAGATAACATATAAAAAGAACGAGCCCTCTCAAGCTAGTATTAAGAAAGAATCAAGAAAATATGGCACGGATAACACTTTTGTAAATTTTTCTCACTTAACTGCTACAGTCTTACCAAGAATAGAAAAACTGGTTTTAGTCGTTGACTTATTAAGCTCTTCCTGATAATGATAATGAAAGAAATCTGATAGCTGATTAATTAGCAAGAAGTGCACCATCTACGAATTCTGTAATATTTCGTAACCAGCAGAAAATTTGTTCTAAATAGCTAATTTCTCTAAATGACTTTAGTGTGATAACCCCATTAGAGTTAGAATCAAAAGTTATTAAAAAATTTATGTTTTCCTCTTTCTTTCTTTCTTCTTTCTTTTTTTCAGGGGGGGTTATTTTCTTTTTTCGCCTTTCCCCCCTTTGATTTGTAACTTTTTAGGTTTAGCTTACTTTTAGAGGTTGTACATTCATATACGTGTCATGTAACTTTTCAGTATGTTAAAAAGTTACCGTATAACTTAACCATTTCTAATGAATAATTTATATTATGTTAGTTTTAATATGCGTAGACGTGGGTAAAAGAAAATATATAAAGTGAGCTTGGGGAAAATGTGAAAAGTTTAGTGATTGAAATGTGAAAAGTAAGTGATAGCTGAGTGGATTTAATCAGTTATAGCTCACAATTACTTAACAGCTATTATTTAATTTCAATGCATTCTAAACATACTTTATAAGGTATTTCTCCCGTCTTCTTAGCATGCCTTCGTGGTTCAGTGCTCAGCACGCTCGACGCGTATTCGAGAGGTCTGTGATTCGAGTCTCGACGAAAACATTGCTCATTTTTCATCTTTCCTGCTTCGAAATAATCTAATGTCTGTACAATGGTGCCTGAACTAAAAGGTGGTGAATGATGATTCTTCACCGCCAGGATTTGGCGAGTGAGTCCCCTAAAATCCCAGTTGCTCTTTAAAAGGGAGAATACATAAGGTATTTCTCCCGCTTTCTTAGCATGCCTTCGTGGTGTAGTGGTCAGCACGCTCGACGCGTATTCGAGAGGTTCGCGGTGCAAGTCCCGGCGAGTGCATTGCTCATTTTTCATCTCGCCTGGTTTAAAAAAATACCTAATGTCTCTACAACGTTCATGCTTAAAATTTAAGAAAGGTACGAAATATGTATTGAAAAACATATAAGACTAAGATGCATTCAATGTCAATGAAATGGAATTAATTAATGCAAGAATGGAATGGAAATCGAAAACGATGACACATGCATATTGCAATATTTTTTTACTCAAGAAAATCCGGAAAAATGATATAAATCTGATCTTAATGAATAGCAGCTGCGTTTAATTTTGAATCAAAGTATGTGAGTAAACAATACATGCATATTGCAATATTTTTTTACTCAAGAAAACCCGGAAAAATGATATAAATCTGATCTTAATGAATAGCAGCTGCGTTTAATTTTGAATCAAAGTATGTGAGTAAACAATACTTTAATCGAAGTGCTACTTTTAAATGTCACATTGTTTGATCTCTTCGGGAAATAATTTATAATAGGCCTTGAGCGTATTTCAAGACTGCAATTAATTGACATCTGAAGGCTAAATTTTGCCTCAAAAAGCAATAGCAGGAGCCAACTTTCGGGAGGATTAAGTGTTTAGATAAGACGAATTGTTTTATTGTTCATTTAGCTGTGAGAAATAGTCGTTCTTAGAAATGCATATTTTAATACGTATCATTTTTGCGATAATTTATGAAGCATATTTTTAAAAAATCTGAAATTATGAATGTCATTTTTTTCGAAAATGCAAGACGAGTAAATAAAGAGAAGCGAAAGAAAGGATAAACGACTGTAAATGAAATTTGTTTTTATATTGAGGAAGACCTCATTTTCATCATTTAAATATTATTTAATGTAAAAGCAGCTCAATAAAATCTGAGAAAGTTTTTGCTAAATAAGTTCTCTCAACTTCATAACTGATAAGGAATTTTAGAAACAAACTTTCTACTTACTTATATTGAGGTTAACGTATAAGGAACTGCTGCTTTTCCTCATGCGTATTCTTATGGTATAAGTATCAGTACGTCCAGATAGCTGTTGGAAGATCCATGGTTCGATTTCCGACAAGGGAATAATTGATTTTTCATGTTTTCTGCTACGAAAAATACTTCTACAATGGTGTCCGAATTAAAATGAGGTAGACGATAAATTCGTCAACTGGTCTTGCTTGACTGGGTCTAGTGCTTTTTTGCGGGTCTCCTTTTAAGTGGGAAAGAATGTGAGGAAGTGCTTTCCCCCCATGTATAATTTAAATGTAATGTAAGTGCAGTGTTATGTAATGTAACTTCGCCTTCTAGGCAGCGCATTTTTATTGTAAGGAACATACATCAGCGAATTGTACGCAGCATCACCATGCAAGACATCTACGGTACTTAAGAGACAATCGTTGCCTCAGTCTAATTTACAAATGTCCCGTCGGCCAGATTCTCTCAAATTTTCCTCTGAGCTGGCAATTCTCCACTTGGTTTCTCCTTAGGACGGAAGCCTTCTTAGAGGGTTTACCCTTTACCCCATGCTAACTCTCCTGGTGTGAGTGATAGTACACCCAGCTAAGCAATTAGGAGATCCATGGTTTGAATCCCAGCAATCGCATTTCTGATTTTTCCGTTTCTCTCTCCTAAAATCCTAATGTTTCTACAAAGGGTACTCCTTCATTAAAAGAATTCTTGTAATACTTTTGAAAGCTAGAATGCTCCTTAAATTTCATAAATGCTGTTAATGTATTTTTATGTAATCAAAAACCGAATAATGTTAGCACAGCTTAAAATCGGCTTTAAAAAAGGAAGGAACATTTCAAGTTTTATCTGTATGTTATCAAAAAGCTTAAGATCAATTAAAAAATAACTTGAAGGAACATTTTGAGCTTTGAATTACCTCTAGAAAAGCAGTGCATATGTTTAAATAGATGCAAATTCTTCCTTTTTAATAATTTAAAAAAATTTTAATATTATATTATTTGTTAGATTCATACATCTTTCGTTTTAGACATTTCTTTCATCGCAAGGGTATTTATACTGATGCCAAATTTTCCTCGATTAGTAACAATTTTTACAAATCAAAAAACGTCACCTCTTCTGTTCAAACCTTTCCTCTCAGTCATTTTAAGTACCCGTTGGGAAACATGGCAGATCCCGATTTTATTTTAAGGGAACGGAGCAAAAATATTTACTTTCATGAAGGAAGCGATAAAAATTAAAGAAACTGTTTTTGTTTTTTAACAACTGTTACTAATTTCTTCTATTAAGAATAAAAGAGGAAAATTTCTTAATGTTTATCTGTAAAACACGTTTCTCAAATAAGAGACAATTTGAAATTTTCCTTGGCTCGTGTCCTTGACACAGGAAGTCATAAGTTTCTGCTCTGGCATCTTTTTTGTTAATTCCTACAGGCGTAAAATCGTGTAACTCTAATAAGTATATTATAAGATAAAGCTTTAAAATTTTAGACAAGAAAATTTGACATTTTTACATTTTGTTGTAGTTTTTTAATTTCCTCGAGTTTATTGCAGTTTATTGAAACATATCTGAGGTATTAAGGCAAGCAGCAAATATAATTATTATTCTGAAAAGAATGAAAAATATACCTCTGAGGAAGTAAGGAACATGATTTAACTTGAAGCTGCTCTGATTTATTAGCATAATACATTTCACATGCTTTAAAATTCTAATTGCCCATTTCTGATCTCAAAGGGCACGGCTTGTCTGTTTGCTGCTTGCTTCAACAACTTGTTTGTTATTATGATTGAAAACGTTGTTTGTTAATGCAGAGGTAATCCAAAGTTATTGCGAATGTTATAACAATGCGGACCGGGAATGCGATTTTAAATGCAGATCAGATGTACTACATAAACAATGCTATTATCAACTGAACTACTCCGAGCCTGTAACAAGTTCCGAATAATATCTAATTGATAATGGAACACTATCGATCTAACATTCAGAAAATTATCTGACCATAAGCTGATCGAGCGCTCTTCACGCTGTTTACAATAACTTCGGACTGAAAATGAGATGTTTTGAGAATGAGACTGTTAAACTGTTAGATTGCTGTTAATTAACAATAGATATATCTGGAGATTAACAA
This sequence comes from Stegodyphus dumicola, assembly GCF_044657685.1. Lineage (NCBI taxonomy): Eukaryota > Metazoa > Arthropoda > Arachnida > Araneae > Eresidae > Stegodyphus > Stegodyphus dumicola. Next base: position 148,624,411 of record NC_140781.1, on the reverse strand, counting down.
TAGAGATAACTGAAGTTATAAGGTACTTCTTCCGCCTTCTTAGCGTGCCTTCGTGGTTTGGTGGTCTGAACGCTGGGCGCGTATTCCAGAGTTCCGCGGCTCGATTTCCGCCGAAGGCATTGCTCAGTTTCCAATCTCTCTTGCTTCCAAAAAATACCTAAAGTCTCTACAAAGTTGTTAATAGACCTTTCGAATTTCATTCAAAAAGATTTTATACAGTTTGATATCAAGTATTGCGAGAAGGAAGTAAGCCATTAGGTTCCCATCGAAAGGTTACTATTAAGTTTGTCTGTCTTTACCACAAATGAAAACTTAACAAAGAAGTTTGAGTTTTGTGTTACAAGCAGTATATATGTATACTATCCTTATAGCTCTATTATAAACATTAGATTTAAAAGTAATGTCACAATCTGAAAAAGGATTTGCGGGAAAAAAATCCAAAAGCACTCTTTGGTTTGTGTTTTTCCTTTACTGGAGTATGGGGAAAGCACACATATTTTTTTTTACTCTCTTTTTGTACTGCATCTGAATGCGAGTTTTCCTTAACCTTAAAAAAGAAACTAATAACTACAGTTTTGGAGGTGATAGTAGTTGGAATAAACCGGAGTTGACATTTATATAATTCATTCTTTTAAATGTATTTTTTCTCGGTGAAGACACAGTTGATTCTTCATATTGCATGCTATGCAAAAATATGAAAACTTCAAAAGATAATAGGCGGTAATTCATAGATTTCATCCATTGGAACTTGAGCCTCTGCCCACTCATATTCTAAGTGGAGGAGAATGTAAGGAATTATAGCATTCTACTTTGCACTCTTTCGTAATATAAGTGATTAGCACACACAGTTAGCATGTAGAACATCCATAGTTCAAATTTCGGGAAGACCGTGCTTATATCTCACGTTTTTGGCTCTGGAAAAAAATAGAAAAATTCTTTTACAGGTCTGGAGCTTCTAGGAGATATGATATTCTAGGAAGGCTCATACGAAATTGAAAATCATATATCCAATATTTATTTTGAATACCAAGCTGTTTTAAAACATTTAACAGATAATATTATCAAAGTACGTAGATAACTGAAAAATCCTTTAAGAAAGCGTATTATTATTCCAGTATCCATTAAAAAATAATAGTTTTATTTGCATTTACATGTGGTTTTCATGTTTGCTAATAATTCCTGCTTTTATTTATTCACAGACACACTTTGATCCAAGGCAGCTGGACACTATTATGGAAGAAATGCTGCAAGAAAGCATGATTATGAAGTTTACCAACAGCATCTGAAAGGCTTCAGTTCGATTCCAATTCAATTCAGCATATCTACTGGAGTTAAAAAGGATAGCGTATCTACTGGAGTTGGAGGAGATTTAAAAATTGAATTTCGATTAATTTATAGAAAAATATTACGAAAGTGCGGCTTTGAAAACAAAGACAATCCAACTCACATTTTTAGATTAGTACAAATATACCCGGTATTTATTTCTTGGCATCGAAATCTTGTAAACGAGGTCCAAGGACTTTTTCTACATATTAATTTCACATGTTTCCGTTCCGTAAATTCAGTTACGATTTGGGCATCTTGTTGTTTTCACAGCTGCAAATCTAGGATGAAAACAGACTAGGATGTCTTAGTTAGCTTTTAAGATTTATTCAACTTCAGGCTTCCTTAAAAAGAAATCAGAACTAGCGACTATTTATTTACAGGAGAGGGAAATGAATAACAAAAAACGTCTGTTGTTTCAGCGATGCATGTTTTAGTGTGAGGCTGTGAGCTAAATACCTTTTAAGCATGCTTCCTATGTGCTATTTATTTCTAATATTTATTACTAAAATGTACGAGTTTAGAGAACAGCATTAAGTAAAAACAGAGCTTAAAAACATTCTTCAAGCACTTGCAGTTAGAAAGCCTTTTAATTCAAGAAAAATGTTTTTTTTATAAATGTTAAGGAAACTCATTACTATATTAACTAGAAAGAAATAAAAAAATTGGATAAACTAAATGCGGCATTTTTCCGTAATTCTTCGCTTCTCGGAAAGGGAAACATCGGAAACTTGCCAAGGGACTATAAATCCCCGTGTGAAAGCGGCTCTTTCTTTGACTATCTTTTTTTTTTTTTTTTTTTTGGGCCCCAAAGTTCTGCTCGTCATAATGATTTACTGACGCGTCTGGCGACCAAGACGTGTAGAAACTTAAGTGCTGAAAAAGGATATTGTACTCTAATGATTGACGACCGGACAGACGTCTTTCTCCGTGTCTGAGGTATCTGCCCAACTGAACAGAAGTCAAATAATACGCAGCTATCCCATCAATACATTGAAATGGAAAATAACAAATAAAAATATCAAGAAATGCTCTTGATAAGTCATAAGTACTTACATCTATGACTCAGAGAATAGCAGTTTTATCGAAGAAGTGTCTTAATGGATTTAAGACAAGCGAAAGATTTGACAGCAGTTGTAAGCTGAAACTTAACGTTCCACGCTCCATAAACGGCGAATATTTTATGATTGTTACATAAAAAATCATGGACTGACTTCTGAAAAGCAGTTGCGCCCATATGAAACAATCTACGATGGATTTTTAAAGGTTTTTACATAAGGTTATTATTCAAATAAAACCACATTTCCTTAAAATAGATGAATAATTACTGAATACCCTATTCCTGTAACCTTAATTAGTTTAAGGCAGTTTTTAACTATGCAGTGAAATAATAAACTTTATCTTTAGAAAAAGTTAAACATTAATAGTATTTACCGGATTCGTTTAGCATTTCAGTTACTAATAAATAAAATTTAAAGAAGAAACATCAAATTTTTCTTATAGTAAAAATAATACACTCGGGGAATGAAGTTTATTGACATATAGTTTATGAATAAAAGTAATACAATAAGGCTTTATAACCTGTAATTTTATCCATAAATACAATGTTCATAGACAACACCTGAATTTTGAGCTGAAAATACTATTGGTATATTTTTTATTGAATTATGCGATTTTATTACGCATAAATACCATTAATACCATATCAATAACGTAGAACTTTTTAATGTATTTGAAATTTACCAGAGCAGAGCACAATACTATTATTTCAAAGTGAAGGATCTGAATAAAAATTCCCAAAAAGCAAATTTAACTTTAATCGAAATTAAAAAGAAATAGCTTGGATATTTTATTCTAATTATAGTTTCTGTGGTAAAATACTGGGACACCATACCTGTGCCTGACGTAATTTTCATACTTTACTGTCTTGAATTCTCAAAGGAAGATAGATGGATAGATCAATGGATGAATTATTATTAATTTTAAATTCATATTAGAATTTTTTGTATGTTAATTGTATGGAGTCCAGCTATTGTTTCATCTACTTTGGTCAAAAGACAGTTACAATGATTAGCTTGCATAGACACAAATTGCACCTTCCAGATTCTATTAACGCCTGAACATCTAAATTTCGCATTTACGAAAAATCTAAATTTCTCATTGAAAAATCTATCCCAGCAAGTTATTGTAATAAAATGTATAATTTATTTCTTACTTAAGAAAATCAACGAAATATGATAACATCATCTATAGTTTAAAACGAAAAGAAAATTTTTATCAAGTATAATCTATTAATATACATATTTTGGAAATATGATTCGATATGTATGCATGAGGAATAGCAGATGATGTACAGTTCATAATAAAAATGTTTCCTTTTTTTCAGAGAAGACATTAAAGGCTAAAAGCTTCACGATAATATATTAGTGAATTTCAGGTGCTTAACATAAAACAAATTTGTTTCAACCTTCGTCATTTGGGCGAAAGTATTTTTGCATAAAAGGTATATATATTTTTGCATAAAAGGTCAAGTATTATAAACCCATGAATAAGACTATTTTTTCCTCCAGAAATTTTCAAATATTCAGTTGTGTCTTCATAGAAATAATTATTAGTTTTATTTTAAGAAAACTAGTCTCAACACTTCATTGAAAATATTTAAATTATTGAAATATACATGATATTTCCCACATAAGGAAAATAATTGTTATACGTCATGTTCGGACTCCTGGGATCCATGTTAACCAAAGTTTACAGTTTTATTCAGTTTAGTTTATTAAACTTCGGTTAATGAAATTGCAGTTTACTTTATACTTTAATAAAAAAACTGCAATTTAATTAACCGACGTTTTAATAAACTAAACTGCAATTTAATTCGAAACATCAAGGCTAATTAAGAACTACAGTATTTAGTACAAGAATGTGTATTGAAGGTTCGTAACAATTTCAACAGAAATAAAAATGCATGCAAAATACATTTATGTGTCAAGTGGATGATTTAATTCTACCAGAGAATTCTCAGTTACATTTCTCCTAATCCCTCTCAACAAAAAATAGAAACATTTTTCTTATATTTCCGAATTAAGATAGGTCAAATTTCTTCGTAATCAGCTGCCGTGTTATTGAATTACAGAAAGTAATTTGAAACTTCCATTTCGTAAATGTAGCTTTTCCACATCTTTCAAATCGACCGATATTCATCAACTATGCCTAGTTGCTTTTGGTTCTTTAAAAACCAGGGTAGTCACAGATAATGCATGCTTTAAAATGTAACCTTGGACAAACATATCAGTGCTATCTTAAAAACTAATCTTTCCACCTTCCAGATTCAATTAATCATTTACACTCTATTAATCATGATCGATCCTATGATGTTAGTAACATTCGAGCGAGTGCGATAAGAAATTGCGTTTTAAAAAGCTGGTGTTTTCATCCAACTTTTAAACAAGCCATGATGTTTCCCAGTGGAGCATAGATTCTGATATAATATGTATGTTTAAATCCTCTTAAGACTTAAAATGTTACTTGATTCACAAATATATTTTATAAAAGTTTCCTGATACATGTTTTGCTTCAATAAAAATCTGTTGCATTCTATAATTTGCCTTTACTAATGACGTCTTTGTGGCTAAAGTTAATTAATGCAATACAACTTTTCGTGTACCATCATAACTTCAGTTAGTTTATCATGGCATTAACTCTTTATGTTTCTTGTGATTTATGTTTTTTCATATTTAGTAATAATTTTTAATGTGTGATCTGATTGAATTATCTACTGTTCATTATTCGTAGCCTGCATTCTCCGTTAATGAAACTGCAACACTCAAGAGCAGTGAATTAACAAACAGCTCTCATCGAAGATGGGAAACATAAATTAAATATCATGCTAAATTAATACAATCTATACGCAATAATAATGAACTACTGTGACATGTGCTTCACGCTGACCGATAAAAAAGGTATGTTAAGTGCAAACAGATGATGGCTTTACGAGGTAGGTTTGTACTGCACGCTCGTCTCCATTCATGAGCAGTCTTTATATGGCGGAAATAACAAGAAATGCAGCATTAATGAGAAATAAAATTAATCGTAACCCTAAGTCCTGCACCAATTAACACTAATAATTAATATAAGAAAAATATAAGCTGCAATCTAAATCATTATTGTTCTCATTAAGAGGTATTTTGCGATACACTGGCAACTCCATTACGTACTAAAGCTATCGCTGTTCCTATAAGACGAATACAGAAACATTTCTCAGTGGATTAATTCAGTACCATGCACAATTATAGAACCTATATGCTACCCATGAATCGACATACTTCTTTGGTTCTTTGCGGTTTTCAAATTTGTTAACTATCGAACGCAACCCAGTCAGTATTTTAATTAGTTAAGCCAGAAAGATTGACTCATGCCTCTCAGGCTCGCTACCAAATCAATGAGGTACATGTTGCAGCTCATCCAGACCCCAGTGTGCGTTAATACAACAAAAAAGTTTCTTTCTCAAACAAGCAGTCTCATAAGAACCAACGAAAAAGAGTTTATGGTAATATTCAAATTTTTGGAATAAAGAAATGTCCACCTTGTGCGTATTATGTATAAGGTATTCTTTTTCATTTTTAACTCTTTTTCTTCTCAACTTTCTTCCTGGAATCTTCGTCCATCCGGCAAAAGTAATCATAACTTTTGGCTAACAGTAAACATTGTGAAGACTTCAGCTTCAGATGGAATTCAAACCCAAAACCTTTCTGTTTCACGAAAGCCACAACCTTTATATTTTTGAGCTATTCAAAAGGGTGTCCGCCGATAACATCGCGGCAAAAACATCGCGGACGAAAACGTCGCCGAGAAAACAACGCAATGCGAAAACGTCGTGCTACAAAACATCGTGGGAGAAAACATCGCAAAGAGAAAACATCGCAGTTCTAAAACATCGCGGTACAAAATATCGTCGTCGAAAATAAAGCAGTTCAAAAACTTCGCAGTTTAAAAACATCGTCGTCGAAAATATCGTGGTAAAAAATAAAGTATCTACAAATCATCGCATGACGATAACATCGCAGATATGCTTTTTTCAGGTTTTAATAATTGTAAATGGATATTCCCATAATGATTTGTGAGCGCAAGATGTAAAGAAGGATAATTTTTACTTTCACATTTTTTTTTATTAACTAATAAATTTTTGCTGAAAAAGTAAGAAGGAAACTTAAGCATAGAAAACTAAATGCAACTTATAGATTATACTTTTCATGAAAAATTACCAGTGAAAACTTTACAAAAAATGATTTATTAATGGCCTTTGTTAGTTAACTATGTCGGTTTAAAATTCTATTCAATGCTGTAAGTTGCATTAATTTTCTATGCTTAAGTTTCTTTTTTATTTTCTCAGCAAAAATTTATTGATTAATAAAAAATATGAAAGTAAAAATTATCCTTCTTTCCATCTTGTGCTCACAAATCATTACGGGAATATCCATGTATAGTTATTAAAGCCTGAAAAAAGCATGTTTGCGATGTTATCGTCATGCGATAATTTGTAGATACTTTATTTTTTACCACGATATTTTCGACGACGATGTTTTTAAACTGCGAAGTTTTTGAAGCGCTTTATTTTCGACGACGATGTTTTGTACCACGATGTTTTAGATCTGCGATGTTTTCTCTTTGCGATGTTTTCTCCCACGATGTTTTGTAGCACGACGTTTTCGCCTTGCGTTGTTTTCTCCGCGACGTTTTCGTATGCGATGTTTTTGCCGCGATGTTTTCGGCTGTAACCATTCAAAAGCAGCTATCAGTTTGAAGATTTTCTACTTGAAAAGGAAACTCGAAACTGCAACTGATGGTGTGACTAACTTGGTGCAAGTACTTTAACTCCATAATCCAGTTGGATGAACAGTTCATGGTGATACCCTATTTCGCTTGGCCCACATAATAATATTTTTACTGGAAAGAGCAATTTATTTTGATTAAAGCAAGAATAAGCCAACGAACGTTTTTATCTAATAGAGTAACTATGCTTGTTTCGTCAATTCAAAATGTTCGTTTGCCAATTAATAAAATAATAAAAATGAATGATGTACTTAGTTACATTTCAGTAATACAGGGGATAATTTGGCTTCTTGAAGCATCATTTCAAAATGATTAAATAAAAAGCAGCAAGACAAATTATAAAAATTAAAAGGACATGGATGAAGAATGTATAAAATTACTAAGGAGTTTTAAGAAAAATATATACTATACATTTGAAAATACTGTCAGATGATATCAGCGAAGCATATTATGACCTCTTCAGACTAAAAGAAGTGATAACTAAGGCATAGTCAGTATAGAGGTTGAAAGAATCCCATTCTACCGTCAAAATACGTTTATCTTACTAACCATCTAAACAGATGACATCTGATGTATAAATAACACCCAGAAGTATGCCATTTGTGCCAAATTTGTGGCCATATCCAAATTCAGAAAATACGATGTGTTTACTAATGCAGTTATTGGATATTTTCGATTCAGAGTATTCACATATCACTTGAACTCTATATGCAATGAGGCAATGTTTGTTGGTACCTTGAAAAGAATACTTATATCAGTGAAATGTCACATATAAGGATTCAAAAATATGTTTTCGATATCTGTGGAGTTGTACTTCATTTATCAAAAACTATTATTCCTGTTTTGATGAAAAGTATACCGAACATCATTTATTTTAGTTTCTAAAATAAGATTAGTACCATTTTACTTTTCTTCGAATGGCTGGGAGCTTTGAACTTTATGAACGACAACTTATCAAAAAATCTGGCTAGCTCTAAAATTTTAAAAGTAAATTTTATACATGAGCGGATTTCTGATATTTCGATTCTGTTGGTAAGAATGCCTGCATTTCGATCTTTTACAGTGAAAGAAATTGATACTGTCACAATTCTTCACCTGGAAATAAAAATAAACCTTTTAAAGGATTTCTTCATTTTGCACTATGAAATAAATTTCTTTTTAGCGGAACAAAATTACGAGTTATTCTTTATGTTTCAAAATTATGAGTTATTCTTTATGTTTTTTACTAGAAAACGAAAATAAAGAATTATAGTTGATTAGCAATTATTTTAACATTTAAATTGCTGTTTAAACATAGTTATAGTTACAGCCCTGCAGTTTACAATAATAACAAAATTATAAAACAGAAACTATAGTTTTGAAAGACTTTTTTGTTATAACAAACGCATCCCTAACAGTGTGGCAATACGATACTTTTATTCCTACTTTGCATTCCATGCATTGTTTTGCATAGTGTGGTGCAAAAGTAACTATTAAAAGCCCAGAATATTATAAAAATATAATATTTTATGAAACTTTCGATGATCTAAAACTTTAGAAGCTTAAATCTTTCTTTTTCTTAAACATTACAACACTCAAGAGATGTTTACTTAGAGGAAAAGATGCCTTCATACAGAACGTTCTAAAGAAAACTGACTCATATTAAAGTTACATATGATAATATATTTAAGATAAACTCAAGCAGCCAGTCCATTCGTTGGGGGTTGTTCCTGCACCGAATTGTCAGTGTTTGGCGGTCTTATCCATTTGGCCATTGGGGGGGGGGGTCATGAGGAAATTGGAGAAATGAGACAGATAACAGAAGTTTCAGTAATAAGGGAAAAAACAAACAAATTTAGTATCCCTTTATTATTTTAGTTTAATGTGCAAGTATTTATCTACTCCAAATGTTGCGTTACACAGACTATATTATTAGCAACATACTAATAATAAATCCTTTTATATTTATGCTTAATTTTTGCATTGGAAACAAGCTAATGTTCTATAACAAGATAATTTTCTAAAACAAGCTAATGCTCTTATAACCTTCGAGTTTTATAGAATGTTAGCTTGTTTTCTAAAAGATGCATTCACAAATTATATGCTCTTTTAGCGTAGCGTCAAACGAAAGAAAATACATCATGACTGTTCCGTGCGGTTTTGAAATCATCTTCAATTATCTTTTGACTTTTATTATCCACCCGCCTGTCACTGTAGTATTTTTCTAATGTAATGCTTTTGTAATATTAATAACTATGGCACTGAGGTTTCGCTTTTCCGTACTCATTAACGCAGAAGATCTAGGAATTAAGATTGAATTTGTTTGCACTGCAATGCAGAAAACGCACTGTTGTTTACGAATTAATAACGAAATTTACGAACAATCAGGGAACGTTGACGTAACTCTCTCATTTCGGCGAAAGTGGAAGGATATATATATCATATGCAGGATATTAAATGGATTTTGAATATTTTCAGTCTCTACTTCTTATAAGTTTAGATTCCAGTCAGGAGCATTATTTCTATAAAAGTGTATTTGTTCTTCTCTTAAAGTGACATCTACTAATTTTGATAGAATTCTTATTTGTAATTGCATTTAATACTTTTTTACTAACTGTAATTTTCATGCAGTATATTATACTCTGTGGAGCACAAGTGATGGTTCCTATGAAAACAAGTTAAAAAAAATAATGGTTCATTCAGGCCGGAAACGCTGTTGTACTCTTTCAATTGCTTTGAAAAGTTTACCTCCAAAGTATATTAAATGTAAATTTGGCATGTAATAAAATGAATAAAATCTTGTATTATATTTTTAACATCTTTAAAGGAGACAGAGAAGAGCCTATTAATGTAATCGAGAGATTCAGAACAGCAAATTTTAGCTCTTAGGAAAAAAAAAAAAAAAACTTTTTAAGCCTATCAGTTCTTCGGGTATGAAATTTTAAGCATAATTTGCATTCTTTCGCTCGAACTTTCAAAATTCATGAATTTATGTCTTTATTTTTATTTAATACTAAGCCTATAATTCAATACATACATTATTAAACCGTTATTTACATTATATTATTTCTGCTCGACATTATACTTTGTAACGCCTGCTGTGGATTTCAAATAACTTAGCTTTGTCATTTACCTTAAAATAAGATGTTACGTTTGATCTCTGCGGTGAATTATCACCATCTGAATATCTAATCACTAAGCAAAAAGATACAGAATTAAAACACTTCAAGTTTATTTTACTTCACTACCTGTGAGTGTTGAAATTAAAAAATTGTTGAAATTGTTGTTGTACAAACAAAACAAAATTAAAATATTGTTGAAATTGTTGTTGAAAAAAATTAATTTTGTGTTGTTGTACAAACAAAAAATTACCAGTCAACCTGGACTTGGCTTCAACACAAAGTTTCCTTTCCAAAAGTGGGTATAGATTCGACAGTTTTAATCTATCCTGGGTAGAGACTACAAGCTTACCTATACCGCGGCAGAAATTCAAACACGCACTGACCCAAACTACATCTCACTTCAATCTACGGTATTCACAGAGAGAGAAGCATCACCTTCATTTACAGATTTTAGAATCAGTAAGGTAGCAGACAGCAAGCCAGACTCTCACACTCCTGTTCATAAATTTACTTTATAGTAAGAGTGCTTGCGACCTAAATTAACATTAATTCTGAAATTGCAGCAGGTACTTTTCTCTCACCCGAGGCAAAGAGGTAAATGGGTACCGGTATTTGAAATTAAATGAAATATATCCGTACACGTCCACATTCAATAAAGATAATTTTATAAATCCATATCATGAGTCGTATAGTATTTCTAATCATAACTTCAAGCATTCAGAAAGTTAGTCCATGTAATAATTTATAATTTTCAAAAGAAAGCTTTAAATACCTTTTTGGTAAACAGCAAATAATATTGAAACAATATAAATAGTACTGCAATAAACATAAAAATTATTACATTAATATTTAAGCTTTTTCTTTTTCTTTTTGCTTTTGATGAAATAAATTAACAGTAATTTCTGTTAAAATCTTCATTCTGTTTATATTTTAGATAGAAAACAATGATATTTGAAAGTGTTTTTGTACAAAAAGAAGATTTTTCATAATTTTGTTTACTTTTTTAATTACTTTGCTTAAAAGTTTTTAGAAGCTTTTTTTGCACCCTAACATTAGTAATTGGCAACTTTAAAGGCATTCATAATGCAGTTTTCATATTCAGATGTGATCGAACTAAACTGCATTCCTGCATTCTTCTTAAAAGAGTTAATTTTGCTTTGTTGACATTAAGGTGGTTTTCGAAACCACTCTCTTTCTGTTGAAATATCTGAAGCTTTTATAATATGTGGGTATTTAAGTGGTAAGTAATGATATTAGTTTTTTCCCAAGGTAGAAACTGAAAATCGGTAGCAATCTCGTTTAATTTTTGATATCTCATTTCAGTTACGAGATTTCTTTCATTCTACTGTAAAAAACTATTTTCTGGAAAATTTATTATCAATTGATTTCTGATAATTCGGTATATTAATATTTCACTTTTATTTATATTCTGCTGCTATATTCATCTGCAAAGATAAATTTTGAGATTTCTAAATATTATTTACTTTCATTTTCCATAAAAGGAAACTTTTAGTATATTTGTTTGTTTAATTCAATATACAAAGTATAGGGCCGCTATTTGTCTAAGGAGAGAATACTTTTGTTCAGAGTATTTATTCTAGGAAAAACTGGCTCGTATTTATATTTACGCATGAGGAAAAACCACTAAAACACTGAAGCGTCGGGATTCGATATTAGTTTAGTCGCTCTGTAAAGTGTGCAATTTTTGTATCTTCAGAATTTTTTATTGCAATACTTTATTTCTCTTTTCTTTTTCTTGCAGTATTAAATTTCACAAAAACATATGTACAATTTTGAGTTACATAAAGAAGTTATTAGTTTCAGTGAAATATTTTCTTATTATTTGATATCTTATACAGATTTGAAATTTGTATAGATGTACAGTAATAAATACATGATAACGATTTTTTTTGCTTTACTATAAGTATATAATCTTTCACAGTTAATCAAGTTTTCGATTTAGTTTGTTTAGGATTAAGGAAAAATTCGTGCAAAAGTGCGTAAGTGCTCAAGAATTATTGCTTTAAATGTGCTGTTTCAAAACGGTATTCCTCGACACATTTCGAAATTATTAATAATCAAAATTTATTTTTTAAACGTATTCCTAAAATTTCGGACTTAATTTGCCACTCCTGTTAGTCGCTAGGCAAATGAGGCGCTCGCCCCACCATTGTCCCGGCTGTCTGGAATTAGCCGAAAGAGGCAGAAAGGAAAGAAGTAAACATTTCGTCAGTAAAACTTTAAACATAAATGTGACATCTGTAGAGTTGATTAATTTTACAAGAAAAGTCTTCATATTTATTTATATAAATGTAAACCAATCCTTCTGCTGAATAAAAGACAGCGTTCTGAGTATAATGTCTGTAGCATAAAAATAATAAGAAATGAAATATTTTTTGTATATATGTGAACTAAACTGGGTGGAAATGCCCATATATTAGTTTAAGAACTTTATGGCATGAAAATTTATTACTCCTTATGAGATTTAATCCTATTTATTTACGTCTTTTTTTATACACTGCCGAAAACTGCAGTGCCATGAAGGAAGTAGGTAGAAGTAAAAGCTGGGCCAGCACCATTGTACCACAGATGATTCAGGTATTGCTTAACCTAACTAACTGTTAAGTTTTCTCCCCAATTTTTAGAAAGAACGCCCCGGAGGGCAATCCAAAGGTCTACCACTCTTCTTTCTCTACCACAAACCTCTCGACAGGACTTTAGGATCGCCGTGTACTTTTGAATGCCCCGTGCCGCACAGACACTATACGCTTCCACGCCTTGCCCGGGATTCGAACCCATCGGTACAGCAGTTAGCATCACTAACTATAGTGTCTGTCGACCATGAAGGAAGCAGCCGATCTATAAGAAATTTGTATAATACATAGGGCGTGTTAGAGTGTGAAAATGAATAGCAGTGTAGCACATATGCAAATAAATAGATGCCTGTAATACCACCTAAAATTAGAGTAAAAGAGAACAGATGACATGTTTACCATACTGGAATCGTGTTTCTTCCTTATTTGTTTGCTTAGAAGCTATTTGTTTGGGAGTACGTCTTGAATAAGATTCGCAACGTACAGAGTGCATGTGTCCAAATTTGATCGTCGAAAAATATCAGCGTATCTTGTTTGCGCATTTATTATACCGCTTGATGTCCGCGTTGATCGAAATCCGACCATACGGAACTCATGATCCAAGAAGGATGGACTGAGGGACATGAGGCTCATGACGACCTGAACGCATCAGTGCCCGAGAGAACAGACATCTTGTGCGAATAGCCCATACGGATTTTACATCTACAACACGCACTTGAGCACGGGAAACGATGTATGCGAAGCCCAGAAGTTTGTGCACATACTGTGAGACGTTATCTGAAGGATCACTGTTTGGACAACAACCATTTGCTTTGTATATCTTTAAAACCGCTATAAGACCTGCTAGCTATCTCAACTGCGCTTTGAAAAAAAGAATTCCGAGAATCTTGCTTCCAGAATATTTGATTGGCGAGACAAAAGAAGACCTCACAGTATTATATTCTTTCCTTCTTCTCCTACTCGAGACAGAGTTGAAAACGGAACTTTTTCTCAGCCTCATAAAAGTTGCGAGTACATTTGCAACAGATCGCTCAGCGCGACTGATTCCAATAGAAACCTCTGTTTCAAATTAGTGCCTAGACAATACTCAGAACGCAATTTTCGGAAGAATTTCTTACCATGCCAGCGTCGCTATATGTGATAAGGCCATAACCGCGCAACACCAGTGACGCGTTGAATGACGCTTGTGTATGCATGAATGGGAGTGGTATCGTCTTCTTAAACGAATTCTGCTTAAACATGCAATATTTTGATGGACATGAGTACTTATGAGTTACCAGCCACCTATCCTCCTGAACTCACTTAAAACGTTTCACATTCACATTAAAATGCTACGGAGATATACGAAATTATCCATCACAAAAGCTTTTGCATATATATCATGTAAATATAATGAAAAATTGAGCTATTTAAAGGCCATATTTACTTGTAAAACAAAAAATACACATAGTATGCTAGATTTAACTGTATTTATTAGACACATAGCTATGTATCACAAAAGCTCTGACGGAAGAGATCATAATAGATAAAAATTAAATTATAAAATATTTGCAAAGTGGAATAAAAGATACACACATTAAATTCCATAAATATACAGAAGATACGAAATTCTTTAAATATTATATAAATATTGTCATAGGTTGTATGTTTTATTCATTCTCCCAATCCATTTTAACGTTACTTAAGCGTTGAAAATAAGATAGGAGAAGTTCACCATCCCTAAAAATTAAATTATATTGAAGCTTTGCGTTGGGAATTCAGTTGACAGATAAGTAAATATAATTTATAAAGCAGAATTACTGGTAAGTGAAATTACGGGGGCAAAATTTCATGAGAATGAAACTTCCCTCACTTTGTATTTTGTTTCAATTTGGCTTCGAAAAGCAGAATAAATTTTTTCGAGGGATTGAAACATTAACAGTACGTTATATGCTACTTACTAACGCGTGAGAAAGCTAAATAATACACTTTACATACATAAATAAAGTAAAATGTATAAAATCCTAAATTTAAGATTATAAATTATGACGAAATAGGGCAGAAGAGAGGTTTATTTATGGCAGACCCTGAGTGGTTCAGCATGATGTCGCGCTTTTTAACTATGTTAAACTTTGAGCCCAATTATTAAACGGTAAAAAAAAAAGCGCATTTAAAGAAGAGGATACTAGTAGAGTAGAGGTTTACCATCACATTATCAAATGATGAAAATGTGTACCATTGTTTTGCCGATACATATTTCCATGTGGCTTAATGTTTTCTGATACACCCCCAGCATGTTTCTATCGGTATTATTAATTTTGGTCATTATATTTGCCCGAGATCCTGAACAGTCAATGGGTTAGTCTATTAGTTTTTGTATCTTCTTCACGGTGTAGTAACTGAATTGGGAAGCCAATAATTCTTCATGAAAAACACACACTCCTGTAGTGTGAATGAAATCCCTTGCAGTATCGGAAATTTACCAGTTAATATATATTCAGTAGCTGGACGCCACAGCGATGCCGTCTGTAGGAAAATCCTACAATTTACTCGTAATCTGAATGCACTCTTATTTTACATACCTGAACAAGTCCCTTTCCCCTGAGGTCGTATATTGCACTATTCGACATCTGTAAACTGATAGTCTCGGCTCATGGTTGTACAAAATGCACCGAACCTGGTTCCTAATTGACACCTATCCGGGCAGGTAGCATAGTGATTCCATCTGTTTAACTTTTGTTCATTCATCCACTCTTTTGCCTTTCCTTAAAACTGGTAGAGGTCAAAGAAGCTTCGAGCCAGAGTTTCAAATTACCTCTGGGGAACATCTACGTGGACCTTCTCCTCTCACCTCATACCGAATCGAGCCTAAAGCTCGGTGTAGCTGGTTGTGTAGTTGAATCTTCTGGAATTCCTAAATACTCACACATATTTAACGTTCCTCAGTAAGAAATTATAACTAGGTAAAAAGGAAGACACCAGTAATCGAATAATAAAAGAGTGGAACTCTAGTAGTTCAAACTGGATTCAGATCCATAAGAACAGGCTGGTTGTATGGGTGCTTTCTAAGTTTTCCCATGTGCAACGTAAATATGTGCCAATTAACTTGAAAAAGGTTCTCCACCAAGATATCCATTCCATCAGGCAGACAACCCTCGCATGCTTTGCTTTAATCTATATGATACAATATAATCTTAATTCGCAACAAGTTAAAGAATTGGGACAAGCCATTTAAGTAATCTGTAGTATAGGGTTTTAGCTGTAAAAGATAAGAAAGAACAGAACATCAAAAGGTAAAGAGATAATAGCTGTAAAAGAAAAAATGTATAAAAGGGCTGAGCATCGTATCTTATAAAATCTCGTATAGACGGAGCTTGATATATAGTTAGATTTCATAAATTTATTAAAAGTATCAATCTTATTCTTGCATGCTCTTCGAATATAAAGAAAAGTTTTGCAGTAGCTAACTTCCGCCCCCTCCGAAGTAATTCGATCCACAACACAAAAGAAAAGCAATAAATCGATGATGATCGTACGCTATCGGATGAGATCACATCTGAAATTCTTGGATTTATTTTGTTCATCTGTATTGTAATACAAATCAGGAAAAGGTAAATCTCACTGACAGTTTCTATAGGTAGCAGGAAAATAATGCCTCAGTTTCCTTTCTTTTCCTTTATGAGAGAAAAATTTCCAGTTGAGTCAATACCGAAGTAAAATTCTTTTATAACGCAACCAAAAAGTACTGGCAAAGGATACAAATCGTTAAATCTTTATTTCCTTTTCTTTGCAATAGTCCGATAAACTGATAGTGATTCATAACATTTCCACGAATATATTGAATGTTTGTAACAACGGTATCTATGATACACTTTATCGTATCTATTTTAGACGAAGTATAGATACTTTCAACATGTATCATGACATAGAAAGAGACAAGCAACAAAGGACACTTCAATTTATTTTCTTTCAAAATTACTTTAATTCGGGCTTTTTCATCAAAGATCATATGTATTACCTATAGAGTTTACCTACAGAATCTGAATGAGATTCTTCATTCAAGCCGGTGTAACGTTTCGAAATAATGACTTTTCCCCCATGCCATATTATTAACATTTCTTCATGAATTAAGAAACAAATTTAAGTAACGTACTCAAAATATTAATTATGCCCTTCCTTTAACGTCTAGACTATTTCTTGCCTTCAAATTGATATTTTTGGAAAGGATTTGCATTCAACATGAAATAATTGGTGATTTAATTGGATGTTTTTTATTTTTTTGAGAAGCATCATTTACTTTTTTTCCATACGTTTCTAAAATAAAATGCTTATATTTGAGAATGGTATCTTTTATCATGTGTCCTTTAGTTCAGTTTCTTTCTTTTCACGGTAAAGTATCCAAACAATTAAATACTATATAGTAGAAAATACCAAGCTTAAATATTTTTAACAATCCCTTTTGTCGATTTTTTAATTTTCATATTAAATGAGAAATTTTATTATATTCTGAATTGACTTTGAAAAAGAAATTTCTTATTCCTGTTTGAATTCTAAGATAATAATCCCCCTTGTTAATAATTTTTTTATAGTCCTCATTTTTAGTTAGTACAGGATTTGAACCATTTTCATATCTCCGTTTTACGCTGAATGTAAGAAAAGAAATGTAAGAAACATGTGTATTCTTATTTAAAAGCTTAGATAATTTAAATCATTTGTTTATTTATAGATATGAAAATTTTTTTAAAATTTATATTTATATTTATTTTATTTTATTTTTTAGAGGAAAACATGAAAATCCGCTGTATTCTCAACGTAATTCAAACCACAAATCTTCCATGTATGTACTAGCTGGACATGCTACCATTTACAACAAGACAGCACCCCAAAAAGCATAGTTTTAAATTATTATGACAAAACACTTAAAGTCAAGTTCAGAAAGACGTTTTATTTATTTTTTCCATAATTATGGTTCACCCACTATTTTATTGTTATAAAAACACTAAAACCAACGTGGGCATTTCTTCACAGTCTGATCTGTCAGCATGGCTTAAGGAGCAGACAGCTGTGGTGATGGATTACAGTTCGCTACTAAAAATAAATCGAGAGAGTATTAAATACGTCTTACAGAATTTTATACTTTGAAAAGAAAGAGTTTATTTATTTATTTTATCTTGCTCTCTATATTTTTTATTCAGCCGTTAAACATAAGAGAAATACGAGTTGGTTACAAATTAGCATAAGCCCAAAACAATTACAAGTTTTTTTGTCTTATAAGTGTCTAGATTCTTAAGCGAATCTTAATACAGAACTTTTCCCTTTTGCGAAATCAGGTTTCTTCTTAACAACTGAGATACAAAATATCATTAGTTCTAGCTGATATATGTGCATTTGAACTCGTTAGTAAGGCATTCTGAGCCGAGTCCTCCAGAAGAATCACGCGAATGGGCTGGCTTCCTGGGCGTTTTCGTTTTCTTCATGTGTAACGTGCATACGAGCCAGTTTCCCTCAAAAGGTTCTCCACGTAGGCATCGCTCCCCTTAGGGCGATTGTTTAGCCATTGTTTCGTTCTGTTTCTCGTTGTCTCCGCGTCTAGCTTGCAAAAGTGTAAGCTGTATCCCAGCTATTTTCAGATGGTTGCTTCATGTAGCGGGTTTTATAACGGAGGGGTAAATAAGTCTCTTCTTGTTCAGGTCCAGGGAAGAGCATTTCACAATAATTGGCTATAAGCATTTGATGATTTCAAGTGCCCTGTCATGCATATTATGATGTGCCCAAGTAAGGCGGTCATTAAATAAAACACCAAGATATTTGGCCTGGAAAACCACGGGAACAGTTTCGTTGAATAAAGTAAATTGTTTTTTGATCGGAGCGTTCCTTTTGCATTTCCGAATGATCAAGAGCTGTGATTTAGACACATTAGTTTGGATTTTCTATTGTGCGCACCATTGTTCAATCCAAGGAATGAGATCTTGATGTTTTTGATGTTTTTTGACTGCAGGATTTACATTTGCAGATTTCACAGCTAACACGGTGTCATCTGCATAGCAAAGATAGCCCTTGTGTGCTTTGACAGGATTAAATAACCAAACCATTTGTTAGCAAAAGGTTGGCAATTTGTTAGCAAATTTCACTATGTATAATCATGCAGAAAACGAATTTATTAAGTACTAGATAATGATGAAACTTAGAACTACGATCTTGGCTAGGATGACCTTATTTTAAGCATATGATTATGCTTCCTTTACAGTATTACGTGAGCTTGTTAGCACTGTACTTGTTTTGTATTAATATCGAATTCTCAGTTGTAATGTCCTTATGTATAAGCTGTTTAAAGCCAGCTGTTGAAAATAAGTTGCAGGAATGTGAGTAACTTGCCAGCCATTGTTTGACGAAGTACTGGGGTCCACTAGTGGCCGATAGATAAAGTCGCTGAATTCTGGTACATCGGCATGGGCTCAATTCCAGACGAACGGGCTCCCTGCATGGGTGCTTTTGTGGTTTTACCCATATGTAACGTGCATACGAAATATTTTCCCTTATAAAGTCAGCACACCACAGCAGCCGAGCGGTAAAGTCGCTGAACACTGGTAGTTCGGTCCGAAGTTCGAATACCGAGGACCAGCTGGCTGCATGGGCGTTTTCATTGTTTTCCCAACGTGTATACGAGCCAGTTTCCCGTAGAAAATCTTCCACGAAGGCATCCCTTCCCTTAGGCAGATAGAACTCAAGAAGGCTTTGCCTTAATCACATAAACCTAAACCTAACCCCATATGTAACGGATATACAAGTCAGTTTCCCTTAGAATGTCATCCACGAAAGTATCGCTACTCTTAGGCAGATAGCCCTCGAGCCTTTGCCGTAATCCCACACACCAAACCCTTATAAAGTCCTCCACGAAGGCAGGCTTTCTCTTAGACAGATAACCTTCCCCATATCAGCAAAGCAACCTTCATGAAATATAGTATTTTCTTTTTGAAATAGAGTGTTCGGATATGAACGGCATAGCTGATGTCTAAATCTTCAATGAAAATGAATGAAACTTTCCCTCTAAAAGTTTTTCCACAGAATTAAAACAATAAATGTAGGCACTTTCAAACAATATGATTGATATCTTCGGTACTGCTATCTACTTTCAAGTTGCATATCGTCGCTACTGTTATCTGGCTTCAAGCTGCATTCAACAGTTTTTCATCTCTAAGAATCATCTAAATTAGATGCTTTCAGCCTTTTGGAGTTTATGACTACTAAGAAGCATCATTTACCTTCTAGAATAACACACATAATACACGAAACACTCTATCTCAATGCTGCTCGTAAGATTTTGCGAAGCCAAAAAATAATAATAATAATAATAATAATAATGTCATTATTTATCCCCTCATATGTCGAAACTATATTCTCCAGGAAGTGCATTAAATATATGACAGCTTGCTTCGGGAAAGGGCAAATTTCTCGTGGTCACCCTTATCATGACGTCATATCCTCTGATTCGGTATCCGTGTTTTCAGTTATTCACAATTTACATAAGGACTGGGAAGGGCAACCGTCACACAAGGGACCAAATGACCCTTAAACTCGGTCTTAATTTCTATATGCCTTAAGCTACTAATATTTTAATGCGATTGAAATTGTTTTAAATGCAATTTTACTTAATAAAATAGACAAACATATTTTAAATGTTGTTTTCAGTAAGTTCACTGATTTTCTTTTCAGTGGCTTACTCTTGATAAAAATGACAGGATCAGAGCTTAATGAAAAAAATCAAATGTATCTTAATTGTAGTAAGAGTACTCTATTTTTAATAATTATTTTCATGATTTGTTTTACACAATTCTTGCACCTACTTTTTAATTATCTTATTAGCAACAAAGTAAGAGGATATTTAAGATCTATGAACAAAATGTATAGCAGTACTCTCAAACTCCAATTCTATGCGGATGGAAAGTACTATCTTAACAGCCAGAATTTTTTCTCCCGTAACAAAATGAAAAATGTTTTAAATAGATTTGTAACTGAAGTATTTGGATGAAAGCAAACTATTTTATAGAACGCTATGTAATGACAATAAGAATAACGTACAGCAGTCGACCTCCAGCTGCGATGAAGATAGGTTCTACAGTAATATGTCTCCGTGACTCGAATTTATATTCTAAAATGTTAGGTGTTCCGTTTTGGTATATATTCTGTTTTAATGTATATTTTCTTTGTAAACTGTTCCTGTGCTCTTTTAATAAATACTTTTAGAGCTAGCCAGCGTTTGTGTTTAAAAGAACAGTTACAAAATAGAGCCCAACGAAATGTTTAGAATTTCTGTTTACAAAATGGCTCTCAAAGAAATGGTTAGAATTTCTGTTTACAAAACGGCTCCCAAAGAAATGTTTACAATTTTTGTTTATAAAACGGCTCACAAAGAAATGTTTAGAATTTCTGTTTGGCTGTAAAAAGCCACCCTCGAATTTACGTTTTGGTTGCTGGAGATCGACGCAGTCTCTTTTCTGGTGTGGACTGCTGGTCAAAACAATTTTGTAAACCAAATCTTGAAGTAAAGTTATCATGTCGTGCTACTATCAGATCGAACAGAAAACTAACAAGTTTCAAAGAAATAAAAAGATAAGTTTCTTTTAAATTATTGTTAAAAAGGTGAGGCCCTATCAATGTCCATCCTAAATATGTTTCTGTAGCAATTAGTCCGCAAGATAAAATTTATCTTTTATAGGTGGAGATTCAAGGTTCATTTCCTGTTGATGGAAGAGATCACTTAAGTCTTCTTGGCAAAGAACATCGAAATTAAAGAAAAATGTCCCGCTTAAACTATCTAGTTCAGTTTTATACGCATTACGTTGTTTATTACCGATTGTACCTCCTCCAAAAAGCGAATGAGATAATTTTTGCTGAAGCAAGCGTTTGAAACCCAAAACAGATGCAGTTTCCTGTCTGAAATATAATTTTTGGGATCCAGAGTCAAATAATGCCTTAATGCATTAAGAAGAAACTTTCCCAATGAAATTTACCTTTAAAGTCTGCAACAAAACTTTAGGTGAATTATTAGCCAAATAAATTTACCTATCTTTTCCCTTTGTTTTAGCCGCTTTATTGGAGATTTTACTATTGCTATTTTATTATGAGACACCTCAGGACACATAATACGTAACATCCCTTTTCCTTCAAATTCTTTTGCTTATCTACTAACGTCATTTTTTGCGCTTTGAAACAGCTCAAACAATCATGTTTGCCATTATAAAAAATACAGAGCTTTTCGCTTGAATTTGGGCTCAAAACGCTAGCAGCCGTATGAAATTGTTCGTGAGTTTTCTTACAGTTTTCCCTTCAGATAGAATTTTATTTCCAAGTCCAAATCTGCTTATGGCTAAATTTATCTGCTGCTAAGATTCAACTTCACATTTCAAGAATTTTTATAAACTGTCGAGTTGATCTTTCGTATCTCTGCCATAGTCAATATTTGGGCTTCTTTGCCAAGCTCTAAGAAAATCCTCAGGCATGCACAATTCAACTAAAGGGTAATAGAAAGCAGCACTTTTGTCTGTGGTAATGCCTAGAGATTCAAGACCTGGTATCCGAGTTTCAAGTTTATCATAAAGTGTACATAAATAATGAAAATAATTATTTGACCAGACATTTTTAAAAACTAACTTTAATAGCTCTCTAATATGTACCTCTACAATAAATCATCTCGACCAAGACGACATTTTATCGACAGCTTTCAGTAATGTTCTCCTGTCAGAGGAACAGAAGTCGGACTTTCAATGATTTCTATAGCCCGAGAACCAAATTTTCAAATTTTTCTGAGTCAACAGTTCACGAATCTTTATGTATTTGTTCCAAATGGCTCCAAAATTGCAACCATTCTTAACATCTCCGTCAAATTTACGCATTTCCAATTTCGTCAATTTGAATTTTCTACTGCTCAAATTGCCAACAGTATCAGCATTATTTAAATGAACCGGAAGTAACATTATTGATATCCTTATTTTGCTGTTCACTAATAGTTTGCTTAACTTTTAATTTAATTATTACTCCCTTTTCGCGGAAATCTTCAACAATTTCATACTGTTTTTCAAATTCACTTTCTATCAGCGCAGCTAAAATATCTAAATGAGTTTGCTCCAAACGTTCTTATTTCGAAATAAAAACATTTAATTCAATTTCAAGCACATAAATATCTACATTATGTTCAATACTCAGTTTTTCTAATTAACTGTAAGCTTTAGTAAGAGCAGAACGAGCCTTCAAAAGCATTCCATCTCTAAATACAAAAATAAATTATGTTTACCTTCACAATTGTTTGGATTTCAAATTATTTATACTGTTCTGCCGAAGGTAACATAAAAAATAAAAACACAGGGAATAAAATATGCTACTAGCATTTGTGTGATTCGGAAAAGTGAATATTTAATGTATTTAATCCAAAGGAAACCTTCCTTACAGCAAAAGGAATTCCCTTCTTTTATTCTTTTCACAGCATAAACAAAAGTTACACACATTGCCACTCACAAACTCAATAAAATTCCGATAGAAAAAGAAAATCCTTAAAACATATATTTAAAACTTTAGATCTAACACTTAAATTGAATTAACTTACATTAATTCAATACAACATATTTAAAATTATGATAAATTTCTAAGTTTTCAGAGAACATTTTCCAAGTGCGCCAAAACTTCAGAATAAATAATGATAACTTAGTTTATTTATCTTATTTACTAAATTTTTCTTCGAAGCATAAATAAAAATACACTTGTTTGTATGTAAGTTATTATAAACTTTTTTTTTATTTCTACCTACAGCTTGGCATGTGATGGTATTTCAGTTCTGATAAATTTTGTGATCTTGAAGGGAAATTATTAGAGATTATCTTCATCACGGATTGAAGATGCTCATTGTTCAATCGGGTTTCTTTTCTTATAAATTCTCGATTAAAAACAAAAGCTGTTCGCATATAAATGTATTCTCAAACAAAGCAATTATGCGATTATTCTTAGAGCAAACATTTGTAACAAAGCTTATTTGTTTTTTGATAAGTACGAATAAAAGTTATTAAAATATATATCTTACAATTTTTCAATGAGATTTATACCACATTACAATCAATTAGCTTCATTTATTGATTTTCTGTTGCTTTATTCATATTCGTTTTTAATAACAATAAAAGTAATGTAAACTCGGATTTCAGATAGCTGAAATCTTGAAATCTTTGCAACACTGCATTTACAACAACAAATACTTAATTGAAATATATTCACGGGCAGCATAAAATTGAGTCGGGAGCCGCATGTCAGTTTGAGATCACTGGTATATAGCGCATTGTAATATGAATATTTTTGCACGAAATCTTTTGAGCATATCGCATATATTATGAGTACATCACGTTAACTGAATAACAGCTGGATGTAATTTTTAATATTACGTTCACTATTTTAATTTAATTAAAAATTACGTTCCCGATTTTCGAAGAGAATGCAGGATTTTCAAAAATATTCCTATATGAATACTATGCAAATTATTCTTATTAATTTTCTGTAATAATAAGATTTATTTTTATAATAGATACTATCAAATCTATTAATTTTCTGTAATAAATACTATAAAAAATCTATAAGAAATACTATGCAATAAATTTCTATAATAAATACTATAAAAGTAACCTAGTATTATCATCAAGCTATGGTATCTTCACAAGCCATCAAGCGGCAGTTTATTTCAGTACGCTTTTGATAAATCTATCTATACTTGTTTATTCTATTTGGAAAGGATGTGTTAATTTTTGAAACAATTCTTAAGCCTTTAGTTTCTAGATGCTTTTAAGCCCCCATTTGAGAAGCATTGCTTAATTATTCAAGAAAACTAAATTTTTATGTATTTCTTTTTATTTTTTGTCCCTTTTTTCGTTTAGTTTGTTCACATTGTTGAATATCTACATTCGTGCATCCACTTTGTTCCACTTTTAAATAGATATAGCGCACTTGCGAATCTTCTTCAGCATAGTATCTTCTGATCTTTATACAACCAGCCATACAGATTTGAGTCCAAACTAAAAATAGAACAATTCGCGATTTATACGTGTCATAGAAACCAGTTACTTTTGTAATAATATTTCCTTTAAAATCAATTATTTAAAACTTTTTTCCTAGCTGGACCTTCTTGAGATGTTAGAAAATTCTTCCCTTGTGATTTATGTTTGTTAGAGTTAGTTTCTAAAATAAATAAGCATTTAAATGCGTATGCTATTAAATAAACGCTCGTTTCATGGAGATCTCATGGCTGAATAAACAAACAAAAAAAAAATAATTACATCATCCTAAATCACACAAAAAATAAATAAATAAATAAACTTCTCATATTTTTCTGATGAAGAAATATTATTACCAAGCGGAAAAATGTGCGGATTGAGCCTGGAAATAAATTAAGATCTTTCAATTTTCGTTCCCTAAGTATTTGCAAAAGCTTTTTTTCAACTGTAGCTTTAATGATCAGTTATTTAAGAAATTTGTTACATTTTACATTATATTAAATATGCCCTAAACATGCGTACCTGACATTAACATGAGATCATGGCGCAGCTCGATGAAAGCTGCACTTTGAATAAAACTGGAAAAATGGATTAAGAACACGAGAAGTTATCAAATTAAATTAAAATAAGATAGAACTATAAACGAGTTCAAAGGTCACCTTACAAAAGCCTCAACTAGGAGCTCCTACGAATAGGCGCAAGAACGGCCGTTTCTGCTTAAAGCATGAGAAAGGCAATTCGGCTATGGAATGTAAAGCATTCATTTCCTTATGCTCCAGAGTACTTATTGTGAAAGGATGGTAACAGCAAATACATTTTCCGAATTTCCTTTTTTCTATTAAAGAAAAATGGTTTTGCTATCTTGTCCTACCGTGCATCGCTTATGTTCTCAAATGCGTGCCAAGTGATAACAGAAATGGCATAGTGAAATGTCAAGATAGTCTAACACTATTGGCTTACGAAAGAAAAGAGTACCTGCTTACGTTTCGGCAGGATGAAACCAAATACAGAAGATGGAAATGGTCACTTACCTTCTCAGCGACATATCACTCACACTTATTCTCAGCTTACAGATAAAACTTCGTATTCGGGACATTTTCCTTCCCCCGTCATACATTCTGGTATAACTATATAAGCAGGGAGGACTGTGGTCAGAGAGTGTATGATTATTCATTCTTTGGTTTTAGTGCTGCGCTTTCGAATCTCATATTCATTCTTTCTAATCTCATTAGTTGATGTTTTAGTCATTTTAAGTTTTTGGGTTTCGATGAACTCTCCTAAAATTTAAGAAGTACCACCGACTGTACTTCTGTACTTATGTGACAGCTTTTGAGTGACACTGAGATGCTTATGATTTAATAGCTCTTCATTCTAATGATGACATGAGGCTTATTACATGCAAGTTATTATTTTCTTTGTATTATTTTATTCTATGTATTATTTACATGTATTTGTATGCATTTATTCTATGTATTATTTTCTTTCTACCTATTAAATACCTCATTATTTGTGTAAAAATCGTTAATGATCGTTTTGCATTAACTGACGAATTTTCATTTCACACGGGGTTGCAATTATTACTAAAGCCTCCCTTGCTTACAATAATAAGCAAAGCCTCGATTAAATTTCTTTTTAAAATTTTCATTTTGCTGTTTTATTACTACGTTATTTTTGGCATATTTACAATTTTTATTTGATATATATGCAGTTTTCATTTCATTAATATTCTTATTAGGAAATAAGTAATAATCTAAAAGGAAATCAAAATTAAATTAATTAGTCACCTAATCTTTTCTTTTCTCTCTGGGTTGGTATATAACAAAGAGAGTACTAAAGAGGTCAGCCCTAATCAACGAGACAGAAACTCTGCAGTGTTACCCTAACACTTTGTGTCATAATTTGATCAAAATCAATCCAGCAAAACTCACTGCACTTAAGATGAAGAAAAATCTGTCACATGAAACTTAATTAATTTTGGACGATAATGAGCAACCTGAGAAAAATAGGCGTTTAATTAAATCTTCGTTCCCCTTTCCTTCCTCGCAGAAAATACCTAACGACCCAGGAATCTAATCACTTCAAAACTTATTGCTTGAGAAGGATTTTACGACTGCCTCAGACATTTTAAAACTAGTTTTAAAATCTTTACTTTCAGTTCTGCTCTGAATATTAATTAATACCTGGTTGTTCACGAATATTTTAAATGTTTCAGATGTCATTTCAGATATACAACTTATATTTCCTTCTTGAATATTGATTAGTAAGTAATAAATTCTATCACAGGGAAATAATAAGAATTACGTGTCGTTAAATTTTTGCTGTGCAGTTTTAAGAATGCAGATGGATTCAAGACGGCTTTTATTACACGAAAAATGTAATTAAAATAAATTCGAACTTAACTTTAATTAGAAGTTTATAAATGCTATGCGAAATATATGGCTTACAAATTCTCTTCTGCTTAAAATATACGGTTTCTGGATCAGAGGTATTCAAAAAATGAAATTATATCACGGAAAATATTTTTAAAGCCCGGATGTTAACATTAATATGAGATCGTGAGGCAGATCGATGAAAGCTGCACTTCGAATAAAACTGGGAAAATGGATTAAAACATTTCGTAAAAGGCAATATATATATATGTAGCTTCGAGTGAAAAATAACTTAAAAATAGCAGAAGAAAAATTACACGTTTGAGGAAATACAAAAGGACAAATTACACCAAAGAAAACTGTAACTCGAAAAAGCTGGAGAATTGAACGGCTGATGTATTTCCTCAGAGTAGCAAAAATTAAACATCAATTTACAAGATCTGCGATCTGGTTTCTTTCGTAAATCTATGATCATATTGTAGAACTGTAAATCTATGGTCACATTGGGGATTATTATATGATACAAAAGTGGGAGAATTGCACTGCTGATCTATTTTTCCAGAGTAGCAGAAATTAGACATGTGTAGTTTTACAAGCTCAGCTATCTGATGTCTTTCGCAAATCTATAATTATAATGCAGATAGCAAACTGATACAAAATTTGAAGAATTGTAAATCTATGATCATATTCCATAAACTGATACAAAAGTTGCAGAACTCCAAATCTGTGATCATACTGTAGATCGTAAATTGATATAAAAGTTAGCCAATTGTATGGCTGATCTCTTTCCCCAGAATAGTGGGAATTAGTCATGCAATTTATAAGATCTTCGATCTAGTTTCTGTTGTAAATTTATGATCATATTGTAGAATTAGTGTCTGGGAAGCATGTGATAAAAATATAGAACTAAAATAGTATTACAAAAATTTATAATATTAAATAATTCTATAATATAATCGTAGATATGCAATAGAAATCATGTACAGAATATTGAGGTCTTCGTAGCGGAGATACGTACATTTCAGCAAACGGGCTGCGAATAACAGATCTTCCGCTACTAGCTGTATGTATTAACCGCTTACATATTGACATAATGCATCGGTGTTCTTAGGGCAGGTTGAAACCTTTTTACCAGATCACAGGGTTTGTAACTGGTCTGACTTTTCTGAATCTAAAGAAAGAATACAACAGCGTTTATTTTATTTATTAATTATAATTTTTTTACCATTTTTCCACATAACAGGTGTCAGGACTTGTATGTCTTTTGATCTGCTTTGGAAATATTACGTGTCCTGAATAGAAACAGGGAGCTTACTCAAGCTATGTTCAAATGTGTGGAATGGACAACACCAGTAGGAAGGGTGTTCCTTTATTCTCTTTATACCTTTTATTCTCTATAAGATTACAGGTGCTCCCGTACTTCGGGATACAGAGACCAACCACTTGTGGTCTGAACGTAACAATATAAAACTGCTAACTAAAATTCTAACTAAGAGCTAACTTTGAATTAGTGTACAAATGCCTAACATTAAGACTGACCTTTTTAAAAGTTTACGTATGTGGTACGCAAACTTCCGAAGCTACAATACGTTTTAAATCTCAAGAGGACTAAACCTCTGGCCTTAAAGGCAAGCATCCAACTGATTGAAAACTCGTACAGAAATGCAGTGGCCAAGCGGCTCACTTCCCCTCTCTCTCTAACTCTTGGCAAAAAGCCAGTATAATTTGCATAAACAAGTTAAAGCATTTAATTCTGGCCGGAAGTGGAAAATAAGAAAAGATAGTACAGTTTTAAAATAAAATAAACGTCAGTAAAACTTAAGATCCTTACACGGTTTTTAAATGTAACTCATGTAATTTTATACGTTATGATATGTAGAAGTGAGGGGGGCCACCTAATATTTATCCTAAGTAGGTATTAGCCCCACAGACTAATTAGAAAACTAACACCATTCTGGCATCATTCCTCGAGTCGTGATTGAAATTGTGACTCCAGTGAGCACTACAAGTCCTGCCACCGGCGGCGGCATCAACGGTGCTCCTAACCTTTCAATGTTAAATTAGCTCAAGTAAATGGATTAAATTACATGATATACATTGCGATATACATAGTTTTGCAGGTGCATATTTTAAGATGTTATCTATTGTAGTGGGTACAGGACATGTTTCAAGACATTATATATTGCATTAGAAACAGGCGTGATGTTCCCACGTTACAAATCAGTTTTGTAATCAGAATTAATTAAGAACTTTAAAATTGTTTACAAAACTTACATTTAAGTACTGTTGTAAAGTTGTGCTGAATGTAATTTTGTAGCTACTAAAATTTATAGATCTTTTTTTTTTTTTTTTTTTTTTTTTTTTTTTAATTTTATTTGTGATTAACTCCACCCTCACCCATAGTATACGTATATATATTTCTTTCGCGTCTTTTTTCATATTCTGTTTCCACACGTTTTTCAATGTTTAATGCTTACACTTAATCATTCATTCAGCTCTTACCCTTCAGTTAGATTACAACTTTTAGCACAACTAGGGTTAAGATCGTTATTGAATCTTTCAGCTTTCGTTCATTCATTTGATAACTTACAGAAGAAAACATTTATTATATTCAGTACAAATATTTAATATGCTCAGTCATCTATTTATCTGGACTCCAAACATTCGAAATTTCAAATATCCGGACATTCGGAATTTAGTTTATCTTTCAAAGGCAAAATGAACTCAAGTTTGCTTTTGAGTAATTGAAAAAAAGCATGTTACATGTGATCAGTGCTGCCAGAATCATTTGAGCTAAAGTAGTAAGAGAAGAATCGAAAAGTAGCAGAAAGTAGCTAGTGACATAGGTTCACATGATATTTTTGTTCGGACTTCACAAATACTTGAGCTCATATCACATCTGATATCATCACAAATTCAGTCTCCCTGCATTCCGTTAATCGGATCCGTGATCGTTTTATTACGCATATTATTTTCAGCATAACTCATAAACGGAGAATAAAAGGCAGCTTCTGTTTCTCGTCGATCTCGTCTAGTAGAAACTGGTCTTGAGGATGAGCAACAACAACATTATTTTCAGCAAAAAACTTTAAACGAGGTACCTAATTTTTCAACTTTTAGATCTCCATTTCTTCTTTTAATTAATTCTCAGTTAATTTAGGTTTCTATTTTTCAGCTAATTTGTTCATAGCCTTTGCTAGTTCATTCCCATTTTTTCATATTCATGCATCCTTCCTCACATTTGGCTTGTTAATATTGCTGTACTAATTTTATTGGGATTTGTTTTTTCGTGCCCTCCGTTCACATTTACGTAGTTGGTTATAAACTTTAGTTTTATACGCCTTCACTGTTTCTAACCGATTCTCAAACATGAGTATTTTTAACCAGCATTTTGAAAGTGATACTCAATTGGTTCACGTTACTCATAATTCATATTTTAGTTAACACAGTAGCTACAAAACAAAACAGTCAATCAAACGCGTGAAAAGACTATCGACTGGTATCGAAAACGGAGTGCACGTTTGCTCATGAGCTACAGTTGCAGGATTTTTAGCTGGCAACTATTAAGCCCAAATAAATTATTACTTTTAATTATAAATTAATTTTAATAGATACAATATTTTAACATACACACATTTTATGCCATATTAAAAACATTTTATGGCAGCAAAAACTAACACATGAAAGTAATGGAATTCGCGAAATCACATAAACGTAAATTTTAGTGTCTCAGTTTTGTCAAAGTAGAAAATTTGCGAAAAATCGCAGGATCTGCCAATACTGCATGCGGTTTATTTTACTCAAAGAAAAAGCATCCGTGTTTAATTTTTAGCAGATTGAAAATAAAAACAAGATTGTACGTTTAATTTAAGCCTGCATAAATAAAAAACATAATGTCACTGTTTTAGTCGGGGAAAAAGTGGGTTATGGCTTTAGCCAAGTAAAAAATGACTTCATGATTTACTTTTGTCAAAAAACAGGTGTTTTGTGTTTTGTTTCACGCATATAAAAATATTTAATTTTAAATTTTACAATCTTTATTGCAACAAAATGAAGTAAATAAATAAATCAAAAATAAGATTCTCCTACATCTATTGTAATTAGATTAATGCTAATTCAGCCTAAACAGAAAATGAAATTCTAATTACTGGATTTTTCGAGTGTTCAAATAGACTGTGTCTCTACAAAAGCATGCCCAGGCATTTCAGCTCCTGTGGCCAAAAGAAGAAAGTGTACCCCTACATACAATATGTGAAGTATAAAACTTCAGCGACAGTATTTTAATATCTTCTTGAAACTGGTATCAAACACAGCCGTGTAATCTGCACTTCTTTAATTATTTCTATGCATTACATTTGTGAATTACTCTTTCCAGTTTAGGAAAGCGCTAAACACTGGTATTTGGACTTGGGCTCGATTCCAAGGGAATGGATTGCCTGCTTAGACATTTTCATGGTGTTCTCTATGTTTAACATGGGTACAAGATAGTTACCATTAGAAAGTCCTCCACGAAAACATCCCTTCTCTTGGGCAGATAGCTCTCGAGTAATTTGCTATAATCAAATAAACCAAATGAAATTTTTAGAGTTTAAGGTTCTTGCTGTACATGTAAGATTTTAAAAAACGATGATTATTTTCAAAAATGGCTGCATTTTAAGTTATGTATCAAAGATACAAGTTTGATTTTTATGATTTAACTGTACATGATTAGAATACTTATAACAGTACAATTATAACAATTAAAAGATTAGAATGATTAATAACAAAAATGGGATTCAATAAAATTTGTCTTACCTTTTAGTTATAAGAATAAATTTAAAACGTATTTTGTATATGTGAGGAAGTATATATGATAGCATTGAAATCACTAAATTGGATGACATTTTTCCCTTGCTTTGACAGAAGCAGGTCACAGAAAAGCGAACGCGATCTTATTACGCTTTGTTAGGTATCTCTAAAGTATAGCTTTCGACAAGGCAAGTTTCTGTTGAAAACAGTCTCACATAAGACAGCCTCGTTTTGAAACGCCTGTAAAAATAACGATGCTGTTACGAAGTTCATGTTTAGTGCAGATATACATAGTCTTCAATAACATCTAATGAAGGTAGTAAGCAGATGGAGTGTCTGCAGTAGACAGTGAAAATGTCTTGTTAGTAAGAAAAAATGGTGGAGTATGAAACTTCAAGATGATGCTTCAAATATTTTAGATAAAATTTCTCTTTATATGAGAAGTATGGTCTTAATATTCATCGGAGAGTGAAAATAATTGGAAAACACGAAAACTGAAATATGTGACATGTTTAAATGATACGCGAACATTTTTAAAGCATTTAAATTGTTCGGGATGAATAGTTATTAAAGTCTTTTGCTATTAAAATAATCTCTTCGTAACTCTCACAAAGCAAGGGAGAAAAAAGGAATTATTCATTCTAGCGATCAATTTGTGTTTTCGACAGGAATAATATTGTCGGCACAAGGCTGTGTATCAAACGTTGTTAAATGCAGCAATACATGAACAAAAATGTAAGGATACCTTCCTGTAAACAAGACGCCACTAAAAAAATTTGCGCCAAAACGTTAAAGAGGTGGTAACTTCGGGAGTAGCTATATATTGCTAATAAACGGGAAAAATGCACATCGATCAGGAAGCCGGAAATATTACTTCAAAGGTTTTCAGTTCCTCAGTTTTTTTTGGGGGGGGTTGTTTAATTTTTTTTTTCTTTAGCAGCATGTAAGCGCTGATAACAATTTATTTGGCAGTTGCCATATGACGAACAGAATTTGAGATTAAATTCTTCCCAGACAATGGCATCATCCATACTGAAAGACTTCATTCGATAAATCACAAAATGAAATTGTATTTCACTAGTGCCGAAAACTGTGCCGCAAGAAGAAAGGTTTATAGAGCGGAAGCTGGTTTAAAGTTTCACGCGTTCCTTTTCTGAGAGCTATTCGTTTTATTTACTTCTGATATCAAGAGCTCTCTTTGATAATTTTCTGTCAAATGCAATTAAGAATGAAACGCTGTGCAAGCAAGGGTTCAACAGCTTTAACCATTCTGTTGCTGGTGCATATTTAATCCTGTAAAGCGAGATAAAGTACTGTGACGGTTTTAAAATTATGTAAAGTGTTAATTCTCAACGAAGCTTGTATGAACATGTTCGAACACATGAATTAGAAAGAAAAGAAATCAACAGCAACCAGCAACAAAGCATTCAAAAGAGCCAGGAAAAGATTCAGCCTTTGTCTAGTATGAGGTGCTTCTAAGCGAACTATGCAGTGATATAGCTAGAACGGGCCATAGGATTCGGTTAGATTTGGGAGGCGTGTTTTTAAGGTGATATTTTTCACGTGAAACGTAATCTGATAGCAGTTAGTCATATCATCGGAGCATAGGAAAGGTTATAATATTTTAATTATAGCAAAGCCGACTACGAGGACCTGAGTAAGGCAAGGAATGCCTTCTTATAAGACTAAATTTCTTCATAAAGGACCTAGGTACTCGTAACAGGTTCATACCTACTTTACGAAAAGGGCACTGGTTTATGTTCATCTAAAGCATACTTGAATACAATATGCCATTCGTCCCACATTAGGTACACCACAAAATACGCATACAGCCATTCCGTTAATTTGTCATATGAATTGAATTGAGGAAGAACTGATTCTGTACTAGAAAGCGTATTCAAAGGAACCATGTTCTTGCTGTGCCTTCTTTACTCCTTTGACTGAAATATAAGACTGTCAATTAAGTCATGATCACAATAACATAAATAAAGTTGATGTAGACACCAAATGTCTTCCTTATGCAGCCTATTAAATTATACACATTTTTGCTGCACTTTATTTAAACTTAATTCCTAGAATCGTCTAGCTTAATTGATCTATTTGTCGAGGCAAATTGAAAATGATATAAAAAATCTCAAATTTTGATATTGTATATTCCGGTCAATTTTTGTCGTACGAGAGTCAAACTTCTTACAACTTTTTTTTCATAACGAATGTAAAACTTTCCCAAATGTAAGTACAAGAGCCGCGAGAGAGCATTAAAGGTTAGATTTCGTTATTTATGGAAAATTAATTTTTTTTTCATTTCACATTGTCAAAACATGAATACTTTTGTCATTTAAAACCGTTCTGTAACTGAAAGTATATTTTTATGACCTATGATTACCAATATAAAGCCCGAGAAAGGATTTTTAAGCCAAGTAAGGAGTTCGATATATACTCGTATATACAGGGTGTTTCAAAACTTATCGTTCAAATTTCGTGGGGAGGTACGGAAGGCGTCAGGAAATCGATTTCACATAGGAAAATATGTCCGCAAACGTCATCTACGTGAACAAAATGGACATGTAAAGTTAACACAAGGAAACAGTACAGTTAAGTGGTAACGATGTGACTTTTACTTCAACAAGGTAAAATAAAAGGTTTTCAATAGGTGCTAAAAATTGCGACCATTTATACGAACACAGGATTATCAGGGCCGCTGCGTTGACCTCCGAACATTTTCAAAAACGCCTGGCATATCACGGACAGTTCCTGCGGCGTACATTATTCGAGCAACAAGGTTCATTTTACTGTCGGCGGCAGTCTTGTATACATGTTTTTTCATGCTCCCCCCCCCCCGAAAAAAAAAGAAATTCATGGGCGATAAATCAGATGACCTGGCTATCCAAGCTGTCGGTCCACCTCTGCCGATCCATCGAGCTTCGAATTTTCAGTTCAGATGATCATGCACATCAGTTGTGCTATAGGCTGGAGCCCCGTCGTATTGATACCACATATCTCTTCAAATATGCGCAGGAACAGCGCCCAGAAAAGTCGGTAACACTGTCTCAAGAAAGAGTGGGTTATTTCCGGCCGTCCAATCAGGGCGGTAGCATGTAAGGTCCCAACAAACAGTCAGAAATGTTTCCAGCCCACACATTTATGGCAAAACGATGCTGCGCAACGTGACTTCTCGTACCATGCGGGTTGTCGCAAGCCCACACATGTGAATTGTATGTATTGAACACACCTTCACGAGTAAATGAAGCTTCATGTGTAAAAAGGACAGAAGCTGGAAAACTGGGGTCCACGGCACCTTTCTGCATTAACCATTGTGAAAATTCCACCGCTTCGAATAATCGTTAGGATGCAGTAATTACACCCTTTGCAAATGGTAAGGATGCACCCGGTTCCCCGTGCAGTATCCGCCACACTGCTGAGTGAGAGCCCTTAAGCTGCTGAGCAATAGCTCCTGTGCTGGTATTCGGATTTTCTTCGATGGACTGTAGGACTTTTTCTACGATAGTCCAGTTGACAGTCCGCGTCAGTTGTCTTCTTGCCGTATCCTGCCATGGAGGTAGGAAGTAAGATGGAGTCGCCCTAAACAAGTTTCTCCCGTACCCTGCTCTGAAGCACCGGCGATCCCTACGTGGTGACCAAAACATTGGGTCATGTACCATAGAGTTCAATGGGATTTGACGCGTTCGGATGTAAATATTTTGTAATTACGTCGTAAATATACATATAAATGTATATATTTTCTTTTTCTACAGCACTTCAGAGTCCTGAGTATATGAAAACAACATATTTTTAAACAACATTTCATTCTGAACGGAATTAAATGCTATACTTTTCACAGGACAGTTTTCTCAGAATGGTTTAATTTGAATGAAATATTTTCACAAGTTTTCGTTAACTACATTAGAAAAAAAAACTAAGGTAATTCGATTTTATTCGGTTAAGGTACAAAAATTAAGATCATTGTTAACCAAGTTTATTGTATTATTAATATTAAAATTATGCATTATTTCTTTTCTATTTATAGAGCTTCTTCCTAAAATACTTTCTTGAATATGACATGATTTTTTGGCTTCTGATCCATCTTCTAAATCGAGAAATGTAAGTCAATGTATAATTAATGCTCTATTCGATGCTCTATTCGGTAAATTTTAAATTAGAGAATTATTAGGAATTAGTGAAATATCTTAAATAGTACTTAACTTTCTCTGAAGATTTCTGAAAGTTCATAAAATAAGTTTTTTTTTAAGTATTATTTAAAACTTGCAACTGAGTTATTATAAAATGTAAGGGGAATAATTCTTTTAATTATACTTATCAGATTTTTTTACCCTTCATTTCAACAATACATATTCTAAAACTCTTTATTACGTTCTTAAGTGCGCATCTCATAGCATTTGCTTTACAATACCTTTTAACAGATTGCTTTCCAATACGAACAATTCTTGCTTAAATAGTTTTATAACATATTTGTCAATAGGATTTCAATTTATGTTTACAATTCAATATTAAGGTTATTATATATTTAGATAACATTTATAATCATTATAAATTAGATACATTTAATAATTAGATTTCTTCACAGTACTTTCACACTTGTTTATAAGTGAATAAATTCTTCATTTCAAATACATTTATAAATAATTTAATGACCTGCGTACGTTAAGAAGCCAGCATAAAACTCGAATTTCCGAGAAAAAAAAAAGACTTGCGTGGGAAACATTTAACAATCTGGAATCCAATAAGAGGGCCATTCATGATCGGACCTCCTTTGGCAGGATATACAAATGTTTTTACTTTCGTCGATTACCCTATTTTCAAATTCTGAATAAGCTGTCTTGATGATGTAGCACGTTCGCATGGTCACATCATCTTGACCGCACATGGTACTTCCGCCAAATTCGCAAATGTATCCCTCTTCTGTTCCACACATTTGTGTAAAACTATACATAATTTTACACAAATGTGTGGTTCCAAATCAAGGGAAAGCTAACTTATTAGCATATCTGTGTGTATATTTATTAATTTTGACGAGGATTGCAGCATTTGATGGTAATTTTATTTTTAATTAACCCAAATAAGTAAAACATGTAAGCGCAAAGTGATTATTTTTCAGATATATAAAATTAAAACGATGAGTTTAAAATGGGCAGCAGTAAAGTCTCTCCTCTAAAAAATTTTAAAAGGTACATGTTAAATAATATATGGATGTGAAAAAAAATTTGTTTTATTTAAAACATTTTGGCGTTTGGAAAATAAAATAAAAGTAACGAATACTCTATAAAGGGTATCGAAAGACGTATACAATTTTAAATGTACCGTAAGGAGTTTTTCATTCTTTAAGCATAACATTTTTCTTAAAATCTATATTTTTGTAGTTCAACAGCTTAGAATTTTATAAAACAAATTCATAATCAAAATCGCTGTTGTTAGTTATCGAAAAATAACCAAGATGTGATTTTTGCGTAAATGTCACTAAACTATACAAATTGCTATTATCCATCACACTATGAATGTTTCTTTCATGCGAAAGTGTCCCTTTTTCGATTTCTATGGAACTGTCGTGTGTCGAAATACTATCAGAACCCTGTCAAGCGAGCTTCTGAATGTAAACAAAGAACACCCCATCTGGTGACCCAAGCTTCAAAGCAGTGCTTCACTTCTAGCGCCGGTTGGCTCCTCCTTCCTTTCCTACCTCCATGTATCCTGCATGCTGTTGCGCAGTGAACCACGTTCGCACAGATTCCGATGCATACGTGCAAACATATGATGCTGCGGTATTCTTCTGTTGAGATATCGGTCTTCGTAAACTTGTTTATCTCTGCGGCCGCTTTCGCCAGCTGCTAAATATGCGAGATGCTTATCCGCGAGCTCTTGATACGTAAAACGATTCATCTTATCACTAGTAAGTCAGCTCGTACACTGATGACAGCGGGAGTGGTCGGGCGAGCTGTATACTGGTTGGGTACACAAAGCGCCCTCGCGTACATTTGCGGACACAAGTTTTGAAACACGTTGTATGTATAGAGAGAGAGATGATATAGATATAGATATACCCACACACACACGTTTTTAATATGCATTGCTAATTCTTAAATTTTAATTGTTTCCTCTAAATTCGCACCATCAGTTTTTACAGCAATCTTTTTGGTACAGATATTCATGTATCATAACTAATGTCCTTGGAACTGGTATCTTTAGTATAACATGTATCTTCAGTATTTGTTATTTACCGAACATAATGCTCACAGTTTATCACATGCTTATAGTATTTATATAATTAGCGATCGTCCTACTAGTAACAGTGTATGTTTGTATTAGTCTTTTAGTGTTTAGAATTTATCTCTAGAGTGGTATTATTTGATGCTCAGCGACGTACCACTTGTATGTGTTATTATATGTTCATCCTGCAATACCCAAGCCTCAAATATGTCATGTTTAGCTGTCATTCAGCAAATGCCATTTCTTTGTATTTCTTAGCATTTAGCCCTTGTTTGGCATTATATGCTTTTGAACATCTCTAAATGAATTCTCAATGCGGTGCTCTTGAAGAATCAGAAGCTGCTTGTCCTAGATAGTTGTGGGTTCCGGAAAATATCCGAATAGTCAATGTAAGTCGCCTTGAATAATATTAATTTATTTCCAAGTTTTATGTGTTATTTTTTCTGTATTAAAAGAATTCCTTCAAACTTACAAAGCAGATGAAACTCGATCATGCTCAGATTATTGAGGATTTTTCGAGGGAGTACTAATTTCCTTTGCTAAGTTAGAGCTCTTCCTGGAAATCGGCAGAGATTTACTTACATTTTTATATATGCACTATTCTACCTTACTTTTTATCTATATATCACTCTTTTTCTTTATATTTTATTCCAAAATGAAAATTTTTGAGGCATATCAATACAAATTTTAAACTTCTTTTAAGTTTATTACAAGTTTTTAATATTTTATCACAGTCCTCTTAAAATTGAACACTTCCTAATTTCAATTAGCAGTAGGTTTACACTTTCTTTCCTGAGAGATAATCATAAATAGAAAATTAATAAGTACATATAGAGGGTTGCATGAGTACGGGTTCGTAATAGATTGAATGCTCAAGTCTGATAAAAGGTTAATGAAATTTATTCTTATCAC
The DNA here is from genome assembly GCF_044657685.1 of Stegodyphus dumicola. Lineage (NCBI taxonomy): Eukaryota > Metazoa > Arthropoda > Arachnida > Araneae > Eresidae > Stegodyphus > Stegodyphus dumicola. The sequence continues at coordinate 148,585,268 of NC_140781.1, read as the reverse complement.
AAGAAATATAACAAAACGCTGTAATTTTCCTCAGAGATATTCGTACAAATGTTCACAATATCAGGCAGTAATAATGAGTAGTTAAAACCACTAAAACGTTAAATTACAGAGAAAGCTAATCCGTTAAACAATAACAACATCAGCTAACTAAACAACTAAGCTGAGATGTCTCTATCCGGTTTTTAAAGCTTTCATTCGACCGCGAGAGAGTTCTGCCAATTTCTTTGCTTCTCGTGATTTCTGGAAACAAGCAAGGCTAGAATTACTGTTACAGCTAACACAGTAGTCTATTATATTTATTCAATTTCAATACAAATAAAAGAAATATCCATTTATTCAATGTTAAATTATCGTGTTATATATATGTAATATATACATATATACAAGTATATATATATATACTTTTTAATTGTTTAAATTTTATATCTTTGGTATATGTTTAATACTGTCGATTGCAATACGTTTTTGAATTCTGCGAGATACATACACATATATGTACGTACGTCACGAAAAAATTCGTTCTGAATCCATTTTAATTTCATTTTGGAAAAGGGAGACCTTTATACTATCCGTAGGTACAGATGTCACCCAAAATAATCGTTCAAATGGATTCGGGAAGGGTCGGTACACGAAATATGATATCCGAAATGTTTCGCAATACTTCTTTTACTTTCTACAAAGAAGTAGAAAGGGAGAATTTCTCACTGGGACAGAAATATTTTAGGTTTTTATTTATATTACTGCTTGCGAAGACTACGCTTTGAGGACGGTCACTTTGAACTTTTACAGTTTACTCCAAAACGCAGTTCCAAGCATTTCAATACTACTGCAAAGTTTCCTCACAATTAGTGTTTGGTTTACTTAATGTGAAAAGAATTTTTCTAATGGAAATGGATTAAGAAACACCGCAGTTCTTAAAAAGAGTTCGTAGTGTTTAGAAAACTTAACTGTTTACTAAATAGCAACTGATATGATGAAACGAACTTCTACAGTGTTATTGACGATTTTACCAACCGAAAAACAAAATAGCATTTTTGAATGTCACATTTTATAGATTTTTGTTATGCAGTGAGAGGTAGCAAATAAATCCTTGCGGGGGAGCTGCGCCACTGGAAATATGAAGCTGTTTCGATTCCAGGCTGCAATATAGGACTTCTTTCAGTCTCTAAAGTTCTGTTACAAGTATTAATTATCTTAAGCATAATGCATTTACGTATTTAATAAATACACGCAAAAGTCATAAATTTTAATTCCATTCATATTGAAATTTTTATTTGATAGCACAAGTGAATACAATATTTATTTTTCTTTACTTACATGCTATATCGTAGTTTCTACAAAATATTTTTAAAATTATATCTACAGAAATATTATGTCTGTAGATCACTTTATTTTAATATTTGGTCTATAAAAATATTTGTTTCGACTTATGGCATGAGTTTAGAAAAGAGCTGGTATGGAACTTCGAGGTATTAATCTATTCAGCCAGTTGTTCTTCCTTGAACGATGATATCTTCCTTGAACGATTCATACAATTATCCGAATTTAAATTTAAATTGAACTTACAAAGGCACAAAAATGCATCCATTCATTCACGCTCAATTCAAGATCAAAATTATCAGACACTATTATAGCATTTTATTAAATTATTTAGTAATAACAAAGCACGCTAACTCTATTTGTCTAGGAAATAAAATACCTTCTGAAAGGATATTCTAAAACAATCTGACCTCTATTTAAGTTACACATGGCGGAAATCAAGAAACCTCACGCAGCTTATCCGAAGTTTCTATATGAAATGCGAAAAATAGATTCGTTGCGAATTTAAATCTCAGTTCTATGCATACATATGTTCTGAACGAGTATTCTTGATTCTTCAAAATTAGGTTTAAAGATTATATAAATGTATTTTTTTCTGAATGAAACAGACCTTACTAATATCGTCCTCAAAATTATCAGAAATGTTTAAGATCTTTGCTTTGGTTGCTTTTTTTTGCCTAATTTTAAATTTTACTTCGACGTGTTTTTTCTCTAGTTTGATTCCTATTCTTTTCAAAAGCCCATTTAATATATAGTGAATGTTCAATATCAAACTTGTGTTCAGACAATATGTTTTTGCAAGTAATCCTGAAGTTATCCAACAATATTAAAATGATATTCAAGCGATTAATTTTGTAACGTATAGTTAAAAAATAACGCAAATGTAAGGTATCGTTTTTAACAAGACCCCTTTTATTACACACACAAACACTGTTATGTTGTACTTTGAAAAGTAAATTAAAAATTTTAACGTCATGTTGATCGGGAATACATTATTGTTAGCTGCTTCGGAAATAAAATGTATCCCACTAGTCGGAAGTGTCAGAACTATCTCTCTATAATACTTCAAACATCAATTTTTTGTACGATCATGATTAACATGCTAAGCTAATTTGTCAACATTACATCTAGTTTTTTTAAATTATCTTCTTAAAATAATTTTTAAATCACTTTAAAATTTATTTATATCTTTCTTTAAGGAGAAACTGAATACAAAAGCAGATTTTAAAAAGAATTCCGTGTACTGCAGTAAAACTTGTCGTCAGAAGTAGTGCAAACAATTATTCTGTACTGAACAACGAAGAAAAAGCTTTTATTATTTAGCAATATTTTATTATTTAGTGCAAATATTTATATATATTATTCAGTTTATATTTTACATACATATAAGTTAGATATATTATGAGCTATATTATTTTAGATTTATTACTAAAAAATAAAAATTTAAATTGCTAAGATATATGTAAGCCGCTTTTCGTTTAGTTAAACAATGTGCAGTTTTAATTTGCAAGATAAATTAAATATCTTATACCACATTGAATGGCAACACCTCGGAAATCGGCAATTTGCCTGGAAGGAATTATTGCATTCCCCTTGTACAGCGTCAAAGTGTTAAGTAGTTATCTCGTTTATTTAGCATTGCATTGGGCTTACACATTCCTATTTAGGGTATGGTTGATTTTTCTTCTGATCCGTAAAATTCAATTGTAGAGTCATGGGTTTTTTTTATGTGGGAGACGTGAATCGGTAGATTTTTTGAAGTAAGAGATGTGGAAAATGTGTAATGTTCTCTCCGCGATTCGAACCTGGACATCTCGAATGCGAGCCGTGTGTGCTACCACTTACACCACAAAGACATGTAGAAATGAAGGAAATAACCCTAACATTGTCTAATGGCAACATCTTCCACATTCACTTTTAAAACTGGATTGTAATTTTAAAATTTGGTTAAATCTGTGGTCTGAGGGAGTACTGTGACAATACAAGGAACTTAGGAAATAAATAAACAAAAGGCTAACTGTCAGTAAAACTTAAGCCATAAATATAACTATTTTGCTATTAAAACAAAAATTAATGATTTGTTAATTAACATTTTCTATTTTTACTGTATTATATCAATACTTCATTAATTTAATTACACCAGGAAACAAGGGGAAAATCTTTGCATATGGGGCTTAATTATGTAAATAAAATGCAAGCCGATATATTCTTTGAACTCCAAGATATAAAAGCCTCTATAAACAATATGTGAGCTCATTTTAATGAAAATATATACGTTTCTTCCTAACAGGCAGCTTTTAAAAACATGGATGAATATTTGGTACTTTAATTTATTTTATGATAGATAATGACTTCTACGAAGACGTCTAACAGTTCTACGAGCATGCCAGCAAATACAAGAAAGTATGTAGAACGCCAAGAACGGTAATAAAATAGTTTTCTTCAAGGCTTTGTTTTTATAAATTCCGTTTTAAAATTTGTAGATACATTTGATGTATAATGAGATCCTATAACATAAACTCAGGGAAGCTAAACCATTTAAATTATACTTAGGAGGCAAAAAATAAAATTTACTATGCAGGAAACAGTAAGTACATTTTTCTTTTTTTGGGGGGGGGTGAAGCTGGTAATCAATAAAATGTGTAGGGGTTTTATGAGAGCAATAAAATTAGAGGTACGAAAAGTAAAGTGAATAGATTAGGGCACCGTGAATTGAATAAGAGACATCTAGGAGGGCAAAAGGAGATAATAACATTTTATCGAGTTGTGCACCATTATAATCATCCAGAGTGAAAAAGGCGACGTTCTGAGTTTCATAATAAATACTAGAAATGTTTTTCAATAAAAGAATTCATGTCTTGTCATTTATAACAATGAATGTTTTGCAATAATTTGGAAATATTTTAATTTTTTGCTTGAAAGGTTTGAAATATCCTGCTTACGAATGTAGTATTAATTAAATTGTTGTTTAAGCATGTTACCTTGAAGAGATCAGGTTTATTTTGAAGCAGGAAACATGAAAAAATCAACCCTGTCTTCATCGAGATTCGAACACCTGACTTACCGATTGCTAGGCGGTCGTGCATCCAGTTATTACATCACGAAGCAACCCGCTAAGGAAGGACAAAGTACTTATAAGTTCCAAAACTGCATGTGACTTTCTAAATGTGTAATAAGAATAGTAAAAAGTTTCCCTGGAAATTAATTTACAGGCAGATTTGTTATTAATAAAAAATTATGCGAAAATAGTAAAATAAAATTTCATAATTTTGTACTTCGCATTTAATTAACAAATAAATATCAGGTATAATGTAGCAAGCAAATTCTTTCTTATTTCCGACGACCTTTCAGCATATTTTGTTTTTCATTAAAAGCATTTGTTTGGAAAATTTGTCCTTAATTTGGTGTTAATTTCAAACTAAAATGCTCAATGTATATCTCAAGAAACAAATGGTACTGCCTTCTTATTTCAAGCGCGTATTATTTCCCTGAAAAAAGAAGAAATTAGTGCTAAAAATTTGAATTTTACCAGTTATTAAAGTTCAGTTGTGGGTATTTATCTTGAATCAAAAATTTAATATTTGTTTATGTATGTTTCATAGAAAATGCTAAAAAGAATTCGAAAAATAACGAAAGCTTTAACACACTTAGCGATATAGGGTGAGCCAGAAATATGGCTCTAATTTGATCGCTTCATGTGATGACAGCAATAATGCTATTGTAAGCGAGATAAGATACTGAAAAGTCTTTTCCTCAAACAGAGAAACAGATTATACAACGATATCAGCCAGACTCACTTTATTGCTTTCTCAGCGGATTAACCCTTTGTTGCATACAAATAATCTAGAGAAGTTAAACGAAAATGTGTGTATTTTTTCTACTTAAAATAACCTTAGTAATAATAAAGAAAAAACTCATTTTATTCAAATTCGTTTAAATAATTGCTACTGTTTGTTCACTACAGTGGACAGCATGCATATACGCACATGCATACAAATCTCTTCCCAACGATTTACGGTCATTGCATTTGAAATCAGTTTCTGCCTTGTTTACAGTGATCATTACCATCTTCTAAATGATAAATCTACAACTGACATGTACATACAGATCCCCAAAATACCTTCATTTCGTCGATTGTGATTGAATTCATTTTGCTACGATTTTGTAACCTGTACCTATTGGATTCAAATGTCAAATGTTCTGGAAATTCCTTGCCAAATATAAATATTTCCAGTGGCGTTTTGGTTGATAAGCAGTGCATTTGGGTTTCAATCCACTCCTTTCGGTAGATATTTATCTACCCACTCCACAATTTTCTCAAACTGACGTTTAAAATAAAATGTCTAAAATTACTAATTATGAATAAAAAACGGCAGTATAAGAAAATGTAAGCAATATTATATAATGTTTACTATGTGAAATTGTAATAACTTGGAAACAGAAGTAGCAGCCATTTTCCAAATAACTTGCTTACTTAGTGGTATAGCTTTACTTAGTGATGCTATACCGCCATCTATGATCGACAGTTGAAAGTTCTAATAATATACAATGAATAAACACAGGAATGGAATCTGTTAAGGCATTTACAGAGGAATGAACAAATATAAACTTTTGTCCACTAGAGTGGACATGATGCAACAAAGGGTTACTAACGAGTCCTGCCGCCCAGTCGGTATGGTGGTCAGGGAAGCTGACTGCGATGCCGAAGGGCCTGGGCTCGAATCCCGGAGAAGGCATGGTTGTAACTCTCCGTCCCTTCATAGGAGAGGCGATGGTGGCCCACCTATTAGGTGCCTCCATAATAAAGAGACCACCACATCCGGCCTTGTATAGATTAATTGACTGGGTTACATTTGTAATTGTTCACAATCTGCCATTAGAGGGGGAAAAATAACGAGCCCTTCCACAGTTATTCTCAATATTTTTTTTATCGGTTCCTGCTCATGAAATGTCCCCCAGTGACGTAAATAGGTATATGCGGCCACATAAAAGCCCGAAGCCTTAGGGATTCCTATATATATATATATATATAAATTAAAAAAAAAGAAAAATGCTTCTATAAAAATGTGTATATAATGCAGATAGGTCGCTCTTGGAAATGCAGAAAAAGTGCTGTACCACTGTGTTGTATACATCAAAACTTCAACTAAAAGCAAATTGGAATGCAAAACGAAACAAGCTGCATATTTTTATTTTGATTACCTGCTAGATGCAGGCTTTTAAACCATTAGTTATAAGCCTTGTTAGTGAGAAATGATGACAAACTAGTTTTCAGGCTTTCTGTGAGAACAAATGCCGAGTTTCTTGAGGGGAGCTTGTGAACGAAGAAATTTTTGTGGGAAACGTAATGAAGGTATGAGAGGTCAATCCTTTCGGTAGTTCTCTAGAATTCCAGGCTTTAGGAAAGGATTTGTGTTATTGCCTGACATAAAATGTTTTCGTAGATATGGAAAAGAATAAGCTAGCTTAAGGTAAGCTTTGTAATTCTGGACGTTGTTTGACTGCACACCAGATTTTACTTAGAGAGTTAATTCACTTAGGTAAATCTCATAATGGGAGTTTAATATGAAATAAAATTTTTAAAAATAAAAGAAAATTTCTTTTCTTCCCTTTTTACAATTTAAAATTAATATTTCCTCTCTTCATAGTTTTCTATTTTATGAGATTTCTTTTCTATCAAATGTCAGAATATCTGATTAGTTTTTAGTAGTTCTGATGGGCAGTAATTTCAACACTTATTTTAATGTACATGAATTATTATAATGCATATATTCTTTGCCTAATAATAGAGTTAATTTTTACCAATAATTAAATGTTACTGGATGTTATTAACAATTGCTGTAAATGTATTTTTAACCTCTAGCATCGCACAGCAAAAGGACACGATATAACTAAAGATCGCCATAACGCTTTTATGTACTCGCATCAATTGTGGACCTCAACGTATGTTTAAAATTTTTGTATTTGTGCTGCGATGCGCCCTAGTTTGCTCTGTGAGACTATCTGCGCAGTCTCACAGTGGTATATAAAATATTTTTGCTTTACCATGGTTATTGTTGAAAATAATAATTAAAAGAAATCGATATCTTGAAGATTTGAAGTTGTGTTTTTAATTGTATAATTCGGATAACATTTTTTAATTGGATAAATTAACTGTATTGATCGTTTATATTGTCCCTTGTTAGTTCGAAAAACACACGAACGTTCTTGTCCCTCACGACCAGTAAAAACCTCATTGACAACGTAAGGGTTAACTGTATTAACATTCCCAGCATTCTTGGCTTAGAATAGAGATGTATAGATAGTCACTTTCCAAATTAGAGAAAAATTATAAAGGTGCTAGATAAACAATCAACTGTTTTGCATAAACAAGGCATGATTTCTAGAAAAATGAACAGATTTAACAAGCTATTTTTTTAGAAATTGAGTGATTCATATTCATGCACTATTTTAATTAGATAGTATGACTCAGAAATAAGTTAGCTAGGAACTTCTCTAAAGTGGTGAAACCTCTTTTGAAGCTTAATAAATGCTGTATCTTGAAAAAGAAATTAACATACATTTGGTACTTGGGATGTTTTATGCATGCGTATGTCTAATCAAAGATGTGCCGATAAGATACTTACTTAAATACTAGAACAGCAACATTAACTTATAATAAATTAATAATTAATTTAAAAAAAGATAAACCATAATACTTATGAGACGTAATTTTCAGACTTGTCTTGAATTTAATTTTATAAGCGTAATTCTGTTTTAAATATATTAAAAACACTTTTCACTTATTAACTTCTCGAAAATAAATTCAATCAAAAGAATTATGCTCTATGTAGATTACCTTTGCGGTTACAAAAAGGAGACTTGAAGGGAGGAATAGCAAAAATTGAAATAATTTCTGTGATTTTTCTCCAGAAATTGACAGCGCTATTGCCCTGAATCGAGCACATGACCTTCCACTAACGGGTTTGATATGTTTACCGATACTCTGTAACAATGCATGAGAAACAAGCCTTAATTCTTCATGAATGCTCTAATTTAATAATAAAATAATTGTCTTGAATAGTTAGAGAATTCTATTTAAAAACTAATAGAACAAGTAAATTTTGAGCTAATATAAAATGTTTGGTATTTTAAAATTATGAAAAGTGTAATAACAAATTCTGTAAGACACAAATGTAAGTTTTGTAAACAAAGTAAAAATTATTCTTCTCTTCTGTAAATTATAACTTTAAACCTTTTACATTAATCAGTTCCAGACCTTGAAGTGAATTAAGAAAACGTATTAAAAATCCAAATAATACTGTATAACTACATTGTTCTATATAACTATATTTTCAGTATTTGTTGGGAATTACCCACACAAAATTAATCACTAGACAGATCCCTTCACGCAGATTTCCCTTAAATTATTTTGTAACAGTCAAGTAACTTCCCTGTTCTGAACAATCTTACTTGAGAATTTATGCATGTGATTTTAAGAATATCGTGCTAAGTCAAAATAAAGTAACTTAACTATTTTCTAAATTTAAATTGCCCATGTAGTTCTTAACTTACATTACTTACTTTTTTATTCATAATTTTAGAAAAAGCTTCCTAGCATTCATTACCTTCACGAAAATATATCGGAGAAGATTATATGTTTCGCGTAATAATCTAAATCTTTAGGATACGCATCGTGTTCTTTTCCCCTTTGTACATCATTAGATTTTAGATATTGAATGGCACAAAATGAATAAAATACATATCTTGTAATAATATATAATTAATACAAATTCTTATAATGTTCATAACTCTTTTATTAACTACAGTTAGATTTAACTTAAAACTGTAAAACGCAACAACATGACTACATTCATCCCCCTTCGCCTATTACATCACGTCCTAGACTGAATGTTTAAAAGTTAATGAAAATCTTCCTACGTAGGAATTATCTTGAGCCAAGGAGAATAGTAGTAGTCGGTATATGTGAAAGCGCAATTGAAGATACACTGCTGGGCCATTAAAATTGCAACAAGAGGACGGAATAATCCGACGAACGTTAAACTCACATGAAAGGAACACGACGCAGGAGGCAGAAACGACATCTGAAGCACTGCATAAAAGAAAAGTTGTGTAGTAGATTTCTTATTCGAAAAGCGCTCTGTAATGTCAGGATTTGCTCAAAATATCGTCTTATGCAGGATCGTTGCCTATCGAGAGTGTGGATTATCGTTCCGTAATATCGTCCTTCGCATTGCTCGACATCCAACCACTGTCATGCGAATATGGGATCGTTGCCTATCGAGAGTGTGGATTATCCTTCCGTGATATCGTCCTTCGCATTGCTCGACATCCAACCACTGTAATGCGAATATATAATCAATGGGTTGCTGAGAGTCATGCTGAACGGCATGCAAAATCTCAACGCCCTCCCATGACTAATGCCCGAGAGGACAGACACACTGTGAGGTCAGCCCTGCAAAACCGTACAACCACAGCGCGGACCCTCAGTCTGGGCTTGTTTGCAGCAGGCCCAGTTTCCGCTCGTACGGTGCGTCGACGTTTGCAGCAGCGTGGACTATCAGCAAGGCGACTTGTACTTCGTCTTCCCTTGAAAATGCAGCATAGAGAGAGACGGTGGCTCTGATACTTTGAGCGATAAAGCTGTGTACAGGAGTGGCACAATGTCATCTTTCCAGATGAATCCCGGTTCTGCGTGCAGTATTCTTATGGTGGCCGTATACTTATCTGGAGGCTTTGAGGACACCACACGTCATCTGGTTGCATTCGATATCGGCATAGGGGCCCTGCACTTGGTGTGATGGTTTGGGTAGCCATTGGGTACATGACAAGCATATCTCTGGTTCGGATAGACGGTTACTTGAACGCAGATCAGTAGATTTCTGACGTCTTATGTCTAGTGGTTGTTCCCTATCTTCGAGGCCTGCCAAACGCCATATTCCAACAAGTAATGCAAGACCACATGTTGCACATCGTATTCTGACCTTCCTCGATACACAAGTACAGGTAGAAGCTAGGCCAGCACCTCCGTAGTACCACAGGTAAATGAGGTATTGCTGAACCTAGCTAACTGATAAACTTTCCACCCCAATTTTGAGGGAGAACACCCCGGGGGGGTGTTCCGAGGTTCTTCCGCCCCTCCTTTTTTTACCATAAACCATTTGAGAGGACTTTCTGAGATAACTGGCTTCTGGTATTAATAGTGTACACAAATCATATTGAGAAAAAGGCTGTCCTTGAAAAGTTCAACAACTGATGCTTCCAAAAGTCTAAATGTAAGAACAAATGTCTTTTCTAAGGCGGAAGGTGTAATAAGCAAGTCTTTGGAGCTCCCGTCCATCAACATTGCGTAGATAAATGAAATTCCTCGATACACAGGGTATTCGATTGCTGCCCTGGTCTGCACGGTCTCCAGATCTGTCAGCCATTAAAAACATCTAGTCATGGGTTGCTGAGAGACTGGCTCTCCACCCCTGTCCAGCTAATACGATTGATGAAGTGGGATACATAAACTTGAAGCAGCATGGCATGAGTTGCCCGTTTCTGTCATCCAAGCCCCGTTCGACTCCATGTCTAGCCCCTCTGTAAACCTCCAAACTGCTTACAAATTTAATCATTTTGTCTTCATGCCATACTGTTTACGTACAATAAATATCTTTTTTGTATTTGCTTTCCTTTATGGTGTTGCAATTTTAATGGCCAGCAGTGCAATTAAAGACAGTTGCCAAATGCATTTCAGAATCATTTTTCTTTACAAATGCTTGAGGTTTAACTAATTTCGTAGATGTATTTACTTTGTTGGCATTGTTTAAAAAAAGTTAACAGACTTTTACAAACCTATAAATTCTAAATGCAAATCATTCTAGTTTCTAAAACATATTCGCCGTCTACTAAATCGAAAAGGGATGTTCTAATTTCGCGGGTCTTGCGTATAAATGATCGGAAAATTTTATTTAAATAATTAAAACATAATTAATATATTATTAACTTGAAATTTTACTCAATAATATCCTTTTAAAAAGTTATATATTATTACTTATAGACTCTTCCTACCCACTGCACAAAAGCTGTTTTCATAAAATTATATGTAAATTATTTTACAAAATTTTTTCAATTGGATGTATTAATTTAGAATCATTATTTAAGGAAATAAGTCTACACTGGCCTTTTTCGAATACTCTTTGTGTATACGAACACAGTAAACAAATTAAAATAAATTTTCCATTTTTCCAGCTTTTGTGACAAAACTCTCCAATGAATTTAAAATTTAGGGTAATCTGAGGAAAACATTCTTAAAGCAACTTGTAATATTATACTAAATAAAAGGAAAGCAAAGATCGATGTAACTAAATGTTTCCGTCCCCAGGAAGTCGAAACCAAAAAAAGGATAGGATATTTCAGCAACATTACTTACCCAACCATTCGCCGCTGTTCATTTAAAGCTTGTAAATTAAAATGAGTTAAACAAAAAGTTCATAAGAGAGTTTAATTTTAACCTGCTATACATTTAATTTTATTCAAGTTTGCCCCCACTGTGCATTCAAGCTCAGATGGCTAAGAAAATGGTATTAATAAATAATTGTACAAAAGTGAAAGAATCAAAACTTTAATTTTAATAAAACACGGTTCCTTTGTTTTTGGTGATTTTTGTCCGTCAATTTTTTGAACCACATTAGTCAGCTACAGTGTTCACTTATTCATAAAACATTTAAAGAAAATGAATAGAAGAGGAATTACGGACAGACAGAAATTAAAAGGAAAGAGGGGAAAAATTTTTAGCAAATATATCATGTATCCAAACAATTTTGTTTATAAAGTTTTCGATAAATGCATATTTTAAAGTTAGATGAAATATATTATGTAATATTAGATGGATTCATATCTATTTTTTGCAAAATTTTGAATACTTCATATTGTAAGCTAGGTAAATCATGGTTTACTATTAGCTTAATTTTTTTATATGTTTATCTATTATGTTACCTATCCGTGAATCTGTAATTTAAAAGAGCTATTTTTTCATTTCTTAAAAAAATATATAAAAGTATATGTTATTATTATTATTAAAGGCACATAAAATTGACGCAGATTTCATATAGAAATCAAAATTCAGTTTTATGTAAAATTTCTGTCAATCTGAGGCTCCTCTCTTTAATTCTATGCTTTGTATAGCTACTTTTAAACTATAAATAGTTTAAAAGTATTCCTTTTTAATAATATATTCCTTTTTTAATTTAGATTTATTTTTTACCAGTACACACCCTGATAAAAGGAAACTCACATAAAAGAATTAATTCCAAAAATTAAATCTTCATTAAGGCCAATTGTTCTAACTTCAGAATAGGATCAAGGTCCCAACTTTTATCCTTCTTAAAGTTTGCAAATCTAGATTGAAGATAGAGATAGAGAAGATAGAAAAGAGAGATTGAAAGTGAGGAAAATTTCACCATTTTTTCAGTAAGAAAATTCTACTATGCGCCTTTCCCCTTGCTGCTTATTTTGCTAAATAATTAATCCAGTTCTGAAAAACCGAAAGTGTGGATGTATTTTAAATTTCTGACAGGACGTAATCTGATAAGCACCATTTTCTAGTAAACCAGCTACCCTAATGGTGGCATAAAGTAAAGTAAAGGTGCATGTAACGGCAGAGATCCATCTTGGAAAAATATGAAATTTCTGTCTTCTTGCAGTTGAGGCCACTCACGTAATATGTCTAGGTAAATTATACTATAACATTTGTTTCGGGGAAAAAGAATGGACCTCGCAACCTTTTACAAGTTACTGCACAAAATATGCATTTCTAAATATGCATTTTTCAAATATATTTTTACCACTTATTTTTGTTCATTATGGACAAGAAAGAATTTGCATCTTCTTCAATACCACATTAAATAAAATGCTGTATTTCATACATTAATGCGAAATATAGTCACTATGTTTACAATATTTAAGCCAACTTTTATTTTTCTATATTTCCAGACAGAATATTTCACATCTACTCAGTAACATAGCATAGTTAGAGAACACACATGAGATTAAATTTATAATTGTTCAATATAATTAATTTTTAATGGTTTATTTTCTACTGATGTACTTTTAAGGTTTCTTGCTTATAGAATTTTTGAGCAGCTATGACTATTTAGTTAGTATATCCAACGTTATTGAATATCATTTTGATTATCTAAACAAGAAATCTTTGCTTGTCCAGTTTTATTGTTAAAAGCCACATTTAGGAATTAAAGAGATTCTGCATCAATACTTTCAGTAAGTCAGATTTAATTTCAATGTTTCCCAGTTAGAATTGCACATAATGTGTAAGATCTAATTAATATATTTTTGAAGGAGACTAGAAATGCTGCTTTGGAAGGTATAATGTTTAGCAAAGCTGGCTGGAAAATCATCGGCCTCGAGTTTGAATCCCGGCCATAGTATGGACGCTTGTAACCGTATAATGTCTTTTTGGAGGGGTGGAATTTCAAATTCGTCGATCTGAAAGTTCTCAGTGAAAGAAGAAGTGTAAGAGTCGCTCAGACCCCATTCGCCTCAAACTTTCAATCAAAACTTTCATGAACTGAACAAAGAATTGTTTTGTCACCAAGCCTTTGCATTCTATGTAGATGCAGACTCATGCATGGTTGTTCATAATGCCTTTTGCGGTTATATGCCCCGGTTTGAGGAATCAGCTATAGCAACATTTTAGAATCGGTAAGAATTTATCTCGCGTATTACCCCTTCAAAGCAGCCAATATCAGTAACCTTCTGAACAAATAATATTGTTCTCTTTCTTTTCGCTATCGACAGAACAGCTGGCCCACTGGGTTAGGTACTGTTATCAGTTGGAGCAAACAATATCTGTATAAAATTGCATTTATATAGATACTGACTGCTGTTAAAGCTTATACTGTGTTTGTATAAATATTGGTATGATGTAGTTAATATGCCATTTGTTACCAACAAATATCTCAATTATAGTTTACTTACTTCTGTGAGGATTTAATGTTTTAGGTTAATTTCTGTGCATCCGATAACTCGCCTGCAGTGGTTTTAAAGGCCAGTTTCTAGAAGCAGAATTACATAGTTAAGAAACTAAAGCAATTTCTTGCAAAATCAATTACTATTTTATGACAGAAGGCATTTTTTTCATGTTATTTATATTTTCAATGGATTTCATTGTTAGATATTCGCTTTTTTTTATCATAAAATTCATCTGAGACGATCCTGGTGACAAATTAACCATTTACCTAACTATAGAAGCATGATGTGTTTGACGTAAAACATTTCTGAATTATGAAAATACTTCAAAGTCGATATACGAGAATAAAATTCTGAAAAAACTGAAACACTGATATGCCAGCTAAGGTTCTAGCTATATGATATATGATTTAAAGCTATATGATTTAAAGGTTCTAGCTCACACATGTGCGCTGCCTAACAAGGATAAAGGCTGAAGGCAAGAAAAATATTGTTGAATCCCATTAAAAGTTGACTCACCCAGAAAAAAGTGACACAGCTCTCTAGGATTTGAGCTATGGTTTCTGGATATTAGACTTCATCAACAATAAAAACAAAACTCCCTTCCATCATCTTTACGGGTATGTTTATCTCGTTACTGCCACATCTATAGATAAACATCCGTGTTTTTCACACTCAGAGATATTCATATTTCACATGTCGGTTAGCATCTGAATAGTAAGCAACGAAGGAGGCGTAATAACTAATCTATGGGTGGACATTTCAACTGGGAATCTCATAAATTTGTAATACAACCTGCTGGTTTTACATGAAAAAATGGGAACCCAGTAGAGCAATCCTTTCTGGTGATAGTTTTTACAAATTAAAAGTATGCATATTTATAACAGAGACTATATACGAGAACATTTCCTCTATAATTTTCTAACCCGAAAGCAGTAAATATATCAGTGAAAGCTATGACTGATAAATGAGAATTATTTAGTTTAAAATTTTAAAAAATTGGATTTCTTTTTTTTATTTTCTTAATTCAATGAACTATTTCACTTTCATAACAGACACTAAAATCAAATATATTTATATTTAGACTTCTGTTTGTAAATGCCATAGACAAGCTTTGCAATAGAATTGACTTCCGAGTCGTGGAATGATTGAGACATTTAAGACAAAAATACTTAAGTTGTTAAGATTTTAGCTAAATTTACTTTACTTTGCTGGCTAGATCTTTACTTAAAATGTGAAGAAAATATTCACTAAGCTCAAACACTATCAATGATTAGACATGAGAAGAGTAAAAAGACACTGTTATTCAAGGAATTTACAGATGGCGTTCCTGGCGCTTACAAACTTAGCCAATACTTGACTGCAACTCAAATAGAAATATGAAATTAAAACTAAATAATCAGCCGAAGCTGCACAGTTTGCCGAAGTTGCGCGATCAGCCGAAGCGTCGCAATCTGTCGAATATCATAAATATTGTTACGTTATTTTCTTCCTTCACGTTCGTAGGGGGTTCGTACGGATTTGGAGTGAATAACGACGACACTTGATGAAGTAACGAAACACACTTTATTTAGCCAATATTAATCAGGACAGCTCCAAAGTCACGTTTCACAGTCGTCGAAGATCTACTATACACTCGCTGGAACAATCAGCGACACAGTCTTCAGGTTATCAGGCTATAAAGGTGGAGACAGCTTCACTGCAAAGCACCAGAGTACAGCTCCTGACTCTGCTTGGTCGTTCTCGGAGATCCACGTACTCTCGAGACTCTCCACGCTACAACTCGCGATGCACTCAATGACACACGGAGCACAGCTCTCGACTCTTCGGTTCAGTCGTTCTCGGAGCTCAACATACTCTCTCGACGATGCACTAACCGCGATACACTAAGAGACTCTTCGATGCACACGACGACCCACTCGGCACTCGCTGGCCGGCTGTCAACTTGATCGTCTCCGCACGGACTAACTAGATGAGACACACTATCTCGCACTCTAGACGAGGCACACGCAAACACTAACTGACTGCGGACCAGCAGGGTTTATATAGCTTTTGGCTTGTGTTCGAGAACATTCTGGGCTAAACCGGTAAGAATTCGTTTCAGAAGGTTCTCCATCCGTCCATGGCATATCGCCAATTTTGTCGTCAAATGTCACCAAATGGGCGATTTCTCGCCAAATGTGGCAACGCAGCATTCTTGCATTTTTATCGCAACCCTAAAACTGCTTTGCGGGGAAGCTATCTTACAGCACCTGGACATTTCCTAACAATATTTTTAACGCATATTTTTAACGGCAATTAATATGCACGGCCGTAAAATGGCAAGTTTAAACCTTGTAGCACGTAGGCAGCAAAATAACGTGGCAGAAAACGCTCTGTCGGAACTCAGACACCAGTTTAAACAGTATATTTCTACCCTACTTTACATAACACGCGAAACTAAAAAAATCATTCTGTCAGGAAATGGAAATGAGCGAAGATAGAAAAGATAAGTAGCTGAACAAAAACTGGCTGCTTCAAAACTAAATGCTTCTTTTCAAGGTGAATAAAACAAATTATTGAAAAACAAAAACGAATTAAAAAAAAATTGTACAACTCATGATCAAGTGTTTTCTTGGAAAGTGAGGTAAAAATATGCAGAGACATATCATTGCTGCACACTTTTACTCGTTGAAAAACGTCCCTAGTGTCTTCTATAATTTATGATTATTAATTTTCTCTTAATTTATAACTCTTAATTAAATTTTTAACAAACTTAAAAAACTTTTTATCTTAAATTTTAATGTGGTAAGTTCTGAAAATTGTCTTACACAGTTTGTCAATAAACAGGTAGTTAAAACGAGTGTGAAATTAATTCGTTTCTTTTTTTGAAACTAAACCAGAATGCTAGTCAATTTGTTTCTCCATTCCATTTCTTTTTATCCGTTTCTATTCTTTCATTTCTTCTTTTCTCTTAAAAAAAACCAGCAAGCTAATACGTATCTTATTATTTTTGTATCACTTTCACCGATCTCCTTTTCTAAAGCGTAAGTAAAACTTCTAGGGCACAACTCAATTCAAAATTCTTAAAACTGTATGCGAATTAATCTGTATACAATTTGCTATTAACTCTTGAACTTCGTAACCTTGAACTCTTTATATCCAGAAATTTTCAATGAATGTATAGGAAACTTTTCATCATTATAGTACATCATTTTCATGCTTATCCTTTTTTGAAGCACGAGTAATACTTACCAGGACACAACTCAGTTCAAGATTCCTAAACCTGTATGCAAATTAACTTGTGAAGAAATTGCAGTTCGTCCTTGAAACGGGCTTGAACTGCCTACATACGGATTTTTTTCCCCAATGATATGCATAGGGCAATGATATGCATAGGGCCAGATTTATAACAATTTGAAAGAAAAAAAGTTAGTAAAAAGTAAAAAAGATGTTAGTAAAAAGTAAAAAAGATGTTAGTAAAAAGTAAAAAAGGCAAATTACGCAGTTATCATATGAACGTAAAGAAACTTGAAAACGTAAAATCTATCACGAATGCATAAACTATCTGTACCGGTTAACCGGCATAGTGCTTAGCATCGCTGACTGCCGTGCCGAAGGGCCTAGGTTCGAATCCCGGAGAAGGCATGGATGTTTCTAAATTTATATTGTCCATGTGGCATGTGGGGCACTCTAACTATGTCGCGAGCCGAAAGTCCTCTCGAGAGGTTGGTGTTTTATCATTCACTACCGTAAAATGAGCACAGATCTCTTAAGCTGAAATTTGCCAGGATGTAAGCGCGTAAAATGTCAGATTTCGCAATGGCAGTCAGCAAAATTTAAACAAATTAATCATATGTGTTTAAAATGAGCAGCTGTACACGCTGCGCCGAGGTAAAAATTTCACAGCCTGCTCTTTTCCTTGCATTATGGCCCACCAGCGGCCGAGCGGTAAAGTCGCTGAACACTGGTAGTTCGGTCCGAGGTTCGAATCCCGCGAACGGGCTGGCTGCATGGGCGTTTTCGTGGTTTTCACCATGTGTAACTTGTATACGAGTCAGTTTCTCTTAGAAAGGGGAGGGATGCCTCCACGAAGGCATCCCTCCCCTTAGGCAGATAGCCCTTGTGTGCTTTGCCGTAATTAAATGCACCTTGCATTATGGTAAGCTCGGGCGTTTTGAGCACCTGCTTAAGAGCTCGCAGGACGCTGATGCTTTCCGCCTGAAATTTTGGTGAATTCAGTATAGTATGTGTTGCAATTAAACATAGTGTGATAGCAATATAAACTGAAATAAGAGTTCCATTCAAAAAAATCTCTGGATATATTCGAACTCCTTCTGTGACATAGAGAAAAGCCATAAGGAAAACTTTAATTGCTTCACATGCGTTGCAGAAAATTTTAAAGTAACAGTGTTTCCGGAGATCTATTGTGAGTATGAATGTAATATGTCATGACAATTTTGCTATGTTTGAGGTGATTCATTAGCATCTAGGCTAGGTTGCCATGAAGCAAAACGATTAATTTCATCTCACTATTACAAAACAATCAAATTGCCGCTGCAGTTTTATCACTGCATAAATATTTTATCTGTAAACAAAACTTAGGCTTCTTTATTGCATAAGTAGTGCATATGATACGTGCAGCATGTAAAGGATTCTAATGAATAGCAGGAAATGCACATTTAACCGAAATCAAGGATAACTATTCGAATTCTGTGTTTGGCTTGGTTATTACCCATGTGATGTACTTGGGTAACGCTTTCGGGGATGAGGTGATTAAATAACCCTGTAGAGTAATATTTAATTTCTAAATCCGTTATTTTAAGCACTTTTCCCTTTAATTCTCATTTCATTTCTCTGCCAGAATGCAAATTTCCAGCACGCGCGATATTCAAATTAGGTAGTAGAAAGAAAGTATTTAAAGGAAGGTTTTGGAGAGTGAAATCAGATCGTGTTCTGCCAGCTTGAAGGCCACATTGCTAACTTTGATGCTCTAGCGATTAGAATTCGGTGACGTTAAGTTATTCTTGACATTAGACTTGTTTACGCCGAGTTTCGAGTCACAGCCAGCTTGCGCGATAGTTAACCTGTGAAACCATTAGGCTATACTTAACTTCATTAAGCTATTCATAACCATTTAATTAAAGCCAAAAAAATTGTGTCACGAGTTGATGAGGACTGTCAAAACTTATTTTTAAGTTAATAGAGGGTTTTTTACACCCCAAACCTGACTTATAGTACTTTAAAGGACTTGGTGATAATTCCCCAAACAGGCTTCAACGTCGAGTGCATTTTATGATAATCTCTAGATATAATTAAAGAAAGAGTCTGTCTGTGTGTGTGTCTTTCGTTCGCGCTGCGCGTAAGCTAATAGACCCACGGCTACGAAATTTGGTACATACGTGCATCCAGACAAGAGCCAGTGCACCTCGAAGCGATTTTTTCGAAATTCGAATTAGAATTTTTTAAATTTTATATTTTGTGACAAAATCGCGTCGTTTTGAGACATAATGGGCTATAGGAAAGCTAGATTTTACTCTACACACTCCATTTTCACATCGTCAGGAAACGTAGGCGCTTAGCTATTTTATGAACTTAAAATAAATTTCGTGTTTCAATAAATCGATTAAATACGTATTTATTTAACAAAGTAAGCTTAACACTTTTCAATGGGATTTTTTCTAAAAAGATTATTTTTAAAAATGTACAGTTTATTTTTCTTTGATTTTTGGACACGTTAAACTTTTATCCTTGCGACTGCTTTTGCAAAAAGAATTTTGAAAAAATGATAATATTTTGTATTTTTAAATAATTTTTTAAATGAAGCTTCCGAGTACACTTCTGACATCTTTAAAAATCTGATTTTGGCAACAATTTTGCCTTCTTATTGTTGTTGATAGATTTTTGATGAAATCGCATCATTTTGAATAGTTTTATTCTTATATGAGTTTATATGGTAAAATATGGGTTTGGCAACAATTTTTCATCATATTTCTTATGTCACTGTTTTTAAGAGATTGGCATATTTCATTGTCATTTTCGTATATATAATACATTTTTATTGATTTTTTTTGATAAAATCAATAAAAGTAAAATTTTACAAAGTAAAATTTTGCGCGGAATGTTTTGTTTTTTGAGTTTCTTTCATGTTATATTTAATAAATAAAAGGTAACACACAAAACGTTTAAAACCGCCCCTTTGGACGTAATTTAAAATCCGAAACCTTTCAGATTTTTTTTAGTACAAAGGGGCTTTGTTCCTAAAAGACTAAAGGACTTTTTTTTTAAATGAAGTTGTTCTGTAGAGTAAAATTCTGCGGTTTTTAAATTTAACGTTTGTTGTTCCCTTCAGGCATTTTATGGTACTTTAAAAGCCAGACGAAGGCTGGCAGCGTAGCTGCTAGTTATGAGAATAAGACATTACACTGGCACCCGGATATTAAATAGAACCATGTCACACGAAATTTCATCGTTTATCTTGATTCCCTCAACGTCGCAAGTTTCGTCGACCACAGTTAATCCTATGGAGAAATTTGGATTTATCGTCGACAGCCTAAAGGCTGCTATGAAGCCAACAGTTTAATGGGAAGACCACAATCCTGAATTTTATCTAGCAGTTAAATTCCCATTTCCTAAGGCATCCCGTGCCAGAGGCAGAAAATGTTACTATTGCAAGGTCCGCACTTAAGAGGCCAGGCTTCCACGTGGCATAAGTGCATTGAAATTTCGTTTTGGGTAAGCCTGGGAGCGAAAACTTCATCTTCGAAAATTAAAAAAATTTGTCATTAAATCGTTCCTTACTGTCAAGGATAGAACGCCAAGATTGAGTCGGAGCTATTTAGTAAATTCCAGTTTAAAATCGAGCACATAACAGTCTTTATTCTAAGAAAATTTCAAATTTTTAATGTGCTGTACTACAAGAGGCCGGGTGAACAATCAAGTTATTTTCCCGCGATTGCTACTTAAGCAATTATTATTTTGAGGGATTACTTTGAACCCCGAAATCCAGCGACGCGGGAAAGCTTATTCATATTACCCACTAAGTTCTAAAACAGACCCTTGGCAGAAAAAAGACCGAATAGCAGGGTACAGTGAAAGGCCGAATGAGCGACATTATAAGCCAAGGTCTCAGAGAAGGTCGCAGTACGGGCCGAGAAAACAATTTGAGAAAAGAGACAAAAATTCAACGGGTAGTAGCGGGAGCCAAAAACGCAAGAGAAAAAGCAACGGGACAAATTAAACTAGAAAGGGTTCCTGGGGGCAAGAGGGAATAGCCACCCCGTAATCATGGAAATCCTTCAAAAGTTCAATTAAATACCGTGAAAGTGAGAAATTTGGAACTGCAAACGGTGCAGGTATTACTAGATAATATCCCTGGAGCAGCAGTGACTCGATACTTTTATTTACAATGTTTATAGCCCAATGTACTTTTATTTCTGAAGCATTTTTTGAAAAAAATTTTCGCAATTTCTGACTTTTTAACTTTGGAGGGGCAAAAGTTATTGCCGCAGAAGGCAATCAGTGCACATGCGTCTCAGTAAAATGTTATTGCATGTACGAATGAAGGACTAGAAACAAAGTCATTTTCTGTTGTTATCAAAAATTTACAAGCCGCCGTAATTTTAGGGTTAGACATTTTAGAAGCGGCAGGGGACCATCTTAATTTTCAAAACTCTGTTTAGACCCACAACTTCGTTGCTTAAGATGTAAAATATCCAGTAAAGAAATAGAAAGAGAAAAATATAAAATAATAGCTTTCATATTATGGAACTTTCATTAAAGACTTCCCTCAAATAGCCCAACCATCATTACAAATAAAGAGAAAGAAAACCCAGTTAACTCGGTCAGCCGAGGCCAATGTCGTGTAATTACTCTACCTTTAAGTAGCCACAAAGCAAATCTGGCAACAAGAGTAACGCAATAATTCTATTGATGCGATTGGCATCACTGTTTATGTTTAAAATTATTTTTTTTTTCTAAAAAAATAAGTACCTAACGAAATTCTAAGGATAAAATAGATTAGTAATTTATCTATTCTCAACATTGTGGCGATGTTAGGAAAGCTATAGGTCAATGAATTTACTAATATTGACTGTATTGTTTTAAGATTTTTATTAATATGTAAAATATTATTAAAAGAAAAACACCTGTTAGAGCAACGTTCACGAAGCGCTCCATTTCGTTAATAGTATCTTTAAATGAACCAGATTTAAAACGCGAAGAAATTGAAATTGAATTTTCTTCTCTAGAGCAAATTGCTATAAATGTGGTTGAATTAGATGTTAAAATTTGTACTGCTTTAATAGACTCCAAATCTAAATATTTTGATGTTAAATACTAAAAAAAAATGGAAGAATATCGAGAAAAATTAGATATAGCTGATATTCGTACTAAAGCAAGTCTTGATAAACTTTCAAATATTTGTGAATTATTGGCGAAAACTGTTGAAGAAAAAACAAAATTAAAGCTCCCGAAAATATAATTAGTTAAATTTAGCGGGAAAGTGAAAGACTGGTTTACGTTTTGGAGTCGGTTTGTAGAGACATTAGGCAATTTGTAAAAGCCGGAGAGATGAAAAATATGCAACGCCTCGGCCGGGAATCGAACCACGGACTTCTCAAACGCGCTGAGTGTGCAGACCCCCACACCACGAAGGCCTGCCAAGAAGACGGGAGAAATACCTTATATACTCCCGCTTTTAAAGGGCGACTGGGGTTTCTAAGGAACCCACTCGCCAAATCCTGGGTGTGGAGAGTCATCATCCACCACCCTTTAGTTCGGGCGCCACTGTAGAGACATTAGGTATTTTTTGGAAGCAGGCGAGATGAAAAATTAGCAACGCCTTCGCCGAGAATCGAACCGCGGACCTCTCAATTACGCGCTAAGCATGCAGACTTCTACACCACGAAGGCTCGCCAAGAAGGTGGGAGAAATACCGGTACTATTCTGTTATAAGGGCAGTAAAAATCGCCAAACTACTGTTGATGCCAATGCTGCCAAAAATAATTACGGTAACCCTAATGCAAGAAAGAAAACACAATAGTAAATAACTATTTAAAATTATTGTTTTAGTTTAGATGAAAAGTTAATTTCATGTAAGTACACTTTTTTGTTATAATTTAGAAACATAAAGGCTGAACATAACTGAAATTAAACGGGAGATATACTTTGTTATGTCTTCCAACAAAGCAGAGAATATTTCAGTTTTTTTTTTTTTTTTTTTTTTTTTTTTTTTTTTTTTTTGTACGCGCCAGCGTCTGTACATAAACTCGGACAAATAATAATCGAAATCGAAATGCTGTCGAGCAGTACCACTTTTATTACGCTATTTAGCACTGCCCCACAGCCGCGCTACTGTTTGTCTTATGACACTCACCTTCGGGGTCCACAAAATTGTAGTTGTGATTGACAGTAAAATGTTCGAAACTGGCGTTTTGTAGTTCATCTAACTTGTATGATTTCCAGCAGTCAGTAAAAATAATGCTTTCTTCTGAGATATTTTTTATGACGTTCAATAAAGATTTCGCCGATAGTTTTGGAACAACGATTAAGAAGAAACATTCATTGGATTCTCTGCATAATCCTCCGAAAACACATTGTGGCGGAAGAACACGTCCAACGTTATTCTTTCTACTGAAAAGGCTTTCGTCTACTTCAATAATTTTGCCCCATCCACCGATTTTCAAGTTAGGCCGAGTAAATAAATTTGCGGCAGACACTTCGCGCATATAACTGTTTCAGTCTACAGTTGTATTGTGGTTCATCTTCAGACGGAGTTCACAAAATTGTCATCTCCGGACACCAAAAATAGTTGAACCTAACGGTTGTAAGAAAGGGGACTTTCGATCCCTCGAACCAATTTTTCACTTCTTAATCCTTTCTTCTTACACGTTTCTTTCCTGCACCGCCATTTCGCTACTGATTTACCGCTAAAGCATAATTTTTTCTCGTGGTTGTTCGAGCATATTTTTCTATCATGAATGATGCCTGTTCTTTGAAAAAAATTCTATTGCAGGATTTTCGTCATTGGGCAATTGCCAAATTGTTAAATCCATAGCATTATTAGAAAAGAATTAAAAAATTAAACTAGTATTTCAATGGCGACTTATAAATATGCAACTATCTAAATGTATGCACTTCGGCACGTTCGCTAGATTTGGCGGTTTTGCGCATATATTTTTGCTGCAATTTTTTACGGTCTCTAAAACAGAATAGTACCTAAATAAATTATTTGTTCTACGAGCCAGTTTCCCTTAGAAACTACTCCACGAAAGCATCCCTCCCTACTGGCAGATAGCCCTCGTGTGTTTTGCCATAATTGAATAATCCTAATCCTTATTTGTTCAGTAGAACTTATGATGATGAGTCAATTGGTTATGGACATCAATTTCAGTGCCTCATCCAATGCATGACAATTGGCAGCAGAGTCCGAGAAATTGTAGATAGCTATCCGCCAACTGCTGGTAACTGTGCAAAAACAACTGGTAGCCTAAAAACAAGTTTTGGCAGTGAAGAGCTACTTGTTGAATACTATGTCTACGAACTGCTATCATTGGTAGTAAAAAATGCTATGAACGTGAAAATGAAGATGAATATTATGCAGCTCTGTATGATAAACTGGAGTCACATCTGAGGTCTTTAGAGTCGTAACTACCGATAACATGGTATTCCCATTAGTGGAATCATGCATTCCCGAAAATTTGCTAAGCGTTTGGTTACGTAATCCAGCAGCCGACCAGCGGTAAAGTCGCTGAACACTGGTAGTTCGGTCCGAGGTTCGAATCCCGCGAACGGGCTGGCTGCATGGGTGTTTTCGTGGTGTATACGAGCCAGTTACCCTCCACGAAGGCCTCCCTCCCTTTAGGCAGATAGCCCTAGTGTGCTTTGCCATAATTAAATAAACCAAACCAAAACTAAACAAGAAAATTTCATCGCTCCTGATTGCCTGAAGTGCTGAAGGAAGGACCAATGGGAAATTCTTGGCCGATCAAACGATCAGCTAAGCCGAAGGAAAGTTTTCAACACCGTGGAAAGGTGCCGAGCCTACGTGGAGGGCCGAAGAAGCGAAAGGCTACTGCAGAGGATGAGGCCCAGCCCCGTCAACGGTTCCAGATTCGCCATGTGAGTACCCATCTCATATCAATCGACTACGTAACAAAAAGAATGAAAGAATTCAAAAGAACAGAACGATAAGCCAAATTATAATTTCTCCTTACTATGGTTCAATTGTATTTTATATTTAGAAGTATTAGTTGCTAGACCCTTCTGAATTTTGCCTCAAGTGAGATTATTTTAGTTCTCAGAAGTTAAATAGGAACCATTTATGTTCATTTTAAATTTAGTTGAGAAAGTGGAATTCGATTTTAGTCTGAGAGACTGATATGAGGAAACGAGAATGAAACTGCTAAGCATTTTTGTGTATCTTGATATAAAGTGCAAGCTGAATTTTCTAATTTAATGTATTGTAAATATTTTATTTACTGTTGTATGTCTTATATTTTGCGTTGCAAATATTAAAAGTACTCTCAGTTATATATGTGTTAAAATAAATGAGGACTTACATAGTTAGAAGTATAAATTTGTATTGTAAGAATGAGACTTTTATATACAGGCTAGCCAGAATGGGTGAAATTTAAATTAAAGTAAAAAGGTAGCTAGTTAAAGTTAGGCTTTCCAGCCAACACTCAAGTTTAAAGCACGCTTTTGTTAGCACATTAGGTGCATTAGGTGCACATTAGGTTTGAAAATAGGGGGCCTTTGAAATCTTAGTGAATCAGACTTGCCCCTAACGTGTAGATTGTGGATTTGGTGGCACCGTTGTACTACTTATACAAAAGACACTGTCTCGATCTATGCAGTACATGTCTTTTGAAGAGGAATCGGGAAAGAGATTTTAATCATGAAATACATGAGTTGAATGAAAATGCCAATAAATTTAAATGAAAGGTCTAAATAAGAATGAGATAATGTAAAGAAAAGCGATGTTTGGAATTTTTTTACTAAAGTCCTTTTTCTTCCAAATATCTGGTAGGATCTGAGCTGCTAAAATGTCAGTTTTAAAAGGATTCAGCTCTTTGTAATGTAAAAAAAATCACTTTATTATTAGAAATTGGCTCTGAATTCTTAGATAGTTAGAATTTAAATTCTTAATGAGGTCATAAAGGACCTCCTTTTCGTATACTTAAATTCTAGCGGGGAAAATGTAGAGTATTATTTAATTTTTTCTAGCCCTTATTTTAAGTTAAAGTACTTTTCCTTTCAATTCTCGTTTCATTTTCCTGCCATAATGCAAATTTCCAGCACGCACGATGTTTAAATTAGGTAATAGGAAAAAAGTATTTAAAGGAAGGTTTTGGAGGGTGAAATCTCAGCATGTTCTGCCTGCTCGAAGGCCATGTTGCTAATTTTGATTCTTTAGCGACTATAATTCTGTGACGTTGAGTTATTTTTGCCATTAGACTTGTTTACGCCGGCTTTCGAGTCAGAGCCAGCTTGCGCTGCAGTTAACCTGTGAAGTCGTTAGGCTATACTTAACTTCATTAATTTTGACGTTATTCATTACCTTTTAATTTAATATTGTTGACTTTTGTAAGCACGATTTGGTAAAGACTGTTATCTGAGTTAATAAAGGGTTCTTTACAACTTCTCACTTGTAGGTCGCCTAAGAACTGTACAGTCCGGACATGAGTGCCAGCTCAGCGTATGAAATCCGTGTTGCTTTGTTTCGACTGCAAAGTGAAGAATGGAAATTGCAAAATTAAAATAAGATGCTGCTGAAGGAGAAGTTTAGAGAAAGGTTAAGTACGACGGCACTCTTAACAATTAATGAAATCAAAGCACTTCCTTGTGATATGAATAGTAAGCATCATCTTCATGATTTTGAGTGTCATAAACTTTCCTCGTGGAAAACCCGCAGTAAAGAATGGACGTAGAATCTGGAATCCTTTCACAAAGAATGTGAATTTATTATCGCGGATTCTGAAATATTAATTTCTGAGCAGCAAAAAATTAAATTTCCTGTCCGTAATGACTCTTTTCCGTTTCTGATTCTGAGTTGTTATACTAATCACCGCTTTTTATTTTGCTCAAAATTTTCAATAGCTTTAAAACGGGTTTTAAATACAATCCAAAAAAAGAAGAAGTATATGTGAATGTTACGCAGTCAGATTAAAGACTTCTTGATCCTAATCCTCAAATCGTTATTCATTGTGACATTACCTGATAATATCAGACTTACAAAGGTTATGCTTCATGATACCCATTCAACACCCGGCATCATACATTTGCACAAAAATTTTTCCTTTATTTTTGTTTTTTTAAACTCAGGGTGAGATATTTTCCTTTAGCATGACCATAATATTTTCGACTCATGTCACTGTTGTCGTCGGAAATCTTTTTTCTTAGTATTTGACTCAGATTAATATATCATAGATTTTTTTAAAGTAACAACATTTGTTTTAACATACAGCTGCTTCTTCCTTCTGATTCTTGACCACTCAGATCACCATTTACGAATCTCTTACCCAATTTTCCACATGCTTAACCTATTTGTTCGCTCTGAAGTATCTATTTCAGTAACAGCTAAAGCATTTTTCTCTCATTTCTTTCGCAAGATGAAGGCTATTGGTGAGGAAATATATTGGCCGTGTTTGAGCCAAAAAAAAAAAAAAAAGTAACAATATCCAAGTCCACAGCGCTTGAGCTATGAAGTCTCCAAACAAAGCATTTGACAGTTCTTTCTTCTTACGCATATTCAGATTTTCAGAAAATTCCGATTTATTTGAAAGGAACGAGTTCAGACGATCAATCTTTCCCATCTATGTGTGGGACAAAAGCTGAAAGTTTAAGGAAAATATTTCTTTCCTCGAAAAGGCCTTATCCTGAACAATAGATGGTAAAAATTGTAAATACTTAAAATAAAATACTATACGTCTCAGTTTATATCATAAAAGTTTATACGAAATATTTCTGAACATGCGGAAAATCTATATCGAAGAATAAAAATGCTGTATAATGTAGATAGTCGTTCTATCAAGTTAGCGAATTTCCACTTAAATAGAAATATTTGTACACAACGGACCAGATAAGTCTACAAAAAATTCCAAATATTTTGAATAGTAAATTACTAAATGGCATGCTTGAAGAATCCCTCAGTCTAGAAAATTTAATATTAATGTCACAGCTAATGAGAAAAACGTGCTCTTAAACCGTTAATAGTCTTTTCAGTCCAAAAATCTTTGTAAAAGATAGTAAAAAAAATGTTTTCCCTGTCGGATTACGGTAAAAGTACTAGAACAGGTAATTATTATAAAATATTTCAAAACAAAAAGGTTGTGCGCTAATATAATATGAATTGCAACCAAGTGCATGACGATAAACATAATGATAATAAAGTAAATATTTCCTGAGAAATTTTTAATGAAACTTTCTCAGAGAAAAACGTTTTATTAAAAATGCTTGGGTTAAGTTGTAAAAAAATGTAAAATTAACAAAGTTGAAGATTAAGAGTTAAAATTCGAGAACTCTTTTAAATATATAATGAATAAAGTACCCTAATTTAAAGTAGGCCGTGCATTTGTGCCTTATCACTTGTATGAAACGTTTAGAATGATATGGAGTTGATAGTAATGTAAATGTTTTCCGCAAGTACGTCTAATTAATAAATGCTTCAAGGTATAAGTATTTTTAATTAACCTATATTTTTTGTATGATAGAAATGTAATTAAAATATTTCACGATAATGAATTAAACGCGAAAATAGCTTTGAAATTCTTGAGTGTTGCGAATTTTTTTTCGTAAATTAAAGTGTCAATGGATTTTCAAAAGAAAGTTAAGGCCACTTATTACATGTAAGTAAAAGGGCTGGGGGAAAAGTCAAAGCACCGTCAGCTCTTTAAAATGAGAAGTTTTGGTAACGCAGTATAAATATTGTATTATGCCACTGAGTTATCAACACGGCGTTCTAGCGGAGCATTTATGACACCACCAGATGTCTTGTTGACATCCGAGAGCTCACAAAAACAAAATCGCTTGTGTCAATAAACTCCTTTCGGAGACGTATAAAGATTGAAAAGAAGAAAAGTAGAAATCGATATAATCTTAAGATAAAAGAAAAAATGGAGGAATTTACAGGTTTGTCATCTTAGTGCTAAAACAGTGAAGGATTATTAGATTGAGATAGACCAGCGGTTCTCAACCTTTTGACTAACGCGTAACATCTAAACAAAATTGAAAAACTTCAGTGCCACCACTACATTTTACAATGATTTCACTTAAATTTCTCAATAGGAATATTAAAAAAATATATTGCCATTTGCACAACCTATTGGCTATTTGTATTAAACATGCACACATAAAAATATTAGATTAAAATTGGTTACTATTTTTATTATTAAAATATAAGTTGTAATATTTTAATTCTAAACTTTAGTGTAAAATGTGGGCCTTATTTCATTTAGTTTGAATCGTAAATTAGGATCCACTTTTAATTTTGTTCTGCGCTTATTTTTCAAATATAACGTGGAAGAAAATCCTTGTTCACTTAAATAGGTTGTCCAAAATGGTACAAAATGCATGTTGCACAAGATGCATTGTTAATCCAATTTTCTTTTTTATAATCCTCGGGAAATACATGTTGAAATTATTTATCAATGAAAAATAATGATTTTTAATGTCCGATGCTAATTCTTCTTCTATTTTCAAATTATTTTCGGTTAGAAAACTTTCTAAAAGTGCTAAAAATCTTAAAATATTATTATCCAATTCTTTGGTTATTAGCTCGAGTTTTTATCATTGCATTTATTTTTTCTCTAATGGTAAACAAATTAACACTTTCTTCTTGTAATTCTAAATTTAATTCATTTAACTTTCCAAATATATCAGCTAAATATGCTAAACGCGCCAACCATAATTCACTAAATAAACATTTTTGCAATTCAAATTTTGAATCACAGATGAAAATTTGAATTTCTGATTAAAGTTCAAAAAAACGATTTGAAACTTTGCCTTTTGGTAACCACCTTACTTCGGAATGTAACCAAAGCGTTTCATATTCACTGCCCATCTCTTGGCATAAAATGGTAGATATTCTTGAATGAAAGCTCGGTTTTTAATAAAATTAATAATTTTTACAAATTTATTCAAAAGGATTTTCAGGTCTTCGGGGATTGTTTTGACTATAAAAGCTTCAAGCTGAATGAAGCAGTGAGTAAATTTAGTTTCACGTGCGACTTTCTTTATTTGAGAAATAACATGTAAATATTTTTCTATTAAAGCTCGAGCTCCGTCACTGTATACGGCAATGCACTTGTAGAACCTCCTTTAGTTCAAATAACGTATTATTCAAATTTTTGTTATCTTTCCTGAGCTTC
Organism: Stegodyphus dumicola; assembly: GCF_044657685.1. Taxonomy (NCBI): domain Eukaryota; kingdom Metazoa; phylum Arthropoda; class Arachnida; order Araneae; family Eresidae; genus Stegodyphus; species Stegodyphus dumicola. Next base: position 148,554,630 of record NC_140781.1, on the reverse strand, counting down.
TCAACTTTCGTTCGCATTTCCTCGCCAGGATGTAAATTTAAAATAAAGGGAAGTGAGTATTTAGACGGGTGAGTTTTGGAGTTTATTCAGAGCGTGTTTTCGCTAGCTAGGGCACGTTTCGTTTCTGGCCTTGCTGTTACGTTGATTCACCTCTTGGCCATTTTGAATAATTATTACGGCTGTTAGGTTTGTCGAGTCAACCTAGATTAGCTGCAACTTAAAATGCTAAACCAACACTGTTCTGGTTTTAGATTTGGATCTATTATGTTACAATTCTTAGTTTCCACCGCAAGTTGTCGGTGTTATTGTAATAGCACGAAGTACGTGTTCTTAGTACTTTCTGTTCCTAGATGAAATTAATAAAGGGCTATTTTCACCCTTTTTCTGTGATGGTATTCTTTCACGCCTGTGCGAGAAGTCGCCAGGTTTATTAGTAGGATCTAGATTAGTTTATGTGGCCTAAGCTAGATCCTGCACACTTGTTCTAAGGAATATCATTCAGAAACATAACATTAATTACTTTGAAAATTCATTTGCAACTGCTTTATCTTGAGGAGAATCCCCAAAATAAATACACTTCGGCTATTCCTGTATCTTCTTCGAAAAGTATCAAAACTAATAATTAAACGAAGTTCATTATAGCAGTACTTTCATCCATCTGCAGTGCAAAATACTCACTGTGTTTTATTTTTTGTAAAAGTGTCTCTTTTATGGAATTTGCCATTTCATGAATTCGTCGACTTCTGCATCATTCGATAACGGAATATTATTAAGTTCATTAGCCGCTTCTTCGTAGAATGATGTTAAAACGATATCTTTAGCTGCTAGTAATATAAATGCCTCCTATAGTGTAAGCCTGCCCGGTCTTGGCAATTCTTATGTTAACTAGGTAACTAGCTTCCAAATCTTTTTCACTTGAAGTAATAAAACCTTTCATTACTTGTTTACTATTTTTGAACTCCGATAATTTCCTCTCAAAATATTCTTCAGATTTATCCTTTGAATTGGCATGCTTAGATTCAAGATGTCTTTTAAGAAACGATGATTTTATACTTTGATTGGATAACAGATCACCGCAAACAACAATTGACGTTGAGGGTCCATTTCTTCTGCATTCCAAATAAACCCAAATGATGAATAACGTTCATTATATTTTCCATAAACAATTTTTCTTTTTTTTTTTTTTTTTTTTCAATATTCTTAATGCTAGTAGATTGTCCTGGATCCATCTTTCCCGAAATGGTGGCGCCATAAAATGTAGACATACTAATAAATCGATCAACTCTAAAAGAATTAGTGTGATGCTATTATCATTTTATAGGAATTTTTATTTCCTATTAAATACAACATTCATTTCTATTACTTCTTTTATGACAAATTTTGTTATATCTAGGGCTAAAAAAATATTTGTGAAAATAAAAACGGATTATTTTGCTAAAGTCTATAAGCGGCTGTTGTCTTTGGTAAACAGGATGTTGCGTATTTAATTTTTGAATTTAACAGTTAAAACTACTTCGTTTCTTTTGCGTACCACCTATTTTTCTCTTACGTTCAACCGGTTCAAAATCTCTGCATTATATCGTTAATAATGCTGGTATATGGATTAGTATGGTGGAAACATAATTAGATAAGACACAATAAAGCGCAACTTGTTCTGTTTTGAATTACTGATACGAAATAAAATGGATGACTCAATGTAAAAAGGTTAATTGAAAGTAATTGACAAAGTTTTTACTGTACGAATGAATTCAAAATAATGATTCTTTTTACACAATTTCAAATTTATATGCATGCGCGGCCCGCATGCATCGCATGCCCTGTGCTGGTATTCTTTCACGCCTGTGCATATGCCTAAGCTATTCACGACAACTATTCACGCCCTAAGGAATTCACGATTATAAGTCATGTGCTGAAAAAAATTGAGAGAAAAATATGCGAGAAAAAATATCCAAATAAATACGATATTTTTCCTTTCCTTAACCAATTAGAAAATTTTAAACACTTTTTAAACAATACTAGATTGAAATCGTTAGACTTTATGTCACTAAGTTGTTTGGACAATGAGCACATCATATTTAGCAAACAAATTTACCCGTAAATTTCACGATTTTTTCATAATAATTTACACACGGTAAAAATTTAAAGTCTATTAATTCCTTAACCGTAAAGAGAGCTAATAATATTTCAGAAATTAACTCAATTCGTTCTTCTAAACTCTTTATTTCTCGAAGTTAATACTGATAATGAAATCTGTCAGTTTCACAAGTTAATTAAACATAAACCAAGACCAACAGCTAATGCCTAAAGGCGAAATTTTTTTGTCTCCTTAACCTATTTCTGATTAGATTTTTAATTTATCCTGATTGCTGAACTCAGGATAGCTTAGTTCTTTTTTATCATTACATTTTCAAACCAGTTATGAAATCTAAGGAGAGTCATTAATAAAATCAAAAATTAGAACCGTTTTATGAACAATAGCTATCGAGGAAGAGTCCTGTTAGGTTTAATAATACTGTCACTTCGAATATATCTGATACTATTTTAGTAGATCTGAAATGTTTAAAATAAGACAGCTACTTTCTCTAGTTGCTTCTTTAATTAAATGTCTAGATTTGAATATTTTATTCTGTATTATTACGTGAAATATTTTTTCATATATGATACATCACCTTCCTGTTATTCAGTCACTTAGTTTTTTCATTTGTGTATAATAAGTTATTTATTATGGTAATGCACACGACGGCTATCTAAGGGATGCCACTGAGGTAGTCTTTTTAAGGGAAACTGGTTCGTATTCAGGTTACGTATTGTCACAAAAACTTCGTCGTTCAAGGAAAAAAAAATATTTATTTATTAAAAGCGTCGTCTAAATCGGGGATTTCCAACTTTTTCTTCCATCGACTCCACTTAAAAGAACGGTTTTCTTCACTGGCCTCCTTACATTTTACTGTGTGATAATGAAACGTAAACATAGTACAAACACGTGCATATAAATAACTTTAAGATAACAATTAGATTAAAAATATGAATAAAAGGTTTGAAAAAAAATGGTTTATTAGATTTATTTTATATCATTTTTATATTATATTTGTTTCTAATTTTAGAAATACAAACAAGTTTTCAGAAACAAAATGACAGATTCTAATTGACCTAAAGTTCGATTTTAATTAATATGATGGGTGCGCTTGGTGTATTGACGCAGTTTTTTTAATACTTAGCATGAAATTTCTTAATTTAATTCTTAAATCAGCTCATTCCAAAATATTCAATCTGTTTCCTGTTTTCCATAGTAAATTATTGACGCAACTAAAACCTGCTTTTACTATGTAAGAAGAGGAGGAAAGTCAATAACGTTAGTTCGGTAGAAATTTTTGCTTGGGGATATTTCTCTAGGATGACTTTTAAATTCTAAACTTGGCGTATACATGTGTTATGAATAAGATTTGGACTTGAACATCCTCCTTCAGTGCAATCAACTTTTCTTGCGTCATAATATCAAGGTTAAGTAGTATATATATCCCAGCTCTGTGAGCAGCTCTATCGGTCATGCTGACACATTTAAAACTTCAATTTTAAATTTTTAAGTTGTCTTGGAAGCGAATATTAAAATCTTTTAAATTTTGCAAATAGTTTGCATATAACAATACATTTTTTGAGGAGGTGTTCGGTCTTTTCGTATTTTTTTGGTTGTGTTTTCTTGTGTTCCTGCGTTTTACTTTTTTAAATGGACTTTTTGAATAAAAATTTTGTATATTAAAAAATTATTGTTGATTTAAAAAATATACTAAATAATTTTCGTGCGTTTTTTTACCCTATATTTATTTTATCTGAATTCTTCCATATTACATGATATAGCTTTATATATATAAACGTTTAATTATCGATTTTACGGTATAAATATTTTTTGTAAACAATGGAATCTTAATTATGTTGATCAATTTACTTGTGCATATTCGGCTATGGACCCTTTCATCATTGTTGATGGCCTTTAAAATTTCATCGACCTTCAGTGGGTCAATACCAATGCGGTTCTTTTTTTCTTGGCGAGGGAGGGGAGACTGGACTCTTATCTACGGTTGAGGCCATCTGACGAGAGTTAAAATAACATTCAGAATAACTATTATTGGCGTTTTTAAGGGAACAAGAAACAGCGTGAAATTTCTGAATATAAGGCTAATTCTTGTTGTCTTAGATTTCTAACAACTCTTTCTAATATTTTATATTTTTTGTAAGTAATCCATCTTATAAAAACAGGTTCTAATAATCTTCCCTCGGATTTACAGTCCTTCTTGCTTTGAATTGTAATATCTCTGTTTAGAGGAAACCAAGCACAAAGAAAAAAACTTTGATTTTTAATTTTTGCATGATATATAATGCGAAAATTTTATTCTTTTATTGAAAGAGTTCTCAAAATTAGCTCACATACTCGACCAACAGATAGCAGTTTTATTTGTTCAAAACTTAAATATTCAAAACCAATTTCAAATAAAGGAATCGAATAACTATATATAAAATTAAAAATATATAAGACAAAATTCTAATTTTAATTTGCTTTAGTTCTTTCATTCTCTACTTTAATTTGGCTATTGCCCTTTTCTGTCCTAAAAATAGCAATTGCTAATAATAAACAACTCTAAATTGCGTGATTTCGAAATTAATTCATGCCATATAATACTCACATAATTTGACTGATTCAGGCACTTATGTAAACGCTACAGCGAATAAGATCCAGTTGGAACCGAAACCTTTCATCAATATCTAATAATAAAATTCGGAAGTGAAGCTAAAATTACTTTGAGCTCAACTTTCTTCAGGAGCACGTCACATTCTTGCTCTTGCTTGTTATCCTGCGAAATCTTGCCACTTACCTCTCCCTTTCATCAGACGTAGAATATACTAAAGTGTAATCAAGATGGATGCGCAAATTGCGCTCATTACGATGTATGTGATTTCTTTAAAGATTGTGCTTTGGAATCGACCATGGGAAGGAAAATCAACCATGACTGCAAGTATTTAAATCTTCTCTTCCAAATCATTACGCGTAAATATACATATATATTTAAAATGTTTCAATTGAGAAGTACGAATTTCTTGCTCAAAATTTCTCAATAAAAATGTTATAATTCAAACTTTATTAGTGTTTCTTTAAAAAACATAAGCCATTACGTTTTATTTGAGCAGAGTTGGAATATTTTAGTAGAAAACTGATCTATGATTTACGATGTAGGCAGTGTTTATCTGATGAAATAGTAAGTTTATTTCCTATAAAATTGAGATATATGGAACTTAGACCATTGAATGTAATACGAAACGGAAGATGAACAGTTCAAGATTTCAAACATTAAACTTTTTTAAAGCTTTGTTTTGAAAACTAGGAAGAATAAACTATACCCAGTTTTGTAAATGACTTCATACATTATGGCAGCAGATGTTTTAAAATCGCTAAAGGATATCAAAAAAATTTTATGAATCATTTTTGAAGGCATCTAATCTACCAATTAATTCTTCAAGCTTTGCTACAGCATAATGCATTGACACTGAGACATTTGACCAAAATTTTAATTGGTCAAGTTCACGTATTTTTAGAATTTTCATACAGCTGCAGATTAATTCATAATCATAATTAATAAGAATGAATAACACTTCATTTGAGTCGTATTGGTAAAATTAAGATTTCGAAAATCTGATTGAAGAAAAGCTATATACACTCCGAAATGAAAAGATGGAAAAGCAAACTAACAAAACCAACGATACAGTAGCAAGAAGAAATCACATGGCAAAGGTAGCTTGTAACACATGCAAATGAAGTTAAAGCTGCAAATGGAGACCAGCAGGTCATAAATTCTGAAATAAAATATATACCAAATGAAAAATGTGAAAAAGGGAATTCATTAAAGGAAGGGCAACTCTTTCATGGATACATTTCCCCGAAAACTTAAAATGGCGTAAATATATGGCAACAGATGAGAACTAGGATGTATATTCACTACATTAGTCGTGGGCGAGAAAGGCAAGACTCATCCTAGAGACGGTATGGTTCGGTTGGGCGTTTCTGTGAAAGCGAGAACTAAACTTCGTTTTATTCAGCCAGGAGCTAAAATCGATTCGGAATGCTATATATAGAACGTTTATATAACTAGTTTTGAAGTATGCTCTCTCCAGAATATACCCGAAAGGAGGAAAGTATTTCATCACGATTCTACTCCTCCATACATTGTTAAAATTTCTCATGAATAAGAAAGTTCGATTCTTAAAACCTATCCATTGAACCCTGAACAATTCTGATGCTGTAAAATATGATTATTTCCTATGGGAGTTTGGGGAAAAGATATTAAGCAATAGAAAAGTTTCTACTTTAAGAAGTTTTAAAAAGATGAAATTAAAAAGAAGATGAACAAAACCTTCCCCAATATTACATTGCATGCTTCAGAATTATGGCCAAAGAGATGTATACTAATCTTTTACGCCATAGACAGTCATATTTACAAACATCTCTAAAATTTTTTATATACCTAAAAAGTTACAAAGCATTATATTTGAAGCCAAATTTTTTTAAATAAATCTACTGATATCTAATTAATGCCACTAAAAATACGTAAACTCTCAAAACAAGCATAACTGACGGAAAAGTGCTGCTACGATTGTATTTTCTCTCTCCTTACCGCTTCTGCGGCTTAGGACTTACCAGCTGGAAGGTCAGGAATTCGAATCTCGGCGAGGCACTGCTGATTCTTCATTTTTTTTGGCTTTAAAAAATTCTAAATGACCCTAGAGGGGGGCTTGAGCTAAGATAGAATAGAGGATAATTCATCACCACCAAGAACTGATATGGATCCCCGTGTTCCCAGTCGTCCTTTAAGTGGGGAAGAACGTAAGACATTGTTCTCCCTTCTTACCGCACGTCTTCGTGGCATAATAAGAAATAAGCCCTGCTAGCTCGGCAGGTCGGAATTTCGAATCCTGGCCAACGCACTACTTATTCCGACAAATTTTACTGACTATACGCGTTTAATAGAATGACTTACCACTCCAAAGCATCGCTCAAAATTTGTAATTTTTATTCACCATGACAAGTCCTTTTAACAAATGCAAATTTTCTCAGTATGTATCACTTAATTTCTTTTACTGCATTTTTTTTCATTATTTTCAAAATACCATTGGTTTAATTTTGATGCAAATTTAATCACTTTTCCCAACAAAAGTATCAAATGTTAAAGCCTTTTAGTCTTCACTAAGTTAGTAAAAATCTTCATTAAATTTACTTTTAAACGTCAATCGCATCAGGCGCCATGTCGTAATACACCCGCAATCTGGCAACATCTTGAGAAGTTTATAGGGAGTTTTGGATATCGCGATATCAGCGCTGACAATATTTGCGCTGACGAGTTGTAACAAGCGTACTGTTTAGCCGCCCGTAGAGACGGCTACCCTTAACTTAAAGCCATATTCATCATTCCTTAGAATATCACACCAGAGCTCCGCAGGGTGCAGAATGAAACAGTGTAGTGTTCGACTACGAATTGCATTATTGTCTCAACAACGAAAATGACAGTGTAAGAATTTAGAGACAACATCACCATCGGGAGAATTCTCGATTTGAAGTATCATGCACTTCTACAACACGGAATTATGATTTGGGATGTTATCAGGAATGAAAGCTCCTCCCCTCTAATATGCACTATGCCTACAATAACGAAGCGCCGTTAAGTCGATGATGTGTTGCCACTTATGTCATTGCCATGTTTGCAGGGTGTCACAAAAGCAATTTTTCAAAAGGATAGCATCCTTTCATATGCAACGTAAATCAGTCTACATGTTCTATAGAATGCGCAGATACTTCCTTGGCCAGACCTGTCGGATACTCTCTCACGGCAGGTAAATGAAGATAAACTATTTACTCAGATCAAAACCACTTAATCTAGGGTCTAGGATACAAAACATTTTTGAGACACTTAGAATTGATGTCATATGGGGTTCAGCAATGTATAGCCCAAATGGAGGTCTCATTTCCTAATTCTTTATTAATTCTCTTTGCTTTTTCCCTTTAATTATCCTGTATTTTAGGTCACTGGACCTTGTCAGTAGACGAAAATTAAATCATTTGTAATGCTCTTGTTTGATTGTTTATGTCTGCAGTTTTCCCCCCTGTTTATGAGCATTTCTTTGATGACATGGTACTTTCCCTGTCAGGTTGTATACGAGGAAACCACGAAATCTTTCTGCAGCTCGCGCGTTTAGCAGTCACCAACAGAAACAGAGACGAAATACCAGCGCTCCGTAGTTTCAACCGCTTGGCCGTTAATGGGCATTGAAATTTTATTGAAATACATAAAACGGTTACTTAATTTTGTTACAAACCATGAAAGGGCTTTTGCATGCAACGGCAAATATGGCAAGCATATCTGAGCAAGAGGAGAGAGGCCTTCGGGGAGGACTTTCTAAGAGAAACTGGCTCCTATTCAAGTCACACATAGGGAAAACCACGAAAACCAACCATGCAGCTAGCTCTCACCCGAGATCGAACCCAAGTCAAACTCTCAGTATTCAGATGTCTTAGCCACTCAGCCACTGATGGGTCTGAAATTCTTAAAAAGAGTTTTCTCAAAACTTGCATTCTTTGGATTGTGCTGGTTTTCTTTTCAAGTAGAGTTAGACTCTTGAACCCCAGTTTTGTGTGTTTGAGTTCCTATGTATTTAGATGCTGTTTAATATCGAGGATATTTACAATATCATACATGTTATATCCTATGTGTCTTCCAGAAACCATACGGAGAGAGAAGCCTTCTGTAGTTCCTCCTAAATCATGCAGTTCTTGTAAAAATACAACACGTATTTAATAATTTTATCAGTAAAATAATAGAATATTTATGTACTATATTTTCACAATCATGTACCATGTTTCCTGAATAAAACTGTATGCAATGTACAAAATAATGGAGAGAAATCATAATTTTATCGATAGTGTAACAAATCATTATCGATATGTAACAAATAATTTTATCGATAGTGTAAATTTTTTCTGAGAAATTTTTGTGATCCTTAAGTGAAATAATTATTTCCTATAAAATGTCACTGTAATTTACATTTTATCCATTGATGATGTGAAAAATCGTTCAAGAGGTGTCACATCTATTTGGTATACCGAAATCAAATATGTTATTTTATTAATTGAATATTCAAACGATGTGGGAAAAATAATCAACAGCAAGTATTTTGATGAATATTTTTAAAGATATGATTTTGCCTACAAATACATCCAGGAAGACCGCAACACATATGAATGATGGGGAGAGAATATTTTTTCTTACATTGCAGACGTACTTTTTTTTCACCTCATCGTCCTTATAGCGTTCACTAGGAATCTCCTTCTGCATAAATTACAGCTATTCAAAGTTGCTGCAGATCTATGATAATATTCGAGTGGGAAAAAGTCTATATGCGTGGGGTATTCCGTATTGTCGATGAGAAGGCATTTCTACTTTATGTGATCCCAAGCTGTGTTAATAGGCTCAGTAACGTTGTGAAACAACCACCTCTTATTCTGAGCGTGTTTACCAGAAAGAAATTTACGACTTTAGTCTTGGCATTTCCCACGTTGGTGGGAGTCATAGACCATCAGGTCGTGGGAGTCAAAAATAAGAAGAAATAAATAGATAAAATAAAACTTAGGGGCACGTGCCCGATCCTCGTCATCCGCGGTTAAGAAACTTGCAGTCCTGTCATTGCTGGCGACATTTTGTCAATCGCAATTTCACTAAATGTATCCATACCCGTTACATCGTTTACAAGCCGTGTAATGCAGGGCTACTTGGCACACAATTTAGCGCTTTTTTGGCTCTTCAGATTCCCCCATCCAAACCGCAGTTAAAATGGAAACTAAATTGCATTGTTTTACGAAAAAGTATTCTTCTTTTTCAGATTTTATGAAACACTTCAAAAGAAGCAAATGTTTAATAACAGTGATGGTGTTCATCAACAGGTCTGGACGAAGCAGATGCGTACTACGTAGGAGAAAGCATTTTAAATGCAGATCTGGTACTACGTTGTGGGCGTAATGAAGCTTTCAGTAGTCATCTGTATTCCATCGAAAACATAGTATTATGTACTTCAGTTTTAAAAATATACATAATTTTTTTAGGATTGTCATTACGTTTGTAAAAATTAATATTATCTTATTATCCGTGGAAAAATGGCACAATAATAAATTATTCCATTGTTTATGAAATATAGTGTTGCTTATATAAGTAACAGACAGACAGAATTTTTACTTACAAAGCAATTATTAATATTCGTAAATGAAACTTCGAAGTTTTCAGCGGTCATCTATATCCAGTAAAAATGTATTATGTATGTCACTTTTATACAGCACGTTTATGCAGTACTTTATGCAGCATTTTTATACATAATTAAGGCATTTTTTACAGCATTATTTTCTTTTCCCGTCAATTACATTATAAGGTATTTCTCCCGGCTTCTTAGCATGCCTTCGTGGTGTAGTGGTCAGCACACTCGGCGCGTATTCGAGAGGTCCGAGGTTTGAGTCCCGACGACGGCGTTCCTCATTTTTTACTTCTCCCGATTCGAAATAACCTGATGTCTCTACAGTGGCACTCGAACTAAAAAAAGGTGGTGGATGATGATTCTCCACCATCAGGATTTGGCGATTGGGTTCTCTAATCTCTAGTCGCTATTTAAAAGGGGTAGTATACAAGGTATTTCTCCTGCCTTCTTAGCATGCCTTCGTGGTGCAGTTGTCAGCACACTCGGCGCGTATTCGAGAGGTCCGAGGTTGGAGTCCCGGCGAGGGCACTGCTCATTTTTCACGTCTCCCGCTTCGAAATAGCCTAATGTCTCTACAACGTTTTTAAGAAATACAACTAGGTGTATAAAAATTAATAAGAACCGTGAAAAAAATGTTGCGATAATAAATTATTTCGCAGCCCGTGTATGTAGAGACATTTTAGAACTCATGGAGCGAGAAAAGTAAGAAAGCAGCTATGCCCTCACTGGGTATTTGAACCACGGATCTTATAATTGCTAGCCGGGCGTGATATCACTAACACTATGACAAAGCGCACATGGGAATGTAATAATTCTTTATATGGGAAGCTAGAACAACTAATAGACAGAAAGTTTTACTTACACTACAATTGTTAGAATTTTCAAATGAAACTTTGAATAACAGCGAATGTATAGAGTTTTGACATTCATTGGAGCAAGTATCAAGCTCCTAACAGAAGTTAAGCGAATTATAGATATCTCTAGACATAACTACTGAATCCCGAGAAGGTTTAACAAACAACCTTTTTATTAAATCATAACTGAACATAAATGCACGTCTCATGTTTAACAGAATCAGGTAACCTCTTGTGACGATGTACCTAAAAACAACTGTCAATTTCAAGATTAAAAACCAAGTCCAATAGTCAAAGGTTACAAAATTGATTTAACGCGAAGTTTGCTCAAAAACTTCTAACCTGCATTAAAATTTAACTCTCGGCAACTATCATGCAAAGCCGAATAATATGATCTTATCTAAGTTATCGAAACCTAGTAAAGTGGCCGCGAACGGCAGAAGCTCTCTCGTACAATCCAACAATTTTGTTTTAAATACTCTGAAACTAATTTGCATTCTTGCAGGGAAACGGAAGAGATGTGACAGTAAAGATTTAAATCATAAAAGTAGCTGGTTATTCAAACTAATAGTAACATTACGTATAAATTCATGTTTAGAAGAAGACATTTAACAGGCATTTAATAATCGCAAACGTATAATTAAGTCATAAATCACATTTAATATCTGCTTCTGGGTTACATACTCCATAACAGAGAAGAACATCTCAGCCTAATATCATATCCACAGACACGAAATACTTCAAGTAACATATCCTAGAAATGCATTGTTCTAGAACACGTTTGAACGCCAGATTATTAGTCGAATTACTATTTTACAGCGATGATAAAAAGGTGCTTTCAGTGCTGCGTTTCGCGTATGTCAACTAGTCGGAAAAAAGGAAAGAAGAATAACGGAACCTAATTATACAAAATTTCTGGAAGCCGAGATGCCTCGAAAAATAGTATTTGATTAACCAACTATCCAAATAATTAGCCAGATAACCAACTATCTACGGTGATTAATTTCAGAGTTAAAAAAAGATATGCGAGGGAATTTCCCCACTAAATGGGAAAGGAAACGTCTAAATTGACTTTTGGAAAGCAGGGGGGGGGCAAAGACCTCTCTGTACAAAATAAAAATTTTAATCTTCTTTTAAGATTAAAATTTTAATCTTCTTTTCTTTTTTTTTTTACCTTGCCACAGCTCTTGTACATATTTTTTTCAATCTTACTTTCATCGCAATATAACATATACTCACATAACACAGCTGACACTAAGACAATAAAAAATCAATACGTGAAATTTCGTAGATAATAATTGTACCACAGTTTTTTTAAAGATTCTCTTGATATCTACAGACGTTAAGCACAGCCGCCCAACCAGGATAGTGATTAGCGATGCTGACTGCTGTACCGAAGGGCCCGGGTTGAATCCCAGAGAAGGCATGGATGTTTGTAAATGTATAGTATATGTGCAGCATGGGGGGCTCTCTATATATGTGGCGAGCCGAAAGTCCTGTCGAGAGGTTGATGGTAAGGGAAGAAGAGTGGGGTAGGGAAAGAGGGTTTGATGAAAAGTATCCCGCAGGAGAAGACCCTTGGCCCCGTACCTCCGGGATGATATTCTTCAAACTTGGGAGCAGAACTGAGCAAAATAGTACTGTCGCCTGCATGACACTCAAGTCTATTTCCAACGACAGGTGCAGTCTTGTACTCCTTACCACGAGGAATTTTATGGACTTGTTCTGACATTACTATCAGACAAGTGAGATAAGTCACAGCAACAACAAAAGTTAAGAATACAGCAAGATAAAAATTAGATTAATAAAACGAAATTAGCCGTAAATACGAAATTTATCCTGAAAAAAGGGAATACATAATGTTATGTATAATAATACTGTTAAGAAAATCAACATTAAAATGAAACGCTGGTATAAATATAAACTTATAAAACGAAAAAAATATATAAATCGAGCATCAGATTTCTATGCAAATAATTATAAACGTAAATGGTTTCTTAAATTCTGTTGAATTATGTACTAAGTAGTAATTGAACAATATAACAAGGAAAATGTGAGCTGACTGAAAGGAAAGGAAGGAAAAAATATAATGTTACGTATAATAATAAAATGAAGAAAATGAACTATTAAATGAAATGCTTCAAAGAACACTGAAGTTATAATGCTATTGCACAGGGAGGACATTCAGTTGTTTACAGATAATTCTTTATAACAAGGGGAAAATGGAATCAAATAGTAAACAAGAAATATATCCAGAAGAAAGAACACATTTTTGTATAAAATCATGGTGAGCTTGCTTGAAAATGTTTCCATGTGGAGATTGTGAGATTTCGAACGACAGGAAGAAAGATTTCTCTGTTTGTTTAAAAATATGGTGCTGCATATTTTAAAATAAATAAATAAAAGGGTGTAGAAAAATCCCCTAATTGGCATGTTTCATCATTCTTGCTTTTCAAAAAGAGCAAAGATGTTGTTTTTTAATCTGAGAAAATTTCAAAATTTTATGAAAGGTAATTCTTAGATGCTGAATTTTAAAATAAAAGACAAGCAATGGTCGAAAACGATGAGTGATTTTCGACAAATTGCCATAGGTATTCTATAAATTAAATTATAGTTTTTCAATATGCTTCATTTGATTGATTTTGTTTCGTTGTAATTGTTGGTGCTAATTGAAAAACGCGAAGGTTGTTAGTTTATTCATTAATTGAAGGTATGTACTAAAAGGCTGCAGAAAACAGTTTCAGCATTAAATTAAAAAATACCCAAAGTCGACTTTTGGAAAAGTCGCTTTCTGCTGCACAACTTCATTATCTGGACAATATGTATACCAAATTTCGCAGCTCTAGCTGCGATGTGCGACACAAGACACACACAAACCAACTATTTCTTTTATAATTATAGATAAACTGGAAAAACAGGATAGCCTCTATTTTAATAAACTATAAACGCTCTTCGAGGTTATGCTTTCAATACCGCTAGCAAATATAGAAACAAGTAATGGGAATGTTAGTGATTCCTAGGCTATTTTAAACGAATACCTAATCAATAAAAGTTTGCTGATTTGTAAGAACTGCAGATGGTTCTCCCATGTTATAAATGAAATAATTTAGATTCAATAATCATAGTTCCATAAAACATAATTAAACATCAAGCAGATTCTAACACAAGAAAAGTTTCTCTTCTTTGGAGTTAGAGATTCAGACTACTCGCTTTCTTGCAGCAGCTTAAGAATTAAGTTCAATGCAAGGCTATGGAAAATACTATTTTGACTACTCACGCAAAGTCGTTTAATTAGAGATTACTGTAGGACTGAGAACAAATGATTAAGTTAAAAAAGGCTGCGTTCAACTTGCGTACCTAACAAGCCATTTTTATTAATTTTTACTTCTTTAATTTTCTATTAGTGAACCAATCTACTCTTTCCAGACACTTATTTAGCATCTGATCATTTCAAATTAATATATAAACACTGGTAATTCGCAAGTGGTGGGAATATGCAATTATCTAGCTGCCATATATACATCAATGCTTTGGGAACTAGCCAGAACTCAGCGATACTAACAGGATATCGCAATTTTCATAGTGTTGTTTAGTACCGAATGGTTACTAAGAACATTACACAGAAAGTGCGACTTTTACAGTTCCCCCCCCATAGAACCGTCTTCAAGGGCATTGTTAAAATGGGAATATCGAGATAAAACATTATGCTATCTTATTTAGAACAATATAGATTGTGATATTTTCATCGTACAATAGCCTACCATTTTAAAATGTCAACCTCTTGCAGAGTCATTAGGTATTTCGAAGAAGGAAAAAGCAGACATGTCCTCTCCGGAACACTAACGCCGGGCCTTCCGACTGCTAGCCAAATGTGCTTTCTAGGTGTGGTGTGGTGTGGTGTATTTAATTATGGCAAAGCACACTAGGGCTATCTGCCTAAGGGGAGGGATGCCTTCGCGGAGGACTTTATAAGGGAAACTGGCTCGTATACACGTTACACATGGGGAAAACCACGAAAACGCCCATGCAGCCAGCCCGTTCGCGGAATTCGAACCTCGGACCGAACTACCAGTGTTCAGCGGCTTTACCGCTCGGCCGCTGGTGAGCCGATGTGCTTTCTAGCTACACACGGAAGGCCACACGGTAAGGAGGGAGAAATAGCTTTGCTCTCTTGCAAATAACATAGAGGGATTTAAAGGTCGCACATATCAAACTTTCAAACAATGTGGAAATTCGAAAATGGATATTGATTTCAAATTATTTCAATGGATGACTCCTCTGTATTATTAAAAATAATATGTAACTTGATATTTCACTTGAAGTTATACTGTTGGCAATAAAACCCTTTTGTTTTGTGCGTGTAAGATGCACAGGAGGTTTCACTAGCAGAACGAATTTTTATGACTGAACGTTATTTCACAATAAAATGAAAAAGAAATTGTTTAAATAAAGAGCTACAGAAGCACGCACATTATTCAGTAATTCTGAGAGTAACTGCAACTGGCAAACGTAAAGCCGACTCGCATAATTCAGTCGCTGGGAAAAAGAATAGCGAGACGGTCAGCGATAGCTTGTAAATTCCCAAATTTTTCTCATCGTGGAACTCTTTTTAAGTTCTGAAACTTAAAGGAACACTAGAGTAAATTTCGATTTTAATTTTAATAATCATAACAGATATATTAGATAAACAAAATAAAATCATTTCCATTTTTATATCATACTTATAAATGAAATATTTAAATTTTTTTATTTTACAAGAAATGACACATAAAACTAATTAAATGAAACAAACAATATAAAAAAAATTTTAACATTTTTAGTTTTTGATGACTTCGATGAGTCTGAGTCTTTGAAATACAATTTCTTTTAAAGTCAGGCAGAATGTAAGAAACCTGACTTGTTATATCAAATGCAACATCAAGTCGGTTTCAGAAAGTTGGCAAAAAGGAAATGGCAAAAAATTTCTCATTGTCAGAACCTAGCAAAAATGTTCTCATTTCTCTCGTCAGAAAGTTTGCCATTGGAGATTAAAAATTCCATTTAATTTTTTTTCCTAATTATCCATAAAATATTAGTAGCTAATTTTTTTACTGTTATGTATTTATAAATGAACAAATTCATATATGTGTTTTAGAGAAAAATTATGATTTCTAGATTGGAAGACCTTCCTTGTGAGAGCAGAACAATAACATTAACAGAAATATATTCTGCATGCATTTCGTTGGCAACGTAAGTCAACTGGTATGGTGATACATTACTAAATTTATTATTTGCGCTATTTGAAGCACTTTGTCTTCTGTTTCTTTAAATTTCTTTTAAAAGTTGTTTTAAATTGTGTTAAAATTTGAACAAAAATTTTTAAAGTTATTTTTAATTATACAAAAGCTTACAATGTTTCTTTGTTCTCTAACCGGAGTTTCGTAATTTTTAGAGGAACACTCTGGCTGTTTACAGAACACCAGTGTTCAGTGGAACAAACACAGTTAGGAAAATGAATCTTCTGTTGAATGTACTACTGCACTTCCTACTACGTCATTTGCATATTTTAAAAATAACGTCTAAATATATTTATTCAGTTGTTTATAAAGTACAATCTGATTTATAATTAAAATAATATAATTTTACTTATAAGTGTCCTACAATTCTGGATACATTAAAAAAATTTAACTAGCTGACGTATATGAATACAGTTTGTACTTAATGCACCATTAGTTTAATCACAACTGCGAATTTTATTTTCTTTTTTTAGGATCAGATACATATTAATTCAGACTGCCACCGATACACGGCACCATACCGTTAATATTACAAAAATGTACATAATTTGAACCCTTTAATAGAAGATGGGTGACTGAAATGTCGTTACGGACTGCTAAAATATTACTCATATTGCAATGTGCTTGCAAATGCAAATGAATAAATGATGTATTATTTTAATTTGTCTCATTCTGTTCTTATAATATGAGACTAACATTATAAGAACAGAGTGATGTTCGGTGAGAATTTGTAGAAAAATGTATTTTATGCGAAAAATATCCCCCTGTGCGATATGTCTTTAGGAGCAAACCCCTCTCTGATAGTCTGATTTTATTTCATTTTGTTTAATGTGTCCGATTTTAAGGAACGTCTTGTATAAAGTGTCGAGAAAATAACATACGACAGTAATGAAATCTCTACACACTTATTAACAAGTAATGTTCCCTTTATACATAAGTTCACAAAAATGTTTTAGTCGTATATGTAATTACTTCATGAGAAGAAACCTGGAAAGGAGCTTATTTCTCTACACGTCCTTCACGAAAGCATCCTCCCTCCTTCAGGCAGATGGTTCTCGTGTGCTTCGTCATAATGAAATAAGCCAAACCAAACCGTATGCATGGTTTAATGAATATGCATAAATTTATGGGCAACAAAGCTACTAAAAGGGAATTTAAAATGATATTTTTACAAGTGTTTCAAATTATAACTACTGGGCAGTAAAATTCGCGAAGTTAGAATAACTAAACTGTTACTTTTTGAATTAGTGTGTATGTTTGCGCATATGTATGTAGTTATAATTTAAGTTCAAGAAGCCTGTTATATGATTAAACTATGTATTTTTACCAATATCTTTTACTTCTTTATAATTGCGCTAAAATTCTTGAAAAATTTTCTTTAATTTCATGGACTTGTTAAATGGTAAAAGAAATTTTGATTCAAAATTAAGGAGCCTACACAAATTAATCTAATAATAAATGAAATCTTGGTATCAAAACAGTATGAATGGACAAAAAGAAGAGTCGAGAGATGTTGGTAAATCTGTCTCTTACTTCAATATTTTTCTAAGAGCTCTGATTGCGATCTAAAAAAAGATATAAGACATATGACCTCACTGACACTTTGCAAAGAGCGATAGTATGTATAAAAAGAAAAGAGTTGCAGACTGCTATAACATATGGCAAAATATGTAACACATTTGAAGGCTTGTGAACTTAAACCTAAACTTAATAATAGGTGTATGTTTTTATCTTCTCTTAAAACCAATTGGGCTCACGAACTCGAAATTGAGACAATTTTTTTAGGTTAATAATATTAAGGTAAGCATATAAAAATATTTCATTTAAACTAATTTTTACATGCACTGTAGACTATGGTTATCAATAGTTCCTTTCTTTAGTGTATATGTGTTTTCAAAATGGAATTAAATGAAATAAAATGGTAAATAAAATTAAGATCCATACGGAATAAAATAGTATTTTGTTAATATTAAAATAAATGAACTCTAAATAATTCAAATTAAAGTTGCAGTTATTTTGTAAAGAGTATATTTACTATAATGATTATATTTATTATCAAACTACTAAGACCTACTTAAAAAATAATTTAATGTAAATAACCTCATGCAAAATCCTTAACAAAAATTACACCTGACATACACTGTTTGATATTCATTTATAAATGTTTGAAAGCATGTTTTCGGCAGTTTCGCGTAGTCCAGTCTCCAGCTGTTACAATTTGGCAGTCACACGACAAAAAATTTTTTTTTCGGTTTTCAGTTTAGTTTATATGTTTAGTTTCGAATGCTACATTGCAACAGGTTGCTATAGTTTTATATGGTTTATTTTATGGTATATTTGCTATGATTATTGTTTGCTATGGCTATTTATATGATTTAGTTTAGTTTGCTAAGCCATTGACTTGAATAAAGATTTGTATTCATTTTAAATATAGATTATATTTTTTAGCCGAGTTAGTGGAATTTATTGCTGGATCCTCTTGCTTGACGGTTATTTCTTCAACCTGTTCCATATATATATATATTCATTGAGATAGGAGGACCTCTAAATAAGAAGATAATTCGTTAGTTTTGTTGTAGTAGAACTACTTCCAGTATCAACTCTGCTGCTTAGAACCAAGCAGTATGCAGAATTGTGGAGCGGTCATTGACACATCATATTTGGATATGTAGTCAGTTTAAATGTTTTCATGATTTGATGAATTGAAATACATTGGGTCCACAGCAACCGAGCGATAAAATTGCTAAACAGTGGTAGTTCGGAACAGGTTCAAATCCCGGCAAAACGGGCTGGCTGCATGGGAGTTTTCGTGGGTTTCTCCATATGCAACGTTTCCCTTAAGAAGTCTTTCATGACGACATCATCCGCCGCATTTTAGTCGAACTTCCATTTCATTCTTGCCATTAACCAAAGACAGACTTTCAGACATGTCGGCGGAATTTATGAAGAATTTCAAATCAGTTTTCAGATAACGTATAGATACAGTATAGATTCAATCACTGATAAATTATTTAAATTATTCGAAAATATTATTTTTGAATTTAGTTTATTAACAAAGGATGAATACAATGAAGAACTAAAATTCTGTTTGTTGGCTAACATTCCTGATTTAATGTTGATAATGTAAAGCCGCATTTTCCCATGTCTAGTGTGTCAAAAACACACTGAACAAGGGAGAATGCGAATTCTGTAATGTAGTGTGTCAAAAATTACAGAAGACTTGCTTAGGTAAAAAAACGTGTAACCTAAAAACTCAGATTATAGTTTAGGTTACAGTCTAACATCTCAAAGAAGAATTTGCTATTAAAAAGCTTAAAAAATGAGAAAAAATATATAAAAAGTTAACAAATCTGAAAGAAAAAATACGTACAAATATTTCGTTTCTTTTCTTAAATGCGTAATACCTAGTGCTGCCAATTCGTGAAACTAAACCGCTGAATTAAAAAAAAGATTCGAAATAAATTTCAATTTAATCAAGCTCCTTTTGTTCTGCATTTCATTTTTGAAGGCCAGATATTACAAACGGAAAGTAAATTACATTACCCTTTAAATAAAATTAAAAATACGAAAACACATACATGGTCACTCAATATGTATATGCACTTTCAAAACCTGTACGCATACACAACAGATAGTATATGCGTACAAGTTTTGAAATTAAATTATCGTTATAATATATAGTATTGTGTTTGCTCAACACATATCAGTAGTCTTATAATTATAATATGCGACGTATGATTTATGATAGTAAATTAAAATGTCTTTATATGGCCTTAAAGGATGTCCTTAAACGCAGGGAATGTCATTTTTGTCAAGAAATTACAGCAGAATGCGCAGCAATTCTCGCGGACAAATTGATCAACGTTGATGAAACTACAACTCACCTTTTTGTAGTCTGCATCAGTCACCCTTTTGATATTTTCGAGCATTCTAAATAAGAGTACAAGTACAAGTGCAGGAAAATTGTATTAAACTTAATCTAACCTATGGTATGTATGATTATATCAACCTCAATTTAGTTCAGTATTAATAAATGATATAGAATTTTCTTTCGTTAAAGTGTATACATAAATTTTTTACGGACCTTGTATGCTAGCTTGCAGTTTCTATGTTACTGCAAAATTTTGTCGTAGTCTTTAAATTTTATTCTCATGCCGACGATAAAATATCCAAGAAATGTAGCAATTTGTAAGAAATTTTGCAGTCCACCAGTTACATGGTATAATGGAACCGATTTTATATATGAAGCTCATATTACAAAATAAAATATGCTATAAAATATTGTTAAAATAAAATGACATTTTAAATCACTAATGCTGGACTACACAACTCAATAAAATGCCGAAGATAAAATTATATATGACACGTCGGGGTTTGGATACAGTGTCAGTTTATCGCTATCCCAAACTCGAAAACAATACAAAAAATCTAGAGGAGATTTCTTTCGTGGTGTTAATAGGCTGAAAGCAGTGTCTGAAAATGAGTTGGCGACATACGGCGATTTTTCTAGGAGAATAATTGCTATGATTCTCACCTTCACTGTGGCAACCTTGAAATTTCCGCGTCTAACACTAAGCGCTGAGTGAGTGAGGTTTCAAGTTTTCGGTATCAGTAAAAAATTTTTCTTCCAGGGTATGTCACTTTCTTGTAAGGTCAAACATTTTTAGCTTCGCCGAATTTGTTTCGTGTTTCTATTAGCGTCATTTCTTTCCAAATGAAAAAAAAATCAACCTACGTAAGAGAGAATTTTTGTGGATAAACGAGAGGACATTCAACTCGTTACAAATTTTAAGTTAAAAAAACTGCAACATATTTTCATCTACCTTAATATTTTTTTCTAATATTCAATTTTCTCGAATAAAATAATAGGTTTCTTGAAACAAATATTAACACGGAAGAGAAGCCTTTTCTTAGTAATAATTTTCATAGCAATTTAGTGTATTTAACACTTAATTTCGAAACCCTTTCCCATCGTTCCTTATTTTAGCTTGTAACTGCAAGTACGTTTGGCTAGCACAGAGGGGTCTGGTCGAATCCACAGAAGGGCATCTCTCATTCCTTTCATTTCCTCTCTTCTAAAAATTCTAATCACTCTAAAAGTGGTGCCCGAACTGAAATGTGATGGACAATAATTCTTCCCCACCTGGATTTGCAGACTGGGTCCCCGCCTTCCCGGCAGGGAAGGCTGTAAGAATTTTCTCCTTCCTTTATCGCGCGCCTTCATGGTCGGCTAGCATCTGGTGATCTGGAGTCCGAAACCCTACGAGAGCATTTCTCACTTCTTCGGTTTTCTGATTTCTATAAATTCTAATAACTGTACCTCTTTTATGTCTGATATTGTGTCATTATGTTGTAAGGTATATTTTAATTTTATAACAGTTATTTTTAATTTTGAAACCCTTTCCCATCGTCCCTTGTTTCAGCTTACAACTTCCTACCAAAATGAGCTTTTAGAATCGCGTTAAATGCAAGTGAGAAAGAGGACACTATTTAAGTCAAGTTCAACTGATTTCGCCAGAGAGAGTCAGGATTCCTGACTAGCGCGCGTTTGTCTTTTGGCTACGTTTCTCTAAGCTGTTACTACGCTCGGCCGTATTGCGTGCCTTTTGATAGTTTGCTGGCTAATTTAATATTACGGACCAACTAGTGTTGAATTGTATTAGCTTCGGCTAAATTTCTTTAGTTAGTTCTTACTTCTTACATTTTAAGCCCATTGGAGGCTTTGCTATACGCCCTGAGAAAGGGACCGACTTTTAATCTTATTTTGAGCAAATAAAGAGTAATTAACCCTTTTTGAGTTTACATTTCTTTTCTTGGACTCAAAAGATTATTCGCGTAGCAGTTCACGAGGTAACGCGACACCTAATTTGATAGAATACAAGTGAGGAACTCTATATTGGCGCCCGAAGCATTTTGACGAACTATGCCGTTGGAAAATGGAAAGTTTACGCTGACTCCTCCTATCTTTCAGCCCACCAGCGGCCGAGCGGTAAAGTCGCTGAACACTAGTTCGGTCCGAGGTTCGAATCCCGCGAACGGGCTGGCTGCATGGGCGTTTTCGTGGTTTTCCCCATGTGTAACGTGTATACGAGCCAGTTTCCCTTAGAAAGTCCTCCACGAAGGCATCCCTTCCCTTAGGCAGATAGCCCTCGAGGCTTTGCCATAATCCCCCCACACACACCTCCTATCTTTCAAATCCCTGAGCCACCAGCAAACCCTATGGAGAGATTTAGTTTCATAGTAGAAGCCATGCAGGCAGCTCTGAAGCCGACGTTTGATGGCAAAGGTTCAGTAATGACCTTCCTGGAGCAACTGGAATTGCATTTTACACTGCATTCCGTAAATCAGCTGCAAAAGTTCATGATACCAACAGATAATTTAAAAAAGCAAGCCCTTAGTTGGTTCAAGGGCATCCGAAAATTTATGTTGGGGGATACAGCTTCCAAAACCTACACCTGGGAAAATTTTAAAATCGCTCTATTAAAAGCTATCCCCGTAGTCAAAGACCGAGTAAAATTGGAAGCAAAGCTCTTCAGTAAATATGAGGTGAATGTCGAAGATTTGACTGATTTTTTTCTGAGAAAAATACAAATCTTCAATCTACTGTAATGAAAGAGAATTGAATTAATCAAGATAATTTTGCTGCGCCTGCTTCCTTCGATTCAGGATTTCCCGGAGGGGAGAAACCCACAGACATTGTAAAGTCTATTTCAATTCGCCGTGAAGTTCCAGAGCAGACGAACAGATGAAAACACGCGTTCAAGAAATTTCCGAAAGTATTCGAGGTTTTCATCTCAGCAGAAAGCTTAAAGTAAGCAGTATCCTTATTAGTAATGATCGAAAAAAGACGGTAACAAGAAGACGGGTCAACCAAAAGTATTTGGAGATCGCAATAAGAAGCAGTAGAAGCAAGGGGTGGAACAAAAGGATTTGAACTGATCAGGTTGGCAGAGAAGAAGGGCCGGTCATCCCCCGTGAAGAAAACTCCCTCGGAAATTAAGTTAAATACGGTAGTGGTACAGAATCTGGCCTTGCTGGAAATTAATATTTTGCTAAACAACGTGCTGACTACGATCTTACTTGACACTGGGGCGAAATGCAGTTTTTTGTCGCAAGACTTTTTTAAAAAAATTTACCCTTTTACAGACTGTTTAAAACCACGGGACAGAGAGTATTTGCTGCCCAAGGAAAACAGTGTGTGTACATTGTAAAAGTAGGCTACACGTACAAATCAAAAATGAAACCCAGAAAGTAAATTTTCTTGTAGTAAAGAATTTACTAACTTCGGTTATTTTGCTGGTCGGTTTTTTTATGGGCAGCAAGCGCGAATTTAAATTTCAAGAACTCTGCTTTATAAGTTCAGATGGACGCTGTAGAAGAAGAAGAGGGTACCACACCAGACATAAACCTGAACCACCTCCGTGAAAAGGAGAAAAAGAAAATAAAAAGTTTGGTAAGACATTTTTATAAATTATTTGATGAGAAGCCCGGATTCCGCCAAGTTGTGCAACATGAAATAAATGTGGGAAATGCCCCCAGTTCGGTCTAAGCCTTACAGGTATGACCAGGTGAAGGAAAACATTTTGTAGCAGCACATTAAGCAGATGCTGGCTAATAAAAGAATTATTCCGAGTAGTAGCCCCTGCGCAAGCCCGGTAGTTTCATGTAGAAAGAAAAACGGCCTCCCACCGTCAGATACGAATTCGTGAAGATTCGCTGTTGATTACAGTAAAGTAAGTAGTATAACTAAATATCCTACTTACCCCTGCCGATAATTGATAATGATAATTGATCTGATGAGATAATCAGAAAACTTTTAATCTACTAAGTATATAAGTACGCTAAACCTAACTTCACGATATTTTCAAATTGCAGTAAAACCCGAAGCTGTGGAGAATGCCGCCTTCATAACGAAGTCAGGTTTGTACGTATGTCTCGTATGTCTTTTTGAGAATGCCGTTTGGCTCAAGCGGAGCTCCGGCTATATTCCAGAAGGTAATGGATATCGTATTAAGACCAGTCTTAGGCAGAAGCGCATTCATTTATCTAGATGCTATAATAATCACAAGTGAAACTATATATGAACATATTGAGCATATAAAAGAAAGTTTCTCATTATTAAATGAAGTCGGCTTCAAGTGAATGGCAAGAAATATAAATTTGAGGTAAAAAGAACTTAGATACCTCGGGTACAAAATCTCGAAGAAAGGTATTGAAACGGACAATTATAAAATCTTAGCAGTCAAGAGTTATTCGCCTCCTAATACAGCTAAAAAATTAGCATCCTTTTTTGGGCATGTGCTCATACTATCGATTCTTTATTAAGGACTCTGTGAAGATAGTTGAACCCTTGCTGGTTCTCAAACGAAAGAAAACTAGATTCACGTGGACCGCAGAGGCAAAAACTGCATTCGAAAACTTAAAGCACGCATTAATCAACACCCCAGTTCTCAAGTTCTGGCAAGTGGACCAAAATTTAGAACTCGTGGCAGGCGTCTCTGATTTCACAGTTGGTGCCGTCCTCTCCCAAAATGGGCAGCCGATTGCATACTTCAGTAAAGGGCTGAATCAAACTCAACGGAACTTTACCGCTGCGGAAAGAGAAACTTTCGCTGTCTTATTAGTAGTGTAGAAATTCCGAGTTTACTTTGGAAGCGCCCCGCCGATAGTCTACTTAGATCATGCAGCAGTTGGTTGCTTGTATTCGGGAAAAGATCTTTCATCCCAGCTTATATGTTGGACGTTAAAGCTGCAGGGGTTCAATTTGATAATAAACATACGCTGGGTAAGGAAAATGTGGTCGCGGATGCCTTATTAAGAATTAAACTTGATGAAGAGGGAAATACAGTCAGATGTACGATGTTAACTTCGAAAATAATTGAGCCCCGTGAAACAATAATTTTAGAACTAAAGACGGAACTGAATTCAAAGATATTTAGGCATATCTTGAAGACTCTGAATATTTCGAGCATGTGGGTATAAGGACAATTAGAAATGGACCTGCCCACTATAGGTGGAATAGGTGGAAATAATTCCTCTTAAACGAGAATCAGCAAAAATAGTGTCAGATTCGTTCTTAAATAAATATATTTTAAAACACGGAGCCCCAGTTTAAGTAATATCTGGTAACGGAAAACAATTTGTTAGTCTGTTATTCGAAAATTTGGACTTGGCGCCGTCTAAGAAAGGCACCGTATAGGCCGCAATCGAGTATAGCGGAACGCATAAGCAAAAATATTGTTAAAATTATTCGGGGTACCTTAAAAAGTAACATGACCGTTGGGATAGCTGTGCCAATGATTTAGTCTTCGCTTTAAGAACGGCGAAACATGATACTACGCAAAAGACCCTCGCAGAACTCTTTTTTAGAGAGGAAAATTTTAACTCCTTTAGATAAACTCTTTTTTTTTTGTGTGTAACAGAGGCAAAAAGAATTTAAGTTAAAGGACATTCAGAAAATCATTGATGAAGCGGTAAAAAACTCGGATTCAGCTAGGCAGATAAAGAAAATTTACTACGATAAGAATAGACGGCAGGTAGAATATTCTGCTGGCCCAAAAGTACTAAAACTGAAACATTCTTTATCATCTGCGCAAGAAATAGAGTCGCAAAATTCAAACCCAGGTTCGAATGGTCTTTTGCCCTTGAAATTTCAACTTTGTATTCAAAGGCTACAAATGGCGAGACAACAGTGCCTAACTTTGACCAAGTTAAACCGTATTATAGTCGAACTGATTTTGAAATCTTAAGACATCTCTTTCAGGATCCTGGAAGTGTTCCAAGAACTTTGGATGGTCAAACAACACAATGGATTTCCCCAGCAGTGAAAAGAAAGCAAGCGGAAAGCTGGAATGGAAAATCGCAAAGAAAATCCCGCCGCAACGAGGTCCAGGGCCAGCGGAAAAGAGGAAATTTGAAACGAATGGAAGGCCAGGATAAACGAGTGGCACCACAGAAGGGTCCGGACGCAACGAAGGAAACCTTATCACGCATTCACGGTTACCTATCGACAACCATCCCAAGGGAGGCCGGAAGAGATCCAGCACAAAAAAGTCTCTGGAGTTAAAGGTCGGCCGAGACGGTATCCACTTCGCTCCAGCGGCTCAGGCAAAATAGTGTTCGCAAATCAGGTTCCCGCGCACGCAGCGCTACCCCAGCGTAATTTTCGTAGTAGCCGATTTTCTAACGCATAGAATTCATAACAATGGAAAAAAGTTCATAATAGTAAAGAATTCATAATAATGAAGAAAAGTTCATAATAATGAAAATATGGCACGAGGTTTTACTGAGGATAAGCAAGTTGTCATGTTTATTAAGGGTACCGAGCTGTCGAATGAATATAAATTCGAAAGAGACTGGGCTAAGCCTGATGCAGTAGCCTAGAAGGTAAGATGTGCTTGAGTAAGGGTAACTGTGCGTGAAGTAAAAAAGAGTTGCCTTTTATCGTAGAGAAACTGTCTACACAATCAATCTGTCTATACATATATGATATTCTCTAATGTGTTGTATATAATTTAGGTGGAGCAGGTAGTTAGTACAAGTACACATATGAAAACACATGCATAGGATACATATATAAAATAGGTACACATACCTAAGATAAGTAATTTTCTTAAGTATCATTATTATTTTTTTGGTTGACTTAGTATTTGACCTTTTTTTAGTAATTTTAGCATATATATATATATATATATATATATATATATATATATATAGGACAAGGAAAGGTACCTTAGCACCACTAAGGCTCTTTTTCTATTTTCATTCCTATTATAACCATAATTGGGAATTGGAATAGAGTTCTGGATAGTATGCAAATTGTCAAAGAAATGTTTTACTAACTTACCTATGTATGCTTGGAATGAAGGTATTTTGAATTTACGGTGAATTGCCGAGTTTCTAACAAACTAACAACAATTCACCGCTTAACGAAGTATGACATTTTGAATAATTTGAATTCGGTTAATAGAAGTAATGCAGGCATAGCCCCAGACGGGACAAGCATAAGATAGCATGGGACACAAGACAGTCTTGTAAATCAGTAATTTGTTACAGACAAATATAACGCTGTTCCGAGCAATTAATCGGGCAAGTGTATGTTTAAGTACTCGGAACTTGGATAAAATATGTGTAATGTGTGAGAACCAGGTGAGAGAGTGATATGGGATAACGCCTACGTAGCGGGTCTGCTTAGTCCAGGAGATAGGTGTTCCAAACATTTGGAGTTGCAGTTCTCTATCAAGTTTGCTTTTTTTTCGTAAAGAGGATAGCATCTGGTTTTTGTACATTGATGGCAATTTTCCAGGCGGTTAGCCAGGATTCCAGTGAGTGTATGTGGCTTTGTAGTGATTTTACAACTGAGCTGAGAGGTGCATTTTGTGAGAGAATCGCAGTATCATCTGCATAGAGTGCAAGGGTGGTATGTGGTGTTTGGGGATGTCGTTCGTGTAGAGATTAAAAAGTAGAGATCCAAGAAGGGACCACTGGGAGACCCCCAGCTTGGATTGGTCTAGGAGTGGATATTGCTTTGTTGACATGAACGACAAAATGTCTACTTAAGAGGTAAGAGTGGATGATAGTTATGATGTAGCCTAGTATTCTCAAGGTGATAAGTTTGTGGAGTAGGCCTTCCAGCCAGACACGTTCAAAGGCTTGCCCACATCGGGAAACAGGGTGGCAGTGATAGCTTTATCCTGGTAGCCTTTGGAGATTAACTCGCTTACTCGGTAGAACTGGTGAACTGTGGAGTGCTTCCTCCTGAAGCCGTGACTTCGCTCCAGCAGACAAGGAAGCCCCAAAGGAGAGTAAAAGACTCAGAGGAAAGGAGCACCCACAGGAAATCAAGCCGAGGGCAGATTATCTAAATCCTCAACCCACAAAAAAGGCAGCCCGATTCACCGCTAAAGTGAAGAAAAGGTAAGAATTCCCAGGAGAAAATGGAAGTCTCTCTAGGAGGAAAATTCGTCTCCAAAACCTCAGTTGTCCCAGTTGAGAGGCGCTTTGTTAGAAAAGAATGAAGGATTACAAAAAGCAAAAAGATGAGTGAAAATTTCTTTGTTTTCTCATTTAGAATTGAATTTCAAATTACATCCTTTTTTCAAAGAGCCTTTTCTAAGTGAGAAAAATTGTTAAATGCTGCTAGAGGCAAGAATTCTGAGTTCGTAAGTTTGTAAGAAAGTTTATTGTAAATATCGTTTAATCGGAAACATTTGCAATGAAAATTGTTGTAAACTAGAATTTAAAATTAATTATAGGAAAAGATTGTAAACTATATATAGAAACTACGAACCCTGTGACATAAAATGAATCTAAAATTTTATATTTTAAATGTGTAAAAATGTTTGTGCTGAAAGTAAATTCCATATGATGATTGTGAAAGTGCTTTAAAAGGTTAAACTTTGTTAAACGAAATATGTGAAAACTATGTTTAAAGGAGAGATTGGAGAGAAAGTATAGAAGGATGTGTGTTTAAGTTAGGCTCTCCAGCCACAAGAAAGCTTAAAACTTTTTCGCGAGTATACCACACTAGGTGTAATATTGATATTAAGGTGTCACTTGAGATCTCCTATGTTCAGATTTTATTTTTGTTAGCCAGATGGTTAGTTGGTAGTGTTGTTCGTGTTAACACAACACATACACGCTCATTTCATAACAGAACAAACTTCTGGAGAGCGTAGAGGGCAATGAGTTAAAATGTGAGTGAATGAAATCTGATTGAGGGCCAAATAAATGTAATAAAATGTAAGTTGGGAGGGAATTTTGGAAAAATCTTTCCCAGTACCAAATACTAATCTTTCTGCCTTCCAGATATTTTGGAAGGACCAGATTGTGAATGAAGATGTTTTCAAGATTTGGAGGATGTATGTAATGCAAGTCAACTAAGAAAATTTATAAAATATAACGTTTTTTTTAAACTTATTTATAAAACTTAGGTTTAGATCATTTGTAAAGTTGGCCCTAAAAGGAAGTTAAAACTTCGGTTTCAGTAATGTATCTGAATTGAGAATTCAAAAGTGTTAGAAACTAAACTTTGAATCTCTTAGAAAGTTTTTTCTAGAATTTAAAACGCTCAACAAGGTCGTTGTGAGACCTTTTTCTTCGAGTACTTAAATTCTGGTCGGGTAAAAGTAGAAACCCTTTCCCATCGTCCCTTGTTTCAGCTTACAACTGCCTACCAGAGTGATTTTTATAATCACGTTAAATGCAAATGAGAAAGAGAAAAATATTTAAGTCAGATTCAACTGACTTCGCCACCAGAGTGAGTTAGGATTCCTGAAAAGTGCCTGTTTGCATTTGGGCTACGTCTGTCTAAGCTGTTACTACGCTCGGCCGTATTGCGTGCCTTTTGATAGTTCGCTGGCTAATTTAAATATTACGGGCCAACTAGTTTAGAATTGCGTTAGCTTCGGCTTTAGTTAGTCATTAGTTAGTTCTTATTTCTTAGATTTTGAGTTTAAACCCAAATGGAGGCTTTGCTGTACGCCCTGAGAAATGCGTTAATCTTGATCAAATGGAGGCTTTGCTGTACGCGACTGTTAATCTGGAGCAAATAAGGGTAATTAATCCTTCTTAAGTTCTATTCTTGGAGTTAAGCGATTATCCGCTTATTAGTTCACGAGGTTTCTCGACACTTAATTTGACAGAATAAAAGTAAGGAACTCTATAATGTATTAGTATTCTTTTAAGTGTTAAATTAACATAATTAGGCTGTTACTCCAGCCAAAATCAAAATAAATTATTTGTTAAAGAAAAATAAGTTTCTATGAAATAAAATCTACTAAAATCTACATATACTAATATATTTGCTACGTATAGTTAAATGCAACCAAGACTTACTTTTGTAATTCTTGCACATATCAAATGTTAATAAAATCTGAAAATATCGAAGCGAGAGATCTAAAG
Organism: Stegodyphus dumicola; assembly: GCF_044657685.1. Taxonomy (NCBI): domain Eukaryota; kingdom Metazoa; phylum Arthropoda; class Arachnida; order Araneae; family Eresidae; genus Stegodyphus; species Stegodyphus dumicola. The sequence goes on along the minus strand of NC_140781.1, from coordinate 148,524,317 downwards.
CAAATACAAAAGAAATAGAGAGTGACCACCAGTGACAATTCAGAAGAAACAATGATGTCACTCAATAATGTCTAACTGAAGAAACCGTTAAAACATACCATTCTGGAGAACTCCAGGGATAATAAGAACAAAGGCTTTTCAATCGAAACTAACTGTATTATTCTTTACCTCGAATTAAAAGCTCGTTTCAAATCATCTGGTGTTTACAGTGCTTTGGCTCAAAGCTACTTCAGAGCGCATCCCAAAACAGTGATTCAAGAAAATGTTTTAAAAACACTTCGCTTTATTTTGCAAAAATTTTTATGCGCAAAAAATTTAGACCTTTGTGATTTGGTTTATTTCTTGATTAATAAAGCTATCCCATGCTGAATACGATGTAAATCTGTAAAAATAGACTGCATTTATTCTATGAAATCGGTTTCTTTTTTTTAATATAAAATATTAATAATAAAAAATTACATTTTAAAAAACGTTATTATTTTTCCACACCTATGTTAAATCCAGTTTGAGGCATGAGGAGTATATTTAATAAATAATGATAACTGCTTACTAGTCTTCTTTTACAGTCAAAAGAAACTCATAGCCAATGAGATACTGTAAAAAGGCATTATCTTCCATTGACATTAACTACCATTGACAAACATATGGCCAGATATTCAACTCATGGATCAACATAAGTAACAAGGATAGCGTTGAATTAATAAGCAGTGACAAAAACTTTTTTTATTGTGTAAATCTCATGCATATAGTGCGCACTAGAGGATTTGGCATCCACTGTAGTACACAAAAAAAAATCTTGCCGGCCTTTATTTTTGCAAACTTTGGTCGTAGACATAGATTTCCAACTACAAAAATAGTTTAAAAAACGCGAATATTCGTGTTTCGACATTTTTTAATTTAAGGAAATGAATTTTTATAGAAACTACGAAACCTAACTTTTATACGTTCCTACGATCTTTACGTTTGCTTACATTTAGGAAAATTTTGCATTTGTTATAAAAAATTAACGTTGTACATCGTTCGTTACCTTATCAGTATATGTTGAAATTTCACAGAATTTTGTTTTACTAAGAAAACTTTTTATTTCAGGCATTAGGTCGAAACTGTTTTAAAAAATTAAATATATTTTTGTTTTTAAGTGCTATTCATATGCACCATAAACAGCAAAAAGAAAATCTTTATACCTTTAACTGTCCTTAGCGGTTATCGAAATAAATAATAAGTTGGCAAAGGTAATAAAAAAATGTTGAAAACCACAGATTTAGAAGGAAACTGAAGTTTTGCAGTTTCTGAATTTGCTGTGGAAGTAAATAATGAAGACATTAAAGTAATATTAAAGCATATTATTAACATATAACAAACAGAAAAAATATTCATAAATTTGGGAAACAGAAGTTACCTGCTCATCATGCATAGTAACATCATACATATTTCTGTTATAATAAGCCACCATAAAATTTGAATGTTTTTGACAAAGTTAAATAAGTAAAACAAATTTGTTTTCAAGTAAGACATTCAAATTAAAAAAAAAAGTAATAATAATAGGAAACACAAAAAATATATAATAAAATTACAAAGCAAAACAAAACGTTGAGCTAAATCAAAATGTCATCTACAACTAGAATAACACAGAATGTTTTAACTAAAGAAGGCATAACTGACGTCAGACAAGTCCTAAATTATTAATGTCGAATGAAACTGAATGAGTAATGGCAAAAGTTCGAAACAGGCAAATATAGGTGTGTAACCTATAGAAATATGTACCCTAATTTGACGTGTGTTCACCTCCAGTTATACGAGACTTGACAGCTGCTTTCTGTGTCTGATTTGAGGCTGTCAATATGATGTTGAGGTTATAATATCAGTTCATTCTGAGTAGTGGTCACCGCCTATTTGCGTGCTAAAAGACAAATTAGACAAAATTGCGGATACTTGTCTATCAAACTGCCACACTCGCATCACCCTCTCAATTTTTCAGATCAATTAAATTTATTCTGATCAAACTCTTATTAGTGAGTAAAAAAACAAGATCTGTAAACATTAGGAGTTTCGACCCAAATTGATTCACCCCATAGGAACTAGCTAAGAGACATGTGTAATATAAGTGTGAATTGGTTTTCTTTAGAAAGTCATTGGCAAATATTCCTAGTTCACCAGTGACGGAATGGATAAAACCGATGAACACAGGTAGCTCGAATCGATGAACATTAGGGTTCCCTGAATGCGCTTTTGCATGAATTTCCCCATGTGTAATGTAAATATGAAGCAAATTCTCTTAAAAAGTCCTTTTCAGGCAGGTAGCCCCGCATGTTCTTCCATAACCTAATATTAAATTAATAAGCAAATAAGGAATTTCTGTCTAGACGAAGAACTCTTAATAATATTTGCTGTAAAAGCAGTTGTTTTATGTGCCGTACTTATTTGAAATATATTTTTAAAAATTGCAAGCAGATAATGCTTCATAAATTAGAAATATAGAAGAATAGTTCATACTTGTAGCATAATGTACAAAAGTGCCTTCTTTCATATGAGATAAAGACTCAAACTTTAAGAAGGGATTTAAACGCGGGAACTTTTGTAATCTGTGGCTGAATTAGTTTAATTTTACTAATACACGTTTGGTCTATTAGTTGACGAAGTAGGACTTGATTGATAAAAGAACCATTTTAACCGCCTTAATCTCAAGTAAAATATATCGCTTTCAAAATAGTAATAATAATAATGATATATAAAACTTTAAGATAAAAAATGAAGATAAAATAGTAAAAAATGAAGCTCTAAATTAAAATGTATCAAAGGAAATGTAGCAAATAAATAATAACTTTTACCATGATGAATAATTTATTTAATAACAATCAATTCATTTATGTTTTTCAGCGCATATATTTTAGTAGAATATATAGAAATAAATCCTACTTTAATGTTGATAAAAAATTAAAATCAGCTTGGTTAACTTTAATCTGAAACATAACTTCAAATACTAAAACTGCGAAGTATTAAATATTATACAAGTCAGAAGGAATACCTTATGTCTTTTATATTGCTACCAGGCAGGTGAGTTTTTCCCTTATTATCAGATTTTATGATTAGTAGGAATCAGTTATTCTATTTACGCCCATACGTAGTAATTTTATAGATAGTGCATAAGTAACTGATTTTTTCCACTCGAAAACAGTGTCATCGAAGCATTTTTTTCCCTCTCAAACATTCTTGTTGAAAAATATTCATGTTTATATATCTTGCATCGTTTCCCTTTTGAAGAAGCCCTAAAGGAAATATAATGACATGCTGAAAGGTCAGAGGATAGAGCAGGCCATGGCAGGTCGATGCGCTGGGAAATGACATGGCCGAGAAGCATTTTTTTAATAGCCTTTCTGGAAAATTTTTTTGTATAGACCGTTGCCTCGTCTTCTTGGAGCCACACATTACTATAATACTAGGTCGTTTCATTTCTGACAAAAAGAAGTTGCACTAATTCTCTGTTATTGTATGTTTTTGTTACTCATCAGAAAAATATCGACCTATTACACCATAGCACAAAATCTGTAACACATTCAGATGACTGAAATATTAATTTAATGTGGGTTACTACCTATCCAACAGTACAATTTTTCCTTCTTTGTGGAGTCAAAGACATGAAACAGTTCATTACTTCTATTCAAACATAGTTTCGGCAAAAGCTTGCCGAATTTCCAAATCACGTATATTAATTCTTTTAAGATTACACTCTTATAGGAATGGCAATTTAAATTAAGATGCTATATACTTCGCACACAGAAATCGGTAACACCTCTACAACTTCACACTTGACTGTAAAATGTCAAAAACAGCCTCTAGATAGCAGCCTTTGCAGCCCTCTAGATAGCTCGCATTTCAAATAATTGTTTTTTCCTCAAAATTCATAAACATACAACATTATAAATAAATGCATCGATCTGAAGTTTCTTACCTTTCTTATCTGTGATATTTTCAAAGTTCTGTCATTATATTTTTTACTTTCTTTTCAGTCACTCAGTACTTAGAAAATATTCATTAGCTGTGTTGCGAAATTAGGAATGAACTCTGCTTGAAAACCGCTGACATAAACAATTTAATTAAATATTAGTCTTTTCCTAGTCAAATATTAATTTCTTTTTCGTCTGGAAGATACTAATACGAAGTCCTTAGGACATCTGTGAATCAACATGCTCAGTGCATCCTTCATGTATCTCAGAATATTGCGACTTAATCTTAACAATGCCCTGTTCAGTATTATGGGGATAAAGTGCGTTGCTTTAATCAAAAGCAATCAGTCAACAGCAGTCCTGGAAGTCCAAAATTAAAGTATGAAAATGGCTATTATGTATATATTGTTCTATAATTAATTTATTAATTTTATTTTAATTTCTTAGCGTATACATAAAAACGAAAAGGTGCTCCATTGACGTAGGGATCATCATTAATCATTTTAAATTACAAAGCCTTCTTTTTAATTTTTTTTCAGCAATGTTAATAAATGCATCTATGAACCGTAATCTGCTGAGAATTATTGCGAAATAGCTTTTGACCTTTTATTTCATATACCTCATAGATATTCAATACTTACATTTGCTAAAGTGTGGCTTATTATCTGATTTTAGTACCGGAAGTATTGGGAAAAATAATACTATAGAAAAGTCTTGAGGTGTTTATTCATGAAACAAAAACCAGATGTAGTGCAAGCGGGAAAATCGGTTTCCGATTATTTACGTAGGAAGGCATTTTAACAATGTATAGCAATTAAATTAAATTAAGTTTTTTTTTTTACTTATCTGATGTAAAAATATAAACAGTATTAATCTTCATGCCGCGGATTTGAAAAATTTTTTTTGTTTCTTAATAATTCATGGGCCGATAACATTTTCCGGCAGTGTCAAATTATAAAAGATTAATGCATATGAAAATGTGATTGTGAAAGCATTTTTGATGAAAATACTTTCAAAATATCGCTTTGATGAGAAAATTAATTATTGTGAGATGAAGTTGCTCATGTTATGTAACTTAAGGTCATATTTGAAAATTAATTTTTCTTAAAAGATTATTTGTACATAAACATATATTGAATATTGTAGTTTGATTATTCATACATCTACTGTTACATTTAATTTTTGTATCAATAAAAATAAAAAATCATGCTTGCTTTAAACCTCGATATAGGGAATTTAACATATTGTAAAAGGCATGATTTAAGCAATTCTCCTGTATATGTACTCACCAGTTTTTAAACATTTTTCAGTTAAATGTTACAAAGTTTAAAATATTACAAAAAGAATGAAAAGGAATCGAATGTTGCCTGCATGATACCTTAGAAGTTTATAACATGGAAATATTTATTCATAATTCTCTCTTTCACTCTTTTTTTTTAATTTAGTTTTTTTTAATTTCTAAAATTTTTATACTTATTCATCTTTTTCTTTATAATTTCTTTTCCATATTCGACAATAATAAATGAACTGATGAGGTGTTATTTTAGAGAATTGTGCAATTTGGCAGTTCTTTCTTTTACTTCTCTTCAAAAATACGCATTAATGAAAAATGGAAGCTATTGATTCATTGGTATTCACCCTACCAATGGCCGAGTAGTTAAGCCTGCTGAGCACTAACAGCTCAATTTGGGTTCGAAGTTCAGTAAATGAACTGTCTGCATGGTTGGCTTCCGTGGTTTTTCCTATGTGTAGTACAAATACGGACTAGTGACTCTTAGAAAGACCTCTACGAGGAATCCATTCCTTGTGATATATATTGCGTATATTATCTGCCATAGGCAAATAATTTAAACTAACCTCATCACTATCGCAAAGTGAAACCCAGCTGAATTAATATACTGAATTCACAATTTTTTTGCTCCAGTTTTTTTTTTTTTTTTTCTCCAGACATTTGATCTTCATATTCAACTGCCAAGTACCAACAGGCAGGCCTTCTGCAAATTTATCATAAAGCAGAGATATCTGATTACAAAGGTTGTCAATTTAATGGACAAACTGTCTGCTCTGTGCATGGACTTATGTCAGACAGCGTAAATTCTCCTGCTGCCATAAACGTATGCTCCGTATGGATTATATGTAAATTTGTATCAGCAATATAATAGTCTTACGCCAGCAAAGTATATAACCAGTATTAATCAGTATTGTGTCAGTATTAATACCAGTAAAGTATTATTTCAGTATTGTAATAGTTAAATATTGTATATGCATATTTGTATCAGTAATGTAATAGTCGTAATTGAGTAAAGTATTGTATCAGTATCAGTATTATATCAGTCCTGTTTCCGTAGTGTATCAGCCATATTTGCATCAGTAATATACCAGTAATGTGTCGATAATGCATATGTGTTGTGTTAATTCGCATTAGCTTGAGTCTTTGTAACGTGTTATTTCGTGGTTTTATTTACCGACTTGTACGAAATCATTCCCGTTTACAATTAATCACTATTAGTCAGTATTGTATGAGTATTAATACCAATCAAAGTGTTGTATGAGTATCAATATCAGTAAAGTATTGTATGAGTATTAATACTAGTAAAGTATTGTATATGCATATTTGCTCATGCATATATCGCATGAGCAATAAAAACAGTCTTACAATCAGTAAAGTATTGTATCAGTATTATATCAGCCTTGTATCAGTAGTGTATCAGTTATATTTCATCAGTAATGTACAAGTAATGTAACAGTAGAACAGTAGAACATTGATCTGTAACATTTTAATTCGCTTTTTTTTTTTTTTTTTTTTTTTTTTTTTGTTTTTTGTTTAGTCTCTGTAACGTATAATTTCGTGGATTTATTTACCGACTTGTGCAAAATCATTCCCATTTCATCAGTATTAATATTCAGTGTTATATCAATGTATCAGTAATGTAGCAGTATTAATCAGTATTAATATCAGTACCAGTATTATATCAGCCTTTTATCAGTTCTGCATCTGTCATATTTGCATCAGTAATATACCAGTAATGTATCTTGAATATTAATCTGTAACTCTGTAACATGTTATTTTGTATGTCTTGTCGTGCACGTTGATTACCTTTCAGGCGGCATTATGTATTTTGAAGGGGTGCTATAGACAGTACAATAGTACAAGTAATGTAACAGTAGAACATTCATTTGTGATAATTTAATTCGCAATATTTTGAGTCTCTGTAACGTATTATTTCGTGGATTTATTTACCGACTTATGCAAAATCATTCCCATTTAATCAGTAATAATGTTCAGTGTTATATCAATGTATCAGTACTGTAGCAGTTTTAATCAGTGTTAATATCAGTATTACATCAGCCTTTTATCAGTTCTGCATCTGTCATGTTTGTATCAGTAATGTATCTTGAATATTAATCTGTAACTCTGTAACATATTATTTTGTATGTCTTGTCGTGCAAGTTGAATACCTTTCAGATGGCATTATGTACTTTGAAGGGGTGCTATAGATAGTGGTGGACGTGGTGCTATACTAATTAACCGTTTGATAAGGGGATAGGGCCCACGTCCTCCGTTCTCTTTCTCTCTCTCCAGTTTTTTTAAACTACTTTTCTCAGCATTGATACGTCGTCCCAAGCCATAGGCAAATAATTTAACCTTATCTCATCAGTATCACAAAGTGAAACCCAAAGCAATGCTGTTAATAAGATTTATAATTACGGAAATTTTAATTTATTAGAAGCTTTGAAGATGAGAAAGGTTTATCTCAAAACACTCGATAAGTTTATTGCTTTGAAATATTGATATAATGCATTTGTGGCTCTGGTCCCGAGGGGTAGGTCGTGGGCTCCTTGTTGTTTAGATTTGCTTTCGTCGCCAGAAGGAACAGAAATGGGAAGAGATGAGAACTGCAGAGACGCTATTAACACAGATGCGAAGTGCTACGCTACAAGGCCCCCCTTTCCTTTAAGGTGATAAATTACTATGGGGGATCGAACATGGGTCTGTTTCGTAGCTCTCAAGTATCGTGCCGCGATCCTACGAGCGTTTTTAATGCGTTGGAAAGTGACGCTACTGATTGTTTTGATTGAGCCCATGTTGGGGTCGCAGTTGCTAGCCCTGTGAGATGATGGGACTGATCTTGGCGTTGGTGGATTGCAGCCCCAGTGAAAGGGCGTTTCTATTTGGCCTTTTATTGTTTTATTGTACCGTGGAGTAAGGCGCATATGACTTCATTCGTCATTTGGTCTCTGGTGTGCGGAGGTAGATGTTCTAGTCACGTTCAAGTTCATCAATGTGGTGGGACTGGGCTTAGCTCACTTTCTCCTTGGCGTTTTGCTTATATCGCCAGCTAGTAGCACAAATGGGAGGTGCGGTGCTACGTGGCCCTCGTGTCCTTGAAGGTGGTAAATGAATTAAGGGATTGAAAGCGGGTCGCATTTCGTAGCAGTCAAGTATCGTACCGCTATCGCAAATGTGCACCTATGGCGATTGCTCTTCATATTTTAACTTTTTTCTGGTGCCTACGTTTAATTGGAATGTGGAACCTCTTCACAACCCCTGAGCATTTTAATGGGATATCAGAAACAATATAAGTAATATATATACACTGTGGCCACCCAAATTGCAACACCAAGAAAGACAAGAGATATCACAACAAAATTTATTTAGTAGATAACATGTTGACCAAGTATCAAATGATTAAATTTGTAGACTTCTGTGAAGTGTGGTTCCTTCCAGAATCAGTAGCCAGAGTAGCCGCCATTGTTAGAGATTATCGCTGCCACACGCCTTGGTATTGATTCAAAGAGACTTTGGATGTGTTCTTGGGGTACAGAAGACCAAGAAGCTTCCACACGTTGCCAAAGTTGATCTGGTGTGGCAGCTTGAGATGTAATATGGGTCAATCGTTCAGCAACAATGGACCACATGTTTTCTATCGGCGAAAGAACCGGAGAGCTAGCCGGCCAGGGAAGCAATTCGATCTGGCGATTGACGAAGAACCCTTGAACAATGCGTGCCACTTGTGGTCGCGCATTATCCTGTTGAAATATGGCTGTGGGCAATCCCTGACGGTAAGGAAGGACAACTGGCTCCAACACCTCGGAGATGTAGCGCTGGCTGTTTAAAATACCGGCAATGCGTACTAGAGGAGTGCGAGAAGTGATATCCAATACCGCCCCATACCATATTACCCGGTGCAGGACCAGCGTGGCGGTGCATAACGCAGCTGTTCAGCATCCTCTCTCCACGGTGTCTCCAGACTCGAATTCGACCATCGTGGTGTAGCAGACAGAAGCGTGACTCGTCAGTAAAGACAATTTCATTCCATTTTGCCGTCCACATCCTTCTTTCATCACACCATTGGCGGCGGAGACGTCTGTGGTTGAGTCAAGGGTAGACGAAGCAATGGACGTCTTGCAAACAGACTACTCTGATGTAAACGGCGTCGAATGGTACGCGCAGACACTGCATGATATGTTACAGACTGAATGTGCTGTCCTATGATTCGTGATGTGACTGAGCGATCCGTCACTGCCATGCGCAAAATGTTCCTGTCATCACGTAAAGTGGTGTTGAGGTGGATGCGATCGAACACGTCGTTCCGTCGTACCCTCCTGCATTCAACGGTCACATAACCGCATTAAAGTTTTTTCGTTTCGTCCAACACGACTACCAATTTCCCTGAAAGATAATCCACACTTTCGGTAGGCCACTATCCTTCCTCTGTCGAACTCGGATACTTGATCAATCGATGATCTCTGTTTACAACGAGGCATAATTGATCGTTTTTTTTTTTTTTTTTTTTTTTTTTTTTTTTTTTTTTTTTTTTTTGAAAAACCCACAAGAGAAACATAATTGCTGAACTTGAAATCGTCGAAAACTTCAAGCCTTAAATAGAGCTTTGAAGTGGCGCCACAAGTGCGTGTGATATGCGTCTACGCTGAAATTCTAATCATTTACATATCTCACCTCCGCTAATGCATGTTGTAAATTTCATGTTATTTGCATGTTTCCTTCAGGGTGTTGCATTTACGGTGGCCAGCAGTGTACATGAGAGGACGCCGCCGACTGGTCTTCGCGAGTGAGCCCTTGTTTTGAACGTCGCTTCGAGCTCTGTGCATTCATGTGATTAATCGTTTCTCTGCCGGGCTGCGATCCAAATTCTTGGACATACATGGTTGAACCCTTTATTGGCCCAACGACACGTGACATGTGAAGTCGTTCGTTATTTGGTTCCAAGTGAGCGAAAGTATGCGTTCTTGTCCCATTTGAGGTCATCCATGTGACTGTCATGGGCGTTATCTCGCTTTCTGTTTGGCGTTTTGCTCTAATCACCATCTATTAGCACAGATCAGAAGTGCGGCGGTACTAGTCCCCCGTCTTTTTGAAAGTAGCAAATGTCTTTGGAAAGGCGAACGTGGATACGTTTTGTAGCAATCATGTCGCATGATGGCATCGCAGAAATGAACCTATGGGATCGCTTCCGAGAATTGAACTGACACTAACTGATTGACCTTCAGGATCGCTACAATTATTAATTCGTATCGCAATAGGCTATTATTTTTTATTCTTTTTCGCTTTTATGGGCATTGTTATGTACATAAATATGCTACCATTTAATATATATGATATTTAATTTTTTGTTTATATTGTACTTCTAAGATATCTGATATTTGCAATATTTTGTTAAAATACAAATCTTTATGCAGGTATTATCTGTATACAAAGAACACTTTATTCACATCTGGAAAAAAAAACTTAATTTAATGTTATATGTTAATCTGTAACAAAAAAAAAAAAATGCAAATGATGCACTTTCACTTGTAGAGTCATTAGGTTAATTGAAAGCAGATAAGATGAAAAATAAGCAATCGCCTTCGCCGGGAATCGAACCACGGACCTCTGGAATACCGGCCCAGCGTGTAGAACCACTACACCACGAAGGACGCTAGGAAAGTGGGAGAAATACCTTATACAATAGCAAAAAAAATTTTTTTGAGTTACTTTTAATGGGAGAAAAAAGGCTAGGTGTATTTCAAGGCAAAATGTGACTTTTCGTCATCTGTAGCAAAATACTATTAACAAGAGAAATTACATCTATGGTTTGACATATGATCAATTTTTTTTTTGATTGTATATTTACCTGAAACATATAAACAAATCAGAAACTTCAATTTACACGGATTTAGCCATTTCCGTCCGTACTCATTATCAATATCAGAAACGTAGAATTTTCTCCGAATAACTTGAATTCTAAGTACATGAAAAATTTTTACCTGCTTTGTCGAAATTTTCTTCTACCTTATTTCTGTCGAGTCAACTGTTTTCATCTATAGAGAGTATATTTGCTAAGCTACGGGACAACTTTTTTTTTACCTTAAAAAATCTTGATTTGAAGGTCTGTCTTAAAGGGGCATTTACAGTCATGATATTTGGGATCAAAATGTTGAATTTTTTAACTATGCTTCTTTGACGTCATTTATTTTATTTGTTTATTCTTTGCGCATTAATGTGTGATTTATAAGACACTGGACAGCTGTATAACAAAATTTTACTCCTCCGCCTTCCCCTTGCGTAAGGTCGAGGAATCTTTAATTGAATATGTTATTTCAAGTATTTTTACAAGAAGGCTACAAAGCACCTTAAATTTGCTCTTTGAATCCAAATCTACGCTATTTTCATAATTTTTTCAGATGACTCAAATAAACAGTTCGTATGATACAGGGCCAGTACATAGGCCTATCCTGTGTGTAATATAGTGAAAAACTGATAGCAGTCATGACCATCATTTCAAATGTGGTAATTCAGATTCCTAGAGTACTCTGGATGAAAAGAAAAACACTAAGTCAAGTCGAAAAATTCCGAAGAGTTAGTAAAGATGTTTCCGCAGACCCGATGAAGAACCAAGATATGAGAAGCTGTGTAAGCGTAGTAGTGACGTCAGGAGCAGAACGTTTCTAATAGGCTGAGAGTAAGGAGTTAACAAAAATTGTACTAATTCCGGAGTCTTGCTTAATTTATAATAAAATTATACGCTAAGTAATAACGAAAAATAAAGGGGATAGAGAAAAATTAATAAAATTGAGCTCAAAGTAGATGAATTGAAGTTGTCAGCGCCTATATAAGCAAAATAATAATAATAATAATAATCTAACTGAAGGAGCACATTATTTACATTGTTATGGAAATTATAATCAAGTTGCGAGATACTTCCGTTGCATACACTTTCAGCATTTCTGAAAAATATTGAGCCTTTTACCATGTATTTAGCTATCATTTTAATTTTACATTCTTCGTGGATTGCACTGTCTCTTAGCTAATCTACTAGCTGTTATTTGTCTCAGTGCTGTGCTTTGTATCACTTGCGGTTTATTAAGCTTAGTTTTACATGCGTAAATCCATACAGGACAAGTGTAAGTGATTATGGATCTCAACATGGCCTTATACACGAGTAATTTATTATCTACTGGTAAAACTGAGTTCTGGGAAATTAAAGGGAATACTTTGGCTTTAATAGCCCGGAGCTTGGATGCAATGAGTGTTATGTGGGGGTTCCATCTGAATTTCTGATCTGAAATAACACCTAAGTATTTAGCCTGCTTGGCTCAGGGGATTGCATGGTAACCGTCATGTTTCAATGGTAACCGTCATGTTTCAATGGTTTCAATGGGATTGCATGGTAATCGTCATCTTTCCCTGGTGAAGACAACAGTTTAGGGCATGTCCACGATGAACTTCTTTGATGAAGGCATCGTTGTTATCGGTCAAACATGCAGAGAAGCTATCTTTAAAATATGCCTATTTTCTTTTAATTCCTTGATATAAATTCTGAGTAGAGGGAAGTCGTTTTTCTTGGAGAAATCATCTTTTTACGGAAGTGGAGACAGCTTGCAAAATCTAAAATATTAATTCATGTAATTCAATAATTCGAAGTTTTTCAAGAATAGCGTTCTTTCAATTCGAAGCTTTATAAGAATAGTGAATGCTTCTTGAATTCATATCACCCTATACATAAAGCTGATCTCCAACTAAATAAACATGAAGATTTTTTTTTTCATTTATTTGAAAGAAAATTCTGGTGTTAACCAGAATTTCTTTTCAACTCCTCATATATCAAACATTATATTTCTTTTGTTAACTGATATTTAAAATTTCAGGAAGAATTATGCATGAAAACCAGAATTCTATGTTTGAAATCCATGAAGAAATAAAATACTCGGGTAATAAGTAAAGTTAAGAATACTTTGCATTAAATTTCTTAGCTTGACGAGAACTGCACATCTGTGTTTGGATATACTATTTCAGTCTGAGAATCTTTCTTTTTTTCTCTTTCTTTTCTCATTCCACTGCCGACTCACCAGCAGTTAATTATTTTAACTGCTAAGCGGAGAGAGCTTGATTCAAAGGGTTAAACAGCCAAGAACAAAAAAAAAAAAAAAAAAAAAATACGCGTAATAATGATGGTAACATAAACGTAAAGAATAAGGAAAAGAAAAGTGAGCGAGGGAGTTATTCCGAATGAATTTTTTTGTCACTATTTACTTTTAAATGCGTCGAAATAGCACATTTCCATTAGTGAGTGTAATTAGCGAAGATGCTGTAGTCTATTTAAAATTCTTTGCAGACTCTTTAAATGATAATTCAGACTGTATATGGTCATATGTAGTACGGGTTCTTCAAACATTATTACATTCTTCAGGTGATAAAAGGTAGCTTATGAGACTATTTTTTAAGTATATTATTACTCATAATTATTTGCAATGTACTGCAAGTGTGAAGTACGTACAGATAACATCATAAAGAGCAGCGCAATTTTAAATCGCTTTTCCTAAATAAAAATGTATGTCTTTTAGTCTCAAAAATACTGATAAAAATCCCTTTAAAGGCATATATCCCTAGGGTGTTTTGTTATAATTTCAGTTATTGGAGGAATTAAAGCAACAAGAATCAGCGGAATATTCAAAATTTTGCAGAACTAGTTTCGAAGGTTTAAATATTTTATAGAACCGTCATCTTCAGCTGCAGAAGTGCAATTACGCTGATTCTGGTTGCTTTAACTCTCCAATAATCGTTATTTGGCATGTTATTTTAACTCAAATAATTTCAGTTACTAGTTATATCAGGTTCAATGTTCCTTCTAACCTTCTTCGGGAACATACAAGGACCTGACTAGGAACAGAGAGCTTACTAAAGCTATGTTCACTAATTGTAGTAAGTAGACAGGATACAGACGAAGGGTATACAAAACCCTTTATTTTTCTCTATATACAATAACTTCCGTACTTCGGAATACAATGACCCGCCACTCGGGGTCTAACGTAAAAGTAAAAAAATAAAACTAAACTCTAATTTAACTTTAGAATAATACACGTGGAAGATTGGCCTTATAATAACAGGAAGCGTATGTAGCACAGAGACTGTGAACACTACAATACGTTTAATTTATCAAGAGGATTAAAACCTCTGGCCTGGAAGGCAAATAGCAACTGCGTTAACTTCTAAGGTAAGCGGCCTGCTTCGAACTCACTGCTTCCTCTCTTCTTGCTTGGCAAAAAGCCACAACTTAAGTACTTGGCGTTCGCCAGACAAACTTTCCATAAAAACCTTCACGCTTATAATTCTGGCCGGAAGTAGAAAATAAGAAGTGATAGTAAAGATTTAAAATAAAATAAACGTTAGTAAAACATAAGATCCTTACATACTTCCCGCCAGAGTTAATTAGTTTGAAACTGAGGTCTAAAACGACCTTGTTAAAAACTTTTAGCTCTAGAAACTAACGCGAGGCCAATCTTTTACAACATAACTTCTCTATAAACTAGAAAATTTAAAAGAAAGAAATTTGTTAAAATAGCAGCTCCCAGGATATACAACAATCTTTTTTTTTCATCTGTACTGCATCTAAACAGGAGCTTTATTCAATTCTGGTTCCTTCCAGAGATTTATCTTTGTAATATTCGGACATCCTTTTCTGGGCCCAATCTTTAAAGGTACTGCAGATAGTAGCTTGGTTTATCCTCCTTCTTGTACGGGCTCGCCCTTCAGTGCTTTCCTCTGGAAGCTTCCTTTTTTCACCAGTACGGCCACCCTTGAATACTTTCCTTTTCTCCTCTGCTTGTGGTCTTTGCCGTTTGATGGCAGCTGGTCTTGGCGGAACCGGGAAACTTCTGTCGTGATCCTGCTTGGACCTCGTTGTTGGCCGTTCAAATTTTTCTTGTACTTTTTCCTCCGCCGCTGATGGCCCTTCCGCAGTTCGGCGACTTTTGCTGCGGAGAGTTCTGTCGGATGAGTCGATCTTCCGTTTTAAAGCCGGGTTATAGTTGCCATCATTTCTCCTGGTCCTCTTCACATACGTCGTCCTTCTCCCTTCTTCATTCTGGGGGTGTTCGTGAACTCTGTTTTCTGGACGGTGGAACGGCTTCTTTTTCTTGTTACCTTCCATTTTTCCGCGGGGCAATTTTCTTTTCACTTGCTTCTGTCTCTCATTGGCTTGCCCTTGTACTTGTCGTTTTTTCACCTCTGGAACTTGTACCTGCGGTGTCTGCCGTGCCGGATCCTGCAAAAGATCTGAAAAGATTTGCATTTTATTACGATCGAAGTAGGGCTTGATTTGATCAATGTTTGCGAAACAGGTTTCACCATTTCTGGCTTTTAACACTACAACAGCGTGAGTTATTTTTTCTATAACATATGGTCCTTCAAATCGTGGAAAAAATTTGGCAGTTTTATCTTCTGGTGCTGAAGAAAGTGAATGCTTAATTTTTAAAACTTCATCCCCTACTTTATAAATTACTCCCCGTCGTTTCAAATCACAATATAATTTCTGTTTTCTTTGTGCTACTTCCGTATTCTTTTTTGCTTCTTTTATTAGTTTTTCTATATCACCCATTTTAAATTGTGGGGCTCTTTGTTGCACATAAAATAGTTTATCTAACGGTGTTATAATCTTTCTGCCTAGAAATAACTCAGCAGGAGTTTTGCCCGTTGTATCATGTTTTGCGGTCCTAAGGGCGAAAGCAAATTCATTGACATAGTTATCCCAGCTTTTATGAAAATTTTTAACATAACTACGGATAATTTTCACTATATTTCTGTTGACCCGTTCCGCTATATTTGATTGCGGCCGATACGGGACCATTTTTAAATGACGTATGCCCAGTTTTTGGCACATGTCTTCAAATATATTACTTACAAATTGAGGACCATTATCCGATATAACTTTTAGGGGCGCCCCGTATTTTAAAATATATTTATTTAAAATAGAATCGGTAACCAATTTCGCGGAGGCTCGTTTTAAGGGAACAATTTCGGTCCATTTACTTAAATCATCAACCATAACAAGGAGATAGCGACTTTTATTTAACTGACTTTTTGGGAAAGGGCCCAATAAATCGATGCCAATTATTTCATTTGGAAATTCGGATTTAATACTATTTAGAAACCCGGCCGGGCGGAAATTAATATAATTAACGGCTTGACATGTTGGGCAGGACTGGACATACGCCCTTGTTAACTTTTGCAGTTCAGGAAAGTAGACTGCCTCGCGTACGCGTTGGATAGTTTTTCGAATACCAGCATGAGAAGCTAAAGGGCTGTCATGGAGCTCTTGCAGGATATTTAATCTAAGACTAGCTGGGATAACAGGTCGAAATTCGTTGTTGGAATTCGTAGTTTTTGTATAAAATAATAGACCATCTATTAGTTCGTAATGGGCCGCCCTATTTCGTATCGCCGCAATATCTTGGTGGCTAAAATTTTCAGGATCCTTCAAATACTCATAAATACTTCCAAACTCAGGATCCTTACCCAGTTCTGTTATTACAGTTTCTCGGGAATTTATTGTACACGCTGTAAGCATTGCAACTTTTACGGTATTACCCTGTTCGTCTAATTTAATTCGTGATAGGCCATCTGCTACGATATTTTCCTTTCCGGGGGTATGCTTGATTACCAGATTATATTCTTGCAGCTTGAGTGCCCATCTTATTAACCTTGGGGATAAATTTTTCCCTGAGTACAATCTAGTTACCGCCGCATGATCAGAGTATACTGTTATCGGCGCCTTTCCAAAATAGACTCGGAACTTTTGCACTGCTAACAGAACTGCAAGTGCCTCTCTCTCGGTCGCGGAATAGTTTCTTTGTGTTTGATTTAAAGTTCGGCTAAAAAATGCCACGGGCTGCTGATTTTGCGAAAGTACCGCTCCTACCGCATAATCCGAAGCATCCGCTGAAATTTCTAAATTTTCATCCTTTTCAGGAAATTTTAACACAGGGGCTTGCGTTAATGCTTGTTTTAATTTTTCGAAAGCACTATTGGCTTCGGCCGTCCACGAGAATCTTGCCTTTTTCCTTTTTAATTTTAACAATGGCTCAGCGATAGCCGCAAAATCTTTTATAAAGGACCTATAATATGAACAAAGTCCTAGAAAAGAAGAGAGCTTCTTTGCCGTGTTTGGAGTCGGATACTTTTGTACAGCGATTATTTTTGATTCATCTGTCTCGATCCCTTTTTGCGATATTTTGTAACCTAAATATTTTAATTCAGGGGCTGCAAATTTGCAATTTTCGACATTAACTTTTAGACCGGCCTCATTTAATAAAGAAAACACCTGTCTTAAATACTGTACATGTTGGTCTAGATTATCACTAGTAATAATGATATCGTCTAAATAGATAAATGTGGACTTTCCAAGAACAGGTCTTAACACAATGTCCATGCATCGCTGAAATGTTGCTGGGGTCCCTGAAAGGCCAAACGGCATACGCAAAAATGCATAAGTGCCAGACTTGGTTATAAAAGCAGTCTTAGGCACGTCCTCAGGCCTCACCCCTATTTGAAAATAACCAGTCGTTAAGTCTAAAGTCGTCATAAATTTGGTTGATTTTATGTTCCTTAAAATTTCTTCTATGATCGGCAACGGATATACCGGATATTTCGTTATGGAATTTAATTTACGGTAATCAATAGCGAATCTCCACCTTTTTGGATGCTCCAAAGGATAATCATTATTTTTCTTACATAAAACCACCGGGCTAGCATAACTACTTGAGATGGGCGTTATGATCATTTTACGTAGCATATCGGTAATATGCCATTCTATAATTTTTTCCTTATTCTTATCATACCGGTATGGTTTTTGACGAACTGGCAATGCATCTCCGGTGTCAATACTATGGTTAGTAACCTGAGTAAATCCTGGAATATCACTAAATAAGGAAGCAAATTCACTTACCACTTGTCGGATTCTATCTTGCTCGTCATTAGGCAGGTGGTCAAGATTTAACCTTGGCGGTTCAACCTTTTCTACACGCACTGGTATCATTGTCAGCCTAAGGGACGCTTCATTAAAATCCAGTGTAGCTTGTGCGTCTGAAAGAAAGTCTATTCCTAGGATTAAATGTGCTTGCAAATTCTTTACTATAAAAAACATCACCTTTACTTGTTCGTCCTTGATACGGATATATAAAGGTACTTTACCTACGCACTTACATTCTTTTCCTTGCGCCGCTAATACTGTCGTATTATCCGCATTATATATGCGGTATTTGCGAAAATACTTTCTAAAAAAGACTTCTGCCACACAGGAACACTGCGCGCCGGTATCCAGGAGTGCGGTGGCCGGGATATTATTTACCAAGACTTCAATCTTCGGAAGAGTCAAATTTTTCACCATTACTGTATTTAACTTGTAGGAAGAGGGGTTTTCGTGGCCTTCGGATTTCCGCACCCTCTCGTCAGCAGAAATCCGTTTTAGTTTAAATTATTTTTCCTTTCCGTGCTTTCCTTCTTTTTCCCCTGGCCTTGAGACTTTTTTCCTGGGTTGCTATTGAACTGTCGACGTTCGCCGGCTGTTTTTGAATGCTCGGGTTTCCTTGCCCACTGATTCGCTTTTTCTCCGTAGCCGTATGCTTGAGTTTGCTGTAGTCTTGGCGTACCAAATTGGTTTCGCTGTTGATATTGGCGTCTTCTTTCGACGTCCGCCGTTCTTCTACTTTCAAACTGGATTGCTAGCTCAAATAACTTTTCCAGTGTAGTCGGATTTCTTAATTCAATAAAGTCTTGCACTTGGGGTAGTAAGCTCGGCAAAATCACTTGAATTATTTCAGGATCCGGACGGTTTCCATACAAGAGCTTGAAAACGTGAATTTTTCTTAAAATAAAGCTCGAGAGGTTTTCGATTCTTTGTTGATATATACTAAAAAGTTCCGTTTCTAATTTCGCACGATCCCTTACAACAGGGAAGGCTTTTAGTAGGGCAGTCTTGAAATTTTCGTAAGTATAGGTGGGACTTCCTGCTTGACCCAAGAGACTTCTGCCGATACATTTGAACCAGTTAAGCGCTTGGCCCCTCAAAGCGCTGGTAGCTAAGGTAACTTTTTGAAACTCGTGCACGGAGTAGAGCATGAAGTGGTCATCCAATTTTTCCAAAAAACTGGTTACCGGTGAGTTTCCATTAAACGTTGCTTCTGGTTTCATCGAAGCGCACATGGTCTGGACGATGTAACCGAATCCTTCCAGGGCGGCAGCTGGCATTTCTGGATTCTGAGCCGTTTCTGCAGGCAGCACAGGTTCTTCTTGAAACTCGGCCATGGTTATTCCCCACGTTGGGCGCCACTATCAGGTTCAATGTTCCTTCTAACCTTCTTCGGGAATACACAAGGACCTGACTAGGAACAGAGAGCTTACTAAAGCTATGTTCACTAATTGTAGTAAGTAGACAGGATACAGACGAAGGGTATACAAAACCCTTTATTTTTCTCTATATACAATAACTTCCGTACTTCGGAATACAATGACCCGCCACTCGGGGTCTAACGTAAAAGTAAAAAAATAAAACTAAACTCTAATTTAACTTTAGAATAATACACGTGGAAGATTGGCCTTATAATAACAGGAAGCGTATGTAGCACAGAGACTGTGAACACTACAATACGTTTAATTTATCAAGAGGATTAAAACCTCTGGCCTGGAAGGCAAATAGCAACTGCGTAACTTCTAAGGTAAGCGGCCTGCTTCGAACTCACTGCTTCCTCTCTTCTTGCTTGGCAAAAAGCCACAACTTAAGTACTTGGCGTTCGCCAGACAAACTTTGCATAAAAACCTTCACGCTTATAATTCTGGCCGGAAGTAGAAAATAAGAAGTGATAGTAAAGATTTAAAATAAAATAAACGTTAGTAAAACTTAAGATCCTTACAGTTATTCAAAAATCGAATGTGGAGATTATTACGTTGAAAGGCAAATGTTTTACCATTGCTTTTATGTAGACATGAATATCTGGGCAAATATTAAATTTGCGCCATTCCCAAATGTATTTTACTATTTCTACCCTAAATTTAATTTATTGTGTTTTAATTTTGCGTCTCTCCATTTCTCATTTTTTACTTGAGGCAAGTGCATCACTCGATCATTTCTCGTCACAATTCTGCTCTCTGCATTAAAACTGAAAAGTCATAATGGCTTCATTTTCTTGTTTCAACCGTTTAAGCCGAATAGAAAGGCTTTCATCTCTGCAGGTAAAATCTTCCGAGAGAAACGGCTTTAACGTTTCAAGGACACGGTATAGGACAAGGCAAAAATTAATCCATTACCTGTCTAGAACTATATAATAATGCCACGGGAATTTTACTAGCTATCTATAATTATAATATACCCCCACAAATTTCACACTATAAATCGATTGGGAAAATGTTTTAAAATTACAGATTTTCTCATTTCTTTTATCATACATTTTATTACACTTTTTTACATTAGCATATTTTACATATAACTGCAGACTATACCTGTGCCTTTTATTTTATTTATTTATTCGTTATGGGCTTTATACTACATTTATATTTTAATTTTTATAGCATTATAAATCATTATTCTATATTTATACTCTCTACCATTACATTACTTTTATTTTTCATCTAAAAGTGCATTAAAGTAAAATAACCAGTCTCCGGGACTATGCAAGATAGTCCTAAATTTTCACACATTGCATCTTAGTTATATCCCAGAAAATACACTGTATTCTAAAAATATTAGTAAGGTAACTTGTAAAGAGTCGATACGGTTTTCTTAATTCTTTTCTATGTAATCAAGGAGATATTTTTGTGGGATCAACATAAAAATATTTTTAGCAATTAAATAATGAAGCATTAAGTATGTGTTCTGTGGAACTTGCGCAAACTACAGAAAAAGTGTCAAAGAATTTTTCTCTGTTCCAGCTATGTTTTGTACCTAGAAATTACGGACAATACGATTAAATCATATGCAGAGGATGTTTAAACGGATCGCTTGGAAAATATTGCCGAATAAGAAAACATGGCAGAAAAACTTTAAAAGTATTTTGATAAGACAGAACTATCTGATCAAAATCAGCAAAAAAATATATTTAGAAAGATGTGCAACATCTGAATGTGAGATAAAATGGCAGAAATATTTGGAGATTCCTCCTCCCTTTTCAGAGCTATGAAGGTTCTTTCAAATGTGTCGCATTAATAATCACTCATTCTTATGGAGGACAAATGCAGAGACATAGCTTATATTTCGATAATATATAATATATGGGCTACTGATTAAAAACCACATAATCATTTAATCTAGCATTTCTCAATTATTTTTCAAATGGAGACCACTTTTATAAAACAGAATGTTCTGCGGACGACCTTACATTTGCTCCCTTCGAAATGAATACTTTTAGAGTATGTTACTATAAGTAAACTTATACTGTTAAAAACAATTAATTAATTTTTTTAAATTTTACATTGGTATTAAATAATCAAGTTAACAGAAGAAAATTTTAATAAGCAATCATAATGCTTTAAATTTCTCTTTTTTGCACGCCACCAGAAGCCGATCGGTTAAAGACTGCAAAATACTGGTAGCTAGTTGTGCATTCGAACCTAGGCAAGTGGGCTGGCTAAATGATTTGTTTTTGTGTTTTTCCCCATGTGTAGCATGGTTACGATCCTAGTTCCCTTAGAAAGTCCTCCATGAAGGCAACTATCTCCCATGGCAGGCAACCTCGTTTGCTTTGCCATATTCAAATAAACAACCCTATTTTGTTCCTAAGACTAGAGTGAGACGTTAGTAGATAGGGTAACCAGTAATAAATTTCACAAAATATCAGTCTTCCAAGGAAAAGCTATAGATGATTGCCATATTCCGAACTGTGAGATTTACAGCTGCCGAGTGGTGTATACAGTCAATTTGAATTTTATTTTTTGCTTTTTTTTTTAAATCTAGGATTTTGTGGTTCTCGGACGACAGATGGGAAACGTTGATCAGACCAAACCAGACAAACAGATGTGAAGAATTTTTTTAAAGAAATGCTAAAATATGCAGAGTGGATAAGTGAAACTTATGTACTCTTGAATACTTGACCCAAAAACATGAAAAAGGAACTCTTGAAGAAATCTTTTGAACTACAGCTTTTGAAAAATATAATAGCTTTCCTGCACTTTTCTATTTTGTGTAATGAAATGCTGATAGAATATAATTTGCCATGTTAGTTGCTTAAAGTAAAAAGATTAAGCTACAAAGTTTGGCTTCTCAAGAATCTGGGCATTTTATATTACAGACTATTTTTTCATTCTCGCAGAAAGTGCGTTTGAAATTATTTCACTGTTTTATAAGTTGTTCTTTACAGTCACTTAATTATAATTATAATTAAATAGAATCAATCACACTCCATTATTAACACGTGTATTCACTTTTGTAAACCGAACAATTAAAACAAAATAAATCCTATTAAATTACAATACATTCCATTAAAAGTTTTATTCGGGTCTTTAATTACATAATCATAATTCAGTTACAAACATTTACACAAAAATGTAAATTTTCGAATTAAATTACTTCACCTGTGAAACGTGCCAACATAATCTAATATTCTACTTTGAATAATTTACTATTCTTTATAATTATCTTCACATAAAATGCCAAATAATCCTTCCAGCTACCTTTTGATTTTTAAACGTAAACTGTTGATGTCAAAAAGTATTGTTGTGAAAAAGAAATTGGTCGCATTTTGATTAAGCAACAAATTCAAGACGTTTATTTTACTGTAAGCTGTCTGAGGTAATCGATGAAGATTCACAGTTTTCCAAGCTTCATTTTATTGTAACTCCTCATTTGCATGCTCTGACCTCTATTCTGAATTCCAGCGATTAATAACCACTTCTATTTAAAAGATAATATAGTCTTTAGCTACTGTTTGCGATTATTACTGAGCCCCTTACGAATATAAACTATTAAGAAAGCAAATAGGACATCTAAATTATCTCATTTGAAGACATATGAAATACTGCCTGCATATTAAAGAGTCTCAATTTCAAATTTTAATCGAGATAACTTTTATGCAGACGCCTACAGAGAAGAATTACCTTGAAAATTGAAAATGTTTTTAGCTGACGCATGATATTGTTTCACGACACGTGTAGCTTTAATAGAAGTGAGAAAATAAATATTACTCTACCATGTGATGAAATCAAGAAGGCATGCAGACTTGTCTTGGCGATTTTATTGGTAGCACACTTATTTTCAGGATAAGAGAATTCGAATTCCATGAGCATTTAAGAAAACGGCTGAGTAATTTTATTGCGACGCAAATTATCGCTCTTATTTTTGCAAAATTTAGGGAAGTTTTGGAAATTTCATAAATATTAAATAAATTCATAGTTTTCAGATATTTTCTCAGATTATTTTTTCAGATTATTTTCAAATTTCTGTTTTAAGTGTTATATTATCTCTTTTACTTAAGTAACTTTGTAAGGATCTTAAGTTTTACTAACGTTTATTTTATTTTAAATCTTTACTATCACTTCTTATTTTCTACTTCCGGCCAGAATTATAAGCGTTAAGGATTTTATGCAAAGTTTGTCTGGCGAACGCCAAGTATTTAAGTGTGGCCTTTTTGCCAAGCGAAAGAGAGGAAGCAGTGAGTTCGAAGCAGGCCGCTTACCTTAGAAGTTACGCAGTTGCTATTTGCCTTCCAGGCCAGAGGTTTTAATCCTCTTGATAAATTAAACGTATTGTAGTGTTCACAGTCTCTGTGCTACATACGCTTCCTGTCAATATAAGGCCAATCTTCCACGTGTATTATTCTAAAGTTAAATTAGAGTTTAGTTTTATTTTGATATCTTTTACTTTAGACCCCGAGTGGACGGTCATTGTATTCCGAAGTACGGAAGTCATTGTATATAAAGAAAAATAAAGGGTTTTGTATACCCTCCGTCTGTATCCTGTCTACTTACTACAATTAGTGAACATAGCTTTAGTAAGCTCTCTGTTCTTAGTCAGGTTCTTGTATGTTCCCGAAAAAGGTTAGAAGAAACATAGAACCTGATAGTGGCGCCCAACGTAGAAGAATAACCATGGCCGAGTTTCAAGAAGAACCTGTGCTGCCTGCAGAAACGGCTCAGAATCCAGAAATGCCAGCTGCCGCCCTGGAAGGATTTGGGTACATCGTCCAGACCATGCGCGCTTCGATGAAACCAGAAGCAACATTTAATGGAAACTCACCGGTAACCAGTTTTTTGGAAAAATTGGATGACCACTTCATGCTCTACCCCGTGCACGAGTTTCAAAAACTTACCTTAGCTACCAGCGCTTTGAGGGGCCAAGCGCTTAACTGGTTCAAATGTATCGGCAGAAGTCTCTTAATGGGCAGAAGCCTCTTGGGTCTAGCAGGAAGTCCCACCTATACTTTGAAAATTTCAAGACTGCCCTACTAAAAGCCTTCCCTGTTCTAAGGGATCGCGCGAAATTAGAAACGGAACTTTTTAGTATATATCAACAAAGAATCGAAAACCTCTCGAGTTTTATTTTAAGAAAAATTCACGTTTTCAAGCTCTTGTATGGAAACCGTCCGGATCCTGAAATAATTCAAGTGATTTTGCCGAGGTTACTACCCCAAGTGCAAGACTTTATTGAATTAAGAAATCCGACTACACTGGAAACGTTATTTGAGCTAGCAATCCAGTTTGAAAGTAGAAGAACGGCGGACGTCGAAAGAAGACGCCAATATCAACAGCGAAACCAATTTGGTACGCCAAGACTACAGCAAACTCAAGCATACGGCTACGGAGAAAAAGCGAATCAGTGGGCAAGGAAACCCGAGCATTCAAAAGCAGCCGGCGAACGTCGACAGTTCAATAGCAAGCCAGGAAAAAAGTCTCAAGGCCAGGGGAAAAAGAAGGAAAGCACGGAAAGGAAAAATAATTTAAACTAAAACGGATTTCTGCTGACGAGAGGGTGCGGAAATCCGAAGGCCACGAAAACCCCTCTTCCTACAAGTTAAATACAGTAATGGTGAAAAATTTGACTCTTCCGAAGATTGAAGTCTTGGTAAATAATATCCCGGCCACCGCACTCCTGGATACCGGCGCGCAGTGTTCCTGTGTGGCAGAAGTCTTTTTTAGAAAGTATTTTCGCAAATACCGCATATATAATGCGGATAATACGACAGTATTAGCGGCGCAAGGAAAAGAATGTAAGTGCGTAGGTAAAGTACCTTTATATATCCGTATCAAGGACGAACAAGTAAAGGTGATGTTTTTTATAGTAAAGAATTTGCAAGCACATTTAATCCTAGGAATAGACTTTCTTTCAGACGCACAAGCTACACTGGATTTTAATGAAGCGTCCCTTAGGCTGACAATGATACCAGTGCGTGTAGAAAAGGTTGAACCGCCAAGGTTAAATCTTGACCACCTGCCTAATGACGAGCAAGATAGAATCCGACAAGTGGTAAGTGAATTTGCTTCCTTATTTAGTGATATTCCAGGATTTACTCAGGTTACTAACCATAGTATTGACACCGGAGATGCATTGCCAGTTCGTCAAAAACCATACCGGTATGATAAGAATAAGGAAAAAATTATAGAATGGCATATTACCGATATGCTACGTAAAATGATCATAACGCCCATCTCAAGTAGTTATGCTAGCCCGGTGGTTTTATGTAAGAAAAATAATGATTATCCTTTGGAGCATCCAAAAAGGTGGAGATTCGCTATTGATTACCGTAAATTAAATTCCATAACGAAATATCCGGTATATCCGTTACCGATCATAGAAGAAATATTAAGGAACATAAAATCAACCAAATTTATGACGACTTTAGACTTAACGAATGGTTATTTTGAAATAGGGGTCAGGCCTGAGGACGTGCCTAAGATTGCTTTTATAACCAAGTCTGGCACTTATGCATTTTTGCGTATGCCGTTTGGCCTTTCTGGGTCCCCAGCAACATTTCAGCGATGCATGGACATTGTGTTAAGACCTGTTCTTGGAAAGAGTCCACATTTATCTATTTAGATGATATCATTATTACTAGTGATAATCTCGACCAACATATACAGGATTTAAGACAGGTGTTTTCTTTATTAAATGAGGCCGGTCTAAAAGTTAATGTCGAAAAGTGCAAATTTGCAGCCCCTGAATTAAAATATTTAGGTTACAAAATATCGCAAAAAGGGATCGAGACAGATGAATCAAAAATAATCGCTGTACAAAAGTATCCGACTCCAAACACGGCAAAGAAGCTCTCTTCTTTTCTAGGACTTTGTTCATATTATAGGTCCTTTATAAAAGATTTTGCGGCTATCGCTGAGCCATTGTTAAAATTAAAAAGGAAAAAGGCAAGATTCTCGTGGACGGCCGAAGCCAATAGTGCTTTCGAAAAATTAAAACAAGCATTAACGCAAGCCCCTGTGTTGAAATTTCCTGAAAAGGATGAAAATTTAGAAATTTCAGCGGATGCTTCGGATTATGCCGTAGGAGCGGTACTTTCGCAAAATCAGCAGCCCGTGGCATTTTTTAGCCGAACTTTAAATCAAACACAAAGAAACTATTCCGCGACCGAGAGAGAGGCACTTGCAGTTCTGTTAGCAGTGCAAAAGTTCCGAGTCTATTTTGGAAAGGCGCCGATAACAGTATACTCTGATCATGCGGCGGTAACTAGATTGTACTCAGGGAAAAATTTATCCCCAAGGTTAATAAGATGGGCACTCAAGCTGCAAGAATATAATCTGGTAATCAAGCATACCCCCGGAAAGGAAAATATCGTAGCAGATGGCCTATCACGAATTAAATTAGACGAACAGGGTAATACCGTAAAAGTTGCAATGCTTACAGCGTATACAATAAATTCCCGAGAAACTGTAATAACAGAACTGGGTAAGGATCCTGAGTTTGGAAGTATTTATGAGTATTTGAAGGATCCTGAAAATTTTAGCCACCAAGATATTGCGGCGATACGAAATAGGGCGGCCCATTACGAACTAATAGATGGTCTATTATTTTATACAAAAACTACGAATTCCAACAACGAATTTCGACCTGTTATCCCAGCTAGTCTTAGATTAAATATCCTGCAAGAGCTCCATGACAGCCCTTTAGCTTCTCATGCTGGTATTCGAAAAACTATCCAACGCGTACGCGAGGCAGTCTACTTTCCTGAACTGCAAAAGTTAACAAGGGCGTATGTCCAGTCCTGCCCAACATGTCAAGCCGTTAATTATATTAATTTCCGCCCGGCCGGGTTTCTAAATAGTATTAAATCCGAATTTCCAAATGAAATAATTGGCATCGATTTATTGGGCCCTTTCCCAAAAAGTCAGTTAAATAAAAGTCGCTATCTCCTTGTTATGGTTGATGATTTAAGTAAATGGACCGAAATTGTTCCCTTAAAACGAGCCTCCGCGAAATTGGTTACCGATTCTATTTTAAATAAATATATTTTAAAATACGGGGCGCCCCTAAAAGTTATATCGGATAATGGTCCTCAATTTGTAAGTAATATATTTGAAGACATGTGCCAAAAACTGGGCATACGTCATTTAAAAATGGTCCCGTATCGGCCGCAATCAAATATAGCGGAACGGGTCAACAGAAATATAGTGAAAATTATCCGTAGTTATGTTAAAAATTTTCATAAAAGCTGGGATAACTATGTCAATGAATTTGCTTTCGCCCTTAGGACCGCAAAACATGATACAACGGGCAAAACTCCTGCTGAGTTATTTCTAGGCAGAAAGATTATAACACCGTTAGATAAACTATTTTATGTGCAACAAAGAGCCCCACAATTTAAAATGGGTGATATAGAAAAACTAATAAAAGAAGCAAAAAAGAATACGGAAGTAGCACAAAGAAAACAGAAATTATATTATGACTTGAAACGACGGGGAGTAATTTATAAAGTAGGGGATGAAGTTTTAAAAATTAAGCATTCACTTTCTTCAGCACCAGAAGATAAAACTGCCAAATTTTTTCCACGATTTGAAGGACCATATGTTATAGAAAAAATAACTCACGCTGTTGTAGTGTTAAAGGCCAGAAATGGTGAAACCTGTTTCGCAAATATTGATCAAATTAAGCCCTACTTCGATCGTAATAAAATGCAAATCTTTTCAGATCTTTTGCAGGATCCGGCACGGCAGACACCGCAGGTACAAGTTCCAGAGGTGGGAAAACGACAAGTACAAGGGCAAGCCAATGAGAGACAGAAGCAAGTGAAAAGAAAATTGCCCCGCGGAAAAATTGAAGGTAAAAAGAAAAAGAAGTCGTTCCACCGTCCAGAAAACAGAGTTCACGAACACCCCCAGAATGAAGAAGGGAGAAGGACGACGTATGTGAAGAGGACCAGGAGAAATGACGGCAACTATAACCCGGCTTTAAAACGGAAGATCGACTCATCCGACAGAACGCTCCGCAGCAAAAGTCGCCGAACTGCGGAAGGGCCATCATCGGCGGAGGAAAAAGTACAAGAAAAATTTGAACGGCCAACAACGAGGTCCAAGCAGGATCACGACAGAAGTTTCCCGGTTCCACCAAGACCAGCTGCCTTTAAACGGCCAAGACCACAAGCAGAGGAGAAAAGGAAAGTATTCAAGGGTGGCCGTACTGGTGAGAAAAGGAAGCTTCCAGAGGAAAGCACTGAAGGGCGAGCCCGTACACGAAGGAGGATAAACCAAGCTACTATCGACAGTACCTTTAAAGACTGGGCCCAGAAAAGGATGTCCGAATATTACAAAGATAAGTAAAATTTTATGTTACTTTGCAAACTTAAGTTAATCTTTCATTCTTACTGCAAGTGGCAGATTTCAGGAAGTTTTACCTCATGCGAGGTCTACCTTTATCGCCAAAAGGGCGAGAAATGAGTTGTGACCGATTTTCTTATTATGTTTTTAAATTACTCGTGCGTAAAACTAAAGTTGATGTATAATAGCGTTGTGTAAAGACTTAAATCTTGAAAAAAGTTATTGTATAAATTTTATTTAAAACATTCTAGCAAGAAAGAAGTTTTAGTCTGAAAGACTTTTTGAAATGTAGTATTATTTCAATGTAGAAAGAATTGGCACTTGCTTTGAAAAGAATAGAAGTTAACAATGTACTACTAATGTATGTTTTCAAATGTGTAAAATTAACGGCATGTTGATATGTTCTTATAGACAGTGTGAACTGTTATTTTAAATGTTAAGAAATACCGTGATATGGTAAAAGTGAAAGTAATGTTAAAAATTTGTTATTCGTGTGACTGTAAAGACTAAATCATGGCGAATATGTGGTAAAGGTTGAATGATGTAGTTAGGCTCTCTGACGCTACACTTTAGAGTTAGCCACTTTTAGAATAGTACCTCAGGGTTTAGAGTTGAAAGTAGGGTGTGTTAAGAGGTCTCGTTATGTTGAATTTTAACACGTTAGTGTTTTGATTGTAGGAGGAAGTGTGGCACACGTAGACAGAAACACATTCGTGTTTGGTGTTCTTTTACAACACATGTCAGAGAGCACGGGGAGAGATAATTAAAATAGTCATGAATGAAATAAGAATGTTAAGAGAAGTATATTCTATATGTTATTTGCAATGTCATTGTGTAACATTTCATTAAACTAGTTTTCCTTCCAGATCTCTGGAAGGAACCAGAATTGAATAAAGCTCCTGTTTAGATGCAGTACAGATGAAAAAAAAAAAAAAAGATTGTTGTAGATCCTGGGAGCTGCTATTGTAACAAATTTCTTTCTTTTAAATTTTCTAGTTTCTAACGAAGTTATGATTGTAAAAGGTTGGCCTCGCGTTATATTCTAGAGCTAAAAGTTTTCAACAAGGTCGTTTTAGACCTCAGTTTCAAACTAATTTAACTCTGGCGGGAAGTATGTAAGGATCTTAAGTTTTACTAACGTTTATTTTATTTTAAATCTTTACTATCACTTCTTATTTTCTACTTCCGGCCAGAATTATAAGCGTTAAGGATTTTATGCAAAGTTTGCCTGGCGAACGCCAAGTATTTAAGTGTGGCCTTTTTGCCAAGCGAAAGAGAGGAAGCAGTGAGTTCGAAGCAGGCCGCTTACCTTAGAAGTTACGCAGTTGCTATTTGCCTTCCAGGCCAGAGGTTTTAATCCTCTTGATAAATTAAACGTATTGTAGTGTTCACAGTCTCTGTGCTACATACGCTTCCTGTTATTATAAGGCCAATCTTCCACGTGTATTATTCTAAAGTTAAATTAGAGTTTAGTTTTATTTTGATATCTTTTACGTTAGACCCCGAGTGGAGGGTCATTGTATTCCGAAGTACGGAAGTCATTGTATATAAAGAAAAATAAAGGGTTTTGTATACCCTCCGTCTGTATCCTGTCTACTTACTACAATTAGTGAACATAGCTTTAGTAAGCTCTCTTTTCTTAGTCAGGTCCTTGTATGTTCCCGAAAAAGGTTAGAAGAAACATTGAACCTGATAACTTTAGTATTGCCTTCATCAGGATTTATGCAAGAAAATATGATCCAAAGTAATCCTACTTTAAATATACTTTATTCTGCTACTAAAGTATTCCTACTTTAAAACTCAAAGCAAAATTATAATCCTTTAAAATTGCCTCCCAAGATCACGCTGAGGTTTCGTAGCCTTCTGGGAGAGAAAATAAGTCACCATCCGTTATCTAAAAATACCCAAGAGAAATGCCGATACCTTCCATAAATTTAGAAAGGTCTTACAGTACAATATACATGATATTTGAAGAAACGTTCAATATAACGCATCAAAAGATCTTCCATTTATTAAAAATTTCTAGCTCATGTAATCTCTTTCAAACCAGTGCTGGAATTGACTGGTTTGTAACCACAAATACTTTTTCCCCTCTCAGTGGCCGAACTCCCCAGTCTTTGAGCGATGTCATCACCGAAAATGCTGCTCATAGTGCAGCCCAGAAGAGCAACTGGAGACTGCCTGATACTACACGCGCGGGAAGAGAGAAGAGACACATACATAGCTGCCGAAGGAGAATCGAACACATATCGTTGGATTTGGACTAGCAAATCAGCCACCCTTAAACACTATACTGTTCAAGGCGATACCTCAAGTATGATTTGAAAATACATGATACAATGTTTATTTAATTTAGAACTTATTATTCGTATTTTATACTACGTGTATGATAAATTCAGTTTTTTTTTTAATTGTTAAGGTAAATCGTACACCACGAATTTTCCTCCCCCGACCGCCTCACAAATTATACCATCTTTTAGGCTATAAATTACTGCTATAATAATAAGGCCAAAAGGCATTGTTAAGTTAACTTTTATAGCAATGGATAAAAAAGAGTTTATATAAGGAATATGACTACAATTTCTTACTGATATTTATTGCCCGACCCTTTCATATGCTGTACAAAGATACCAAACTGCAGTTAAATGACTTAATAAAGCCCATTTTAATTATCAAAAAGGAAAAGAATGGACTCTAAAGAAATTTGAATGAGGTGAAATGGTGAAAACGATGCACGAAGTCAAAAGAATAATTACAAAAACTAAGAGTAATTTACTGAAAGCATTATTGGTAACAGCAAAGACGTAAATGGGAAAATATGAGCGAAACACTAAAATAAATGATAAAGTTCTTATTTACAGCGTAGCGTTATCAAATTTATGTACACAAAGAACGTACGCTTAGCATGTTCTCTTTAAGTACCTGTTGGACTATTCACGGGAATCCCTTTTAAGTTTTATAATGTTGCTACTCTAGAAATAAACACAAATGTTTAGAATTCCTTCCGTTTATTGTATTTAAAGTAGACTGATGGTGCTTATTCTTTCTATTAATACTATTTCACAGCTCTAGAAAAAAAAAGATTTATCTTTATTTTAATATTATCCGTATTAAAGTCATCGGAAAATGTTTAATCATAATAATGATCTTCGAGTTAATTTAAAGTGCAAAGGAAAAAATTATATGTATACTCTTTAAATTCTTGGGTTAAAGAAGAATTCTTTATCTACTCATGATTTCCGGTTACTCTAATGTACCAAAATAATAACTTAAATATGTGTATAGAAATTTCTGAACTAATGTAATAGCAACAACAGCTTTTAAATATTTGGCATTATACTAATTCCGAAGTCAAACAACAAAAATCAGTTTTATATAATTATATACTTTTGAAAATATAACGCTGATTTTTGTTGTTTGACTTCGGTATTAGTATTTATTCGGCGTGTTAATTGTGTCTTAATTTGGCATCATATTACAATAAAGCATTAAAATAGCCAAGAGCTGGGAAAAAAAGATGCAAGAAATTAACTTATGCATTTTAATCATAGGAAATTCAAAAGATAAATTTAATATAACGATAAAATTCAAAATCGCAAAAGACGTTTGTATTACAAATAATTGTTGCTGTTACACTTATACTCACTTGTCTGACAGTAACACCAGCCCAAGCCCACGAAATTCCTCGTGGCAAGGAGCGCAAATTTACGTCTGTCGTTGGCAACAGTCTTGAACACCATACAGGTGACAGTGCAATTTAACTAAGTCCCCCCCCATATTGATGGAGAGCACCCAGGGGGAACGGGTCTTCCTACCCCTCTCCCTTTCCGCCAAACCACACGAGAAGACTTTTGGCTCGCCGCATATTTAGAATATCGCCATGTCGCACCGACACTATACATATACAAACATCCACGCCTTCTCCGGGATTCGAACCCGAGCACTTAGGCACGGCACTCAGCGATGTCAACCACTATACCTGTTGGTCGACACAAATACTTTATATCCTCCAGCTTGGGATATCGGTGTGGTAGGCTGGTAGTCCTGGTGGATTGTACAACATCGGCAAGTAACAATCAAGTGGACTAGATTGCATAATGTCAGTAAGCAAAAGCCGTTCGCTTGAAAATTGATGTACGGAAAAGAGGATAGAATAGTTATTAAACTTTTGGGTATTTGAGGTATTTTGGGGTACTTTAAGGACTGCAGGTATTTGTCGGAGGGAAAAGAGGTTGTAATGAAATCAACTTGAAAACAAGGCTTCAGTTGTTTCTACGTTTCCCTGAATACATTTAAAAAGAAGGACAATTATAAAAATTCCACATTCTTTCTATGCATCATTCTATAATCATGAGGAAATAATGTTAAGATTGGTCTTCAGTTCTGTCGTCTAGCCGCAGAGTTTCAAGGTCGTTGTGAACGAAAGATTCCATCATCGTCTCTGCTCAAATAAACATCGCTTCATGGCAGAGTATTTTTATTCGTTATTTAACACAATTGTGATGATGAAAACACAGAAATTCTGGCAACTTCAGCGACTAAAGGAAGTGACAGCTGGATTTTCTTGTTTCTTATTTCAGTAAAATACCATGTGGATCCCCAGAAAACAAAATACTTTTAAAGAAAATGGAATATAGCTTATAACAGTCAAAAATAATATCCGCTTTCACTGACCTTCATGCATTTTTAATTAAAAACAAGAAAAAAAGTTTTACGTGGGTACTAGAGATCATATCTGTTTCTAATGATGTAGTTCGCTTCCATTTTGTGGCCTAAACTTTTACGCAATTAAAACATCTGCATACCAAGGACACAGTTAAATCACAGATGTGTTATCTGAGGGTTCATATCAACAATCAGTATGCCGCTCATCTTTGTTGAAACTGTTGTGAAAAAAAGTAAACATCGATTTCCGCAGCCATCCACATCTTTTAAATTATGCACCAGTTTGACCCAAATTTAAGCATTTCAGCTCAATATGCATATGCTAACCTTCTATATATTCTTGGCCTTCGGAACGGCTTTGATAGTTTTGTCCCTGGTAGCAGTAACGTCCAGGCTCAATCAAAACTCATTTCTTCGTTGTTTGACCTGGTTTTTCTCTTTCTTACGGACGTAATTTCGCGGAGTCTCTTTGATACATATTTCAACAATCCGTTCGTTGACTTGTACTTCTTCTTCACCGCCACGCGATAAATCATTGTCTATTAAAAGTCGTCATATCGTATAAAATGGTCGCACCGTCTGATCTGAGTAATTGCAGGAAGCTGCTTTTTAACACAATCATGGAGACGGATTGACTGAGATCTTTGATAAGAAATCACAATATAGGTCATCAAAAAAACTAAAACAATTGAAGGCACTCATATAATAGGGCACTGAAATTTTTATTTTTCATTTCAAGAATTCATTTCGCAATGTAATTATTTTGATTTAAATTCTTCCGTTAAAAGTGAGCTAGAATCCTTTAGTTCACGCAATACTTTCCCTTAATTTCAGAGAGTTATTTTCAAAAACGTTTCAGTTTCAAATGGCTTTTAATTAAAAAAGTGATTTCACGAACTGCACGTTTTTTATACCTATATTCCTAAAATGCGAATGAAAATTAGTTTTCAGATAGCGTAATAGATAATGAAAATTTCAGATAGCGTAATAAAATGAAAAAATGTTCTTCCTTTCAAAAATTCATTGATTCAGAATATTCATTGATCACTACTTTGATTTCGGTTGAAACAGACTTCCAGGAGAAAACATTATGTAATTAATTTCGTCCCCAAAATGAATAATATACTTCAATTTCAACTGCTAATATACTCGCTAACAAGAAATTCATTTTCACAGTTTTAACTGAATGCAAATTACAGCTTGTTTAGAAATTTACTTCTTCCAATACTTGTCATTGCAGCATATTTTTCTTTTAAATATTAAAACGAAATCTCGAACCAAACTAATTATTCGTATGATATAATTTAAAGAAATTTGGCATTCATAAAGCACGATTTTAAGATCATGATAGCTTTATGGTTTGAAACAAAAAGTATGATTCATTTTATAAGATGTTTTGATAGAAAACAGGTCTTATTGCGAAGCGATACTCATAAGTTGCACCGAATGTAAGGAAAACAAAAACATCGACTACAGAATTATTCCCAAGCTGATATATAAGGTAATAAATTTCATTTCTCTGTGAGGGTAAAGCTCGGTTCACTGAGAGTTCAAACTGGGAACCAATGAGCAGCAATAAATTCTTTAGAACATCTCAGCTTCTAGCAGGTTAGTATTGCCAGAGACGGTTCGTTATAATCCACATATCCCTCTATTCCCTTCTCAAATAAATCATAAAAAATCTAACTATAAACCAATACTGGCCATTAATTGAATTTGGTGCCAAGACTGTATTGGAATTCTTAACGTTGGGTTAATGTTTCACATATTTTATCTCTGCAGACATGACGTCACTTCACAAATAAAACTCCTGTCAGACCAGCTGAGTAGAAATGCCGGAATCATGCCAGGAACGTGTCATCTTTACGAAGGATGCATTACATTATGGGTACATTTCTCTTTTCCGTTCGAAAAAATATTAAAAATCTATCACCTTTAATGAATCACATAGGTTATTAAATAAACGAACTTTAATCCATTGGTCTAGTACTTATCACTGATTACCCATATTCAAACGAATTCTGCTAAATTACAATAAGAAGTAAAATAATTATTTCATTGTCCCACGCAAATAATCTCGATATTTAAGTGATTAGTGGGGCCGGCTAACACTGAAAATTCTGATTAAAGGGATTTAGAATATACTCATTTCAATCATGGGGTGCCTGTACTGATCTTCTTCGTCATTGCTTGCCCGTTTTGGGAGAGGGTAATTTGCGCCCCTGCTGCCATCTCTGATTGTGGTATCCGTTTCTCAGGCTTCCTCTTAGGAATCAAACCCTAAGGCTGGAATTCCAGTAAAGGCGTAGTTGATTTTTCATGTTTCTCGCTTTGGAAGCCTTACGAGTCTCTACAGTCGCGCCCTAGTTAAAAATGTGATCGATAACTCGTCACCCCCCGGATTTGGTCGCCCTTTTAATGGAAGAGAATATAAGAAATTATAGCCTCTTCCTATGCATGCTCTCGTTGAGTAAACAATAAGTACATATAGCCAGCTATAGAATATATGCGATTCGAATCTTCGGAAGGGCGTAGTTGACTTTGTCTAATGTAATGCGTCTTTACACAGTAACTCAAGTCATATAATCTCTATAAGTTTAATCATGTATTCAGTGCCAAATGGAAAAGATTGCTGAGCACGAGTAATTCGGCAGGGTGAACAAGCTACTAGTTACGGAATAATCTTTGCGGCTTTCTCCATCTAAACCCATTTCTAAATATGAGTTATATTCCCTCACGAAGGCCTCCCTACCCATAGGTTGATAAGCCTCGTATGTTTCACCATATGCAAAAAAAAAAAAAAAAAAAAAAAAAAAAAAAATCTTTGTATATTATTCAGTTTTGAACAACTCGAATGTCTGTAGATCTCTTGTGGAAATTATCTGTGTTGTTTTACTGTTCAGCGTTACCTATTGGTTTTAATTATATAGCAATGAACTGCTAATGAATTTCTGTCATTATTATTATTATTATTATTATTATTATTATTATTATGTTCTTTTTACCTGAAAGGAACAGCGTTTCCCCTGCTCAATAAAAATAATTTGTTTCTAAACAAATGTCAGGAGTTTAACCATGAAAACAAGTATTTTTGACTATGTAAAAGGCCTATAATCTTCGATAAGAATAATTATTGCCGTACTTTATTCGAAAAAGATAGAGAATCACATGTTTTAGAAAAATATTTCCTAATTTGGGATACATTGCAATTACAAATATTGGGGAGAACTAATCATACGTGCACACTCTATTTCAGTGGAGTCAAGCACGTTCATATAGTATTTACTTTCAATTTTCTTTTCAAAAACGCGTATTTAAAATCCAAACTGTACACTTTCATAATCCGTTCTAGGATAATAAAAGGAACAGAAACCACTAAATACTGGTTGTTCGGATTTGTCTTCGAATTCCGTGCTTGGGAAACTGGTTACAAAGTCTTGTCTTCATTCTCTCTTTACAATTGGGTATATGGCCAAGATACAACAATGTATAATCTTACCTCAACGATATGGTTATACTTACAAAAAGGATTTGAAACATTGTTAAGACGTGGATAAAGTTTGAAGTACATGCATTTCACTTATTTATTTAACTAAGAAATAATACCTTTTGGAAAGTCCTCCATGAAAGCCACATTTCTCCAGGTGCATACCTTGGGTTGGCTTCGTCATAATCCAAATTGTACACTTTGACAACATCCTCCACGAAAGCAACTTTTAGAAGATATATGACTTGGCTTGTTTTGCTACAATCTAATTAGGAACGTACCTACCCACATAACATTTCCTTACACTCTTGCCAAAAAAACATATCTTTAGTCTTTTAGCGTTGGGCATACAGTCAAGTTACGGTGAGTGTTACAAGTTACAGTGTCATACTCGTGAATAAACAGCTTATCTTAAAGATCTAGTTATAGTTATAAAGACATTTACAACATGGACAAAGTTTGAGGTACTTACCTTGGATTTATTTTATTTTATGCTACTGCTAAATTTCGAAGCAATACCTGAAAGTTACTAGACGAAAAATGGTTGGAATGCGATATCAAATGAGATACAATTTTGCAATAATATATGCTGTACAATGAGACGAATAAAAACACAATTTCGAATAATAATGCACTAATAATTTATAGAAAATGATGGGTATACATTAATTATTCTCCTATCTATTTCAGATATTAGCAACTTTTAAAATAATTTTCTATGTAAGCTAGAAACTTGCATGCACTTATATGTCTTTTAGGCAAAAGATAACGTAATTAGCCTGAAAGTCATAGTTAACTATAGTCCATTGTAAATTAGGAAGTCACAAAGATGAGGCAAAACTTTTCAATTAGAAGATGGTAACCTTTTATATTCAAAATTGCTCAGGTTCAAGGTACCACTTGCGAAAAACTCCAGCTGTTCGTGGAATTTATTTCAAACTTTCACCTACGATGGCGAAAGCTAACTTAGAAGGATGAAAATTCATTAATACACAACGCATGTCTACATTTGATAAATTTTGATACTCATGACATAATCTTTCCATTTATTACATAATAAATTCGTCTAATATTCAATGTAAATTCACGTTGAAGTAAGTAACAATACTTAATTTCAGTTAATAAATTGTATTACGTGACACAAGCCCATGAGTGACCTCAATGCACATGCACGAAATCAATTGTTATTAATAAAGTTATATTCCAAAAAAAAGAGGAAGTCATGAATTCAGTGATCACCTGGCCCCTACGAAACGCCAGGAATATTAATTGACTTAGCTCTCGTGAATAAACAGGTTTCAAGCGTTTCCAACGCCTGCATAAAGTTGATTTGAATTCAAGGTCATTGTCAAGTTGGGTAAGCTTTTGTAAACCAAATACGTAATTAAAAATTTCTGAGAATAATTTTACCATTCTTTAAGATTAAGGAGGCAATAAGAGATTGAAAAATAAGATTAAAATCTTTTGATAACCGTGTTTATGGTAGTGAAATGCGAATTGCAATCAAAATCGGTCGCAAACGGTCAAACAGCTACAGGTGACGCTGCAGATTTAAATTTCACATGTATTTATATTGTCTTGCAAGTAATGAGTTCACAAATTTTAAACCCTGCATTAAAAACATATAGATATAGTCTAACAATCTCCAACGCGAAGTTAATTGGGATAGAATTTAAGCTTTCTTTAAAATGCTGAATCCCGGTTTTTATCAAAAGATATAGCAATGGTTTTCACCAACGTGAAATTCACACCATTTGAGCAAGGGCTCTCAAGTGGACGGAATTTCCCAGTCTCGGGAAGGGACTGGTAAAAGAAGAATAGCTTAACGTCAGATTAATAGATTAGTAGATTCAAACTGGCACAAAAAAATAATAACAAAAAGCAGCTAAGCTGTGTATGAAGTCATAGGACCCAAAAATGGCTGAAGTTAACTTTAGATATCATGTATGTGAAGTGAAATCAATAGGAACGTATACTTAATTATATATCTTGCTTATAATAATAATTCAGTATTAATCAGTAAATAAGGCTTTCATATTTGTTAAAGATAATAAATCTGAAATTTATTCTAATAACCATTGAAAAACTATGCATTTCCCATGCGTGCAATACCTAATTTCAGTTAATGCGTGCAATACTTAATTTCAGTAATTTATAATGTCGATGGCTAGCATGTCCAGCTGGCAAACTGGAAGATTCAAAGAAAGGGCACAGTTGATTTATCCTGCTACCTGGTGTTGATTAACCGTCTTTACAGTGGCGCCCGATTTAAATGTTGTGGAAGATAACTCCTAACTGCCAGGATTTAAATTTCCTTCCAGTCATTATTAACGTGGGGAGGAGTGTAAGGAATTTTCGCATTTCTCTTGTGCGTTGACGTGGTGCAAGTAATTAGCACAACCAGATGATGATTTGAAAATACGTAGGTCGACTCCCAACGATACCACTCTTGATTTTTCATTTTATTTGGCTTCGAATAAACTAATAGTCTCTACACCTTTATTGCATATTTATAGAACAGAATATACACAAAATAGAAATTTTAATTTTATTTATTAGTACAATGCCTAGTTTTAGCTATTGAATTTGAATATATGTAATAAATTTTTGTTTCAGCTATTATTTGATTTAAATAAAATAAAATATAAAAAACATAAGGGGGATAATGACATTCTGATATGATATGAAAAATTGAAAGTTCAGAAGCCCTGAACTAGAGGGAAGAAAGAAGGATCGATTATCAAGTCATTTTATCTCATTTATTATGCGCTTATTTTTCGAATATTTTAATAATATGAAAAAAATAAAATATATCACACATAGAATGTTAAGCTAGTATTATAGATACGCTTCCCCTTTTTAATATATTTCAGGCCTCATTCCAGGCGTTCAGAAGATTTAAACGCAGTGCCATTCCATTAAACTCGTTAAGCGGGGCTCTTTCGTATTTTCTCGCATGTGTTCGAGGCTATGACGTACGTAAATGGGAAGGTTGTAACGTTGCGCGCCTCCAACTTGCACGCAACCAAGAGGTGACTGTGAAAACTGGATAAAACACAGAGTCTTGTAAAGGGTTAAGTCCCTTTTTATTCAACGTAAAAATTACAATTGCGTGCTCTTGACGCTCACAGACTGCGCCAACTCGGCGGTCAAATAAAAATAATAACCTGAAAAGAAACTAAAGACAAGACTCTAACTACGAGGCTCTCTAAAATAACTAACTCACCGCGTTTTACAATACCGCTGCTAATTCAGCAGACTTGAAGCTCACTTGAACGATTAACACTACTTCCCGCCAAGCACATAGGCCGAAACGCGGGGTTCTTCAATTTCTCGCTAACTACCTCCGCGCTCGTGACGTAAGAGTATCCCAATCCGAACTCGTTTCCTTGCTATTTAAATCATAATACTTCCGCTGATAATTTGAATCCTTGCGCGTTCTACTAAAATTTACATATTCTGGCATTGGCAGTTCCAGGGGAAAGTAAGGCTTGACAGGAAAGATAGTTTAAACTTAAAATAAATGTTAGTTAAAATAAATATAAACCCTACAAGGTGATAACAAAATACTCAAAAGCTGTTAAGAAGCTTTTCATGAAAGATGTTCTTTCACCTAAAATATGTTATATGTCCGATATAAATTGCATTAATTTCTGGTAAAAATCAGCCATAGTTTGGGGTTAATGAAAAACTCTGCGTATTAAATGAGAAAAATATCGGTTCCTTGTTTTCCTCCCAAAGATCTAATTTATGGCAATGCCAAACAGAAGTTGAATTTTCACAATAATTAGTTCTTCTTATGCGCTTCATATTGGATCAAATCTTTTTATTCATTCTTGCAGTAGAAGATTTTCTTACATATGAAAGTTTATCAGAAAAAGTTTGTAAGAGCTTTTTAGAATGAGTCTCTAAAGTTCTCCATCCAGTTTATTAAACAATACGTGTTTTAAGTGGTTTGCCCTTTCCATTCCACTTTTTCTGAATTATATCCCTCATTCCAAAACTATAATTAACGGATAGTTAGTTGTAAA
This sequence comes from Stegodyphus dumicola, assembly GCF_044657685.1. Classification (NCBI taxonomy): domain Eukaryota; kingdom Metazoa; phylum Arthropoda; class Arachnida; order Araneae; family Eresidae; genus Stegodyphus; species Stegodyphus dumicola. The sequence goes on along the minus strand of NC_140781.1, from coordinate 148,483,166 downwards.
AATGAAGAGCGTGGTTAAGACAGCTGTTCATAAGAGCTGTTCTGAGCTGAGAGAATGAGCGTCTTTATTTCAAGCGGCTACATCGGTACTTTGCGTGGAAGCTTCCTGGCAGCTAAATTAATGCGTGATAAAACGATGCTAATTCAGAAGTCAAACAACAAAAATCAGCGTTATATTTACAAAATTTTCACAGGACTAGTTTCGATGGTTTTACCGAACCACCATCCTCAGCTGCAAAACCGAAAATGAACAAGATAGGAAATAATGATTAGATAAGATAAGAAAGCCTGGACAAGAATAAGCAAGTGGCGCCATCTGTTGGTGAAACCAGAACTAAAACATAATTTCACAAACCTGTAAACCCTCGATTCCAAAGATTTTGGCTCCTATTGAAAAAGCTTTCAAGTTCAGTAGAGTTTCAGATTCACAGAAAGAAATGATTAGGCATCTTATCGCTCATAATGTGAAATTCAATAATAAATCTTTGAAACCAAATCTAACTGCGAGAGAAATAGCTACAATGCGCGAAATTCATTCTAACCCGGATATTATCATTTCAAAGGCCGACAAAGGTGGCCAGATAGTCGTCATGGATAAGAACACTTACATCGATGGTGTCACTAAACTCTTAAACGAAGAACCATATAATCCGATCCCTAAAGATCCTTCACCTTCGGACTTGTCAAAAAAAAAAAAAAAAAAAACTGCGATCAAATCTTTGCAAATCATTTCAAGCAACTTAACACATTCGCTTATCCCATCTTTGCGAATTGTGCCAGATTATATGCTCTTCCCAAAATTCATAAAAGTGGTATTCCTTTCCGCCCTATTGTATCAAATTTAGGTACTGCCTCGTATCCATTAGCTAAATATTTAGTTTCTAGATTTTCAACTTTATTAGACAATAACATTTACACCATACAAAATTCAATAGAGTTTGTAAAAAAGGTTAAAAACATTTCTCCTAGTAATTTACTCATGGTTTCTTTTGATGTAAAATCATTATTCACCAATGTCCCAGTGGAGGGTGCATTAAGATGTCTAGAAACCAGACTTCGCGAATTTCATTTCTCTTGCATCGAAATTGATGAGCTAATTTCTCTCACTCAACTCTGTTTGAAACAAACACATTTTCTTTTCCAAAATAAACATTACAAGCAAACTGAGGGATTAGCCATGGGAAGCACCCTCAGTCCCATCCTGGCTGATATCTACATGCATTATTATGAATCAAAATTTTTTGAAACTTTAAACTTCCCAGTAAGGTTCCGCTACGTAGACGATACTTCTACCCTGTTTGAAGGTAATAAAGATGATTTAAATAAAGTTCTTTCAACAAGGAATTCTATTGATCCTGCTATTCAGTTCACTTTTGAACTTGAGACTTGCAATTCTCTTCCGTTTCTCGACATTCTGGTCACACGTAATACATCCAACTTGAGTACTACGGTTTACCGTAAACCTTCATCGGTTTGCCTTCCACCACACTTTAAATCATGTCATCCGACTAAACAAAAGTTAGCTTCATTTTATACCTATGTTTTCCGTGCTCTTCAAGTTTGCTCCTCCAAACTAGCCCTTGATGAAGAACTAAATTATTTAAAAGCAATAGCTATTGACTGGGGCTTTTCACCCAACATTATTAATCAAGCAGTTAAAAAATTCTCATCTCAACACACTAAAAGGCACACTCTTGTTTTAGGAGATTATAAATTCTCTGTTGTCATTCCCTTCTTTCCATCAATTAGCTATAAAGTTGCACATATTTTGCAGAAATTTAACTTTCGGGTTGTTTATTCTTCCATCAATAAAATTCCGAGTTCCATACTCAAGGACCCGATTCCGGATATGAATTCCTGGGGTATTTATAGGATTCCTTGCCAGTGTGGTTTAATTTACATTGGCCAAACTAAGAGAGCCTTAAAATTTCGCGTCAAGGAACATGAGGCATATGTTAGAGAAAAGGAAACACGGAAGTCTTCTGTTGCCTAACATTGTTGGTCCGAAAATCACACTTTCAATTTTTCTGCTGCCAAAATTATTGAAAAAACATCTTCCATTGGAGAACTGGATTTTCTAGAGGAATTTCACATTCATAAAAATCTTTCTGTTCTAGTTAACGATCCTAATTCCAATCCAACTTTGCCTTCGGCCTTTAAGGAAATTATGTTTTAGTTCTGGCTTCACCAACAGATGGCGCCACTTGCTTATTCTTGTCCAGGCTTTCTTATCTTATCTAATCATTATTTCCTATCTTGTTCATTTGCGGTTTTGCAGCTGAAGATGGTGGTTCGGTAAAACCATCGAAACTAGTCCTGTGAAAATTTTGTAAATATAACGCTGATTTTTGTTGTTTGAAATCTGAATTAGTATTTATTCGGCGTGTTATTGTGTCTTAATGATACGATGCTGTTTAAAAAAACTGCCTATAATTTAGGTGAATGAAATATCTGACTGGAAAAAAAATATGCCAATGTAAAATTTAAAATTAGTTTATAAAGTAACTTATATTGGCGTAGATTTTGAATCAAATTCTTTCGATTTCGAGAGAAGTTTGTCTTCAGGAGTAAGGCATTTGTGAAAAAATTTGGAGGTTTATTTTAGAAAAGAAATTTTTTCTTATGTTAAAATCGTACCATATTCTTATTATTTCTGTATTCTTATTAAGAATCTAGTTTAAAAGAGGGAGAGTGGGGATTAGCTATTCTTGCCGGGAGAAGGAAACTGATCTGTTTGTGTTCAACGTGATTGATATTTCTATCAGTTTTTCAGTTCTCCCTCTGCTTTGATTATTAAATTGTAGTTCGTAGACTTTTTGTACCGGAGCTAAATGTTAGAATATAATTTAAAAGAATAAGTCTGTTTCTCCTGCGAAATGCGGTAGTAAATTTGTGTTAGCTAATTTAGTTCTATATTGTTATTGGAGAAGGCCGCTCACCAGCGGCCGAGCGGTAAAGTCGCTGAACACTGGTAGTTCGGTCCGAGGTTCGAATTCCGCGAACGGGCTGGCTGCATGGGCGTTTTTCGTGGTTTTCCCCATGTGTAACGTGTAAACGAGCCAGTTTCCCTTAGATGGTCCTCTACGAAGGCATCCCTCCTCTTAGGCAGATAACCCTCGTGTGCTTTGCCATAATTAAATACACCAAATATTGAAGAAGGCCCACCAGCGGCCGAGAGGTAGAGTCACTGAATACTGTTAGTTCGTCCGAAGTTCGAATCTCGCGAAAGGGCTGGTTGCATGGGCATTTTCGTGGTATTCTCCGTGCGTAAGGTGTACGAAAAGCACGAAAGGCATTCCCCCTTAGGCAGATAGCCCTCGAGGCTTTGCCGTAATCACATAAACCAAACCAAACCCTATTGTTGGAGGTGTTAAGACAATAAGGATCAGTATAATATTTATAAATCTGCAGGGCTATTTTTGAAGGTAATATAGAATCTTCTTCTTCAGCTTCAGAACAGTAAATGACTCACATTCATTAGTTAAAGCTGAAATTAAAATTTGTTTGGCAAGCTAGAATATTAGACTACTTTTAAGTTATGCTAAATTAAGTTGAGTTTATCATAACGAATTCATGATTAAAAAAAATCACCAAAAATTTATTTATTTTTTATTCTGGAGATGTCATATTGCTGTCGAAATGAATTAATTTTCATTCAGAATATGGTAGTTTAAGGAAGCTTTAGCCCAGTTTTAAAAATTAAGATTTGATTTAGCCGTTTCTACTTTAGAGCTGTCAAAAAAAAGTTGGTTGGTGGATCACCCTTTATTATAGTAAGGTGAAATGTAAAATTTAAATACTATTTGTCTTTAAGTTCTTGTACCTACAAGTCGCAGACACTGTTTTTACTTTTAGTTTAACGAATGGTTACTTTTATCAAATAAATACTTTAGCTATTAAGTGTGATTTGTACACCCTTCACAGCTTAAGGCTAACCAGCTTTTAAGTTCAGAAGCTAAGTTAACTAGACTTAAGAGATAGGGTTTACAAGTTATAATTTCACTGCAACAGACTAAGAAAGCTGTTACTTTTCCTCAGTACTTAACAAATCATTTGAAAACAAATGATTTGTTAAGTACTGAGTACTGTTAAAACTAAAGCTTGAAGTTCAAATACGAAAATATTCATGAAAGAAGAGCAGGAGATGTTGATATAAATTTTTCAGTGTGTAAATTGGGAATGCTGTATATCTAGATCCAAAATTTTATTTTTTCAGTATTTCCTTTGTATTTTATTATCATCCTATTATTTACAAACTTTCCTTTGTACGCAATCTTTCATTTACATAACTATATTTTTTAAGATTCTTACTTTTTTAATTAAATCTCCTCGCTTCTTAAATACAACCTGTCATAAATGATTATAACTTATTTTTAATAATTCTCTATGATCGATTTATTTTCAATTTTGTTTTCAGCTCAAATCTTTAAAATGCATTATCTTCATGGAGGGAGCACCAGAACATTTTTCAGCGGATTCTACGGGATTCCCAAATCATTCATTTTTTATAACGGTGAAATAAACCTTAACGTGAGCTTTCTTTCTTTGGAACTATGTGATAACACATTTGCAGGGAAAAGATTCTGATTTTTTTCTAACTGAAAGAAAGAAGTTCAAATGCAAACATTAACTGCAATATTCCTATCTCAAGTGTAATCCTGAGAGTAGATATCGTTTTGATGTGTATCACTCCTTCCCTTATACTCATTTACGTACAATGAACAGTGATTAGAAGTGAAAAATTCAAAATATTCTCTCTAAAAATTAATATAATCTTCAAATCAAATTCTTCTCCATTCAGAACTAGCATTTGGGTGCTAGTTGGGTGAACACGAGTATTTACTTCTTGCCTTTATATTCATTTGACTGACTATCGATCTGATGTGTGCTTTGCTGCGAGCCATTTTTTGCTGTTTGCAGTGATTATGCTGCATCCTTCACGCTGAAAGAATTCGAATCATCTTTCACTAATAATTAATTATATCTCCATATGAAAACCTTATCCTTAAAGAACGAATTTATCAACAATCACAAACATAAACTCTAGACGTTTATGCTTGAAATACAGACTGATATTGACTATATTTTCTATGTGTACCGTTCTTTTAATGGTGCAGGCGTAGAAAAAGATTTTATGTTTTTCTCAGTCGCTCTTGTCTATTGATTAAAATATTTCAATTATAAGCTAGCGCTAATCCCTGGTATTATTTTTAGGATATCTTGCATGAAAAATCTTTATTCATTATAGAGAAATTTAATTTTCTTGTGGAAACTCATAATTGCTATTGCTTGGACTAAGGACTATTCCTATATCCAAGCATCAAAATAAACAAAACGTACATCATGTAAATTAATAGTGTTTTCTCAAGAAACAATTTTTTCAACAAATTAAAGCTTAATTATAATCCCTTGTGTGTTTTGAAATAACGAAGTTATCTCAAAGGAAGTTTAATAATGATTGAAACATGCAGCAAGTATTATAATAATCTTCTTAAATGCTTTATGTCGCCGAGGATTAAAATAATTAATAAAATTTTTTGTAAAACATGGAAGGTATTTGAATTTTTTTCTCTAAATATGGCAGGAATTGTCTAGTAATCCTTTAACTAATGAGAATATTATATGAAAGAGTAAATTAAGAAAAAGAGAGAAAGTAGAATTTTCTGTGAGAGCTGATTTAAGGATTTGATTCAAAAAAGAAAGTAAAACTGCAATCTTTAAACATAAGTAAAAGAAGTTGGCTTAAATTAATGTTATCTAAAATCAAAATTTACAATGGAAAATCATTTTAATTAAATGTTCAGTATAATAAGTATGTAATTAAGGTTTTCAGTACTTAAAGCACTTTAAGTTAAAAGTTATGCTTGTGCATGTGGTGTCTCTGTTAAAAAAAGTTACAGAAAATTTATGATTAACCTATGTTTTGTAGTAAGTTCAATTTATGTTTTAAAACAAAAGGTAAGGGGTTAGGATTCAGTTTCCATCACATCTCAGCTCTACTCTTTCGGCTTTGCAACTGAAACTTTGTCAGTTATAGTATGCTCCTAAAATGTTAAGTTCTGAAAAATGAAAGCTGAGTGAAAATCGGAGTATTGTAAAGAGAATGATATCTTCTGTAAGAAAGAAAAATTCTATAAAACAGCAAAGAGAAACACGATAATTTTTGCAATGCTCCCGGATGCTTAAAAAATGCAACTGGTATGGTGTGCCCCATTTTGTATATGCATCAACTCAGAACACAAGAAGAAAGCTCAAATGATGAGGACTCTTCTATCAGATGAAACTGAACGGAAGAAACACGAGAATCTGGCTAGTAATTAGTAGATTGAAAAGAAAGTTTCGAGAAAAAAAATGATGAATTTCACTCAAGTCAAAAGTTTTTAAGACTTTGTCGAATAAAGACTTTGACTCTACATATAAAAATTTTAGGGATATTTAAGCTTATATATGCGACTGAATTATTGCTAATATTTTGGTATTGTGGTATAAAGGCCAAAAAATGTATGAAGCGGTAAGAATTAAATGGTAAATGCAGCAGAAAAATTTTAAAATGAGCAAAAATAAATCATGCAAATCATGGAAAATATCTGCTGAAAATTCAATCAATATAAGGATATTTGTATTTACATGCAAGGCAAGATTTGCAATTTGCAGCAACGACTTATAAGATTTCTATCACTTTGAGGATATAAAAATTTATATATTAGTTAATTTCTTCAAAAGGTGAAATTACAGCTCAAAATACCCAAAGTTATTGGTTATATAATGTTTTTTTATATAATAAAAGGGGAATTCGGCTTATCGGGATGTAAAAGCAATCCGAAAAAGTGGGTTGTCCTTCAGCGTACGCCAAATATAGTTTGATTTCCGCTTTTGAAAATACAATAGACTCTTATATCACGTTAATAGAAAAAAATGTTCGAATACAAAGCATGTAGAGTAAAGCCTAAAAAAGCGTATGATTCTGTATATGGATAAGCCAGTAAAGCGAAAGTGTTGTAGTAACACCTTAAAAAATAACTAAAGACAAAGTCTTGTGAAACCTGCGATGCAGCAATGAGAGATTATGCACCTGAGTGAATTTATCTCATGTATATATATTATTTGCTCTCTTTCTTGATGCTTTTTGCAATTCAATTCTTTTTATACGGATGTTACATTTATTTTGCATCATTAATACGGTAATTTTACCGCTTTCTTGGCATGTTTTCGTTGTGTGGTGATCTGTACGCTGGGCGCGTATTCCAGGGGTCCGCGGTTCGATTTCCGGTGAAGGCGTTGCTCCTTTTTCATCTTTCATCCTTCTAAAAAATCCTAATGCCTCTACAGTGGCGCCCGAACTAAAATGGTGTTTAATGATGCTTCTCCACACCCAGGATTTGGCGATTGGGTTCCCTCAAAACCGCAGTCGCCGTTTAAAAGGGGAGTATATAAGTTATTTCTCCCGCCTTCTTAGCGTGCTTTCGTAGTGTGGTGGTTTGCACGCTAGGCGCATATTCCAGAGGTCCGTGGTTCAATTCCCGGCGAAGGCGTTGCTCATTTTTCACATCTCCTGCTTCCAAAATACCTAATGTCTCTACACATTTAGCACACTTATGTTGATTACGGGCATACAAAATTTGATCATTCATGCAAATACCAAAAATCAATATTTTATATGCATTTGCATGTGCCAGCGAATGTGAAGTAAAAGAGTACAATACTAACACCAAGCGCAGAGTTTAGAGCGTGCTTTATGATTTATTTTTACTGATATTTTGTTTAAGTTTCAATAAACGATATTTCGTGTATAGCTTATTAAAGAATAATTATCCGAATTATTCAATTTATAGCTTATTAAAGAAACCAGTCCACCTTCTCGCTATGCACATCTCGCTACACTTTATCTCTTCTAACTGTGTAGAGATTATTAGGTTTTTCGGTGTCAAGACACGTGAGAAATTCACTATGCCATAGCAGGGATTCAAACCATAGATTATCCAGTGTTGTGCTCACCAGTTACACCTTGACAGCATGTTACACAAGAATGCGATAGTTCATTACATTTGCCTCCAAGTAAAGGGCTACTGGGTCGAAGCACGACATCCTAATCGATCAAATCCAAGGTGGACGAATACATCTTCTCTCTGGAATTCGAGTAATGGATATTCCAGTGTTATCCGGATGTGTTAACTACTTATACTACGAGAGAGTGCATTAGGCGAATGCGGTGATTTCTTACAATAGAACTGCTTAACAATAAAAAATTTCATTTGTTATAAAGCTTACTTAAGTTTACTGAGCTAAACAGGAAGCATTAGCACTGCGACTTGAATGATAATTGAAGGTTGAAAATCATACCTTTTATATTTACTGGATAATAAATGATAATATAATCAATCAATTACTGGATAATAAATGACAAATCTTTTCTGAAGGAAAGGTCAAGTTTTCTCGTAAATAAAGCCAAAGTGAATGAAACATTTTAATTAATAGAATTACTTTATGTAAAATCAAATCAACTTCCTGGTTATTTAGTCGAAGCATTTAACGTACAGATACGGCAAAGCACATCTCGCATTATTCAAAAATAGAGCATAAACCATTTAAATATTCATTCATTCAAATTACAATCATAATTGTAGTTCTTTTCGGTAACTTAATCAATTTACGCATTGTTGCGTTATTCTGAAGATAACAACGTCTACGAGAAAGTAAAGCAGTATAATAGAAGAGTTCATTGAAACAAGAATTGAAATAAACTTTAAAAGTTAGTAATAAACTAATTCTTTTGTATTTTAGTTATGTTTGTTTTAATAAGCTGTAGAATAAATTAATCTTCTATACTACTTTATAATACATATCCTAAAATTTAAAGATGATGAATTATTTTGATTTTTTTCTATTCGAGACTGTATCTGCAAAAATGATACCGAAAAACCTTTCAAAACATTGAATTAATTTCGTAAAAAAAAGCTAAACTGCAAGTCATTGCCTCTTCTCTGCCATTCAATTTTTTTAACTTTTTTATTTCCCCTCAGTAAGTAAATAGATTAATCAAGACCGACAAGTATGAAACGAGAGGGGAGATATTAATTAAAAGTAAAGATTAATCAACATGGAGAAAATTTTGCAACAGATATGGGAATGGCGATTAATCGTTTATTTTGATTTATTGTATTTCCTATTTTTTCCCTTATTTACATGACAATTTATTTTTGCATTATGAAATATTTAATGCAACCTTTTTTACCTTCGTGGAATATAGACATTTTATGTGCAGATAGCACATCTAACAAAAACGGAACTGTAAAGTATTGATTTGGAAATCTGATCAAATGAATCTGGGCGAGATTTCCCGATAAACAGAGATAGCTAATTTCTATTTCTGAGCAATTCTTTTATTTACTTTACTGAGTCTTGAATTAGCATTTCTCTTCTCGCTGAATTCATTGAACTCTTTGATTTTCATCTCATTAGGTATCCGTAAATGATAAAAACTTTATCTGTTTGTTTTAAGCATACTTAGACCTTATGTGCTTCCAGTTGTAGAGACACAGAATCTTTCGGTCGAAGAGTGGGAAAAATCAACTGTACTCTCGCCTATATTTGAACCACGGGTTCCACTTTCCAGCTGGATACGTACACTACGATAACATGAACAAGTGAATAAATACATTACTTACACTCTTACCCCTTTAAAAGATGACTGGGGTGGTGTGGTGTATTTAATTATGGCAAAGCACACTAGGGCTATCTGCCTAAGAGGAGGGATGCCTTTCGTGGAGGACTTTCTAAGGGAAACTGGCTCGTATACACGTTACACATGGGGAAAACCACGAAAACACCCATGCAGCCAGCCCGTTCGCGGGATTCGAACATCGGACCGAACTACCAGTGTTCAGCGACTTTACCGCTCGGCCGCTGGTGGGCCCAAAGATGACTGGGGAGATGCAGAAAATACAATTGACCAAATCCAAGTCATGGAGAATTATTATCAACCACATTTTCAGTCAGTGCACCACTGTAAAGTATATTAGATTTTGAGCATGAAACACGAAAAATCAACTATGTCCTGCTGGATTGGAACCACGGGTTTTCTAATTACTACTTGGATGCACTAAGCAATTATATCTCAAGAACACGCAGTGAGGTATGCATAAATTCCTTACATATTCTCAAAATTCCCTAGATCACAATTATTTTTAACTATTCGAATGGCAGTTCTATTGTATTTTTAGAGGGTTTTAAACAGATTTTATTGCGCTAGATTTTTCGACCGATCTGGAGCAAAGTTTTCTTGGATAGCGTTTAGTAACTATTTTCAACTATTAAAACGTACAAATATTATTTATTTACAAATGCCTAGCTGTAGGCACATAAGCCATTAGTCGTCTTGCTTGCCATTAGTTTTCTTGTCTCCGTATTATTTTTTGAGTGATAGAATTATAAATATTAATTGAAGAGCATATTTTTAAATGTTTCTTTGTCCATAGGTCACAAAGCGAACACCCTGGAGAATTTCTGACTCTAATTTAAGAGAGATAAACATTGAGAAAATCATGTGCAGTCAAAAGACTTAATGATACCACATATGTAGCAAGAGGAGAATCAGGGATATTATATCCCTTGTCCGTAAGACATTGCCAAGCTTTTCCTTAGCTCTTATTACCAAATTTGAATCATGAATATTGCTAAATTCCGTATTTATTAGAACAAAAGTTCATAAAATTTCTTACTTTTTTTAGAGTTCCTATTCTTTTGCTAGGAAATCTGCGCTCTCCCTATTCTGTACTCATCAGTGCTCTGGCACCCGCTGTAGTGCTATCGGTAAGATTATTCAAAAGATATCGGCACTCATAACTACATTCTGAATCGCAAGTACTGTTGGTGGAAAGAACCTGAAGGACAGATCTAGAGTCCGAGAGAATATGACAGCTCTAGAGAAAGAGGTCCAACGACAGCAAAGCTGACGTAAGACCATATGAATTTGTTCACCATCAAAACCAATTTCGTTAACACCGATTGCTTTATAAAAGATGAATTTTCCTGCAGAATGCCAAACATGTGCTTAGCATATATTGCAAAATAGCTTGTAATTTATTAGTTCCTTCATCTCCAATTTATTAGCATCTCAACAGTTTCCAAATAAATCGTTTAATAAAGTGCTAATTCTAACTGATGTAGTCAGTTGATGAAGGTAGATACTTAAAAATCATCTTTTAATGACAAAGTTATCCCACATTTCGCAACTTTTGCATATAATATATCGAAATCTCTTGGTTTCATATTAAAAAGTGTATATACTTTGAAGAATAAAATTACTAAAAGAAGCTTGTTCAGGAAAACTGGAAATACTGGGTCTCAAAACTCACTGATTCAGTACTGTTTTTTTCGCATATCCTGTTAAGCCGAGTTCGGTTAATCGATGTTTAAATTTTAAGGGGGGGAAGAAGCTTGATATTTTTTTTTTTTCGTTTATGCTTCATTGACAGCGAACACTAATGTCGCTAAATCGAACTGAAATAACTCTGCAACATATAAAAGCTTAATGTGAATCGATACCCGAACGAAAAAAGTGACCATACATCTCTCTGGAGCAAGAACTATCAGCCACTGGCTCACAATCAGTACTCATAGTGTTTCCAACATTATTATACTACTGAATTCTCATAAAGAAATTACTATTTTGTTCTAAAATTGCATACTTCAGTTCTTTCAAATGCATAAAAAGGTAAGAACATATAATCGTCTTCCGAATCTTTTCTGAGGAAGACAACATTAATGGTTCAGAGAAACATTTTTTAAAAATATTATTCAGGATTCTATAGCGTATCGCCAAAGAGTGTTGCCATTACCTTTCGCAAGGCATATTGTTTCATTACCCTATCGATATTCATCCTATACTAGTAAGAAAAAAAAATCATTATTCTCTCAGACATACGAAAGCCTGAACCAGACAGTGGAGTTCTTTCCTTCTCTGCATATCATACGTGATAAACCACCAATCAAACAGTGGATGTCTTTCCTTCTCTTCATACCGTATGACGTAACAAATTTGAGTGTCCGGTCTTTCATGAACTGAAACCAAAATAAAGCTTCTCACTTCTACAGCATTACTAAATCGTGTTTACATCTAGTTCTTTTTTCCCCAGAAATAAATATTCATGACAGGTTATGGTCGACATTCACTCCATGTATATATAGAATAGCGCCTTGTTCGCTCTAAACTTACCTCGTCAGAGTTCTCTACATGCATAAAGGGTTACATTAAAGGCAAGACTTGCTTTTAACAGGAAATGAGTAGAGAAAGTATTATATGGAATAATATATTTGTAAATTAGGAGTGATATTTTAATAAAATAACACAGTTACTGTGACTGTACGTACGCGGCATCAAACATGCAAAATACCAAAGCTGTAATCCTTATCGGCCAAAATAACTGGTCCTATAGCAGGAACTAATCAGTGGACAAGAACAGGAATTTTAGCCACAGCTTATGTAAATATATTTCACTGGAAACTTCAAATCATAATGGCAAGCCCTTTGCTTGCTATGCAGCATTTAAATGCAGATGAGGAAAATGAACTAGTGGAAAAGCATTTATTACGTAGGTAAAACAAAAACGTTCTACGAATTAACTCGTAGCTTACGCCTAAACACAAAGTTCGACCAATGAGATAAATCGCGATTGGCAGCGAACGTGTTAAAGATATGATTAACTTATTCAAGGTTTGGATGTGTGGCAAACAATAATACTTGATAAATAATTTCAATCAAAATTTGACTTTTATGTCTCTAATTTCAATCCTTGATGAAATCGAATGTGCATGTGTGCATTCAATTTTTAAAAACCTCAAACAAATTTTTTACAGAAATTGCAGCTTTCAGTTTGTAAAATCTCAATTAAAGTTACATAATTTATTTTACAGTTGATTTTTTTTCCCTTTTTCCTTAACGCAATGCAGTTAAAGTCTGAAGTTTTCTGCTACTGTCAAAGATGGAACTGTGCCTGATCGTCTTATACAGAGCTTTTATTAAAAATTTACTTTAAAATAAAGTTGTTATTTCGCCTTTTTTTAAGTTTTACAAGAGCGTGCTTCTCTTCGCATTTGGTTCTTATTTGTAATACAAATAAGGTTACTTACATATAAATTTGTTTGAAAATGTATATTTGTTAATAACTTTTCATGTTTGCCCTTATTTAATATGTGTTTTCTAAACAGTAACAATAGCACTAATTCTTAGGCTAAGGAGAAATTTTTAAATATTTTTAAACTTTTAAATCACTTTGGGTATTCGCCGTACCTCTTAAAAGGAAGCATTTTTGTCTATTAAATATATCTTGCCAAAATAAGCGAATACATCAAAACTTGAATACCGAAATCGCTTTCCAGTTCCTTAAATCCATACGAATAAAAAAGGTATAACAAAATACATAAAGAAAAGGTTCAAATTATTTTTATTCTTTAATTAAGTAGAAAACTGTGCTTTGCAATTTTCTTTAATGGGCATGTATAAGACTCAGAATATATGTATGCTTGACCATAGATTAAATAATTTCGAACTTTATAAAGTCTCTTCTATCTATAGTTGAATACAAGTTTTTATGTGAGAAAAAGATTTTAATTTATTTTTGTTTTACCCTTAATTGCTTCATACGCGTAGTATATTAGATTTCTTTACAACCTTAACTACCAACGCAGTTTCTCTAATACGATAATAATGATTGCATTATTAACTAGCTGATGACAGGTTGCCATTCATATTAATTGCCTAAGAAGATGAAATTTTCAGCAATTCTTGTTTAAATTTTATATATATATCGTCTTTGATGTATTTTAAAAATATTCAGATTTTATGCATTGTATGAAGAAAATATTACTCGAACTGCTTCCCTGAAATTTAATATTAAAAAATTCCTTTCGTAAAGAATAAATGTTGCCTTAAGAAAGGTATAATTTTTTTTTTAAAATAAATAAAGAAGAAGTATCCTACTTTCAATATTTCAAACGATCTATCAGGCTAGAGAATTAAAATTTCAGATTTTGGTTACAATTTGTATAATTATACTACGTGTAAATATTACACTAAGACTTAGGTTCGGCTGTACAGCAAAATAAATAAATTTGAACACGCAGGAAAACATTCTTTGGAAAATGAAACTTTTGTATTAAATTATCTCATTTTTTCCGTACGTAATTTCGTCGGTATCACACCCAGCTGCCAATTTGAAAATTATTGTAGTTCTACTCCAGGGAACAGCACAAATGATTATTCGTATTTTCTCCTTCGAAAATCTTGATGGGTCTACAATGTCTACTGAGCTAGAATGTGGTAGATGATAGCTCATCACTATCTGGATTTGATCGAATGAGTTTCGTATTTGTTCTTCGTTTAAGTAGGGAGAATATGAGGAGTTATCGTAGCTTCTTGAGCGTGTTTTTAGCGTGTAGATGTTTAGCATTTCCAACAAGTTCTTCCACTTATAAAAAATTCTTGCAATTCTTTGCAGTCTACGCAAATGCAAGTCCTTGTAACCTTTGAAATTGTCGAAAATTTGTTATCAAATTGTTGCACTTCTTGCCCTGATCCATGAAAGAAATCTTCTAATATTAAGAGGCCAAATCTGCAACTTTTACAGTTTTTTGTTCATGCGCCTCAGAATGTGATTAGCAGCCGATAGTAATTTTTGTCACTTGTTCCTTATTTTTAATAAATTCATTAAACATGTTTGGAATTTCTAAAATAACCTGTATAGCTTGACACACTCTCTTGGGGTTTCGGAACGAAGTATGAATTTTTTTGCTTTTTTAAATATAAATGGTAAAACAGCGGTATCCTTTTCTCACATCCAGTAATGACAATATTATGTAACATACATTATTAGATAAGTTGTAGTGTCCAGGTGGGTTAACTCCTGCCTGGATACAGGAGTAGCAGGAAACTACACAGAAGAAGAGTTCAAACCCTTTATTTACTCTTTAAAAATTTACAATGCGTCAATTGGACGCTAACAAACTTCGCCTCTACTTGGGCGGTAACTGAAAGTCAAATAACTAAAAATTAAAAGTTGAAATGTTTAACAAGTGCTAGACTAACCTATAGGGCTTAGCGAGATTCCGATCTTCAACCCCCTTCTAAGCTAGTGGCAGCAAAGCAATGCAAATTAAGCCACTTGAACCAGCAATGAGACGGCAGCTAAAGCCCAACTCTCCTTTTCTCCCACCGAAACTCGGCTTTTAACTACTTCCTTCAACATAGAAACATTTGCATGCGTTCACGCGCGCTACAACATTTAACTATTCTGGCACTGACAATCAGGGGAATGAAGGCTGATAGAAAAGTCTGAACTTAAAATTTAAAATGTTAGTTAAAATAAATATAAATCCCTACAAAGTAACGAACAATATTAATATTATTTTTGATGATCATATACATATATAAACGCGGAATGATTCAAACATAAATACATATACTTTCTTAATACTAATTTTTTATTTCAAATAATATAATTTGCATAAAATCAGCATGACAAAACTTTAAGTAAGGATATAAGGTATTGCTCCCACTTCCCTAGCGTGCCTTCGTGGTGTAACGGTAGCACGTTGGGCCGGTATTCCAGAGGTTCGTGGTTCGATTCCCGGCGAAGGCAGTTGCATATTTTTCATCTTTTCTGCTTCCAATTAATCTAATGACTCTACAAGTGGCACCCGAATTAAAAGGGTTGTGGATGATGATTCTCCGCACCCAGGATTTGGCGACTAGGTCCCCTAAAACTCTAGTCGCCCTTTAAAAAGGGGAATATATAAGGTATTTCTCCCACTTTCCTAGCGTCCTTCGTGGTGTAAAGGTTCTGCACGCTCGGTCGGTATTCCAGAGGTCCGTGGTTCGATTCCCGGCGAAGGCGTTTGCTATTTTTCCTCTTTTCTGCCTCTAAAAAAATCCTAATGACTCTACAAGAACCACTAAAGTTTAATATACTTTAAGTAAGTGCATTAAACTTTAAGTAAGGACATTAAAACACTGCTAGTGTTTTACAGCCAGTTGGTTTCGTAAGTTGAATGACTCAGTAGCATATTCTTTATTTAAATTCGCGTAGTGTTTCTTACTTAATTGGTGTATTTTTTACTGCAAATATTTTGAAGTATATGTTTTATGAGAATTATATTATAGCATTTATTTTTTTTTTTACTCTGGCAGTATAATTAAATTTAAAATCTTTGTGGAGTATCTTATTTTATTTAACCGGTTTTTATGGTTTACTATAACTTCTTCTTTCCATTTTCCTTCACCAGCATGCAAATTAGCTGTTTGAGTATTTAAGCTGAGGTTCTTGGATCTTGAGAGTGTTTTGGTCATTTGCGTACTACGTATTTGGTTTCTGCCACCTCTAGCAGTTGTAATTATTCGGCTTTGCGGTCTGTCGTCGTCTATACTTTACATTTGACACGCCGGTAGATTACTGAACCAAATTCTAACATATTTAACTGTAAATCTTAGACAACTGTTTAACGTTTAATTTAAATTGATATTGCTTTCAGATCACACATTTCATCCTGCACGTTTATCAAGTATTCCGGCTTATTGCGCACACCACCCATATTTCATTACACTGTTCTGTTTATTAGCATCACCACGAGCTGCGGTTATTGTAGATAGTGCCCTTATGTTCCAACTTCTGTTTAAATAAAAAAGTTGTTTATAATCTTAGAACTTATCTCAGACACAGAAATAACTTGCTTTACGTCTGTTAGGATTATAGGACTAAAGTAGAATTACCAGATCAAGTAAAACCCTATAACTTTAATGAGACTATTCTTGTGACTATTTTTCATTTTATTTATACAGAAATTCCTAATCTTTTTTAATGATTTAAAGGTATTGATTGTTTAAATATAATTCCTTGCACTGCTTAATAGAATAAAATAACAAATGCATGTCAAGGAAATTTTCGAGTTATTAAAATATTCTTAATAAGCTACGGAACCAAAAAATAAGAACAAGAAAAGCAATCTATGCATTATTACAACATAAACATCACAAAGATGATAACTTCTGCTTCCAGAGGTGCGGCTGTATTCTGTCTTCCCTTGATTATTAAATCTGTCAAAACCCTGTAATTAGAGCTCATATCGAAGCAAAGATTAACTCAGACCTTCGATTCTCTATCATAAATTTGAGTGAAAATAGATTTAAGGGCGTGCGCAATATCTAAATTGCAGGGTAATTTAATCTACCAGAAAAAAGTAGTAAATAACAACTAATAACGAATGTTATTTCGAAACCGCATGACATCATTCGAAAACGTTTGTAGCAGCAATACACAATCTTGTTTTGGACCCAGTCTGAGAGGCATGATTCGTACATAACAAGACAAAACACATTTTAAGCGTGTTAGCTCATATGTATTTGCAACCAATCACACGCATTTTTATCAATAAAATAATCACAGAACTACTTTTAAATAGTAATCTATAATATAAGGTGACAAGACGTCCCGCTTTCGGCGGGACAGTCTCGATTTTTAATAATTTGTCCAGCGTCCCGCGGCGTTTTAAAAAAAGTCCCGATTATTTAGACAGAATGCACTACAAGCTAGGGAACGGCGGAAGAATACGGTTTTTGGCGGCCATGTGGCTACTTCGCCAGGATATGAGTTTTATATTATTTTTGTTAAATTTATAATGTTAAATTTTAATAATAACATTTTATTGTTGACAACTCCAACATATCGAGAAATGCTTTTCAAAGTTCGCATTGTTGATCAGTTGTTAGAATTCGACCACTATTGTTTGGACTTATTGGCATTTTTTGGCATTGGCAATGACGAAAACATTTTGTAACTGTCTCTCAGACGATAACATCACACTGTGTGCTTGTGCTAGTTAATGTTAAACAAGTGATGTCATCAAATCAGCCATTCAGATAATTTAGATACATAATTTATTTATTTCATAAACACATAAATTCTCTTGAATTTAGCAGACAGTAAGTAGTCTTATTATTTATATTTTATAGTGGCGACAAAAGGTCTAGTTTCGGCCTTGAAAGTGACGCTTACAACTTACGTTACGGCAAATTCAGAGGAAAAATAATACAAGTTAGTATATTGCTATTATTTAGAAAGAAATATAGGATTAAAATAAAAATAATTTTTAAAATATAGTTACTTTAAACCAAACAAATTGATTTAATTTTTAAACTAAATAAAATATGTTCATGTAATTATATACCTACTTGCTGTTTTTTTACGCAATATATATAGATAAAAATTTATAATATAAATTATAAATTTATAATAAATTACTTGTTTAGATTTTTAACATAATGAGTAAGAACAGCGGATGCATATTCGAAGATGATCTAAGAAGTGAATTTCCTTTTCTTAAAAAACAATTACATGGTAAAATGTGAGAAATGTAATGGGGAATTTTCTATTTCGCCCAGCTGAAATAATGATATTTCAAAGCATTCGGGGACACAGAAACATAAAAGATATTTAAATACTACTGCATCTTCCTCCAAATTACAGGAATTCTTTCGGAAAACAATTTATGGAGAAGAATAAAAGAAATTAGCATTAGCAGAAGTATTTATATCTTTTCATGCTAATAATCACAATCATTCGTTCAGATATTGTACATCATAAGTTGTCCAAAAGTTATTAAACAAAAAACGACAGCAATCTACTAAAAGAATACACTCAAATGAGAAATATGCAAAAGAATAAAATAATACTATACGTAATTTTTTAATGTATTATATTTGTAAATTGTACTTATGTTGAAATTAAAAAATATATATTACAATACTATTTTTGCGTTCTTTGAAATTTGTGTTGCTCCATATAAACCAAATTTTTAATTAAGAATCCCCGCCCCTGTAAATGGTGTCCCGCTTTACCAATGTTAAAATCTGGTCACCTTAATATAATAGCATCTGTTTAGTAAAAGAGAGCAATTTATAAGCACAAATGGTCGCTATTCTTTTCTATCAACAAAAGAAATTACGAATTACATAAACATCCTTTCCTGAGGATGCAAGAAATCATAATTTGCCTCAAACACACCACTGAATGATAGAACTGTGTATGAATTCATTCATAAACGTTTTCAACATCATATAAAGTTGCCATTTTTCTTAATGACCTCAAGTATTATTTTTAGGTATTTTGAATATGCCGTAGTGAAATTTTCCATTGTTGTACTGCCACTCATGTTCAGAAATCTTCAATGCTATTGTTGCCCACATGTTTTCGTTGAAGCGTGTCTGAAGAACATACAATCCAATTCAAACACGAGAATTTTAATGGCGTGAAAGAATTCAAAATTTGAGATGGAGGATTATCTTTTTTAAAAGACCATTTAAATAATCAAAAATGGAATTAGATCAAATTTTGCTAACATCCCTTTTCATTTAACGTTCAAAGATTCAACTGATTGCTTTACTATTTGTATCATTACCCCACCCGAACAGTTTCACCTCCATTTCCATCCTAAGAGTGGAGGTAATAGGAGTCTAGGAGTAAACTAGTATTTGGAGAAAATCAAACCTTCGTTTCTGAGGCCAAGCCAAATTTTATATCTTCTCTTAGGAATAGGCTTTGCCAGATGTATTTCAGTGACTAAGACTGTCCCGGTTTGATGATGTTGTCAGTTGGTCCCGGTCAGTTGGTCATTTGTCCCAGTTAGTTGGTAAAATTTTAAAAGTGTCGATTATAGATAATTAATATGAATATAATCCTACATATGTTTCCAGTATTTTATGAGAGATGTCTTTCTTACACTGAGCTATGAGAGAACAGTTTTTTGTGAAGAAGAATCTTTTATTTAGATAAACAACAGTGCATTAACATTGTTTGAAACTGAAACTTCAAGTGAAAATATTTTAAGGAAATTGTCGCAAGCAATACAATAAACATGGATCAACGTTTTGATGACGTAATGATAACAAAAGATTTTATGAACAAAGCTAATTATGAAATTTAGGAAAACGAAAGTTGTGAACAAAGGATACAACTTTTCAGTCACTTTAAAGAAAGAAATTTTGCATTGCCCAATCTTGTTCAAATAATATATATATTTGCGATATATCATTAGTATAATCAATATGCGAGGCACACACTCGAACAAATATTTTCAATACTGAATGCCATACGGTCTGAAGAAAGAGGCAGAACGGCTAAATCAAACGTAAAAGGTTTATTAAGCTGCAAAATCAACAATGAACTAAATTACAATGAACTTTTCTATGCCAATAAAAATTACAAAGATTTTTAAAGAAAGTTTGTGCTAGTGATGAATACTAATAACTTCTTAATAATAAGGTATACTCATTTGATTTATTAAAAATTTCTTTTAGCTCTGTTGTTGCTGTTGTTGTTAACAACTTTTTTATTTAGCCCTAATCATATATACTTATCTTAGTAGATTTTATTTTTTGTTGTGAGCGTTTTAAAAAATTATTCTGGTTTTGAGCAAAAAATATCATAGTAAGCCTGTATGGTTTATTTTTGTTATTAACCAAATATTTTATGTTCTGAATCTGTACTGTCACCTCTCTCTTTCCGTTTTCCTGACAGAATGCAAATTAGCTCGCTTGTATTTAAGTGAGGGCTTGAGATTGTTTACATGAGAACATGTTCTTCCTGTTGAAGGTTCTGTTGCTTTGTTATTAAGTTTGTTAATCTAATTTAAGAGTGTTGCTTTATTCTTGCCGATAGCTTAAGAGCCAACTTTCGGGTTAAATATCTCTGGCTAATAGATACTCATATTAGTTTTAAATTTAAAATTCTGTCTTGAATTTACGACATAAATGCTGGCTGATTTGTCAGCACCAGGAGTGCCTTCTGTTCAACTTACTTAGTTTCAAATAAAAGGATCTGTTACAACCTTTTATGGGTATATTTTGATTTTATAACAGTTATTTTAATTTAGCTCTTCTTTCCTGTCTTTCCTAGCTTCAGTTTTCAACTCCCTAACAGAATGAGTTTTTAGTATCGCGTTAAATGCAATTGAGAAGGAGAATATTATTTAAGTCAAGTTCAACTGATTTCGAAAGAGAGAATTAGGATCCCTGAGTATCGCGCGTTTTTGTCTTTGAGCTACGTCTCTCGAAGTTATTGTTACGCTCGACCGTATTATGTATCTTTTGATAGTTCGCTTGCAAATTTAATATTACGGGCCAACTAGCCTAGAATTGTGTTAGCTTCGGCTAAATCTCTTTAGTTAGTCGTTAGTTAGTTTTTTATTTCTTACATTTTGAGTTTAAACCCAAGTAGAGGCTTTGCTCTACGCCCTAAGAAAGGGGCCGACTGTTAATCTTATTTTGATTTAAATGAAGGGTAATTAACCCTTCTTGAGTTTACTTTTCTGTTCTTGGACTTTCTGTTCTTGAAGCAGTTCACTAGGTTCCTCGACATTAATTTCACAGAATACAAGTGAGGAACTCTATAACTGTTTGAAGAAAGGCAGTAAAATTTGCAACGAAAATACTTTGCGCCAATAATTTGACTAAAAGGGAGAGTTTCTTACAAAGTTTTTATACAAAAAATTAAAACTTTATTATTAATTTTGCAGCTGGTAAATTTAGTCGAAATTTTTTGGGTAGAGGCGAGCGAACGCTTTTTTCTTATGCGCATGCGTATTAATTATGATAGCGCAGCTGTCTCTTCTACCGACACATCCGTCATTCGAGCTTCGAGCATATGGAGATGGTGATATGTTATTTTCTGTGTGATAGTCAGTATGATTTCCTGTGTGATCTTTTTATTCATTATTCGTGTAAATAAAGTGTGTTGTCCTACGATGGCTTCTTTACTCTAAATATTGGCCTCTGAACAACAAATTGTAGCAGCTCCGTGGTTTTGTCAAGAAGAATTGGATATAAAATGCCAAGTCGAAACCGAAACTGTCTTAGTGGAAGCCAAAAATGAAGAAGTGGAACGTTCCCGAATTAACTGGAGAGAACTATTTTATTTGGGCATTGAAAATTAAAGCTGCCTTATCACTGAAAAGACTTGACTCGGTAATTTCGACAGTAAAACCAGAAAACTTAGACGAGAAAGATGAAAGATTGTGGAATGAGAAAAACGCTGACGCCGTAGCATATATAAAACTTTCACTATCGAATCAACAGGCGCTGCAGTTCTCCACAGAAGAGAATGCAAAAATTCTTTGGGAAAAAATAAAGTCAACATTTTCGGGACAAGCCGAAGATCGAAAAATAGATGCTGGTAATGAGTTAAAAAATTTAGAAATGAAGTTGCATGAGTCGGCTAATGATTATATCGCAAGAGCGAGAGGAATAGCAACTAAGTGCCAAATGCTAGGCCTAGATGTATCTCCTCGGGTTGTTATTGGTGTTTTACACAGTCCGTGAACTTCGTGGAAAATTCTCTCGAATTAGGGAAACTGTAAAAACTCAGCGTGAAAAAACAATTGATGAAGTACTCGAAATACTCCGTAGGGAAGAGTCCGTTCACAATTCAACGAATGGGAAACGACCTGATGGAAACAACGCAGAGGCGTTCATATCAAGAAGGAATTAAAACTATAAGCCAAGAATTTGTTACATTTGCCGACGGCCTGGTCACATCGCGAAGGACTGCTATTGCAGAAACAAGAATCCAAAAAGTCAGTTATCCAAAGGTAACAAGGAAAGAAAGAAGTCACAACCTACAAGTGTGAACGTTTCATCTCGTTCTGATGAAAGAGAAAGTGATTTTGCTTTTCAACTTACGCGTGGAAAAAATGATGAATGTGATAAAATTTGGTTGCTGGATAGTGGTGCAACTGGACACATAGCAAAAGACTTCTTTTGGTTTCAGAATATTACACCAGAGGTGAGGGAGATTTACCAGGCAGGTAAACATTCAAAAATATATTCAGAAGGTATTGGTACTGTTAAAGCAAAAACTATAAATACAAAGAATTCTAGTTTTATTAATTTAACTATTAGTAATGTTAGTTATATTCCTGATTTAAGAAATAACTTATTGTCACTCACTGCCTTAATGGATAAAGGATGTACGAGGGGGAGTCAAATGAAAACCATAATTATTCTTTTAAATATTATTTCGGTGATGAGGAGTGGCGCCACTAATTGCTCGCTCGCTTTGTTTCAGGCTGATGGTAATGCACCCATGTTTCGTCACCAGTGACGATTCGTGACAGGAAGGCATTACCGTCACGTTCAACACGCCACAAAAGGTCTTCGCACGCATCAACAGTCGCTGTTTCAGTTCAGGCGTCAGTTGTAGGGGCACCCATCTTGCAGACACCTTATGAAACTGGAGAACATCATGCACAATATGATGTGCCGATCCATGACTCATGTGTACACATGCTGCAATTTCGTCTATTGTCACACGGCGGTTTTCCAAAACGATGGCTTCAACGGCTGAAATGGTCTCTGGAGTCACTACGCGCCGAGCCTGGCTGGGGCGTGGAGCATCAGCCACGGACGGCACCATTCATAGATTTGTGGCTGTGACAAACACGCATCTCCATACTGAACCTTCATTCACCTAGAAATGTCAATCGGTTTCACACCTTCACTTCGCATAAACCGAATCACAGAACGCTGCTCCTCGCTGGTGCAATTGGCTAGCGGGGCTGCCATTTTTGAACTGTTGTTGCGCCGGTGTTTGTGCATCTGCCGGCTGCTGCCACCTAGGAGACATCCGGCATACTATCGCAAACAGGCATGCCAACTTACAGCTCACTGGCGCCATATGCGGGTTTTTATTTCTACTTTTATGGTTTTCAGTTGACTCCCCTACGTAAAATTGAATCAAGGAATAATTCTGTATTAGTTTTTAGTAGGTGTAATGAATTACTTTTTAAAGCATTTAAGAATAACGGTAGGCTTGAAGTTAATTTAGAACCATATTATAATTCTGAATCTTGCATTGCTAATGATTGTGCTGGTAATAATTATGAACTTTGGCATAGTAGATTGTGCCATTTAAATCCAAAATATATGCTTAAAATGAAAGAATACATGATATTAATGAGAATGAATGATATTAATGATGTAAGTGATTTTAAGTGTGAAACTTGTGACATAAGTAAAATAACTAGAAAAAGTCATCCAAATATTGACATTAATCAGAGTTCCGAAATTTTAGAATTAATTCATTCGGATCTATGTGGCCCTTTTCAAACTGAATCAATTGGTGGATCTAAATATTTTATGATCTTAGCGGATGATTTTTCTGGAATGTATTTTACTTATTTTCTTAAAAGTAAAAGTGAAGTGTTTGACGCATTTTGTAAATTTAAAGCTAAGTGTGAAAATTTAACTGGTAAAAGAATTAAACGTTTGAGAACAGACAATGGTTTAGAATTTCTAAATCAACAATTAGATAATTATCTTGTTAATTCAGGTATTTTTCACGAAAAAACAATTCCATATAACAGTGAGAGTAATGGGAAAGCTGAACGGTCAAACAGAGTTCTTTTAGAAAGAGCTAGGGCATTACTACATGAGAGTGAGCTTCCGGTAAAATTCTGGGCAGAAGCAATTAATTTTAGTACTTAAGTATCAAATTTAACACCCCGGAAAGGAAAAGAAAAAATTCCTTTAGAAATTTAGACTGGTAAAAAAACCCAAATTAAACTATCCAAAACAGTTTGGATGTGTGGCATATTTTCACATTCCGAAAGTAATGCGAAACAAATTTGACATACCAGAGAAAAGAGGGATAATGTTAGTATATGCTAGAGAAAGAAAAGGATATCGTATTTATGATATAGCAAGTAATAAAATAATTGAAGAACGATCAGTTAAATTTAACGAATCTTTAAAAGGTAGTAATTATATGGGGGGAAATAAAGCCTTGAAACTTGGGATATTGAAGAATTAAAAGGAAAGGGAAACGAAGTAGATCAAAAAACCACACCTCGAATTGGTTGTTACGGAAAATACTCAAGCAAGCGAATATGATGACTCATCGAATTTCGAAATCGCCGACATGAGCCGTTGTAGCGGGGGTGATGACCGGGGGAATAAAGTCCAAACATCTGATTGCTATGAAAAAAGTAATAAATATGGAAATGAGATACCATTAAGACGATCCGAGAGGCTCAAATCAAAACAACTAGCGTCAAGTATAATCAGTAATGTTTCGAATGATTTTTCAGAAGCAAAACAAAGTGCTAATTGGTATGACTGGAAATCCGCAATGGAAAATGAATTAGATTCATTACATAAACACAAAGTGTGGGAAATAGTAGAGAGGCCTGAAAAAACAAAATTAGTAAAAAGTAAGTGGGTGTATACTTTGAAGGAAGGAGACTCTGGGGAAGCAAAATATAAAGCACGATTAGTAGCGGCTGGGTTTAATCAAATAAAAAATAAGGATTATACCGAATCACATTCACCAGTAGTTAACATTGAATGTTTTAGATTATTGCTTGCACTTTCAGCTAAATTAAACTTGACTGTTAAATTTTATGATGTAAAAACAACATACTTGTACAGTGACTTAAACGAGGATGTGTATATGATTCCTCCACCTGGTTATGAAAAACTGATTGGAGAAGGAAAAGTATGTAAATTGAAGAAAAGTATTTATGGGTTGCCTCAATCGGGTAGAAATTGGTATATGAAAATAAAAACTGAATTAGAAAAACTTGGACTGGTACAGTTAGCATCTGATAATTGTATATTCATTTATAATGATATCAAAAACATTTTTATTGTTAAAAATTTTATCAACTTTGTACTATTAAAATTTTTTGATCATTAAATAGATAAGTGAAAGTTCACTTACCTTCTAAATAGGGCTGCCCTGAACTGCCTTCTTTCCTTCTTGTCGATATCCGTCTCTATGATGAACTTCGAAACACAGCTATAAACTTTTTAAGAAATTTTAATTCATATGAAAGATATCTACAAAATATTTACAAGTTATAATGATTACAAGCATAATTTATACGGAGACGGTCTATCGTTATACATCTGTTAGACGCGTCAGCCGTTCAACTGATTACTTTTAGTCTCTTTCGCCAGAGGGCGTTCGTGGAAGTAAAGTTCTAGTAAGCAAACGCGACACTCCCACCTTGAGGTCCAGTATCAGCAGAGAATGGACCTCAACTGACCTGTAGTTCGTCTTTTGAGATTTCGTCATACGTCGAGTTCTGTACCTCACTTGCACATCTGACTCAGGTGTAAAGTTGAGTTCAAGAGGTATGAGGTTCTTAGTAGGTCTTATAATCTCCCCTTGTGCAATTTTCAGTTTCACTAATCTAATGTGTCCGTCGTGGGATGGAAAAATTTCCACGATTCTAGCTAAGGGCCAGTTTATCCTTTTTTCGTTGTTGGACACAATTACAAGATCACCAACTTTCACAGAAGATGGTTCGCGGATGAATTTTGAGCTTTGTTTTAGTTGCCCTAAATATTCTGATCGAAATCTTTTTCGTAAATCTTTTCTCAATTTGGCTCTGTAAAGGTATCTTTTATTGATGGATTTAGAATCCAAAAGATCTAATTTAGGAACTCCAGTCTCTGGAATTTCTGTTAGAAACATTGCTGGGGTGAGAGCTCTTAAATCCTTTACGTCTTCTGACAAATACGTGAGAGGACGGTTGTTCATAATGCTCTCGCAATCACAAATGATTGTCAACAATTCTTCGTAGTTCAGAGAAGATTTTCCTAGTACCTTTCGAAAAATTCTCTTTAGTACTCCAATTAATCTTTCCCACCACCCTCCCCACCATGGCGAGGAAGGGGGGGATAAATTTCCATTCAATTTTCTTAACTGTTGCATTTTCTAAGATAGAATTCCAATCTATGGTCTTAAACAAATTATTTGATCCAACAAAATTGGTTCCATTGTCGGAGTATACAGTGACAGGTCTACCCCTTCGAGCGATGAATCGCCTGAACGCGTGCAGGAAACTTTCAGTTGATAGAGATGAGACTAGCTCTAAGTGAACTGCTCTATATATTGCGCAAGTAAAAATGACGATCCATGTTTTTTGGCCTCCTTTTAAAATTAAGGGACCCGTCAGATCAACACCAATAATCTCAAAAATTAAAGCATCTCTTATTCTGTCTTCAGGTAGTGGCGCTTGAGGAATCTTATATGAATCAGAGTCGAACCTTCGACATCGTACACAGTTTTGGATAACCTTGCGTACGGTCTTCCTACTCTTTATGATCCAATATTTTTCACGCAAAGCGCACATAACGAATTGTACTCCAGCGTGACTTAGCCTTTCATGTTCAGATTTGATCAGTTTTAAGACTAATGGATGTTCTGAGGGAAGTAAAACTGGGTAACGAAAGTCAGCATCATCGTCTCTCTGAAAGATACGTGTCTTCACTTTTATAAGGCCATTGGAGTCCATGATAGGTTCTAGAGCACGTATTCTTTTATCTTTCAATCCTTCGAAAGATTCTTGTTGGATGAGTCGGAAAACCACTGTTTCAGCTCCCTTTTAGTTCTTCGACTGAAATTCTCCCATGAGTTCTTTCAGATGGTGGTGTTGTAGCATTTTTAACGAATCTAAAGATCCAAGATACGACCTTTATGATCTTTTCGAATTTTGAAATATTGTCAAAAAGGTTAAATTTATCTGTATTCGTGTTATTGCTTGCTGAAACCACAGTACGTTTTCTCTCTCCATTTACTATATCGAAGTCAGGATGTTCTCCATCTGCAATAGGCCACTCTTCTGGAGGTCGATAAATCCAATCTGGTCCTTTCCACCATTCGGATTTCCTCAATTCTTTTGCAGAGCAACCGCGTGATGGCAAATCCGAAGGATTAAACTTTCCGGGAATGTGATGCCAGTGATCTGGGTTATTCAGTTTTCGAATCTCATTTACTCGATTGGCTATAAAAGTGGACCAATTTTCTTTCTGTTTTATCCAAAAGAGAGCATTTGTGGAATCCGTCCAGTAAAAAACTGGAACCTCTTTTAATTTCAAGTCTTCTCTTATTGTATGAGAGAGCCTGGCTCCAATAGTGCGAGCGAGTATCTCTAGTCGAGGTATGGTGAGTGCTTTTAGCGGAGCAACTCTCGCTTTAGATTGTATCAATTGACAAGTGACTCCACTCTCACCGCTGTGTCTAAGAAAAATGCAGGTCGCATACGCGTCCTTGCTTGCGTCCGAAAATACATGCAGAGTGGTACTTTCGTCTATTTTGGGAAGCAATCTAGGAATTTTGATGTCTTTCAAATATTTTAACTGAGATGACCATGTGAAAAATTTCCTTGCTAGATCATTCGGCAGATTAGTATCCCAGTTAATTTTCTGTTTCCAGCACTCTTGCAGAATCAGTTTAGGCAAGAGAGTAACTGGACTAGTAAACCCAATTGGGTCAAAGATTTTACTCAATTCGGAAAGAACAGATCTTTTGCTCAATACAGGGTTTTCTTCATATTTTACGTGACAAGACAAAGCATCGTCAAACAAGTCCCATTTCAATCCCAATACTGACACAACATCTTCATAATCTTTATCAGAAAGGTTTAGAATTGAAGTTTCATTTTTAAGTCTATTATGTTTCCAACCTCTTAGGTCAAGTTTTGCAGTAGCCATGATTTCTCTAGATCCTTTGATAAATGAGTTTAATTCTTCAATTGATTCCACACTCGCTACGCAGTTATCCACATACATGGCTTTCTTTAGCTTTGAAGCTATTTCCTGATGATGTTTTGGTACATTTTCCAAATGGAAGTTAATTGTGGCAGCGAGTAAAAAGGGGCTGGCGTTTACGCCGAATACAACCCTTCGGTGCCGATATATAGTCAGTTTTTCAGGCTATCCTTTCTCCCACCATAGGAACCGGAGAAAATCTCGATCCGCTGGGTTCACACCTATCTGAAGAAATGCTCTTTTTCTATCCGAAATTACTCCATACTTCCTCTCTCGAAATTTTATCAAAATTTTGGGGATCAATTCAAGATAATTAGGACCCTTTTCCAGACAGTCGTTCAGAGATACCGAATTTTTCTCCTTTGCAGATGCGTCGAACACTGGTCGAATTTTGGTAGTCGAATTTTCCCGAAACACTGCTCTATGTGGCAGATAATGTGATCTTTTCTGCCTCCGAAATATCGATAGGTTCAATTATTCCCTCTTCTACCCAATCCTTTAAAACAGTTTCGTAGGCTTCCAAGGAATTCTTAGTCTGAAGGGTTCTCACGCAAGACTTCAGACGCTTTTCTGCAAGGATTCTATTATCTGGCAACTCAGGATGAATTTGAAGCCATGGAAGTGATACCTGATACCTTCCAGCGTCATCTCTTTCTAAAGTACGGATGAAATAATTTTCTGTAGCCTTTTCTATTTCTTGTTTTGTTTGAGAAAGAGCTGGTTCAGTTATTCCGATAGAATCAAGAGACCACAAGTCACAAATTTTTCTGTCACTAATGTGTAGTGATAAAAGAATTTCATTAAAATTTTTTCCCTTTACCTTTGTTCTCCCTAATGTTGTCCAACCAAGGTGTGTATTCATCGCTACTAAACTCTCCGTTACGTGTTTTACTTCCCCTGTAAAAAGTTTTCCGACATAATCTGCTCCTACAAGCACGTGTATTTCGTTAGGGTGTTTTTCAAATAAACAAGAATTCTCATTAGTTGCATCACTGGGAAAAATTTTGTAACCTCTTAGTTTCTTTAAGCATTCCCTATCCTCCAATTTTGGAATATGTGAGCATATGGTTTTTTGGCTCAAAACTTCCATTTCGCATGTAAATCCTGTTTCTGGATTATTTAACTTAATCAGATACTTGTTGTGATTTTCCCTTTTTTCTATCCCTCCAAAAAGCCCATGAGTCACAATTTCCTGACCTAAAGATTTTAGTTTTAATTTCTCCGCAAGAAATGTGCTGATATATGATCTGCTACTTCCGGTATCCAGAATTATTCGTATAAAATTGCTTTCACCATCTCCGTAAACATTGACAATTAAAGTTTGCAAGAGTACACTTTCATAGGATGAATTATTCGTTAAGGCCTTATTTTCAATTTGTTCTTCCTTAACTTCTCCGTTTTCGTTTTTAAAACACATTATAGTGGCATGTCGTTGTTTACATAATCCACACCTTATTCTAGAAGTGCAAATAAAACTAAGATGCCGTGGGTGTAAACAGCGATAACATATTAATTTCGCTTTGCATTTCTCCCTTTTTTTCTCAATAGACCATAAAGATGCTTGTTTACACGTTATAGACTCGTGATCAGAAGAGTTGCAGAAAACACATGGTGTTTGTCCCCCCCCGCAAACTTGCGTTCGTTAACTCCGAAGCTGTGTGTTTCGCAATAGGTCTGGGTTCACTCAGTTGGTTATGCTTTTGCGGCGCCGCCTTTGGCTGGACCGTCTGGTATGTACGTTCCCGCGCAACTAACTGTTCAGAGAGAAATTCCACTAGGTGACTCAAATCGTAATTTGATTTCCGAACTGTTTTATTATACTCCAAAACCAAATCTGGGGGCAATGTTTTAAGCAAAATAGGCGTTAATAAAGCTCCATATGTTTCTGAGGTCATATTTAATGATTCAAGACATCGAATATGTTTCTGTATATAATTAAATAACTTACGGAAATTTTGAATGTCATTAGAATCCTTTCGAGGTCTTATTTTCAGTAATTTATCTATATGGGCGTTTATCAGTACATCTTTATTTCCAAATCTTTCTGTGAGGAGTTTAACTGAAGTTTCGTAATTTTCTTCGGTTAAATCGAAACCGTCAATGGTGTTATAAGCAGTACCTCCCAAAAAGGATTTCAAATAATTAAATTTGCTTATAGCGTCAAGCGTTTTATTTTGATGTATGGCTGATGAAAAAGTGTTCCAAAATGTCAGCCATTCGCAGCTCTCGCCATAAAACTTCGGAATCGTAAGTTTAGGAAGCTTCACATTATGACTTTCGATTTTAACGTTTTCTATAATACTTTCACTTAACTGTTCAGTGCTTCGTAACACATTAAATTTTTGTTGTTCTATATTAATTTCTTTCAATTTTTTGTTAGCTTTGTATTTAAATGTAGTTATTCTTTCACGATATTCGTCAACACCGTTTAATTCCTGGTCCAGATCCTTTATGTCTATTAATTTTTCTATATCGGCATCTATTTGTTTTAACTCGTTCGATTTTTCATTTAAGAGTTCTAAGGAAATTTCTAGTTCCTCTGCATTCACTTCTGTTTTTGGTAATTCAGTTTCGATTCGGCCAATTAATTTTGTAACGGCAGCCCTTATGTGGCCGCGTTTCCTTTTCAATGTATCGATGAATTCCGTCATTGTTTAATATTCAACAATTCAACAACTATCAGCAATCACTAATTATTTATGCTTATGTATCCTCTATATAACTGATATCAATTTAGACAGTTTCAATAGTTAGGAAAATAGCAGTTACTGGCAGTCCCTGTTCGGGCGCCATGTTAAAAAATTTTATCAACTTTGTACTATTAAAATTTTTTGATCATTAAATAGATAAGTGAAAGTTCACTTACCTTCTAAATAGGGCTGCCCTGAACTGCCTTCTTTCCTTCTTGTCGATATCCGTCTCTATGATGAACTTCGAAACACAGCTATAAACTTTTTAAGAAATTTTAATTCATATGAAAGATATCTACAAAATATTTACAAGTTATAATGATTACAAGCATAATTTATACGGAGACGGTCTATCGTTATACATCTGTTAGACGCGTCAGCCGTTCAACTGATTACTTTTAGTCTCTTTCGCCAGAGGGCGTTCGTGGAAGTAAAGTTCTAGTAAGCAAACGCGACATTTATATTGTGTTTGTATGTTGATGATTTAGCTGTATTCTGTAATAATAAGGAAATGGTTGAAAATATTGTTTCTAAAATTAAAAATGTATTTGAGTTACATGAAAATACTAATTCAAAATTTTTGGGAATGCAAATAGAAAAACTTGAAAATGGTATATGTTTGTCTCAAACAGAATATATTGAATCTTTATTGACTAAACACAATATGGAAAATTGTAAAGCAGTAAAAACGCCAATCGTTAAAGGGGCAGATAAAGGTTTTTTTATGTACAAATGAAAAAATTGATGCAATTTTGTATTAGGAATTAATTGGGGAACTTTTATATTTAGCGAATAGAACGCGTCCTGATATATCATTTGTAACAACTTATTTGTCACAATTTAATCATGTACTAGAAAAAAAAATCATTATCTTTTGGCTAAAAGGGTATTAAGGTATTTAAAAGTTACAAAAAATAAAAAAACTTTTCTATAGCAATGATTTTGGAGTTTTAAATGTATATGCTGATGCTAGCTGGGAAAATGCAGTAAATGGTAAGTCATTTTCTGGAGGTACTATTTTATTAGGCGATTCATTGATTTCTTGGAAATGTCGTAAGCAGAGAAGTGTTAGTCTGTCTACTTGTAAAGCAGAATTATTTTCTATTTCTGAAATTTGTAAGGATATTATTTGGACTGTAAATTTATTATCAGAATTAAAATGTAAACAATTTTTGAATGGTGCAGTGGTCTTGAATACAGACGGTCAAGCTGCCATCCAGTGGATCAACTGTGCCAGATGTTCTACGAAATCCAGACACATGAACTTACGTTTCCATTTTATGAAGGACTTAACAAAGGACAATGTCATTAAGTTGGAATATTCACAAACTGATAATATGATTGCAGATTTTCTTACTAAGAGTGTCAGTGAAGAAAAATTAATGTATACATTGAAAATAATTTCCTTAATTTCTTAATGTAATGTGTTATATATTGTTTGTATTTCATTTTTGTATTAAACAAATGTTGCTCGCAGGAGGGGTGTGTTGGGTAGAGGCGAGCGAACGTTTTTTTCTTATGCGCATGCGTATTAATTATGATGGCGCAGCTGTCTCTTCTACCGACACATCCGTCATTCGAGCTTCGAGCGTATGGAGATGGTGATATGTTATTTTCTGTATGATGGTCTGTGTTTACGTACCTCGTATTAGAATGACGCCGACATGGATGACGCAGTTTCGACTTTAAACATACTTATTAAATTCAGTCGACTCTTGTTTTATTTAAATCAAACTGAAGACATTTAATGATATAACATTCACACGTAAACATTTAGTAATAATTCAGGAATACAGATAAGCATAAAATAAGAATTACAACAGTTACAGGCCAGCTACGCTTTTAGCGAGCGTGTTGCCAACGCAGGGCAACGAAAAGGTAGAAATTAATTCGACAGGCGTGGAAGTGAACGTACTCCCACCCTATCAGGTTTAGTCCTGATGCACAGGCAACGGTGAAAGTTTATTAATTCCTCTTTTGAAAACACCAGTTTTAGTTTTGACAGTGGCTACGCGAGCTAAGCCGTCCTTGCCCGGATGGACATCGATGATCCGTCCTATAGGCCAGGCTAGCGGTGGAGATTCATCTTCGATGATAAGAACCACCGTGTCGATTTTTAGATTGTGTCTGTTGTACTGCCACTTGGATCTCTGCTGAAGCGAAGTCAAGTATTCCTTTTTCCATCGCTTCCAGAATCCCAGACGTAGATTCTGTACAAGTTCCCGCCTATAACTCCTTGTGCGTAAAGTCTGATGGGTCTCTGGAAAGGAAGTTAAAGTATCACCTGTAATGAAATGAGAAGGTGTTAAAACATTAATACAGTCAATATCAGTATCGTTCACGTAAGTAAGTGGACGTGAATTCAAAATAGCCTCGATCTGGGTAAGTAGCGTTGACAACTCTTCGTAGGTTAAAAGAATCTCTTTCAATACTCTTCTCAGATGAAATTTCGCTGAGCGAATGCCGGCTTCCCATATTCCTCCGAAGTGGGGCGAAGCAGGCGGTATAAAATGCCATTCAATAGATGACTTAGTTAGTTCTCCGGAAACCGATTCCGTTGCATACAAAGAAGACCAAATCTGATTTAGTTCTTGTAGTTTTCGGCATGCTCCCACAAAATTGGTACCGTTGTCACTGTAAATGTGCCGTGGTGCACCGCGACGTGAAATGAAACGTCTAAGTGCAGCAATAAACGAGTCTGCCGTCAGGTCACTGACTGCTTCTATATGCACAGCTTTAGTCGACAAGCAAACAAACAGAGCTATATAGCCTTTCGTTGTTTTAGAGCCACGACCCTTATTAAATTTCATGGTAATAGGGCCAGCGTAATCCACACCAGATGCGTAAGAAGGTCGTTCCAAAGTCACACGATGTTCAGGTAAGTCACCCATCAATTGCGGATTTGAAGCCAGCTTTAAATCGATGACATATTAAGCAATGGTTGACACAACTGCGTATCAGTTTCTTTTCTCCAATTATCCAGTAAGATTGTCTGATGAGGTGTGATAATAAAGAAGGACCAGCATGAAGGTAAGTAATATGAAGTTCTTTCACTAGTAATTCGCTAAATTTATATCGAGAAGGAAGTATGACAGGATGTTTGATGTTAAATGCTAAAGATGAATTTCGAAGACGTCCTCCCACCCGTAAGAGACCATCTTTATCTACGAATGGATACAAAGAACGTAGTTGGCTCTTCTTGGGTAAAGGTTTCTCTTCTTTAATACATTGTAAATCATCTTTGAAATGATGATTCTGAATCCGACGAATAATGAAATTTTCTGCTACTCGAATCTCTAGAAATGTTAGCGGCATAAGGCAGCTGGAGTTAATACCACTACGTGAAATGTTCTGAGTAACATGATGCTTCTTGCAATTAGTAATAAATCTTTGGCAATAAGCCAGAATACGAACAATTTTACAACGCGAAGAATAATGCTCGAACAAATTAGCTAATAAATCATTCGATTCAAGTATATGAGAAATAAAAATAGGATCAGATCCTTGTTCGGCCTTTACTTCAGCATCATCTTCAGATTTTAATTCATATTCAGGCCATTTTTCCTCTTCCTGACGCAAGCATGGTGGACCATTCCACCACAAAGTACAATTTGGTAGGAGTTGAGGTTCAATACCACGAGAAGCAATGTCTGCAGGATTCTGTTTAGAGGGAACATGTTTAATAGGTATCACTTTTATGTTTCCAATGTTTAATAGGTATCACTTCTATGATTTGAGATGTTCTGTTTGCCACAAAAGTTTTCCACTTACGTGGATGAGCTGATAGCCAAGACAGAACTACCTTGGAATCCGTCCACGCAAAGATTTCAAAATCAAACTTCTTTAAAATGTTCAGTAGAGATCGCATTAATCTGGTCAACAAATACGCAGCACAGAGTTCTAATCGAGGAATGGATACTTGCTTTATAGGCGCGACTTTAGTCTTTGATACCAAAAGATTAGCCTTAACCGTACCATTGCACCTTTGGCGACAGTAAATGGCTGCTGCATAAGCCTGCAAAGATGCATCAGAAAATCCATGTAGTTGGATAACACTGTCCGTTGTAAGTATGACACATCTCGGAATTTCACAATTATTGATTTGACTGAATGTCTCTTGAAATTTAAATCAATCATCTGAGATATGCTGGGGAACAACTGAATCCCAGTCGCCTTTAACTAACCATAGTTTTTGATAGAATATTTTAATCAATATAGTGCAAGGAGATAAGAGACCTAAAGGATCGAAAATGCGAGCAGATTCTGTTAATATGCGTCTTTTTGTTATAGGTGCGTTGATGTGCAGTGTAGCTTTAAAACTGAAGGTATCAGTAGTTAAATTCCAAAAAAGTCCTAAGACTTTCGAACTCGAATTAGGAGATATCTCGAAATCAGAATTCAATGAACAATGTTCCTTAAATTCAGTTAAGAATTCTACAGAATTTGAATTCCACTTCCTCAAATCAAAACCACGTGCATGTAAAATTGAAGATATTTTCTTGCAGACTGATACTGCATCATCAACTGTATTTGCACCCGACAATAAGTCGTCCATATACATATCCTCTTGCAATGTACGAGATACATCTGATTCCTCTTTAGACTCTAAAGCTACCTGCTTCAGACATCGAGTTGCTAAAAATGAAGCAGAGGAAAGACCAAAGTAACTGTTTTCAACTTGTACGTGCGCATTTTATCACTGGAATTGTATCGCCAAAGTATCAATTGATAATTCTGATCTTCAGGGGCTACCATCACCTGACGATACATCTTCTCCACATCGGCTGTGAAAACAATTTTAGGAAATCGAAAATTAATCAAAATCTCAAAAATATCTCTTTGTAATTTCGGACCTACCCCTAAAAGACAATTCAATGATATACCATTTTCAGATTTGCAGGATGCATCAAAAACTACTCTTAATTTTGTCGTTGTGCTAGAAGGTTTAATTACCGCATGATTAGGAAGATAAAACTTTTCTATATCCGATCTGTTAGATAAATCATCATTAATCACAGTCATATGTCCTAACTGTTCATATTCCCGTATGAAATCTTTATACTGTTTTTCAAATTCCGGATTATCTTTGAATTTTCGTTCCATGGAACGCAACCTAGAAATTGCTGCCGGTTTTGAATCACACAACTTCAAATGCGATTTATAAAATGGAAATTTTACAACAAATCGCCCATCTGAATTAACAGCATGAGTGTTTTGAAAATGTGATTCACAAAATTGTTCCTCAGGTGTCAGAAATTTCTTCTTCCCAACATCGACAATATTCTCCATTTCCCAGAAACGTTTAAGTTCGTAATCAATATTTATATTATCTTCTAACTTTATGAAGTGTGCATTTGCTGCTTTTGGGCCTTCCATATTATTTCCGACCTTCCCAGCAATCACCCAACCGAAAATTGTATTTTGAGCTACAGGCTCATTTTTCGAACCATATATTTGGCCGCATCTTAAAACGGAGAAAAAATAATCAGCTCCTAAAATCAAATCAATTTCTTTGGGTTGAGCAAAATTCGGATCCGCTAACGGAATAGATTTAATATATTCTATATGCTTTACATTAATCACTTGTTCCGGCAATGGCAAAGTTAACCTATCCAAAATGTATGCGTTAACATCAATTACTTTATTATTTAACTTTGACCGAACTTTAAAATCAACCGAACCACAAGTTTTGGAAGCTGGCACTCCGCCAATTCCACGCAAAAGTAACCTTTGATTTGTTCTTTTTAATCCTAATCTTCGAACAGCTCGTTCAGAAATAAACGAACTTTCACTTCCGGAATCCAATAATAATTTAATTTCGATAGTTTCGCCACTGGATGAAAATGCGAGTGCGAAAACTGTTGGCAAAATCGCCGAGTTGCAATTTTGAATTGTATTACTGACAACTACCTGACCTTGACCCTCGCATGATTCATTCGAAATTCTCTCTGGAGTGCTTTCGTTTTCATTTGGCGCTTTTAAAAGCTGTACGTTGTTAGCTTTTATATATTCATGCAACAAACTATTATGCGTTTTTGAATTACACAAATTACACTTTAACTGTGAATTACAGTTTTTGATTGGATGTGAATTTAAACATAAAAAACACAATCCTCGTTTTTTCACAAAGTTCTTTCTAGCAGTAACATTCAAATTCTTAAATTTAACGCATTTATATAACGCATGAAGTCCGTTACATTTCGAACATTTAGTATTACTAAATTTAGAATTCTGTAATGTTTTAGAACTAACATTACTACTTTTATCAACAACTTTAGCTTCCGCTTCTTTATTTAAGATAATTTCGAGAGAAGAACACCTTAAATTTAAAAATTCAAAAAAAATGATTCCAATGTAGGAAAATCATCTTCCGCTGTTTTCTGTGCCCATAACTTTCGAGTTTCTGAATCTACCTTTTGAAGCAACCTAAATATTAACCATGGATCCCTAGAAGTTGCTTTGTCACCAAGAGCTTTTAAACCTCTGATAACTTCATTGGAAGTATCAGCTACACTCATGTCCATAAATTAAGGATAATGCAAAATCAGACAAAGGAAGAGTTAGAAGCAAAACAAATTTGACTTATTTGTAAAGCTTATTTATTAAACAACAGGTAAAGAGCAAGAAAAGATGTTATATGTTTGATATTATTAAAAAAATTAGCAATTTTTTCTCCCTGGAGCAAATTACAAAAAAAAACCTATTTACAAAAAAAAAAAAAAAAATATTACATTGTTGGTATGATTGTTAATACATTGTATGTCTCCCAGACGATGCAATACAGTCCGTACAACGCCTAGGCATGCTGAGTATCAAATGATCGATCTGATCTTGGGGGATATTACACCACTCAAAAAGCAATGCTCCCCGAAGTTCCGGTAGACATGTAGGAGGAGGTTGACGGGCTGCAACTCGTCGGCCAAGCATGTCCCACACGTGCTCTACTGGATTCAAGTCCGGTGAGAATGCTGGCCAGTCCATACAGGTGATATCCTCCGATTGAAGGCATTCGTTTACGATGTTTACACGGTGAGGACGGGCGTTGTCATCCATAAACACTAATTGTGCGCCCATGGCGCCCCGAAACAAACGTACATGTTGTTTCAGAATGACGTCCCGATAGATTTGGCTTGTCATGGTTCCAATTTGAACATGCAGGTCAGTTCTGGAACCCAGAATAATTCCACCCCAAACGAGCACTCCTGCACCACCGCAACGGTGTCGTTCAATGATGTTTTCTTGGTGGTAACGGGTTACCTGGAGCTCTCCATATGAAAGTCCGGCGAGAATCAGACTGCAAGCTAAACCTTGACTCGTCGGAAAACATCACACAAGCCCACTGTTGCGGTGTCCACAATGCATGCTCTCTACTTCAGGCTAACCGCAGGCGACAGTAAGTGGAACGCATCTGACAGGTCTACGAGCATATAGACCAATCTGCCCTAAGCGTCTGTACACGGTCTGCCTTGAAATTGTCGTACCAGTGGCTGAAGGGAACTGACGAGACAGGTCTGAGGCTGTGCTCCACCTGTTTCTTTTGGCAGTAACTGCCAAGTACTGGTCCTCATTCGGCGTTGTAACTCTGGGGCGACCTGTGCTGTAACGTCTACTCACATTACCATCACCTTGGAATCGTTGCCAAAGCCTAGAGATGACACTCTGGACAATTCCAAGTTCGTCTGATACTTCCAGTTGGGTACGCCCACATTCCAGACAGCCGATAATTCTACTACGTAAAAAATCATCCAAATGCGTCCTTTGTGTCATAACTATTCGGTTATTGCACTGAAATGCTTATAAAGCGCCTGCGAACAATTTTACTTCTTTGCCTGTATTCCTTATATATCACTCTCTTACACTCTCGTCATTGTGACGTACCATCGGTGTCATCTGGTTACTTCCTCAAATTTGCATATGATTCTTGAAGATGTGTGTAGTGATTTTACAGGTGATATATTTATTTTAGAGTTCGATTTCCGCGTGACTCCGAATTATCCTTAATTTATGGACATG
This sequence comes from Stegodyphus dumicola, assembly GCF_044657685.1. Taxonomy (NCBI): domain Eukaryota; kingdom Metazoa; phylum Arthropoda; class Arachnida; order Araneae; family Eresidae; genus Stegodyphus; species Stegodyphus dumicola. The sequence continues at coordinate 148,443,867 of NC_140781.1, read as the reverse complement.
AGTGTAATTGCCGTAAATTAACATTATCAACCTGTGAAATACATTTTTGATCCATAAATGTTTTAATTAACGATTGTACGATTTGTTTCTTTTTATCGTACCTAGCGAGCAATTTTGCCCATGCTTCTTCATAAGAATTATTTGATAACGGAATATTTTTAATTATAGAAGCTGGTTCATCAGCAAGTGATCCGATTAAATACTGAAATTTCTGTATATTCGATAAAGAAGTATTATGCACTGTTGCAACAAACAAATCTTTAAAATTCATCCAGTCATTCAAGTTACTCGAAAAAATAGGAATATTCAACTTAGGTAACTTAAAGTTACTAATATTAGAATTTCCTGTAACATTTGGCACATTAGCCGCATTTAATACATCTAATAAATTTTGATACTGAAGTTTCAAACCAAAATACTTCGATTCAAAATCTTCAATTTCTGACTGTTCTTCTGGTAATTGGGCATCAAATTTATCAAAATCTGAATAAATCCTTTCTAAGCGCTCCAGATGCAAAATTACTTCATTTTTAGATAAATCGGAAGAAATAGTACTCTGAAGCCTTGTGAAGGCCGCTTTTGCCTACCACGCAATCTAATGACAGTAGCTTGATCCATAATAAGTAATCGAAGTATTCAAGTTCAAAATCAAAATCAATGCAAAATAGATATAAAACTTCAAGAATCAAATTTAGATGTAAATCGAACTAAAAAATCATTTATCTGTACTTGAACTGCTGACGAATTCTTGATCTGATCTCGTCGGCGTGCCTCCAAAATGATGTTTACGTACCTCGTATTAAAATGGCGCCGACATGGATGACGCAGTTTCGACTTTAAACATACTTAATAAATTCAGTCGACTCTTGTATTTAAATCAAACTGAAGACATTTAATGATATAACATTCTCACGTAAACATTTAGTAATAATTTAGGAGTACAGATAAGCATAAAATAAGAATTACAATAGTTACAGGCCAGCTACGCTTTTAGCGACCGAATCCTACGAACGACAAATCTCAAAAGCGTGTTGCCAACGCAGGGCAACGGAAAGGTAGAAATTAATTCGACAGGCGTGGAAGTGAACAGTCAGTATGATTTCCTGTGTGTTCTTTTTATTCATTATTCGTGTAAATAAAGTGTGTTGTCCTACGATGGCTTCTTTACTCTAAATATTGGCCTCTGTGCAACAAAATTTTTATAATGAAACGAGATCAAACCAATGTGAGATTTGTTCTAAAGTCGTATTTGCTTCGCTACATATTTTGACTCTCCATAAAATTAAGTTTTAGAATGGCTAACCTCATTCTGGGAGAACGCTTGATTATGGCGTTATTTGACAATCTCATTTGTTCTTGAAAAGAATTTAAATTATAATTAATTGTTTGTTACTTGTTAGTTTTCCCTTACGGTTATTAAAATAATTTTACTTGTTCTTAACGCTGGTTGTGTAACTGCTGGAAATTGACTTTTTGTGTGCTAGTCAAAGACTATTTTTCTGATACACATAGATGTTAGGAATTTTCTATTTCACGTTATAGAGTTTATCAGAATTAGGAATAAGAAACTGGAAAAGCCAGCTACGTCCTTTCTGGAATTCTAATACTGGGCGTCTCGACTGCCTGTCAGACTTGCATCCAATTGCATCACGAAGTCACTCGGTAAAAAAAAGGAAAAAACTCCTCACATCCTCCCCCATTTAAAGGGCGACTTGGGTGACTGGACTCACTCCCCAAATCTAAAGGGTGACGAATTATCGTCCACCACATTTTAGTTCAGGCATCGTTTGAATAGTCTATTGTAATTATTTCTGAGCAAGAAACATGAAAAATTAGCAATGCCCTAACCGGGATTCTAACTTCGGACCTCTAGTTTGTTACCCGGATATGCTCTCAGTTATGCACTGAAGTTAAAGAAGGAGAAATTTCCTTAGAACATCAGCGTCCTAGTCTTCTCTGGCCTTCGATCTGAGTCGATCACTTGGCATAAGAACAATAACATTTAGGTATTTCTAAAGTTTCAATAAGCAGCTTATAAAATACCACTTTTGATGCATGTTTAATAGTTAGAAAAATAGAAGAATATAACATGCATTAAAAATAACTATTATAACTATATTTAATTTTTAATAACTTTCTAACTATTTTTAATTTTTAATATTCTAAACAAATCGAAGCAACTAATTTTTCGCCGTTAGGTGGTGATCATCGTGGTTTAAAGTCCAAGTGTAGATTTTAACTAAAATTTCCCGAGAAATGATGGACTTAGGAATTTAGCTCCTTTTCCCCTTTCTAGCGTGAGAATGTAAAGGCTACTAATATCCCTAATTGTTTTCTTTTTCTAATGACAGAGTTAATAGTGTAATATGATGTGTAGGGTCATTAGGTTACTTTAAAGCAGGAGACATGAAAAATGTGCAATGCCCTCGCCGGAACTCTTATCTTGTATTAAGATGAGTATCATTGGTGAAGTCCAGTTTTTATATGAAGAGTTAGCAGCATAAAATCAAATTGTAATAGAGGATTATTTCTTCCTTCCAACGCTCAGTTTACTTTATAAAAAGTAAGAACCTCTTTCGGGAAGAAAGTAATTTTACAATGCTTCCTGTCTCTATGAACACTTACTATATATGCTATAGAACCTTAAAGTAACCTAGATATGGCAATAAAATATTAAAATTTCTTAGTATAGGCAATTGCCCGATCCTGAGTAGAATATAGATATATTATGCCGTCCTATCCTGCTTGAGATGTGAGTGCATTTAGGATATTCGGTCACCAAAATGCAATCTAGTTGGCAATCCAACTTGGAAACATACCTGAAGAAAAGCAGAGTAAAGGTGAGAAACTCGGACACTCATTACAGAATGAAAGATAATTTTAAGGGAGCCTGTGAATAATTTCAACAGATTTATGACTGAACACCTTAAGACCTCTTTGACAAGAAGTTCAACTGAACAAGTTAGACAATGCGAAATAAAAGACGAGATGCATAATGTGCCTATGCAATCAGTCGAAGTTTTTGCCCCCATTTAGTCACTGCTGGAAATGTGCGATAATCGCCAAAAGTGCTAAACGTATCACTTACACGGAATCACAAAAAATCCTCAGCGAAATAATGAAGCATGAAAGCAAAGCCGCAAGACTGGGAAAATTTGACCAAATTTCCAAAAAATTCATTACACGGTGAAAATAATGTTCTAAGAAATCAGATAAACTATTTAACCCATTTTCTATTCCAAGCATTAATGTGTTTCAGAGCAGTATCAGGAAAAGCGATGATACTGAAAAAAGTATGCATTTTTCGAGATGGCCAAAGGAAATGTTAATGTTCTTCGCACAAGCAACTAATTAGGTAGGAGAAAATAACTCTTGTTCTTCGCACAAGCAACTAATTAGATAGGAGAAAATAACTCTCAAAGATTTTCCACTTACAGCAGCAGCCGTTCGCAACAGATGTAGCCTGTATGGCAGCGAATAAAAATTTTATATCAACAGTTTGTTTCTAACATAAATTTCAATCCAGAAAATTTAGTTAGTTTTATTTAGAAAGTAATTGTTCTCTGGTTCCCCTTCATCATACGAATTAATCTTTCGCCTTTTACCGAATAGAACAAGTTTTTAATTGATTTCTATAAGAAGGAAAGGAATTTATGCAAGGTGTTGAGAACATAAATTATATTATAGTTTAAACTCTCGACACCTTATATAATAAGTTCAGAACATAAGCTATAATTCCTTCTTGGACAGTTTAAAAAAAAGCATTTATTAAAAATAATAATATTAAAAACTCACATTTTTGTTAAGGTTACATATGATAATGGTAACTCAAACATATTATATCTTGTCTAAAAATTACCTGTTATGAAGAAATAACACATAAAATAAAACTTTAGTAAAATATACGTAGTTGCTTTCTGTGAAGTGATTGCCTTAGATGAACGGGGCACAGATTTCAGACGCTAGGGCAATTGCCCGATCTTGAGTAGAATTACGTGTAGAAAATAATCATATCGTTTTTGTGGCTATCATGGAATAATGGTAGAACAGAGAATAGGCCGAAACTTAATCTCATGTGACAAACAACCAATGGGGCCGATCAATTATCCACACACCGTACTAGAAATACTGCTAAAATGAGTTGGCGTGCTACGGAGGGCGCTACTTACTACATGGAGAAAGTGAATATCTAGTCTGTAATCGCTAAGTAGCAAGAAGATTGATTGGCTGTGGGGAAGAAGTGAAAATCGAAGTAATACAGCCTATAGGGGAAGACTCTTTCAGAAAACCATACTAACTTAGAAAGAACTGCCATGAAAGGTACTGGGAGTAAGGGTAAAATGTATAAAAATAAGCAGAAAAAAAGAAAAGAAGAGTGAAAAATGTTAAGAAATTAAAAAAAGCCATAAAAATCTCAATACTTAAGTGCAATTAAAACTAAATGAGGTTAATGTAAAATGTAGAAAATAAGCTATGCAATTAAAGCAAAGTTAAATGTTAATAATCATTAATTTCATCAATAATTTTGAAGGAACTTTATGTTTTGTCTAGCGGGTTTTCACAACTCCCATGTGTCTGGTAATTGAGGAAGTGGATCAAAGTAGTGAACCAGCAATCATTCAACTTGAGGTAAATTAGCAAAACTCATGTTTATAAATTTTCTTATTAAGCATTTGGTGCTCTGAATTCTGTGAAAAATGTACAGCAAGTCGATAAGTTTCTAAAGTATGAATCATCCAATGGACGAATATATTTAAAGCATCCAACATGCATGTTTTCTTGTCAAATATCACATTATATCTGGTCATTTCGAGTGTCTCTTGTGTCTGTGCTCTAAACCTCTGAAAAAATCTGCCTCTTTTACGCTTATGTAAATCCATTCTAAGGATATTTGTCATTTGAGCTTTAAACTTCATATCAGATGGTGCTGGACTTTCAAATCACATCCTTCTAATTTTCAACCATTGTCATACAGGTATGTCCTTCGATATCTCATTTTCTAACCACGATGCTTTCAAGTAAAATGCCTTATTTGAGACATATTTATGATAAATTCGGCTGATACATAGTCACTCACAATCAGTTTTTTACTACGAAGTAACGAACTTGCTTTCTTGCCGCACGGAAGGAAGAATAGGACATTGTTCATACTAACAAGTTTCTTCCTCCATTGATAAAATTAATTTTCCTTTCCACACATATATTTAGCTTCATTTTCATAAATAAATGAAGTTACTCCACTTGAGTTTGGAACTCCATATTATGAGAGTAAAGGAAAACAAGTTACACCTACAATTTGTATTGGATGCATACATATTCTATATCCATATAAGTGAATAATATTCAATAAATGCCCTATACTTGCATTTCGATCTCATGGATTCAATATTAGGTTTTCTCTATGCTTGCCCCGCACCCTAAAAAGCACCTTACCGTAGCTAAAACTGTTGAAACATAGCGCGTGCACGCGGTGATGGGACTGTAAAACACAATTTTAGTGTTACATATCAGTTTAGGGAGGGAGGAGAAGTAAAAATAAAGAATTGAATAAAAATAGAGTTTAGGGAATACAAAATAATTCCACGTTCATTTCAATAAAAAGAGCACATATAATACAGGTACCTGAAAATGCAGGGACTTAATAAGAGAAAACCCAAGCACGTTCTAATACCAAACAGATAACGCAGATGGAGATCACACTGATTACTATTTTACCATTAGCGAAGAAACTTCTGATACTTTCAAGCCATAGTTTTCTAAAGGTCTGGAGTTGATTAATGATATAAAGCACTCGAGACTTTTCCGAAGATGATGATAATCATTCATTGACATTTCGAGTTCCATTTATCACAAACTGTTCACGTAAACAATCAAACTGATATAGGAGCTAAAAGTTAATTCTAAGCAAAGCAAAAGGTTTAAAAAGACCGTATACAGAATTCGGTGCTCATTTTGATAGACACTGAGAATTGTTTAATGATTCTTTTAAAGAATTAGTAGTCTGAGTCCCGACATGGGGAGGGGAAGGATTATGAATTGAAGATCTAAAATACATTCCGTATTTTCTTTCCATTCGAAGATCAAATACTTTCAGTACTGGTAAAGAAAAATACTTTTTTTTAAAATATGAGAAACTTATTTCTTCTGCCTTTCAAACAGTTTTCAGTAAAAAACTATTTAGATTCATATTTTTAATAATGAACTAAAGGTCATTATAATGAACTACAGGTACTAGAATACACATCTTGCAAGCTTTGAATCTTAGTTTTTTCACTCCGAGGTTTAGAGAATGCGCTTGCTTCTTCAGTCTACGTTTGTGTTGAATACAAATTACATGAATGTTGAATTACATGATGTCATGATAATTTTCCATGTGTAAAATAAACCCAATTATCTGTACTAAATTCCAATTAGATCTGAGAAATATTTCAATTGTAATCCAGTTACATCTGAGGCAAACTCCATTTATGATCCAATTATTTGACGCAAATCCCAGTTACCTAAAGTAAGTATATACTCTCAGTTTCTTTAGAAATATGTAGCTCTTCAGACAAATCAAAGTCTTAGATAAAATGGAAAGCCCTATAAAATAAAAAAATTAGGAATACAGAAAATTCCAAAAATTTACATGGTATAGCCTTACTGTTAAGTCTCTGCCAAATGCCTTTAGAGAATTTTTAATGGCGGATACTTGTTTCTTCGCAATATTCTTTAGTAGCATCAAGGTGCCGGGTCTGCCTATAATGTTGTATGCAAACTGTTTTTTGACTACACTTGGCGATGATAAATGAGCGTATTTTCTGTGCACATGGTACAATATTAATACTAGTAACCTTTATGGTTTATGAAGAAAGGGAGGCACTTTTTCATAAGAGTGAATGTAATAATAAAGGGAGTATTAAATGAATTGATTAGAGTTTTTTACACTTATTAGTTAGTTCTCTTCGAATAATGCAGAATCACATAATCAGAGATGTATTTATTGCCTAACAAAGACAGAACAATCTCCGCCAAAATAAGCCTGCATGGGAAATACCTATTTCAAGGGAAATAGATAAAATTTATTTACTTTACGCTGGTAAACAATACCTTGAGGTTTGAATAATCGGTATTAATATATGAAATCTTTATTAACATGCACGAGTGATGACATTCGTGAATTTTTGATAATTTTTTCCTAGTGATTTTCTTTATCAGATGTCAATGAATTTGGTCTGGTATATAAAGCAAACAAAAATTGTTTATTCGTTTAGCTTCGACACAGAGGAGTATCATGTTGAATAAATAAATTTTTGCATTTTTTCTTCAAATTCAGTAACCCCAAACTAATGTATTATTGCATGAGTTGTCTCCCCCCTTTTTTGTTTTTGTCGATGTAATTGAGTTGTTATAAAAAAATAATAGTTTCCTCTCTCGCGCTTAAAAAATGAGAAAGAAAGACTGTTCCCGTTTTAGATACATTTAACAAGATTATTTTAACCCTGAAACTTAATAAACAAACAAGTCTCAGAATAAATATTTTCCTTTTACCCGAAATATTTTTCTAGAATAGTGAGTTGATTTTAAACGTTTAAGAAGCAACACGGACTATTTCTCTACATCTTCAGTTTGTATTTCTTTTAACTTGTTTGACTTTCAAGTCTTTACTGATTTTATCTTCTTACGACTTTTCAGTGCAATTTATTAATGTATTATGTTTATTACTTTCTGCCTGCTTAATAATTAACGTCAGTGAACTCCTATTTATTAAAATAAGCATTTTAAATTCCTCTTTTTAATGTTAGATCAATTAAAAATACTTTATTTGTGGTTAAGTCTCCACACTTTCGTCGTGATAAGTTAATAAGGATTCATTTTTCTACTAATCGTAAAACGATATGAGTAAGAGATCAAAATTTTATAGTTTAATTTTAGCATACTCATGCATCATACCACTCATTTCTGTTGCCATTAATTTTCATTGACTCATTCCCATTGTCACTGATTTCCATTCATTTCAACTTTCACATATACCAGCGATTCTCAACCGGTGGTACGCACGAGAAAAATGGGTGGTACGCAAAGAAACAAATTATTTTTAACTATTAAATTCAAAACTCTAGTAATGAAAAAGAACAATTGATGGAAATTTTCTGTGATTAAACTCTAAATGAAGATTTAAAAAAAAAACACACTTGTTAACTTTAGACTGAAGTGAAAAAAGGAATTTAAAGGCATTTCAAATAAAGCTATTAAATGTTTTTAATCCATTTTTGCGCAACTTATTTGTGTGAACAAGTATTATCTTCCATGTTATATTTGAAAAAAAATGCAGAGCAAAATTAAAAGTGGGTCCTAATTCACGGTTAAAGCTAAGTGAAATATGATCAGATATAAAGAAATTGATCTTTAAACAGACCCAAATTTAAGAATAAATTTTACAATTAAAGTACTATAACTTAAATTTTGATAGTTAAAATGGTAAACAATTTTTAATCTAATATTTTTTATGTGTGCATATTTAATACAAATAGCCAACAGGTTGTGAAAGTGGCAAAATATATTTCTTTTAATATTTCTATTGAGAAACTGAAAAATAATCAATGTAAAATGTAGTGGTGGTGCAAAAGTTTTTCAATTTTTGTTTATATAGTTCGCGTTAGTCAAAAGTTTGAGAACTCTGATATATGCGACAGAGATCAATGGCGAGTAACTTATGCATGAGATAAATGAAGTTTCCATTACTACATCAACCAACTTTACGTTAACACATTAAGATTTAAAAGGTTTTATCCTTATATCATGCAGTCAGTGTGATAATTTCTTTTCTTCTTGAGCGAGAGACATAAAAAAGCAACTCTGCTTTCGACAGGATTTGAGCCATGGATCTTCTGATTTTTATAAAGAAAGTACTACCCGCTTACACCAAAACAGCACGCACGTTGAAATTCAATAATTTATTTCAATAATTCCTTATAAACTTTGTATCAAATGACCAAACTTTGTTCTATCTCTGTGCTTAACTAAACTATTCATAAAGCCATCTGCTCAAATTATCACCCTAAAAGCTGTATAAAACTGTTAATATTCCAGATTAACATAAACAAAGATATCACAATTAAATATACTATCTAATGCTACTAAAGCTTGTCATTTCAGGTCATAATATAAAGGTTAGTAACTGGTTACCATGACAACTTAAGTATAAATCAAAATTATCTGAGACTACTAAAAGCCTAAAATAATCCTTCACTAAAGTGATGAAAGGTACAGTTAAGAACACCGAGTTTGGTCTAAAAAGAAACCTAGGAGAACTTCACTTAGCATCTAGGTCAGCAGTTTTTCTATAATCAGTCTACATTAGGAGATCCCAGGGGGGAATTCCTCTTTATGGGAGGATTTTATAGTGTCAGGGAGAAATACAGCCAGCTCGACTTCCTGTTATTCCTGCTATACTGTAAAAATATTATCTAAATATAAATAAATAAACATATATTTTTCGAGTTTGGGAAAGGGAAGAGAGAATTATTTTCTAGCAGTGCTGAAAGGGGTGCACGGAGCAAAAAAAGGTTGAAAACTACTGGTGTATATTATTCGCAAGATCACAACGATATCAACTCCGTCCCTCATCGTGGCAAATTCGCAACGATGTGACGTTAATTATTATCCTAAATTTAACCGCTCAAGAGATTTCTTTATTATAGCCAAGTCTGCATACATTCTGGATAAGTGTGTGTGATTATGGCAAGCCTCGAGGGCTATCTGCCTAAGGGGAGGGATGCCTTCGTGGAGGACTTTCTAAGGGAAACTGGCTCTATACACGTTACACATGGGGAAAGCCACGAGCACGCCCATGCAGCCAGCCCGTTCGCGGGATTCGAACCTCGGACCGAACTACCATTGTTCAGCGACTTTACCGCTCGGCCGCTGGTGAGCCATTCTGGATAAGAAAAATCATAATACAGAGTATGAAGCATTTAAAAAATAACAAGCTAATAAAAACTAAAAATAAAATCTTTATATCTTTTTCTCGATGTCGAAAATTTTTATTTGATGTCATAAATCGCGTATAAAATCAACATAAGTAAAATTAAAAGATTTTAAAACATTTTCAAAAGTATAATAGTTTTTAATGTTTCCGAATAGCGTATAGTTTTATACTCAGAATTTTTTATATTGTAAAACTGAAGTCCGTATTTTCTAAGTCTTATAAATCAATAGAATGAAGCTTTAATTCTGGAATTTTATCAATTTATTCTATTCCATTCAGTCTAGACCAACGATTCTCAATATGTGATACGCAAGAGAAAAATAGGTGGTGCGCAAAGAAACAAAGCATTTTTAACTATTAAATTAAAAAATTAAATACCCCAATATCCTGTTTTAAGTTTTTTTTCTCTAATATTCGTAAATTTATGCGATCTGAGCTTTTTTCAAGGTCAATAGTCGCTCATACACTTAAGCAAAATAATCCGTTTTTATTTTCACCAATATTCTTTTAACCGCAGACAGAACAAAATTTCTCATAAATGATGTTTTTAAAAGGAGTAATATAAATGGATGTTGTATTTAACAGGAAATAAAAATAAGTTGCTATAAAAAGATAATAGTATAATCTCATTAAACCTTTTAGCGTTGATCGATTTATTAGCACGTCTACACTTTATGATGCCACCGTTTGTAGGCTAATATTGCTCTATTTTCAATAAGAAACACTTTTTTACGTTGATTTACTGTCTCTAACAGCAGGTATTTTGTCTTATTGTTGCTTTGTATTCCTTTTCTACGCGATTTGAGAAAATCGTCGTTTGCTTTTGAAGAACTCGTAATATAGACTAGAAGAGAAACACGCTAAAATTGAATTTCTGGAGAATCAATTTTCAAGTCGGTTTCTCCCCTATTAATAAAATTCACCCTTCGATTCTAAAAGATTGCGTTTCTGTCTTGAATTCTTGGGGAATTTATAGTATATCATGTCAGTGTGGTTTAAGATATATTGGCCAAACAAAAAGAGCGTTGAAGTTTCGTATCAAGGAACATGAATCTTATGTCAAAAAAGGGGAAATTAACAAGTCTTCAATAGCGTATCATAGCTGGACTTTTAACCATAATTTTGATTTTGGGTCTGCAAAAATCATCCAAAAGGCTTCTTCCATAGGCGAATTGGATTTTCTTGAGGCTTTTCACATTCACAAAGATTTAGAAAGTTTAGTTAATGATTTGAAGTCCAATCCAGTCCTTCCTAATGCCTTTAAAATTCTACTGTCTTAATTCAATTATTTTTGCCGATAGATGGCGTTACCTCCTCGCACTTGGTACTACCAGAGGGTATAAAAATCCGTTCAGTGGTTGCTTTCCATTATTTGAAGTTCAGATTTTGAGCGTAATGTGCATTTGCAGCTCGCTCCCTATTTTAACTTCGCTAATATTTCTTTATGCTTGATCAGACAGCCTGGCTCAGTAAAAGTAGGCGGCCAGTGCAACTCTGATTAAAAATCTAGTTATAACGACGTGCAGTGCTGATAAGCACCACGTGTTTCTGTGATTCCTATTTTCTTCTTTCTATGTATTTCTTTCTCCTGATGACGAGGGACCTTTAGCTGCCCTCGAAATCGATTGAGTGTTTCATTATACCTACGCTAAATATAAGGTTGTTTTTCACGGTTTTGAACTCGTAATATATTGTGCATTTATATATTTGTGAAAAATAATAAAACAAACTTACATTTTCAAAAGGGAGAAATGGCTAAGATTGACAAAGCGGAAAAGTGATGATTTACAAATGATGGATCCAGGAGGACAATCTACTAGCACTAAAAAAATTCAAAATAAAATAAAAATTGTTTACAGAAAATATAATGAAAGTTATTTATCATTTGGGATTCCTTGGAATGGAGATGAAATGGATTCTCAACCTCAATGTGTTGTTTGCGGTGAACTATTATCCAATCAAAATATGAAACCATCGTTTCTTAAAAGACATCTTGAATCTAAGCATGTCAGTTTAAAGGATAAATCTGAAAAATATTTTAAGAGGAAATTACCGGCGTTCAAAAATAATAAACAAGTAATGAAAAGTTTTGTTCAATTGAAAAAGCTTTGGAAGCTAATTACCTAGTTAGCCTACGAATTGCCAAGACTGGGCATGCTCAAACTATTGGAGAAAAACTTATATTACTAGCAGCTAAAAATATCATTTTAACATTATTCAACGAAAAAGTTGCTAATGAACTTAATAATATTTAATATTCCGTTCTCAAATGATACGGTAAGTCGAAAAATTCTTGAAATGACAAATTCCATAAAAAAAGGCAATTTTACAAAAAATAAAACACAGTGAGTATTCCGCATTGGAATCGGGTGAAAGTACTGATATAACAAACGTTTTTAATTATTAGTTTACCTACGTTTCGAAGAAGATAAACGAATTGCCCAACAGCATTTATTTTCTGCATCTCTTCATGATAGAGCAACTGCAAATGAAATTTTCAAAGTATTTGACAATTTTATGTCTAGGAATGAAATTCCTTAGAATAACTGCATTGCCGTATGCAACGACGGAGCTCGGGCTTCAACAGGAAAACTTTCCGGTGTTATTTCTCAAATAAAAAAGGTCGCACCTGAAACTAAATTTACTCACTGCTCCATTCGGAAAGCTTTAGAAGCCAAAACAATTCCCGAAAACCTGAAAATCGTTTTAAATCGAGCTATGAAAATTGTTAATTTTATTTCAGCAATAATTAAATTCAAGAAAATTTATGATTCTATACCATGAGATGGGCAGTGAACATGGAGCACTTCTTTTACATTAAGAAGTAAAGTGGTTGGTAATACAGAGGCAAAGTTCTAAATCGTCTTTTTGAACTTCGATTAAAAATGCAGATTCTCCTTTGTGGTTCAAAATTTTAATTGAAAAAATGTTTATTTAGTGAATTATCGTTGGCTCGTTTAACTTATTTAGCTGATATTTTTAGAAAATTAAATGAATTAAATGTAGGATTTCAAGAATAAAGTGTTAATTTGTTTACCATTAGAGATAAAATAAATGCAATGATGAAATAAAACTCGAGCTAATGATTAAAGAACTGGGTGGTAATATTTTAAGTTTTTTACCAACCACTTTTAGAAAGTTCTCTAACCGAAAATAATTCGAAAATAAAAGAAGAATTAGCATCCGACATTAAAAATCGTCGTGTTCTATTGATAAATAATTTCAAAATGTATTTTCCTGAGGAGTTTGAAAAAGAAAATTGTGTGTAAAAGAAAATTAGAAATCCATTTTGTTCATATGTACCTTATATTTTATATCGTGAAGAAAAAAACAATTGATAGAAATTTCAAAAAAACAATTCATAGAAAAATTTGATTTCAAAAGTGATACGCTTGTTAACTTTTGGCTGAAACGAAAAAAAAAAAAAAAAGAATTTAAAAGCATTTCAAACAAAGCTTTTAATTTTTTCCCTTTTTTGCACAGCCTATTTGTTTGAACAAGGATTTTCTTCCATGTTATATCGGAGAAATAAATACAGAACAAAATTAAAAGTGGATCCTAATTTATGGTTGAAAATAAGTGAAATAAGACCAGACATAAAGAAATTGATCTATCTTAAACAGACCAAAATTTTGCACTAAATTTTAGAATTCAAGTATTATAATTTTGATAATTAAAATGGTAACCAATTTTTAATCTATCATTTTCTTGTGTGTGCATAGTTAATGCAAATAGCCAATATGTTGGGGAAATGGCAAAATTTTTTTACAATAAATATCTTTATTTATTTAATAAATAAAGAAAATAATAAATTTTTTCAATAATAATTAAATAAATTTTTTCAATATTTTTTAAAAAATTTCTATTGAAAGAATGAAAAATAATCATCGTAAAATATAGTGGTGATACTAAAGTTTTTCTTTTTTTGTGGTAAGCGTCACTCAAAAGATTAAGAACCACTGATTTAGACCATTCAGAAGGTAACATTTACTTTTTTTCCCGCAGATAAGTTTGGTGTCAAACGAGATCTGCATACTTCCAATTGCACTTCAACAGAAACTATTAGTTTGATGCACATAAATAAAATATATTTACGAGCTCTTTTCTCCAGTAGTTTGCTTTACATCCGTAAGTGCATTACATCTTGATTTATTGCAATAATAAACGAAAAAATCGAAATCTTAATCAAATAAAATGACTTGGATATAGAGCGTTCTCGGAGCATAGATCCTGTTCTCGGAGCTGGCCAGTTTTACAGTCCCTCAATTATGGTAGAAGAAAGATGAAGGAAGGCAAGTCAATTCGCAGTAGCTGACAACTAGAGAGAAAAAGTGCATAACATCAACAATAAATCTGAGTAGCAGACATTTTTGAAAAGAAGGAGATTAAAAAGAAAGAAAGAACGATAAAGCATATCAAAGACAGAGATAAAATAATAAATAAAGGGTTATGCTGATGTATTTTATTATATAATGTGACTTATAGCTTAAGTGCCGAAAACTGCTCATTTTGTTATTATCAGTTTATTCAGTAAAGTTTAAAAACCCAAATAAAGTGCTTATCTCTGAAACTCGAAATTTGGAACAAAGGACTTTTTTATGAAAAAGGTATATGAAGCTTTATATATAATAAATTTTTTAATAATTAATCCTAAAGTGGGATCATCACAGATACCTAAAGAAGAAAAGATAAAAATTATCATTAGCAACTATGTTTAAACATCTTTGAATTGGAATAATTTTGCTTTTAGTGAGATCTATAATAACGGATATAGGGATTCTATACTAAGCATTTCAGAGAAGTAGGATAAGTGAATTATTAAAAAGTAAAAAAATTATGATGCCTCCAGTTATAGAGCAATTAATATGGAATGTGATCGTAGTTCCTGAAGGCTTCGGGTAGAGAGCTGCTGTACTGTTTGGCGCCCTGAGACATGCCGCCAAACATATTCAGTAGAGATGAACTGCGATGTGTACCCGATCAATTATATTTTTACATTTAAGTTATTAATTCCTCAGAGAAGAGGCTCACTTCAAATTAGCATACATGCTTACTTTTGTGTAATTTTTAATCAATAATCGCGTGTTAAGTGCAATTTTCCTTATAATCATATTAATTTTTCTGCTCAGTGTGTATTTATCATACATTAATCTTTACTACCATTAGCTAAAAGCACCAAATATTGTTAGAATGACATCTTTCATTGGCTTCATTTAATTACTTGAATTCTTTCATTGGTTGATAGAGTAAGATTATTCATATTAATGCGTATTTGAGAGAAACAGTTTCTCTTTTTCTATAAATCAGTACAGATTAGCAAGTTCTTCAGTTGTTATAAAAAGGAAATGAACGAAATGCAAAACGATGCAAACATAAATCTTAATATTTTCTCTGTTATATTAAATTTCGTTATGGAGAAAATTGCTTTTTTGTTGTAAGAGTTATTATAATTAATTTTTATTACTCCTAAATAGTTGTGGGAGGTTTAAAAAAAGTACCACATTTTCTTATATCCCCCTTTCCCCAGAAATGTATATTAGATTGAGGAAAAGTTTTATCATGCTTCGCGTTCTTCCTTACCTCCATTTTTAGGTTTAAAAAATGAAACAGTTTTGCATCACAGTCTGAAATAGAAATTCTTTTCGAAATTCGAACAACAAATTTTCCTACAGAGTAATTAATGATGCTATTCTGAAAGGTGATTACACTTTTAAGCACATGCGCAAGATGATAAAGACATGGAAAACAAGATTAGATCATTTCAAGGGCTTTTGAGAGCATTATTTTGTTTAAATTTCCAGCTTCATTTCCGCAATTACACAAAACTCTGTTTGCAAACGAATACAAATGACTACTAGCAAAGAAAATAGGCTCTATTTTCTTGGTTTTAGCGTTGACTATCGTCTTGTCTGCCGGATCGTAATTAGATAATGAGGAGTCCTGTTAAAATTCTCCGAGATAGTGCACTCCAGACTCTTAATTGAAATACATGTGACCCTTAATTTAAAGACACTTTTAGAGGAAAAAGACAGCAGCCACATTACTTCCTAAAATTGAATTACAACTTAGCTATGCCGTAAGATAGCAAAAGACTACCGCATGTTTTTAAATAATTACATAATTTTCTTAAATAATGTTTGGAAGTGTTTCAAGGAAGTTATGCACATAATTGCAATCGCTTATATTCATCATTTGTTTGGTTTCAAATGGGTAGTTTTGTGTAAGCTACAGTGCTCATACGAGTGCCCAGCTAAGAGTAGCTCGTTGAAACTCCTTTTACTTCTCTTGGAGCGGATCTTTCCAAACACGGTTAATATAATCTTAGATCGACATAAAGGCTTTCGCATTACATATTACAGGTTTACTCTGAAATCAAAACCTGGTTATCATCTTGGACCATTAGGGGCCATAAAGAGTCGAGAAACTAAGGTTTCCGAACACTGATTTTTACCAGTCTTCATTTCCAAGGAAAAAGTATTAGAGGTGTGTACATTTGCGCATACTTCTTCAGACTTAACACAGATATGAGCCAATTTTCCAGAAAACGTTTTCTGCAAAATGCATCTCAGAGCCCATTGTAGATGACCTTTGCATACTTTACCCGATTCCTTAATTCTTTCTTTAATACTTATTCAAATTAATATTTATATGATTTGTTTCTTAATTTTGCATGATAAATGACTGCATAAATTTTTATTGGGTTGCCCAAAACACCTGGGAAATAAAGATTAAATCGATTATTTAAACTCTTAACATCTAGACCTCTCTGTTGTTCATGTTTACTCTTCATTCCAAAGTATACAGTGATTTGTCAGAACAGTCATGCGACTAAGAAAGCTAAAGCTACTTCATAAGTCTGTGCTTACGTAAACATGTTCTGTTTTTAGCTGTAAAAAACGGCCTTAGTGATAGTCACGAAAAGAAAGCGAAGTGCTACGACTTAATTTGTTGCGAAAGAAGTAATGTTTAAAATAACTGAAAAGTTTTCAAATGAATGCAGTTATGATGAAACTTTAGATAGTAGTGAACCCATACCGAAGATAATGAAGAAAACAATGCATCTTCCTGTAATCATGATAATGGCTCTGATAGTGTGATAATGTAGTAATATCAAAGATTCAGAATCCCGTAAGATGATTTATCAAATGATGAGAGCTAAACACTTAATCAGAAGCAAATAGAATTGCCTAATTTTAAAATTCTTCAGTACTCTTTACGTAATGATGCATCGATAAGATTACCGTTTATATAATAGGGAAATATTTGAAATTTATTTCACCACTTGCCAATAAATAACATCTTGTTAGAAAAGGCTTTTTGTGCAAGAAATATCATACTTGAAGTAAACTTAGCTAGCACTAGGATAATACAGTGCAATGCAGTCTAAAATTATTAGCTGAAAAGCAGTTGTCGCATTTCATTTGAATTTAACTAACAGTTAAAAGTGTATGCTACTTCTTTCCTTTATGCCTCGTTTCGTCACATACTCACTGACAGATTTGATTGGCATGCGTTATATTATTAACTGAGAAAAAGAATAGTAACTGCATGATTTAGTGACTCTGTAATGGCTGCTTCGCTTACCTTGCATTAAAAAATTGCAGCTCTTGTGAGATACACTGCCGAACATTAGTCCATGTAGGTCTTCTTAATTTAGAGTACGTTGGGCGAAGCAAGACGTGTTGTAGAATTGAGCAGAAAATTTGATATTGTTTTCAGTTGAATTGTATGTTCCAGTTATTGGCTGCAAAATCAAGGGACTTATTTTCGTTTTGTATTATTTTAATTCAGAGTTCATATGTTGTGAGGTGAAACAAAGTTAAGATTTCATTTGCTTGTGTGTTTATACTTTCACAATCAGTTTAAGTTTTACATAATAAAACTCTACGTAAGTTAAACGTAATAATTGAGGTGTGAGAGTTTAATTTAAGGTAGTCATTCAGTTAGTAAATCTTCTCAAGTGTTATATATGTAGTTAAGTACTATGAATTAAGCAAACCTATTGTGCTTTATTCTGTTGACGTTTTACTGCTGTAAAACGCACGTGAACAAAACTGAACAGTCCTCGGCTTATTCCTTTAAATTGTAGAGTTCCTTTAAATAAATTAAAGTAATAAAATTTTAAATAATATAAATAAGTTAAAGTTTCCTTTAAAATGTAGAGTCATTAGGCCATATCGATTCAGGAAATTTAAGAAATCCGCAGTGTCCTCGTCGGCGTTCTAACTCTGTACCTCCCGAATTCGCGTCGAATGTGCTTCAAGCTACACATCGAAGGCATGCGGAAAGGAGGAAGAAAATACCTTATATACTCCCCCTTTATAAAAGACGACTGAGGATTAGCGGACCTAATATCCAAATCTTGGTGGTGACGAAATATCGTCTACCACCGTTTAGTTCGGGCGCTATTAACAGAGTCATATAGAATTTTTCAATGTCAAGAAAATGAAGAAATCCGCAATGCCTTCGTTATATGTATTTTTGAATTTTTATTTATTTAATAAAAGCAAAGCAAAACGACATCTTTGTGTCTGCGATTTAACGAAAGAAGTTCACTTTCCCTTTGTGCTTCAAAAAGACTTTTCCTTACCTTTTTCCTGGTTAACATCACTGCTTAATCAGTTCTAGTTTCTAAAAAGAATCATCTAAATTACAAAAAAGATATAAGTAGCTTATGTTTACATATACAATACAAAAACGGTGAAAAGTCTTTCTCTTTGCCCTACACATTTTTTTTTCTTAAATCATAAATATGCAGCACTTTTGTGTTGAACAAATAAGCTGTAATTTCATCAGCGTAGCTTCGTTTTTGAAATCACGAATAAATCATTTTGTGCAACATAGTTCCAGACTCAGCTAAAGCTCATATTAAAAAATGGAAAAAAAATGAAAACGGCTCGTTAAGCATGTGATTTAAATCGAAACTTAACGCAGCGAAAAATCTAATTAAAAATTATTGAATAATTCATTGTATCCGAGAGATGAATTTATTCCTTTTCTTCTATCAGTATCAAGGTCTTTTGCTCAAGTGCAAGGCAAAAAAATAAAAAAAAATGCACTGTCCTCCCAAGAAAGCGGGAAAAGAAAAGCTGAATGTATTAGATATTGCAAGAAGATTAATTACTGTGTTGTTTTCGTAACAATCTTATCTTATTTCCGGATTGATTCTCAACTTTTTACATTCAGAGGCATTTTATAACGCATAACAGAAGATTATTAAACATAAACATTAA
Organism: Stegodyphus dumicola; assembly: GCF_044657685.1. Lineage (NCBI taxonomy): Eukaryota > Metazoa > Arthropoda > Arachnida > Araneae > Eresidae > Stegodyphus > Stegodyphus dumicola. Next base: position 148,424,664 of record NC_140781.1, on the reverse strand, counting down.
TATTTCAACTTCAAAAATTAATCAACTAAGTTACACATTCAAACAAATTTCTCTTGAACGGTTTGCCATACGTACGAGAATTACTCAGTTACGTAATGTAAGTAAAAGCAATACGACTGATCTATGTTTATATTTATTAAGCTTGATACGGTGTATTTCATAAAGATTACTCGACTAAATATGTCTTGAAAAACCTGTCCTTAGACTCTTAATTTCAATAAAAAATAAATCAAGTACGTTAGGTGCCCAAATTAACAGATTTATTTTTTAATTTGGGTCATGTGAGAAATTTTAGTAAAAATAGGCGAAGTTAAAATTTTATATAGATCCTTTACAAAGAATTTTCCAGTAAGTAGGGTGTTCTTACTTCTATTAAAATCATTTATGAGAAAATATTATCAAAATTACATGATTTAAATTATTTTAATCAACTGAGAGCTTCGATTTTCGCAGTCATATAAAACTGAATTTCACCAATCACGAAATTTCGAAGTTAGCACTTGTGATAAGATTAGGATTATTAAATTAGTAAAGTTTGAAAGAATTGATGTTTTACCTAAATTGATGTTTTACTTAAGGAAAAAGTATTTTAAACACTTACGTAATGAATTACAACAAAATATATGAGAGTTATCTGCCTTAGGTAACGCTAATTTTGTACACTATTGAAAAGCAATTATATAACACATGAGAAAAGAAAGTTCCATGGATTCGATTCATCAGACTAATATTTTTGTTTTCAGTGATGCCATCCGCTTTTATTCATTATGCCAAGTTTCATATTAATACATCCTCACGCTTTCGTTTTTGGTTCCCATAGAGATAAATGAAAATGACCAGAGATAACAGAAATGAAACATTAAATTAAGAATTTCATCTTCGCATAAGAAAACATTAGACCGGGAACTAAATACGGGAATAGAAAAGAAAGTTCTGACATTTACAACGAGAATAGTTGATTTTTAAATGCTTTGAATCAAACATGAATTCACATTTTAATGTAGAGGTTCTCAAATAGTCCAATAGAAGCGTATAAAGCTTTTCAAATAGTATGGAGCCCTTTAAAAATATAGTACGTATATAACTAGAGATGCATTATTCTGATCAGTAAATTGTAGGTATAATAGCAAAGAGTAGTTAAAAGTGTTATTTGCGTAAGGTATATTTTCAGTTATAGGGTTTGACTTGCTTTGCTAGCATAAATTTGTATCAAACTCTTAACAGGCTTGGAATGAATTATCGCTTGGTCGGAAGTCACAACAGAGTGCTGAAAAGGTTTAAAACAACATTTTTATTAAAACAGAACTTTAACATAAACGGACGTCTCATGTTTGATAAGATCAGCCACCACTTGTGGCGATGTAGCTTAAAGTAACAATAAATTTCGAAAGATAAAATAAAGTCTACGCAATTAATTTAAAGCGAAGTTGGCTCAAAACATTTCAACGGCATAACTATTTAAATGTCGGCAGCAATAACTGAAGAATTACAATTTTATCAGAGCTATCGAAACCTAGTAAAGCGGCGTCGAGAGGCAGAAACACACTCTTTCTTGCAATCCAAAACCCTCGACTTATACTGTCAACCTGATTTATATTCTGCTGGGGAAACGGAAAGAAAAATTGATAGTAAAGCTGAAGTTGTAAATAACTGGTTACTTAAAATAATAACAACCCTACGTAGTCTATGCATTTATTTGGCCCTCTTTGCAAAAGATTGTCGTATCTCTGAAACTTTTATTCCAAGTCAAATGATACAGCTCGGTCAGTGTGATGAATTTTGAAGCGTACTTCCCCACTCATGGTCTCAAATTCGTTTCAACGTCGTTGCTGTTGCTGCATTCGTTCACACTATTGTTTTCAGTAGTAGAAATAACGCGTAGAATAAACTTAAACTGATTAAAATTTATTATACTTACCACCTTTCCGGTACAGTTTGTTTCAATTATTATACTTAACAGGTTATACAAAATTTACTTTAGAAAAGAATTTTCTTGTGTTTGATGCCACCTAGACAACGTTCTTAACCAGCCGAGACAATGAATACTGCCGGCAGCCTGAAAAATTCCTAAATTGGAAAGTGCTCAGTTATAAAAGGAGAAAACTCCTTGTTCGCTAAAGCTCCTGGGCTGGATGGCCTCACGATTGAAACCATTGAAGAGCTTAGGCTCGCGGACGACCAACAAATTCTAGCACTCTTTAACAAGTGCCTTGAATTAGGTTATTTTCCAAAGGAATGGAAAAACGCAAAGCTAGTATTGTTCCAGAAAGAGGGAAAACCAAAGTCCATGCCCAGTTCTTACAGACCTATCTGCTTACTCTCAGCGTGGGGCAAGGTCCTTGACAAGATGCTTACGCAGAGATTAACGTATTACCTGGTCAAAAACAAACTACTAAACCCCGCCCAATTCGGGTTTACTAAAGGGCGGAGCACCACCGACGCCCTCAACCGTGTTCAAGACATCATCTTAAATAACAGACAAAATAACCTCCATACGTGTATAATATCGCTTGACGTAGCTTCCGCATTCAATAAACTATGGTGGCCAGCGCTCAAAACAAAACTAAAAGACCTGCGATGTCCAAAGAATCTTTCCCAACTGATCGCAAGCTACCTCACAGAACGTCAAGTGACCTACAAAAGAGACGGCTTAAATATCACGATGAATTACCACAAAGGAGCCCCACAGGGGTCTAATATCGGACCCATCTTGTGGAACATAATTGCAGACTCAGCGCTGAACATCAACTTTGGAGACAATGCCAAGATACAAGCTTACGCCGACGATATTATACTCATAATAGACGGAGGCAATAGGACAACAATAGAGCTTAAAGCAGACGCAGCACTCAAATTGCTTGCAAAATGGAGTCAAGACAACAAACTGTGTTTCAGTATTGAAAAGACACAGATGATAGTCTTTCCAAAAAGTTCAAAAATAGACGCGAATCCAACACGCATAAAGTGGGAAGGGCATCCACTGCGACGCCAGAATACCATTAAATACCTCGGATTCACGCTTGATAAGAAGCTCACGTGGGTATCACATCTTACGGAAGTCCGAGATAAGACGCATCGAATCATCAATAAACTAAACAGGATAATCACAGACAAGTGGAGCCAAAAGGGGCGCCTGTTAAAACATTTATACCTTAATGCAATTGAACGCATGATCCTCTACGGCTGCCCAGTCTGGATGAATGGCACAGCAAGAATATGTCAAAAACTACATCAAATACAGCGAGTAATCCTGTTAAAAATCACCAGTGCGTATAGCACCGCAGCACTTCAGGTCTTAGCTGGCACGCTCCCACTCGACCTAAAAGCAGAATTAGAAAGATCAATCTATCGACTTCTACATTACAAAGAGGACCTTCACACTAAAAAAGATTTACATCTATCATATGCCAGCATAGAAAGCTTCCAAGATTCCCCTAACTTACACCCAGGAGATCTACCCATCCTTTCCTGGTGCAAATCGCCACCCTCAGGACAACAAAGAGAGTTTTTTTCTGACGGTTCAAAAATTTCAGGACGAGTAGGGGCAGCGTTCACTGTCTTTTCGAACAATGAAGAAATTTATCAAGCACAATTCCGTCTAAGCGATCATGCTTCAGTCTTCCAAGCCGAGTCCCTAGCACTCAAAGAAGCAGCACTATGGTTAGGTACACAACCAGCAGCTCACACTTCATTCTTCACAGATAGCATGAGCGTTCTGAATGCGCTGAATTCCTTTCCTCCAAAACATCCGCACACGGCAGCACTTAGAGAGATCTTCTTGACGTTAGGCTCTTCCATACCTTTAAAGATCAACTGGATAAAAGGACATACCGGGCAGAAAGGCAACGAACGAGCGGATGAACTAGCTAAGACTGCAGCTCTCAAACCAGAAATTGACAAGGAAGTTCCGCTTTCCGCAGAAGTTGCAAAAAGGCTCCTCAAGACAGCATTTCAAGAGACATGGTCATCACGATGGCAGGAAGAAGAGACAGGAAGATTTACTTACAACATCTTCCCAATACCTTCTCTCAAGAGGCTGAAATGCAACCGACTCTTCCTCCAAGCCTGTACCAACCACGGGAAATTCCCAGCGTATTACAGACGTTTCCTCAGACGGGACGTCAACTGTTCTTGCGGTTTTCGCGGGGAAGACGCGGACGCACTTCATTACCTGCTCTCCTGCCCTCTGACAGAGCACCTTCGACAGCAGTTCTTTCCTTCCGACTACATCACATATCCTGTGAATAGACTGTTCACGGACTATTACTGCAACAAGGGCATCTTAGAGATAATGAAGCAAGTGAATGAAAATAATTATATCCAAGAAACTACAGATTAAAGTAAAACGTAGAAAGGCGGCCTAACCGTCAGATTGCTAGCAATGAATAGGATAACTTCCTAACCCTGTAGTGCCATTAACTCAGTTTGGCGGAACAGGTTAAGTAAAGTGACCATATATATATTCCAAAGAATTCTACTTACAAAAAGAGTATCGAGCTGCCTGTTATTTAGAGCACAGTATGAATACTTCGAAATATTAATGTAGTTTTCTTTTTCTTCCTTTGTTTTCCTTTTTTTAATAAGATTATCAAAATTTTTGACTAATAAAAACTTAAGTAAAAGGTGTTCAGCTTATCATCAATTTTTGAATAATAAAAAACTTAAAAGGTAATAAGATTATTATTATTATAAATTGTTAGTACTTAAATGAAAAATTAATAAAAATCTAATAAGTAGTTCATTTAGCACTTATAACCATTCTGCCGCAGACAATCTGCTGAAATAAAATATCATTTTAGGAGCAAAACAAATTTTAATGGTTCGAAATTACCAATTATTGCGAAAAATTTCCTAGTTTTATTACTAAATCTTGAAGACATTCTAAAGATTAGTTTGAATATTATTACTGTATTCCATGGGTTCTCAACTGGCAGAGAAGTCCCCCCAAGGGGAAATTTCATAGCTTCAAGGAGGGGAATGCGATCAGTCTTTTATTTACCTATTAGTTATAGTTTATAAATATAAAATACAACTTTTATTCAAGTTTTGGTGGTTATGAACATTTTCTATGCTTTTTGTTGTTTAATTTACGAAACAGGTCTAAAAATAATTTAAATTTAAATGAATTTATGTATATGTGGTTTCGAGTTTTTGAAAGGAGACGAGCAATGGTGAAAGGGGCGCACGGGGCTGAAAAAGGTCGAGAACCACTCCATTACAAAACCATTACAAAATTACGTAATTTTAATGGTGACATTTTGATTTTGAGAAAACTTAATTATGAGTAATCTGAACACAACAAATGCATTTAAAAGTACATACATTAGTATTATATTTGCATAATGAATACCAGGAGGTACAGTCTCGACTGTTAACATTATGTGTATCATTAATTTCTAGGATTTCTTACTCTGGTTTGATCCTGAGCCTAATACGAATTTTTATCTTAACGCTGTTAAGTGCTTTTAGCAACAATTATTCCGGAATGCTATATTTCCATCATAGAATAGAGCCTGAAAAATTTAGCTTACAGTGATCTCAATTTATCATACATGTTATTATTCCAGTACAGTTTGTTTTAATCCTTGTAAACAATTGGATATACAATGATGAATTTTAGAGAATTTTTAGTATTTAATGAACAGCTTTGTTATAATGGATTGTTAATCTAATCAAAACATTTATCTGATTGAAAAATCTAATTTTTAATTCCGAGTATGAATGAAATTATCGAATACTGTCATATATTCAGATAGGATAAAATATTTAGTTTATGATGTGTTTACAAAAGTAGTTGTAATTAATTATAAAATGAAATATGAGTTTAAATTGTTATTATTCATGAATAACAAATATATAATTGCCGTCCAATGTTTAGAAAAACATTTTAAAACAACATCATTCTTTTAATTTTTTTATATTTAACTAAAATAGTAATAGTATATGAAAATTTAAATCGTGATAGCCGTATAGTATACGAAATCGTAATCTATAGCCGTATAGTATACGTAAAATTTACGATACGGATGTAAAAACTTGGAATTTTTCTATTTATGCCCAAACCAACTTAATCATTAAAACCTTTCATCCTTTAATTGGAATTGAAACTGAGACAGTGTCATTATCTTTAACTACAACTAGCCTTCGTCTAATGCGATACTAAGGTTCTAAAAAAAAAAATCGTTTTATACGAGTTCATATTATACCAGCCAAAGAATTAGAGCAAAAACACATCTTAGGTCTCTAAAAGTAAAACGTATGCTATTTTCATCTTGTAACTAAGGGAAATACATTTTTAGGTACAGTAATTGATCGGGAAAATAGTATATATTAATAGTAGTTATCTTAGTCATCACTACTAATGCTCTTTAAACTAGGGTGTTTTCTATTTCGGTAAGTATCCTCATGTTCTAAGCTATTTTCTGCAGTATATGCTTTGGTGCTCTAGGCCTCTAGGCTTAGTACAAAAAAAGTTTGTTATTTTCGTTCATTTAAGTTGAGAGGGTTTTTATTATTATTATTATTATTATTATTTATTTATTTATTTATTTATTTATTTATTTATTTATTTATTTATTTTAATTTCGTTGTATGGAGTGCACCTGGGAAGTTCTGTCTTAATTATTTTACTTTTTTCCCTATTTAAATCCCTATTTAGAAAACATAATTCAATTTTCAATTGTTAGACTAGGGAAAGCGCAATTCCTTCTTTCTTTTTTGTCTTTTTGAATTGATTTTGACAATAGCTTCTCTTAATTATGTTCTACTTTAATGTGCTATGATATCAAAGTATGGGCAGTTGTGCTATATGTATTCTGTGAAATCAATTTATTTGACGCTTGGTCGAACTATATATGAAGCTAAAGTTTTGTAGTAATGATGCGTTATAGGGGAATTTTCCCCAGTTCTGAAGCCTATTACAGCGAAATCGGGCTGTAGGGTCGTACGGGGTTACCTGTACTAATTCGAAATCACATCAAATTTATAAAATTATTTATGTAAACAATCGTTATATCGAACCTCTTGAATATACAGATCGACATTTTTTCTAATTGAAGTAAATATGATTTGTCTTTAATGTTGCTCTCGAGCAGTTATACGTCTCACAAACTGTCATGTGGTCGAGGATAAATAAAATATTTATTTATTTACTTTTTAGCCGAAATAATATTTTTTAATTTTTTATTTAATGATTTTAAAATAAAGACATGGCTAAAACATAACTTTTTCTGGGGTGAAAGGTTTTCATTACTAATAAAGTGCGTGCACAATTAATAACAGAATTATTAGAAACATTTAATTCTTTTCCTTTATTGCAATTACACTTTCTCCAATTAAAATTCAATGAAACATAATGTAATATTTAGCATAATTTTATTCATTTTAATCATTTACATATCGGTCCACCAGCAGCCGAGTGGTAAAATCGTTGAACGCTGGTACTTCTGATATGGGCTCTATTCCAGGCGAACGGCCAAGCTGCATGGGCATTTTCGTGGTTTTCCCCATGTATAACGTTTATACGAGGCAATTTCCCTTACGAAAATCCTTTACGAAGGCATCCCTTCCCTTAGGCAGGTAGTCCTGTTGTGTTTTGCCGTAATAAACTCAACCAAACCAAACCTTTACATACCACCTAAAATTACTTTTTATTTTGGGTAATAAGAAATATAACATTATCAAAATTCATGTCAATATTTTGTGCAGACTTACGGGAGATGATTTTCATTTAAGTTTGCCTCTTGTATTTAATCGCAGAAGATTTATATTATTTTTTGAAAACTTCTCGTTTAACTTGGCTTATTTTCAATATCTAACCCATCCTTATTTAAGATATCTAATGCATAATTTTTTACTGCGTTAAAGACATAGTTCTAAAATCTTTCTACAGCAGTTGTACTTTATTACTAATTTTATTCAAAAAGAAATTAAATATCACACAACACTGATGTTTATTAAGATATATGCAACTTTTAAGCTGATTGCAGAAAATGAAATAATATGTTTTTATAGCACCTATTATATGGTGATTTGTAATTAAAAAACTTAAGATGAAAAAAAAGCATACCAGTGACGGAGAGGTAAAGTCGCAGAACTCTGGAAGTTAGGTCCGAGGTTCAAATCCTGACGAACGGGCTGGCTGCACTGATTTTCCGAGGTTTTCCCCATGTATAACATACATACGACATAGTTTCCCATAGAAAGTCCTTCATGAAGACATCCCTCACCTTACGCAGATAGCCCTCAATTGCTTTGACATGATCAAATAAACAAAACTAAACCAAACACTTTTATTCATTAGACCTATAACGGTGAAAGAAAAGACATTAGTCCCTTGAAAAAACTAATTCTTGTATTAGTGATTGGCTAGTCAGTTGAAAACTTAGTTTGTGTTTTATATACAGGGTGCCCACTAAAATCCGGTACCACCCGCGTAACTGTCGAACGGCTGCAGCTAATATTCAGAAAAGTGGTGTCTAGGTATAGTAAAGTGGCTATGCGCTACTTGATAGCTTACAACGCCACCTGGTGAAAAACGGCGGAGTTATCCTCCCTATCTCGAAAACGATACGAGACAGGAAGAAAACGTAAATTACGAAGTTCCAGAGCATCGTCGCTTTAGTAATAGACACCTTGTGGATATGAATGCTAAAAATAGAACATTTAAAATGCACATTGGTTTCTTCGAGATTTCCGAAACTGTGACGTCACGAAACTTGAACGAAAGGAGAAAAGATTATCTTTCGAGTGAAAAACATGTTCGTTTTCGAGGCACAGTGATGTCGTTTGTAATTCACAGTCGAGAAGACTGTGGTTCAAACCCCGCGGGGGGCATCCTTGTACTGATTGTCTTTGTAAACAGAGTAGATAACATACAGATCGTGCACAATCGTGTCGCAAAACGCTTCAACCCAACGCAACTTGAGCTTGGTATGCGAATTTGTTCATTATGCAAATAGTGTATGAAACGTCACACCTGTTCAGCTATAAAAGAGACAGCTATAAAAGAGATATCTTCTCGTGGTTGTATGTAGAAGCTCATGGTCATGGAGAGATTTTCAAAAAATGATTGTTGTGAGATGGCTCGACTTACGGTGAAGGTGAGGGCAATGCACGATCGGCAGCGTTTTCCTGCTGTCCCACATCCTTCATACAAAACCATTCTACAGGTTGTGAAACGTTTAAGGGAGATAGGCTGCGTGACTTCCTGACCTCGATTTGGCAGATCAGCTGAGGTAGAGCAGACAGTGCAACCGGAATATGTCTCATACGGCCTCACATATAGAAACAGCAGCACAAGAGAGATAAGTGAAGACCGTGGTCTCTCAAAAAGTAGCTTTTGGAAAATCCTAAATAATTAGGAGCTAATCCATATCGACTAACACCTAATCAGGCATTACTGGACGGGGATGCCGAGAGACGCTTCGTATGGTGCAACTTCGTTACGAACCGGATAGAGGTCCAAACAACATTCATGGCAGGTATAGTGTGGAGGATGAGGCATGCTTTTCACGGAATGAAACGTTCGATATGCAGAACATCCATTACTGGGCACAGGAAAATCCATCATGTTCTGCCGAAGTTGGACATCAAATACGGTTTTCGATTAATGTTTGGTGTGGAATTTATAATAGCAGACTAATGAGCTCAATATTTTAGCAGGGTACGTTAACGGGCGCACAATATTTAAGACTTCTGCAAGACATAGTGTAGAGTCATTAGGTTTTTTTTTTTTTTTTTTTTTTTTACAATTTATTTTATTTTATTTATTTATTTTTGCAAAGCAAGAGAAATTGCAAAATTAAAAATTAGCAATGCCGTCGCCGGGAACCGAACCGCGGACCGCTGTAATGCGTGACCAGCGTACAGACCACCACACCACGAAGGCATGCCAAGAAGGCGGGAAAATACTTTATATACTCCCCCTTTTAAAGGGCCACTGGGGTTTTTAGGGGACCCAATCGCCAAATCCTGGGTGAGGACAATCATCATCTACAACCCTTTTAATTCGGACGCCACTGTAGAGACATTAGGATATTTTGGAAGCAGCAGACTTGAAAAATGAGCAGCACCTTCGCTGGGAATCGAACCACGGACCTTTCGAATACGTGTCGAGAGTGCTACCGTTACACCACGAAGGCATACAAGAAGGTGAGAGGAATAATAGTACCTGATGAAGGAATTCGGAGAATGAATAATCAGCACGGTGGTTTCGAAGAGTGGCACGTACCTGACCTGACTCCCATGGACTTTCTCCTGTGCGGATACTTCAAACAGCAGGTATATGCGACCCTTCCACAAACATCGCAGGACCTTCAACAACGTATTACAGATGCTTGTGCAAACGTGTTACTCATTATGCTTAAACGTGCAGCATGAAGTTCTAACAAGGATCCAGATGTGCATTTCAGCTGATGGAGAGAAGTTTAAAACATCGAAAATAAAGGTGATAACTACTTATTTTTTTCTTTCTAAGATCGTTTCGTCACGTCACAGTTTCGGAAATCGCAAACAAACAAATGCACGTTTAAAACGTTCTGTTCTTAACACTGTTCACGAGTTGTCTTTTCGTACTAAATCTACGATATTCTATAACTTTGTAATTCACTTTTTCTTCCTATCTCGTATCGTTTTCGAGATACGCTAACTCCGCTTCTTTCCACCAGGTGGCGCTGAAAGCTATCTCATCTAGTAGCGCATAGCCACTTTACTATGCCTAGACACCACTTTTATGACTACAGCCGCAGACGTTCGGCAGTTAAACGGGCGGTACCGGACTTAAGTGAGCACCCTGTATGCATACATATATATATATATATATTAATTACTATACTCCTGTGCAACGTTAAGAGAATTTGCACATTGCGTGTTCAAGTTGAATCTCGACTCATCTGTAAAAAGCACTGTGCTCCACTGTAATCTGGTCAAAGGAGTATGTTGCCTGCATCATGCTAAACGCATTCTCTTGCGTGCTGTAGTGAGGTCGCCGCAATGAAAATGCCAAATGCCGATCCTCATTCGTAGTTATGGATCTTAATTACGAATAGAACTTGTCCATGTCTTTTCGATATGAATATAAATCCTAGAATTGTTCCCACAAACTGTAGACGACACCGGGCGTTACATTAAGCTCCATAGCCACCTGCGCTTGTGATTGCCCTGCCTCCAATCTGCGGGTAATTCTCCATCTCATTCTGTCATCTATACGTTCGCAGCTACTCATTTTACCTGATAATCTTATAAAATTTACTCATTACTTGCGAGAAATACGGCGAATGCCGGGAAGGAGTACTAGCTCACAAATCCCCGAAAACCCCTCGTGCGCTTATATTCCCCTCCACAATCACAGTTAAGCAGACACGTACGTGTACGGTTGCGTATTCGACTCTGAATATTTGCATAATTCTTACCTTTGGTTCAATACTTTTCGCAAAATTAGGTATAATTCTCAAATTCACTTAATATTGTAGACGAGTGCATATAGTCGAAGAATTAATTATGCCTGTTTATCATAAGAGCGTATTTTAACATCTGTTTCTAATTAAAACATATTTTCTGTAACATGCGATTTGAGAAGTATAATGCCCTAGACGAGGAAATCAGTGTATGCAGTTTTTTCAAGCGATAAAGTAGTAAGAAGCTAAGAGTTCGTTTTCCGGCGTTATGTTGTCGTTAAAAAGGATTCCCCCCCCTTGTGGCTCCATTCTCTCTGTGTAATGCATATATAAATTAGTGTTACTTAGTTTTCAGAAAGTTAGTCTTCTTCATACGACTAGCTTTCACATGTTTTGTCATCGTAAATAATTTAAAACTGCTTTGTAAAACTGTCAAAATCTGGCCCAACGATAAAAAAAAAAAAAAAAAAAAAAAAAAAAAAAAAAAAAAAAACAGTCTTTTCTCTCTCTTAACTAAGATTTGTTGCTGTGACGCATCTCACTTGTCTGATTGTAACATCAGAACAAGCCCACGAAATTCATTGCGGCAAGGAGTATAAGACTGCGCCTGTCGTTGAATAAAAGCGAACGCCCCGTTTTCGCTTTTATCCGTTTTGTGTACTCTCTGTGAGTTTTTCACTAAACTGATTTTGCAACTTTTGGACTCGTTCATTCGCTCTCCCAACACTATTTTAAATTCAGGTTGGAATTCTAGTATTCCTCTTTTCTGCCTCTCACAGTGGAATACGAACCTATGTTCTATGGTAATTATTGCTCCTCTGGATGAGTACTGTCACCCCTCTTAATTTGTAAAAACAATTTAGAATCACCCTGTATATACATGAAAGTTATATATATATACATGTTGCTCGTAATGTGCTCCATGAAAGCATTACCCACGCCATTATACCCCGCCACCGTTACTGTGCATCTGGGAACCAGTGTTTCGTTTGGAAACCGGCATATTAGCACACGTCCATAGATGTGATGGACCCGAAAGCGTGATTCGTCGGACCATGCAACTTTCTTCTGTTCTTGAAATTTTCAATTCCGATGTTTGTTTTCCTATTGAAGACACAGCTGGCGATGACGTGCCGTCAGTGCAGGAACATAACTTCAGCATTCGGGTGCGTAGGCCCATACGCAGCAATGTACGCTGCACAGTGTGTTGAGAAACACTGTCTGGGCCGCCACTGTTGTAACTGGTGATTATTTTGGCTGTTGTAGCTCTTCGGTTATGATGAACAATGTGTAGCAATCTCCGCTCTCCTTCGGAATCAATGCGCCGTCAACAACACACTGCTGGCCGGTGACTTGTCGTTTCACCATCTATAAACCACTTTCGATATGTGCTCACAACAACTACTCGTAAACAGCACACTAAACACGCCGTTTCTGATACTGATGTTCCCAGTCACTGAGCCATAACGATTTGACCTTTATTGAAGTCTGATAAATCAGCTGGTTTTTCCCATTATGTCGCTAATCGCGCTATGTTTGGAAAGACAATCCATAGTCGCTTTATATGCTCCAATATCAGCGACACGCGCAGTGGTTTTGTTTCTTGTCGAGACCATTGTTATTGAAGGAGAGTGGTCATAATGTAATGAATGTAATGGCCCTTCGGTGCATATATATATATTATAGTAAGCATAGATATCATACATATTGACTTTCCCCCGAAAGCTTGTGAAGTCTATTAGGCTTTTCAAAGAGTTAGCTTTCGATAACCACTTCATTACATGATGGATTAGGAATAAACTAAAATTCGGCCGCTAGAGCAGGAACTAAAAACAAGATCTGTGGTAGAGGTATTTTATATAGTTCTGGATGGCCGTTTCATTGGAGGATAGTTTAGGAGTTGCTAATCAGGAGGCACTGGAGGATTGCCCCAGTCCTTCTTCCTAAAACTACTTGACGGACGCCATTTTGAACATTTTCCACGTCTTTCACCCCCTTTCGCTGTAGGCAGGTTCCCGCCAACGGACAGTCTCTTGAAATTGGCTATTGCCCAGTGACATTGTTTCCCCCATCCTACGTCACACGACAAGCTGGAGTGCATTGAAAAGCGCAAAGGGGAAATACATACCCTTTTCGAGTTTCCTCGTCACCAGAGAAGACAGCATTGCTACAGGTCTGATTTCATAATATTTCTCTAAAGTTTTTTCTTGGTCTTAGCAATACCCATACTGTTTGACGTTTTATTTTTCATTTAAATTTAATTTCAGAATCGTTTGTAAAGTTTTAATTCTTTAAGCTTGCAGGTCCAGCCCGTACGTTATTGTATATTTTGACTAATAGCATACCGCTATTTACTTTTATTTTTATTGCTGTACATCGGAATTGCATTTACATTTTTTTACACCTTAATGTGTCAATATATGCGGACGCGTCGGGAAATTGGAACAGAGAATTGAGACTAAAAAAAATTTTTAGACACTTTATTTAATTAATTAAAAAATTTTTGTAGCGCAAAGTTTCAATTGTCTGTTTCGGCGAAACGCGTAATGGGGTTAGCTTGGTTCGATGTTCATTTAGAAATTTCCCTTGAAAAGCCAAAATGGACCTCGAATTGGGCTAATTAACCATTTTCCGCTTTTTAATTTTAATATATTTTTGCCTTTTACCTTGTTCAATCAATTAGTATTTTACTGTGTTTTATAATTTACTTTTTATTTCGCATATAGCCTCATTCAACCTCATTATATTACCTCATTCAACTAATTTGTTTTTTAATACTGTGTTAAAATTTCCGAAAATATTTAGCATATAGCTTTTATTATTCGAACTTGTAAATATAAAAAAAATTTTCCATTTTCACACTTTTCATAACTACTGAATATGCTTATGTTGGAGTTTTCTTGGAGCCACAGCTTTTGGTAACTTTTTTGGCGAGCTAACTACAATTTATCTTCTCATTTCCTTAATTTTGCAACACAATGCGCAACACAAAACATTTTGACCAAAATTTGTCTTTTTTGTATTGTTCTTACAACTTTTCTTATAATAATATATATATAGATGAATTAAGAGTCCTAATTAATTACTAGTTATATATATATTACAGTAGGTACCGATATGATATGCACTGACTTTTTAATTTTTTTAGTAAGCATTGCATTTTACTATGCATATGCATTGATTTTCATTAGAGGATGAATTAAGGGTATTAATATATTGTAAGTTATATAGATATAGCCATAGTAAGCATTGATATCATAAGCACTGATTTTCTTTTTCGAAATCTTGTAAAGTCTATTAGGCTTTTCAAAGCAGTTAGCTTTGGATGAATTACTTTACCGAATGTTGGGTTAGGGATAAATTAAAACTCGGCCACTAGTGGAACTAAAAACAAGACCTGTGCTAGCTGGATTTTATTAATTCTGTACAACCATTTCACTGAAGGATGTATTAGAACTAAATCGAGTTTTCTTATGTTGTTTCGCAGATTACCGACCGAAACTTAAACCTGAGATTTTCTTTTAGATTTATTAAAGATCAACTCGTAATGTTGGGAGTGGGTTCAAATCCCGCAGAAGGCTCAAATTTTTATTGTGTATATAGGGTGTAGGGTCTATGCTGCAAGGGTGCAATTAAAATATATGGCAAACCGAAAGTCCTCTCCAGTGTTTTGGTGGAAAGGCGTATTAGCACAAAAAGAAGTGGAGGGCCCTCGTATCCGTCCACTGTGGTTTTCTTCATCAAATTATGATGTAACTTTTCCCTTCTCCTGAGTGTAAAATCAGTCGCCAACTGTGGTGCACCCTGGGAATGTTCTCAGAGGTGAAACGGCTATATGACCAATGGATTCGGTTTGTCCGGACAAATGCTGCTCTAGCAAAGTGTTCGGCCACTTAAGGTAGAAAAACCGATGGCTTCAATCTTTCGTACGCATACTTAAATAAAGCAAAGTAGCAGACCGTTGGCGGAAATAAAAGAGAAAAATGTTCCATCGGTATGTAATGCTAAAGGCTTATTGTGGTGTTTTAGTCCTGCATTCACTAACACGAAGAATGGCTTCACAAAGAATTTTCCTCGAGTGATATAGGCTAATATACTGTTTACTCATATGGTATCTACAGGTGGAGTTCCTTTTGAATTTCGTTCTTGTGGCCGGTAAATGAAACGTTGCTAGTAAACTGTAGAATGTTAGGAATGGATTATAATTTCGCTTGTTAAATGACTGACTCTCATATTTTAGTGCGTTGACTCCAGCGCAACCGTTCGATGACTTTGACACTTTAGATCCATGCACTCGGAAAACCGACCAATAACGTAACTTTGATATAACTGACAAATGTGGCTTACAAGTGCCGGTAGCCGGTATACTAGCTTTTAAAGCACGGATTTTCTAGCAGCACACTTACTACAGAAATTATTCTATTAAATACAGAATTAATGCAAGATTCAAAGGTAGTTTCTCATTTCTAGAGCACTATCTTAAGGTAAAGATCAAATTCTAATATATAACGATTCCAGCTTCGCTCTTCAAACATATTTTTTCCGTTGGTATTTAAAAGAATGCACTGAAACATTCTTCTGTGAGAGCCATCTTTAAACAAAATGCACGAAAGACAGAATAAACTGGGTTTTAATATAACATTAGGTCACATTATATAGTATTTTAACGTTTTATTTGTGAATAAAATCAGTTAAAAGAAGATAACTATAGTTTGCAGATTTCAGTTTGAAAATTGACTGGGGAAATTAGGAACCAAAGGGTATTTGTTGAATTAGATTCATGTTTTGTGAGCATATATTTTCTTCTGACATTAATCTCCTTCTTTTAATTTCGCTATTTCGCTATTTTTAGCCACAAAAGTGAATAAGAATTAAACAAAATGCGAAAACTTCCTTCGGAAAATGCACTTTAAATAAGATGAAAAATCGCCTGAATGTCAAAACTGTATCCTTATATTACTCAGTGTGGGATGTAATTTTGATTCTAATTATTCTTATCTACTAAGGGGGGAAAATACAAAATAATTTACTTCTACCAACGAAATTGCTAGCCTTTTCTGCTTATCACTACGAAGTGGGGAACCCAAGACTTATAATTATTTTGCATTTTTTATGAATAATCTGTCGCTTAGCAGATATACACATCCTGTCATTGCCTATTCTCATTCCGTCATTGCATATTCTCATCCCAACTCTTGGAATGCAATCATTCACTTACGAAATACATTCGTTAGAGGATTAGTAAGCAGTTCCGTTTCAATGTCAGATATGTCGTCATTTGTGGGTGGCCCAGTGAATATCCATAATTGTCTTTATTGGCGACAAAAGTTTGGAGCCATGTTTGTTTGTTGTGAATCTAGAAATAAATTAAGTCGTTAAAAGATGACCTGAAACCGTTGATGAGAAAAAAGACAGAAAAGGAAAGTAAAAGAAAAGGATAAGCCAAAAAAAAAAAAAAGAAAAGAAAAGAAAAGAAAAGAAAAAGGGAAGAAAACACGTGACCTTCACGTGCCGTTGCCAAATTGTTTATATAAAATGCATGACCATGAAATGTTCGTTTCAGGCTGGAGTAATGACTTACATATGTGGTAGATGGATTTTATTATTCTCAAACAGTCCGCGGATTTTTACGCCGACTGTCGTCTATGTTTTTTTACCCCGCCTACTGAAATACGTTTTGCCCGTATTTTTAGCGCTACCATTTTGGGGATTCTTTGGTGATGTTGACGATTCCCGCCGAATTTCTTCGTGTTTGTACTTTCCGTCCTCCTGAGCAGTTCTGAAAACGACGCGTTTAATTAAAAAGTACATAAAAGGCGAGATAAAACACTCTCATATCCCATCTTAAATGTAGTCAAAAATTCTCCTTGAAACTGAGAAAAAGAATGCATCACTCTTATGCATTCTTTCATTTCCTTTTTCCATTTATTTGATATATAACGAGAAAGCTTGCATAATGTTAGATAAATTTGCATCATTTTTTAAGATCAGAAATTTAAGAATCTGACTAACAGAAGAAATTTGAATTTTCTAGAAAACTGCCCTTCTCTCTACTTAGTACTGTATACGTATCCTAACATCTTTTATTCCTGTTCTAATAAAGGAAATTTGAAATCTTATACCTTCGAAATCTTATTAATGGTTACATAGATAACATAGCATAGAAACTAATTTTCAAAAATATATAGTAGACGAAGTTTATTTAGAGTAAATAAATGGGAGAAGAGACTAAAAAAACTAAACTCAGTGGCACAACAGCCCTAGTGGTCCACGGACTGTAGTGCCCCGAAATCTGCTTTCTTGACCTTGGGTCCCGGAGTGCGTCAGCATATGCTCTAGGCAAGTGGTCAGCTTGTTGCAAGACCACCGGTGTTTAGTCCCCAAGCGGACCTGGTACTCATTTTATGGTTGTAGGAAAAAATGTCACCCGGAAAAAAGGGAAACGGAAGGAATATCCCCGGAAAATAAGGAACGGAAAAAATGTCCCCCTTCGTTTGCAATGGGAAATATAAGGCATGTTTAGAAAGATCGCCAATCTGGGTGATAAAAGTTTTATCTCAACAACCGTAACTTCGGATGACCGGAAAGATGTGCGAATAGAAGCAAGAAGATGTGTTGGCTGCTTGTTTCTTCTATGGAGCCTACCTCCATAGTTTCTTCTCTAAGGTTAAAAATAGAGGGTTGTTTAGAGAGGGAAGCTTTCGCGATGGACGGCAGGGGGGAAAGGCGGGTTGTCCAGCGTCGGTCATTGTCAGGTCTTTAGTAATTACTCTCCTCGCACTGCATGTAGTTATAGCCTTAAGCTGCGGTTTAGTGAAACATTTATTGACGCACAACAGAAAACTAATTCATCCTGAGCTTTTGTATAAGAAACAGTTGTAGATGCAATTTCAAGTTACGGTTTGCGATAAGAATAGGACTAAATTTTTTACCTAATTAATTTTCGCATAATTTTTTTTTTTCGCATTTGAGTTTAATTAAAAGTAACGCATCTGCACAGGAAACATTTTTTTAAATTTGCACTTAAGTTTGAAAACAAGAATACCACAGTTATTAAAATTAAGAGGTTTATTTCAAAATTATTAGTCTCTGAGGGACTAATGTTTTCATTTTGCGTCGAATCACTCTGAATGTCCGTTTCACTTTTCAAACTGTTGCCACCAAATATTGTGATAAAACAACGGTACCTACAGCCATCGAGTTTCGAATGACGTAATCCTACTGCGAATATGGGCAACTGGAAGCCCAAATTTGAAATTTGGAATTCGTTTTATTATCCATTTTATATTTTGTAACGAATTTTTGATTAACAAACTCAAGAATTTCAAAGCGAGCCATGGCAATGTTGTACAGAAAAAACATTTTTATCTCCAGCGCGTGAGACTGTGAATCGGAAATTCTAAAAATGTGCTCAATTTAAAATTATTTTGCGATACTGCTCTTGAATTGAATTTTATGGTTTAAGTGCGAAGAATATGATATTTAATAAATAAAGGTAACACACAAAATGTTAAAAAAAGGCCCCTTTGGACGTAATTTAAAATCTGAAACCTTTCAGATTTTTTATTTTACTAAAATTTTAAAATCTAATTAAAATGGATCCCATAACCACGCGATCTGAATTTAAACATTTAATATGTAATGAACCCTCTTATTGCGACCTCTTCCAAAATAATTTCTCAGAGTAGAAATTAACACTTGTACCGAGCATTATCTCTTTAAGATGACCACTTCCACCAAAGACCAAAATAATTAGAAACGTAGATGATCGTATTAGAGAGGATTTAATGCATTTTACAATGCACCAATGCGTAACCTACTCAGAGCCGGACCATCTAGTAGCCCATAAACGATTGGCGACCATCTCCTTAAGAGGATCACTTCCAAAAGTGACCGGCATTTTCAAAAATATAAACAAACACTTGCACTGAATATCATCTTTCTAGGGTGGTGATCTTCACAGATATCAAAAATCAACTAGAAACATGGATGGATTAGGATTATTCAATTATGGCAAAGCGCACGAGGGCTATCTACCTAAAGGGAGGGATGCTTTAGTGGAGAACTTTCTAAGGGAAACTGGCTCGTATACATATTACACATGGGGAAAACCACAAAAGTGCCCATGCAGCCAGCTCGTTCGCGGGATTGGAATCTCGGACCGAACTACCAGTGTTCAGCGTCTTTACCGCTCGGCCGCTGATAGGCTGAAATCTGATGGATGGCTGATGGATATCTTAGAAAGGATTTTTACTTATAGTAGTTATATTAATTACAATTACGTGTAGAGCTTATGGAAACTTAAAAGCGGCCGAGCGGTTAAGTTGCTGAATACCCTGGTTGTTATATCTGGGTACGATTCCTAGCAAAGCAGCTTTTCGTGGTTTTTTCCCTATATAACGTGGTTACGAGCTAGTTTTCCTTAGGAAGCCCTCCACGAAGGCAACCATTCTCTTAGGCAGATACCTTTCGTGCGCTTTGTTATAGTCAAGTAAACCAAACCAAATTAAAGAAGCTTATTTATTCTACTCTCCAAATTGAGATCCAAATAAGTCATACGTGGGAGCTTTTCGTATTCATAACGTAAAACGTATCAAAATGGGGAAATTAAATAAATTTAATTATTTAACTTGGTTATCTAGAATTCCAGTTTTTAATTTATCTCTTGTTTCCAAAAATCTGAGCATGAATAAATGTGTAATAAAGCATAGACAGATAACTTTGAAATTCAAAGAATAACATAAATGACCTTTGACCACTAGCAGCCGAGAGGTAAAAATAGTTGAATATTGGTAGTTCGACTGGCACGCCACGATAATTTCCTGGTAAGGAAATTTTCGTGTTTTTCTCCATGTGTAACATAAATACGAGGCAGTTTCTATCAGACGTATGAAATAATTTTTGTCAACTACTCGCTATAAACAGTCCTCCATGAAGGCATCCATATTCACTTCGGCAGATAATCTTATGGTACTTTGTCATAACCTAAATAATCTGATTTGATGATCATGCTAATTTTTTCTCATACTGATGCTTTAATTAATGTTTTATTTATCATAAACTGTGTTAACTGCTTTAAATTAACCAAATCAGGATTTTTTTTCTGTTACATTTTCTTTTTGAAATTTTTGACATCATTTTAGAAGCCTAAATATGTCAGATCGTTTTATCAAGACGTATTATTTGTAACTGTTTTACATATAAGTACAGAGAATCTCATGACGGTGAACTCTAAAAGTGTTTCCTACAACATAAACAAACAGGCTTTTATACATTTGCCTCTCGTATGCAACCATCTATAGAAGTGGCCTAAAAATCGCTTGAAACGGCCGTTAGTGGTCGCATTAGAAAAGTCTCATTATATTTGCATTTTTGTGGCATTTAATAATTTCAGTTACATGTCTGCCTTATTGATTTTTCAAGGGCGTGTAACAACTTTCAATATAAATTAGAATAGTAATAATCTTTTACATTCCATTCGGATTATTGTATTCGTATGAAAGCCTTGAATCAATTGTTGATCATTATTTTGTACGTATGCTATTGCAAAAATTTAAAAATTCTTAATTATGATATTTTCCGATATTCGGGCTTTAAATGCCCAAGTTATTTAATTTTATGCCAAGATTTAAACTTTGTGCATTTACAATAAGAAGATCTTAATTCTGGAACTTTTTAACATCTGAAGCTGGTTAAAACTGGTTGAAATGTGTTGCAGTCGCAGTTCGTATGCAAAACCATTCTCGCACTGATTTGTTTTATGCTTAATTTAGCATAAAACAAATCAGTGTTAATCCCTAAGTAACCAAATTTTAGATTTATATCATTTTTTTTTTTTAAATTGTGAAAATAAACAAAAAGAAAGGAGAAAATTTTTCTTTCTTACATTATAATTATTTTCAGTTCATCTTTTATGATAATTAGTGTATTTTTCAATTTTCCTCAACTGTCAAATCTTGTATTTCTAAATATTAGATTATTTACAGTCCCTGCAATTTTAGAGTTTTTATGTTAAACTCTAAAATAGTTATTAGAAGAATTATTAAAAGCATTTGATGTAATTAACGACGCACGTCGCCCATAGATTTGCCCATAGATTCGCAAATTTTGAATTTTCAATATTGTTGGAAGCACTTGAGCAGAAAATTCGTCTTTTCTGGCAAATTGCAAATTTTAAAATTCAAAAAATTCAACTCCATCAATCCAATTTTCAGACTCAATTAAAGGCACTGAAGTTATTTAACATTTAAGAACTCTCGGTGATTTAGAACTCCCCGGAATTGGTACTCAAGAAATGATTTCAAAAATGCTCTTCTACATCTATTAATAATTGTTCTATCCCTTGAATAGCTAGTATCTACTGCATTTTCTTCTCATTTCTTCTTTGGTGGTTATTTGAATCATGGAAAAGCACGGGAACTGTCTGTCTAAGAGAAGGGATGAATTCGTGGAGGACTTAACGAAGTATGAGAAAGGAAAACTTGATTGTATTTACCTTACACATGAAGAAATAACTAAATTATCTTGCAACCAGCTTGTTTGCTGGGATTTGAGCCCCTGTCGAACTATTAGTGTTAAGCGACCGCCAGAGTCGTAGCTAGGGTTTTCAGCGCCCAGGGACAAGTGAAGATTTCGCGCCCCTTACTGCTTGCCAAGGATGGAAAACAATTAATTCTACAATGTCTAAATTCAATTTCGCCAGATAAATTTTCCATAAAATGAAAAAACAATTTTCAGTACACATAAATAATTAATTGAATTAATGTAAATTTTTACTGCAGAATACATAAACTTATTTTCAGCTCAATGTAAAACTGTTCCCACGCAAAATTTATATTATAAGAAAAAGTTAAATGTCTGTTATGTCGAATATTTCTTCACTTAGATTGCAGAGACATTCGATATTTTATGGAAGCAGGAGACTTGAAAAATGAGCAACCCCTTCTCCGGGAATCGAACCGCGGATCTCTGGAATACGCGCCCAGCGTGCAGACCACTACACCACGAAAGCACGTTAAGAAGGCTGAAGTCTAAAATTTATGCATATTTAGTATTAATTCTATATTTTGCATATTAACATTTTAAAAATTCCTGACTAAATTACTCCTGGACGGTTGTGTATAAACCTATGGTTTGTTTGATCAAGTGCGACTCATTTGTAAAGTATTGAATGGTGTACTCGCTTGCAAAACCTTGTGAATTTTGTTTTTCTTGAAAAATCGGCAATACTAAGTATGATTGCTAAATATTACATTCTTTTTAAGGGAACATTATAGTATAATAATAAGAATATTTTCTCCTGGGATATACTTTTATCAATGATATGTTACTGTAGCGCAGTTTTGCTAAATTCCTATAAATCAGTTCTAATTATTCTAAGCTGATTTACTAAGACTTGGAATGATGCTCAAGGCCGGCGCTAAACGTTTTGCCGCACGGTGCCTGCTTTACAACTTTAAAATTCTGCCGCCCAGCTCTTTCCAAAGTTCTAAAAATTTTGCGTTCTCTCAATTCTGCCGGCCGGTGCGGCCGCACCGAATGCATATGCTCTGGCACCGGCCCTGATGATACTAGGAATGACTAGGAAACGATAATTCAGATAATACTTATTATCTGAATTGTCATTTCCTCATAAACATGATGCTTATTAAAAATTACAGATGTTTTAATTAATAACAACCTTAAAAACTGGTTGTTGGTAGCTTTAATTTTGACTCCATACACTTCAACAATTAAAAAAGCCAAAAGATATGAAGTTTCCTTGTCAGCTCTTTTTGAGTCCTTTTCTAATACTGCTAAAATTCTGCATGATATTTGTTTTAGAACTGCTAACAAACTGCTAACAAAATTTTAAATACAAAAGTTATACTGCAATTTTAAGTCTGAAAAGTAATTAATTCAGACTTGAAAGATCTTGAAACATAGAACTTGAGCTCAAAACAATAAGAATAGAATTTTGCATTCATTTTTTTAATTATACGATTGTTGCTTCATTGATAACAATGTTATAAATAGTTCATTTAGAATTACACTACAATTGCTGCATTAGAATCCATATTTCTTACTAATTATTTAAACATGAAAAATGAGAACTATAATATTTATATGTACTTTTTAATCTCCATAAGTCATAATCTCCATAAGTAATCTCCATTTAAGTCATAATAAAGTTTTCTCATAAATAGGAAATTGACTGTTTTCAACAGTTTTCACCTCTTCGTCAAGATGCATTTCTTTTACGGTCCTAATTAAAAATTACAGAACAACAGAACATAATCTTCTATCTCACGAAATTTGCTAAAACAAATTCTTTCGCATTAATTTTGAATTTTATTTAACTCTAACTTATTCAATATTTCGAGTTCTGGATAATCAAATTAGCGGTATCATTCTAAAGCTGCAAAATGTAATTAAGAAGCTCAGCTTCGTTTTTAATGATTCATTTTACCACGCCACTGGGGAAAAAAAAAATATCTGAGTTTTCAGATTTTCAATTACGTCCAAAGGGCGTTTTTTTAACATTTTGTGTGTTACCTTTATTTATTAAATATCATGTTCTTTGCACTTAAACCATAAAATTCAATTCAATAGCAATGCCGCAGCATATCTTTAGAATTTCCCATACACACTTCCGCGCGCTGGAGACAAAAAGGTTTTTCCCAGCCGTAGAGTGTTGCCATTGCTCCCTTTTAAATCGCTGAGTTTGTTACTCAAAAATTCGTTAAAGTTTTGCAAAATATAAAATCGATAATAAATCAAATTCCAAATTTCGAATTTGGTCTTCCACATGCCCATATTCGTAGGAGGATTACGTCATTCAAAATTCGATGGCTCTATGTACCGTTGTTTTATCACAATGCGAGAAATATACATACATTTATGCAGATTTTTCATTATTTAAAGGAAAATCTGAAAGCTTTCATATTTCATATTGCGCCCAAAAGGATTTTTTTTAACGTTTTGTGTGGTACCTTTATTTATTAAATATAATGTTCTTCGCACTTTACCATAAAATTCAATTCCACAACAATATCACAAAATATTTAAAAAGCGCAAAATTTAAGAATTTCCAATACACAGTTTCGGGCGCTGGAGATCATTTCTTTTTTCGTACAGTGTTCCCGTTGCACGCTTTTAAATCGATGAGTTTGTTAATTAAAAAATTCGTTAATGTGTTGCAAAATTGGGAATAGCTAATAAAACAAATTCCAAATTCGGAATTTCAAGTGCTCATGTTTGGTTGGAGTACTGCGTTATTCAAAATTGGATGGCTCTAGGTACTGTTGTTTTTTGAAAATGCGGAAACATTCATGCATTCATGCAGAATCTTCATTATTTAGTTTCTTTAAATATAATGCATGGCAATAATATTTTGTAGCAATAGTTTGAAAAGTGAATCAACGCAGAAAGTGAAACCACGCAAAATGTCGTTTCGAGACTAATAGCCCTTTGGGTCTAACGCCCCTTTGGGCTTAAAAAAAAAAAAATAAATGTTAGATTAGCAAGTTAAAAGTCAGAAATAGCAACATTTAACCGATAAGAAAGTCAGAACTCTTTACTACCTCGCTCGAAAAATGCAATTTTGAATAAAATGATAATTTTGCTTCTTTATTAAATTATTCTTATAACAGGGCTTGCATGAATGGATTATATTCTACTATAAGAAATTTTTTCATACCAATAAATTGCCACAGTTAGAGACAGAAAGTACAGTAAACCCTTTCTAAGATGACCACAGGTTCATAAGATTTTGGGCTTTTGCGAATTAGAGAAATAGCTCTCAGCACCGATGTCCAAGTTCTCAGAAATACTGATCATCATAGGAAGATAATCACCAGAAGAAAGTTCACTGTTCACATTCGGAAGTACATTATTCTATAAATGAAAGTACATTAAGCCGATTCGATTGCGTGTATGGCCGTATCTATTTATATATAGGAAAAATTTTAATATAAAATAAATATAGTGTAAAATATATGTTTTTTTTTTTTATTGAAAAATTTAAATCCTTGTGCACCACATAGTATTACACAAGGCTTACAGAGGTAAGTAAAAAAAAACGAACAAATACAACAACACAACACAAAATAAACTTACAAATTCACAGATGATACGTAAGAGATAAATTTACAGAAAAAAGAGAAAGCCATTTTATGTTGAACAAAAACATGAAGAGGGGGAGGAAATGAAATATTCACAGAGTTTAACTTAGAAATGAGTTCCTTTCGTCCTTCCTTGAGCTTTGAACAATAGAACAACAAATGTTCGACATTTTGCACTCCCCCGAAACTGCATGAACACAAGTCTGTACTAGATAATCTAAATCTCTTCAGATATGAATTGAATTTACCATGTCCAGTTAGAAATTGAGTAACTTCAAAATTGCAGAAAAAGTGTTTATTATTCAGTCTGTGAGGAATGGAAGGAAAATATAGTTTAGTCAAAGAGGCAGTAGTAGAATTCCTGTATAGTTCATTCCACTCGAGTATTGTATCATCCGTACTTTTGTTCTTGTAAAATGACTTAGGAAGTATCATTGGAGTAATTACTTGAAGATGTGTAGCTTGTTTTGCCAACCAATCAGCCCGTTCATTTCCTAGATTGCCAGTGTGGCCACGTACATGAGAAAAGATAACATCAACACCTTTATTATTAAGGTCTTTAAGAAGAGCATGGGAAGTCACAATTAATTTATTATATGAGAAGATATTCCTAAGAGAAAATAAGGATGAAAGAGAATCAGTGCGAATAAGAAATTTAGCACTTAGCGAATAGTTGTTAGATATCCACTTAATTGACTCACTAATGCACAGTAATTCGGCTTGGAAAACACTGCATTCATTGGGAATTCTAAAGAGTTTGTATTCCAGTTCAGAACCATTATGGAAAACGACATAAGCTAATCCAACTCGATTATTAATTTTACTGCCATCTGTATAACACACAACAGGGAAATTATCATCAACAGAATTGTCATAAATGATAGTTTGAATTGGCAAACGATTGGCAGGATGAGGAAGATCTTCAAACAACACCTTGGCATCGAACATAAATTTGCTGATGGTATCTTTAAACTTTTTGTCCTTCAAAACATGAAGGTCAATCGGAGGAAATCCTGAAATTGCGAAACAGGCTTCATAGCTAATTGTTCTGTAGCCACAACTCTTAGTAAAATTCTTCTTTGAATTCTGCGAAGTATACGGGAATTAATCTTCTTTTCTAAAGCTGTTCCCCACACTCTAGAAGCATAGCAAATAAAGGGGACAATACCCTGCTTATAAATCATATCAATAACATTAACTTTTAAACCAAAAGTATTGCAAGAGACACGATTAAGTCCTCTAAGTATATTTTCACACTTATTGGATAAATACATAATATGATTTTTCCAACAAAACTTATGATCAAGAATAACGCCTAAATATTTAATTTCATTCACCGTTTCGAGTAAGGTATTATCCAAGTACAGTTGTTGGTTTGTATAGCTGACATGCTTTCTTTTAATTATCATAATTTTAGATTTATTAGGATTGAATTCCAATTTCTGTTCTCTGGACCAATTGGAAATAATAGTAAGGGTGTTTTGAGCCGTATTAAAGAGAGTAATGGGACACTTCTCTTGAAAGCAAATTAGTAGATCATCAGCAAAAGCAATTGTTTTACAACTCGGACAATTTGAGAGTCTATTGAGTAGATCATTCATAATTAAATTCCACAATAAAGGTTCGGAAACCGAGCCTTGAGGGCAACCTCTTTCCAAAATGCGGGAGGAAGAAACGTGGCCAAGGGAGAGCAATGCAGATCTGTCATGCAGAAAATCTTTAATAAGGTGGTAAATATTACACGGAATACCAGCTTTCCTTAAAAAAACAAGTATCCCAGGACACCAGGCGTGGTCGAAAGCACCTTTGATATCAAGAAACACTAAAACTGTGTGTAAATTTCTCTTCTTACCTTCGTCCACTATGTCTTTTAAGTACAAAAGAGCCTCTTCACAACTCTTATGAGGGGTAAAACCAAACTGTGCTTTATTTAGCAGTTTTTTATTATGCAAGAACCAGGTAATTCTATTAACAAACAGCTTTTCTAGGCATTTTCCTAAACTGGGAAGAAGACTAATGCATCTCAAGTTATCTAAATGCGGGATACGAGGACTACTATTCTTAGGGATTAAAACGACATTCGCTGTTTTCCAGCAACGAGGAAATGAACCAAGCCTCAGACAAGTATTGAAGATTTTGGAGAATAAATTTGGAAACATTCTATGAACTTGCTTCAAAATTTCGTTTGAAATAGAATCAAGACCAGGAGCTTTATTGCATTTAAGTTTTTCTATAACACTATTAATTTCTGACATAGTAAATGGAGGATCTGGATTAGCAACATAATTTAACGAAGCTTCAGCCCTAATCATTCTATGAAACGAATTATCCGTGCTAAAATGGTCCGTGGGAAAGCTTCTGTTAAGAACCTCATTAACAGTTTCTTCAAGCGACTTTGTACAATTACCAGATGGGAGATAAATTCCACTGACTTCAATTCCTTTCATAAAATTTTTCTTTATACCATTCGTATATATTTTTTTCCAAACATTCCTTTCATTTATACTCATTAGGAATTCTCTCCAAGACTTAAGCTTTGCATCCTGGAGCTTTAAACTGTAACTATGCCTTAAGTGAAGATATTTTTGTTTATATAACTCTCTAAGAGTAGGGTTACGATTTCGTTGAAACCTACGTCTAGCAGCGTTAACCTGTTTTCTCATACAATCGATTTCAGTAGTCCACCAAGGTACCTTATGAACCCGTGACTTTTTTAGAGGCATGGAAGCCTTAGATGCGTTATAGAGAATCGAGACAAAATTTTCTAGTCGAGATTTTAATGCATGCTTATCCGTACAGCACTCAATAAACTGCGAAAACTCATCAATCGACTGCTTACATGTATTGTAAAAAATATTCCAGTTAGCTTTCTTTACACTGAAGACAGTTTTGCTGTTTTTTCTGTCATAGAAAGTGTTATTAGAAGCTACAGAAAGTTCAAACTCAATCGCACAGTGATCAGAAAGGGATTCATAGTCTGGTTGACACCAACACAAAATATCTGCAAGAAGATCAGATCCCACAACCGTAATGTCAATATAGCTTGAACCTTGAGTACTACAGAAAGTAGGACCACAGTCTTCGTTTAGAACGAACAAATTATTCATACTTAAAAATTCACAAAGTTTAACCCCTCGAGAATCTGAAACTGGACTATGCCAAATTTCAGATTTGCTGTTGGCATCCATAGCCCAAATCAATCTATTACAATTTTTTGAAGCTAATGCTACATTAATTTTATGCAGATCCAAGTCGATATTTCTATTAGGTTCAAAATAATAGGAAAAAAAGATAAAATCTTGAGTATTGAGAGTAACATGAATAAACACCATATTATAATCAAGATTATTAATATCAAGTAGAGTAGACAGCTTTTGATTTCGTACAATAATAGCAGCTTTAATGGTATCACTATTAGCATCAAAGTAAACCCGGTAAGAGGAAGGCAAGATGGGAAGAGAGCATTTATAAGAGTGAGGCTCCTGAACAAGAGCGATATCAATGTTAGAATTTTCCATATTTAAAACAAGCTGCTGAGTAGCCATTTTCGAACGATGAAGATTAAGTTGAATAATTTTAAGAACAGAAAAGGGAAAGTTAGCCATAATTAATTTGAGAAATTATTCTATTCTTCATAAAAATGTGAGAAGGACAATTTTCCGAGAAAGGCTTATGCTTGACATCAACTTTCTTGCCAACATCCTTGATTTTGCTATTATAACGAATGCAATTTACACAAGCTTGGGTTTCTTGAGTTTGGCAGTGCTGACTTTTATGTTCTTTTGCACATTTAAAGCAAGCAACAGAATTTCTGCAGTTAGCTCCTTTGTGATTATAGCCAAGGCATTTAAAGCATCTATTTATTATGATAAACTCCTCTACTTTACAAGCCGACCACTCAAAATGCAAATACCCCAAAGGTAGGCATTTTCTGTATAGCTCGGGTTTCATTTCGACAACGATATGCTTTGAGTTTTGGAATTTTTTAAGAGTAAAACAGAATTTCATGTCATTAATACATTCATTACCATAAAAAATGTCAGGATTTTGATCAAAGAGAACAGTTAATACATCTTTATCATCAATTTCATTTGGCACATTTTTAATAAGTAGAGCAGGATTTTTCTGTCTTGGAAGAGAAGAAATTAGTTCAGGTTTGTTGTTGATTTCATCTTTTAGTTTATCACGATCAGTTGAGGAAGAGCATTGCACTAAAATTCTGTTATTCGAAATCGTCCTAATATTTTTTATACCTAATTTCTTTTCTGTCGGATTAATTTTTTTCCTTCAAAAGTTTTTTAACATCAAGGGATGTAAAGTTTTCCAATCCAGCAGCTGCCGAAACAAGCAAATTACAATCATTTGACTGTTTGTTTACATTTTCTCCCCTAGATGGCGATACCATCTCAGCATAAGAAGGTCTCATAACAGAGGTCTTCAAACTTGCCACACAAGCTTCGCGATAATTAGCAGATTGTAATCTTTCAAAATTTTTAATTATAAGAGATTTTAACTCACCCAAAGCCGTCCTAGCATGTTCACGCAGCTCACCGTTCATATTACATTTAGATGCAAGTGCTGTGTTGATAGTATCATAATGTTTTTCAAGAGACGTGTAAAACGCGTCAAGCTCTTTATCCGCCATCTTGAACAGTTGGGCTAAAATATATGTTACCGTTAAAGCGTATAATTAAGTTATTTCCTCGAATAAGTAAGTATTTGGCAGGGGGGGAACTAGTTAAGCCGATTTAGCTAATTATTTTAAAATAACTATATTAATTAGTATAGAATATAATATTCTATAAACTAACGAATGATAAATGCCGCTCAGACGGTGTAGTGGTTAGGGGAGCCAACTTCGAAACCTAACGGCTTGGGTTCGAATCCAGGGGAATGCATAGTTCTAATGGTCCGTCTCTTCATAGGAGGCAAAGGTGGCCCACCTATTAGGTGACTGCATAATAAAGTGACAACTGCTTCTGGTCAAGTCGAAGTCGGCTGAGGGACCATCATTCATATTTAAAAAAAAAACTTAATAACAAACAAAAATCTCAAAGGTTTCAGGTTTTAAACTACGTCTAAAGAGGGCGTTTTTTTTTTAACGTTTTGTGTGCTACCTTTATTTATTAAATATCATATTCTTTGCACTTAAACCATAAAATTCATTTAAATAGCAATGTCGCAAAAGAATTTTAAAAAAGCATATCTTTAGAAGAATTTCCGATACATAGTTCCGCGCGCTGGAGATAATTTTTTTTTCGTATAGTGTTGCCATTCCTCGCTTTTAAATTGTTGAGTTCGTTAATCAAAAATTCGTTAAAGTTTTACAAAATATGAAATAGATAATAAAACAAATTTCAAATTTGGGCTTCCAGATGCCCATATTCGCAGGAGGATTACGTCATTCAAAATTCGATGGCTCTATGTACCGGTGTTTTATCACAATGCGAGAAATATGCATATATTTATGCACATTTTTCATTATTTAATTTCTTCGAATATAATGCAGGACTCTAACATTTGGTGGCAACAGTTTGAAAAGTGATTCGCCGTTTATAGTGATTCAACGCAAAATCGCAAAACGAAAAGAATGGTCCTCCAGGATCAAAGTCTCTTACACCTAATGATAAACCGTTAAAGTGGGGAAAAAAATGACACTATAAAATATCTGTCGTTTTATAAATTAACTGATGATAAACCGTTAGTGTTTAGAAAATTATATTTCATATTACGGATAGATTAAATAATAACGGAATGCATAATATAATATTATTGCTAGATTCGTTAAACCGTAATAAAAAATAACAAACTATACTACATCAATAGTTCTGTTTAGCAGCTTTCGTGTGCCGTCTTTACTGAAAATTCGTCATTTATCAACACTTTAATGTGAACAAGCTGTTAGCTTCCAGTTAGGGATGGATGAAATTTAGTTTAAAGACCGGCAATCATTATTTAACAGAGGAGAAACATTTGCTCCCCGTGAATTCTTTCCTTCCAGGTGAGGTGGGTCGGTTTCTAAGGAAACGGGTGAAGCAAATCACGGGAGAGAACATACGATTTTCCCGCAGGCAAGTTGGAAAAACCTGCTATCGAAATGACCTTGCTCAGCTGCAGCCAGCTCAACGTCTTATCCTTAAAACCTCCCTCAAGAGAGCCCGCTATAACCCTGCCCGTTTGGCAGGTTTCCCCATCTCCAATCGGCGACATTATTTGGCGAGATTTTACAGTTCCTTTTTTTCCGTTCCTTATTTTCCGAGTGACATTTTTTCCGTTCCTTATTTTCCAGGGACATTCTTTCCGTTTCCCTTTTTTCCGGGTGACATTTTTTCCGCACACCTCATTTTATCGACCCACTCAGGGGATCCAGCCGTGACCTTCGAGAGGGAGCGAAGGTCACGATCCAGCCAAAGACCTGTGGTGCAGCCAAAATTCTTTGGTGCAGCTGCGCGACGCGCTAGATACTGCGCCACCGGGCTTCATGGAAAAGACTGCATGGTATTATATTCACTTTTAAGACATTGCAATTTAAATTTTATTCTGCATGCTATATCAAAAGAGCGATACCTAATTAGTCAAAATTAGATACTGGAGATTTACAATTAAAATTTTTAAAAATTAAGTTTAATATAGATGAAAAATTTACATTTAATGAAATACCTATTAGGGTTAAATAAAGAATAAACGTCGTAATAATACAAGACTGGTTTACTGCTTGATATTCATTATCGCATTTTAATTATATTTTTCCTTAAAATGAATTGTAATCAGATAAGGAAAAATATATAAGGTGTAGTGTAAATAGGTAAAGATTTGAAGAAATCAACTTTATCATTGAGATCTGAAGGAGGAGCCAGCTTTAGCTCAATGCATTCCATCTAAGGCTATGGGTACCTTGACAGGTTCATGGAGTTTCTGGCTGCCTTCATAGGCAAGAGTTTCGTACATACTTTTTAATTTTTTTTCGTTATATGTATATATATGTATCCAATATTTGACCCTTTACGCAGTGCAAGCAAGTAAAATTTGCAATTTTTCAAACAAGTAAACTAGGTCATTAGAGTCTTTCCTTTTGAATTAATTACCTTGAATATTGTTTTAAATTTCAGTAAAATTTTAAATCCTTTAGATCGCATAGTAGTCTTTGCGTATTTTTTTTTAATATTGCGTATTATTTTATTTACTTATTTGCTGCTTTTCGGATAATAGTTTAGGACTTATTTTGTGTGCGATTGAATTTGTGACCGCATATTTTGCATACAAGTATTTATTTTTTTATATAGGATTATCTTAGTAATAGGCTTTCCAATAAATATAAACATCTTTTAGTTCTGAGTCCTGCAACATTTAAATAGTACAAATAGCTCAACTAGAAACGTGAGATGTGGACAAAGCACTCCTAACGAACTTGAGTAATAATACTTATCACCAAGTTGGAAAGATTTGGCGAATTCTTACCGACTTCGAAACTTCTCGAAGATTTAGGTGTGTGTGTGTGTGATTATGGCAAAGCCTCGAGGGCTATCTGCCTAAGAGGAGGGATGCCTTCGTGGAGGACTTTCTAAGGGAAACTGGCTCGTATACACGTCACACATGGGGAAAACCACGAAAACACCCATGCAGCCAGCCCGTTCGCGGGATTCGAACCTCGGACCGAACTACCAGTGTTCAGCGACTTTACCGCTCGGCCGCTGGTGGGCCTCGAAGATTTAGGAAAACTCATTTTAGAAGCTCTAAGAACGATTTTTCACAAAACTTCCAGAAGCCCGAGCAACACCATATAAATACGGTTCCGGCAGCCAATATGAGTCAGCTGTTAATGAGCTCTGATGCTTTGCGGTTCAAAGAGAGTTAGCTAAATTACGTATTACAGTTTACTCTGTGAGTGATTTGGGAAATTTCGGATACTTCTCGTCCGTTAAGGAGGAACTGCCTAATATCCGTGCTCTTCTTGATGAATTTACATTTACTTATTGTCACAAAAAGCTGTAAATAGATCATTATTATTTATAGTTAAAATATAAAATAAATACTAAAACTATAAACTAAGTAATAAAAATATGAAAATATAAAAATGTGCATAATAAAATAAAAACTATTATAAACAATAAATTTACCATTAATAATAAATTTTTGTTATAGGTAATAAAAATATGAAAATTTATAATAAAAATATACAAATGTGTGTTGTTATTATTTATAATAAATATTCAGTTTCTTCTTGCTCATTTCGAGTAATTATCTAAAATAAACAATAGCGAACACGTAGTTTGACGCAATATGCTTGTTTTTTTCTCTACATACTGTCAATAAAGTTAACCATATGTGCTTTAACCCCTTTGACTAAACGATTTAAAAATTAGGGAAGAATACAGATAGCAATCACATTTTTTTTCTGTAAGCTATCACTGCTTCTTATGGATATCAGTCCTCATTTTGTAGTACTTTACAGAAATTCATTTTTCTGTAATAAAACCTGTTCTTATATTATCTAGAAGCAGTATTCAATCATTGCTGCAAAACATCTTGTTTAGGGGAATTCTGGAGAACTTCAGTACAGTAATTACGCAAAAAAGCAACCAAAAAAAAAAAAAAAAATCATGGAAGGAAAGTTTAAATGCTTTACAAATACGCAGTATTAGACTAAATTCAAACTTTTCCCCCTCAAAGTAAACAATAGAAAATTCCGTATTTTATAAAAAAAATCGCTTTTTACTTCCAATATTTATTATTATTTTTTATTTTCCCATCCAAACATTATATAATTTTTGCATAAATTAGGTATTACAGAGCCTTAGCTTTAATTTTCATTGAATGATTTTCAAGTATGATATTTGGGATAATCTCTTTGATATCTGAATGGAACTAACTTCATCATACCTCTATCAAATAATGATTTAAAATAACGCACATATTATTATAAATGCATTACTGCATTAGAAAATTCGAAACTTGCGTGACTTCCGTATTAAACAGTGCCCCCCCTTTTTTTTTGTCATTTTTTGATCTGTCTTTTCTATTCCCGTATAGTTACTTAGACATGGTTTGCGTGAACACATTTATTTGGACTCCGGGTCTGGCTGTATGTGAGCCCTAATGCAAACAACAGTTTCGCGGGTCTTTAATTACAGCTGTCTGAGTTTTTATTGTTATATGAAGTATATGAAGACCATGCTTTTCCATTTCCACAACTTTTCCTGTTCACTTACTCTTTGTTCCATTCACGTCATATGCCATATATCTCAGATATAATGACGGGCATTTTAGATTTCTAATTTTTTTAAAATTATGTTGGATTACGTTTAAAACCAAATAGCCATGCAGCATCAGGGAAAATAAAAGAGTGAATGTTTTTTAAAACCCTTTATATCCCAAATTACTTTATTTTTGAAAAAGAATCTGAAACCTTTTTTTTATTATTATTATATTCCTTTATGTATGAGAAACATTTCACATTAAACTTATAAAAATATTTTAAGTTTTTCATTGCTTTCTTTTAAATTTAAAATTGGGGCTTAAAAGTCCCGTTGTGACATAACTGAGCGATTTTATTTATGGGACTCTAAAGTCCCGAAGGGAATAAAAGGTTAATTAATTGAGATTTTTCTGTCTTTTTCGTCTCGTAAACTTAAAATTCGAGAAATAGTAATTGCTAATTTATTTTTAAACCCTCTAACGGAAAAACTTCTATTTGAAATGCGTATTAAATTAAGAAGTACTTTATTCTCCTAATTTACATTTAATTATTTTCTAAAGAAAGGAAAGAGTGACTGCATAAGTCAAGAAAGGAAATTTTATTGAACTTCTAAATAAAAACAGTAGCGTAAGTTTTATTTCTGCAGAACAGATGTCTTGATTTAGATAATCGCATATAAAATATCAATAGAGTTAACTCCCATTTTTCGGCTGTCTGTATCAAGAAAATTCGAAGTTACTTCAGTTTAAACGTCAGGCCATATTGAAGTAATGCATATTAAAGAAAATTTAAATTATGAAAAAAATAAAAATTCTTCAACAAAAAGTATAAAAAGGAGTGCATAACAATATAGGAGAGCCAAATTAAACAGAGGATGTTTTTGTGGTAATAAAAAACCGTGATCTTAGAAGCTTCCTTGCAAAATCCCAGTGAAAAATATAGCAAACCTAACAATGATTCAGAAGGAAGTCTGTCAACATTAAATTCCAGACTGCTTTAAAAAAAAATAAAACCGATTCTGTATATTCAAAAATAATGATATGAATAAAAAAGTAGCTGTTAAATACTAATAAGATTGTTGAGACATTAGGTTTTATCTATTTTTTTTTATTTTTTTATTTTTTATTTATTTTTTTTATTTTTTTTTAAGCTGGAGACATATGGTCACTTTACTTAACCTGTTCCGCCAAACTAAGTTAATGGCACTACAAGGTTAGGAAGTCATCCTAGTCGTTGCTAGCAATCTGACGGTTAGGCCACCTTTCTACATTTCGCATTAACCTTTAGTTTCTTGGATATAATTATTTTCATTCACTTGCTTCATTACCTCTAAGATACCCTTGTTGCAGTAATAGTCCGTGAGCAGTCTATTCACGGGATATGTGATGTAGTCGGAAGGAAAGAACTGCTGTCGAAGGTGCTCTGTCAGAGGGCAAGGAGAGCAGGTAATTAAGTGCGTTGACGTCTTCCCCACGAAAATCGCAAGAACAGTTGACGGAGCTGGAGAGATGAAAAATGAGCAACGCCTTCATCAGGATTCGAACCACGGACCTCTGGAATACGCGACCAGCGTACAGACAACTACACCATGAAGGCACACTAAGAAGACGGGAGAAATATCTTATATACCCATCCCCCTTTTAAAGGGCGACTGGGGTTTTAGGGGACCCAATCACCAAATCCTGGGTGTGGAGAATAACTAACCACCACCCTTTTACTTCAAACGCCACTGTAGAGACATTAGGTATTTTTGGAAGCAGGCAAGATGAAAAATGAGCAACCCCTTCGCCGGGAATCGAACCACGGACCTCTAGAATACGCGCCCAGCGTGCAGACCACTACACCACGAAGGCAGCTAAGAAGGCAGGAGAAATTCCTTATAGAGACATTAGGTATTTTTGGAAGCAGGCAAGATGAAAAATGAGCAACGCCTTCGCCGGGAATCGAACCACGGACCTCTAGAATACGCGCCCAACGTGCAGACCACTACACCACGAAGGCAGCTAAGAAGGCAGGAGAAATTCCTTATAAGATAACGGAGGAAAAAATTTTTACATATGAAGGTTTAAGTAAAGTATTCCCTATAAGTCAATTTTCTGACATAATTTAACAACATTCTGAGATTTCGCAAAGTTCTCCAAATAGTGTCATATTGTTGTACTGTACATGCTTTCAACTGTCAATTTATATCAGTATTCAGCGGTAAGATCGTTGAACATTGATGGTTCGACTCGAGTTAAAATTCCACCGAATGGGCAGGCTTCGTGGAAGTTTTTGTGATTCCCCCCCCCCCCATGTATAACGTGGCTACGAGGGAGTTTCATTTAGAAGGCCCTCCTCAAACGCGTCAATCTTCGTTGTACATAAATAATCTTGCGTGCATAGCCGTTATCCATAAAAAAAAAAAAAAAAAAAAAAAAGTTAGATCAATGATGCAGTTAAATTTTTTTCGCTACTTCTCAATGAGTAAAATCATTTGCAGTTTTATGTTTATTGCTTATAAATTGATCCAACATATAATATTCAGATTGGTACAAATAATGTTTCTGCTCCATAGAAATTCCGTTCTCAATGTTTCACCAAATTTGCTTTGAAATAAAATCGGTAAATTTTTATGCTTGCAGGAATAGTGATATCTCTTTTTATGTATTATTACGCTTCTAAGAGATATTTATATGAAATTATATATAACTAATTTACATAGTTATTTGTATGAATTTATAAAAAAAACCAAGCTGTTTCTGCAGTTCATTTTTATTTGTTATGCAAACTACAGTTTTTTGCAGTTGTCAGTTTTTACAGTTATATTTATTCAGTTCGATGCATGTAATGACACTAACACATGTTATTCTTTTGATCATTTCTTCACTCTGCTTCACATATACTATATATTTTACACATAATCAGCGTCTAAATTATCACACGAAGCATATATTAATTGTACAATAAAAATTTGCAATATGAAGTATCTTACTACATACAAATGATTTCCAGAACTTCGTTGAATTCTAGCTATAATTTTCAAAAAAACCTCGTTAAAAATTTACGTTAATATTGTACAATTGAAACAATATATTTTTGGAATTAGGATACACAGAACGCATCATTTCATTTGCGTTATGTAATGTGTAGATAATATTTACTTTTTTCTGGAGTAGGTAATATTGGAAATCTAACTGTGCTCTGCTAGGGAATCGAGCCAGAAGTATCTTCTGTTGCTGACTGGACGTGCTAACTACTTACTTCGTGAAAACACGCTTGAAAGAAATGCGATAATTCATTATTAATTCCTTATATTCTACCACACTTAAAGGGCGAGATCTAGTAAACCAAATCAAAGTTATACCGAAATTATCGTCCACTACATGTTCAGTTCAGGAACCACTGTAAAGTTCATCATATTTTCCAGAGTCAGAAATATGAACAATAAACTATACCCTGGCCGTGATTCGAATAAAGAACCTCCCAGTTTCTAGATGAACGTGCTAACCACTTTCGCCACAAAAGCTTGTTCATGAATTAATTCCTTGCACACTTTCAGAAGGCTCTAGATCAAAATGCTTTTTAATCATTCGGAATGTAATTTTAGTGCTGTCAAATTTTAATCTTTTTTTTAATTTTAGAGTATTTTGAACAAGTATTATTACATTAGAGTATTATTACACTAGAATCCTGTTTATTCAAAGTAGAGCAAAGTCTTTTCGAATAGCATATAGTAACTATTTTTGACGATTAAAAGGTAGAAAAGCGATAACATTATTTAAAAAAATGAACAATATATTATTACACACTATGTTACAATACATTTGCATATTAGTATTGCAGTATATTGTTGCTACGGGTCGTAGAGATCGCCTTAGTAATTGTCGCAAATGAAAAAGAAGAAATTGAATCTTTGTTGAAATAAATAAGAAGTCACATAAAGTAAACAAGTATAAACAGCTCGAGAAGAACAACAGAGACAAAGCAAATTTTCCTTAGTATAAAACTCGATAAAAGCACATAAATCTGAACTGAAATTTTAATCTGACTCGCGGTTACTACGCAGTCAATGTATATAAGGGTGCCCGAGTATTTTTGAAAGCTTCGGAAAGCATCCCTCCTAAGGCTTCCAAAATATGTTTTCCAGAAACTTCCAGAATGTCGCCAAGATGATGAGTGATTGATGGATGTCGTCAGCATAAATATATTTATAGTAAAAATATAAATAAAATAATCTATCAATTTTTGCTTGCCTTCCGTTTCATGCACATGATATCTATATTTCGTTCGGCTTAGGATAAAGCTCCTGATATATTTATTGCTTAAACGAAAGGTAATTTTTTATTCATGGCTTTCTTTACAAAGATTTGTTTATGAAAATGACGTAAACCAAAGAAAATAATCCAACTTTCAGTACAACAGATAGCCTTGAAATGTTATTTTTGTTCCTTTTTCTTAGCTTTGAAAGTGTGAATATATTATGAGCTTTAGAAACGACACTTAGGCTAACTTCATTCCTGTCGAAATCAAATATATTTCACTTCATCAGAACTACAACAGTTATCTCAAAATTTTTTCCTACTATATTTTGTAACCCATTTTTTTGCTGCAGTACCAAGTAAATAATAATAAACTGCTTTTAAAGTATTATACAATTTATTTTTAATATTAAGTAATGTAAGTAAAATGTTGTTGTAAAATTAATAATAAAATCTAGAATGTACATTATTTGTTTGTCATAAAAACATCCACGCTGAGAAATACATCATTTTCTTTTGAGGTAAATTTGCTATTAATTACTACACAGCTAAAGTAGGATGATTTAATAAAAAATTTTAATAATGCGAGTTTCAGTATGATGGTTTTATTGGATTACGGCAAAGCACTCGAGGGCTATCTGCCTTAAGGAAGGGATGCCTTCATAGAGGACTTTCTAAGGGAAACTGGCTCGTACACACGTTACACATGGGAAAAACGCGAAAACGCCCATGCAGCCAGCCCGTTCGCGGGATTCGAACCTCGAACCGAACTACCAGTGTTCAGCGACGTTACCGCTCGGCCGCTGGTGGGCCATCAATGTGATGGAAAACAGCACATGCTACCTACTGATGACTTTCTTAGTTTCGTTTTTATTCCTGCCTCTTTTCTAAGTAAAAATATTTATTTTATAAATTGCACAATGCAATTAATTCTTTTTTTCGAAGTGCCATTGTTTCTTGTGTACAACCAAAGTAATTGCTTTAGTGTTCTCAACTGTTTTGTAGTACGATCTTGAGCTCTTGAGCTGTGAATAATCAATGTATGTTATTTCAATTTATTCCTACCACTAAGAACTGATAAGCGAGATTAAAATTGTTTGGGCATCAACTATATATTCATGCATCTTATATAAACGAAAAAAATCCTCTTTAAAGATTTCGTTTTCCCTATTTTTGTTAAAGGTTTACTCATTTAATAATAATATCGGTCAGGATTATCGCTTTCCTGTCAAACTCAATCAGTCCTCTACACTTGTCACGACTCTTCTGTTGGGGTTATATTTTCCGATATCAGATGAAATGATATGAACAGAAAATATATCTATAACTTACAGGCTATTTATTATTTCAGAGCTATTTTTCGTTTTCTTTCCTATGTCATTGACTGTCATATCTAAAATCCATGCATTTAATTACAGCTCACCATTTCCCCTTCCCCTTTTTTACCTATGAGTATGGAATACTTAACTCCTTTTCTAATATCCATTTGCGTGTAAATAAATATTTAAAAATACACCATAACTGATATTATATAAGAAAAAATGTCTTTCTGAAATGTCTTAGCTTCAACTAACTATGACTTAAAAGTACGCTCAATTACGAACCGTAATCTTTACTTTTGTTGTCTTATACGTTTTTCCAGAGAGCACACTCGTTAAAAAATAATGATGCTAAGTAACACTCTGAAAGAAAGAAAAAAAAAAGACACTTTTTAAGTACGTCAGAGCAATCGTCTGCACAAATTAAAAGTCAGACGAAACAATCTCTTTTATTCTTTTGTTGTAGTTGCCAGATGTGTGTAAAGAATTGAATTCTAGAAACAAATCTTTCCTTATTAGTTTTAATGTTTCAAATGCAGACATCATTACTCATGATTCGTATCTAATTGATTTCTAGGTAGTGAATTTGACAAGAAAAGTTTATAACATATTTCATTTGGGTTATGATGGTCTAATCATGCCTTAAAGCCAGATTTAAGAAATTTAAAACTACATTTGGCTACTAAACTAGTAAGGATAAATTTCTTAACTGATTTACAAAATGTAACTTCTCTTTTGTAAAGCATCCTATAAGTCTGAAGACAATGAAAGTAAAATTTTTATGATAAGAAAATGCTTTATATTTAATTGAAAATAAAAGCATAAGCTAATGTTTTAATAACTGGTGTCTTCTGATAGCTAATAAGAATGTTTGCAGTTCGACATGTTTAGTGTGTACTTAAATTGGTGCCCTCCGAAAACATCGTGGACGACAGCGTCAGAAAATTCCGCAAAAGGAAAACGTCGTTACGTTATATAAAATATCGAGGGAGAACATAGAGCAAGAAGAATGCATAGCAGTTTTAAAACCTCGTGGCAAAACATTAAGAGGTACAAAAACTTCGTAGTTTTATAAAATAGTCGTAAAAATATCGTGGTAAAAAATAAATCATCTACAAATAATCATAAGAGGATAACATGGCAGACATCCGTTTTATGACTGTAAAACTTTTAAATGAAGTGAGCACAAAAAGTAGGTAATATTTTTTACCTCTAAATGTTTGAAATTTTTGTATTAATTAATAAAATTTTATTGAAAAACCAAGAAGGAAACTTGCGCATTTAGAATCTGGAAATTGGTAAAACGTAATGCTACGTATTACTAAAATTTTTAAACTTATAATGCTAATTATCAAGAGTCATTACTTAATTATCCTCTTTCATAAAGACGTCTTAGTAGATTTTTATGAAAAAAATGTAGTATAAAAAGATTAGAAAGAGGAAGATGCATGAGTTTTAAAATGTATTACCTGCTAGACGTATCATTAATGTTTGCTAATTTCCACGATTTTGAATACTTAAGTTTCTTTCTTTGTTTTAGTAAAAATTTGTAAATTCAAATATATATTGATAAAAAAATATAACATATAGAGGTAAATATATTACTAATTTTTATCTGCGATCACAAAACTTTGCGCTAAAGTTTAAACTTAAAGCACTTAAAAAATTTCAGTCAGAAAACGCATGTCTGGCAGGTTATCTTCACGCTCTAATTTGTAGGTGCCTTATTTTTAACACGACGACGGTTTAAACTGCGAAAATTTGGCCCCTATATTTTCTACTACCTTGTTTCTTCTCTACTCCTTACCTTGTTTTTTCCGCGATGTTTTTACCAGTTATAAGCGATATTATAACCAATAAAGTGATCTTGAATGAAAATTAGGGTTTGTAAATTATTTACATTTTTCCCCTACTTGGAAATGAATATATATGAAAAAATGTAAAATATGAATTTAAAAAAAAAGATCATGAATGCTCAAATGTTTGAAAATTAAACTGTTTATCAGGTAGAAGAAGTAAAATACCTCTGCCGTAGCTAAAAATACTTTTTTAGGGGGGGGGAGCAAATAATAAATTTAAAAAAAATGAAGATTTTTTATGCAAATATATATTTTCCCTAAAGAAATGAATAAGGAATTTTCTTTGTGTACTTTGGTAACAAATTCTTTTGAAACAACAGCGTATCGCATCTTTTTATCACTACTCAAGTTTTGTTATAAATAGAATGAAATACCCTCATATGCGGTCAGGTCGTAAATTTAGAACCCCTTTTTTCACAGGGGGGGCTGAAAAGGAAGGGATAATCTTGATCGTGGTCTTGAGAAAATGTGGGGGTCGTTTAAACATCTAACTTCTCTACATTCAGTTTTATACAGAGGAAAATACAAAATGAATTCTTCGAATGAATGCAATTTTGTACAATGAAAATGTATTACTTAACGATAAACTGTAAGATAAATAACATCTTTTTTTAAAGCCATAGGTGTAGAAAGACAGATATTTGTTACACGAATGAATTTGTAGTAAATATTGAGTTTTTCATTTCGAATGCTATGTTCCATATATGCGAAGTAGCTGAGTATGTGAGATAATAGTCATAACCGAATGGCTTTCAACCTTTTCACGGCTAAGGACTGTTTCTCAATTACATTGTGGTCGCTGCTTTTTGGTTAATTTTCTAATGACATATAAGCAATAATTGTTTTTATTTGAGACTTACGAATAAAATAACGCAAACTAGACTGCAGAAAATTCTTAAGAATGAAGTTAAATGATACTGAAAAATACATTATTGATGCACTTTAATGATTTATATGTTGTAGTATTAACTACTACTATAATCCTTAAATGGAATCCTTAAATTATATATATCTATGTATAGGTATATATAAATGGAACCAAATATAGAACAAGGTATAAAATATCTTTATTATACAATGTTCATTACCATACGTATATTTACGTAATATCAATATAAATAGTTAGTTAGGTTTCGTACATGTATAAGTATTTTTTGCATTAGATTCAGTATTGTATACATATCTGAAGTTTAATTTGCCCTCTTTTTGGGTTACGACTTTAAGTGAGAAAGAATTGTTAGGGCCTTCATAGGGATTACATTATATACAATCAGTTAGGATCCGACTTTTCCTTTCTTTTATTCATTATATATATTGAAATACTACTTAATAAGTATACATAAAATATAGCAGTTTTTTTAAGCTACTTATTTATATATCTATTGTTTGGTCTGTTTTGTTTGATTATAGCAAAGCATTCGACGGTTATTTGCCTAAGGGTAAGGGTGCCTCGTGGAGAACTTTCTAAGCAAAACTGACTCTTATGCACGTTACACGTGGGGAAAACCTCGAAAACGCCAATACAGCCATCCCCGTCGATCCGGATTCGAACCCCGGATCGACCTGCCAGAGTTCAACGACTTTACAGCTCAGCCGCTAGTGAGCCACACACACACACACACACACATCCACACATATACATTAAATAGTATTTACATGTCGTTTATAAAGTATAATTGAGTGCAATTTAATCATAAAGAGTTAGAAAATATTCTAAGTAATTACTTCACTTCGTAGACTTTTTGTTAAGCTTCACCATATTTCTTAAAGAGAATCTCAATGCTGGTTCTATTTCCAAGCTGTTTATGTACCTTGTTTTTCATGCTTTGAATTATATTTAGAAAATTATTTCACTTGGTTATAGCTGAAAATGCAGTTTTTTTATTGAAGAATTTAAGGGTAAGAAGAGAATTATGCCCTTTTCTAATTATTCTTGAAGCATTTAATTTTTTTTTTTAAAAAGCGCACTTTAATACGGATCACTGAACTAAAGTGCTCGATACAGGACAGATTAATTAGCTACTAAATTTTGATTTTCGTTGAGTAAAAATGAATTCATCTGCATTCTATAAGAAAGTAAATATTCAAAAAATGTTTTTTTTTTTTCCTAATCTCGCAGTCATAATATTTTTCTTAAATATTCAGCTAATTCATATTCAAATATTCCAATCCATTACAATAAGTAATAAATCGGTACAGTAAATAAATAATTAAAATAAATTAAATGGAATTTTAATTGATTTTAATTGCCATTTTCCCTCTGATAAACCCCTATTTAGAGTTCAATAGCAGTCGATCAGCTTTTGTTGGGGGTTCATTTTTCTTTATGGTATGCTTACGTTATATTGTAAGGATCTTAAGTTTTACTAACGTTTATTTTATTTTAAATCTTTACTATCACTTCTTATTTTCTACTTCCGGCCAGAATTATAAGCGTTAAGGATTTTATGCAAAGTTTGTCTGGCGAACGCCAAGTATTTAAGTGTGGCCTTTTTGCCAAGCAAGAGAGAGGAAGCAGTGAGTTCGAAGCAGGACGCTTACCTTAGAAGTTACGCAGTTGCTGTTTGCCTTCCAGGCCAGAGGTTTTAATCCTCTTGATA
This sequence comes from Stegodyphus dumicola, assembly GCF_044657685.1. Lineage (NCBI taxonomy): Eukaryota > Metazoa > Arthropoda > Arachnida > Araneae > Eresidae > Stegodyphus > Stegodyphus dumicola. The sequence goes on along the minus strand of NC_140781.1, from coordinate 148,379,951 downwards.
AATTAAACGTATTGTAGTGTTCACAGTCTCTGTGCTACATACGCTTCCTGTTATTATAAGGCCAATCTTACACGTGTATTATTCTAAAGTTAAATTAGAGTTCAGTTTCATTTTGATATCTTTTACGTTAGACCCCGAGTGGAGGGTCATTGTATTCCGAAGTACGGAAGTCATTGTATATAAAGAAAAATAAAGGGTTTTGTATACCCTTCGTCTGTATCCTGTCTACTTACTACAATTAGTGAACATAGCTTTAGTAAGCTCTCTGTTCTAGTCAGGTCATTGTATGTTTCCGAAGAAGGTTAGAAGAAACATTGAACCTGATAGTTGCGCCCAACGTAGAAGAATAACCATGGCCGAGTTTCAGGAAGAACCTGTGCTGCCTGCAGAAACGGCTCAGAATCCAGAAATGCCAGCTGCCGCCCTGGAAGGATTTGGGTACATCGTCCAGACCATGCGCGCTTCGATGAAACCAGAAGCAACATTTAATGGAAACTCACCGGTAACCAGTTTTTTGGAAAAATTGGATGACCACTTCATGCTCTACCCCGTGCACGAGTTTCAAAAACTTACCTTAGCTACCAGCGCTTTGAGGGGCCAAGCGCTTAACTGGTTCAAATGTATCGGCAGAAGTCTCTTGGGTCAAGCAGGAAGTCCCACCTATACTTACGAAAATTTCAAGACTGCCCTACTAAAAGCCTTCTCTGTTGTAAGGGATCGTGCGAAATTAGAAACAGAACTTTTCAGTATATATCAACAAAGAATGGAAAACCTCTCGAGCTTTATTTTAAGAAAAATTCACGTTTTCAAGCTCTTGTATGGAAACCGTCCGGATCCTGAAATAATTCAAGTGATTTTGCCGAGGTTACTACCCCAAGTGCAAGACTTTATTGAATTACGAAATCCGACTACACTGGAAAAGTTATTTGAGCTAGCAATCCAGTTTGAAAGTAGAAGAACGGCGGACGTCGAAAGAAGACGCCAATATCAACAGCGAAACCAATTTGGTACGCCAAGACTACAGCAAACTGAAGCACATGGCTACGGAGAAAAAGCGAATCAGTGGGCAAGGAAACCCGAGCATTCAAAAACAGCCGGCGAACGTCGACAGTTCAATAGCAACCCAGGAAAAAAGTCTCAAGGCCAGTGGAGAAAGAAGGAAAGCACGGAAAGGAAAAATAATTTAAACTAAAACGGATTTCTGCTGACGAGAGGGTGCGGAAATCCGAAGGCCACGAAAACCCCTCTTCCTACAAGTTAAATACAGTAATGGTGAAAAATTTAACTCTTCCGAAGATTGAAGTCTTGGTAAATAATATCCCGGCCACCGCACTCCTGGATACCGGCGCGCAGTGTTCCTGTGTGGCAGAAGTCTGTTTTAGAAAGTATTTTCGCAAATACCGCATATATAATGCGGATAATACGACAGTATTAGCGGCGCAAGGAAAAGAATGTAAGTGCGTAGGTAAAGTACCTTTATATATCCGTATCAAGGACGAACAAGTAAAGGTGATGTTTTTTATAGTAAAGAATTTGCAAGCACATTTAATCCTAGGAATAGACTTTCTTTCAGACGCACAAGCTACACTGGATTTTAATGAAGCGTCCCTTAGGCTGACAATGATACCAGTGCGTGTAGAAAAGGTTGAACCGCCAAGGTTAAATCTTGACCACCTGCCTAATGACGAGCAAGATAGAATCCGACAAGTGGTAAGTGAATTTGCTTCCTTATTTAGTGATATTCCAGGATTTACTCAGGTTACTAACCATAGTATTGACACCGGAGATGCATTGCCAGTTCGTCAAAAACCATACCGGTATGATAAGAATAAGGAAAAAATTATAGAATGGCATATTACCGATATGCTACGTAAAAAGATCATAACGCCCATCTCAAGTAGTTATGCTAGCCCGGTGGTTTTATGTAAGAAAAATAATGATTATCCTTTGGAGCATCCAAAAAGGTGGAGATTCGCTATTGATTACCGTAAATTAAATTCCATAACGAAATATCCGGTATATCCGTTACCGATCATAGAAAAAATATTAAGGAACATAAAATCAACCAAATTTATGACGACTTTAGACTTAACGAATGGTTATTTTGAAATAGGGGTCAGGCCTGAGGACGTGCCTAAGACTGCTTTTATAACCAAGTCTGGCACTTATGCATTTTTGCGTATGCCGTTTGGCCTTTCTGGGTCCCCAGCAACATTTCAGCGATGCATGGACATTGTGTTAAGACCTGTTCTTGGAAAGAGTCCACATTTATCTATTTAGATGATATCATTATTACTAGTGATAATCTCGACCAACATATACAGGATTTAAGACAGGTGTTTTCTTTATTAAATGAGGCCGGTCTAAAAGTTAATGTCGAAAAGTGCAAATTTGCAGCCCCTGAATTAAAATATTTAGGTTACAAAATATCGCAAAAAGGGATCGAGACAGATGAATCAAAAATAATCGCTGTACAAAAGTATCCGACTCCAAACACGGCAAAGAAGCTCTCTTCTTTTCTAGGACTTTGTTCATATTATAGGTCCTTTATAAAAGATTTTGCGGCTATCGCTGAGCCATTGTTAAAATTAAAAAGGAAAAAGGCAAGATTCTCGTGGACGGCCGAAGCCAATAGTGCTTTCGAAAAATTAAAACAAGCATTAACGCAAGCCCCTGTGTTGAAATTTCCTGAAAAGGATGAAAATTTAGAAATTTCAGCGGATGCTTCGGATTATGCGGTAGGAGCGGTACTTTCGCAAAATCAGCAGCCCGTGGCATTTTTTAGCCGAACTTTAAATCAAACACAAAGAAACTATTCCGCGACCGAGAGAGAGGCACTTGCAGTTCTGTTAGCAGTGCAAAAGTTCCGAGTCTATTTTGGAAAGGCGCCGATAACAGTATATTCTGATCATGCGGCGGTAACTAGATTGTACTCAGGGAAAAATTTATCCCCAAGGTTAATAAGATGGGCACTCAAGCTGCAAGAATATAATCTGGTAATCAAGCATACCCCCGGAAAGGAAAATATCGTAGCAGATGCCCTATCACGAATTAAATTAGACGAACAGGGTAATACCGTAAAAGATGCAATGCTTACAGCGTGTACAATAAATTCCCGAGAAACTGTAATAACCGAACTGGGTAAGGATCCTGAGTTTGGAAGTATTTATGAGTATTTGAAGGATCCTGAAAATTTTAGCCACCAAGATATTGTGGCGATAAGAAATAGGGCGGCCCATTACGAACTAATAGATGGTCTATTATTTTATACAAAAACTACGAATTCCAACAACGAATTTCGACCTGTTATCCCAGCTAGTCTTAGATTAAATATCCTGCAAGAGCTCCATGACAGCCCTTTAGCTTCTCATGCTGGTATTCGAAAAACTATCCAACGCGTACGCGAGGCAGTCTACTTTCCTGAACTGCAAAAGTTAACAAGGGCGTATGTCCAGTCCTGCCCAACATGTCAAGCAGTTAATTATATTAATTTCCGCCCGACCGGGTTTCTAAATAGTATTAAATCCGAATTTCCCAATGAAATAATTGGCATCGATTTATTGGGCCCTTTCCCAAAAAGCCAGTTAAATAAATGTCGCTATCTCCTTGTTATGGTTGATCATTTTAGTAAATGGACCGAAATTGTTCCCTTAAAACGAGCCTCCGCGAAATTAGTTACTGATTCTATTTTAAATATTTTAAAATACGGGGCGCCCCTAAAAGTTATATCGGATAATGGTCCTCAATTTGTAAGTAATATATTTGAAGACATGTGCAAAAAACTGGGCATACTTCATTTAAAAATGGTCCCGTATCGGCCGCAATCAAGTATAGCGGAACGGGTGAACAGAAATATAGTGAAAATTATCCGTAGTTATGTTAAAAATTTTCATAAAAGCTGGAATAACTATGTCAATGAATTTGCTTTCGCCCTTAGGACCGCAAAACATGATACAACGGGCAAAACTCCTGCTGAGTTATTTCTAGGCAGAAAGATTATAACACCGTTAGATAAATTATTTTATGTGCAACAAAGAGCCCCAGAATTTAAAATGGGTGATATAGAAAAACTAATTAAGGAGGCAAAGAAGAATACTGAAGTAGCACAGAGAAAACAAAAATTGTATTATGACTTGAAACGACGGGGAGTAACTTATAAAGTAGGGGATGAAGTACTAAAAATTAAGCATTCACTTTCTTCAGCACCAGAAGATAAAACTGCCAAATTTTTTCCACGATTTGAAGGACCATATGTTATAGAAAAAATAACTCACGCTGTTGTAGTGTTAAAGGCCAGAAATGGTGAAATCTGTTCCGCAAATATTGATCAAATTAAGCCCTACTTCGATCGTAATAAAATGCAAATCTTTTCAGATCTTTTGCAGGATCCGGCACGGCAGACACCGCAGGTACAAGTTCCAGAGGTGGGAAAACGACAAGTACAAGGGCAAGCCAATGAGAGACAGAAGCAAGTGAAAAGAAAATTGCCCCGCGGAAAAACTGAAGGTAAAAAGAAAAAGAAGCCGTTCCACCGTCCAGAAAACAGAGTTCACGAACACCCCCAGAATGAAGAAGGGAGAAGGACGACATATGTGAAGAGGATCAGGAGAAATGACGGCAACTATAACCCGGCTTTAAAACGGAAGATCGACTCCTCCGACAGAACTCTCCGCAGCAAAAGTCGCCGAACTGCGGAAGGGCCATCAGCGGCGGAGGAAAAAGTACAAGAAAAATTTGAACGGCCAACAACGAGGTCCAAGCAGGATCACGACAGAAGTTTCCCGGTTCCGCCAAGACCAGCTGCCTTCAAACGGCCAAGACCACAAGCAGAGGGGAAAAGGAAGGTGTTCAAGGGTGGCCGTACTGGTGAAAAACGGAAGCTTCCAGAGGAAAGCACTGAAGGGCGAGCCCGTACAAGAAGGAGGATCAACCAAGCTACTATCTGCTATACCTTTAAAGATTGGGCCCAGAAAAGGATGTCCGAATATTACAAAGATAAGTAAAATTTTATGTTACTTTGCAAACTTAAGTTAATCTTTCATTCTTACTGCAAGTGGCAGATTTCAAGAAGTTTTACCTCATGCGAGGTCTACCTTTATCGCCAAAAGGGCGAGAAATGAGTTGTGACCGATTTTCTTATTATGTTTTTAAATTACTCGTGCGTAAAACTAAAGTTGATGTATAATAGCGTTGTGTAAAGACTTAAATCTTGAAAAAAGTTATTGTATAAATTTTATTTAAAACATTCTAGCAAGAAAGAAGTTTTAGTCTGAAAGACTTTTTGAAATGTAGTATTATTTCAATGTAGAAAGAATTGGCACTTGCTTTGAAAAGAATAGAAGTTAACAATGTACTACTAATGTATGTTTTCAAATGTGTAAAATTAACGGCATGTTGATATGTTCTTATATACAGTGTGAACTGTTATTTTAAATGTTAAGAAATACCGTGATATGGTAAAAGTGAAAGTAATGTTAAAAATTTGTTATTCCTGTGACTGTAAAGACTAAATCATGGCGAATATGTGGTAAAGGTTGAATGATGTAGTTAGGCTCTCTGACGCTACACTTTAGAGTTAGCCACTTTTAGAATAGTACCTCAGGGTTTAGAGTTGAAAGTAGGGTGTGTTAAGAGGTCTCGTTATGTTGAATTTTAACACGTTAGTGTTTTGATTGTAGGAGGAAGTGTGGCACACGTAGACAGAAACACATTCGTGTTTGGTGTTCTTTTACAACACATGTCAGAGAGCACGGGGAGAGATAATTAAAATAGTCATGAATGAAATAAGAATGTTAAGAGAAGTATATTCTATATGTTATTTGCAATGTCATTCTGTAACATTTCATTAAACTAGTTTTCCTTCCAGATCTCTGGAAGGAACCAGAATTGAATAAAGCTCCTGTTTAGATGCAGTACAGATGAAAAAAAAAAAAGATTGTTGTAGATCCTGGGAGCTGCTATTGTAACAAATTTCTTTCTTTTAAATTTTCTAGTTTCTAACGAAGTTATGGTTGTAAAAGGTTGGCCTCGTGTTAGATTTTAGAGCTAAAAGTTTTCAACAAGGTCGTTTTAGACCTCAGTTTCAAACTAATTAACTCTGGCGGGAAGTATGTAAGGATCTTAAGTTTTACTAACGTTTATTTTATTTTAAATCTTTACTATCACTTCTTATTTTCTACTTCCGGCCAGAATTATAAGCGTTAAGGATTTTATGCAAAGTTTGTCTGGCGAACGCCAAGTATTTAAGTGTGGCCTTTTTGCCAAGCAAGAGAGAGGAAGCAGTGAGTTCGAAGCAGGCCGCTTACCTTAGAAGTTACGCAGTTGCTATTTGCCTTCCAGGCCAGAGGTTTTAATCCTCTTGATAAATTAAACGTATTGTAGTGTTCACAGTCTCTGTGCTACATACGCTTCCTGTTATTATAAGGCCAATCTTACACGTGTATTATTCTAAAGTTAAATTAGAGTTCAGTTTCATTTTGATATCTTTTACGTTAGACCCCGAGTGGAGGGTCATTGTATTCCGAAGTACGGAAGTCATTGTATATAAAGAAAAATAAAGGGTTTTGTATACCCTTCGTCTGTATCCTGTCTACTTACTACAATTAGTGAACATAGCTTTAGTAAGCTCTCTGTTCTAGTCAGGTCATTGTATGTTTCCGAAGAAGGTTAGAAGAAACATTGAACCTGATAATATATGTATGTATTATGCATTGCTCATAATCGTCAATTGCAGCTTTTAATATTTTTTGGAAAAAAATCAATATGAGAATCCAGAAAATGATTCTTAGCGACGCTAAAACTATTATTACTAGGCACTCTCATGCCACAGTGTTTAAAAAAAAAATCCCATTGTTTAAAGGTACATTCTATGCTCATATTTTAGTCTAAAATTAAAAGCTGTGAGTCAAAATTAAGGGGGTTGCTCTTAGAAAGCCTCAATTAGAAGTAGTTATAGGAAATGTTAATCAATACTTATAATCTTACGGATTAAACACTTATTCCCTATTTGATCACGTGTATGGCAAACAGATATTCGTCATTCATAAAGAAAAGAAAGGTGAATCAAAATGAGTTATATTCTTGTTTTTCCAACTGCAAAAACATCTTAAGATACTATCGGATTTAATCTTTAAATTATTCCAGTAATAATCAGAACAATGGGGGCCATTATTCTTAACTATAATTTACTAATGCAAATCCTATTTTGGTTTCAAATAGCTTTCATTAATTACGTTAATGATATACTGATATACTGATACTGAATGAGACCTAAAACACTTTTTTTTTAAAAAATATATCTCCCCTTATGATCCCTGACACAGCCGTTTACTTTCCCCTTCCGTAAATAACGTCAGTCTCCTGCTCTTGACCGCATTTGCCAAGCCACCACTAGAATATACTAATGATATTCCTTTCAGTTTACCTTATGACTTCGCTGCTGTCATCAGGTTTCCATTTACGTTGAAGCTTATATCTTGATCTGCAGCGATCGCAGGGAAAACGCACTTGGATTATACGTAGAATGTACGTATTTTGCACATTTTTCAGAGTTTGCTAAAATATTAAAAATAAGTAAGAGGAATATGAATTTGGTATGTGGATTTGATACCATTTTACAGCATTCCGTAATTTAACTTAAACTGCACACTATCCATGTTTATTGATAAATATAATTGTTTAATAGTAGACTGCTAGAGCAAAGTTTGCTTCCACAAATCCTAAAAGGCATTTTTAAAATATGATATAAAGCAAATACTACCGAGAAAATGAAAAAGAAAAGCTGCATGCTTAAAACTCCTTTCAATTTCAGTTTATGGCTAAAATTCCATTACTGTATTTATCAACTGATCTAAATTAATGATAGAAAAGGTGAACAATATAAATGATTTAAATTACAGGTAGAAATTCATATTTGCTTTCATTTAACACAATTATAAAGTGTAACAGCTTAATCCATATTTTTTCTTCAGGAATGTGAGATTTTATTTCCGCCATGATCGGTAGAGTGGTTAGCACTGCTGGCTGTCGTTAACAACCCGGGCTCGAAATCCAAAGGAATGATGCCTGTTGTTGATTAATGCTCACTTGTCTGACCTATAGTCAGCCCAAACCCCCGAAATACCTCGTGGCAAGAAGTCCGAGATAGGCCTATCTTTGGCAATCAGCCTTGAGCACCTTACAGGTACCAGTGCGATTTAGCTCAGTTGCGCCCCCCCCCCCAATTTTTACCGAGAGCACCGATGGAGGTAGGAAGTAAGATGGAGTAGCCCTAAACAGGTTTCTCCCGTACCCTGCTCTGAAGCGCCGGCGATCCCTACGTGGTGACCAAAACATGGGTCATTTACCATTAAGTTCAATGGGTTTTGACGCGATCGGATGTAAATATTTTGTAATTGCGTCGTAAATATGCATATAAATGTATATATTTTCTTTTTCTACAACACTTCACAGTCCTAAGTATATGAAAACAACATATTTTTAAACAACATTTCATTCTGAAGGGAATTGAATGCTATATTTTTCGCAGAACAGTTTTCTCAGAATACCGTATTTATGCGAATCTAATGCGCCATCGAATCTAATGCGCATCCCCATTTTAAAACTTTAAATAATAAAAATATTGTTTGTCGGCGAATGTAATGCGCATCAATGATATGAGGAATTTATTGAATCTTATTTTATACAACAATGGATTTGTATATAAACTATCAATTAATGGTATGATAATTTTATTTAAATTTAGATACCATATTTTATACAACAATGGATTTATACATAAAGTAGTAGAACATAGAATTAACCTATTAGTGGGCAATTGTTATGTGAAACAATCATTGTTAATTACCACTACCGTATATACGGTATCTATCGTAAAATATGAACATGAAATAAATCGTAACATTTCTATCTAGCTAACAGTTTCTACAATTAGTGATTAATAGTAAACGTTCACTTTATTCACTGTTTTCATCACTGGAATCCTCGCAGCTCTTTTCGTCAGCCGCAGATTCTTCTTTCCTCATCATCATCATCATCATCGTCATGCAACATTTCTTGAAAGATTTCACAATCTTTGGTGCTTCGATGCTTTTCCAGGCAGCAGAAACTCAGTGCAACAATGTGCGGTGCAGCACGCTTAATTTTTCCTGCCGGGGTTAATTCACGGTCATCGGCGAACTTTGCACTCGAATCTAATGCGCACCCCAATTTTGAATACTACATTTGGCCCAAAACGATGCGCATTAGATTCGCGTAAATACGGTAGTTTAATTTGAATGAAATATTTTCACAAGTTTTCGTTAATTACATTAGAAAAAAAATTTAAGGTAATTCGATTTTATTCGGTTAAGGTACAAAAATTAAGATCAAAGTTTATTGTATTATTAATATTAAAATTATACATTATTTCTTTTCTATTTATAGAGCTTCTTCCTAAAATACTTTCTTAAATATGACATGATTTTTTGGCTTCTGAAGCATCTTTTAAATCGAAAAATATAAGTCAATTTATAATTAATGCTCTATTCGGTTCATTTTAAATTAGAGAATTATTAGAAATTAGCGAAATATTTGAAATAGTACTTGACTTTCTCTGAACATTTCTGAAAGGGAATAAAATAAGGATTTTTTTAAAGTATTATTTAAAACTTGTAACTGAGTTATTATAAAATGTAAGGGGAATAATTCTTTTAATTATACTTATCAGATTTTTTTTACCATTAATTTCAACAACACATATTCCAAAACTCTTTATTACTTTCTCAAGTGCGCATCTCATAGCATTTGCTTTACAGTGCCTTTTAACAGATTGCTTTCCAGTACGAACAATTCTTGCTTAAATAGTTTTATAACGTATTTGTCAACATGATTTCAATTTATGTTTACAATTCAATATTAAGGTTATTATATATTTAGATAACATTTATAATCATTATAAATTAGATACATTTAATAATTAGATTTCTTCACAGTTGTTTATAAATGAATAAATTCTTCATTTCAAATACATTTATAAATAATTTAATGAATATTTATACATTTTATTAAAGACAGATACATGCTTTTCGCAAGCACATGCATAAATACCCATACATATTTCATATTTTTCATTTCCGGCATGTGCAAATCTTTAATTTCTGTGCATTCACTATATTTTATTTTTAATTAACCCAAATAAGTAAAAAGTGTAAGCTTTAATTTCTGTGCATCCATTATATTTTATTTTTAATTAACCCAAATAAGTAAAACGTGTAAGCCCAAAGGGATTATTTTTCAGATATATAAAATTAAAATGATGAGTTTAAAATGAGCAACAGTAAAGCCTCTCCTCTAAAAAATTTTAAAAGGTGCATGTTACAATAATATATGGAGGTGAAAAATTTTATTTTATTTAAAACATTTTGGCGTTTGGAACATAAAATAAAAGTAGCGAATACTCTATCAAGGGTATCGAAAGACGTATACAATTTTAAAGTACCGTAAGGTATTTTTCATTCTTTAAGCATAATATTTTTGTTAAAATTTATATTTTTGTAGATCAACAGCTTAGAATTTTATAAAACAAATTCATAATCAAAATCGCTGTTGTTAGTTATCGAAAAATAACCAAGATGTGATTTTTGCGTAAATGTCACTAAACTATACAAATTGCTATTATCTATCACACTATGAATGTTTCTTTCATGTGAAAGTGTCCCTTTTTCGATTTGTATGGAACTGTTGTGTGTCGAAATACTATCAGATCACTGTCAAGCGAGCTTCTGAATGTAAACAAAGAACACACCATCTGGTCACCGAAGCTTCGAAACAGTGCTTCACTTCTAGTGCCGGTTGGCCACTCCTTCCTTTCTTACCTCCATGATAGCACCCCGGGGGGATAAGGGTCCGAAAGTTTCTCACCCCTCTTCCCCTACCATTACCTCTCCAGAGGACTTTCGGCTCGCAGCATATTTAGTGCCCCATACCGCACGGACACTATACATTTACAAACATTCGTGCCTTCTCCGGGATTAAAACCCGGGACCTTCGGCACAGCAGTCAGGGATACTAACCGCTATATCTGTTGGGTGGTTTGATGTTTTGTCTTTGAGCCGATAATCCTCTCGAGTGGTTTGGTGGTAAAAGAAGATGGAAGGGAGAATTTTGGATCCTTTTCCAGGGGGATCTCCTTCGAAACTGGGATGGAGCTGGTCAAAGTCATACTGCCGTCTGTAAGGTGTCGAGGCCCATAAATAGATGTAATTCTGCGCTTCTTGTTATGGTCAAACTCCTGGATTTGTTTCGATGTCGTCATCAGACAAGCGAGATAAGTCCCAACAACAATATTTTATTACGTTAAAAATAAATTTAAGACGATTTTAATATTTCTCGAAACATCTAAGAAGTCCTATAAATTAAATAACTGTAAAAATGTTCTGAAATCTCGAGGAAACAAGATCTTGAATTCCCGTAAAAGAAATCCTGATGGAGGTGCAAACACGGTATTAAACATAATGAGGAAGATATCCATTTAGGAACTGTTAAGCTTCTTCAGTTCGCTTTCTATTAAGAAGTAAAATTCGTATGCTTTTAACTGAGAAAAGAACGCTTATTCTTTTTATCACAATCTTCTTTTTTTTTTCCGTAGTTTTTGCCATCTAATTTAAACGTTTATAATAAACCGAGGAGGATATTCAAGCTAGAAACTCTTAGAATCGTTTTCTTCTTCCTTTAACAAATCATTCACTTCGAAACGCATCAAGAACGCATTTTTTGCTTGCGAATCCTGATATATATTTTTCCAGGTCTAGAACAATATCTTTAAATGAGAAATAAATCCATATTCTTTTGAAACAGCATCTGTTTGACGAGAATTCTTCGAAAGAATGATAGAATAATTTGCCCTTCTCTCGTTTACTTCTTTCTTTAAATTCTTTAACTACCTAAAGAAAATAAATTTATCGCATCTTGATTGTACTCGAAGAAATAGCATGGGTAATAAAAGCCTAAGTTTCTAAAATAAAAAGAAAAAATAAATCTGTCTGGAAACTTTTACGTAACATATTTCTTTTTCTCCTTTTATTATTGCTCAAATGCATGAAGGATATTTATTTCATTTAGTATTCGAAATTATTTTGATATTAATCGTAATCGTCTTTCCCTAGTTAATATAATGCAAAATAATAAAAATATTTATTTGAAACTAGTATTAGTTTAAACTTTGCAGAAAGTTTTAACTGATGCTAATTTAAAAAGAGAAAATTAGAATAAAAAATAAAAACGAAATTCTGTGTTCATTTCTCTCCAGTTTTAAAACTTCACTTTGTAAAGAAATACAAGGAGAAAAACTTTAAAAATTAAGGAATTTCAAAATTTATTTTAAAATAACTTAAAAAGTAAAATCTTGCGCTATCGCTGCTAAGATTAAAAATTTAATTTAATAGAGAATATAGGCATGATCTCTTACGAAATGGGAAGTATAATTTAGATACTACACATTTACTATCTAAATTATACTTTACATTTCCTAGGAGATATTTTTTCATTTATGTAGTCTCTATTACACACACCACATATATAGATAGATAGATACGTATATATAATCTTAATAATGAAAGGGGAATACTCCTATTATAATTCCTATATTTTAAAGTAAAATTAAGAAAGCCAATAAAGAAAACTAAGAATTACAAGGTGAAGTCTACATAAATTCCAATTTGCAAAGTCGTAATTTTTAGTGATATTTAAAAGTAATATAAAACTTAAAACTAAAAGTTTTTGAAAAAATGTTTTAAATGTTTAGAAAGTTTTAGAAAAAAAATTTTTTTTAAGTACTTGAAATAGTAAAAGAAAAAGCAGCAGATAGAAAAATTGCTCTACAAGCAATGACTAACAGTAGTGGATTTATTAAATGATAACTAACATTAAAGTAAGATGCGAGAAGTGCTAATAATAATTATAGCCATATAAAAATTACCTAAAATGAACAAAGCGAAACAATACTGATTCTTCAGGGGGGATTAGCTTATTTATACTCGTTCCAACCATTCAAACATCGCGTTTCATCCTTGCTATGCATATGCAAATCAGAAATAGAAATGAAATTAAACGTGAATATTTAAATCCCCAAATTTAGCAAATTTTCCCCAAACAAACTAAAAGCCTTTCACCGGAAACTTAAAATTTCTTCTCTGCCTGATTACAACTAATTTTCTAAAATGTATGCTCTTCCCAAATTCCATGAGATACAGTTTAAATTCAGATTTATTGCTAATGGTGCAGAAAATTATAAGCAAAAAATTATTACTCATTTGCGTATCAAGAATTCGCCTGCACAATGTAAATAAATTTTTAAATTATTTGGAATATATATACATATACACTGGTGAAATAAATTAAAAGAATTTTAAATTAAAAGATTAAATAAATTAAAAGATCTCTCCAGAACTACTGGACAGATTTTAATAAAATTTCGTGTGAACATAGGTTGATATAATACAAACAAAATAAACATTCAACAGTTATAATAGACATACATGCTCGTGTGTAACACTCATGGGAGTCTGAAGGTCTGAAACAGCGGTTGCAGAAGACACAAATGGATTAATAGGGGGTATGGTCCCCTCTTATAGCCATCATACAGGCCTCGCACCGTGATGTCATACTGGAAATAAGGCAGTTTATCATTGCCTGTGGCAATTGGTCCCACTCATTCAGCAACGCAGTTTTCAGTTCCTCGATGGTTCTCGGAGGGTGGGGTGCGAGTTGCCCACCCCAGAGCGTCTCAGCCATAGTATTATAGGGTTGAGGTCTAAAGACCAAGCTGGAAAATCGATCCGATAAATATCCTCACTCTCGAGAAATTCGTCGACCAAAAGAGCTATATGTGGCCTCGCGTTATCGTCCTGTAAGATGAATTCGGTGCCCACTGCACCCTGGAAAAGGCGAACATAGGGCTCCAATACCTCATCCTTATACCTCGCACCAGTCACAGAGTCTCTGTCAGAAACGTGGAGAGGTATGCGGCCATCCAACATGATGCCTTCACCCTCACCGCCATAATTGTGGATTTCGCGGACATTGGAGGACAAGTAGCCGGTCACTTCCTCTCTCCATATGAAAGTACGCGCGAGATTCGGTGTTTAGGCTAAAACGGGACCCGTCAGTGAACAGAACGGTCGCCCATTGCTCAATACTCCAATCACTATGCTGCCTGCACCATGCTAATCGGACTCTCCTGTTCATAGACTTGAGCGGGACGCAAAGAGCCGGTCTTCTGGGAAACAACCCTCTCTCATTCAGTCTTTTGGGGACAGTCACCCTTGATACGCGGGTTCCTGTGGCTGCATACAGGTCCCGAGAGAGCTGAGAAGCTGTAGCCCCTCTGTTACGCCTCACTAAAATGGACAAATAGCGATCTTCTCTGGCCGTCGTGGCTCTTGGACGACCTTGTCCAGGCTTTCTCTCGATCGATCCAGTATCCTGGAACTGTTTCCATAAGTTACACACGACACTGGGCGTTAAATCAAACTCTCTGCATATCTGGACTTGCGATTGGCCTGCCTCTAACCTTCCCACAATTCGCCACCTCATTCCATCATCTAAACGTTGGTTGTTACTCATTTTTACTGTTTCGATGTGAATTTAACAGATTGCTGCAAAATAATAGCAAGAAATTCGCCGAGGTGTGCTAGCGAACACAATTCGTCTTACCCTCCACGCGCTTATAAAGGCTTTTTTTTTTTTTTTTTTTTTTTTTTTTTTTTGCTGGCTCGTCCTACACACATGTGTACGCTTACGTATTTGCCGCACAAGATTTTCATTTTTATCTAGAAGGAATGGTTTTTCCTTCAGTTCAATTCTTTTCATGCGATTCGATAAAATATACAAATTCTCTTAATTTGTTTCACCAGTGTATATCAGCCTTAGCACAGCAGAATTAGAGTATTTTGAATAGTACGACTTTAACAATATCAGTATTCAGATTTAAGATATTGTTAATCAAACTAAAAATAGACTGATCAAGAATCATTACTTATGCTTAAGCTCAAAACACTTTACCGCTATGGGATAAACACGTATATTAAACAGACAAGATATAAGGCTAATTCATTTACATATTGTCAGTTTAAAATGTTCAGCAAGAAACTAATAGATGCAAAAGAGGAGGTAAAAACTCGAACAAAATTTCTGCCTGTACTGAAAAAACAAATACACTACAGTCAAGCTTAAACAAATATATAAATTCAGCTAATTTTGCCAAAAATCTGATCAGTTGATTGTAAACATGTAAAACCAAATTCTTAATACAAATAAAAATTTCTTTTCATTCTACTTATGCGGGAATTAACATCATTTTAAGGGTCTTGTAAGGGATTTTTGTAATTCTAAGCTTTCAAAATCGAAAGTTTATTTCCAACAAGTAAACTCTCTTCATGCTCAATTTGACAAAATGAATTTCAATAATATTTCCAAAGAAAAGCATTGCTAATTATAACTGAATTATTATATATTTTCTTTACTGATGAAGTTACTGTACGGTTGCTGTAAAGAAAATAATTTTAGGAAAGAGTTCTATGTGGCTTAAATAATATTTCTAGAACTCCTCGAGGATCTGTTTGCAAGATATTGTTTTAAAAGAATAAACATAAATTTCATACCGCCAAACAAAACCAAACTGTATAATTTTCAAAATTTTAATTTGACAACATACCTTTTAAACATAACATATAAAATTTGAATACATTTTCATATTTATTATGGAATGAGTGGATGTCTAACCTGTCTAGCGTCAGAGTAAACTAATTAGTATCTATAGAAGATCATATTTCAAATGACTGAAATATTTAATGCAAGATAAAATGTGAGAATTACAAGTTATGAAAGAAGCGGTATACAAGGTTTCTCTTTTAAAATGCCTGCATCCGATAGAAATTATGTTTCCCACCCTCAAAAAAATCAAAAGCTTAAGAAGGCTAGATCATGTTAAAAATAAAATGTTGCTCTCAAGATCATGCTAATAATCCTGCTAGATCGTGTTGCAGATAAAAAAATTTGGAAAGCAGAAAATTCGAAATAAACTAAGCAATGCAATATATGGTAACGAAAAACGAATTATGAGTTTTTTAATAAAAAAAAATTAAGAAGATCGAATGAAAAAATAAAAAAGTTGTAATTTAAGTCATATATCAGAAAAAAAAAAGCAAAATGATAAAGGAAATGCTCATACTAAGTTTGATAAAAAAAAAGACTATCTGCATTCTGTGTAGATAGCAAAAAGCAACTGAAAAAAGTAAAAATCTTTAGTTTGAAAGCATGAAAAAATTTAGTAAGATAACTCGGAATATCGGAAAAGAATTAAAAATTAGAATTCTTTAACAGACTGAGAATCAGAAGAATAAATTATGTTTCAAACTTATTTTGATGATAAGATCACGATTTATAAGAAATTTTCATATAATACCTTAATATTTTTACATTTTCTGCATCCGTTGCATTTTGGAGTCTTGTGTTGCTGATTTTACCTTGCCTTTTTGCGCTTCATTTTGACCCAACAGAGTAATTCAGAAGTCAAACAACAAAAATCAGCGTTATATTTTCAAATTTTCTCGGGACTAGTTTCGATGGTTTAACCGAACCACCATCGTCAGCTGCAAAAGCGCAAATGAACGAGATAGGATATAATGATCGGATAAGATAAGAGAGCCTGGACAGAAATAAGGTAGTGGCGCCATCTGTTCACGAAACCAGAACTAAAACATAATTTCTTTAAAGTTTGAAAGCAAAGATGGGTTGGAATTAGGATCGTTAACTAGAACAGAAAGATTTTTTTGAATGTGAAATGCCTCTAGAAAATCCAGTTCTCCAATGGAAGATGTTTCTTGAATAATTTTGGCAGCAGAAAAATTGAAAGTGTGATTTTCGGACCAACAATGTTGGGCAACAGAAGACGTCCGTGTTTCCTTTTCTCTAACATATGCCTCATGTTCCTTGACGCGAAATTTTAAGGCTCTCTTAGTTTGGCCAATATAAATTAAACCACACTGGCAAGGAATCCTATAAATACCCCAGGAATTCATATCCGGAATCGGGTCCTTGAGTATGGAACTCGGAATTTCATTGATGGAAGAACAAACGACCCGAAAGTTAAATTTCTGCAAAATATGTGCAACTTTATAGCCAATTGATGGAAAGAAGGGAATAACAACAGAATTTTTATAATCTCCTAAAACAAGAGTGTGCCCTTTAGTGTGTTGAGATGAGAATTTTTTAACTGCTTGATTAATAATGTTGGGTGAAAAGCCCCTGTCAACAGCTATTGCTTTTAAATAATTTAGTTCTTCGTCAAGGGATAGTTTGGAGGAGCAAACTTGTAGAGCACGGAAAACATAGGAGTAAAATGAAGCTAACTTTTGTTTAGTCGGATAACATGATTTAAAGTGTGGTGGAAGGCAAACCGATGAAGGTTTACGGTAAACTGTAGTACTGAAGTTGGATGTGTTACGTGTGACCAGAATGTCGAGAAACGGAAAAGAATTGCAAGTCTCAAGTTCAAAAGTGAACTCAATAGCAGGATCAATAGAATTCATTGTTGAAAGTTTATTTAAATCATCTTTATTACCTTCAAACAGGGTAAAAGTATCGTTTATGTAGCGAAACCATACCGGGAAGTTTAAAGTTTCAAACAATTTTGATTCATATATCAGCCAGGATGGGACTGAGGGGGCTTCCCATGGCTAATCCCTCAGTTTGTTTGTAAAATTTATTTTGGAAAACAAAATGTGTTTGTTTCAAACAGAGTTGAGTGAGAGAAATTAGTTCATCAATTTCGATGCAAGAGAAATGAAATTCGCGAAGTCTGGTTTCTAGACATCTTAATGCACCCTCCACTGGAACATTGGTGAATAATGATTTTACATCAAAAGAAACCATGAGTAAATTACTAGGAGAAATGTTTTTAACCTTTTTTACAAACTCTATTGAATTTTGTATGGTGTAAATGTTATTGTCTAATAGAGTTGAAAATCTAGAAACTAAATATTTAGCTAATGGATACGAGGCAGTACCTAAATTTAATGCAATAGGGAGGAAAGGAATACCACTTCTATGAATTTTGGGAAGAGCATATAATCTGGCACAATTCGCAACAGATGGGATAAACGAATGTTTTAAGTTGCTTGAAATGATTTGTGAAGATGTGATCGCAGTTTCGGACCTTTGGACCTGTCAAAAATAAAAACACATTTTGTTTTCCAAAATAAATATTACAAGCAAACTGAAGGATTAGCCATGAGAAGCCCCCTCAGTCCCATCCTGGCTGATATCTGCATGCATTAATATGAAACTTTAAACTTCCCAGTATGGTTCCGCTACGTAGATGATACTTTTACCCTGTTTCAAGGTAATAAAGATGATTTAAATAAAGTTCTTTCAACAATGAATTCTATTGATCCTGCTATTCAGTTCACTTTTGAACTTGAGACTTGCAATTCTCTTCCGTTTCTCGACATTCTGGTCACACGTAACACATCCAACTTCAGTACTACAGTTTACCGTAAACCTTCATCGATTTGCCTCCCACCACACTTTAAATCATGTTATCCGACTAAACAAAAGTTAGCTTCATTTTACTCCTATGTTTTCCGTGCTCTACAAGTTTGCTCCTCCAAACTATCCCTTGACGAAGAACTAAATTATTTAAAAGCAATAGCTGTTGACAGGGGCTTTTCACCCAACATTATTAATCAAGCAGTTAAAAAATTCTCATCTCAACACACTAAAAGGCACACTCTTGTTTTAGGAGATTATAAAAATTCTGTTGTCATTCCCTTCTTTCCATCAATTGGCTATAAAGTTGCACATATTTTGCAGAAATTTAACTTTCGGGTCGTTTGTTCTTCCATCAATAAAATTCCGAGTTCCATACTGAAGGACCCCATTCCGGATATGAATTCCTGGGGTATTTATAGGATTCCTTGCCAGTGTGGTTTAATTTACATTGGCCAAACTAAGAGAGCCTTAAAATTTCGCGTCAAGGAGCATGAGGCATATGTTAGAGAAAAGGAAACACGGAAATCTTCTGTTGCTCAACATTGTTGGTCCGAAAATCACACTTTCAATTTTTCTGCTGCCAAAATTATTCAAAAAACATCTTCCATTGG